>NW_026575146.1:82851357-84051357 GCF_905146905.1 Nyctereutes procyonoides | reverse complement strand
AAATGCTGGAAAGCTCACTGTTCTTACCAAAATGCAGCTGTTTTTCTTGAATAAACATTCCCCAATTTGTTGCAAGCTGCTAATTTCCAGAGTTTGGAAAAAGTTGATTCTGACCATTTTTACCAGTTGTCTTATTGTTTTTATGGAGAAGAAAATTTTTAGAGGTCCTAACTCTGCCATTTTTTATGACATCATTCTCCCTGCCCCCCCTTTCCTTTTAGATTTTTATTTTCATGAATCTGTTCCTCTCTCTCTCTCTCTCTCTCTCTCTCTCTCTCTCTCAAGATTTTATTTATTCATGAGAGACACAGGCAGAGGGAGAAGCAGGCTCCATTCAGGGAGCCCAACGTGGGACTCGATCCCGGGACTCCAGGATCATGCCCTGGGCCAAAGGCAGGAAGTAAACTGCTGAGCCACCCAGGGATCCCCTGTTGCTCTCTTCTTAATAGTGAAATTTCAGTTTGGATTAGGTCTGAATCTTAGAGCTTGCGAAAGCTTTTGATCTAAGACTTACTCACTTGCCCCAAGTTAGGCATATAAGCACATACATTTCAGAGTAGTGCAGTGCACATATTCTTGGCCCCACTGGTTTATTGTAAAGCAGGAGGTAGATTTGATTAAGACTGGCCATTTGGTAATCTCTGTGTTGCTGCCTCTTAGCCCCCAGGGCCACCCCCAGTGCCTGTCCATTTGGAGTGACAGTTTCCCTACCCATCTTCTTTCCATTCTGTGCTAGTTAATTCTTTGTTCCTTTAATTTTTTACTGAAGAATAACATAGGAAAGTGCACAAGTCAGTGCTTGATTTTATTACCTCCAAGTAAACATTCAGGTCATCGCCACCCTGGTGAGTCAATAGCTACCCACAATGATGCTGATCTGCCCACTAACCAGTGGGTCATTTTTCAAATGTAGCATATCAGACCTTTGTTCATCTATTCTAAATAGGTATTTTTGGAAGCCGGTAGTATATATGTTTTCCCATTTCTCTTTTTTCATTGATACATAATACACATGCTATAAAATTTACCATTTGGGGGCATCTGAGTGGCTCAGTTGGTTAAGTGTCTCCCTTGGCTCAGGTCATGATTCTAGGGTCCCGAGGTCAAGTCCCACATCTAGCTCCCTGCTCAGCAGAAAGTGTGCTTCTCGCTCTCCCTCTGCGCTCCCCACCCCCCAGCTTGCATACACACTCTCTCTCAAATAGATAAATAAAATATTTTAAAAATATTTTATCATTTCAAGTGTGAAATTCAGTGGGTTTCAGTGTATTAACAAAACTGTATGAGCATCACCACCATCTAGTTCCAGAACATCCTTATCACCCCTCAAAGAAACTCTGTGTTAATTAGCAGTCATTCCCCATTCCCTTCTTCTCAACTTCTGGCAAACATTAATCTGCTTTTATCTGTTTTTGTGGATTTGCTTTATCTGAATGTTTCATGTCAGTGGAATCTTACATTTTATGGCCTTCTGTGTCTGGCTTCTTTCATCTACTATATATTTTCAAGGTTCATGCACAGTATAGCATTAAGCAGTACTTCATTCCTTTTTATGGCTGAATAATATTGTATGACTATACCATATTTTGTTTATCCATTTATCAGTTGATAGACATTTGGGTTGTTTCCTTTTTGGCTATTTTGCATAATATTACTATGGACAAGTTTTTCATTTATGATTTTATGTAGTTGTCATGTGCAAGTTTTTATATGAACTTATGTTTTCAATTTTCTTAGGCATATACTTAGGAGTGGAATTTTGGGATCATATGGCAATTCTCTTTTAACATTTTGAGCAGCTGCCAAACTGCTTTTCACAGTGGCTACATCATTTCACATTCCTGCCAGCAACGTATGAGAGTTCCAGTTTCTCCACGTTTGTTGCCCATACTTTGTTTTGTTTTTATTGTAGCCATCCTAGCATGTGTGGAGTGGTTTTGATTTGTATTTTCTTGATGACCAACCATGTTGCACATCTTTTTATTTGCTTACTGGCCAGTTGTATATCTTTGGAGAAATGTCTATTCAAATCCTTTGCCCTCTTTTTTTTTTTAAGATTTTATTTCTTTATTCATGGCACATAGAGAGAGAGAGAGGCAGAGACACAGGCAGAGGGAGAAGCAGGCTCCATGCATGCAGGGAGCCCAATGTGGGACTCGATTCCGGGTCTCCAGGATCACACCCTAAGCCAAAGGTGGCACTAAACCGCTCAGCCACCGCTGAGCCACTGCCCCCCTTTGCCCTCTTTTAATTAGGTTCTTTTTCAAATTTATTTATTTATTTATTTATTTATTTATTTATTTATTTATTTATTTATTTATTTATGAGGGAGAGAGAGTGCAAGGGGCAGGGATAGAGAAGAAGAGAATCTCAGACAGACTCCTGCTGAGTATGGAACCTGTGTGGGGCTCAATCCCATGACCATGAGATCATGACCTGAGCCAAAGGCAGATGCCAAACTAACTGAGCCACCCCGACACTCCAAAACATTTTTAATTTCGATGAAGTTCAACCTACCTACTCTTTTTTGTTGGTGGTAGAAAATGGAAAGAAAAAAAACCTAGTTATCAATAAGTAGGCCAAACTATATTTAGCGATCATGTGGTTTGAAGTTTAATTTAGAACAAATATAACACTCAGTAAAATAGACTTGAACTCTTGTTATGTTTGGGAGAACAAATAGTTCAGACAAATGTGAACCCCGATGTTAGCTATGTGAGAAGAATCCCACTACTCCACTGTTGAAGATATCAGAAACTAAAGCCAGAGATATCCAGATGTTGCTATTGGAACCAGTCCAGAGCCAGGGGTTCTATAGGATCTACCCCAGGGGGTAAGACCTAGCACACCCTGCCAAGCTTCTCTTTGAACATCCAGAGGGGAGCTGGGTCGGGTGAGAAGAATACTGTCTACAGACCTCCTTTCAGCTGCTCACTACTCCAGGCTCTGTGCACTGCACTTTGGCCCATCTGGGAATCCTGAGTAGACCCCAAGCCATGCTGCTTCCAGGCCTTGTTGTGGTGGTCCCTTGACCTGGTGAGCCCCACATATCCCTTTTGGGCTTGTCAAAACCTGTCCTACGCTCAAGGTCTAGGTCAAAGGAACATTTCCTTTATTACCGCCTTCCTGATTTCTCCCTCTCTTTTCCAGTCTCCCTTAAAGTTTTGGGAGTGCTGTAGTTGTTGACACCCCTCCCCATGATCTGGGTACTCTCCTGATCCTCTTGCAGATTTATGAACTCTTTGAGGAAGAATCAAGGGTATGCCAAACACAAACACAAGTCCAGGCCCCATTAGCCTCAGCTGTGGAGTGGTTGGCGTGGAATCAAACTATTTGCCCTTATTGTACTATTTGTACAACATGAGGAATTTTCTAGTAGTCGTCATGTTGTAGTTGAACTCTCAGTGTCGCACCTGCTTTGGTAAGGTTATATATGATTTCTTACTCACTTAAACCCACCTTTATGTATTGTAGCATTTCAGGAGTTAATGTTTCGGAATTACTCATCGTCCTGTAACTTTCCTAACTTTATCTTATTTTCCCCCTCACAGGAAATGACTTAGAGGCCTTACAAATACATCTGTGCATTCTTGCTTCAGACTTTACAATTGAGGGCCAACCCAGTCTGGAAGCACCTCTTATTACTGTTACAAGGAAACTGCTACCTCAGCAAACAGAAGGAAAGGAGGAGAAGACTTTAATAACAAATGCCATTTTTAAAAAAAACACTTGTTTTCAGAAAATATTAAAGGAAATTTGGAAATTTTTCCCATTGAGAAGAAGCTTTGCAGGTGAATGGATTTGGCAGGCGGGCTCTGTCAAAATTCTGAAGCGGTTTGCTCTTCCTTCCTAAGGACTTAGTGTGAAGTAACTGTACTGCTTTTTAAATTGCTGTTGATCAGCTTATGGGTTTTTGGGTTCTGATTTTTCTGGTATATTGAAGATACATTATATTACATTATATTACATTTTTTAAAGTTAAGTTATTTTTCTGCCATTGTAAATACAAGTATCAAAATATTCTTGCAAAGCAATTATAGGTAAACATTTTTCTCGGCAAGCATATCTTTTTATTAAGAGAGTGGAATGCTAACAGTTCTTATACAGCATTTTGGACACACTCGTATTTTTTGTCAGCAGTCCTTTCTACACTGAAAATACTAATTATACAAACTTATTCTCACATCTACGTTGGATCACATGGTCACCTGCCTCCTGGAAATGCCTTTTTCAAAACTTAGATTTGCAGAACTCCACTATTTTTATACCTAGCTACAGCTTGTGGGGAAAAAAAGGAATCAGAACCCTGCCCTCTGCTCAGTCACTGGGACAGTTCCCCCTCCCGCATGTATTGCTGCAGTGCCCAGGACAGTAAAATGGACTACAAGCGGCGCTTCCTGCTTGGCGGGTCCAAGCAGAAAGTGCAGCAGCACCAGCAGTACCCGATGCCTGAGCTGGGCCGAGCACTGAGTGCTCCCCTGGCGTCGACGGCCACCGCTGCCCCTCTGGGCAGCCTGACTGCTGCAGGCAGCTGCCACCATGCCATGCCCCACTCCACTCCCATCGCTGACATCCAGCAGGGCATCTCCAAGTACCTGGATGCCCTCAACGTCTTCTGCCGTGCCAGTACCTTCCTCACAGATCTCTTCAGCACTGTGTTCAGGAACTCTCACTACTCCAAGGCCGCCATGCAGCTTAAAGATGTACAGGAGCATGTCATGGAAGCAGCTAGTCGGCTGACTTCTGCCATAAAGCCCGAGATCGCCAAGATGCTGATGGAACTTAGTGCTGGGGCCGCAAACTTTACAGATCAGAAGGAATTCAGCCTCCAGGACATTGAGGTAGAGTATCTTCTGTGTCGTACTTGGGTGGGAAAACGTGTTCCAGGGGTAAGTGAGAATGTCCCCTTAGTGTTTCCCAAATTATCACAATGGTGATCGTCATCTTCTTTCTGTTGATACCCTTGTCCTTGTAAAAAAATTTGCACATGCCAGGTTCTGAATTGCTTCCAATTAAGTAGGTTAATAGACCGTGAAAATCAGCCTGTATTTTATGTTCTTTAAATTTTGAAGTTGAAACTTAATTTCCAAATAACATCCTGTTAAAAGTACCTAGTCGGGCTGAAATTTCTAAATTTCTAAATATTTGTGAATTGTCATTATATAGAACCATTGGTTTAATGTAGGAAGTTCACACATGTTTACAGGATAAATCATTTTTCCAGTTCTACATTCATAGTTGTTTATATTTGGATGTGTGTTTGATTCTTATGGTTAAACATTTCTTAGGGGCTTTGATAATCAAAATGAAATGTCCTCCCTCTTTCAGGGTTCTAGATTAGAATGTAAGATTAGAATACAAATTTCGGGGGCACCTGGGTGGCTCAGCCAGTTGAGCATCTGCCTTTGGCTTAGGTCGTGATCCTGGGGTCCTGCAATCAAGGCCCACATCAAGCTCCCTGCTAATAAGCTTCTCCCTCTACCTCTTCCTCTGCTTGTACTTTGTCTCTCAAATAAATAAATAAATAAATAAATAAATAAATAAATAAATAAATAAATAAATAAATAAATAAATAAATAATCTTTAAAAAAAAATACAAATTTCCTTCAGAATAAAGGTGACTTTTTTCCTTCCTTCATTTAGGAAATCATTTATTCAACTGATCTGCTACCAGATTAGTGTCACTAATTATTACAACTGCTAAATTTTAAAAATTATTGTTATCTGCTTGGAGAGTTCTTCTGAGTTTGATGTCTCAAGTCCTTGTATATTTTAGCAGCACATCAGAGATTAGGTTCCTGGATGCTAGGAGAGAGAATGTCCCTTTCACCCTGGGGCTGAATTTGATGTTGGGAAATCATATCTTCAAGCCAACCCTGAAGGTTGGGGTAGCTAACCAAGCTAATTTATACTTCTGTGGGTTTTGAAAAAAGGGTAGGCTATTAAGGGATATGACTAATTTTTATTGTGTTTAAAAGTGATTTTTAGACATTTCCAAAAGAGTTTAGAACTATATTTGAGGGACATCTGGCTGGCTCAGTCGGTAGAGCATGTAACTCTCAATCCAAGGTCATGAGTTGAGACCCGTGCTGGACATGGAGCCTGTTAAACCAAAGAGAGAGAGAGAGAGAGAACTGTACTTGAAAAGACAGTATTATTGGTATAAATTGGGGGTCATCAATTTTATTTTTTGTACAGAACAAATAGTAAATTCTAGGAATCACGGACCACATGTGGTCTCTGTCACATCATCTTTTTTTTTAAATAACCCTTTAAAAATGTAGAAACCAGTCTTAACTTGCAGACCTATCTGTTGAACTGGATTTGGCCCATTGACTGTAGTTTGTTGAGTCTGCTGATATAAATGTATAATGGTCTCCTTGGGTCATTCTCTATATATATATTTTAAGATTGTATTTATTTATTTATTCATGAGAGACACACAGAGAGAGAGGCAGAGACACAGGCAGAGGGAGAAACAGGCTCCATGCAGGGAGCCCAATGTGGGACTTGATCCCAGGACCCTGGGATCACACCCTGAACTGAAGGCAGACGCTCAACCACTGAGCCACCAGGCCTCCCAAGGGTTATTCTATTTTGAATCTGTCCCAGGTATATTTTACATTTCTGATTATTTCTATGATTGCATCTTATATTCAGGGAAATTACCATTTTGAAGTGTTTTTAAAATGGCTTCTGGGGATCCCTGGGTGGCGCAGCGGTTTGGCGCCTGCCTTTGGCCCAGGGCGCGATCCTGGAGACCCGGGATCGAATCCCACGTCGGGCTCCCGGTGCATGGAGCCTGCTTCTCCCTCTGCCTGTGTCTCTGCCTCTCTCTCTCTCTCTCTCTCTCTCTCTCTCTCTCTGACTATCATAAATAAATAAATAAAAAATTTAAAATGGCTTCTGATAGTTTAAAGTATTTTTTTGAGTAACACGTGTAAAGCATACATAAAGCATTTTTTTTGGAATATATGCTTTTCAAAAGAAATTCAAAGAGTGAAACAGAATGGGATGTTTGTTTGAAAATAAACGGGATATTTATTTATATGAATAAATAAATAGAATCTTAAAAAGAAAAAGAAAAAAAAACTAAGGCCAAATGCTTTTATTTATTTTTAAAAAGGTTTTATTTATTTTTTCATGAGAGACACAGAGAGAGGCAGAAACACAGGCAGAGGGAGAAGCAAACTCCCTGCAGGAAGCCCGATGCGGGACTCCATCCCAGGACCCCGGGGTCACAACCTGCGCTGAAGGCAGATGCTCAACCATGGAGCCACCAGGTGCCCCCAAATGCTGCTGTTTTAACTTGAACATCATCAAACCCTTTTTCAGGCCGTGTTTCCAGGTGCTGGAGGAGCCAGAGCTAGACATGCATGGTCAGTGCCCTTGCCCCCCACATCAGAACCACTAGAGCAGGATGAACCCACCCTGATGACTAGGGGTTTAGGAGGCCACTGGGCTGAAGCTGTACTCTCTTGGCCCTTCTGCTTCCTTGAGGCCAGCATGAACCACTTGAACTGAGAAGGAGAAATATTTCTAATTGTTGTGGTTTGGAATTTTGACTTGGCTTTCCCCATTGAAATGCGATTGGGATAGCTGGAATACTACCATGTTTTTGTACATACTAGGCTAAACAGGCTTTGGAGGCTAGACCTGAAAGTGCTATTGATGGGTTTTAGAATGTATGGGTGTATTCTAAGTTTCAAACAGCTGACTTATGAGTAAATCCTAAAATGTGGTTGCCAAGTGCAGGCCTACAGACTTTTAACATTTTGCCTTTTCCACAGAGCAGTATTTGTGGTTTCTGGAACTTATGTACTGCCATAGGCCAGTAAGGATGTCATGCTCAGAATGTTCACCAATTCAGATGGAATGGCTGGGCATTTGGGTTTTTTCCTGTTAGTCTTTTTAGGGTTTTACCAGAAAGGCCGGGAGAGACTCTAACATTCATCCTTGAGGCCTAACAATGCTGAACTTGACGAGCTAGCTGTGGACCTCTGCTGAGAAGCTTAGTCCCGGACTGTGAGGGAGGAAAACTCTGAACTCAGTGTTCAAATGCTTGACCACCCCCCACTTTTTAAAGATTTTATTTATTTAAGAGAAAGAGAAAAGAGAGCATGAGTAGAGGGGAGGGGTGAGGGTGGGGGTGGAAGGAGAAACAGAATCCCAGGTGAGCAAGGATCCCAGGACTCTGGGATCATGACCTGAGCCTAGGACAGTCTTAACCGACTGAGTCTCCCAGGCATCCCTCAAATGCTTGGCCATTTTAAACCTAAGAGAAAGCACCAATCCCACTGTCTTCTCCCTAAAGGGTTCTCAGAGACGCCTCTCATGTTCCCTTACTTACTGCCAGGTTTGGGATATGCTCATTGATCCTGGTGCCTATGTCTAGGAACTCCATTTACTTTGTGCTCTGGGGCAAGCAGGGTGTACATGGGTCCTGTCCCATCTGTACTGGTCAGTGACTTGCCCCTTACCCTGGTGCTTCAGCCCTCACAGTCTCACTGTTAAAAACGCACTGTCATGGGGATCCCTGGGTGGCGCAGCGGTTTGGCGCCTGCCTTTGGCCCAGGGCCCGATCCTGGAGACCCGGGATCGAATCCCACATCGGGCTCCCGGTGCATGGAGCCTGCTTCTCCCTCTGCCTGTGTCTCTGCCTCTCTCTCTCTCTCTCTCTCTGTGACTATCATAAATAAAAAAAATAAAAAAAAAAAAACCGCACTGTCATGGGGATCCCTGGGTGGCGCAGTGGTTTGGCGCCTGCCTTTGGCCCAGGGCGCGATCCTGGAGACCCGGGATCGAATTCCACGTCGGGCTCCCGGTGCATGGAGCCTGCTTCTCCCTCTGCCTGTGTCTCTGCCTTGTCTCTGCCTCTCTCTCTCTCTCTGTATGACTATTATAAATAAATAATTTAAAAAAAATAAAAAAAAAAAACACACTGTCAGAGAGGTGAGCTGTGACCGTGGTGTTTCATTAGATAACGGGAGCCTGTGACACTGTTATGGGACATGGAGTCAGAAGACCTAGACTTAGAAAATGACTGCTGCTTACTGTCCGCACAGCCTTGAGCAAATCTTCCAATATCAAAAAAAAAAAAAAAAATCTCCCAATATCTCTAAGCCTCATTTTGCCCATCTATAAAGTGGAATTATCAGGGTGCCTGGTTGTCTCAGTTGGTATATGTGCTGCCGAAGCGAGCACAATGGTTGTCTCAGTTGGAAGAGCATGATTCTTGATCTCAGGGGTGTCGGTAGAGACCTGCTATCTGTCTTTTCTCTTTGAATATGTGAGCATCTCCACTGGTGATTCTTCAGATTGTGTTAATTCCAGTATTCCTGTAAAGTGCCAGGCTAGCTAAAATGAGTGGTTAATTTCTCTTTGATTTTATCTACCTCAGTACCCTTTGTTTGTAGAAATCTGTTATCCTTTACAATTAAACCATGTAGTTCATAGGAAAGCAGTATAGAGGGCCGCCCAGATGGCTCAGCTGTTTATTGCCTCCTTCAGCCCAGGGCATGATCCTGGAGACCCAGAATCGAGTCCCACATCAGGCTCCTTGCATGGGGCCTGCTTCTCCCTCTGCCTGTGCCTCTGACTCTTTCTCTCTCTCTTTCTGATCTCTCATGAATAAATAAATAAAATCTTTAGAAAAAAAATAATAAAGCAGTATAAATAGTCCTGTAAAATGGTTTTCTATTTATTAGAAACTTATAAATGTCCACCTCTTTTTACAAGGATCTGTCACTTGTCTTAAATTCTTTTTCAGTACAAATGTAAGAGAATCAAATTGACTTGTGATTCATGCCTTTGTTCCACAGATATTTATTGCACACTTTATTTGTATCAGGTACTGTTCCAGGCGCAAAGAATACAGTAGTGAACAAGATAGAAATTCCTCCTTTCAGGTAGATAAAAGAGGACTGCAATCTTAGATAAGAGGGTTAGAAAAGGCATCACTAAGGTGACATTTGAGTTGTTAGAAAGCAAAATTCAACTGAGTATATTTTAAAGATTTTATTGGCTTTATTCAGCTATTCATGAGTCAGGCAGCATCTCATCTAGCAGATAGAAAGGAGCTCCAAAGAGCTATACAGAATAAAAGGCTTTTATAGGCAGAAGGGAGTCAGGAAAGAAAGTTTCAAACATAGTGGATTGGCTCGGGCAAGGCCACCTTCCTCTAGGAAGGGGTCCCTCAGGTGGATTACCTCACTAGGTAATCACCTAATCAGATGATTCCAGATTGACAGGTTACATTTCTGGGAGAGGCTGAAATTACAGTCAGGCTAAGTATTAAGTCTTGGTTTGCTGAGGTGGGACAGAATCTATCTGGGGCTCCTTGTTTCTTTTTTTGAATAAAGACTTGAAGGAAGTGAAGGAATAAGCCCTGTTGATAACCAGAAACAGAGGATTCTGGGCAGAGGCAACAGCTACTGCAAAGTTTCTGAGGCAGGAGGAGGAACCTGAGTGTTTGGAGAGTGGTGAGGACCTATTGTGACTGAAACAGCAAAAGAGAGAGAACTGGGCATGAGGTCAGAAAGGTCATGAGGTCAACCTTTGAAGGGAAGTAGAGGGAGGGCAGCAGGACAGGATCCTTGTGCAGTGAGTGAGCAGTGTTGTCACTTCCCTGGCTTCCTTCACCCCTTGACTGCTCCAGGGCTCTGGTTTCACAGGGGGCCTCAGTGTTGGGAGGGTGTGGCCCTCTGGGCAGGTGCTGTGCATTCCAGAAGCCCAGGGTAGCTGTACGGATCCCAGGAGTTATAATTCTTTAAGGGGACTATATTTTATGTCTTCTGGCAATTTTATTGGCTTTCCAGGTATCACCACCTTGTAAATGGGCCGGCATACTTTAAATCAAATCTTTATGTAATTGAACTTTGGCTTTCAGTTTGATGCATTGATAAATGTCTTTCGTGTACTGTGTTATTGCCCATGTATCTGAAATAATTCATTTGTGAGCTGACTGACGCTTAAGAACCTTAATTCAGGTATATTAACATTTATTTTGGGTAGATATATGCCAAAAATATTGTAGAGTAACAGTAATGGAAAATATTAGGGACTGGTTTCAAAATATGATTTTCATTAACCTGAAAGGAATAAAAATTGCCTGTTGGTTTGTTTTGTTTTGTTTTGTTTTGTTTTGCCTAAAGGTAAAATTCAATGTTACTTCTTTCTTTTCTTTCTGTTTTGACTAGTAGATCTTCCATAATAGACTGTGGAGTAAATGTTTCGTAACAGTATGTGCCAAATGAAAATCCGCATTGCTGTGGAAACTGAAGCTCACTTCATAAAAAGCTTACATAGTTCTAGTTTCTAGGCGGTTGCTAATTTCTAGCCACTCTTTTTGGCTTATTCTTTTATTGAGGTGCCTCTTCTTTTTTTTTTAATTTAATTTAATTTAATTTATTTTTGATAGGCACACAGTGAGAGAGAGAGAGAGGCAGAGACATAGGCAGAGGGAGAAGCAGGCTCCATGCACCGGGAGCCCAACATGGGATTCGATCCCGGGTCTCCAGAATCGCGCCCTGGGCCAAAGGCAGGCGCCAAACCGCTGCACCACCGAGGGATCCCATTTTTTTTAATTTAATTTAATTTATTTATGATATGAGGTGCCTCTTCTATTATCTAAATGGTCTTCAGATTTTAGCCTTTAGAAGAACCTATAATTAGTTTAAGCAGTTGGAATTTGAGTGATTTTGTAAACTTTATTGTGGAACAACAAGATTTACTGTCTGCCAAGCCAATTCTATGTGGGTGGAAGCCACCAGGGCCAGAGGGCATCTGCCACTCCAGAGGCACTGGATCCTTTGATTTTGATTGGCCAAGACACACTGTGCAACCAACTCATTATTCTGAAAATTGCTAATTAAAAGAAAAATAAGGAATTAAGCAAATTTCTCACTTCTCCAGTACAGCTATTTTTCAGGGTAACCAAATAGCCATAATATAGATGGGGGATGTTTCTTCTATTTAGAAGAATCTCAGTATTCTTGTATGTAGAATGGATGATATAATTAGGAAAGTCACTATCTTGCACACATAATGAATTAACTGACTCAGGCAAGTGGTCAACAATGGAGGATAAAACCAGTTGGTAAAAGGTCATCGGAGAACTTCATAAGGGAAAGATCAGGCTTTTCCCACCCAAATCCATTGGTTTACCTCAACATCACTGAAAATGAGACAACCAGTTATTTGATCATGAATCCTAAGAACCACACAGTACCCCCATAGTAAGTATATTGTTGCCCTTCTCTGTCCCCAGAGTGGGAGGGGACCTGAAATAATCTCATCAATCTTCTTCAATGAATTTCCGGTCTACATAAAATATGGGATGTATTAGAGCAAATTATATAACTGGGTCTTTGGTTGATTGAGATTTTCTTCAAAACATTCCAGCAAAAAAAAAAAAAAAAAAAAGGTGATGTTGAAGAGAAGGGTGAAAAAAACATGGCAAAATGTTGGTGATTATTGGAGCTTTTTTATGAGTATATAAGGATTTGTTATAATCTCCTTTTGTGTTTGGACATTTTCCAAGTTAAAGGGAGAGAGAAACTTACATTAGGAGTAGTGTATCAGGAATACTCCATAAATGATTTCATTCCATGGAGGATTTGTGCATATGAAGTGGTCTTGTAACAGAAAGGGGAGTGTTTAGGAAGACTCTTCTGTTTTTGGTCCACTCATGGAATAGTCCACTTCTGGCACTTCTGATCACCAAATGCCAGGTAGTTCTGGATCAGTTTTAACACTATTTTCCTAAAGTTAGCATCAGACCCCACAGTTTAAGGGCTCAGTCCTACAGGAATGTCCTCCTCCCTTTAGACTCCAATCACAAGTGCTAGGTGTTGTTACCCCTGCTGTAAAGTAGAGGTTCTCATGACCCCCACCATGGATTCAATTAATTTGCTAGAGCAGCTCACAGAACTCTGAAAAACATTTTACATACTGAATATAAAAGAATATAACATAAACTCAGGTATGGTTTAGAGAGGCTTGGTATGAATAACAAAACACTTTATCTCTCTTATCAGAGAAAATTCCAAGGGTTTTAGGAGCTATGTGCCAGGAACCTTGGAAGAAGACCAACATATATATTTCTTGCTATAAATCATAATTTTGCAAGGAGTATTATTGAGTAAGTTGTAGTGATGAAATAAATGCAGGTACTTTTCAGAAAAATAAAGAAAATAAAAGTGAATCAGTGAAGAAAATGAGAATAGAGGACCCTCCCACCCCAGGCAGGACCCCTACAGCAGGTAGGAGTCAAGGTGTACTCCTAATTTTGGTGACTAAAATGGCAATGTTTAGGAGAAGATTTAGGAGGAGAAGATTAAAAATGTCGCAGTTGCTGAAAAGGTTGAGTGGACGTAAGGGAAATACAAGGTTTGGTGGGAGAATTACAAAAGAGTTCGTGGAGTATAATTTTACATAGAACTAGCTTTCCTGAATTATTCTTTTATTCTAAGTGTTTATGGTTACTAGTGGTCAGCTTGTGAGATCTCACAGGATTGGAGAGCAGTCTGAGCAGCCTCCTTCATCTTTATAAATCAGGATTCTAAGTGTGTGTAAGATGACATTCACCTACAGTCCTCTGAGACCAGCATAGACGGGATGTGTCCTCTGCCCCTCTGCACCTCTGGCCAGGGTGGTCTTCCTGCAGAGGGGCTTGTTTGCTGTATCTGTTCCTCCATGAGACTGCATTTCCTGGCCTTCGAGCTAATGCTGATGTGTCCAGAGCCAGGAAAGTAGAAATAGCCTGATGTGAAAGAACCCCGTGAGCCCTTGCTCATTCCAGGACCCTCGCTGCTGCCGCCCACCCTCCTGGAAAAAATACACAGGAGCTAGCTGCAAGATGGCAGAGATGAGTGAGGATAGTCCAAAGTGCTCTGTGACTTGTGGGCGAGACACACAAATGTGTAGACTGGGACATGAGGTGTGATGCTGTGTGGGGGGGATGCAGGTGGAAAATAGCCTCAAGCCTGACTGTCGGTTGCTTCAGTGTTCTCCTGCTCCACTCAGTCTGACAAGACCTACCCCCTCGCCCCAGAACTTCCTACCCAACCTGGAAGCGGTTAGGGCAGGGAGCCAGGTAGGCCCTGGTAAGAATTTAGGTTTTATACAGAATGAAATGGGACTTTTTTATGGGAGGAGGTTGAACAAGAAGCCGATATGATTGGATTTGTTTTTTAAAAATTATGGCTACAAGTGACGGAAACCAAACTCAAAATAGTTGAATGACAATAAAAGCAAAAAGTCACTAATAGTTACACATGCCGGGCTCTGTTCTGAGACTCTGCACATTACCTCACTGAACACTGTTAATAACCTTATGAGTTGGTACTGTTTATATTTCTATTTTGTGGATGATGAGACTGAGTTGTGGAGAGGTTAAGCCACTTATCCAAAGTCTCCTTGGCAGATCTAGATTTTAGAACCAGGCTTTAGACTCATTCTGACTCTGGAGTGCAAACTCTTGACTGTAGCACTAAATGGCCTCTCAGCCAAACAATGTATTGACCTAGGAAGCTGAAGAAAATAAGCTATTTGGGCGTAGTTGGATTCAGGGGCTCACACTGTACCCAAAAGACTCAGCTTTGTCTCTTCTCTCTGCCTTCAGGAATGTTCCCTTGTTTCCAGGCAGACTCTCCATGCCTGAGCCCCCAGCAACTCAGAAGTACCTCTCCTTTCCCTGAGGTTCTGATAGAACTCCAGAACTAAGTCTGGTTGGCTTGGCTTGGGTCACTTTGCCTGTCCTTGGACGCTGTGATCAGAAAGGTTAAGCTGACACACTGATTGGCCAGGCTTGACTATATGCCTACCACTCCCCCTCCCCACCCCAGGCTGGGGTGCACACAGAGTCAGCTTCACCCATGCTGAGTGCAGGTAGAGGGGCTCCTGGAGGGGCTGCCTCCAGAGGAGGCTACACCCAGATGAGAGCTAGAGGGAGTTAGAGGATGAGAAGCACAGTTATAACCTTACATAAGCGGTGCTAAATTGTTTTGTTTTTCAGGATTTTAGTCATTATGTTTTTCTGTGAAGCCTTCTGTTATATCAGTAAAATTCCATAGTCTCCTTCCTAATGACCATGTATATTCTCAAAATTCTTAAGTAATTTATATTTCAGTAGCTCTAATGAATGAAATAGTATTTTAAAGTTTTTTTCTGTAATATGGAAACCCCATTGATTTATGTCTCCTTGCATGTGACCGAATACAGTGATTCTAATGTTTCAATTAGTTTACTTGGGGTTTTTGGCATATGTGGTTATGGCATCTGCATGTTTCTTCCCTTCAGTAGTTACGTATCCTGTTGTGTTGACCATAATTTATTTTAAGATTTATTTATTTATTAGAGAGAGAGAAAGAAAACTTTTGCAAGCTGGAGGAGGGGCAGAGAGAGAGGGAGAAGGAGAGAAGACTCCCTGCTTAGCGCAGAATGGGGATCCCAGCATGGGTAGGGCTCCATCTCAGGACTGAGATCATGACCTGAGTTGAAATCAAGTACTGACCACTCAACAGACTAAGCCAACCAGGTGCCCCAGCCATAAATTTTAATATATAAAATAATCAGCTTTAAGAGCATCCCCTGAGATGCCTGGGTGGCTCAGCGGTTGAGCATCTGCCTTTGGCTCAGGGCATGATCCTGGGGTCCCGGGATCGAGTCCCACATCAGGTTCCCTGCAGGGAGCCTGCTTCTCCCTCTGCCTGTGTCTTTGCCTCTCTCTCTCTCTCTGTGTGTGTCTCTCATGAATAAATAAATAAAATCTTAAAAAAAAAAAAGATTGAGCATCCTTGTTTTGGTCCTCATTGTAATGAGAATGTTTTGGATATATTACTGTTGAGTATTGATTTAATTTAGTTTTTCTTATACATGGTGCATACTTATGGTAAAAAAAAAAATTCGAACATTTCTGAATAGCATAAGTCTCTTCCAAAAATAGTGATTCTTCTTTCCAATTCTACTCCAGTCCCAGATATAACTAATATTGTCTTCTGTATCTATGCAGATGGCAGCAAATAAATATGCACACTGAAACATATAAGGAAAATACATCTTTTTATTCCTTTAGACGTCTCTAAACAGCATACCCATTAATTACAGTAGAGGTTCTTAGTTTGAAAGAATAAGCATACAGTTCCAAGCCATAACAAATGTTATACCTGACTGTTTATCCATGGATGAGTGTGTTGCTCACAGGAAAGCGTGTGTAGTGTCTAGACTTCCTTTCTCCACAATAGTTGTGATCTCCCCTATGTCTATTAGTGATGTCACTCTCAAAATAATCTCAAAGTTTGTAGCGGGTGTCTGTGGGTTGGCTGCAGAAGAGCCATCCAGGGAAAGTAAGCAGGAAAAGTTTTTTGGGGAAGAATCAGATGTCATTTGTATTTTTGATATCCTGCCCTCAGCCCTGTAGTCACCATGCTGCTCCTGGCTTGGCCTGGCACTTTAAAAAAAAAATTATGTATTTATGTATTAGAGCATGAGCAGGGAAAGAGGCAGAGGGAGAAGAAAAGAGAGAGAATCCTCAAGCAGATTCCTCACTGAGTGCAGGGCCCAACATGGGGCTTGATCCCAGGACCCCAAGATTATGACCTGAGCTGAAATCAAGAGTTGGACACTCAACCGACTGAGCCAGGTGCTTGGCACTTTTATGTGGAGGGTAGCAACTGCTTTCTTCCCTTCTTTCAACAAATACACGAGAGGGATTATCTACTGTGTCCCAGGCACTGAGAACGCAACCAAGAGCAAAACAAAGACCTACTCTCATCCAGCTTAGCTCCTGGGTGGGAAAATAGACAAAAAAAAAAAAAAAAATTAATAGCACATACAAATGGAATGTCAGGTAGTGGGGAGTGCTGCAAAGAGAAATGAAGACAGATTGAGGGGGGCAGAGAGAGGTAAAGGAAAGGCCGAGGTTGGGACATTTGAGCAAAGACTGTCAGAGCGACAACCATACAAATTCCAGGGGGAAGGATGCTCCAGATAGGGTAGTGGTTCATTCACCAGTGGGTCAGGATGGGCTCTCACTCAGAGGACACTTGGCAATGTCTAGAAGTATTTTCAATTGTCATAAAAATGACATCTCCCTTTTTTTTCCATGCTAGGGATGGGGTAAGAGGAGTTTCACTCATTGAGAAGAACTTGAGTGTTACCCCAAAGGGCCCAGAATGGTTTTAAGGAGCAGGTTTGAACTTGCATACAAAGGAGTCGGAGTTTTACTAACTCACTGTATATTCTGGGGACAAATTTTTGCCATCTTTTAAGACCTTAGTCTCCTTCTCTGCTTCTGACCAGTATCCCATCCTTCCTATCCCACACATATACACCCATGATGGGATGGTGTTCCTGTAGGAAGTATGGAATATCAGGTAACCAGACTCAGGCCCCAGATCCCGAAAGGACATAAGTTTTCAGGAGCACAAAGCTCTTTATCTGATTATCAATTCAGATTTATTTGGAGAAGGCAGAATGTTGGTATTTCTTTCCTTACAGCCTGTCAGGTTGTATTTCATTCTTGCAGCAGAGCAGAAGTGTGGGTATTCAAAAGCTCCCCTCTGGTGCCACATTCACACTCTTCTGCAGCCCTTGGTCTCTCAGAAGTCACCCTAAGAGGAAGGGATTTCCCTCTTCTTTTTGGTTTAAAAGAAAAAAAAAACAGTAAAGATTTGAAAATGTATTCAAAACAGTATGATCTGAGAGGTTGTGGTTACTGCACCTCCAACCAGTACTGCTCACATCTCACAAGTAAAGACCAGCAGTGCTGCTGACAACACACGGACAACATGCAGCACCGCATGGGACAGCCCCCCTACAACAGTGAAGTCTCTGGCTCCCAATGTTAACAGTGTTGATGTTGAGAAACCCTGAGGTAGTGGGAACTGACTTGTGGAAGGCTTGAGGCAGGAGCTGTGCTCAGAATTTTTGAGGAACAGCAAAAAAGCAGGGCGACTAAGCTCAGATAAGGATAGGAAAAAAGTTCAGAGAATAGTCAGGGGCCAGATCACACAGGATATTTGTAGGACAGAATGAGGACTAGGGATTTTCTTCTGATCGCAGTGGAAAGCCATTGGAAGATTTTGAGCAGGGGAGTGCAATAATCTGATTTCTGTTTTACAATAATCTGTTTCCTGTGTGGAAAATAGATTCTAGGGAAGAGAGGAGATGCCATTAATCATCTCCCAAAAGCCAATCTCCCCTTCTTCCTTAGCAACACAATTCTGGGTTTGTTTGTGTTATGTTTTCAGGCATATTGTGCCTGGAAAAGAGACCATATTTCAGCCTTCCTTATACCTGGGAGTGACTTGAATAAGTTCTGGTCTGTGAAGATGTAACTAGAGGTTTGGGATGAGTCTACGGCTCCAGTTTGCTTCTGTCGAGAACGCAGGCAAATGGCTGACCATCATTTAGCCATTTAGACCTATAAGACAATTAAAGAATGTGGGCCTTGTTTGAGGATGCAGAGCAGAAAGATGGGAGCTGGGTTCTTTGTGATACCCAGGAGTCCCCATCCCAGTTCTGGACTGCCTAACCCTAGGTTTATTTTTACCTTAGAAAGAAGAAAGAAGTAAACATTACTCTTGCTTAAGCCATTGCATTTGCTGTTGTTGTGTGTAGATAGACCTAATCCTAATTGAATGGAAGAGGAAGATCAGTTAAGAGGTTATTATAGTAATTAGTCCAAGCAAGAGATGATTGTAGCTTGAATGTTAGCAGAGGAGGTGACTGGAAGCAGTTGTACTTGTTTTTGAGTGTACAGCTCAGAGGCATTAGGTACATTCCCACTGTTGTGCAACCTTCCTCATCCATCTCCAGAATGTTTTCATCTTCCCAACTGAAACCCTGCTCCCTTTAAACAATAACTCCCATTCCACCCTTCTCCCAACCCCAGGAAACCACCATTCTACCTTCTGTCTAGATACCTCATATAAGTGGGATTGTACAATATTTGTCTTTTTGTAACAGGCTCCTTTCATTTACCATTATGTCTTTAAGGCTCATTCATATTGTAGCATGTGTCAGAGTTTCCTTCCTTTTTAAGGCTGATTAATATTCTAGCAGTTTCATTTAAATGTAGCATTGTGGGACATGTGTGTGCATGCATGAGAGAAAGAAGATTCAAAGATGACTCCAGGGTTTATCCCACGAGCACTTGGCCCACTGGTAGTGCTCTTTCCTGATATGGGGAGCAGTGGGGCAAGAGTAGGTTGGAAAAATAGGTCTGCAGTGCCTATTAGACATCCCAGGGGCAATGTCAAGTAGATAGTTGGATATACAAATTTGGAGTTCAAGGCTGAAGGCCAGACAGGAGATAGGAACTTAGGAACAGTTGAGTCAATAGATGGTATTTAAAGTTGTAAAACTGGACCAGGACATCAAGGAAGTGAACATAACCAGAGAACCAGAGGGAGAATCCAGTGACTAGTGAGCCCTGCGGCACTCCAGTATTTAGAGGTGAGGAAATGACTCAGAAGGAGCCCAGGGGGTCTGCTGAAGGAGCAGCCAGAGAGTGAGATAGAGATGGAGCAGGTGCAGTGTCTTGAAAGCCAAGAGAAGCAAGTGTTTCAGGAAGGGGGAGGGGCCCACTGTCCCAGATGCTGCTGAGGGGAGGTGAGAGACCGGCTTCCCCACCTCAGCCCAAGACTCCTGAGTGATATTTGATAATTATCCTTATTAGTTAAGATTTATAGCAATGCAACTAAAACTTCCTATGTTGCATGATAATAAATTGTTGATATATATTCTTTTGGAAAGCACACTATAAGACAGAACATATAAACAATCTAGTGTTACCAAAAAACCCACTTATACATACAAATATAGGCTGTACAGGAAACATGTAATCAGTGGTTATATCTATATAGTGATATTTGGTAGATTTTTATTTAGCTGATCTTTTTCCCCCTAATTTATTTACAGTGATTATGCATTACTGATGTGTTAAAGGTTTTGTGCACCAGAGTGCTCTGCCCATGAAGTAGTTCTGAAACTGTCTCTGTTGATATTTTCACCAGCAGGCGAGAGCAGCGTGTCTAGAGCCAGAATATAATCTTGTGTGAATAATTAGCATTTGGTGTTGGCACAGCCACCCTTGGGCACGTGTTAGCTTTTCTTTCGTTTCCTTGTTCTTTCTCCTATACATAGCATGGCAACTTGCTCTAGGTTAATACTGACTGCAAAGAGATTTTTGTTGTTTTGTTAGTTGCTTTTTTTAAAATTTTTAAATATTTAAATATTCACTGTAATCGGTTTTAAGTCAGACTATACATAGTTTCAGTAAGTTTGTTTTTTGCATTTTTATACTGTAATCTAATCTTTGCAAAGCACTTTCCATAGCCTGGGCATGGTCCACTGCATTCTCTATTTCTCTGGAGACACATTTAGGTCTCTATATTACATTCTGGTCTATTGGTTAGGTCATTATGTAATAACTCTGGAATTATCATACGAACAAAAGAGCAACAAGGTTGAGGCTACTTGGAACCAACTGTTAGGTTTAAGGTAAAAGTAAATATTGCGGAGGAAGAAATGATTGAATGACTTTGGAATTTCTAATAAAAGCAGCCAATCCAGATTGATTTCATTTCATTCACTCTAGACTTTTAAACTGATCAGAAATAAATGCTAGAATTCCTGGAAATGTTTAACAGTATGGTATATGTGATAGTTTTATTTGTTCTTCGCTCTGGGGATGTGAGAAAGACGGATTGTTAAATGAGGTTGAATAGAAAATGAACTTGGTGAGACATGGTGTGTTTTAATGTGAAAATCACAAGGCATGTTGGGAGATGGAGTGGATTTGGGCATTCTATCATCCCAACACAGGCATATATTCAGGGCTGAGTCAGGCCTTGCTTGGCCCTAGAACAGTGGTGACTAAAACCAAATTTTGAAATATTCTAGGAAGGTAGAGTTCCATTGATCCTCAGCATCAGTGGTGATACAGAAAGGTGGTCTTTTGGGATTCAGAATACGGTGACCTTAAACTGAAATCTGTTTTAATTAACAAAATGTTAAGATTAAAAGATCACCAAAAAGAAAAGGTTTTCTGATTCTATCCATAAGCATAATACCCTTAGCAGCAGATGTGGTATGTGTACCTGGATATGAGAAAGTGAACTCATACCCTTTCCCACTATCATCAGGGAGTCCAAAAAACAAAGTTTCCTTTTAGTAGATCCTTGATGGCTGTCTATAGAATGCTCTGTGGACATTGAGAGGCAGGAGTGGCAAGTTCGCTGATGGTCTATATTCAGGAATTGGGCCTTTATAGGAATTTAAGTCACATTTAAAGGTTTCTCTTGGCATGCCTGGGTGGCTGAGCAGTTGAGCGTCTCCCTTCGGCTTAGGTCGTGATCCCAGGGTCCTGGGACTGAGTCCCGCATCGGGCTCCCTGAATGGAGCCTGCTTCTCTCTCTGCCTGTCTCTGACTCTCTCTGTGTGTCTCTCATGAATAGATAAATAAAATCTTAAAAAAAAAAAAGTTTCTCTTAATTCAGAAGTCTGATATTGGCCTGAAATTCTATATTTTATTTATTTAAATAATCTCTACACTCAGCCTGGGGTTCAAACTCACAACCCTGAGATCAATCCCATAGTCCAGTCCCACGCTTCTCCAACTGAGCCAGCCAGGTGCCCCTAGATTAATCTTTTAAAAATGCAAATGTCAATTAATTCTGATTGCTTTATTCGAAATTCTTAAATGAGACTGATGTGCTAAAGAACTGAACAGATGTTTTTGGGTTTGGAATTCCTCAAGAGGTAAGAGAAGCTGCTCTTTTTCCCAAGCCTCTGGTACCCTCTCCTCTTTCACATTGCTGTTCCCAGCCAGTCTTAGCAGCTGCTCTCTGCTGTGGAATCATAAACTTTGAGACTCATGCCACCTAAGAGTGCCACAGGCTACCCCACTCGATACTCTTGTCCCAGTCCCTTTTCCACCATCAGAGAAGACTGAGCCATGCTTCTCGGTCTCTGTTCCCACCCCAGGGCCTGACACTGAGAAAATCAGGGTCCCTGCACCAGGGCTCCTCCTCTCTTCTAAGTAGCCACCTCTATTGTGGCTACATCCTCGATCTTATCATAGGGAGACAGAATGGTCTGGTGCTTAGGAACACACCTTTTGGAGTCACATATCTGGCATCAGATCTCTGCTGTACCTCCTATCCACCTGGATTGGAGCAGGCATTGGAGCAGGCTTCTTTCTCAAAGCTTCACTGTTATGATCTGTAAAATGGATGCATTTCTGTTACAGAGTTGCTTTACTGCCAGTAAAGTGCTCAGTATGGGCTAAGCACTCAATGAACAGTAGCTGTTGATAGAGCTGTAGTTGTCTGTCTGCTGACACTTTAAACCCCAGTGCCTCTGACTGCCTCAAGCCTCTGTCCCGCAGATTGTCACCTCTGTTCTGCAGCCTCACTGAATCCCATAGTCCAGGCAGTATTCTCCATGTGAAGGACAAAATAGCTGTCCATGGCCCTGAGGTCGCATTCTTTCGAATTCACAACTCTAGAGTCTCTATTTCCTTCCAGGTTTGTCAGGGAGTCCCAAGGCCTGGCCCAGTTCTGGGTGGAGGTGTGGATGGGGTCTGTTAGAGGAAGAGACCCAGGCCGAGACAGGAGATGGGCAGAGGCAGGCTGGAGACTAAGCTCTGTCCTCTCTCAAGAGAAGATAGTGTTTATACATCTGTTACTTTAAGCCTTTGAGCAGATATAGCCTATGAAATAGCTTTTCCAAAGTCCAGGGTAGCCACCGATTTGGTTGGCTTTTAGTGAATTGTTTACAACACAGATATTTTGTTGCAGCTGTAATGAGGACTGATGCTCCATGTATGGGGTTGGGGGGTGCAGATTGCCAAGCTCTGGTTGTCATCATTTCTTGTTTACAGGGAAGAAATTTAGATAAATGACTCATCCAAGGTCAAACATGTAAAAATGGTGGAGACATCTAGCATCTTTCCCCCACTTCCTCCTACAGCATCCTCCTCCTTCTTCCACCATCCCACCAACAGGGGTGCCTCCTAGCCCCATCCTCCCATCAAGCAGAGAATGGTGTCCTATTCTAGACCTGAAGACCCTGCATCAGGCTTTTCCCAGTAGCCCCTGACTTTGCATATTGACTTAGCGGTTTGCTCCCCACCATTAGAAAGTGACCCTGATGGGGTGCCTGGGTGGCTTAGTCTGTTGAGCATCCATCTCTTGATTTCAGCTCAGGTTGTGATTTCGGGGCCCTGAGATCGAGCCCAGTATCTGACCTCCACACTTAGTAGGGAATCTGCTTCTCTCCTTCTCCCTCTCCCTCTCTTGAATAAATAAATATTTTTAAAAAGAAAGAAGGAAGGGGGCAGCCCTGGTGGCTCAGCAGTTTATGCTGCCTTCAGCCCAGGGTGTGATCCTGGAGACCCGGGATCGAGTCCCACGTCGGGCTCCCTGCATGGAGCCTTCTTCTCCCTCTGCCTGTGTTTCTGCCTCTCTTTCTGTGTCTCAAATAAATAAATAAATAAATAAATAAATAAATAAATAAATAAATAAAATCTTAAAAAAAATCTTTAAAAAAAAAAGAAAGAAGGAAGGAAGAGGAAGGTAGCCCTCATGAGGACAAGGACTTGCTCATTGTCTTTCTTGTAGCATCCTTTGGCCTTTTGTCGTGCTTTGTACATATCAGGTATTTGCATATTACATATCTGAACAAATGAGTGACTTAATTGTATTGGTCAGAAGCTGGAAGCTTCTGGACCCCAGAGCAAACAGTACATGGCTTCTCCACCTCCCCCCCTCTTCCCTCTTTGCTATAGCTGCCAAGAGTCTGAGCAAGGAGGAGGAGGAAGAGTTTGTGTATCTGAGGAGCCAGCTCCACTCCTCCTCCTGTGTCTGCACTCTTTGGGGCTTCCAGATACCCTCATTCTGGCCTAAGCCAGTCAAGGTTGAGTTTATCAGGTGCCTGGCATTGGTGTTGCCAGCCCACAGCCGTATCCAACTGGCTCAAGCCAGTTGAAGGCAGTAGGGCACACTGGCAAAAGGCATAGACACTTGAGTCAAGTGATCACTCTGTTACATCCAGTTATTGTTCCCCTGACAAAGTTTTATAACTTTTCTGTGCCTTGGTCTTACTGTCTGTAAAATGGGAATGTTTTCATACAGTTGTTCCTATGATGAAATGAGGTAATCCATGTTAAATTTTCAGCATAGGTAAAGTACATCAGAGTGTTCAATTAAGGCCAACTGCTAATGTGTACAGTACTAGATAAACGCTGTGTATTCTGTTCATGTCATAGGAGCCTAGGCTTCTAGGTCTGCTTGCTCTGTGTCCTTCACCCTGCCCCATCTGACACAGATCATTGATGGGGAGGAGCTTTGAGGCAGGTATGAGTAGAAACCCAGAGAGGTTTGAGTTGGGAGTTCAGCCTATAATTCTAATTGTTCTCCATAGAGGGCTGACGCTTTGGCGTGAGATTTGTGTGAGTTTGTTTGTTTTAGTCTGGCCCTGGTGACTCCCACAGGGGAAAATCTGAGGGAACAAGTGTTACCACTGGGACTTACCACTGGGACTTGTTACCACTCTTTCTCCAGGAAGCAGAGCTCTGACCAGTCGGGATGGAAAAGGACAGCATCTAAAATGTGTGCCGGAAGGTGAGAGGGCCCGACTTGAGTCTTTTTTTTTTTTTAAGATTTTATTTATTTATTCATGAGAGACACACAGAGAGAGGCAGAGACACAGCAGAGGGAGAAGCAGGCTCCATGCAGGGAGCCTGACGTGGGACTCGATCCCGGGTCTCCAGGATCACGCTGTGGGCTGAAGGTGGCGTTAAACTGCTGAGCCACCCGGGCTGCCCCCGACTTGAGTCTTACTTTTGGCTGCTTCAAGGGACAGGACTAGGCCAGGAGGTAGGCACTGGGGTCAGATTTTAGTTCCTTGTAAAGGCAATGGATACAGTTCCCCAGCCATCACCACCTCTCATGCAGTGCACTGCATGCTGACAGCAAGTGGGCCCTCTCAGTTGTGCTCCTACCAGTTGAATAAATTGCAAACTCAATGAATAAAGTAATATCTTGAGTAAGTAATCTGTGTGAACCAATAAAATATGATAGACCCTCCATGGAAAAAATGTGAACGTTATGAAACATAAAAGAGTTAGGGATAGTTTTGTTATTGTTGTCAAATATAGCGTGGGCAAAACAACTGTAAAAGTTTAGGGGGAAATGTTAGTAATGAAGTTCTCTGCTCACATTGCTTTGCAAGTGGCAAGATCTTGCTCTCCTTTATTATTTTTTTAATTTTTAATTTTTTTAGAGAAGAGGGTTTTTTAAAGATTTTATTTATTTACTTGAGAGAGAGCATGAGTGTGGGGAAGGGCAAAGGGAGAAGGAGAAGCAGACTCCCCACTGAGCAGGGAACCCAACCCGGGGCTTGATCCCAGGACCCTGGGATCATGACCTGAGCCACCATCAGGCACTTAACTAACTGAACCACCCAGGCACCTCTCTTGCTCTCCTTTAAAGAAAAAAAAAAAGTAGGAAATCATAGAGAACACCTTTGTAGCTAGGGTTACCTAAAGAAAGCAAACAGGAAATGACATCAGAGAATGGCTTTGGCCAGTGCCAAGGAAGGCAAATAAATGCGCATTGGTATCTTAAAATATTTATGGTATATAGTATTTTTTGGCATATATAGTTACATACTAACAGTATATATTATGTATATAGTATTTTTTAAAGATTTTTTTATTTATCTGAGAGAAAGCTAGAGTGAGCAGGAGATGGGGGGAGGGGCAGAAGGGGAAGTCAGACTCTGCACCGAACTGAGCAGGGAGCACAACTTGGGGCTTGATCCTAGGACCCTGGGATCATGACCTCAGCTGAACGCACTTAACCAACTGAGCCACCCAGGCCCCCTGTAGATAGTATTTTTTAAAATGAATTCCCTACTTTAATTCCCTACTGCTTCATCAACCAACTAACTATTGATATGCATCAGAAGAGTGAGTTTCTACTGTTGTGACAAGTGGAGTCATCCAGTATGTTTTGTTGACTCTCAGAAGACTGGTCTGTCAGCTTTGTTTCCTAAGACTGGAATTATGACATACAGCTATGTTAATAACACTGTTACCAAAATAACCTGTATCTTTGGATTCCGTTTCTAATAGCATGTCTTCTTATAGTCAAACTGACCTTTCTGATTTTCAATCACATGGCTTTTACTCTGCCTTCTGAATGTTATGTGCACGTAACTGGAACTGTGGGTTCCTCTGGTTCATTAGGAGCCCAGAGACAACCAGGGTTAGTGTGAGTCAGAGTCTATGTGAGGGGAGTGGAGAACAGGAGTAGGGGGGCCAGGTGGGAACTGGGAAGGCCCATTTGAACCTTGGGGTCTGCTGTTTGGTTGAAACATTTTGACTTGTTGGCATCAGGCACCCAGGGGCAAACATGAGAACAAAGATCCTTCTAAGGCATGGTGACTTTCTAGCTTCCTGTGATTTACAGATTTCCAGGTACTGTTATCTTCTGCTCAAATTGATAATTAACAGTATATTGTACTAATGCACTAGCAACCCACAACCTAAAAAGCCCTGGCTTTCTTGTTTTCACAGGTGTTGGGACGGTGTTTCTTGACAGTGGTGCAGGTCCATTTCCAGTTTCTGACCCAGGCCTTACAGAAGGTCCAGCCTGTAGCCCACTCCTGCTTTGCTGAGGTTGTTGTGCCAGAAAAAAAGAACAGCAGTGGCGGCAGCTTATCTGGCATGAGCCACACACCTGAATTGGAGGAAGCTGTGCGATCCTGGCGGGGGGCTGCCGAGGTAACCCTGACTTGGGGGAGATTGGTGCCCTGTGTTCAAATAGCAGCAGCCCCAGAGGACCTTTGCCTGTTGGTTGCTAAAAGAGGGGTTTTATTTAGAAATGTTAGTCTTAAACTGTTATCGTTAGCTTGTTCATTCACTTAATAGTGAATGCCCACTTTGTGCCAGGCATGGGCCAGGCACCGGGATGACGGCCTCTACTCACAGCCTCCTAAGAGGAAGGGCCTACAAAAACAGGGTGAAAGGGCTGTGATGGAGGTGTGCAGGAGCCCAGAGAAAGGGCCCTGCCTCTGACTAGGAGTAGTGCCGCAAAGCATCAAGGAAGAGGGACCAGGGAGAAGAGGCCAGAGCCTCAGTCTGGAAAGACAGGCCAAAACTGGCTGTGGAGGGTAAGTGGTCAGCCAGGCAGCCAGGTGGGGATGTGACCAGTGACAACACATTTCTTGTAGGCATTTTAATACTCCTTTGTGTTCAGGCCGGGGGTGGGAGAGAAGAGGGGTGTGCGGAAAGCCTTTTAGGTGGGGACTTCAACTAGGACTTATTAATGCATTTTACAGAGTAAAAGATAGTTTACAGTTAAGGAGTATCATATTGATTTCTTATATACTGTCTAGTTTGAATCCCTCTGTAACTAAATTGGCCAAGTATTTCATTTCATGTTTTAGAAATCTGCTTTAATCAAATTTTAAGTGTGATTTTGCACACTTTCACACTGTACATTCTCAAATTTTCTTATTATTTCAGTTTTATGCTGTTCTGCAGTGTTATTTCTTTTGAATTTCCTTTCAGTTCCTTTGTCTTGTTGCCTTGCAACCCTCTGTGTCCTATCTATTGCTGGGCTCCAACCTCCTGATCACACAGCTTATATTCATACCCAGTCTTCTCCACTACTCCTGGTGACATCATTGTGCTGAGAACCCAGTGTACAGTGAGGCCCTACGGCACTTCCTTGACCTTCTCCCCGTAACGTTTTTCTTCACCCACTTGAGTCTGCCCACACCTTTCTGCTTACCTGCCAGCCAGTGACCCTGTCCCACATGGCACTGAGAAAATAGAATCCACCTGGCAGCAGCCCCCCGGGTTCTCAGCACCAAAACGATACCATTCTCCTTCAAACCTTCTTCTCCTCCTTCAAACCCTCTCTTTTCCTCCTTCAAACGCACTTCGCACTTCTCATCCTTCCCTCATTACAGCAGAGGAAGTGCCCTCTCCTCCCATCAGGTGCCTGCCCTGTCCACACCATCCCCCGCCCTCAAGGCTTCTGTGGTGGGACCATGTGTGTTCTCTCTTTCCTCTTCAGCACATTTCCCCCACTACATGAACACATTTACACAAAATCCTCGCTGTCCTGCCCTGTGTCTCTGCCCTTTTCACAGCCAACTTCTTGGAAGGATTACCCACCTCACCTTTAAGTCGTTCTAAAAAAGATAATTATGAAACACTTCAAGCATTTAGTAAATGTCACATATACTCTCTTTTAGCTTCATCAGGTGAATCTTAACTCTTTACCAGTTGCTTCATGTCTTTTATTTACTTACTTACTTACTCACTGACTTATTTTTAAGCAGGCTCCATGCCCAATGTGGGGCTTGACCTCACAACCCTGAGATTAAGAGTCGCGTGCTCTTCCGATTGAGTCAGCCAGGTGCCCCTTTTGTGCCTTTTATTTTTAACAGAAAAAAAATACTGTTTACAAATGCAGTTGAGTTCCCTTTGCAACTTTTTACTGTCTTACTCATATCTCTTCCTTTGTAGAGATAACTTCTTTTGAATTTAGAGTTTGTGAGTCCTGTGCACATTTTTGTATTTTTACTCTGTATCCATAGATAATGTTTCTATTTTGCACAATATGAAACTTTATATAAATGACATCATTCAGATGTCAGTGAAATCTGGTTTCCACTCACACAAAAACAAGCATTTTCTTCTCAAGGTCACTAATGCCTTCTGTGTGGCCAAATCCTGGGGAGCATTTGACTCCATTCAGCACTCAGGGCAATGTGGGCCCTTGGACATCTCTCTTCCTGTGGCATCCCTGAACCAGGCATTAACCTGGTTCATCCTCTGAGTCATCCTCTGAGTCTACTTTGCTAGCTTCTCCTCTTCAACATTACTTAGAAATGTCAGTTTCTCAAAGCTCAGTTCTGGGTGCCTGAAGGTCTTCCTGTTAGGTCCAGATAGCCTTGGAGCTTTAAGAACTGTCAGTGTGGTGGGGGTCCTCAAATATGTGTGACCAGTCCACCTCCATGGGCTCCAGGCCCCTGTATTCAGCTCTTACTTACCTCAGGTATCCAGGTAGCCCAGGCTTAGCTTTTCCTCACATCCCTGGTCCTCCACAGATTTTCCCCATGCTAGCAAGTGCTGCCATCCCACACTGAGTACTTCATGCAAAAAACTGAGATAGATCTTCCTGTCTTTTCATCGTATCTATGTCCATTCAGTTAGCCCTGCAGGTCCCACCCCCAAAGTATTATTCCAGATCTGTCTCCTTCTGTCATTGCCCTAGTTTTGAGAGTCACTACTCTCCCCTGACACCTGCCGTAACTGGACTCCCTTGCTCTCCTCCTTGTCTTGCCATCCTTCAGCACTCACTCTCCATTTAAAATTGGATAATGTTCCTATTTCCTTAGGGTAAAGTATAGATCCTTCACCACGACCTGCCTCGTCCCACACAGTCTGGTTCCTACCTTGCTCCTCGCTAGCCTGATCTGTGGCCTCTCTCCCCCTTCCTCATTGGGTTCTAGTTTCTTTACTGACATATCTGTTCATCTATCTCACACTTCAGTTGACTGTCTCCTCCTCCTCCTTAAACTCATAACCTAAATAAATAAAATATTTTTTTAAAAAGTCAAATAAGTTGTTGGATATTTCTTTTTTTTTTAAGATTTTATTTATTTATTCATGAGATACACAGAGAGAGAGAGAAGCAGAGACATAGGCAGAGGGAGAAGCAGGCTCCATGCAGGGAGCCTGATGTGGGACTCAATCCTGGGTCTCCAGGATCGCATCGTGGCCCAAAGGCAGACACTAAACCGCTGAGCCACCCGGGCGACCCAAGAGTCAAATAGTTTTAAACTGTGACTGTTAGGGTTTAGGGACTGAATGGAATGGTAGTCATGGGTAATTTGTGAAGCTCTGGAAACTTTATAGCATTATAGCTGCTAGTTACTTTCCTGCAATTTTGTTAAATATTATAATTCCTTCAACAGAAGAACAAAAATTAGCTGTTAAAAATGTTAATTGTTGCACAAATATTATTACAACAAAAATAGACATTGAAAAATTCAAAGATGGGTCACTTGGGTGGCTCAGTGGTTACGCATCTGCCTTTGGCTCAGGTTGTGATCCCAGGGTCCTGGGATCCAGTCCCGCAACAGGCTCCCTAAAGGGAGCCTGCTTCTCCTTCTGCCTGCGTCTCTGCCTCTCTCTCTCTCTCTCTCTCTGTGTTTCTCATGAATAAATAAATAAATCTTAAAAAAAATAAATCAGGAAAGTTCATCCTGAATTCTTCCTCCCACCTAAAAAACATATTTTTCTGTATTCTCTGATCCTGGCCCATATGTATAGATAATTTATATTTTATCACGAGACATTGGTTCATTTTTTTCTTGTTTCTCTGTCTTGTTTATGTACTCTCATAAACATATTTAATAACTGAACAGTACGTATTTAAATTTTTTGTGCATATTTCAGAAGTACTCTTTTTCCTTTAACGTTCCAATGTACATTTGTTTCCCATTCTCTGTTTGTGTGGCTTTTTACTGTGGTGTATAGGGGTACCTAACCTTATATGTTCTTTATTAGTCTTATTATTATTCTGGAAACTACAAGTGTCAATATTCTAGCTTCTCTGCCTTTTAAAGCAGGGAAATAAAAAATGTGAAGGTTTGACATATAAAATAAATTAATAACAGGCAGGTAAGTTGTCCTTCCAGGGTTTTGCTGTGTCAGCTTTGCTTTCTCTTCAAGATGCTTAATTTCATCTTCCTAAATTTCTGGCTGCTTACTTTGTAATACAGGCAATCCAGAATGTCTGGTGTACATCTAATACTTAGTCTCTTGCTTTAACATAGTTTTTGGTTTTTGTTTCTTGTTTTTTAAATGTTGCTAATGTCTGTCACATTCTCTGTCACCTACCGGCCACTGTTATTGTTGCAGGCAACATCCAGACTGAGGGAAAGAGGCTGTGACGGCCGCCTGGCAGGCATTGAAGTTCAGCAGCTCTTCTGTTCTCAAAGCGCAGCAATTCCTGAGCACCAGCTCAAAGAACTGAACATGAAAATCGACAGTGCTTTGCAAGTAAGTATTTTAGAACAGGCACATAGTTATCCAAGGACACAAACAAGGGAGGGAGTTCAAGTGGTGATGTTGAACCAATTGGAAAGAATAGTAAGATGGATGAGGTGCCTGAGTGGCTCAGTCAGTTAAACATCTGCCTCTGCCTCAGGTCATGATCCTCATGATCCCAGGGTCCTGGGATCAAGCCCCGAGGTGGGCTCCCTGCTCAGCAGGGAGTTTGCTTTTTCCTCTCTTGCTCCCCATGTTTGTGCATGCTCGCTCACTCTCTCTCTCTCTCTCTCTCTCTGTCAAAATAAATAAATGAAAATCTTTAAAAAGAATAGTAAGACGATAGTTGGCTTGAAGTCTTTTAATTAACTATAGAATTTTTAAATTTCTGTTATCACTGGACATTGTCATTTTATAATCTGTATAATCTTGATTCTTAAAAATCAATATTTTTTGCAGGCATATAAAATAGCTCTGGAAAGCCTAGGCCACTGTGAATATGCAATGAAAGCTGGTTTCCACCTGAATCCAAAGGCAATTGAAGCCAGTTTACAGGTACGCTTCTCTCTCTGGGAGATCTGGGTGGAGATCCTGTGGTACGGAAGATTCGCCACACCAAGTGAACCAAGTGGCTTGGCAAGATGTGCTGTGGGTCACCTCTCCTCTCCTCTCCTCCCCAAACCTCTCATAGGGCTGCTGTAGTGAGGCTGAAGCGCAGCAGACGGGCCGGAGGCAGACTCCCCCGCAGCCCATGCAGTGTGAGCTTCCCACCGTCCCTGTGCAGATAGGATCACACTTCCTGAAGGGCGTCTCCTTCAACGAATCGGCCGCCGACAACTTGAAACTTAAGACGGTAGCTTTTCATGGGGTTTCAGTGTGAACATGGAAATAGTTCTTCAGGGAAACCTAAGGGCTTGTAAGGAATATAGATTAAAAAATAAAACTGAAGTCAAGGCAGGAGGTATTAGTAAACTGGTGTCTAAAAGCGGAGTGTGGCGATTTATTTTAATGAGACATTTGCCAAGTTTTATTCAAAATTTTGTTAAATGTTCAACATAAAGTGTTTTGAGAGTACACTATGAAATACTATTTATGATTAATATTTAGCAGACTTTGTGAATTCAATAAGAAGAGAAATCTTGTCATAATACTGCAGTAATTGTGACCATTTGTGGGGCATGGTGTCATGCACTGTCTCATTTATCAAATGCTCACCCATGAGATGGGTACTGCTCTTTTCTCTCTTTGACAGATAGAGGAACTAAGACCCAGGCTCACACAGCTAGAAAGTAGTAGACTGGAATTTGAGGTTATGTAGTCTGTTTCCAGAGCCTGCATACCTGACCACTTGGTCATCCAAAATAAAGTTGAGGTTTTCATTGGTATTTGTTTTTGCCAGATGATTTGGCTCCTTATTTAGAGAGATTCAGAATTTCAAAATTCTTCAACCAGTTTGCATTAGCAAATTACTATATGATGCTGTGTTTTGTGCTAGTATAGAAATCACATGTATGTATTGATGTATGTGTTTCCATATTCTCAGAAGATATCCAACGATAATTATTTATGACATTAAAATGACGTGATTTGGAGGGACTGAAACAAAGTGCTTTTCTCTTGAGGACCTGTAAATTCGTTTTGACAAATTTTAGAATCTTGTACAGCTTTATCTTGAGCTCTCGTCTTCTCAATCCATAGCATACAATGTTACAACTGATCAAGGAGGCGGGCTGCTATAATGGAATCACACCTAGGGACGATCTTCCTGTGACTGAAGTACTGAACCAGGTGTGCCCATCCACGTGGCGGGGTGCCTGCAAGACTGCCGTGCAGCTGCTGTTTGGCCAGGCTGGACTGGTGAGTGAACATGTGGGATGCATGGAAGAGGGAGAGCAGAGAGCCATGTTCCCAGCATGCGAGTGTGTAGTGTGGGCACAGGTGTGGAAATACTGAATATTTGGCATTACAGGGTGTAGACCACGTGGAGAAGGTAAAGGGAAATCAGGATAAAAAAGCTTTTTTGTTGTCTTTTATAGATTGATAATATGTATTCATAGGAAACCTAGTTGCAAAATGAAGTTGTAGGTTCTCATTTTATTTTTATTTTTTTAAGATTTTATTTATTTATTCATGAGTATACACAGAGAGGAGAGAGAGAGAGGCAGAGACACAGGCAGAGGGAGAAGCAGGCTTCATGCAGGGAGGCTGACGTGGGACTCTATCCAGGGTCTCCAGGATCACACCCCGGGCTGCAGGCGGTGCTAAACCGCTGAGCCACCAGGGCTGCCCGGTTGTCCTCATTTTAAAGAGACTCATATGTTAGTCATGATTTGGTGGGGAGAGCCTCTTTGCCCAGCTTCCCTACCTTGGAGCCACAGTGGATGTCTTTCTGATGCTCAAACGTGCCATGCTTCTTCCTGTCTCAGGCCTTTGCACTTGCTGCTCTTTTAACCTGAGAATACTTCTCTCTAGTCTTCATGTGATGCTCCTTAGCTTCATGATGTCAGCTCACAAAACCACTTCCTCCGAGAAACCTCCATGGTATAAGTAATCCCCCCACCCAGTCACTTTGTATCCCAGCTCTCTTTTTATCTCCTTCCTAGCAGTAAAATAACATCAACTCAGAAATAAATTTAGTCTTTTCACCTTTGTAGAGAAGAGTAACTTTTTTTTTTAATAAATTAATTTTTATTGGTGTTCGATTTACCAACATACAGAATAACACCCAGTGCTCATCCCGTCAAGTGTCTCCTTCAGTGCCCGTCACCCATTCACCCCCACCCCCCGCACTCCTCCCCTTCCACCACCCCTAGTTCATTTCCCAGAGTTAGGAGTCTTTATGTTCTGTCTCCCTTTCTGGAGAAGAGTAACTTTTGGTAGAGTTGGGTGGGATCAGGAAATGAACATCTGAAATCCCCATTTATCTTTTTGCTTGGCATCTAAGACCCATATAACCTTATATACTTGATCCCACTTTCTAGAATTAAATGACTACTTTTTGAAAAGATATGGCATTTTAGTCAGAGGTTAAAGGTAACTAATTAGAGATTAAGAAAATTTAAAAAACTGTTTCTTACTCTAATTCCTACTTTATCCAGAAATGGAACTGTTGGGAGGATTGCTGTCCTTTTGTGTCACATGAGGGAGAGCTCAGGTGGCCTACCTTAGGGTGGTGCTGCCTTGTGTAGGACCAGGTGAGGGCCTGTCCACAGTAGTGAATTCTGCTTCCTTTAGCATCTAGTCCTTAATACAGGAGTCCCTAAGAGAAGGATCAAGCTGGAGACACCCTGCTGACATATGTGAGAGAACCCACTGCCTCTAGGAAATTGATCCGTATTCCCAGAGATCATTTTTTTTTTAAAGATTTTATTTATTTATTCATGAGAGACAGAGACACAGGCAGAGGGAAAAACAGGCTCCCGGGACTCCAGGACCACACCCTGGGCTGAAGGCAGGTGCTAAACCGCTGAGCCACCCAGGGATCCCCCCAAAGATCATTTTGGCTGAAACTAGGACAACCATGGCATAAGTTCTCCAGAAAGGAGTGGGTAAAGTAAAGCAGAAGGATACACAGGCTGTTTTGGGAAAACATTGTAGGTTAAAAAAAAAAAAGTCCCATGTTACCGAGAGAGCAGAAATTTCTTCTAGTTCCTTACTCCTTGCTCCCAGGGCACCTTTGTGTGTGACTGACAAAGAACCTTTAGATTATGGGCTCTGGAGATAGGCGGAGAGAGGAAACACCTGCCTGGTCCAACAATGGCTATTACTTGGACAGGAAGTCTTTTCCAAAGGACATTGCAGACCAGCTGTGGGAACTCTGTTTACAGCAGTGGAAATCAGCTCCATTAGAGGCTGAATTTAGAATCATAATAAGCAGTTCTGCATGGCTTTTGAACTATATCAGATTTATTTATTTATTTTTAAGTAATCTCAACACTCAATGTGGGGCTTGAACTCACGACCCTGAGATCAACAGTCAAATGCTCTACCAAATGGGCCAGCCAGGCACCCATAACAGATTTTTTTTTTAACAGATTTATTTTTAAAGTGCTTTATGATTATTTTCTTAAATTCTTTTAGTTATTTTAAAATATATTAATCATTTTGTCAAACTCTAGATTACCTAGGCTACTACCTCACCTGTGTAATATTAAAGACTACTCCAAATAAGAAACCATTGGGATGACTGGCTGGGTCAATCAGTTAAGCATCTGACTCTTGATTTTGGCTCAGGTCATGATCTAAAGGTTGTGAGATCTCAGCCCCACGTCAGGTCTCTCTGTCCCTCTGTTCCGTCTGCCCTACCCCCTGCTCACACATTCTCTCTCTCTTAAAAAAAAAAAAAAGAGAGAGAGAGAAAGAGAAAAGAAGAAATCTTTGAGAGAAGAATCATCTTCACCTTTCTGACCTAGTTGTTTTTATCGATGGTTGAGGATAAAATGAACTTTTTAAAAAAACCTTCATCCACTTCTAGCTTGTATTCAGTCATTACAAATGGACTTTTCTGAAGCTGTGGTTAGATTTTTAATGACAGTTTTACTTTCAAGTGTATAAAGTAAAAAAATACTAAAAGGAAACAAATAATTCCTAATTAACATATTTATGATTTGGAAAAAGTACTAAAAATGCTTACAAAGTTCAGTACATCCTGCACCCAGAGTTTGGTTTTTGTTTATTGAAGTATTACTGTGTTCAGTCATTTTTATTACTTATATTTGTCTTCATGCGGCTCTTGACTGGCCTCTGCACAATTGCCTTGCCATGAGAATAGTGCTTGCCAGAGTCTCTCAGTATTAGTAGGCTCATCTATTGAATTTGTTTGTAATTCATTTTCCTCTCTGAAAGCTGATTATTGTTTCTCTCTCTCTCTTTTAGGTGGTAGTTGACACAGCACAGATTGAAAATAAAGAAGCCTATGCCCCCCAGATCAGTTTAGAGGGCTCCAGAATTGTGGTTCAAGTCCCATCCACATGGTAATGTGACTCTTAACACAAGCTTAAGCTCTGATTGAAGTTCCCACATCTTTGAAAAGAGTGCTTTGTTTTGGACAAATCCTGCATTAAGTGACATGTCAGGTCTTGCTACTTGTACAAGTACATGGGTAATGATATGTCATGGTTATCAGTCTATGATAAGGAAGCCAGGATGTCTGAAAAATAAGTTTTTTTTGACCAATAATGTAAGTAAAATGTTGTATACTCATGGATCACAATGAGCAACATTATCTTCTGTTACTGAGTCCACAGCTTTTGAATAGAGTACATCATTTTCTCAAAGTCACCAGTGCTCCTCTAAAGCTGAGCACAGAACATAGAATCCCTTCTCCTCCTCTGTTTCAGTAACAACCCTGATGGTCTTGGGCTCATGCTATTACAAGTCTGGGGGCGGGGGGGATCCCTGGGTGGCTCAGCGGTTTAGCGCCTGCCTTTGGCCCAGGGTGTGATCCTGGAGTCCCGGGATCGAGTCCCACATCGGGCTCCCTGCATGGAGCCTGCTTTGCCCTCTGCCTGTGTCTCTGCCTCTCTCTTTCTGTCTCTCTCATGAATAAATAAATAAAATCTTTAAAAACAAAACAAGTCTGGGGACGGACTGAGCCATTTTTATTTTTATTTAATTACATTTATAGCCTTAAAATAGATAAAGTATCCTTTGTAGTTTTTTAAAACAGAAGCTCCTACAGATTAGTAAGAAAATGGACAAGGTGCATGAATAAGTAACCAAAAAGACACACAGTCAACAAATAGATGAAGAAAATATGTAACCTCACCTGATAAAGGCAGAGTGAAGAAACAATAATACAATGTTGTTTTTGCCCTTCATGTTGTTAAATTGTTTTAAAATAATAAATAAATTTGAAAAAAAATAGAAAATAAAGGTTTTGGACAGACTGTACAAAAACAGGTACAGGAGGTGGATAAATCATATGGCATTACTGGAGGGCAGTTCAGTGTATCAGAAGCCTAAAATAAGAGATGTGATCTCAGGAGTTCCACAGTTCCACCTCTGGGGATTTATCCTTGTGATGTGCATATAAATCCAACTAGAGGATCAGCATCATAACCTTATGAATAAATAGCAAAAACTGAGCATCTGTTAGAAGGCTTCTGTTATTAAGATTGTGATATGAATGAGTAACCACATAGAAAAGTCTTGAAACATTTTGGTGGGAAGAGATGTAGTAAGGCATGATGGCACTCTTGGTGCTTGTGTGGACTAAAGTGGTAACTGGGTAATTTATTTGAGTTGTATTTAAACCATTTCTCCTTGAAATGTGAGGGTCCAATGGTAGACTCTGCCAAAAGTTCTAGGACTTGGTATGTTAAGGAAAGGCAAGCAGTTCACTTCATGTCCCCAAACCTCCCTTCTAGGAGTTCCCTCCTCCCCCTAAGTTTTTTATTTCTTATTGGATGGTATACTGTTAATTTATATACATATCTTCCTATCAAACAATAAACCAGATGCTCACTTTTCTGTAAGATTTTTGGGTTCCTGAATTCATTTGTTTCCCGATTCAGGTTCTTATTTTTTTTTTTTTTTTAACTTTCTTAGGTTTTTTTTTTTTTAATTTTTATTTATTTATGATAGTCACAGAGAGAGAGAGGGAGAGAGGCAGAGACATAGGCAGAGGGAGAAGCTGGCTCCATTCACCAGGAGCCCGACGTGGGATTCGATCCTGGGTCTCCAGGATCACGCCCTGGGCCAAAGGCAGGCGCCAAACTGCTGCACCACCGAGGGATCCCCCGATTCAGCTTCTTATTGAAAAATATTAAACTTTTTTTTTTTTTTTAAATATTTTTTTACATTTTTATTTATTTATGATAGTTACAGAGAGAGAGAGAGAGGCAGAGACACAGGCAGAGGGAGAAGCAGGCTCCATGCACCGGGAGCCCGACGTGGGATTCGATCCCGGGTCTCCAGGATCGCGCCCTGGGCCAAAGGCAGGCGCCAAACCGCTGCGCCACCCAGGGATCCCGAAAAATATTAAACTTAACCAGGATTCCCATTTTAGAGAAAACATTTTGAACTTTTGAATAATTAGGTGAATAGAAACAACTAGTAATTAAATGGTTAACACTGCAGTTTACTTCCAGAACTCTCCATGTATGATTGATTTCCTTTGTAATTCATTGAACCTCCATGAAAGACCTTATGGACTATAATTTCTTGGAGAGGCTCCCCCTGGTGGCTTTTGGTAAAAACACAAAGTTTTCAAAATACTTGTTTTTGTTTCTAAGTATAAACTACATGCTTGTTAAGAAGAACGCAAACAGAAGTGAATGCTTTATTCCACCTTTGGAAAAATGGAATTGTTAGCAAAGACAGCCAAGAATTTATTACATGCTTTGCTTTTAAAAAAATGGTGTGTCACACTGCCAGATAGGATTTTTTTTTAAAACAAAGTAATACCTTATTTAGATTTTTTAACTGTCTTATTTAAGTTGTCAATCCATCCTTCCTTTCAGCAAACACTTACTGAATACCTACTATGTGGCAGACACTGTCTGGGGTCTGGGAATTTAAGCATGAGCAAGACAGACAGGGTCTCCGCCTCTAATAGAGTCAACTTTGTAATGGGAGGGAGAGTGAGGGGACAGCCAACAAGCATAAGAGTCCAATTCAAAGCCTGGTACATGTATGAGGGGATAAGAGTAGAATGATGTCTATGATGGAGAATAACTGAGGTAGCGCCAGGGAGGGGAGGACATTTTGGATGAAGAGGTCAGTCACGAAGGGTCCTTCCTTGAAGATAGGACATTTGAGAGGAGCCAGCCACATAGAGAGCAGAAGGGAAAAGCATTTCTTCCAGGTAGAAGAAATAGCAAATGCAAAAGCCCTGGGGAGTGAACTGGCATGGCTGGATATGTGGTAGGTGGCCGTGAAGAGAGAGCCAGAGAAGCCAGGATGTGCAGGTTCCCCCAAGGCACTTGGATTTTTATCTAAGAACAGGTAGAGGATTTTAAGCAAGTTTGACCAAAAGAATGGGTTTTAAGCAAGATTGACCAAAAGAATGGGTTTAGTCTCTTAAGGGGATTCTATTGTTCAACTCTCAAGACTGATAAATAAAAGTGCCAGTGTGTTGATTTTCAGAGAGATTATTCTCACCAGCAAGTGTAGTACTTCTTCTGCATGACCAGCAAATGCTCTCCTAGTGGGCAAACATATGTGAACAGCCAAATCACAACCAGGAGTGGCTTGGGAGCACAGAGCAAGTATGTCCTAATAATCAGCAATTCCAGGCTGAGAGAATCGGGTACATGAACCCTGGCCAGGTTCACTGGCCAAGATTCTCTCCCAGGAGTCCAAGGTCTGGTTGGGCACTGGAGGAGCTTGCCTTTTGCAGGGTTTCTGAGGCAAGCTGGCTCATATCTTCACTGATAGATTTCTTTTCAAGCGTTAAGTCATGTTGAAGAGTGCTGCTGCCTCCTTAGGATGGCTTTGCAAGTGTCGATTTCACCATTTAACTCCCAGAGTGCCTATGAGCACACTGACATCTTCCTGATTCTGCCTCTCAGAAGAGGCCTCTTAGTGGAGGTATCCTGAGTGGGTAGTGAGGACCTGAATGCTGGGAAGCAGCTCTCAGGAGAGAACAGTCTAGGCAGAGGCAGCAAAAGCAAAGGTCCTGAGATGTGGACAAATCCAACATATTCAGGGAGCAAGTAAAGGGTCTTGTGACTAAGACAAGAGAATGGAGGTAACAGTGGCCAGAGAGGTGTGGCCAGAGAGGCAGGAGGGACCAGGTCCCCAAAACCCTCGAGGGCTGGTTAGATTTTATTTCAATCATGACAGGATGCCACTGGAGGGTTTTAAAGAGGGGAGTGATTGTTCTGATTTGTGCTATCAGAGGCTCACTCTGGCTGGGGAGGGTGGGCTGGGAGGGACAGGAGTGAGGAAAGGAGACCAGCTGGGAGGTGGGTCCTCAGACACAGATGCTACTGGCTTCTTGGAGTAGAACCATAATGAGGGAGGTGGCGAGAAGTGCTTGGACTGAGAATGTGTTTTGGAAGAAGGGCTGTCAGGATTTGCTGATGGACTGGTGTGGGCTGTAGGTAGCTAGCCATGATGTGTAGGTTGGGGATAGACAGCTGTGTTGTTTACTAATGGAGGAAGCGTAGAGTGGTTTTTGATGGAGAAAAGAGGAATCTCTTGTGCTGACCAGGCTGCCTGTGAGATGTACCCAAGAGATGTCAAGTGTGTAGTTAGATATGGGAGAATGGGGTTTGGGAGAAGGGGGTCAGCTGGTGAAGAGACTATGAGTGTTCAGTAGAGGATGGTCTGTACAGCTGCAGGACCAGCCGCAGCAGTGTAGGGAGAAAAGACAAAGCCCAGGACGCGCTGCCATACACAGATAGGGGAAGCGGAGCAGTAGGAGTCAACAGAGGAGACCAGGAAGGAGCTTGCTAGCTGGGGTGGGAGGAGAGTTGAGCAAGTTTGGGTCACTGAGCTACAGAAGATAGTGCTCTAGGAGGAAAGAAGTATTGCACAACATTGCTGAGAGATTGAGTAAGATGGAACAGGTAATTGACCTTTGACACTGGCAAGATCAAAGTTGTTTGATAAAAGCTATTCTTGTGGAGTTATGTCTATCAAAGCCCAGCGGGAGTGGGGTGAGGGGAGACAAGGAGGTAAGGAAAAAGAAGAGATGATGTGTTTTGCTAAAAGGGGGAGCAGAAAAATTAGCAGAAGGGAATGTGGAGCTAAGAGAAAAACGCTGGTCGATGAGGCTGGTTTGCTGGCACAAGGGAATGTCACAGGGAGAGAGAGAGAGGGTGATTAGGTGAGCAGGGTCCTCAGGAAAGCAAGAGATATAGAGCAGGCAGTGCTCCGCTAGAGGGTCAGCCTGTGGCAGAGCAGGTCTCCTGCCGTGATCGGAGAGTCAGGCTGGGAGTGCGGGCATGGATACTTGAGCTGGTGGGTCAGTGGTGAGGAGAGGGAGCAGATCTCATGTCAGTGACGTGAGCACTGTGATAGGAAAGAAGAGGAGAAGCAGCAGGAGTGGCCAAGCTCTGAGGAGAGCGGATGCAGGTTGAAGTGGTCAGCTTGGAAAGGGAAAACATTCATTTATGGGAAGGCTGTGTTTGTTGCTTACCTGACATTTTCAGTGAATCTGGGTTTTTTTCCCCTCCATTGACCTTTAGTTTCTTGGGTGCAGGTGTGAAGCGCTGTGGAGGAAGCGGAGGCAGGGGTGTTTTGGAAAGGGTTTGCAGAGGAATAGATAACTGTGTCAGGTCACAGAATCTGAACATGGTAGGACGGAAAGTCCAGGCTGGAGCCGGTGTGGACAGTGAGGGCATTAGGCCCCCAGAAGGTAGCCCGTCCGCCGAGCCCTGCTCTTCCTCCTAAACAGACTCCAGATGATTAGAAGTCCAAGGAGATCCTGCACCCTATTGCTTCCTCCTCCTTCTGCAGCAAGTTCCAGTGAGAACCTTGTCATTCTCTAACTGGTCTTTAATTGCCAAATTTTTATTTGGTGCCAAAAGCATGTAAAAATTGCAGCCTTTTGTATGAGGCCTGCTTGAAATACTTATTCAGAGAAGTGTATCCCATACTGACACAACCTGGTTCGTGCCTAGGTGCCTGAAAGAAGACCCTGCAACCATGTCCCTGCTGCAGAGAAGCCTTGATCCTGAGAAGACCCTGGGACTGGTGGACGTGCTCTACACAGCCGTGCTGGACCTCAACCGCTGGAGGGCAGGGAGGTGGGTATCCCTGTTAGTCACTTGTAGTAGTTTACATTCAGGCTCATATGTAGGGACAGTGCCACCACATACAGTTTTATGTGTGCCCACATCACTGATGGATATAAGGAAGGCAAGAAAGAAAAATTTTTGGTGACTTAATTTTGGAATAAGTTCAAATTTACAGAAAAGTTGTGGTAGTACCAAGAATTGCTCTCTGCCCTTTACCCAGATTCCTCAGTTACTTAACATGTTTGCCTTTCTTTGTTTTATCATTTGAGAGTAAGTCCATGGAACGCCTGGGTGGCTCAGTGGTTGAGCGTCTGCCTTTGACCCAGGTGTGATCCTGGGGTCCCGGTATTGAGTCCCATATCAGGCTCCCCACGGGGAGCCTGCTTCTCCCTCTGCCTGTGTCTCTGCCTCTCTCTGTGTCTCTCATGAATAAAAAAAATCTTTACAAATAAATAAAAATAAATTAAAAATTAAAAATTGGCTTAGAGAGGTAGGTCTATACACATAGGCAGGGCAACCTTTTAAAAAAAAGAGAGAGTAAGTCCATCAAGAGGATTTTAGCCTGACTCGTGTTCTTAAGAACTAAGACCAGAGAAATGTTTAAAAAATTTACTTCTAGGGCCCCTGGGTTGCTCGGTGGTTGAGCATCTATCTGCCTTTGGCCCAGAGCGTGATCCCAGGTCCTGAGATCGAGTCCCACATCAGGCTCCCTGCGGGGAGCCTGCTTCTCCCTCTGTCTCTGTCTCTGACTCTCTCTCTGTGTCCCTCATGAATAAATAAATTTTAGGAAAAAAAATTACTTCTAGTCTACATGAGATTTATTTATATCTGAAAGTAGCTGACAGTTATAAGATTGTCTTTAGGAATTATGAACTTGGGAATGGCAGGGACCTTAAACATCTAGCCATGTGTCCCCTTTCTTAACTCCTGAGTGCTGAGGTCCCAGAACACTGAGGTAGCTTATCCAAGGTAACAGCAGCTATCGCCTGCCTCAGCCTCATACCCTTTCCATCTCTGGGGCTCTCTTTCAGTACTAGAAAGAGAGTACTAGAAAAAGTGCTCAGAAAACCTTGGAAGTAACAACCATCTGTCCTTGACACTGTCTATAAGTTACTTCCAAGGACAACAGTGCTATATAGTGTCGCTGAGTCCTGCTCGCCCCCCTCTCCCCCTGTGTAGATTTATCCACATTCCTCAGCTGGATCAGTCTTATGTACACTTAAGTCTCAGGCGTTCATTTTATCTATAAAATAAGTGAACCTGATACCAACTAGAGAGATTTTTTTAAGATTTTTATTAATTTATTCATGAGAAATACAGAGAGACAGAGACACAGACAGAGGGAGAAGTAAGCTCCCCATGGGGAGCCCAATGTGGGACTCACTTGATCCCAGGATGTGAGATCACGCCCTGAGCCGAAGGTAGAAGCTCAACTGATGAGCCACTCAGGCGTCCCCCAACTAGAGAGATTTTTTTTTGTCCTTAAAGTCTTTCTTAAATGCAAAGAGATCCATTTCATCATCCAATTTGCATGTTTATCTTTTTTAATTTTTAAATAAATTTCTGTTTAAATAGGGAACAAGCTTTACCCTGCATACAGATCCAGCTTCAAAGGGAGATCTGCGATTTTGGGAATCAGGCTGACCTGCCTTCTGGGAATGGAAACAAATCTTCAGGTGGCCTGCAGAAGACATTCTCCAAACTGACATCCCGGTTCACCAAGAAAGCTTCATGTACCAGCTCTAGTAGCAGCACAAATTACTCCATCCCAAATACTCCTTCCAAAAACCTCTTCATAGCTGGGTGTTCGGAAGAGAAGACCAAAATGCCCAGCAATATTGATTCAAGGTTACAAAGCATTTTGAACATTGGTAATTTCCCTAGGACTACAGACCCTTCACAGTCAGCGCAGAATTCCAGTAATCAAATAGCCAATGGTTTTCTCATGGAGAGGCGTGACAACTTCCTGCAAGGGGATGATGGCAAGGATGAAAAGGGTATGAATTTACCAACCGATCAGGAAATGCAGGAGGTGATAGATTTTCTCTCTGGCTTTAACATGGGCCAGTCACATCAGGGCTCCCCGTTGGTGACAAGGCGTAACTCTGCCGCCACAGCCATGGTGACTGAACAGAAGGCAGGAGCCATGCAGCCACAGCAGCCACCACTGCCAGTGCCCCCTCCAGCACGGCCACCCCAGGCTGGGGCCCACACAACTCTGACTTCCCAGCCAGGCCTGCCGCCTCAGCAGCAATCCCCAAAGCAACAACAACCCCAAGTCCAGTACTACCAACACCTGCTCCAACCCATTGGACCTCAGCAGCCCCCACCCCAGCCTCGGGCCCCTGGGAAATGGGTACATGGCTCAGGTCAGCAGCCAGCACAGCCTGTTGGAGCAGGCCTGTCCCCTCTTGGCCAGTGGCCTGGCATATCTGATCTCAGTTCCGACTTGTACAGCTTGGGTCTGGTGAGCAGCTATATGGATAATGTGATGTCGGAGGTTTTGGGGCAGAAGCCACAGGGACCTAGAAATAACACCTGGCCAAACCGTGACCAAAGTGATGGCGTCTTTGGGATGTTGGGAGAGATTCTGCCTTTTGATCCTGCAGGTATGTGGACTCTTCCTCCCCACCTTGAGATTTTCACATAAATATAGTCTCTGGGGATTCACAGGGCCTATCCAACACAGCAGCCTTACTTGTGGGGGCAGGTGACCTAATTTCCCTTTAAAGATGTTTTCTGACTGTCGGATGGCAAGTATAGAACACATCTAGCAAAGGAAGGCAGCAGTGGTGAGAATGAGGCTGTAAGGACCACTATTTTTCTCACTGTACAGAGGATGGGGTTGAGGCTAAGAGAAGTTACTAGAATGGCTCTACATGCCATAGTTTAAGTGGGCTTCAGGCTGGGCTCTCCCATTCATGGGAGCCAAGGTGGCAGGCCGTTTGTGAGCTGCTTTTTCCTGATTACATAACTTGTGTGATTATTCTTTGCCTAAACTCTAGGATTATGAAAGCTGGTGAAGCACCCTCCTGCCTTTAGAGAATATGGCTTCTCCTGGCCTGAACATATGAAAATACCACCAGAGTTATCTTAGGAAATTAGAAAAAGAACCTAGAAACAAATAAACTAGGAAGAGGAATCAGTGAAGGAGAAAAACTAAGATTAATTAGATTTAAAGGAAAAATATAATAGAAATTGTAAATAAAATCTAAAAGAAGAGTCTCTTGAAGACCAACAAAATAGGTATTATATTTATTATAAACCAATTTATTATAAACCTCAATAAGAGAGAGCAAAAAGAAACAAGATTAGGAAAGAGAAAGGAGATGTCACTCCAGAAATAGGAGAGGTTAAAAGAAGTTTAAGACATTACTACAAATGACTTGATGACAATATATTTGAAAACTGAATGGAAAAATGACTTCTTTCCAAATAAAATACACATCACCAAAAATGTACCAAGAAATGGAAAACCTGCTTAATCTATTTTAATGAAAGAAATTGGAAGGGTAATTATGAAGCCAACATGATTTTAACCACAAAAAGTTTATAAGAGTTACTTAAAAAGCAAACTGTAGTCATCTCTTTATGAGTGTGCATAGAGGCAAGACAATCTAGCAGTGATTGGAAAAGCAGTTATCTGTTGCTACATCCAGTGTACTGGGGGGTGGGGGGTGGAAGGTGGAGAAGTGTAAGGGACTCCACTACTGCTCAGTAATCCATCATTATCACTCCACTACATGAGAGGAACTCATACAACAATAGATGCTGTAGACATTTGATAACAGATACCAATGATTCTAAAAAAAAAAAAAAGAAAGAGAAAGAACAACAAAAAACCCTCAGAGTAAGACATGAATAGAAAGAAAGTTCGTAAACATTAAAAAAAAAAACAAAACTACTATCTATCAAAAACAAGTAGCAAACATTACTCTGTATAGTGAAACAAAATCATTCCAATTAAAATCAAGACCCAGACAGAGTGGCAACTATTACTGCCAATAGCATGTAACTTTGTCTTGGACTTTCTAGAAAAATACAGCAAGATACGTATAAGCTTTAGAAAAAGATGCATTGAAAAGCACATCTCTTTGCTGGCAATAGAATTGGGGGGAGGAAGAAAACCAAGACTCCTCAATAAAAAAACTAGAATTATTAAGCAAGTCTGGCAAGGTGGGTACATGCAACATAAATACATAGAAATCCATTACTCTTTTTCTCTAATTGAACAAAAGGTATACAGAGTGGAAAATATATTTCATTCACAAGGAAAATACTGTGAAATATAGAAATAACTATAGGAAATATTTATATAAATAACCAGCAGAAGAGGAATTCCCTGCTGAAACAACCCAGCATTAGCTACAAATGGAAAGAAATGTTTTCTTAGGTCTAAAAATCCCTCCTACTGCTGCTCACACTTTCTTGTTCTTGCTTCCCTTGGGTGGTGGATGTGGGCAGCCTGGCACCCTGGGGCGCAGAAGGGCAATCAGTTCCACCTACTGTGGAAGAGCAGGCCTACGTGGCTGCCACTGGCTGCAGTGGGTGCGGCAGGGCACATTTTCTCAACTGCTGTGAAACAGTCTGTACATCTTTTGATAGGCGGGTAATTAAATCCAGAATATAGGGCAGTCCCAGTGGCTCAGCGGTTCAGCGCTGCCTTCGGCCCAGAGTGTGATCCTGGAGACTCGGGATCCAGTCCTGCGTCAGGCTCCCTGCATGGAGCCTGCTTCTCCTTCTGCCTGTGTCTCTGCCTCTCTCTCTCTCTCTCTCTCTCTACCCCTCTCTCTGTGTCTCTCATGAATGAATGAATGAATGAATGAATGAATGAATGAACAAATAAATCTTTTTAAAAATTTATTTTTTTAATAAATTAATTTTTTATTGGTGTTCAATTTACCAACATACAGAATAACACCCAGTGCTCATCCCATCAAGTGTCCCCCTCAGTGCCCGTCACCCATTCACCCCCACCCCCTCCCCTCCTCCCCTTCCACCACCCCTAGTTCGTTTCCCAGAGTTAGGAGTCTTTATGTTCTGTCTCCCTTTCTGATATTTCCCACACATTTCTTCTCCCTTCCCTTATATTCCCTTTCACTATTATTTATATTCCCCAAATGAATGAGAACATATAATGTTTGTCCTTCTCCGATTGACTTACTTCACCCAGCATAATACCCTCCAGTTCCATCCACATTGAAGCAAATGGTGGGTATTTGTCGTTTCTAATGGCTGAGGAATATTCCATTGTATACGTAAACCACATCTTCTTTATCCATCATCTTTCGATGGACACCGAGGCTCCTTCCACAGTTTGGCTATTGTGGACATGGCTGCTAGAAACATCGGGGTGCAGGTGTCCCGGCGTTTCATTGCATCTGAATCTTTGGGGCAAATCCCCAACAGTGCAATTGCTGGGTCGTAGGGCAGGTCTATTTTTAACTCTTTGAGGAACCTCCACACAGTTTTCCAGAGTGGCTGCACCAGTTCACATTCCCACCAACAGTGTAAGAGGGTTGGTTCCCTTTTCTCCGCATCCTCTCCAACATTTGTTGTTTCCTGCCTTGTTAATTTTCCCCATTCTCACTTGTGTGAGGTGGTATCTCATTGTGGTTTTGATTTGTATTTCCCTGATGGCAAGTGATGCAGAGCATTTTCTCATGTGCATGTTGGCCATGTCTATGTCTTCCTCTGTGAGATTTCTCTTCATGTCTTTTGCCCATTTCATGATTGGATTGTTTGTTTCTTTGGTGTTGAGTTTAATAAGTTCTTTATAGATCTTGGAAAGTAGCCCTTTATCTGATACGTCATTTGCAAATATCTTCTCCCATTCTGTAGGTTGTCTTTGAGTTTTGTTGACTGTATCCTTTGCTGTGCAAAAGCTTCTTATCTGGATGAAGTCCCAATAGTTCATTTTTGCTTTTGTTTCTTTTGCCTTCGTGGATGTATCTTGCAAGAAGTTACTGTGGCCAAGTTCAAAAAGGGTGTTGCCTGTGTTCTCCTCTAGGATTTTGATGGAATCTTGTCTCACATTTAGATCTTTCATCCATTTTGAGTTTATCTTTGTGTCTGGTGAAAGAGAGTGGTCTAGTTTCATTCTTCTGCATGTGGATTGTCCAATTTTCCCAGCACCATTTATTGAAGAGACTGTCTTTCTTCCAGTGGATCGTCTTTCCTCCTTTATCGAATATTAGTTGACCATAAAGTTCAGGGTCCACTTCTGGGTTCTCTATTCTGTTCCATTGATCTATGTGTCTGTTTTTGTGCCAGTACCACACTGTCTTGATGTCCACAGCTTTGTAGTACAACCTGAAATCTGGCATTGTGATGCCCCCAGCTATGGTTTTCTTTTTTAAAATTCCCCTGGCTATTCGGGGTCTTTTCTGATTCCACACAAATCTTAAAATAATTTTTTCTAACTCTCTGAAGAAAGTCCATGGTATTTTGATAGGGATTGCATTAAACGTGTAAATTGCCCTGGGTAACATTGACATTTTCACAATATTAATTCTGCCAATCCATGAGCATGGAATATTTTTCCATCTCTTTGTGTCTTCCTCAATTTCTTTCAGAAGTGTTCTATAGTTTTTAGGGTATAGATCCTTTACCTCTTTGGTTAGGTTTATTCCTAGGTATCTTATGCTTTTGGGTGCAATTGTAAATGGGATTGACTCCTTAATTTCTCTTTCTTCAGTCTCATTGTTAGTGTATAGAAATGCCATTGATTTCGGGCATTGATTTTGTATCCTGCAACACTGCGAAATTGCTGTGTGAGTTCTAGCAATCTTGCGGTGGAGGCTTTTGGGTTTTCTTTTTTTTTTTTTTTGCTTGGGGTTTTCTATGTAGAGTATCATGTCATCGGCAAAGAGGGAGAGTTTGACTTCTTCTTTGCCAATTTGAATGCCTTTAAATAAATCTTTTTAAAAATTTAAAAATAAATCCAGAGTATAAGTGGTGTCTGGCAGGATTTTACCGTCTTTGATCTTTGTTGAGGCCTGAATGGCCTCTATGTCTTTTTTTTTTCATACTATGTAATTTTATTTTTTTAATTTTTTTTAATAAATTAATTTTTATTGGTGTTCAATTTACCAACATACAGAATAACACCCAGTGCTCATCCCGTCAAGTGTCCCCCTCAGTGCCCGTCACCCATTCACCCCCACCCCCCGCCCTCCTCCCCCTCCACCACCCCTAGTTCATTTCCCAGAGTTAGAAGTCTTTATGTTCTGTCTCCCTTTCTGATATTTCCCACACATTTCTTCTCCCTTCCCTTATATTCCCTTTCACTATTATTCATATTCCCCAAATGAATGAGAACATACACTGTTTGTCCTTCTCCGATTGACTTACTTCACTCAGCATAATACCCTCCAGTTCCATCCACGTTGAAGCAAATGGTGGGTATTTGTCGTTTCTAATGGCTGAGGAATATTCCATTGTATACATACACCACATCTTCTTTATCCATTCATCTTTCGATGGACACCGAGGCTCCTTCCACAGTTTGGCTATTGTGGACATGGCTGCTAGAAACATCGGGGTGCAGGTGTCCCGGCGTTTCATTGCATCTGAATCTTTGGGGTAAATCCCCAACAGTGCAATTGCTGGGTCGTAGGGCAGGTCTATTTTTAATTCTTTGAGGAACCTCCACACAGTTTTCCAGAGTGGCTGCACCAGTTCACATTCCCACCAACAGTGTAAGAGGCTTCCCTTTTCTCCGCATCCTCTCCAACATTTGTTGTTTCCTGCCTTGTTAATTTTCCCCATTCTCACTGGTGTGAGGTGGTATCTCATTGTGGTTTTGATTTGTATTTCCCTGATGGCAAGTGATGCGGAGCATTTTCTCATGTGCATGTTGTGGCCTCTATGTCTTTAGGTTACAAATCCTACTAGTGTTATCTGCCGTGTGTTCCTTTGTGACCTGCAGGTCCTTACTGTACCTCCTGCAGACCCCACCCCGAGGGCATAAGGTCTATATAGCCCCTTTCCCAAATTAAGGAAGGGCACTTCTTGGATAGATGAATCCCAGAAGGTACCCTCTCGGGCAGGGCCAGTGAGAGCAGAGCACCCCCTCTGGACAGGGCACCTGTAGCCCCAGAGGCATGGCTTGACTCCCTGAGAAGGAGGCCTTGATTTGGGCCCCGCCGCTCCCCTCCCCAGCTGTGGGCATCCTTGTGCGCCGCACACACAGCACAGTCTCATGCAGTAGTCCTGTGGCAGTGCCCTGGGGACAATCTAATAATGAGATTATGCCTAGTAGCTCTCCTAGCTTGAAGCTGAAAAGTATATACTGCTGAGTCATACTCAGTTTGTGAACCAGAGATCCTTTCATGCTGTATCTTCTTGTTTGACTTTTTCTCTCAACGCCTTCTATGCTTTCTTTTCTCCCACTTGTACTGTCCTGCCCGTCCTTACTCAGCTCTCTCCAGTATGTTTCTAGTCACCTCTTAATACTTCTTAAATTCTGAAATTTCACCTCATTCATTAACATTCTTACTATCTTCAGACTGAATGAGTAGATCTGCCATCCAATATCCCAAGAAAATCGTCGATTCGAGTTGGGCCAAGTGGGAATGACATACCTCTATCTGGCTGACCCTGATGCTTTGATAACTCTCAGGTTATTAGTTCACTAAAGACATCATGTGACTTCCTAAGTGTTATGTACATAGCACCAGACATTGGAAAATTTTTAAGTGTCTGGTATTTGTCTTTAAAATTTAATCGTGGATCCTTTTGTGTTCTTCTTTCTGTCTTTCACATTCAGCCTGCCTCTGTCTTAGGCATAACCCTTCTTGACGGTCACTGTGCACACACCTTACCCCAGCCTCAGACATCTGGCTGAAAGCCCCAGGCCTGCAGCCAACTCTCTGGCTTCCGGGGCCACAAGCTAGGCAGCACCTTGCCACTTTTCATTGTGTATGTGTGACCAGAATGTGCTCAGGAGGCAGAGAAGGAGACAAGAGGCCAGTGTGGCCCCAAACCCTCTCTGTCCCTTTGTCCTAATGCAGTGGGCTCAGACCCCGAGTTTGCACGCTATGTGGCAGGAGTAAGCCAGGCAATGCAGCAGAAGCGCCAAGTGCAACACGGCCGCCGCCCAGGCAACCCCCGGGGCCACTGGCCACCCATGGATGATGCCCATCGGACCTGGCCTTTCCCAGAATTCTTCACAGAAGGGTGAGTGCTGGGTGTGGCAGGGAAGCTGAGTTTGGGACCTGGTTATCCCCCATGGGGCCCTCATGCACCCTCATCAGGCAACTCAATTCCACATCCCGCTGTGAGAGACTGACACCTGGTCACATCTTTAAGCAGTCAGGGTTCTGTGACAAGACTTGAAGATGCCAGGTGGCATGGTATGTCCCTGTGAACGTACCATTTGTATAAACCGATGGTTTTCAACACATAGTCTTCTGCCCTGAACTAGGAACATACTTGACAGTGTTTGTGACGTAATTGAATGTTTAACATGGTTTCTGTGCTGACATGGGCATAGTTGTGCAACCCATGCGATTCAGGGAATGCGATCCTTATAGCTTCCAAAAAGCAAACGTGTATAGTTCAGATGCCAGCGTATTGAGAGAACTGCAGCTTTGCATCCCGAAGACAACTGGAGATTGATTTTTCACATCCTTTATTTCTACTCAGTTAATAAATCTGGACAGCTAAAGACCATTTCAGCTCTTTGCTCTACCATGAATTTCATATGCAAAGCACAGGCTTCTGAGAAGAATGAAGGGCAGCAAAGAATACATGTTACTTTCTATATAATAAGGGACAGGAAGAAAAGCTTGGGTTTTTAGAAGGGGAGATGAGCCCACGATCTGGTTGTTAGAGGAGTGCGGGCTAAAGACCCTTCCTTTAGGGATGGGGGAATGGGGGCAGCCTCGGGGTTGTCCAGCTGCAGGAGGCCTGGGCCAGCTTATCTCTCTGGCTTTCAGGGACAGCCTGCACAGCGGCTGGTCAGGGGCTCAAGGGGACTCCGCCAGCTCAAGCGACGAGACATCCTCCGCCAACGGGGACAGCTTGTTCTCCATGTTTTCAGGGCCCGACCTCGTTGCTGCTGTCAAGCAGAGAAGGTATGAAGAGATTTCTAAATGTAAGAGGACAGAGGGGCACATGAATGTGATCCACAGCTCATTCCTCTGGAAGGCTCAGGAACCCCATGGCTCCCTGTCACCCTGGTGTGACAGAGGCAGAGGGCCTCTGCTAGCACGGTCTTGCTGAGTCTTCTATGGCTACCATGCAGGCTTGTAGCCCAGATGACTTAAGGTTTGGCTGAGGCTTTGCTGGCAAAAAAAGTCTCATGCAAGTGGTAGCTAAAAACACCTAGAACTCTAGGGTTCTAGAGAATGGGGTCTACTGATAACTGGTCTGTGCCTTTCTGTGGGAGGAGCAGGACCAGAATGACCAGGTTCTAATCACGACTCACCAGTAGACTTTGCAACTGCAAACAAGGGCCTGACTTTCTCTGATCCTCAGTTTCTTTGTCAAAGAGGAAAAGAAAACAGTAGAGTATTTTCAGGTCTAAGAAATTTTTTAAAGTAGTGGCACCTGGCTGGCTTATTTGGTAGAGCATGAGACTCCTGATCTGAGGGTCATGAGTTCAAGCCCCATGTTGGGGATGGAGGCTACTCAAAAAAAAAAAAAAAAAAAAAAAAAAGGAGGGAGGTTGGGAAGAAGAAAAGGAAAAACCAAACATGTCAGGTTGGGTTAGTTGCTATGAAGAAAAATATGGGGGAAAGGGGCACCTAGGTGGCTCAGTCAGTTAAGCATCTGACTCAGTATCAGCTCAGGTCTTGTTCTCAGGGTCATGAGTTCAGGCTCCACACTGGGCATGGAACCTGCTTTAAAAGAAATATGAGAGTCAGGGAGGCCCCTGAGCAGACAGCTGAACAAAGTGGGGGAGCATCTGGTGAGAGATTAGCAGTGGGGTATGTGTGAGAGAGAAGAATCAGGGTATGAGTTTTTGGCTGAAGCATCTGTATGAAAGGGGGTGCCAATGAACTGAGACAGGAGGATGCAGGAGGAGCAGAATTGAGCCAGCGGTAGCATTTAAGATGTCTTTTTTTCAACAAGGGAAACTGGGGAGGCCAACGAGACATGGAGGAAGCCACCTGTAGCACCACCTCTACAGAGACTGCTGTGTCTGCAGGCAGGAGCGCCAGTAGCCTGATTGCCTTGGCCCTGAGCCGGCTCCTTCCTGCCTTTTTCATTTAGCGTTATAACAGAAATTATTCATGTTTCTAGTTAAAACTAACGGTCTTTTAAGTCCCACTTCCGCAGGGCATGGTAAACAGTTGGTATCTGTTGAATAAATTAAAAAAAGCCAGAGCCAGTATACTCAGAGCAGCTGAAACAGCCAGTGGCTGTCCGAATGCCTGCCACCCCCAGCTCTCCCCAAGCCCATGAATGACTTCCGGGCGTGTTCCATTCAGTGGTGACCTACCCGACCCCCACATGCAGTGGATCCAAGGTCTCCCCACCTGGAACCATTGCCCAGAACCAGGTGGCTAGCATGTCAAGGTAAGCTGGGCAGCAAGCCAGGTGCCCACGGCACTGAGCTCTTGGTTCTTTCAGGAAACACAGCAGTGGAGAGCAGGAGACCAGCACGCTACCCTCACCGCCTCTTCTTACCACAGTGGAAGACGTTAACCAGGTATTGTGGGCCCTGCTCTGGTCACCAAGGGCCAGCTGTATGGGGTATAGACCATGAGCACGGTTCCAAAGCTTCCGTTTTAAGAGGGCTTCAAAGCAATAATGGGTTCTTTGTGGTGAACAACCTTTTTTCCCATGATTAACCATCTCAGCTGACTCAGAGGCAAATGTAGAGGAAGCCCTGGGATTGTGCCATCCACTGTGATAGCCAGTAGCCACATGTGGCTGTTTAAATTGGAATTAATCAAATATAAATAAAAATTGAGTTCCTTAGGGGCACTAACCATATGCAGTGAACAGCACAGACACAGAACATTTCTGTCGTTGCAAGTTCAGTTAGACAGTGCTGCTCCAGGGCTGTGAGGGGTCTGGGGCTCCTACCCTGTCCCCTAGGTGGGAATAAGGACCAGAGCCCTGGGGAAGTGGGAAAGATCATGAATCGCCAGAAATGCCACTAAGAACCCTCTTTTGTCTCTCAGGATAACAAAACCAAAACATGGCCACCCAAAGCACCCTGGCAGCATCCTTCCCCGCTGCCGAGCACACTGCCGAGCCCGAGCGCACCACTCTACGCAGTTGCCAGCCCTGGCAGCCAGTGGAATGACAGCATGCAGATGCTGCAGTCCCCGGTGTGGGCCGCCACCAGTGATTGCAGCACCGCCTCCTTTCCCTATGTGCAGAGCCCACCACAGCCCCCGCCCCCACCAGCACACAAGGCGGCGCCCAAGGGCTTCAAAGCCTTCCCCGGGAAGGCTGAGCGCAGGCCGGCCTACTTGCCCCAGTACTGACCCAGGGCCGGCCCGCCTGCCCAGAGCTGTTGGGGTCAGTGTCCCCACCCCAGGGCTGCCTAGTTGGCACCAGCCCCCCAGAGGACCAGTGCACCCCTGTCCCAGGCAGGGATCCTTGGGGATGGGGGTAGTTGGCAGCTCCAAGCCTCTAAGGCCCAGCTTCCCAGACTTTGGAGGCATCAGATCCCTGGAGGGCCAGCTAGAAACAGGTGTCGGACCCTCAGGGAGATGCTGGGGGATCTTCAAGCTTAATAAGCAGCTCCAGCAATTCTGATGCAGGTGGGCCACAGGCTGCATTTTGAGAAACACAGCTCTCAAGTTTGTAGTCCCACTGTGTGTATTGGGAAGGCACCAGGCCTAAGGCTGAGAGCAAAACTGACCATTCTTCTGAAACCCTCCCCCTCCTTAACACGTTGAGTGATGACCACATCAGTCACTGTATCTCATAGCTATTCTTTATATAGGTTTTTAGTTAAAACATCTCCTGCCTAAAATGCATTGAATATTTTAAGATAACAAATATAGAGGCTGGAGGTTTGTTCAACACTATATTTAAGCTTCTACAAAACGGGCAAAGTATAGAATATTTGTGATTGGAAGCAATCACCTGGGTTTTCTGTGGGTGGGCAGCCCCTCCCCACCCCAAGCAGCACCCAAGGGGTGCAGTCCTGACCGGATTTACAAAAGCAGGATCATAAAACTGATGTTAGAGGCATATTCCTGATGGTGCATGGAGATGAGCCAGCTGGCTGCTGTCCGTGTGCAGGATAAAGTTGCACCTGCTGCCCTCCCGTCCACACATGGCCAGAGGTTTCGACACAGTTTCCAAACCTGGGGGTGTGGTCACGAGGCTGCACAGAGACACCTGCACTTGAAGTATTGCAGTAACATTTGTGAGCTGGCTCAAGACAAACCAATTAAGCTGTAGATAGGAATTAATTTAAAGTCTTTTCTTTCAAAAAACAAGAACAAAAAACCACCTCATTTTCAGTTAACGTGTGCCATTAAAGAGATAACATCCTGTGGATTTTGGGATATTTTCCAGCCAGAATGGATCCAGAAGAATTGAATGGTGCTTAAATTGAGAAATAATGATACATATATCTCTATAGAGTAGACATATCCCACTGTATATTAATTGAGGTTACAGAAGTTCTTTATATAAAACTTATTTAAATTTTTCATATTTCATCTTTGAAAAAGTCTAATTGAGAAAAATCCATAATATTTTCTGGTATGAAAGTTTGACAGTATTAATATTTTTTTTATATTTTCTTAAATCATTAAACCATTTTAATATATATGTTAACTACTAATAAATGGTTTATTCTTTCTAACTCCATATAAGCTTTTCCAGCAAAGATTGTAATAACACGTTTATGTTCTCATTTTTCTACGGATATAAGTAAATTTATATTTAAAAATACCAAAAAGAAAAAATATATATGTATATGTATGTATCCACACTAATGATAGAGGCCCCCTAGGGAGTCTGAGCCCAGCCATCTGAATGTTTAGTACTGTGTCGCCAGGCTGTCTCCAGGCCTTGGGTGTCGTCCTTTGTGCTGTGTGGGGATGCCATTGCTGCCTGTACTTATGATCCTCTCACCGTGGGTTCTGAACGTTCACCTCACCATGTTTACAGAGAACTATTTTGTACATAGACCTTTTCAGGCACGTGCTCTGCACCAACCCTGCGTGGCTCTGGTCCGTGTTAGCCGTCACTGTGTGTGCACTAATCTGTCCGAGTTGTTTGTGGCTGTTTCTCCTTGTAGTGTAGTTTCCTCTTCCCTTCAGTAAGGTGTCCGCAGTACCTTGTATTTCAAGTTCTATCCTACTGAAGTCCTCTTGTCTTAATAGTGCCTCCCCCAGAGACCTCACCCTGGACAGAGGTCAGCCCTTGCTGCCCTGTGCAGGTGACACCAACACCGCTAATTGTCACTTTCCAGTCTGTTCTTCTCAAATAAGCAGGCCATTTTGTAACTGCATATCCCCAGGCTGTGAGGCTGTGTGAAGCTGTTGTGTGGTCTCCTTGTAGGTGCTGTGTTCTCAGCACCGCCTTGCTCTGAACACTGGTAATTCCAGGTGCTGCGCTTGGCAGAGGGGTCTCGCCAAAGCGCGCAGTGTGTGTGTGTGTGTGTGTGTGTGTGTGTGTGTGTGTGTGTGTCCTTTGCATGGCCGGGCGTGACTGCCTTGCTCGGGCATCAGCAGGACGTCGTGTGAATAGTTACAACGCTTCCAAACTGGAACTCTACATTTTGTATCTTACTTTTAAAGCTCCTATAAGTAAAATAACTATTGGCTTTATTAAAAATATACATTTAATAATATTTTGTATCTCTGTTTGAAATGAACTGCAGCAGACATGTCAGAAGCCCTGCCTGATTCATTACTTTGCAAAGCTGCACCCACAGTGGTTCTTAGGTCAGCTCATCCTCTGGTTCTGAAACCTTCGTGAGAGGAAAGACCCCTGGGAATATTAGGATGAGCGGGGGGTGGGTGGGCGGGCAGGAAGCAGACAACCTACCACACCTCTCCAGTTGGCTTCCCAAAGGCCAAAGCTGGGAGAGGCCTCTGGAGGCAGAGCCCATGTCATGGGGAGGGAGACCACATGGAACGATGCATGTTCTCTCCTTGGATTGTGGTCGGCCACCACCCACATTCCACCAACCATGGGCACTGTGAGCTGTCCAGCCAGCGTTTCCAAGGAGTGGGCCCAGGGATGAGCTCTCACTCTGCTCTGCCAGTGACCCCCTATTTGGCAAAAAGAGACCATACCTTAAAGGGACAAGGACTAGTCACATTGGATGATGCCCAGCGAAAAGGAAAGCTTGTTCAGTGGGAACCACAAAGGGAGGGTGGGTTACAGGGGAATCAACTTCTTTTCACTTGCAGCAAGACAGACTTGACCAAAACTTTTTTTCATGAACTCAGGAAAACACATATGAGCATTAATCTATAACCTACCACTCAGGTACTATAAGTACCACTCAAGCTTCTCTCTGCTGAAATGCCCAGAAGCTAAGCACGGGGACCAAGACCCAGAGCCTTCTAAGCGCACCCCAGGACAAGGTTACTCAGTAACAGCTATGATGCGTGAATGTGCTAGGAAATACCCTAGAAGTGCATGTTAAATGCTAGCATCGGGTGCCTGGGTGGCTCAGTCGGTTAGCGTGTGCCTTCAGCTCAGGGCATAATCCTGGGGTCACGGGATGGAGCCCCACATCGGGCTTCCTGCTCAGTAGGGAGTCGGCATCTCCCTCTAAATCTCCCCACCATTCTGTCCTCTCACACTCCCTCTCTCTCAAATAAATAAATAAAATCTTTTAAAAAAATTAAATGCTAGCATTTTATTCAAGCATGTTCCTGTTCAACACCAGTATGTGGTGCTGTTCACTGACTTCAGTTCACAGCAGTGGTGGAGACAAGAGGAGTCCTGTGGCCCAGCTATGCGCCGGATGGGTGAGAGTGGAAACCTGAACAGATGTTAGACCTGAGCGGCAAGAGGGTCCTTGCGAGGCTGGTGACCCCTCCTTCATCACCTGACGGATCCTGGCAAAGGAGGACGGCCAGTCCAAGGAAAGTAGCTGAAAAACAGCGTGCCCGCCGTGGCACACTGCGAGTTTGGCTCTTTGTGCATTGTGTGACCACTGTTGTGACCCGCTTCCTAATCTGGAGACGCAGAGGAAATAAACGCTTGCAATGTCCAGCTCCTCAAATGCCAGAAAGCCATGTTCATGGAAAGCGTGACTGGCTGCCTCCCAGCCACACATTCTGAGGAAGCTCCAGGGGCAGGCTCCTGGAAGTCACGCACACACAGCTCACTTGCCGATTCTACAAGGGTAGGCTGGCCGGGCTCAGGCCTCGGTGTGTCTGATGGAGGGACTGGATGTGGCTAGTACTGGGTCTGAGTTTGGGGTGTGGGCTTAAGTCAGGAGGAAAGATTGTTTCAGGAGTGTCCTGTTCACTTCAACATCTAAAGTCATCAAGGAGCAAGGGTCTTGCTAGGAGGAGAACTGAAAAGAAGATGCAGTCTCTGCTTTTAAAACAAAGTCTTTTATTTGTACTATCTTTTTATTTTTTATTTTTTTTTAATTTTTTTTTTTATTTATTTTATGATAGTCACAGAGAGAGAGAGAGAGAGGCAGAGACACAGGCGGAGGGAGAAGCAGGCTCCATGCACCGGGAGCCCGATGTGGGATTCGATCCCGGGTCTCCAGGATCGTGCCCTGGGCCAAAGGCAGGCGCCAAACCGCTGCGCCACCCAGGGATCCCATGTACTATCTTTTTAAATTATTATTATAATTCCAGTGTAGTTAGCAGTGTTATATTTGTTGCAGGTGTACAATATAGTGATTCATCAATTCTATATATTACTCAGTGCTCATCAAGTGTGCTCTTCATCCCCTTCATGTATTTCACCCATCTCCCCCACCCACCTCCCCTCTGGAAACCATCTGTTCTCTATGGTTAAGAGTCTCATTTTTTGGCTTGCCTTTTTTTTGTTTGTTTGTTTCTTAAATGCCACATATGAATAAGAGCGTATGGTATTTGTCTTTCTCTGACTGGCTTAGTTTGCTTAGCAAGCTACTCCAGCTCCATCCATATTATTGTAAATGGCAAGATTTCATTCTTTTTTATGGCTGAATAATATTCCATTGTGTATATAAACCACATTTCCTTTATCCATTCATCTATCGATGAACACTTACATTCCTTCCATAATTCAGCTATTGTAAATAATGCTGCAATAAACATAGGGGTGCATGTATCCCTTTGAATTAATATTTTTTATTCTTTGGGCAAGTACCCACTAGTGCAATTACTGGATCATAGGGTAGTTCTACTTTCAATTTTTTAAAGTTACCTCCATACCGTTTTCCACAGTGGGGGGCACCAGTTTGCGTTCCCACCAACAGTGCATGAGGGTTCTTATTTCTCCACATCTTCGTCAGCACTTGTTTCTCGTATTTTTTATTTTAGCCATTCTGACGGTTGTGAGATGGTATCTCATTGTGGTTTTGATTTGCATTTCCGATGATCAGTGGTGCCGAGCATCTTTTCATGTGTCTGTTGGCCATCCATGTGTCTTCTTTGGGGAAGAAAACTCAGTCTTTTAGTCTTTTAGACAACCCCATCTTTCTCATCCTTGCTAAGAGGCGCCACCATCCACCCACCAGGCTGCTCTGACAGAAATCCTAGAAGACATCCTTAATCCTTTCCTCATCCAGCAAGTCCTAGAAGTCTATTCACAAGCATATTTGAATTCCATCATATTCTTCAGTATGCTACCAATGACCCGGTCCTCACCTGCCTCCTGCCTCTCGCTCTTGGGGCTCAGGGTTTCCCGTACACTCAGCTCCCCGCCCCCCGCCACCGTGCTCCCCTGCCAGCTGCTCCCAAGAGTGCTCCCTGCTTCTGCCTCTCCATCTGCCCTCTTGGGCCAGAGCCCAGCTTCTACTCGCTTTTTCATTATAGCGCTTAGTGCTCCCCGGGCCATCGAGTTTGCCTTTGTCCCTCCCACTAGAACGAAGGCCTCCAGAGAGCAAGGATCAGGTCTCATCAGGGCCACGCACGCAGAACAGCGGGAAGCATTTCCAGAGGAGCCAGGCCAAACAAGGTGTTGGTGCGCAAATCACTGAGCAAATTCTAATGCAAAAAGAAAAGAAAAAGAAGATAACGACTTAAAACTCAGCTCTCACATCAAACTAAAAGAATAATACGTGATTTAAAAAAGAAGAAGAAGAACACGTGATGACCAGAGTTTGTACCAGAACTGCGAGGGGAGACTCACATTCGGAACTGCGCGCAGGATGATGCAGTTTTTTAGTAACCATAAAGTTTTCCGTTCTCGTGGAAACCCACGCCTTTGTGCAGTAAGAGTTTTTTTTTTTTTTTTTTTTTTTTTTTTTTTTTTTAAGCAACTACCGATGGAGTCCCAGGGAACATCTGGGGCGACACCCCGGAGCGGCCGATCGCAGACGACGCAGGACGGGCTCGCGGCCTGCGGGGGGCGCCGAGGGCCCGGCTCGCGTGCGCACGCGCACAGCCGCCCGCCCAGCCTCCGCGCACAGGCGCGCGCACGCCCATCGCGGACGTGCGGACGCGGACGTTTGCTGGGCGTCTGCAGCCGGCGCCCCTCCCGGCGCGGGGACGGACATGCGCACACGTGCCCCCCGGACGTGCGAGTCCACACGCACACGCGTGCGCGCCCCCGCCCCCGGCCTGCGCCACCCCGCCCCGCCGGCGCGTAGGCTCGCGCGCTCCGCCCTCTCCCGGGGGGCGGGGGGCGCCTGGCGGGGCGGCGGCGCGGCTCCTCGGGGCCTCGGCACCCCGGGGCTGCGCCTCCCCGGAGCAGCTGGCGAACGTCCCTGGGCGTGAGCGCCGCGCGCCCGACCCCCCGACCTCCCGCGGGCTCCCGGAGCTCAGCTGCAGAGCTGCAGCCCCCCTCCCCGCCCCCTTACTTTCTCCGACCTTCGGGTGGTGCCCCAGCCCCGCTCGGCCTGGCTCCTGCCTGCCTGCCTGCCTGCCTGCCTGCCTGCCTGCCTGCCTGTCCCGAATGAGGGAGCCAGACTAACCTAGACGCCCCCTGCCTCAGTTTCCCCATTTATGGAAGAGGGCTCTTGTCTGGGACTGTGCTGGCCGCAGGCTCCCCAGGTGCTAGTTTCGCGACACTCAGTGCGACCCCGCGGGCTTTCCAAGGCCGCAGAGCTGCGCCAGCTCTCTTCGGGTTGTGGTTTAGCGCAGCCCCGCAGGCCTCACGCCCCGGAGACGCTCAGGTATCTGACCCCTATCCTCTGGGTGGTGGGGCGCTTGGCACTACATGGGGCGGCCCTGGCGGTGGGAAACGGTAGGGCTTCGCTCTGGGGAGAATGCAAAATTACCTTACGCTGAAAATGTCCCGAACTCCAAATCCCAAACCACCCGAGGTGCCGACCTCGCAGTCGGGTAGCTAACGGCTCACCCTCCACACGCCCCGCCTTCCCTGGCGGGTGTCTCCCTGCCGCCCCACACAAATCCTTAGACCGGGTCCGAAGGGGCCCCGGTTAATGCACTGGCTGATCTGTCCTACCTGACTCCTCCCGTGCTGCTGTGTCGCATCTGTTGGAGGTGCCATTCTTGGCCCTTCCCACTTGTAAGATTCTACCCTGGCAATCGGAATTAATATCATAGAGGCCTAATTAGAGGTTAAAAACAGAACTGGGATGGTGGGGGATTGCCAGAAACTGGCAGGCAGGACAGGGCTGTGATTTAAAAAAAAAAAAAAGAAAAGAAAGAAAAAGAAAAAAAAGAAAAAAAACAGGGCTCAGAAATCAGGCAACCTTGGATCAATTCTCCACCTAGCAGCAGAGTGGCTGTTTCCAGATTTCTTAACCTGTCTGTTGAACCGGTTGCACGGCCGAGCTCCAAACACGGTAAGCTAGCGGTAGTAGTAACGGCACTAGTAGTTGGATGATGAATGCCTTTCAAGTAATAATGATCCCCTTTGTCCCTCCCTATTTGCTTTCTCTCCTTAGCAACTGTGACTTATGGCCCTTCAGATACCAATATCGTTTTCTGCTAATATGGAAAGCACACGTAACTGGGGTTTCAAATCACAATGTCAAACTTAAAAAAATTTTTTTAAAGAAAAGTGTTTTTGGGGATCCCTGGGTGGCGCAGCGGTTTAGCGCCTGCCTTTGGCCCAGGGCGCGATCCTGGAGACCCGGGATCGAATCCCACGTCGGGCTCCCGGTGCATGGAGCCTGCTTCTCCCTCTGCCTGTGTCTCTGCCTCTCTCTCTCTCTGCGTGTGTGTGTGACTGTCATAAATAAATAAATAAATAAATAAATAAATTAAATAAATAAATAAATAAATAAATAAATAAGAAAAAAAAGAAAAGTGTTTTTTTTTAAGATTTTATTTATTTATTCATGAGAGACATCGAGAAAGGGGCAGAGACACAGGCAGAGGGAGAAGCAGGCTCCCTGTGGTGAGTCAGATGTGGGACTCGATCCCAGGACCCCGGGATCACAACCCCAACCAAAGGCAGACACTCAACCACTGAGCCACCCAGGCATCCCCCAAACTTAAAATATTATTGGGAAATCTAGAGTAGTTGAACCTCCTGGGAATCACAGAGGCCAAACTAGAGGGGGTCTACCAGAGAATGTCAGAAAGAAGATGAAGCCTTCCGAAAGGTGATCACGAGGCCTTGTGTCCAGCTTCTTCTTCAGTAACCAAAGCAGCACCTGTGGGTTTCAAATGGCCAGGAGACGACATTAGAGAAGCAGTGTGGGGACGCCTAGGTGGATCGAGTCCCGCATCGGGATCCTTGCAGGGAGCTGCTTCTCCCTCTGCCTGTGTCTCTGCCTCTCTCTTGTGTGTCTCTCATGATCAATAAATAAAATCTTAAAAAATTGAGAGAGAGAATGAAAAATAGAAGCAGTGTGACAGCACTTAGATGAACACCCATAAAACCTCTGGAAGGACTTGCGGTTGTAGATGACAGCCCAGCTCCACACAACATCGACACTGAGGGAAATCACTCATTTATGTTCCAGCTGCAGACAGAGGTGGCCTGGCCCTCTGAGTTGGACTCCGGCATCTCCCTGGGGGTCACTGTCTGCATTGTTTTCCTTCACACCAGGGACTGATCCTCAGGTCTCCTCTTTTCAGAAGGGCAACTTAACACTAGAAAAACACTGGGTTTCTCCTGCTGGCACTCTTTTGGCTGGCCTTGGTCATGCACTCCTCTCTGATGCAATTGGGGTGGCAAAGGAAGACACACGAGAGTGGGACATAGTGGTTTTGGTTAAAGACAACAGACGTGCCCTGTGGTCACCAGGAAGAGCCTGCTAGAGAAAGGCAGTCAGTGGCTACTGTTGGGCTAGGGTCATCTCTGAAATCATAGGGCAAGTGGTAATGGGGTGGTGGCTACCAAGACTGGCCTTCCTCTTGGGTGAGGTTATGAAACACAGGATTTAGGGGTGGGAGTGCTCTTCTGTGTAGACAACTGGCTTGCATGGGAAACCCTGATCAGAGTATCTCTCAGGGGCCCCAGTAGAACAGATGCCATTCACTGTTAGGGGGCTGCCAAGTAGGGGAAGTTCAGTTAAAGCTCAGAATTGACAGGTGACTCAAAACTCTGGGTAAGTAAGGGCCATGTGGACAGGACTGCTCCCTGTAAAGTCCTGTGGACCCCTCATGTCTTCAGTCTTCAGCCTTTCCCTATTTTCCTCTTTCATCTTTAGGGCCCCCAGGATTCCTGCACAGGAAGGGAAAAGTCATATGCCGAGGTTGGAGGGGGCCGTGACCATATGGAGCTGGGAGGTGGCTAGAGGAAGAGCTCGGCCTGGGGTGGCAGCAGGACAGGGCGCGTTCCTGGATGGCTGGCCTTTCTAGACGAAGCAGGCAATAGAGCAGCTCGATCTGGGTGCCAGTTCTTGGACCTCTTCTTCCTCTTGGCCATAGATACTGTCTCATCCAGCCTGTCATCCAGGCTCATGACTTCAAATGCAGTCTATTCACTGATGACTCCCAAATTTTTCCTCCAGCTCGAAACTTCTCTCCCCACACTCCAGTCAGCAACACCCAGCTCAACAGCTACACTTGCATGTCTAATAGGGTTTGTGATCTGCCCCCTGCTCCCAAACTTTCATCTCTCCAAGATGTGAGGATACTTCCATTTTTGGATGTTACCCTTGACTGTTCTTTCTTTCTTCTTCTTCTTCTTCTTTTTTTTTTTAAACTGGGAAATGTTAAGATTATTTATTTATTCATGAGAGACACAGAGAGAGAGAGAGGCAGAGATCCAGGCAAAGGGAGAAGCAGGCTCTTCGCAGGGAGCCTGATGTGGGACTTGATCCTGGATTCTGGGATCACCGCCTGAGCCAAAGGCAGACACTCAACTGTTGGGCCACCCAGGGGTCCCAACCCTTGAGTGTTCTTTTTCTGTCTCTCGGCTCTTCACTGGGTGTGTCCAGTTCACCACGCCCAGCTCCCCCTACCCTGACCCAAGTCACCTTCATCCTGGCCCTACATCCATGCAATAGCCTCCTGTTTGCAGTCCTTCCTTCCATTCCTGCTACACTATGGGTCTGATCCTTTGTAAAGCTTGTCAGATGATGTCCTTCCACCGCTTAAACCCTTCCATGGCTTCCTGTCGCACAGAAAACCAGAGTCTTCACAAGGACTTACAAGTTGTACGTGTCTTGTTGCTTTCCTTCGCTCACTGACCCCAAGTTATGTCTCTTTCTTTTATTCACTCCACTCCAGTCACATGTGCCTCCTTCCTCTTCTGGAACACCTAAGCATGTTTGCCCGAGAATTCTCCAGTGGTTCTTCCCTTTGCCTGAACACTTTCCCCCTAGACATCTAATTGGCTGGCTTCCTCATCTTCTTCAGGCTTTTCCTCAAAAAAGTCACCTCAATGAGGTCAATCCCCTTGGCCATTCTTTTTTTTTTTTTTACAGATTTCATTTTTTATTTGACAGAGATTGAGAACAAGCAGGGGGAGTGGCAGGCAGAAGGAGAAGCAGGCTCCTCACTGAGCAAAGAGATGATGAGGGGCTAATGAGGGGCTTGATGGATCCCAGCACCCTAGGGTCGTGACCCAAGCCAGAGGCAGATGCTGAACTGAGCCACCCAGGAGCGCCTCCCTTGGCCATTTCTTTTTTTAAATATTTTATTTATTTGGGCAGCCCGGGTGGCTCAGCGGTTTTAGTGCCTGCGGTCAGCCCAGGGCGTGGTCCTGGAGGCCCAGGATCGAGTCCCACGTCGGGCTCCCTGCATGGAGCCTGCTTCTCCCTCTGCCTGTGTCTCTCATGAATAAATAAATAAAGGACAGGCAGGCAGAGAGGGAGAAGCGGGCTCCCTGTGGAGAGCCCCGTGCAGGATCCGATCCTGGCACCCCGGAATCACGACCTGAGCCAAAGGCAGATGATCAGCCGCTGAGCCACCCAGGCGCCCCTCCCTTGGCCGTTCTATTCAACATTGCAACGCCAATGCCCGGCGCCCTTTGCAGCTTCCCTTTCCTCTGTAGCACGTAGGAGCCCCGGAGCCACCGTCTACTTTGTTCACCTCGCTGTACCCGCGACGCCGGAGCACGACCCGGGACGTGCAAGGTGTTGCGTGAACGAACGGCCGAAGGGAGCAGGCCCGGGCGTGGGGAGCTCGGCCGCTTCACCGCAGTCAGTGCCAGGCGGACGGTGGCTGACCCCGCGGCCGCCGCGCTGCAGGGAGGGACCAGCTAAGGCCCGGGAGGAGGAGGAGGAGGAGGAGCCGCCGCCGCCGCCGCCGCCGCCGCCGCCGCCGCCGCCGCCGCCGCCGCCGCCGCCGCCGCCGCCGCCGCCGCCGCCGCCAAGGTCGCCCCGAGGGCGCGGACGGCGGGGGGCGGGGCGATGGGCGGGGCGATGGGCGGGGCGAGCGCTGCGCCTGCGCCTGCGCCATAAAGGCCGCGGCGCTCGGGGCCCCCGCCAGCCGCGCCGCCCGCCCCCTCTTCCTCCCGCGAGCCGGTCGGAGCCCGTGCGCCCCGCTGCCCTCGCCATGGCCGCGCTCACCCAGAACCCGCAGTTCCAGAAGCTGCAGAAGTGGCATCGCGAGCAGGGCTCTGACCTCACCCTGCGCCGCCTTTTCGAGGGGGACAAGGAACGCTTCAACCGCTTCAGGTGCGCGCCCCGGGGCGCAGGCGGGGCAGCGGGGCAGGCCGGCGGCGCGCTCGGGGGTCCCCGGGGCCCTGCGCGGGGAGGTCCCCGGCCGCCCCCGGCCACGCCTCGGGGCCCGGCCCAGGCCTCGGTTCGTCCTTGACGCCTCCTTGAAGGAGGTTCTGGGGGCCGCGCGCTCGCCGGAGGCTCGGAACCCGGGCTGCTTAGTCACGAAGCGGGCTCCTCCGCGGGGACGTCGCCCCCCCAGCCCCTGCCGCTTGAGAAGGGGCCCCCTCCGCGGCTGTGGGCAGGGGCCTCCCCCCCCCGCCCGCGGGGTGCGATCGGGGTGCGCGGGCCTGCGGGGCTTGCAGGGAGGATGCAGATGTGGGGGCGTGAGTCCTGCGAAAGGGGCTCGGCGTGGAGACGTACGAACCCCAGGAAATGGAAAGGGGTCCGGTGGAGGAAATCTTGGCGTGGGGGGGCAGGAATCTCGGGGTGCTCTGGGGACCGGGGCGGGGAGGCCTGTGGCTCCGGACTGGAAGGCCCCATGGCCAGCCCTGCCTCCCGAGGCCTTCCCCGAGGGTCGCCGCCGCCGCCGCCGCCGCCGGGTGGAAGCTCTGGGAGGGAGTGAGCGGTCACCCCCTCCCCCCCCAGGCCAGGCGGGAGCAGGGCCCCCGGGTTGTCTTCCCGGTTCTTGCAGAGAAATGGCTCCTCAGGAAGGGCCTGCGCCTCCCTTCCGTGACCATGGTCCCGGTCACTGTGCTGCTGCTGCTGCTGCTGCTGCTGCAGGTCAGCCTGGGGGGCAGACGGTGACAGACACCAGCCCTGTGCTGAGCAGCTGAGGCTTTTTTTGGGGCGTGGCTCAAGGGGGCTGCTATTTTTTCTGTCCGCATTGCTGGTCAGGGAATAGGTCGGGGAGAGCTGGGGTGTGGTCAATGGCTTCTGCCCTCCTTTTGCAGCTTGAACCTGAACACCAACCATGGGCGTATTCTGGTGGATTACTCCAAGAACCTTGTGACCGACACCGTGATGCAGATGCTGGTGGACCTGGTAATGTTCTGCTTTGAGGGGTTTGACCTGGCCTCCTGGGAGCCCCCGGGTGCTTGAGCAGCTCTATTTCCTCCTCTCAGTGAACCTCAGTTCGTGCCTCTGTGCCGACGTTTAAGGCTCTGGGCTCCTGCCCCCTGGCTCAGGATCCGAGCAGCAGCCCAGGGGCTCCTGCACAGACGGTGGGGGAGGGCACCAGGCTGCAGCCACCTGTCAGGCCCACTGGGTGCTGCATCCAGCCCAGAGCTTGGTGGCTTGGGCTCGTGGTCACCAGTGTGGACAGGATCAAGCCCTAGTATCTCCTCTTCGCAGGCCAAGTCCAGGGGTGTGGAGGCTGCCCGGGAGCGCATGTTCACTGGCGAGAAGATCAACTTCACCGAGGTGAGCTGGCCTGGGGACAGCAGACTCTGCATACCCTCCAGGGCCTCTTCCTTCCCTCTGGGGTCCATCTGGCTGATAGCATCACACTGTGTCTTCACCGCTCCTCTTAAGCAACATCTTTGCTTCACAAGGGGCACGAGAGCCTATTTCCTTGAGTGGGTTGCAGGGCGGCGGGTGGGGTGCATCGTCCCTGGGACTGGCTGTCTGGATCTGGTGAGCCCAGAATGGCTCCTGGGGTCTGCCTAGGGGGAGCACGTCTCCAGCCTGCAGGGAGGCAGCTTCTCCAGGCTACTCTGCTTTAGAGAACTTAACTCTGGTCTGTCTTTGCTGTCAGTTTTATTAGCGAAGACAGGAATTTGGACATAAGCCCAGCTTCCTCAGTGGTAGGAGTCGGTAAGAAGCAGGGGGAAGGCCAGGGCTTGCGGGCCCTGTTCCTGATTGCTGTGGAAGCCTGGAGGTGTGATGATCACCCAGCGCTCAGAGTCTCTTCCTCACAGGGTTGGCATCCTCCTTTTACACACGAGGAAGCCGAGGCTCAGAGGGCAAGTCACTTATCCAAGACGTCCTATCTGTAAGAGACAGGTTTCACACTCAGCCTGTCTTGCTGCTGGGCTAGGCTGAGCGAGGCTGCAGTCAAGGAGGGCTTCCTGGAGGAGCGCGTTCTCCTATGGAACGTGAGGCAGGAGTGAGGTTGGGCAGGGGGTGGGCAGAGTGGCATGAAGCTCTCCCCCTTAGTGGGCCTCCCCTTAGTTTGGAGTCCAGACACCATCCCTTGCCTACCCACCTGGGCTCTTGAGACCTGTTTCCTTCAAGGGCCCTTCTGCTGGCTTCAGCTTGATGGGACTGTTGCTCTCACACGATGAGGCCAGCTTCTGGGCACCTGTCACAGGCTGTGGTTTCTGGCAGTTCGCATCATGGGGCTCATTGATGAGGGACATTTGAGTTGCCTGCTTTGCTCCACATCCGAGGGGCTGGGGGTGCTTTTTAGAAGGTGCCAGGTGTACTCTCCTGGAGAAGATGAGACTGCCCTTAATGAGCCCTGGTGCTCTGAAGCCATTTATTGTTTGTGTCTGCCCTGTAGTGTCACCATTCTCTGCCTTTGCTCACTCTGGTCCTCTTTTCTTGGCTTCTCATGCCCTGAACACCTAGGGACCCCCTGGCCTTATGCTGAGCTTCTCCTGGGCTCCCTCCCCTTGGGGCTGTCAGCACAAAAGGCAGTGGCACGTGCCCTGCCTCTTGTAGGTCCTGGGGTGCCTGCCCCCTGCTCCCATAAGCACACGGTGGATTCTCAGTACCAGGTGTTGTTACCAGGCCTCGGGGCCGGCAGATCCAGCAGGGAAGGGCTGACTCCTGACCCTCCCCGGCTGGCGTGACTGCCCTGGGTGAGGGTCTTTCCACACTGACTGTCGTCTCCAGGATCGGGCGGTGCTGCATGTGGCCCTGCGGAACCGGTCAAACACACCCATTCTGGTGGATGGCAAGGATGTGATGCCGGAGGTCAACAGGGTCCTGGAGAAGATGAAGTCTTTCTGCCAGGTAAGCAGCTGTGCGCTGGGCTTGCCCTCGGCTGTGCGTGGGCACGCCTTTGGGAATCTGAGCGCCTTGATGGGCTGCCCCTCCACTCCGCGTGGAGAGGACCCATGGCCTCACTGGAGGCGCTCTGTGTGATCGCCCCTTGTTCTGAGGGAATTTCCCTGCCCCTGAGGGGAGGGAACCTACGGCTGGCGGCCACAGAGCAGCCTCCTTGCTGAACTCTAGACGCCCGTGGCTCGTGGGGACGGTCTGGCCAGGGCAGCGATCCACCCTGAGTGGTGGGATAGTGAAGGAGAGACTTGCTTTTTCTGATCTATCTATCATCTATCTATTTATTTTGCTTTTTCTGATCTTTTTAGTGATCCACCCTCCTTTTCTAGGCTAGAGCTAAATAAAATTGATGTTTTAACATTTCCTTGATCATGCCCGCAGCCAGCTCTCCGGAGGCAGCGTTTATAACAGCGTTTCCTGTGAAGTCTTCTGAAAGCTTCCTGTGCGTGTGCCACGCATACATACATTGGTCTCTTTGAAACACATCTGCACACGTGTGCGCACACGGGTTCATTATTACCTGCTCTTCTGTAGCTTGATTATACTTAGAAATAAGTAAGAAATGTCTGTGTGTCCATGTTGATGGATGCACTTAACTGTGCCCCCTTTTCCTGTGGGGGGTGAGGGTGTAGGGGTTGCCTCAGAGACCAGCTACAGATTTCCCCACATCAACCACTGTTGCCTCAGTGTCTGTTGTCCCAGGGGTGATTCTGCAAGGGTTAGTGGACATTCTCAAGCGTAGGGTAGGGTACAGGGGCGATGTGTATGTGTGTGTGCGTGTTGTACGTATGGGCTATGCATGCTCTGGGAGTGACAGTCTGGGCTCTGATCAGCTTGTCCTTGAGAGCAGCGGCCCCCACCTGTGGCAGGTCCAAGTCGCGTTGCTCTGGCTAAGAGCCATTTCAGACCTCAGATGGCAGGAGTGATCTGGCCATCAGTCTTAGAGCCCTGACAGCCAAGTGAGTGGGACTTCCAAGGAGAGGAAGGGTAGGCATCCCATTGGGAGTCTGGATTCCAGAACATCCCTTAACAGTGGTTGGTGCTTGTGATGGGCTCTGGATGTAGGGAAGGGCCTTTCCGGCCATCAGAGGCGAGTGGTGGAGCTGATGTGCCTCAGAAGCCCGGTGTTCTGTTTAGCGAGCATGTGCTCTTAGGTCTGCTGTGTGGAGAGTGTGGTCCTGGCCGTCTGGGAAGCTATTTCCAGGAAAGCCCTCCCTTACAGCTGGCTGCAGGATACCTGACTCAGACTGATGGGGTATTTATAGTTCAGAAAAAGCTACTGAGTGGCCACAGTTGCACGTAAGGAGCACTCTCCATGGCTGGGCTCTTAGAAGTTTACCAAGGTTGGGTTGAGGATGTTCACCAGGATTTTAAGGATGGTGGCAAAAATCAAAAACAGCCTAAGCCTGGGGCGCCCCTCTGGCTCAGTTGTTGGAGCATATGACTCAGGATCATGAGTTTGAGCCCCATGTTGGGTATAGGGATTACATAAAAGTCTTTTTTTTTTTTTTTTAAGATTTTATTTATTTATTCATGGGAGACAGAGAAGCAGAGACATAAGAAGAGGGAGGAGAAGCAGGCTTTATGCAGAGAGCCCCATGCAGGACTCCATCTCAAGACTCCAGGATCACGCTCTGAGCCGAAGGCAGACGCTCAACCGCTGAGCCACCCAGGCGTCCCACTTAGAAATCTTTAAAAAATATTTATTTTTTAATTAAAAACAACAGCAGAGCCATTACAGGATTGATTAGTAAAATCAGTTTATGTTCATATGTTGTAGTCTCAGGTGCCACTAGGTATTAGGGAGCTGTGGTTACATTGACCTGCCACGCTGTTCAGGATACGTTAAAAATGATAGTCGCAGAACTGGCACGTCGTAAAACCCCATCTGGTCAAATAAAGGGTATGTATAATCTTATTAAAGACCTATAATTTTTCTTCTCTGGGATGCTTTATTGTAACAAAACTTAACGGTGACGTTAAGGATTAAGAAGTGACCAACTTTATTTCTGTGTTAATGGAAAATTTCTCAAATTGCAATTAGTTGCCTTATTAAAAAAAAAGGTTGCTGCATGTAACTGGTTTGGGGAAAGATATATATATATATATACTAGTTTTCTGTCGATGTAGAATAAATGGCTCCAAAACTTAGCGTCTATAAGCAACAATCAACACTTCTGTGGATCAGGATTTGCAGTGGCTGTGCTGGCTGTTTCTGGCCTCATAAGGCTGTAGACAAGATTTTGGCCAAGGTTAGCATTCCCCTGAGGGCTCGATGGTTGGAGCCTGGAGGATCTGCGTCCAAGATGACTCACTAGCAATTAGTGCTGGCGTTTGGGAGGCTTTAGCTCCTTACCTTGTGGTCCTTTCTACAGGCTGAGTGTCCTCCTAACAAGACAACTGATTTCTCCAAATGAGTGATCCAAGAGAGAGCAAGACAGAGTGCCGTAAGGTCCTCTATTACCTTGAGCTAACATGAGAAATTACATCTGCCATTTCTGTAATACCTTGTGGGCTGTACAGGTCACTTCTGATCAAGGTAGGAAGGGACAGCACAAGGACACCAGTATAATGCCAAGAGGTGAGGACCACTGGGAACCAGCTTAGAAGTTGGCTACAGAGTCTGCCTTCAGGCTCCTAGTGATTCATGTTCCTTCCACGTGGAGAATGTCCTCCTCACCTTCAAAGGCCATATCCCTTCACAGTATCAGCCAGAAGACAAGAGTCTCGTCACATAAATTCGGGAGAGGTATAGTAGTTCCTGCATTTCCTTTTAAGACAACGCAAACACACTTCCTTTTGATGTGAAGAACTTGTGAATTAAACAATTTATTTACATGCTGCATACCCAACACACAGCGGTGAGGTAGGCGTAGAGTAAATAACATAGGGAAACTCCTTTTCAAAATGAGGAGGGGAGGGAGGGACGCCTGGGTCAGCGGTTGAGCGTCCGCCTTCAGCTGGTGGCGTGATCCCAGGGTCCTGGAATTGAGTCCCACATCGGGGTCCCTGCGAGGAGCCTGCTTCTCCCTCTGCCTGTGTCTCTGCCTTTCTGTCTCTCATGAATAAATAAATAAAATCTTAAAAAAAAAAATGAGGGGAATGGGAGGAACACGAGAGTCATTGGTGTGAACACCTCTGAGATCCAACAGGACATCTGTTGGCGGTTGTGTGGTTAGGAATCATTTCTCAAAGTTTTGGGCTTTGCCTTCGTTCATTCTGAAAGGTAGTGTGTGCGGGCACCTGTGCAGTGTTCCCAGCCTGCTTCAGGCACAGACCAGTCCTAGTAGCTGGCATTCACGTCTCTTGGTCTCTTACATGTCAGGTTCTGCTGGGAGTTCACCCTTGTTCTGCGAATTCTGAAGAGGTGGGGGTGACCCCTACTTTGCCAATGATGAAATAGAGTCTAGCTGGGGGTGAGCGTGGCAGGGATCTGCCAATGTGGTCTCAGTAGGCCCCTGCGAGCACCTGGACGCTGAGCCTGAGGTATATGGATGCTTTTGAGCAGCAGTTTATACTCGGGGCTTTGGGCTGACGCATCTCCTTGCTCTGTGCCAGCGCGTCCGCAGCGGTGAGTGGAAGGGGTACTCGGGCAAGCCCATCACGGACGTCATTAACATCGGCATTGGCGGCTCTGACCTGGTGAGGAGGACTCCCTTGGGATGGGGTGGGGGTCCAGCCCAGAGCCTTGGTTTTGGTGGGTGGGGCCTCTGTGGGGCCTGGAAGCTTGTGTTCTGATGCCCTGTCTCCCTCTCAGGGGCCCCTCATGGTGACTGAAGCCCTTAAGCCGTACTCTTCAGGAGGACCCCGGGTCTGGTTTGTCTCCAACATCGACGGGACCCACATTTCCAAAACCCTGGCCACCCTGAACCCTGAGTCCTCTCTGTTCATCATTGCCTCCAAGGTACGGGCCTCTGACCTGGCCTGGCTCCCCTGCCCAGTGCGTGTTGGGGGTGGGGACGGGGGGGAGGCTTTGCCACTGTCCGGGGCGCCGGACCTCCTGAGCGCACCATGCTTTGTGGATCAGGTCTGCACAGCTGCCCTCAGGCTGCTCCTTGTCAGGCTTCCTGATGGAAGCCCTGATCAGTCAGTTAGAACCTTCATCCTAGGGCCACATCCTTTTATTTTATGGGATCTCTGCCCAGCCTGGGGCTGTTCTAGTCTTTCTGATGCATCTGTGCTTAATACCTGCTCCTTTCTGATCCCAGAGCCATGCCCAGAACAGTGTAAGGTTTATGTTTGTTGTTATTTATGCCCTGTTACTTCACATCAGTGCACATAAAATATTCAGAATTCCAGCCTGGGCTGAAGAGAGCCCCTGGCATGGCCACAGCCCTTTTCCTGGAAGATACTCTGGCCTCTGACCTGTGGTGGAGGAGTGGGGTGCAAGTGGGGGACGTGGCTTGTACTCGGATTCTTCTTCCTCTGGTTGTGAAATCCTGGAAATCACAGGATGATGGTACTGCTACTTCCAGGCCCCCACCCCCGGCTTTGTGGACAGGTGGGGGGAGGTTATATGAGGTGACTGTCCCTGGTTGTGATAAGTGGGCACCCACATGGCCTCTGCCACTGAGCCCTGGCTCCAGGCCACCCTGACCCTGAGCTGGGGCCCGACTGCTGTACTTTCTGGCCGCAGACCTTTACCACCCAGGAGACCATTACAAATGCGGAGACGGCGAAGGAGTGGTTTCTCCTGTCGGCCAAGGATGTGAGTGCTGGGGTGGGCAGTGGGCAGTGCGTGCCTTGGGAGGGGTGGGCGGGGGGGCACCCACCCACCTGAGTGGTCAAGCCTAATCCTCCAGGCCTGTCTCCTCCTGAAGTTGGCGGCAGGAGGCCACCTCTCTTGGCGCCTGTCCTTTCCAGTTAAGACATTCGGCTCTGCCAGTCCCAGACATGTCAGTTGTGCCGGAACCTGTTCTGACGTGCTGAAGGCACTTGAAGGTCCCCGGACCCCGGAGGAGCCTCTTCCCCGGGCCACACCTACTTTACAAGGGAGGGATCCCGGGCCTTGTGTGCCTGTGAGGGAGGATGGGCTCTGACTCCTCCGTCCTCCTGACCTTGACACGGGGCTCTTCTAACTGCCACGGGGCCAAGGACTGGGCATTGTCAGTCTCACCCAGGGCCTTGATGTAGAGATGGGAGGCTCCCTACCCTCGGGTGCCCCCTGGGATGGGCTTGGTGTAACCTGGCTGTGTCTCTTGTAGCCTTCTGCAGTCGCGAAGCACTTTGTCGCCCTGTCTACCAACACGGTAAGTGCCTGTGTGGACTCCTGGACATCCTCCCGGAGGGCCCAGATCACGTAGGGGCACAACCTATCAGAATACTCAGGTCCGGTTGTGGTTCACGGGTCTGGGGATCTTGGCTCGGCTGATGGCCTAGAAGGATCTGTCAGCTGTGAGGGATGTGAGCTGCACACTGTCCCCTTTGCATCCTCCGATGAAATCTCTGTACCTCCAAGGAGGGATCCTGTTGGCTGTGTCCACCTCGCAGGCCTAACTGATATCCAGAACTTTCCACACACATGACCTCCTTTGGCCTCTACCACCCTGCCACTGGCCTCGCCCCTCATGGGGTATATGGGGTAGGAGCTGGGGTGCATCCCATTTCTTACATAAGGAGGCTAGGCCTCAGCAAAGGATTTTTGCCCAGTGACTGCATGAGTCAGTGAGGCCGGGATGAGCACACGGTCTCCTGCCTGCCAGTTCGCAGTCCGCCGGGCCTGAGGCTGTGCGAGGGCTGGGGTAGGGTAGAGGGGCGGGTGCAGCTGCGAGCCTGGAGTAACAAACCTGGCAAGCTCTTGCTGTGTCGTGGGCTGTGTCAGAGCTGGAACCCCACTTAGGCTGTCCCGATCCTCTCCCTCCCATCTCATCCAACCCCCGCCTCTGCCTCCAGTGCTGACCTGTCCACGGAGGGGAGACAGGAGGACATCTTACGGCTGGCTAACCGCACAACACTTTCTGCCTCCTGCCAGGGCTCATGCTGGCTGGTAGAGCGTCTCCTCTTTAGGGACCGCACGAGGGGGTGCTGACCCTGTGTGCGTGGGGGACAGAGCACCTGAGGGGTACAATTGGTTATCTCCTAAAGGCTTCCTGGGGTAGAGTCACCATCTCTGATATTGGAAGGGCTGGATGGGTGTCTTGGCTGCGTGACATCTGGCCTGGAGGTGGCTTCTGCTCTGCTCAGATTCCAGCCCTGGGCTCAGTCACCCATATGTTCTGGATAGGTCAGTGTCTGCACCCCGACAGGTCCAGGAGGTAGCTCCTGCAGGGCAGCCTGTGGGCCCGGGTCATTGCACTGGGTGTGCAGCCTCCCTCAGCAGGAGGGCTTTACAGGCCCCAGGCCGCTGCTGTTGCTAGATGTGAGCCTCAAATCCAGTTCTGGGGGTGGCAGCTGCTGGTTCCTGTCCTGGACTGATAGGCCGCTCCCTCCTTGCCCCCATCTGTCCATAGCCTGGACAGTGTGACACCTGGCACCCTGGAGCTCCTGTTCTCGTCCAGCTAACATAGGTTTTCTTGCTTCTCTGCCTTTGCCCCTTTTAGACCAAAGTGAAGGAGTTTGGGATTGACCCTCAAAACATGTTCGAGTTCTGGGATGTAAGTAAAAGCACTTCCTTGCGCTGGGTGAATTATGTGTCCTATGTCAAGGCATGACCACCGTGCCACAGATGAGGGGCCTGTGAGGTCAGGTCAACATTTATTGAGTACCTGCTGCATGTCTGGCTCTGGGAAGGGCTTAGAGGTCAGGATGAGGGCTCCATTTCCACCGCGGGCGGGCTGAGCTTGCAGGGCCAGGCTAACACTCCCCTGGGTGCCTGCCCAGCAGCACCCACTGTGGGGTAACTGGAGCCACCCCTACCCGCCTTCACTAAACTGAGGTTGTGAGTTATTCTCAGCGATGACCTTTCTCCGAACTGCCGCCGCAGTCTGTAAAGGCCAAGGGGCAGGGTGAGGCAGGAGGTGTGACGGGGCAGGCCCGGTCAGGAGCAGCTGGAAGGTGGCAGAGAGGAGGCGCCAGGCCTGGGGCCTGCATGGGCCCTTGTCAGGCGTCTCGCAGAGCAAACCGTGCCTGAGTGGCCGAGCTGCAGGCTGGTCTAGCGGCGGGTGGTCGCGGACTCCTCTCTGCTCCAGCCACAGCTGGTGCCAAGCAGCGAGCAGGACCTTTGCTTGCGGCTTGCCTGAGCGTGGCCCTGGTGGGAGAAGGGCTCCGGCTGTGGGATGCAGGGAAGGCTTGGGGCGCGAGCTGCAGTGTGGGGGCAGTGGGCGCTATTCTAACACGTGACACTGGCAGGCGCAGCTACGAGGGCATTTTCCAGAAGGGGGCGTTCCCATTGGGGCTGTTTCCAGGCTTTTAGACTGGAAGCTGTTTGCTTGGTGGCGGCAACGGCAGCTGAAATCCCCTTTGAAAACCCTAAAGGCCCTGGAGCCTGGGAGAAAATAAAGCCCTAACGCCCTGAGGCATCTGTTGTGTGTAATGAGTTAACTTCTTTCTAGAATGGGACTAATTATGTACCATCCTTGGAAGAATTGAGAAGTCACTCAAATCATTTTCTGCGTCCTGTGGCTCAGATGAGGAACCCTGGTCGAGAGAGATTGGGCAGCTTCTAACAAATGTTGTATGTCTCAAAGTAGGAAAGGCACCTTCTACCTCTTTTCTGGGATCTGGAGCCTCGACAGTGGGTGGTCAGGGACGAGGGGGTCTCCTGTTAGCCAAAACCCTGTGTAGGTTTTCACTGCCCGTAACTGCCCAGCATGCCGACATGATGGGTGGGGGGTGCGGCTTAGGGTGAGGCCTAGGCTTCCCAGGTAAGGCCTGGGAATGACAGTTGGGCACAGGAACATGGGGCTGGGCCCGGGGAGTGAGGCCTGAGTGGCTGAGGTGGTCTCCGTGAAGGCCTCCCGGGCCAGGCATACCCACATATGCAGTGGCTGGAAGGAGGACCTGTCTGGGTCACTAAGGATGTATATTGTTTTAAATCAAGAAGGTGACATCTGAAGAGCCAGGGGCAGGTGAAATTTCTGGAGCTAGTATCTCTCAGGTGAGATGGAGGGTCAGGACAGACATAGGGATGTTGTGGTGGCTCTGAGGTAAGATGAGACGTGGCCAGTCTGGCACGGGGACATATAAGTGGTGAGGTTTGGTCAGTTATGGTCATTCATGGGGTAGCTTCGTGTCAGGATCAAGCAGAGATCTGGTGGTGAATTGTGGGGGTTCTCGGGGTCAGCCGACTTGCTAGCAGTCACTGGAGAGCTAACATTGGCTGGTGGGGTCTGAAGAGGAGCCAAGGTAGGTACAGGTGAGTTCCAAGGAGGAGCCAAGACAGGTAAAGGTACTGATGAGGGCTGTGAATTCTGGAAGACACAGGTATTTCGAGCTGGTTCTATCAAGTAAGGCCTGTGGAGCCAGAGTCCTATATAGAGACTAACCTGGATCTGGGAGTTGGAAGTCTCTGGTGTGGGACAGGTGCATATATCGGGGTCTGTCCGACTGGTTCTGCAAAGTATCAGGTAATGGGTGTCTGATCACAGGTGAGGTGATTAAAACTCAGAATTAGGCAAACCTAGGTAAGTCCCCTGAGCTGTGTTAGCAACCTGGCTCTTGGCATCCTGACCAGGTGTGATAAGCAAAGCTCCAGGGTTGCAGAGGCCTCTGAGGACCCACAACCAGCCCAAGGTTCTGGCACCGGGTTCCGGCTGGGGTGGGGCCCAAGGGGCCCGGATGAGTGAAAAGTAGGAATATGCTGAGTTACAAAAAGGTGAGGAGTAGGGAATGGGGGCAGGTGAAGGACTGAAGCCACGTTGGTAAGGTGTAGTCTGAGAGGCTCAGGGTAGATAAAGGCCTAGAGAATCACGTCTGCAGGGTGAGATGGCCGAGGCCCAAGTCTCTCAGGCACCAAGAGGTTCCCACCAGTTTTCCCTCAGGTTGAGGTAAGCAGCCAGGAGTGTCTGGCCTGAGGGGAGTGTCTGTTCAGGCTAGGTTTGGACAGTGGAGTCTGCCAGCGGTGGCCTGTAGGATCTCGTCTGAGGTCCTGAGGTCCTAGGAGCTGGAATCAGACATAGTGTTTATAACTAGGTTTCTTAGGGAGACCTGAGGAGCCAAGATGAGACACGCATATGTAGAAGGGGGTTGTTCAGGTAAGGACACTGGAGCCGAGAAGGGCAGACATAGCAGAGTTTGACAAGTGAGGACTAGAAATCCATGATTGGGTCCAGGTGAGAACTGTGTCCTCAGGTGACATCTAGCGGTTCTGGTGATGCCAGGTTGATCCTGGAGGTGGTCCTGGGTCCTCTGGGGAAAGACTGAAAAACTGGAGTGATGGGAAACTGCATGCACCTGGAAGGTGTATGTCTGGCTCAGGTATGTAGAACACAGGTCTGTCAGGTAGGGCTTGAGGGGTGAGGTGAAATTCAGGTTTGTATTTTTGGGTCTTGAACAGGTAAGGTCTAAATTGCTAAGGTCAGGCTCTGGTTTGTATTCTGAACCCGAGGAGCTGAGATGGGTAGAGCTGAGTGTTTCAGGTAACATCTATGAAACCAAGGGTGAGCAGAGGTAAGTTGACCTGAAGAGCCCTGGTTAGGTTCATTCAACTTTGTCTCACCATTGAGTTTAGATATAGGTAGGTAGACCAGATCTGTCAGGTAAGGCCTAAGGAGGCAGATCTAGAAAGAACTCTATCTCTTAGATGATCTCTGAGGATCTGAAGTGAAATCAGGAGAGGGCTCAGTCTCTCAGGTGAGATCTCAGGAGCCTGTATTGAGTACAAGTGACTAGATCTGGATCTCTAGGTTAAGGTCAAGGTACGCAGATAGAACTGCATCTCTGCATATCTCGTAGAGCTGTCTTGCAAGGCTGATGAGTTGTGGTCAGGTACAGGTATATGGAATTGAGTTTCTCAGGTAAGGTCTACGGAGTCTGTATCTGGTAGGAGTTTATATTCTTGGGGCTGCCAGTATGAGTTAAGCCCAGGTGAGTACAGCAGGGTTTGTCAGGTAAGGTCTATGGAGCCAAGATCAGGGATGTTCATAACACTAGGTATGTCCAATGAGATCTAAAAAGTCATAGTTGAGCCCAGGTAGGAGCCGAACTTGGATGAGATGTAAGCATCTGCGAGGAGATACAGGTAACCAGAACTAGCCTATTATGTATAGTGTCAGGAGCCAGGAGCAAGCACAGGTAGGTAGATCTGGCCTGCCAGGTGTAGTCTGAGGAGCCAGCGTCAAACACAGGTAGGCAGAACTGGCTCACCAAGTATGGTCTGAGAAGCCAGAGTCAAGCACAGGTAAGTAGAACTGGCTCATCAGATAAGCTCTGAAGAGCCAAGATCAAGCACAGGTAGGTAGATCTGGCCTGCCAGGTGCGGTCTGAGGAGCCAGGGTCAAGCATAGGTAGGTAGAACTAGCCTATCAGGTGAAGTCTGAGGAACTGGAATCAAGCACAGGTAGGCAGATTTGGCTTGCCAGGTAAGGTTTGAGGATAGGGGTCAAGCATAGGTAGGTCTGAGGAGCTAGGGTCAAGGATGGGTAAGTAGAACTGGCTCACCAGATAAGGTCTGAAGAACCAAGGTCAAGCACAGGTAGGTAGATCTGCCTGCCAGGTGTGGCAGGAGGAGCCAGGGTCAAACACAGGTAGGTAGAACTCGCCCACCAGGTGAAATCTGAAGAAGCAAGGTCAAGCACAGAAAGGTAGGCAGAGCTGGCCTGACAGGTGAGGTCGGAGGAGCCAGGGTCAAGCACAGGTAGGTTCAACTGGCCCATCAGGTAAGGTCTGAGGGGCTACGGTCAAGCACAGGTAGGTAGATCTGGCCTCCCAGGAGTGGTTGGAAGAGCCAGGGTCAAGCACAGGTAGGCAGAGCTGGCCTCGCTAAGGTCTGATGACCCAGGGTTAAGCACAGGTAGGTAGAACTGGCTCACCAGATAAGATCTGAAGAACCAAGGTCAAGCACAGGTAGGTAGATCTGGCCTGCCAGGTGTGGTTGGAGGAGCCAGGGTCAAGCACAGGTAGGTAGAACTTGCCCACCAGGTGAAGTCTGAAGAAGCAAGGTCAAGCACAGGTAGGTAGAACTTGCCCACCAGGTGAAGTCTGAAGAAGCAAGGTCAAGCAAGAGCTGGCCTGATAAGTGAGGTCGGAGGAGCCGGAGTCAAGCATAGGTAGGTACAACTGGCCCACCAGGTGAGGCCTGAGGAGCCAGGGTCAAGTACAGGTAGGTAGAACTGACCTGTCTGTGAAGTCTGAGGAGCCAGGGTCGAGCACAGGTAGGTGGATCTGGCTCACTAGATAAGGTCTGAAGAGCCAAGGTTAAGCACAGGTAGGTAGAACTGGCCTGCCAGGTATGGTCTGAGGAGCCAAGATACAGCACAGGGAGGCAGAGCTGGTCTGCCAGGTAAGGTCTGAGGAACCAGGGTCAAGCACAGGTAGGTAGAACTGGACCACCAGGTATGATCCGAGGAACCAGGGTCAAGCATAGGTAGGTAGAGGTGGCCCACCAGGTGAGGCCTGAGGAACCAGAGTCAGGCACAGGTACGTAGGACTAACCCAAGTATGGTCTGAGGAGCCAAGATCAAGCCAGGTAGGCAGATCTGGCTTGCCAAAGGAGGTCTGAGGAGCCAGGGTCAAGCGCAGGTAGGTAGAACTAGCCTATCAGGTGAAGTCTGAGGAACTGGAATCAAGCACAGGTAGGCAGATCTGGCTTGCTAGGTGAGGTCTGAGGAACCACAGTCAAGCACAGGTAGGTAGAATGGCTTACCAGGTAAGGTCTGAAGAGCCAAGGTCAAGCACAGGTGGGTAGATACGGCCTGCCAGGTGAGGTCTGGGGAACCCGAATCAAGGACAGGTACGTAGAACTGGACTGTCAGGTATGATGTGAGTAGCCAAAGTCAAGCATAAGTAAGTGAATTAGCTTATCAGGTAAAGTCTGAGGAACTGGAGTCAAGTACAAGTAGGAAGGTTTGGCTTTCCTGGTGAGCTCTGAGGAACCAGGGTCAGGAACAGATGGGTAGAACTGGCCCACCAGATGGGATCTGAGGAGCCAGGGTCGAGCACCGGTACGTAGAACCGGTCTGTCAGGTGAAGGCTGAGGAGCCAAGGTCAAGCACAGGTAGGTAGTTCTGGTTTGCCAGGTGAGGCATGAGGAGCCAGGGTCAAGCACAGGTAGGTAGAACTGGCTTATCAGGTAAAGTCTGAGGAACTGAGGTCAAGCACAGGTAGGCAGATCTGGCTTTCAGGTGAGGTCTGAGGAACCAGGGTTAATCACAGGTAGGTAGAACTGGCCCACCAGATGTGGTCTGAGGAGCCAGGATCAAGCACAGGTAGGTAGAACTGATCAGTCAGGTAAAGGCTGAGGAACCAGGGTCAAGTACAGGTAGGCAGAACTAGATGGCCAAGTGTGGTCTGAGGAACCAAAGTGCAGGTGGGTAGACTTGGTCTATCAGTGTATCTCTCAGGAGAATTGGTCTATCAGGAGCCAGGGTCAAGCATGGGTAGGTGAATTGGCCTGTCAGGTAACGTCTGAGGAACTGGGGTCAAGCACAGGTAAGCAGATCTGGCTTGCCAGGGGTGGTGTACCTACAGGTAGGTAAAACTGGCCCACCAGCTATGGTCTGAGTAGCCAAGGTCAAGCACAGGTAGGCAGAACTGTCCCAGTAGGTATGGTTAGAGGAGCTGGAGTCAGAGACAGGTGGCTAGCCAGGTATGGTCTGTGGACCCAGGATCAAGCACAGGTAGGTAGAAGTAGCCCTCCAGGTATGGTCTGTGGACCCAGGGTCAAGCTCTGTGGACCCAGGGTCAAGCACAGGTAGGTAGAAGCCCTCCAGGTATGGTCTGTGGACCCAGGGTCAAGCACAGGTACGTAGAAGTAGCCCTCCAGGTATGGTCTGTGGACCCAGGGTCAAGCACAGGTACGTAGAAGTAGCCCTCCAGGTATGGTCTGTGGACCCAGGGTCAAGCTCTGTGGACCCAGGGTCAAGCACAGGTAGGTAGAAGCCCTCCAGGTATGGTCTGTGGACCCAGGGTCAAGCACAGGTAGGTAGAAGTAGCCCTCCAGGTATGGTCTGTGGACCCAGGGTCAAGCTCTGTGGACCCAGGGTCAAGCACAGGTACGTAGAAGTAGCCCTCCAGGTATGGTCTGTGGACCCAGGGTCAAGCTCTGTGGACCCAGGGTCAAGCACAGGTAGGTAGAAGCCCTCCAGGTATGGTCTGTGGACCCAGGGTCAAGCTCTGTGGACCCAGGGTCAAGCACAGGTAGGTAGAAGTAGCCCTCCAGGTATGGTCTGTGGACCCAGGGTCAAGCACAGGTAGGTAGAACTGCCCTTCCAGGTGAGGCCTGAGGAGCCAGGGTCAAGCAGAGGCAGGTGGAGTTGGCCTTGCAGATGTGCTCCGAGGCGCCAGGGTCAGAGGCCAGGAGGCACCCGGCCAAGTGTAATGGAGAGACCTGAGGGGTTAGGGTTGAGGTAGGGAACTGAGGTGTAGCGCAGAGGCCGAGCGGGCTGCCGGGTGTGGTCTGAGGAGGCCTGACGTAGGTGGATTGGCTTTTAGGTGTTGGATTCAGGCAAAGGCACGTACGCTTGGACCTCTGTGGTTAGGCCTGAGGAAGGAGGGCTAGGCCTGGGCGGGTGGGGCGGCCCCAGGTGAGTCCCCCGCAGCCCTGGGGTCTTCAGTGGGCAGACCCCTGTGGGCTCAGAGGAGGCCTGTGAGGCCTAAGCTAGACGTGACTCCGTGGCTCTCTCGGGCACGGCCTTTGGAGCCAGAGATCCCTACCTGGGTCTTGTTGGCGAAGTCCCTGGAACATGGTTCTGGCTCAGGTGCGCTGACCCAGGTGTTAGGGTTGAGCGGGGAGGCTGGGAGAGCCGGTTCGCCCCAGGGTGGGAGAACCACATTGCCGCGGGGTCGGGGGTCTCTAGAGCACAGGTGCGGAGGTACTTGTGTCCGCGGAGCTGAGGCCGCCCAGCGAGGTGTCGGTGCCAGGTCAGGCAGCGGCGGGTGGCGTTGATCCGTCGGCAAGACGGGAGGAGCCACATCAGACTGGCGAAGAGCTGACTTCGCAAGTGAGGGCTGGGGGTTGAGGTCGGGCCTGTCAGCGCTGGGTCTCTCTGGAAGGTGTGCGGAGTCTGAGCGGGGCTCGGTGGGGGCGGGGGGGCTGGGTGTGTCGGTTGAGGTGTGAGGAGTCAGGGTCAGGTACAGACAGGTCTGTGGAGCCCGGGGCATCCCAAGCCGTGAGGAGCCCGCCCTTGACAGGCATGTGACCCCGCAGGCAGGTCCTGGAGGGCACGGGAGGCAGAGCTGACCTCGCAGGCGAAGCCGTCCGTGTCGGCTTTGTCGGGAGTCCGGGAACGTAGAGTCACGTGGGGTGTATAAGTGGGGCCTTAGGTGGGTTCTGTCACCTGGGTTCAGGTACAGGTTGGCATCCCTGGGCTTGTTGGGTGAAATGAATAGGTAACGCTCTAGCCCTGGCTAGAGAGCTAACGGGTGTGGCGGGGGAGGCGTGAGAAGGTGGGTCAGAACCACATTGGTGCAGTGGGGGCCTGGGTGGCAGGGCCAGGCCTGGGCTGTCCTCAAGGGAAGGCCCGAGTCCTCGTAGGCACGTGGACCGGGGCCCGCCTGGGGAGGTCTCGAGAACCCTTAGGATCACGTGAGACAGTGCCTTAGGCCGGAGGGGCTCAGTACCTGGTCAGGCGTGACGGGTGGAGCCCCTGGTTGTGCAGAAGCCTGGGACCCTGTCGCCGGGCCGACGTGTGGTCTGTGGCACGGGGGTCTGGGTGGCAGACGGTCTGAGTCACTGAGGTGAGGAGGAAAGGAAGTTATAACCGGTGAAAGTGAGGCCCGGAATGCCGAGCGGACTGAGGAGCCACGTCTCTCCAGGTGGGATCTGAAAGGGCCGCTGCTGGTCGAGGGAGTTCTGGAGACCGGGTCTGTAGGTGGGGGTCTCAGGTTCAGGTGAGACGCCGCCATTGCTGGGCTTCCCAGACTGAAGTCTAAGGACCTGGGAATCAGCTAAGTCCTTAGAATCAGCTTCCAGTCCAGTTTCTAGAACTGAGTCTGTTTGGTGAGACCTGAGAGCCTATGTCAGGCTCCTGGGACTGCGTCTGTGTGGTAAGGTCCCCCCACACCTGGACTCTTTCCAGGTGAAGGACCCCGCCATTCATCTCATGCCCCCAGCCAGAGACCTCTGGGCCACACTTCGTTCTCTCGTTCTCTCCCTTCATCCTGTCTGCCTGAGGCTCCGGAGTCCGTCGTCCGCCTTCCCCGTCCAGGGTAGCCTCGTGTTCCTGATGACCCCTGGGGCTCCCTGCTTCGTTCTCCAGCATTGCCTCCCAGCTCCTCCTCCTTCCTTCATCTGGAATGTGCTGTGGTTCCTCTTGCCCACCCTGTCTCAGTGGGCTTCTGGTAGAGAATTAAGCCCTAATGCCCCAAGATCGGCCTCTCCTCCCGGCTTCTGGGAGGGCAGTGACTTGGAGCCTCCTCGGGAGAATTTCAATTCGCTTCTTGAAGCCACTTAAAGCATTTTCCGTGGGGCTTCATCCTCTCGCTATTGAGAAAGGCTGCTCTTGCCGCAGGACCTGTGCCTGTGCTGTGCTGGCTCTAGGATGCTCCCCCCGCTCGTTCTTGAGATCCGCGCTCCAGCACTCCTCGGGGTCGCTTTGCCATTGAGCGCACTGCCGCAGGGCCTTTCTCCCAAGCCCCGAATCTCACTCCACGTTTATTGGCACGATTACGTCACTTACGTGTCTGGGGAGCGCCCATGGGCTGCTTCTGCTGCCTGTGCTGGGAATGTGGTAGGTGCCCCGTAAGAAGCCGTTAGGGGCCCAGGAATGGATTTCTGAGGTCGTAAGTGACACGGAGTGGAGTCTGCAAGTGTGACGAGGTATGTCGTGGGGCTGAGGCTGAGAAGACCTATTGGGTTTGAGCCCTGGGCCTGTCGCTGGCCTGAGAGGCACTGGGTCTGTCAGTGTCAGAAGGGGCAAGGCCAAGCCCAGCTATGTTGGTACCTGAGGAGGCAGGTACCCAGGTAGGAGGTGCCGGAGCACTCATCGTTGGGGGAAGTGTGCTTGCGCACAGGTATGGGGCATTGGGTCCGGGAGTCTGAGGATGCAGAGCCTGGCACGGGTGGATTCTGACCTGTTAGTGTCCAGGTAGGTGGGCTAGGCACAGGTGCAAGAGGCTGCATATAGGTATGAGGTACTAGGTCTGTCAGGGTCTGAGGAGGTGGGGCCTGGCACAAGTATGAGCCATCAGGTCTGTTAGTGTCCCACAGAGGCACAACCAAACACAGGTATGAGGTACTGGGTCTGTCAGTATTTGAAGACGCTTCGGCACAGGTATGAAGCACTGGATCTGTCAGTGTCTGAGGGGGCTGGACCTCGCAAGGTATGAGATGCTGGTCTGTTGGTGTCTGAGGAAGTGGGTCCTGGTACCAGGTATGAAGCACGGGGTCTGTTTCTAAGGAAACTCAGCCTGGCACAGGTATGAGGTAGTAGGTCTGTTGGTGTCTGAAGAAATGGGGCCTGGCACAGGTATGAGGCACTGGGTCTGTCTGAGGAGGAGGCCAGGCCTGGTGCAGGTATGAGGCATTGGGTCTGTCTGTCTGTCTGTCTGTCAGAGGAGGAGGCCAGGCCTGATACAGGTCTGAGGCACTGGGTCTGTCTGAGGGGCAGGCGAGGCCTGGCACAGGTATGAGGCGCGCTGTGTCTGAGGAGGACATCAGACCTGGTGTGGGTATGAGGCACTAGTCTGTCTGTCTGAGGAGAAGACCGGGCCTGGCAAGGTATGAGGTCCTCGGTCTATGTGTCTGAGGAGGAATCTGGGCCTGGCACAGGTATGAGGCGCTGGGTCTGTCTGTCAGAGGAGGAGCCTGGGCCTGGCGCAAGTATGAGGCATTGGGTCTGTGTCTGAGGAGAAGGCCAGGCCTGGCACAGGTATGAGGTGCTGGGTCTGAGGAGGAGGTCAGACCTGGCATGTGTATGAGGCACTGGGTCTATCTGTCTGAGGAGAAGGCTGGCCCTGGCACAGGTATGAGGCGCTCGGTCTATGTGTGTGAGGAGGAGCCTGGGCCTGGTGCAAGTATGAGGCGTTGGGTCTCTCTGAGGAGAAGGCTGGGCCTGGCACAGGTATGAGGCACTGGGTCTGTCTGTCTGAGGAGAAGGCCGGGCCTGGCAGAGGTATGAGGCGCTCGGTCTGTGTGTCTGAGGAGAAGGCCGGGCCTGGCGCAGGTATGAGGCGTTGGGTCTGTCTGAGGAGAAGGCCGGGCCTAGCACAGGTATGAGGCACTGGGTCTGTCTGTCTGAGGAGAAGGCCGGGCCTGGCGCAGGTATGAGGTGCTCGGTCTGTGTGTCTGAGAAAGAGTCCGGGCCTGGCATAAGTATGGAGTATGAGGCGCTGGGTCTGTGTGTCTGTCTGTCTGTCTGAGGAGACAAGGCCAGCCATGGTAAGGTCTTCAGTTGAGTCTTGTGCCTCTGATCGGTCCCCGTAGCGTCCCTGTTGGTCAGCACAGAGTTGCCAGCGCCTGGCCTGCTGTCTTGCTTCCCAGAGGTGGGTTGGGCCCAGGCCCTCCATGCTGCACCTGTGGAAGAGCACTGCTCCCGGGGGCAAGTTTTGTGGCAGGAGGGAGGGGGGCGGGGTGTGCCGACCCTTCTTCAGCACCTTTTCCTGTCTCTCCTAGTGGGTGGGAGGACGCTACTCGCTGTGGTCAGCCATTGGACTCTCCATTGCACTGCACGTGGGTGAGTGTGTTTCGGTCTTTGGGAGACCGTGCTGTAGTCTACAGTCGGGTGGGCGGCTCCTGTCCCTGAACACCTTTCTGACCCCATAGGCCGCCGGCCTCTCCGCCCTTGGCTGGAACATTTCTTTCAGGTCAGGAGGGCAGGCCTCACTTTTCTCTGGGGTTCGCAGATTGGTCTGTCTCTCTACCCCTCCCAGCTGCTGTCCCGTTGTTCCCACGGTAGGTGAGGTTAGCTCTCCCTTTGCGCCAGGGCCAGCTCTGGTTAGAGGCTTTCTGTAGGCCCAAGTCTTCCCAGGTCCTGTTTCTTCTGGCCGCACATCAGCCTTTCCGTGGTACCAGAAGAAGCTGTGTCCACTGCCACGAGGGCACTAGGCATGGCCGTTTCTGTTGACGCTGCTCTTGTGTCGCAGGATTTGACAACTTCGAGCAGCTGCTCTCAGGGGCTCACTGGATGGTAAGTGCTGAGGCTTACGCTCTCTGCCAGACACTTGGTTGGTCCAGCTCCCCCCTTCCTTCCCTCCTGGGCAGCTGCTCAGCTCCCACCTATGCTGCTTTGGTTTTAGGACCAGCACTTCCGTACGACGCCCCTGGAGAAGAACGCCCCTGTCCTGCTGGCTCTGCTGGGCATCTGGTACATCAACTGCTTTGGGTGTGAGACGCAGGCCATGCTGCCCTACGACCAGTACCTGCACCGCTTTGCAGCCTACTTCCAGCAGGTACCAGCTGCTGGGCCCGGCCTTGGAGCCAGCCTGTGGGGGATCTGGGAGGCCCAGGAGCCCAGGTGCCCGGCTTCCTATCCCTCCAGTGGCTTTTCCCCCGACTTGGGCATGGCCAAGGCCCACTTCCGTTCCCAGTCTCAGGGTGAATCTCCGTTCCCAGGGTCTGTTTGATGCGTGTTAGTGGAGTTTGACTAACGGGAGGGGCATGACTGGTTGTGGTGGGCAGTGAGGCCCTGGCTTGGCTCAGCCTGGGTCATTGCTGGGTCATTTCTTCCTTGGCCACCATTCTGTGTGCCTGTGGTAGGGCAGGGCCACCAGCTGGCACCCCTGGGGCTTGTACACCCCTTTGTCCCTCCAGAGAGGCAAATTCACAGCCAGTCTGTGGTGCCTCTTTGAGCTACTCCCGCCCTCTGTACCCCTTCAAATCTTCAGAACCCCTGGGGACCAAGCAGCCCCTCTCCTAGTCCAGATTCTGTTTCAGGCAGCCCTTCCCCATATGTCCCTGGTTTCTTTAGCACGACCCTAGTTTTGCCCTGCAGCCCTTGGGCAGGCACAGTGGACTTGCACCAACACCTGAAGGTGACAGAAGAGGGGGCCAGGGCTCCCCACAGCCCAGCATCTTATTGGTGGGACAGACATCAGAGGCTGTACACCCTGGACCCCAGCCAGCCTTTCCCTTGAGACATCAGTTAAAGAGGGCACCTGGCTGGCTCGGTCAGAAGAGCACGTGACTTGATCTCGGGGTCATAAGTTCGAGCCCCACATGAGGTGTAAAGATTACTTAAATAAACTTAGAAAAAGGACATCAGTTAAAGATACTGTGACTGATTTCTGCTCTTAGGGAGGTTCTCCTCAGACCTCCGTATCCACCTTCTGGCCATGGGTCCTTCCTACAGTGACCTAAGCCAGAAAGTGACAAGCCTGTGTCCTCACAGGTGAGGGGAGATAAAAGGGTCATGCCTGTGGACGCCCACAGGGCAGGGGGCAGGTACGCTTGGTGCATCCTAGGCAGGATTTGGGCACAGTGCATGAAGCAAAGCAAGACTTACAGATAGAGGCCTGGGCTTCTGTCCCTGTTCCAGGGTGACATGGAGTCCAACGGGAAGTACATCACCAAGTCCGGCACTCGTGTGGACCACCAGACGGGCCCCATTGTGTGGGGGGAGCCAGGGACCAATGGCCAGCATGCCTTCTATCAGCTCATCCACCAAGGTAGGGCCCGTCTGGCCTGGGCAGGGGTGCTGCAGTGGACGTGGTGGGCCGCCCGCAGAGACTTCTCTCGCAGGTGGCTCCCATGGGCTGGGGTAGGCACTTGGGTGACCACTGAGACCTTTACAGGCACCAAGATGATACCCTGTGACTTCCTCATCCCGGTCCAGACCCAGCACCCGATAAGGAAGGGTCTGCATCACAAGGTAAGAGCCCGGTCCAGCCTCTCCTCACACTTTCTCGCGCACATTACACGCAGACTATTGAAGAACCGATGCATTAGTCGGGAGCTAACACTAGTTATCTATTCTTTTTTTTTAAAGATTTTATTTATTTATTCATGATAGTCACACAGAGAGAGACAGAGAGGCAGAGACACAGGCAGAGGGAGAAGCAGGCTCCATGCAGGGAGCCCGACGTGGGACTCAACCCCGGGTCTCCAGGATCGACGCCCCGGGCCAAAGGCAGGCGCCAAACCGCTGCGCCACCCAGGGATCCCTAGTTATCTATTCTTGTGTAATAAATTGCACAGACTCAGTGGCTTAAAACGACACCCAATTTTTTTTTTTTTTAAGATTTCATTTATTTATTCATGAGAGACACAGATTGAGAGAGAGGCAGAGACATAGGCAGAGGGAGAAGCAGGTTCCATGCAGGGAGCCTGATGCGGGACTCGATCCCAGGACTCCAGGATCACATCCTGGGCTGAAGGCAGGCACTAAACCGCTGAGCCACCCAGGGATCCCCAACAACACCCAATTTTTATCTTGGTTTCTGTGCGTCCAAAATCCAGTAGCCTCCACTGCGTCTCTGCTGAGGGTAGGACCAAGGTCCAGTTTCCCTGATGGCAGCTGGGGGTCATTCTCAGTTTTGAGAAGCCTTGGCCTGCGGTGCTGTCTAGCTTCGATTCTGTCCTGCCTCTTCTGTTGCATCTCTCTGACCGACTCATTTGTCATCTTCGTTGTGTCTAAGGGCACGTGATTGTATTAGGCCCACCTAAGGGCATGGAGCCAAGATCGTGCTTACCACAGGAGCAAATGGGAAGTCGGTTGAGCATCCGACTCTTGGTTTGGGCTTGGGTCATGATCTTGGGGTATAAGATCGAGCCCCAAGTCAGGCTCTGCTCTGTGAGGTGTCTGCTTGGGCTTTTCTCTCTCTCTCTCTCTCTCTCTCTCTCTCAAATAAATTCTTTAAAAAAGAAAAAGAAAAAGATAGATAATGCTAATTTCTTAGCAGGGTCTTTGGCAAGTCACAGGTATTCCTTAAAGGGGAGTTACTGTTGTTACGTGCTTTGCTATGTCACCCGATGTGACTTGCCGTCATCCCCCCGCCCCCCAGCTCCACTTGAACTCTACATGGGGGACCAGCAGCCTGACCTAGGCTGGAACTAACTGCAGCTGGGAAGTCCTGCCCCTCTACCTGAAGCTCAGGCAGTACTTCCAAGTGGAACTGGGTGTCTCTCTCGTCAGATCCTCCTGGCCAACTTTTTGGCCCAAACTGAGGCCCTGATGAAGGGGAAGTCAACAGAGGAGGCCCGGAAGGAGCTGCAGGCCGCAGGAAAGAGTCCAGAGGACTTAGAGAAGCTGTTGCCACACAAGGTCAGCACTTCTCCTAAAGTGGCTTTGGATGGCATCCTGGCATTGGAAAGATAAAGTTATGGGATCAGGGTAGGGATTTATGGCGTGCCTGGCCCCTCCTACACAGTAGGAGGGACTGTCCCTACAGATCTGCATATCCCAGCCTCTGGGGCAGGGTGCACATCCCTTCTGAGGATTGGGGGATTATGACTAACCAGGGGACATTCCTGGGTGTTTTCTGAAGGTCTTTGAAGGAAATCGCCCAACAAACTCTATTGTGTTCACCAAGCTCACGCCATTCATTCTGGGAGCCTTGATTGGTGAGTGAGCAGGGAAGGTCCTGGCCTGGGGTAGGTTGGATAAGGCTGGTCGAGCCCTAATGTGCCCCATCTGCCACCTCTATAGCCATGTACGAGCACAAGATCTTCGTTCAGGGTGTCATCTGGGACATCAACAGCTTTGACCAGTGGGGGTGAGTTGCTGCTCCTCAAGGGGAGGGTAGAGCATGCCTGTGGGTTGGCTTGTGGATTTGACTAGCAATCCTGGAACCTTCCTCTTACAATTCTTGTTCGTTGTTGTCCTGGCAGGGTGGAGCTGGGAAAGCAGCTGGCCAAGAAAATTGAGCCTGAACTTGATGGCAGTAGCCCAGTCACCTCTCACGACTCTTCCACGAACGGGCTAATCAACTTCATCAAGCAGGAGCGTGAGGCCAGAAGCCAATAAACTCATGCCCGGCTGCAGTCCCTGTTGTAACTGGTCCTTGTCTCTCCTCACCAGAGATGCGCTGCACAGTCTTTCCCAGAGCACCCTCTGGTTGCGGGCTTGGAGCACAAGCCCTTTGGGGGAAGCCGGTCTGGAATTGCCACCCCTGCCCATCCATGTCCGTGTGCCCTCTGTTTTACGATTGGCTGAAGTGTTCCAGTGCAGCTGATTTTTCTGACCGTGTTCGCTTTGTTCATGTACCAGATAGAAAAATAAAGATGCCACAAAGGAGGTTGTAGGCTCAGCCTCTTCTCATCTCCAGAAGTAGTGCTCTACACGAGTTAGGTGCCCAGTAGGAGTGATGAGCCTTGATTGAGGCTTGACTGTAAGTGGTGAGTAGGTCCAGAATGGAGGACGTTCCCTTGAGGAGAGAGTGGAGGGGGGTGGGGCACCATCAAAGTCACAAGAGGAACTTGGCTTCTGTAAGCAAACCCCTTCTCCTTTGTCCACTCCTCACCCTTGTGACTTTGGAGGAATTGTATACTTCTATTCACTGGATAATTCTAAAAAGCTGCATTAGAATATGTCTGTTTTAGGTGAACACCCAGTCTGGATCAAGGATGATGATCATCTTTCTGGCCAGATGCTCAAGTAATTCTTTCCTAAGAGAGACATTGAAAAAAAAAAAAGGATTTTGAACAGACCACCCATTTATTGTCTATCCAAGATCCTAAATAATATTTTTGGCCAACTTGGCAGAAAGGGAAATTTATTCAAAAAAGTCAATGAGCAGAATTGATGAGCAAACTAGAGGGCTGAGCTTCCAGGATCTACACCCTAGATCATGATACAGAATCTAGACAGAAAGACTGCTCCCCTTTCACAAAGCCCCCTACTGCCCACCCCCCCACCATCACAGCTGCCTTCACCCTAATTAGGAATCTCCTAATTACAGAAAGTGACCATACAGGTGCAAATGTCTGCTTAAGATAATACTCAGAAATTATTAGCACTTCTCTGTTTAAATTCCAAAAACAAGTGCCCACTTCTCACTTTGGCAGACGTGATATAAAGATGTTCTTCCACAGTCAGGCTCTGTTGAGGCTCCTGGTAACCCCCCTCCTTTCCTCACTACATTTAAAAATATATATATTTTTAGAGAGAGAACATGAGCAGGAGGGGCAGAGGGAGAGGGAGAGAGAAATTCAAGAAGACTGCTGAGCACGGAGCCCTACATGGGGCTCGATATCATGACCTGAGCTGAAGCCAAGTTGTACGCCTAACCAACTGCGTCCCCTACGCACCCCAACCCACCTCCTTTCTTAATGTAGCTGATGAAAAGTGAAGGTCTTTTCCTATCAGAAGCACTTCCTCTGTTACAAAAGAGCAAGCACACAAAAAACTGTAGAGAGAAAAATTTTAGGTAGCAGAGCCCCTGAGACTAGCTGAGCTTCACGTGAAGGCTCTCTTAGGAGTGGGACCCCTGCCCCTCTGGGCCAGCTGCCAAGTCTCCTGTCTTGCCTTATGCAGGAGGAACTGGCACGTGTCAATTAGATGGCCACACGTCCCTTGGCCCTGTCTTGTTCCGCTCCCCCCATCACCACCACTATCACTTGTGGCTTCCACTTGTTGCAAATTCTGGAACAGTATTATTTAGGGTTCTCCAGAGAAACGTAACCAGTAGGATGTAGATACATGCAAGATGTATCAGGAGAATTGGCAAATGTGAGTATGGAGGCTGAGAAGTCCCACAATATGCTGTTTACCACCAGCTGAAGAACCAGGAAAACCGAGACAGGTGGTGGTTCAGCTTGAGAACCCAGAGGCCACTGGTGTTAGTCCCCAAGTCTGAAGGCCTAAGAATCAAGATCTGATATCTGAGGGCAGGAGAAGATGGATATCCCAGCTCAAGAAGAGAGAATTCACCCCTCCTCTGCCTTTTTGTTCTCTTAGGGCCCTCAACAGACTGGATCATGCCCATCCACACTGGTGAGGGCAGATCTTTAAAAAAAAAAAAAAAGATTTTTTAAGATTTTATTTATTCATGAGTGGCAGAGGGAGAGGGAGAAACAGGCTCTCTGTGGAGGAGGGAGCCCAACGTGAGGCTCCAATCCAGCATCTTGGGATCAAGACCCAAGCCGAAGGCAGGTGCTTAGCCAACTGAACCAACCAGGCACCCTTCTTTCCTCAGTCTACTGCTTCAAATGCTATTCTCTTCTGGAAACACCCTCACAGACAATCTGAGAAATAACGTTTCACCAGCTCTCTAGGCACCTCCTAGCCCTGTTAAGTTGGTACATAAACCATCGTGAACAGCTCTTCACTGTGAGAGTAAAACAGCTTTCAACACCTTCATTCTGTACTTGCTCAACACAAACTGGAAACAACTAGCTGGCTCAGTCAGCGGAACACGTGACTCTTGATCTCTGGGCCATGAGTTCAAGCCCTACGTCAGGAGCAGAGATTACTTACAAAAATAAATATTAGCAACTTGATGATTTGTGTGAGTTTGTCCGGGAAGTCCAACCTATAAAACTAAGTGGAATGCTTCAAATCTCACACATGCCAGCACATTTTTGTTAACATTATTCCAAGGACCCCACAATAATGGTAGTTTCAAATACGATGTCTTACTGCCTCTGGAATTCCAGAATGTGGTAGCAATGAACTTTTTGAAAGCTCAATAAATAAAATCTTTAAAAAAATAAATAAAAAAGGGGCAGCCCGGTGGCTCAGCGGCTTGGCGCCGCCTTCAGCCCAGGGCATGATCCTGGAGTCCCGGGATCGAGTCCCACATCAGGCTCCCTGCATGGAGCCTAAAGATTTTCAAATCTTTAAAAAGATAAATAAACCTAGGTTGTGCGACAAGCATTTAAAAAAAAAAAAGTTCCCGTACAGAAAATTCCAACCATGTATAAGTCAAGTAGTATAATGTCTACAAAAAAAAAAAGAGGCCTACATTTTTTTTAAAGATTTTATTTATCTATTCATGAGAGACGCAGAGAGAGAGAGAGAGAGAGAGAGAGAGAGAGACTGAGACACAGAGGGAGGAGCAGGCTCCATGCAGGGAGCCCGATGTGGGACTCGACCCTAGGCCTCCAGGATCACGCCCTGGACTGAAGGCGATGCTGAACCGCTGAGCCACCCGGGCTGCCCAGATGTCTACATGTTTGATGCCAAATTTCAAGTTATCAACTCACGGCCTGCTCCATAATTTCCTTATTTATTTATTCATTGCTCCATAATTTCCTAAGTAAGCATTTTGACGTGTACCTATAAAAATCAAACTTTTTTTTTTTTTAATAATTATTCCACTTCGGGTAAAACCTTTCGGCAAGGCTACTTCACAGCAGACGGCGCCCCCTTCCTTCCTCGGCGCGGTCCGAGGCACGCGTCCGGGGCTCGGGGTTTCCAGCTCCCGCCCGCAGCGGCCGCCCGCGCGCCTCAGGGCCCTAACTCCTCCCGAGGACCCTAAGGGGGCGGGGCCGCCTGGCAGGGGCGGCGGCGCGCGTGCGCACAGCGGCGCGGCGTCTCGGCTGCCGTAGTCCGCCGGGGCACGCGGGGGCCTCGCGGGCATGGCGGCTGCTCGGGGGGCCGTGCTGCTCGGGCTTCGGGACGCCGCAGTGCGCGGCCGCCCCACGGGGCCGGGCGCCTGGACTGCGAGCAAGCTGGGCGGCCTCCCGGTGAGGCGGGCGCCGCGGCGGGGCGGGGCGGGGCGGGGGCGGGGGCGGCGGGGTGAGGGCGCGGGCGAGGCCCCCGAGCCGCCCGCCCGCTGAGCGCGCCCCCTCGCCCTCAGGACGCCTTGCCGGCGGTGGCGGCGCCGAGGCCGGCGTGTGGACGTTGCAGGCAGCCTCTTGCCCTGGTCGTGCAGGTGTACTGCCCGCTGGAGGGCTCCCCGTTCCACCGGCTCCTGCACGTGTTCGCCTGCCCCCTCCCCGGGTGCGGCGGCGGCGGCGGCGGCGGCGGCGGCGGCGGGGCGCGCAGGTAGGCGGGGCAGCCCGCGCGCTGGGGGCCGCCCCGGATGGGCCCGGCCGGCTGGCCCGGTGGTCCGCGGCGGAGCCTTACTGTCCTTTATTTTTACCCCGAAGCTGGAAGGTGTTCCGTTCCCAGTGCCTGCAGATGCGGGAGACAGGGGCGCGCGATGCTCAGGTAAACCGGTTGCAGTTAGGTCCCTAGGACTTGCTGTGATTTGAGAGTGTTTTCCAGACTGTTGTCTAACGTAGACCTTAAGCCGTGACCTTGGAGGTACGTGGGAATGGGTTTTGCACTTTTTTTTCTGAACCGTGAGGGGCTGCCTCCTTAAGATTTCGTTTGTTTACTTTAATATACACTGAAGGGGGCCGCCCCGGTGGCTCAGCGGTTTAGCACCGCCTTCGGCCCGGGGTGTGATGCTGGAGACCCGGGATCGAGGCCCACGTCGGGCTCCCTGCGTGGAGCCTGCTTCTCCCTCTGCCTGTGTCTCTGCCTCTCTCTCTCTCTGTGTCTCACGAATAAATAAAGTCCTTAGAAGTATATATATACTGAAGGTCTTGAGGCACGTAACTCGCTGGTGTTTCTGTTTGGGAAAAAGTGTGGATGTGTACATGTACGTGCTTGTGTGTGACAGATAAATATGGTTTTAGTAAATCTAGTTCCTGTGATACGTGTGCATGTGTCTGAAATTTAATTAAAGAATCAGAATTTATTGAATTAGAAAGTTGGGCAGGTTGGTAGCTGCAGAATGAAACTCGGTCTCCCTGTGGCTGTGAATGTTGGCTTCTGTGTACACTGAGCTCTTAACGTGTGCCTGCTACCCTGCTACCCTGCTAGCGTTACCAGGAATGAAAAGCTGAAGGCACAGGTGTGTACCTGTATTTCTTAGGGTTCCATTGCAGATAATAGAAAAGCACTGATCTTTTAAAGCCCAGACAGACTTCGAATTAGGATTTTACTGACACTGAATAAGTTGGAGGGGGCCGGGCAGCCCAGGTGGCTCAGCGGTTTAGCGCCACCTTCAGCCCAGAGCCTGATCCTGGAGACCCCAGATCAAGTCCCATGTCAGGCTCCCTGCATGGAGCCTGTTTCTCCCTCTGCCTGTCTCTGCCTCTCTCTCTCTCTCTCTCTCTCTCTCTCTCTCTCATTAATAAATAAAAACTTTAAAAAAAAAAGTTGGAGGGGGCCACTCCAGGAATGACCTTCAGAACCACACCTCAGAATGAACTGGCCTGTCAAAGAGCTGTTACACCACCCACCGCACCTGCAGTCAGAGAGCTGACATGTGATCTGGTAAACTGGAAGCTGCCCTTTTCAGATCTTGTGGCTCCAGATCCTTGCTTGATACCCACCTATAGACTTTTGCTGTATCACAACAGAAAAATTGTTTCTCAAGTTTGTCTCCCTGATGGACTTGATTAGCCAGCCGTTGATCATATCTGCAGCCCTAGCTGCTAAGGAGTCTGGGAAATGTAGTTCTGTCCTGCCAGCTTCTGTAATACGTGAAGCACATCTGAAAGAGTTTAGAATAGATGTTTGAAGAAACCACTGTATTACATTTGCCACGCTGCCCTTGCAAAGGGAAGGGAATTTTTGTTACCTCCCACATGGTTGAGTGCACGGGGTCCAGAAAGGTGAATCAGAGTGTGCAAGGGAGGAAGGTGCTGTATGAAGGCTCCCTGGGGAAGGTGAAGGAATGAGTAGCTCCAGCCAAGGGAATAAGTGAGATCACCCAAGTGTGCTTGGACTTCATTCACTGGATGTTCTTCCAGAAACAGGAAAATGGCCTTGCAGCTGAGGATTGGTGCGAAGGTGCAGATGACTGGGGAAGTGACAGTGAGGCCGCACCACCACCACGGCTTACCTTGGATTTTGGGAATGATTCCATCAGAGCCAAAGACAGAGACTGTACTGCCCAGCTCCAGGATCTCCACCTGCAGGACACTGTCTTGGGCGCTGCTCCTTGTGTTTTTCCTGGTGAAGAGATGGCCTTGCCCTCTGTGGTGCCACAGTTCCTGCCCTACTACATCTGTGTTGTAGAGGAGGAGGATTACAGGGACTTTGTCAGTCTGGATCACGCACATAGCCTTCTGAGGGAATATCAACAGAAAGAAGGAATGGATATGGACCAATTGCTTTCTCAAAGGTGAGAATGTGTGCTGCTGAGTCTGAGAAGGGACTTGATCAGTAGGCTGCCACAGTAGGTACCCTTTGGTTTGACTCTAGTACTCGGGGAAACCTTTTTAGGCAGAACTTGTGTGTCTGGGCCCTTTCTCCTTTGCTCCTCTTGGATGAGAAAGGAAAACAGACAAGGGGATCTTACCAGCCATCCTTGAGTCAGCTTGAAAACCCTTTGCTCTGTTTTACCCTCAAGAAGATGAGCAGTTAGTGGTGACAACTTTTACAGAAGAACATGTGTTTACTATCTCTTTAACTTTATTTTCTGTTTTTTATTTTTTTTTAATTTTTATTTATTTATGATAGTCACAGAGAGAGAGAGAGAGAGAGGCAGAGACATAGGCAGAGGGAGAAGCAGGCTCCATGCACCAGGAGCCCGATGTGGGATTCGATCCCGGGTCTCCAGGATCGCGCCCTGGGCCAAAGGCAGGCGCCAAACCGCTGCGCCACCCAGGGATCCCTATTTTCTGTTTTTAAAGATATAGCTCAGACAGGTAAGTTGGAGAAATGCCATTTGTTTTTTTGTCTCTTGGCTGTGGCTCAAGAACTGGCCTGGGATGTCAGAGACATGCCCAGAACCTCAGGTGTCACCAGTGAAATGAGAGTGGTGTTGATAACTCCGTTGTCTGTCTCATCAGATGGTTTTATTTATTTTTTATTTTTTTAAAAGATTTTATTTATTTATTCATGACAGATAAAGAGAGAGAGAGAGAGAGAGAAAGGGAGAAGCAGGCTCCATGCAGGGAGCCCAATGCAGGACCCCATCCTGGGACTCCAGGATCACGCCCTGAGCCAGAGGCAGACGTCTGCTCAACCGCTGAGCCACCCAGGCATCCCAAAGTTTATCTATTTTAAACCAAGCAAGGGAGAAGGGACAGAGGGAGAGAGAGAATTGCAAGCAGACTGTTTCAAGCCCAATTCAAGACTTGATCCCACAAGCCTGACACCGTGACTTGTGTCGAAACCAAGGGTCAGGCATTTAAATGCACCACCCAGGCACTGCTTAAATGTATAGTTTTTAAATATCTTGTTTGCTCTTCTAATTGTAGTTCTCTGGATATAGACACTCAAAAGTGTTTTTCTGCTTTTTAGTCTTCCTAGTGATGGTGATGAAAAATATGAGAAGACCATAATTAAAAGTGGAGATAAGACATTTTACAAATTCATGAAGAGAATTGCCGCTTGTCAGGAGCAGATTTTGAGGTAAAGGCATATTTTCTTTTATTGGTTTTCTTCATTATAAAAAGCATATTTTCTTCTTTTATTTTTTTTTAAGATTTTATTTATTTATCCATGAGAGACCCACAGAAGCAGAGACACAGGCAGAGGGAGAGGACTCGATCCCAGGACCCCAGGATTATAACCTGAGCTAAAAGCAGACGCTCAACCACTGAGTCACCCAGGCGTCCCAAAAGCATAATTTCTTTTATTGGTTTTCTTGATTATAAAAGCAATCCAGTATTTGGAAAATACTGGGAAATATAATGGGAAAACCAAAACCTATAATATTCCACAAACCCAGAGGCTAAGATTTTGATATATTATGTTCACTTATTTTTTATGCATTTGGATACATCATGTGAGTAGGACTTATGTGGGGTTTTTTTGTTTGTGCTTTAAAGATTAATTTATTAAAGAATTTATTTATTTGACAGAGAGAGTGATCAAGCACAAGCGAGGGGGAGCAACAGAGGGAGAGGGAGAAGCAGACTCCCCACTGAGCAGGAATCCCAACATGAGGTTCGATCCCAAGATCTGGGATCATGTCCTGAGCTGAAGGCAAACATGTAACCAACTGAACCACCCAGGCACCCCTATTTCTTTAGGGAGAGAGAGGATGAGCAGGAGGGGCTGAGGGAGAAGGAGAGAGAATCTCAGATAGACTCCATGCCAAGCACTGAGCCTAAAACAAGGCTCGATCTCATGACCCTGATATCATGACCTGACCCAAAACCAAGAGGTGGAGGCTTCACAGACTGTGCCATTCCGGTGCCCTAGGAATTGTGTGCTTTTTTTTTTTTTTTTTTTTAAGATTTTATTTATTCATGAGAGACACAGACACAAAGAGAGACAGAGATATAGGCAGAGAGAGAAGCAGGCTCCATGCAGGAAGCTTAATGTGGGACTCGATCCCGGGACCCCAGGATCACGCCCTGGGGCCGAAGGCAGACGCTTAACCACTGAGCCGCCCATGGGTCCTGGAATTGTGTGCTTTTAAAAAATATAATGTGACGGGGGGACGCCTGCCTGGCTCAGTCAGTAGAGCATGCAACCCCTGATCTCAGGGTTGTGAGTTTGAACCCTATCTTGTGTGTAGAGATTACTTAAGATTAAAAAAAAAAAGAAAAAAACTTGGATCATACAGTGTGATTTTTTTTTCAAAACAATCTCTATAGTATCTTTTCAATACATTTAGAACTTTGATTTTTTTTTTTTAAGATTTTATTTTAGTCTCTACATCCAATGTGGGGCTCAAACTCACAACCTTGAGATTAAGAATCACATGTTCCACTGACTGAGCCAGCCAGGCACCCAATAGAACTTTGATTTTTTTTTTAAGATTTTATTTATTTATTCATGAGAGAAAGAGACAGGCAGAGACAGGCAGAGGGAGAAGCAGACTCCATGTAGGGAGCCCGATGTGGGGCTCGATCCCGGGTCTCCAGGGTCAAGCCCTGGGCCAAAGGCAGGCACTAAACCTCTGAGCCACCCAGGGATCCCCCTGACTTTTTATTTTTATTTTATTTTATTTTATTTTATTTTATTCTATTTTATTCTATTCTATTTTATTTTATTATATGATTTTATTTATGATTTTATTTATTTATTCATGAGAGACACAGTGAGAGAGAGGCAGAGACACAGGCAGAGGGAGAAGCAGGCTCCATGCTGGGATCCCAACATGGAACTCCATCCCCGGACTCCAGGATCACACCCTGGGCTGAAGGCAGGTGCTAAACCGCTGACCCACTCAGGGATCCCTGATTTTTTTTTTTTTTTAATAGGCTTTATAGGACTGTAGTTCCTTGTCCATTTTTTTGATTTATGGGCATTTAATGTTTCCAAGCTTTTGTTTTGTTTTGTTAAAGATCTTATAATTTATTTGAGAGAGAGTGAGACGAGAGGGGGTGGAGCATACATGAGCCAGGGAGAAGGGGAGAGGGAGAGGAATCAGGCTCCCCACTGAGAAGGGAGCCTGATGTGGGGCTTGATCTCAGGACCCTGGGATCATGACCTGAGCTGAAGGCAGATGCTTAACCGACTGAGCCACCCAGGCGCCCCTCCAAGCTTTTGCTTTTATATGTTATGCTAATAAATAGTTTTGCACCTAATATCATTTTCCACGTATGCAGGTGTATCTTTAGGCTACATTCCTTGAAGTGGCAAAAAGTTAAGAGTTAAACAAAAAGCTCTCCACAGTTGTAATTTTTATTGATAGCAGCAAAATGACTCTTATAGGGACTTCAGTTCCTACTGGCAATCCATAAGTGCTTGTGTTCCTATAGCCTGACCTGCAGCGTGAGCTTCATGTTTTTTGTATTTCTGCTGATTCAAGGTGAAAAAGTGCATCTGGGTATAATTTTATTTTCCTTTTTTAATTTTTATTTATTTATTTATTTATTTATTTATTTATTTATTTATTTATTATTTTATTTTCCTTTTTTTATTATGAATATCTTTCTCTGTTTTTGAATCATTTCTGTATATATCTTTTGCCCATTTTTCTGTAAGTTCTTGGTCCTTTTGATTTTTAGAGACTCTTTATGCGTTAGATTAGGCCTTTATGCAGATAAATTTTCTTGATTTTTTTTAAAGATTTATTTATTTATTCATGATAGACATAGAGAGAGAGTGAGGCAGAGACACAGGCAGAGGGAGAAGCAGGCCCCATGCTGGGAGCTTGATGTGGGTCTCGATCCCAGGACTCCAGGATCGCGCCCTGGGCCAAAGGCAGGAATCAAACCCCTGAGCCACCCAGGGATCCCCTAATTTTCTTGATTTGTTTGATTTTGGCAAGTAAGTATTTGGGTATATCATAGGATGTTTAATTGCTCCCATTTAGTTTGTTTCACTTTTGCAATTTTAACGATACTATTATATATTCCCTTTGTAAATCTTAGAATTTTTTATGATTTCCCAATAGTTCTGGAAGTGAAATTCAGGATCAGAGGTGTGAAGGTTAAAGGTTTTCAATATGTATTGTGTGACTATAGTTTTTTCTACTTAGTACAAAATCAGACTTTGCTCTTGATTACTGAATCCTAATTTTATTTATTTATTTATTTTTTAAATATGGATTTTTTAAAATTTTTTATTTATTTATGATAGTCACACAGAGAAAGAGAGAGAGGCAGAGACACAGGCAGAGAGAGAAGCAGGCTCCATGCACCGGGAGCCCGACGTGGGATTCGATCCTGGGTCTCCAGGATCGTGCCCTGGGCCAAAGGCAGGCGCCAAACCGCTGCGCCACCCAGGGATCCCCTGAATCCTAATTTTATTGATGAATATCCAGTTTATCTTATTTCTCCTTAATTAAGTATGGCAACTAGAGATCTCCTAGCAAAGAGAGCATATGTGCCCTCATGAAAACATGCCCAAATTATGATCCCTTCAACAGAATTTTCAGATTAAACAAGTATCTGTAATCATATGGCATCTCAACAGTGACAGTGATTCTCAGCCTGGAGCCCAGCCCCTGGGAGGAATCTCTTCACCAGAGAGTTTAGCGCCTGCCTTCGGCCCAGGGCATGATCCTGGAGACCCAGGATCGAGTCCCACATCAGGTTCCCTGCATGGAGCTTGCTTCTCCCTCTGCCTGTTTCTCTGCCTCTCTCTCTCTCTCTCTCTCTCTCGAATAAATAAATAAAATCTTAAAAAAAAAAAAAAGATTACATCTAGTCTTAGAAGAACTATATTCACCCTCCCTTCCATTCCCTGTCTTTTACCACTGACAGAAAAGTAGTGGAAATGAAAAAGTCTTGGAGAAGGAGAGATGAACGAACCCCAGATGGGAGATTGACAGGAAATCAGTAAAAAATCATTTTTTACACATACAATTTTGGAGCAAATAGATGGTCTAAGCAGAGTTGCCCCCGTTAGGCATGAGTGAGCCGAGAAATGGCATGCCACCCTTGTCATAGTATGGGCCTTAAAGACATGAATAGTACTTATAAAGATGAATTGAGAACCATGTCTGGAAGAAAGCATCATCTCAGGAACACCTAATTCCCAGGAGATTCTTCAAGATAAGAACTTCATAAGAAAATGAATTCGATGCAACCTAGAGCTCAAAGGTGAGAAAATAACTATGAGATGCCAGAAGAAACTTGCATTGCTGTGTACAGCATTACAGATCTAATAAATTTGGAGTATAAGGAACATAATAGACTTAGCTAAAAATCAAAGCACTGCCACAGAGAAAAGACTTGAAATAATCCTGTGAGTCCAGAAGAAAAAGACTAAGCAATCAGGAGCTGATATCTGTGGAAGGCTGATAAAAAGTCATTACTATTAGGATAAATGGTGTCCAAAATAGAGAACCTAGCAAATGGATCAAAAACAGTATTCAGAGGTAAAATAGGAAATTTCCTCCAACAAATGAAATATGAACCAAATCTGCAAAGTACATTGAGTTCAAGAGTGATTGACAGCAAAGAGGCTTAGCCTGGTGGTAGTGTTGTTTGTTTTTGTTTTTTTTTTTTTTTGAGATTTTATTTATTCATGAGAGACACACAGAGGGGCAGAGAAACAGGCAGAGGGAGAAGCAGGCTCCATGCAGGGAGCCCGATGCGGGACTTGATCCCGGGACTCTAGGATTTTGCCCTGGGCCGAAGGCAGGTGCTCAACTGCTGAGCCAACCAGGAGTCCCCCTGGTGCTAGTTTTAAAAATAGTGTCAATTTAAAAAATTTTAACCATCCTAATAGGTGGTAGTAGTATTTCATTGTGGTTTTAATTTTCATTTTCCTAATAACTAATGTTAAGCATTTTTACATGTACTTATTTGGCATCTGCATATCTTCTTCTTTTTTTCTTTTTTAAAGATTTTATTTATTTTTTCATGAGAGATCCAGAGAGAGAGAGGCAGAGACATAGGCAGAGGGAGAAGCAGGCTCCATGCAGGGAGCCTGACGTGGGACTCGATCCCCGGTCTCCAGGATCACAACCTGGGCCGATGGCGGCACTAAGCCGCCGAGCCACCAGGGCTGCCCATGTACATCCATTCTTAAACACCTTTGATGAGGTGCAGTTGAGATACAGTAAACAGCCCATATTAAAAATGTACACTTTAAGTTTTGATATGCGTGCACCCATGAAACTATTGCCACAATCAAGGTAATGAGCATCTAGCTCACACACTTATTTGTACACACACACACACACATACCTTGCCGAAATTTTTTTTTTCTTTTTTTTATGGGTTGGGGAGAGTCAGAGGGAGAGGACGAGAGACAATCTTAAGCAGGCTCCATGTCCACTACGGAGCCTGAAGCGGAGCTCGATCTCAAAACCCTGAGATCATGACCTGAGCTGAAATCAAGAGTTGTATGCTTAACTGAGCCGTTCAGGGACCCCGCCTCAGAAGTTTCTGTGTACTCATACGTAAATCCTCTCACCCTGTGTCTTCCCCATCCCCAGGCAACCACAGACCTTCTTGTCATTATACCTTAGTATATTTTTTTACAAATTTCTATAAATGAAATCATAAAGGGTATACGTTTTGGTGGGGGGCATCTGGTCTCTTTCACTTGGTATAATTTCTTTTTTTTTTTTTATTTTTTTTTTTTATTTTTATTTATGATAGTCACATAGAAAGAGAGAGGGAGGCAGAGACATAGGCAGAGGGAGAAGCAGGCTCCATGCACTGGGAGCCCGATGTGGGATTTGATCCTGGGTCTCCAGGATCGCGCCCTGGGCCAAAGGCAGGTGCCAAACCTCTGCGCCACCCAGGGATCCCTCACTTGGTATAATTTCAAGATTCATCCTTGTGTGTGTCAGTGGTTTATTGGTTTTTACTGCTGTGTAATATTCCGTTGTATAAATATACCACGAGTTGTTTCTTCATTCACGTGTTTATCTGTGCACGTGTTGATGGGTGTTTGGGTTATTATAAATAAAGCTGCTGTAAACATTAGTGTATATAAATCTTTGGGCATATGCTTTCATTTCTCCTGGGTAAAATATCTGGGATCGAAATGGTTAGATCTTATGATATGTATGTGTTTAACTTCTTAGAAACAACCAAACTGGTTTTCAAAGTGGCTGTACTGGTAACATTCATTTCCGTAGGGCACGTGAGTGGCTCAGCCATTGGGTGGCTGCCTTCGGCTCAGGTCTTGATCCCGGGATTCGGTATCAAGTCCCAGGCTCTCTGTGAAGAGCCTGCTTCTCCCTCTGCCTGTGTCTCTGCCTCTCTCTCTGTCTCTGTGTCTCTCAGGAATAAATAAATAAGTCTTTAAACAAAAAATATTCACTTCAGTAGTGTGTAAGAGTTCTAGTTCCTCTGCGCCTTTGGCAGTACAGGATACAGTGTTTAGTTTTAGCCGTTCTAGAAGATGTGGAGTAGCAATATTTCCTTGTGGTCTTAGTTTGTGTTTCTCTAATGACTAGTGATGTCGAACATCTTTTCAAGTGCTTGTTTTCCATCTATATCTGTCATCTTTGTGAGTGTGTCTATTCATATCTTGTCCACATTTTTATTAGGCTGCTTATCTTTTTGTTACTAAGAGGAATTCTTTATATGTTCAGGATATAAGTTCTTATTTTTAAGGTTTTATTTATTATTTATTTGAGAGAGAGAAAGAGCATGAGCTGGGGAGGAACAGAGAGAGAGAGACAAGTAGACTCCTTGCTGAGCAGGGAGCCCAACGCTGGACTTGATCCTATGATCATGAGATCATGACCTGAGCCAAAATCAAGAATTGGAGGCCCAACTAACTAGAGCACTCTGGTGCCCCAAGGATATGGGTCATTTTTGGGATCTATGCTTTTCCCATATTTTCTCCCTGTCTGTGGCTTGCCTTTTATTTTATTTTGATTGTTTTTTTTTTTTTTAAGATTTTATTTATTTATTCATGAGAGACATGGAGATGGGCAGAGGAAGAAGCAGGCTTCCTGCAGGGAGCCCGATGCAGGACTCAATCCCAGAACCCTGGGATCACAACCTGAGCCACAGACAGATGCTCAACCACTGAGCCACCCCCAGGTGCCCCAATTTTTATTATTTTTTAAAGATTTTATTTATTAGAGAAAGAGCACATGATCACAGGGTAAGAGGTAGAGGGACAGGCTGACTCTCCACTGAGCATGGAGCCTGGCATGGGGATCAATCCCAGGACCCTGAAATCCTGACCTGAGCTGAAGTTAGATGCTTAGCCAACTGAACCACCCAGGCTTCCCTGCCTTTCATTTATTAATAGGGTCTTTTGAAGAGATGTTTTACATTTTGATCAAGTCCAACTGAACAGTTTTTTTTATTTGGTAGTTCAACTTTTAATTTCTTCAGAAATTTCTATCTAACCAAAGGTAACAGAATTTGGTGCGTTTGATTTCCTGTGTTTTCTTATAGGAGTTCTCAGTTTTAGTTCTTACATTTAGGTCTGTGATCCATTTTGAGTTAATTTTTGTATATAATATATGAGGGTTGAGGTTCTTTTTTTGTATGAATATCCAGTTGTGGCAACACCAGTTTCTATTACTGATCACTTTTGTCTTGCTTATCATTTACTGAGAGGGGAGTGTTGGGTATCTGGGTGGCTCAGTCAGTTAAGCATCTGCCTTATGATCCCAGTGTCCTGGGACAGAGCCATGCATCGGGCTCTCCGCTCAGCGAGGAGTCTGCTTCTCTCTCTCCCTCTGCCCCTCCCCTCTGCTTGTGTGTGCTCATGTGTATGCATGTACTTTCTTTGTCTCTCTCAAATAAATAAAATCTTTAAAAAAGAGGGCTGTTGAGACACGTGGGTGGCTCAGTGGTTGAGCATCTACATCTTCAACTCAGGGCATGATCTCGTGATTCAGGATTGAGTCCCATATGGGGCTGCCTTCAGGGAGCCTGCTTCTCCCTCTGCCTGTGTCTCTGCCTCTTTCACTCTCTCTGTCTCTCATGAATAAATAAAAAATAATCTTTAAAAAAAGGAATTAAAGAAAAGAGGGTTGAAACCTTCAATTATGATTATAGATATGTCTTTTTCTCCTTCTTAAAGCTTGTCTCATGAATTTTAGTACTGTTTAAGTTGTATGCATGTGCAGGATTATTATATTTATCTGAAGAATTGATCCTGTTATAAATAAATCTTCCTATTTATTTCTGATGATACTCCTTCCTTGGAGTGTATTTGATCTGATGTCAGTATAGCCACACTAGCTTTCTTTTGTTTAGTTTTTGTATGGTTGATCTTTTTTATACTCTTCCTTTAAATATAAAGTGGGTTTGTTTGGGGTTTTTTGATAAATTATTTGATTTATTTAAACTAAAAAAGAAAAAAAACAGTTCACTTTTTTCTCCCACCCCTGATCCTTGCCTCTGGGAACCACCAATTTCTTCTCTATGAGTTTGGTTTGGTTTTTGTTTTTTTTAGGTCCTGCATGTAAGTAATTTCACAGTCTTTCTCTGACTTACTTCACTTAGCATCATGCCCTTGAATCCCATCCCTGCTGTTGTAAATGTCAAGACTTCCTTCTTTATGGCTGAGTGTTCTGTTGTTTATGTATATTCTGTATATATGCATACACACACATATAACACACGTACACGCACAGTACAATTTTCTTTATCCATTTATCTGTCGATGGAACATGGGTTACTTACGTGTCTTTGCTATTGTAAATAATGCTGCAGTGAACATGAGGGTAGGTATCTTTTTTGAGTTAGTGTTTTTGTCTCCTTTGAGTAAATACCCAGAAATGAGATTGCTGGATCATATGGTAATTCTGTTCCCAAGATTTTGAGGAACCTCCATACTGTTTTTTTGGGGTTTTTTTTTTGTAAGATTTTATTTATTTATTCACGATAGACATAGGGAGAGAGGGGCAGAGACACAGGCAGAGGGAGAAGTAGGCTCCATTCTGGGAGCCCGACGTGGGGCTCGATCCAGGGACTCCAGGATCGTGCCCGAGGCCAAAGGCAGGCGCTAAACTGCTGAGCCACCCAGGAATCCCCATACTGTTTTTTTGTAGTGGCTGCACCAATTTACATTCCCACAAACAGTACACAAGGGTTCCCTTTTCTTTACACCTTTACCAATATTTGTTATTTCTTGTCTTTTGGATAATCGCCGTTCTAATGGGTATGAGGTAATATCTAAAGTATACTTTTTAAAGAGTATATGTATGTGTGTGTGTGTGTGTGTGTGTGTGTGTGTGTGTGTATGTATGTCTTGCCTTTATTTTATCCAGACTGCTTTTTGCAGTGTCTCTTGAGCCCATTTAATGTAATTATTGGTAGTGGTGGGTTAATTTTATCATCCTGGTATTGGCTTTTTCCTTTTTAGTTTTCTTGTCCCTCTTCTCCTTTAACCTTCTTTTTCAGTGAATTGAGTATTTTTAGTTGATGATTTAATGTCTTTTTTTGTTGCCATAAAAAGTGTTTGCTCAAGTGATTATAATGTGTATCTTTGATTTACTGTATTTTACGCACTGTTGTTTGCTACTTTATGAACTTGCCAATGAAAAAAATTATTAAACTTTACCCCCAATGGGGGCTTAACTCATAATCCTGAGATCAAGAATCACATGATCCACCAAACTAGCCAGGCAGGGACTCCTTTTTTTTTTTTTTTTTAAAGATTTATTTATTTATTCATTCAGAGAGAGCGAGAGAGAGGCAGAGACACTGGCAGAGGGAGAAGCAGGCTCCATGCAGGAAGCCCGATGTGGGACTTGATCCGGGTCTCCAGGATCACACCCCGGGCTGCAGGCGGCGCTAAACCACTGCGCCACCAGGGCTACCCCAGGCAGGGACTCCTGCTATAAAAATAATTTTAACAAAAAAAAAAAATTTTTTTTTAAGGATAAAAAATAGCTTTGATGTATGTATGTATGTATTTATTTATTTATTTATTTATTTATTTAAGATTTTTATTTATTTATTCATGAGAGACAGAGAGAGAGGCAGAGACACAGGCAGAGGGAGCAGCCTTTGCTCCCAGCCTGCATGGAGCCTGACATGGGACTCGATCCCGGATCTCCAGGATCCTGCCCTGAGCCAAAGGCGGTGCTAAACCGCTGAGCCACTGGGGCTGCCCGGATTCACAGATCTTTGTTGTTGTTTCCTACCTACTGTTAACTTTTATTGACTGAAGTTCTTTATTTTGCTACAGCATTATTTGTTTTTAGCATTTCTCTTTTGATCTTTTAGTTTCCATTTCTGTGCTAACTTCCTCGTCTGTTTATGCACATCCACCTTTTCTGCTTGATTGTTATATGTTTATCATTGATATTTTGTTACTTTTTTGTTTGTTTTATTCTCCCTCCACTGATATTTTAGTCTTTTTCTGATAACTTCCATTATCTTATCTGTGGGTATTTTTTAAAGATTTTATTTATCTATCTATCTATCTATCTATCTATTTATTTATTTATGAAAGTAACGTCAGGAGGAGGGGCAGAGAGACAAGCAGACTCCCAGCAGAGAGCCTGATGCAGGACTCAGTTCTGGAACCCTGGGATCATGACTTGAGCTGAAGGCCAACACTTAACCGACTGAGCCACCCAGGCGCGCCTGTATATTTAATTTCTTTTATTCAACATTGTATGTTGAAGAACAGTGGATACTGAAGTAAATATTTACTCCTTAGAAGGGTATGCCCCTTCTTCTGTAAGGCTAGTAATGTGCTTACTCTTTGGTTGAGCTGAGTCTGGACTTTGTTGCAATTTTAATTAGATTCAGTTCAGCATTGGCTTTAGTACCTTCATCCAGACTTTTTTTTTCCTTAAGATTTTATTTAGGGATCCCTGGGTGGCGCAGCGGTTTAGTGCCTGCCTTTGGCCCAGGGCGCGATCCTGGAGACCCGGGATCGAATCCCACGTCGGGCTCCCGGTGCATGGAGCCTGCTTCTCCCTCTGCCTGTGTCTCTGCCTCTCTCTCTGTCTCTCTGTGACTATCATAAATAAATAAAAATTAAAAAAAAAAGAAAAAAAAAGATTTTATTTATTTATTCGAGAGAGAGGCAGAGACACAGAGGGAGAAGCAGGCTCTTTGCAGGGAGCCTAATACGGGACTTGATCCCCAGACCCTGGATCAGGCCCTGAGCCGAAGGCAGATGCTCAGCTGCTGAGCCACCCAGGTGTCCCTTCATCCAGACTTTGAATCAAACATTGACAAGACTTCAGATACCTTGCTGAGCTCTACAGGCTTGCTACTAGATTTTGGGCCTTTGGATTTTCTTTGCTCTCTGGTTTTATTCCTGGTACTCTGTAAGAAGGAAACAAAGTTTGCAAAGCATGGCCTCTGGTGTTGGAATGTGATTTGTATGTGGTCCTTCAGGGTTCTTTGTTTCCTTGCCCTAGGTATTCCTGGAGTGGAGAACCACTTTTTCTGACCTGCCCTCCATCAGAAGTCACTCAGCTCCCAGCCTGCAGCCACTGTGGAGGCCGAAGGACATTTGAGTTTCAGCTTATGCCAGCACTGGTCAGCATGCTCAGAAGCACTAATTTAGGTAATAAGCCCTTTTTTAATTTGAATTTGTGGATCTATTGCACCAGTAATGGAATTATTTTTTTTTAAAGGTTTTATTTATTTATTTATTCATGAGAGACACAGAGAGAGAGAGGCAGAGACACAGGCGGAGGGAGAAGCAGGCTCCATGCAGGGAGCCCAATGCAGGACTCGATCCCAGGACTCCTGGATCACACCCTGGGCCAAAGGCAGGCGCTAAACCGCTGAGCCACCCAGGGATCCCAATGGAATTATTTTAAAAGGAAAGGCTCTCAGTTGTTTCTGTTTACTTATCAAATATAAGCATATTACAGAAAATTTGGGAAATTTATAATCCAATCAATCATAACAGAATCATGGATACCATTTGATTGGTTTAAAGCTTAGCTATTGGGCAGCCCAGGTGGCTCAGCGGTTTAGCGCCGCTTCAGCCCAGTGCGTTATCCTGGAGACCCGAGATCGAGTCCCACGTCAGGCTCCCTGCATGGAGCCTGCTTCTCCCTCTGCCTGTGTCTCTGCCTCTCTCTCTGTCTCTGTGTCTCTCATGAATAAATAAATAAAAATCTTAAGTAAATCAAGCAAGCAAGCTATTTTTTAGCCTTAAAATTATTTTTATAGCAGGAGTCCCTGCCTGGCTAGTTTGGTGGATCGTGTGATTCTTGATCTCAGGATTATGAGTTAAGTCCCCATTGGGGGTAAAGTTTACTTACCAAAAAAAATTTTTTTCATAGCATATTATAGTCAAAATATATTATTCTTTTTAAGATTTTATTTGAAAGAGCACACACAAGCATACAAGTGTAGGAACGGGGGAGGGGCAGAGGGAGATGGAGAAGTAGACTCCCCACTGAGTGGGGAGCCCGACGTGGGCCTCAATCCCAGACTCCAAGCGAAAGGCAGACACCCAACTGACTAAGCCACCCAGGCACCCCTTTTATTCTCTAAAAAAACGGGGGGCACAGGGGAGGGAGAATAACTTTTATAGGGCACCTGGCTGGCTCAGTTGGAAGAGCCTGTGTTGGCTTGGGGGTTGTGAGTTCAAGCCCCATGTTGGCAATAGAATTTACTTTAAAAATTTAAAAGGGACACTTGAGTGGCTCAGTGGTTTAGCGCCTGTTTTCAGCCCAGAGCATGATCCTGGAGTCCCGGGATTGAGTCCCACGTCGGGCTCCATGTGTGGAGCCTGCTTCTCCTCCCTCTGCCTATGTCTCTGCCTCTCTGTCTCTCTGTGTGTCTCATGAATAAATAAATAAAATCTTTAAAAAATAAAAATTTAAAAGATAACTTTTACGGGGTGCCTGGGTGGCTTGGTTGGTTTAGCATCTGACTTCAGCTCTGGTCATGATCTCAGGGTCCTGGGATCGAGCCTGTGTCAGGCTCTATGCTTAGTGGGTAGACTGCTTGTCCCTCTGCCCATGCTTGTGTGCACTCTCTCACTCAAATAAAATCTTTTAAAAAAATTTAAAAATAATTTTTGTATGATTTTAGTTATGATTTTATCATCATTATATGATCTTTATATTTAGAATTTTTAAAACAAAAATTAAAAGTTTTTATAATAAAAGTAATAGGGCACCTGGTTGGCTCCATTGGTAGAGCATAAAACTATTGATCTTGGTTATGAGTTCAAGCCACACATTGGGCGTAGAGCTTACCTAAAAAAAACAGTAATATGTGCTATAAGATTCAGGCAGTTCTACATTATATGCAATAAGAAGTAAAGGCCTTCCTAATGTCAGTTACTTGAGAGAATTTTTTTTATGTCAAGTTTATTTTTCTATGCCTTTCCTGTACAACTTCTTTTGTACACCCACATATGAATATATATATATATATATATATATATATATATATATATATATATATATATGTAAAACCCTTATTTTGGAAAAAAAATATACATTTTTGATGTTTAAGAGAGGGAGGGAGAGGGGCAGAAAGAATCATTTTTGTTGTTTTTTAATCTATTTGAGAGAGAACAAGGGGCAGAGGGTGCAGAGAGAGAGGGAGGAGCAGATTCCCCGCTGAGCAGGGAGCCTAACATGGGAATTGATCCCAGGACCCTAGGGTCATGACCTGAGTTGAAGGCAGATGCTTAACTGACTGAGCCACCCAGGCGTCCCTAGGGGAGAGAGAATCTTAAGCATGCTCCATGCCCAGCGAGCAGTCCAATGCCAGGCTCAGTCTCATAACCCTGAGATCATGACTTTAGCTGACGTTCAAGGGACTGAGCCACCCAAGAGCCCCTAAGTTCACTTATTTATTTGTTTATTCATTCATTCAGTAATCTCTACCCCCAATGTGGGGCTCAAACTCATAATCCCAAGAAGAGTTACATGCTCTTCTATGTTATACTAACAGTATATTGTTATATTAACAATATTCTTCCAGTCTTTCCATTTATTTGTGTCTTTAACTTCCTTCAGAAATGTTTTATAGTTTTCAGTGTACCAGTCTTTTGCCTCCTTGGTTAAATTTATTCCTAAATATATTTTTAATTTTTTTTTGGATTGTTCATTGCAAGTATATAGAAATACAACTAATTTTGGGGCCTTGATTGTTTGTCCTGCAACTTTGCTGAATATATTTATGAAAGGCAGTGCTCAAAGAAAAAAATTAGAGCTAAAAACACACTATGTTTAATTTATTTTTTTCACACGTTTGTTTTTATTTTTTTTTAAGATTTATTTTTATTTATTTATGATAGACACACACACACAGAGAGAGAGAGAGAGAGGCAGAGACACAGGCAGAGGGAGAAGCAGGCTCCATGCCGGGGACCCAACGTGGGACCCAATCCCGGGACTCCAGGATCGCGCCCCGGGCCAAAGGCAGGCACGAAACCGCCGAGCCACCCAGGGATCCCCTCACACATATGTTTAAAACAAAGATCTCAAATCAGTGACCCAAAAGTTACTGCAAGAAACTAGAAATAAAGACCAACCAACCAAAGCTGGAAGAAAGTAAGGCTAAAGGAGAGATTTCAAAGGAGAATACAATAGGAAAAATATGTGCAACTCAATTTTTTAAAATTTATTCTATCTTTTAAAATTTTTTTTTAAAGATTTTATTTATTTATTCATGAGACAGAGAGAGAGAGAGAGAGAGAGAGGCAAGCACAGACACAGGGAGAGGGAGAAGCAGGCTCCATGCAGGGAGCCTGACGTGGGACTTGTTCCCAGGTCTCCAGGATCACACCCTGGGCTGAAGGCGGCACTAAACTGCTGAGCCACCCAGGCTGCCCAAAACTCAATTTTTTTATGTGGATATTTAGGGTTTTCTACGTATAAGATCAAATCATCTGCAACAGATCATTTTATTTCTTCCTTCTTTTTTTTTTTAATATTATTTCTTCCTTTTCAGTTCTGCCTTTTTCTTTTCTGCTTAATTCCTCTATAAATTCTGTGTTGATTGGAAGTGTTAAAATTGGGCATCCTTATCTTATTCCTGATTGAGGAATTTCCCTTCTGTTTATTGAGTTATTTTTATCAGTAGAGTGTGTTGATTTTTGTCAAATGCTTTTTCTGAATCAATTGAGATGATCATGCAGTTGTATTCATTTTATTAAGTGTATTACGTCAGTTTTTGTATATTTAACCACCTTTGTATTTTGAGATAAATCTTACTGGATCATGGTATATAAATTTTTTTAAGATTTTATTTTATTTTTATTATTTATTTATTTGAATTTTTTTTAATGATTTTATTTATTCATGAGAGAGAGAGAGAGGGGCAGACATAGGCAGAGAGAGAGCAGGCTCCATGCAGGGAACCTGATGTGGGACTCAATCCCGGGACTCCTGGATCACATCCTGGGCCGAAGGCGGGTGCTCAACCGCTGAGCCACCTAGGTGTCCCAAGATTTTATTTTATTTTTATATTTTTTTAAGATTTATTTATTTATTTTATGATAGACAGAGAGAGAGAGAGAGAGAGAGAGAGAGAGAGGCAGAGACACAGGAGGAGGGAGAAGCAGGCTCCATGCCGGGAGTCCGACGTGGGACTCGATCCTGGGACTCCAGGATCACGCCCTGGGCCAAAGGCAGGCGCTAAACCACTGAGCCACCCAGGGATCCGCCCAAGATTTTATTTTTAAATACCCTCTATACCCAACAGGGGACTCAAACTCATAACCCTAAGATTAAGAGTCACGTGCTCTACTGACTTAGCCATCCAGGCACCCTGGTGTATAAATCTTTTTAATAAGCTCTTGGATTTTGTTTGCTAGTATTTTGTTGAGGATTTTTATATCTTACATTTATTTTATTTTTTATTTATTTTATTTTTTTATTTATTTTATTTTTTAAAGACAATTTTTTAAAGATTTTATTTATTTATTCATGAGAGACAGAAAGTGAGAGAGAGAGGCAGAGACACAGGCAGAGGGAGAAGCAGGCTCCATGCAGAGAGCCCAATGTGGGACTGGATCCCAGGACTCCAGGATCAGGCCCTGGCTGAAGCCAGGTGCCAAACCACTGAGCCAGGGATCCCTCTTATTTATTTATTTATTTTTTTACAGATTATTTAAACAATCTCTACACCCAACATGAGACTTGAACTCACAACTCTGAGATCAAGAGCTACATACTGAGCCAGCTAGGCACCCCTCAGCCCCACTGAGCCAGCCAGGCACCCCTGTATGTTGTATTTATAAGGGACATTGGTCTGTAATTTTCTTGTAGTGCCTTAGCATAGCTTTGGTATTAAGATAATGCTTGTCTTGGGGCACCTGACTGGCTTGGTTGATGGGAGCATGTGTTTACTTATATAATTTTTAAAGTAGGCTCCATGTGCAACATGGAGCCCAATGCAGCCTTACACTCATGACCTGAGCCAAGGGACGCCTGGGTGGCTCAGCGGTTGAGTGTCTGTCGGCCTTTGGCTCAGGGCGTAATCCTGGAGTCCCAGGATCGAGTTCCACGTCGGGCTCTCTGCTTGGAGCCTGCTTCTCCCTCACATGTGTCTCTGCCTCTGTCTTTCATAAATAAATAAAATCTTAAAAACAAACAAACAAAAAACCTGAGCGGAGATCAAGTCAACCGACTAAGCTACCCACATGCAACTCTTGATCTATTGATCTCAAGGTTGAGCCCCATGAGTCTGAGCCCCATGTTGGGTATAGTGCCCATTATAAAAAAAGAAAAAAAAAAGATAATGCCTCATAGAATGCGTTACAAGTCATTCCTCTTTAGAGTCATCACTCCTCTTTAGTTGCTTGGCAGAGGTTAAGAGGGATTGGTATTTGAATGTTTTGTCATATTCACTAGTTAAACCATCTAGCTCTTGGCTTTTTTGTTGTTGGGTGGTTTTTGATTACTGGTTCAATCTCCTTACTAGTTACAGTCTATTCAGATTTTCTATTTCCTGAATCAGTTTTGGTAGTTTGCATGTTTCTAGTAGTTCGTCCATTTCATTTAGGTTACCTGATTTGTTGTTTTACAACTGTTCATGGTATTCTTTTATAATCCTTTTTACCCATAAAATTAGTAGTAATGTCCCTACTTTTTGATTTTGGTAACTTGAGTCTTCTCTCTTTTTTTTTTCTTAGCCATTCTGGTTAACGATTTGTTGACTTTCTAGATTTTTCTCTATTGTTTTGTAGTCTCCATTTAAAAAATCTCCACTCTAGCTATTATTTTTTCTTTTCTTATGCTAGCTCTGGTTGGTTGGTGGTCTTTTTCTAATTCCTCAATATACAGTTAGGTCATTGATTTGAGATCTTTTTTTTTTTTTAAGTTTTGTTTATTAATTTGAGAGAGAGAGAGAGAGCGCACAAGTGAGGGGAGGGGCAGAGGGAGAGAGAGAATATTGAGCAGACTCTCCTCTGAGGGCAGAGCCCCACACGGGGCTTGATCCCAGAACCTTGAGATCATGACCTGAGCCGAAATCAGGAGTAGGCCACTTAAGCGACTGAGCCACTCAGGTACCCCTCTTTGTTTTTAATGTATATGTTTGCAGCTCTAAATTTCCTTTTAGTACTACTTTTACTGCATCTCATAAGATTTGGGTATTTCATGTTTTTGTTTTTGTCTCAGATATTGACTAATTGCCCTTCGTGATTTTTCCTTTGACCCGTTGGTTATTTGAAAGTGTTTTGTTTAATTTCCACATATTTGGGGATCCCTGGGTGGCGCAGTGGTTTGGCGCCTGCCTTTGGCCCAGGGCGCGATCCTGGAAACCCGTGATCGAATCCCACGTCGGGCTCCCAGTGCGTGGAGCCTGCTTCTCCCTCTGCCTGTGTCTCTGCCTCTCTCTCTCTCTCTCTCTCTCTCTCTCTCTCATAAATAAATAAAAATTAAAAAAAAATAAAAAATTTCCACATATTTGTAAATTTTCCAGTTTTCCTTTTGTTATTCATTTCTAGTTTTGTATCATAGTGATTGGAAAAAATAACTTTGTATGATTTCAGTCTTTCTAATTTATTGAGACTTACTTTGTGGCCTAACATATGGTGTATCTCAGAGAATATTCTGTGTGCTCTTAAAAAGAATGTGTTTACTGCTGTAGTTAAGTATGTTCTTATGTGCCCCCCCCCTTTTTTATTTTTTTAATAACCTTTTTATTTTTAAGGTTTTATTTTTAATCTCTACACTCAACATTGAGCCCCATGTCAGGGCTTCTCGCTCAGCGAGGAGCCTGCTTTTCCCTCTCCCTACTCCCCTCCTCCTACTTATGTTCTCAGATGTTCTCTTCCTCTCTTTCTCACTGTCTCTCAAATAAGTAAAATCTCTCTCTCTTTTTTTTTTTTTTAAAGATTTTATCTTTCTATTCATGAGAGAGGTAGAGAGAAGCAGAGACCCAGGCAGAGGGCAGGCTCCCCACAAAGGACCCCGGAATCACGCCCTGAGCCGAAGGCAGATGCTCAACAGCTGAGCCACACAGTGTCTCAATAAATAAAATCTTAAAAAAAAGAAAATAGGTCTTGAATTGAAGCAACATAAAGTATTAAAAAAAAAAAAAAAGTCATATACTCCACCAACTGAGCCAGCCAGCCAAGCACCCTGTGTTAATTTCTCTAGGAAAAAAAAAAAAATTAAGATTTATTTATTTGAGGGATCCCTGGGTGGCGCAGCGGTTTGGCGCCTGCCTTTGGCCCAGGGCGCGATCCTGGAGACCCGGGATCGAATCCCACGTCGGGCTCCCGGTGCATGGAGCCTGCTTCTCCCTCTGCCTGTGTCTCTGCCTCTCTCTCTCTGTGTGTTACTATCATAAATAATTTTTAAAAATTAAAAAAATATATTTTTTTATTTGAGACAGAGACAGAGATAGCAACAGAGACCACAAGTGGGGAGGAGAGGGAGAAGCAGGCTCCCCGCTAAGCAGGGAGCCATGCTGCTCTATCCCAGAACCCTGGGATCATGACCTGAGTCTAAGGCAGATGGCTTACTGACTGAGCCACCCAGGCACCCCTTTAAAAATATTTTTTAAAGTGTATGTGTAATGCTTACCTCAGAAATCCAGTTACCCAGAGATTATTGCTGGTGATACTCATTATTTTCTCTTCTTGTTTCTATACACATTGAGATAAAAGATAAAATTGTTCTTATACTTGTTCACAGAATTTCCTAGCGTCATTGAATACTTTGTCCAGTGGAATTTCCATTTTTATCTAGCGATTTCCAAAGTTTATACATTTCAACTGTTTCTTTTTAAATTTTTCTTTAGCATAAATGACAATTAGTACCCTTTCTATAAAGTCTTTTTTGTAATTTTGAGTATTTCTTCAGTGTTGAATCTTAGAAGTAGAATCTTTTTACCAAAGGGTATAAACTTTTTAGGGGCACTTGAGTGGCTCAGTCAGTAGAGAATGTTACTGTTACTGTTACTGTTACAGAGGTTGTGAGTTTGAGACCCACATTGGGTGCAAAGTTTACATTTAAAAAAAAAAAATAGGGACTCCTGGGTGGCTCAGCGGTTGATCTGCCTTCGGCCCAGGGCATGGTCCCGCGGTCCTGGGATCGAGTCCCACGTTGGGCTCCCTGCATGGAGCTTGCATCTCCCTCTGCCTATGTCTCTGCCTCCCCCTCTCTTTCTCTCTCTCTCTCTCTCTCTCTCTCTCTCTCTCATTAACAAATTAAAAAAAAATCTTAAAAAAAAATAGAGGATATGAAGTTTTTAGCAAACTTCTCTGACACATGCAAAAAGAAATTATATCTTGGTGTATTCTTTTGTCTGCTAAATAGGCTTGTGCTTTGTGTTTTTTGTTTTTTTAAGATTTTATTTATTCATGAGAGACACAGAGAGAGGCAGAGACACAGGCAGAGGGAGAAGTAGGCTCCTCGCAGGGACCCCGATGTGGGACTTGATCCCAGGTCTCCAGGATCATGCCCTGGGCCCAAGGCAGACGAGACGCTCAGCCACTGACTGAGCCACCCAGGGATCCCTACCTGTTTGATTCTTTTTTTTTTTTTTTAATTTATTTATGATAGTCATACAGAGAGAGGGAGAGAGGCAGAGACACAGGCAGAGGGAGAAGCAGGCCCCATGCGCCGGGAGCCCGACGTGGGATTCGATTCCGGGTCTCCAGGATCGCGCCCTGGGCCAAAGGCAGACGCTAAACCACTGCGCCACCCAGGGATCCCTACCTGTTTGATTCTTATGGCCAGTTCTCACACCCTCCTGAAGGTTCTCAATATTATTTTCCTCACAAATTGAACTCCAGACGACCTGGCTCCATGTTTATTCCCCTGAAGACGTCTCCTGTGTGGCTGGTTCTCCTGAACTAGTCTGAGCTCTAGACCCACACCGCTAGCATTGCTGTCATCCCGGGTCACCGTCTGCCTTTATTTTGGTATCTCTTTGCCCCCCTGCCAAGTGAGTCCCCCTGTTTCCTAGGACTCTTATCTTCCTCTTTTCTCAGCTTGTCCTTTCAGTTTTGATATAGCACTTCCTCTAGTAGTTTCCTGAGAATGGATCATGGGAGATAGATAATTAAAGTATCCTATGGGTCTTAAAATATATTTATTCTATCTTTATGTTCATAATATAGTCAGATATGGGATCCTAAGCTATTAATAGTTGTTTTTTTTTTTTTCAGAATTTTAAAGATTTCACCTCATTCTTTTTTTTTTTTTTAAACTACTCTACACCCAATGTGAGGCTTGAACTTACAACCCCAGGATCCAAACTTGCATGCTGCTCCTACCGAGCCCACCAGATACCCCATACTACCTCATTCTTTTAGCATCCTGTGTTGCTATAGAAAGCAGTCACGTTCTGACTGGTAGTCCTTTGAATGAGAACCTCCTTGCTTCCAGGTTACTTTTAAAATCTTCACTTTCTCTTTGTTATTCTGAAATTGTGTATATTGTGCTAAGTACTTAGTAGGTGGTGTTTTCAGTTCAGAAACTCCTGTCCTTCAACTACTAGGATGATTTTCTTCCATTTTTCTTGTTGTGCCTTTATGGGAACTTCTGTTTTGATTCTGTTCTCTTTTGTTCTGATTTTTGCCTCACTTGCCAGGAATTTTCTTCAACTTTGTTCTTTATTCATATTTTTAGTTGTGGTTAAAAAATCTATAACATAAAATTTAACATCTTAATCATTTATTAGTATGCAACTTAGTAATGTTAAGTTTATTCACATTGTTGTGTAGCCAGTCTCTAAGAACTTTTTCTTTTGCAAAACTGAAACTCTTTAAGAGATAACTCCCCATTTCCCCCTTTCCTCAGTCCTTGGCAACCACCATTCTACCTTCTGTTTCTACGAATTTGGCTACTTTAGATACCTCATATAAGTGGAATCATAGAATTTACCCATTGAGACTGCCTTATTTCACTTAGCCTAATGTCTTTGAGGTTCATCCATGTTGTATTATGTGTTAGAATTTCCTTCCTTTTTAAAGCTGAATAAAGTCTTTCATATGGATCTACCACATTTCGTTCATCTGTTCATTTGTTGAACACTTGGGTTGCTGCTTCTTGGCTATTGTGAATATTGTTGCTATGCATATGGCAAATATCTCTTCAAGATCCTGTTTTCAGTTCTTTTGGATATATATATATATATACCAGAAACAGAATTGCTAGATCATATGGTCATTTTATTTTTAATTCTTTGAGGAACCACTAGAACATTTTCCATAGTGATTGCAACATTTTATATTTCTAGTCAACAGTATACAAGAATTCCAGTTTCTCCACATCCTCACCAACACTTGTTCTCTGTTTTTTTTTTTTTTTTTTGGTTTTGTTTTGTTTTGTTTTTATAGTAAGCATCCTAATGGATGTGATGTATCTATTTTGGTTACAGTTTGCATTTCCCTAATGTTTAATGATGTTGAGCACCTTTTCATATGAATTGCTTGTTAGCCATTTACATATCATTTTAGGAGAAATGTCTACTCAAGTCTTACTGTTCATTTTGTAGTCAGGTTATTTGACTTTTTGTTGTTGAGCTGTAAGAGTTCTTTTTATATTCTGGATATGAACCCCTTATCAGATGTGATTTGCAAATGTTTTCTTCTATTTTGTAGGTTGCCTTTTCACTGTTAATTGTATCACTTGGTTCATCTAAGTTTTTAATTTTGATATATTCCATTTTGTCTATTTTCACTTCTGTTACCTGTGCTTTGGTTTTGTATTCAGGAAATTCTTACCATTTACTTCCTTTTTTTTTTTTTTTTTAAGATTTTACCTATTTATTCATGAGACACACAGAAAGATAGAGAGGCAGAGATATAGGCAGAGGGAGAAGCAGGCTCTGTGCAGGGAGCCCCGTGCAGGACTCAATCCCAGCACCCTGGAATCACGACCTGAGCCAAAGGCAGACGCTCAAACACTGAGCCACCCAGGTGCCCCCATTTACTTTTTTTTAAAAAAATAAGGCACACAGTAAAGTATCCAGTCTTAAGCCTACAGCTTGATTAATTTTTACATAAATACACTCCTGTAATCACCTTCCAGAACGAGATAGTGTTTGCAGTGTCCCAGAAAGCCCCTTGGGCCTGCTTCCCTCTCTAAGGTTATCAGTCTCCACTGTTCTCTTAGGAATTTTGCCTGTCCTGGAACTTCACCCAAATGGAATCCTATGGTGTGTGACTTTTGGGCCTGAGTGCTTCTGTTTAACATTACATCTTTGTTAGTTTTATCTTCTAACCCTTCTTTTGAATTTAGTTTGACTGTTCTATTTTTATTTTTCAAAAGCTCTTCCTTGTTCTCTGAAACTTTTTCATTCCACCTTTTTGTTGTGTTTTGTTTTATGATTTCTTTCATATCTTTAAGAAGTGGTCCAGGGGCACCTGGGTGGCTCAGTCAGTCAAGTGTCCTACTCTTCATCTTAGCTCAGGTCTTGATCTCAGGGTCATGAGTTCAAGTCCCCAAAAAAGAAGTGGTTTGTTTTTTTAAGTTTTTACTTATTACCTACATTGTCTATTTTTTGCAGTTTTTAAAAATACTTTATTTTTAAGTAATCTGTATACCCAACATGGGACTTAAACCTATAGCCCCAAGACCAAGAGTTGTGTGCTCCACTGACTGAATCCAGACATCCCGTAATTTCTCTGATCCTCGAATATTATATTGGAGTTTTTTGGTAAATGTCTGGTGAACTTTGGAAATCACTATTACAGCATTTTTTTTTAATTTCTGTTTTTTTGTTTTGTTTTGTTTTGTTTTATTTATTTACGATAGTCACACACACACAGAGAGAGAGAGAGAGGCAGAGACACAGGCAGAGGGAGAAGCAGGCTCCATGCACCGGTAGCCCGACGTGGGATTCGATCCCGGGTCTCCAGGATCGCGCCCTGAGCCAAAGGCAGGCACCAAACCGCTGCGCCACCCAGGGATCCCTACAGCATTTTTCAACATAAGTTTAGTCATCATTCTTGACATTAATACAGATAAAAAGTTTAGATAGATAGATGGCTAGAAAAATGGGATGCTGGAATGGATTCTTTTTACCTAGTTTTTTTTTTTTTTAATTTTTTTTAATTTATTTATTTATGATAGTCACAGAGAGAGAGAGAGGAAGAGACATAGGCAGAGGGAGAAGCAGGCTCCATGCACCGGGAGCCCGACATGGGACTCGATCCCGGGTCTCCAGGATCGCGCCCTGGGCCAAAGGCAGGCGCCAAACCGCTGCGCCACCCAGGGATCCCTTTACCTAGTTTCCAAAAGATCCTTCTGAAGCTAGGAGAATTATATTCATTCCATTTTTCAATTTTAGATTATATGTATTTGGCTCTTTACTATAAGTAAGGAAATTTATGCCTTGCTCCACCTCCAAATATTTTAGTACTTTCTTTAAGGTTTTTTAATTTTTTTTAATTTTATTTATTTATTTATTTAATAGTCACACTAGTCACACACAGAGAGAGAGAGAGAGGCAGAGACACAAGCAGAGGGAGAAGCAGGCTCCATGCACCGGGAGCCCGACGTGGGACTCGATCCCGGGTCTCCAGGATCACGCCCTGGGCCAAAGGCAGGCGCCAAACCGCTGCGCCACCCAGGGATCCCGGTTTTTTAATTTCTTAAACTAATCTCTGCACCCATCATGGGGCTTGAATTTATAATCCCGAGATCAGGAGTCACATGCTCCCCCAACTAAACCAGCTGGGTGCCCCATTTTAGTATTATTTTTACTTCATTGAGGTCTGTAAGTCTATACTCTGTCACCATGATTGTCATAGCTGATAAGCTTTTGTTCTATGTTTAAATGGTTTGTGTGCTCACACTATTCTTTTCTATGAACTTTTCCATTCCTGAATCTTTTATTTTGATTTTTCTCTGGTAGCTACATTCTATCAAGTGATATATCGCCTCAAGGAGGGCTTATAAGGCTTATTCTTACTTCTGAATGTCTGCCTCTGAACTGAAGGACAACCCAGTATGAAATCTTGAGGTCGCACTTTCTTTCTTCCGAATGATGGTAGGTAGACCTGATGCTATGGTCCCCTCACAGTGAGATCCCCTCTGGTTCTCTTGTTATTGGGGAAGTCTCATGGGGAAGTACATTTTTCTCCAAATCCCTAAGATCTTTTATATTGATACCTTTGGCATTGAGTGAAGTCTGAGGTTCACTCCTGATTTCCCTCCCACTAACATTTGTGCTAGCACCTGTAGATTTTTCTTTATTTGTGAGGTCTAGTCACTTGAACTAACATGGCGTGCTATTGTAATGTTCCATAATTCTTTCATCCTGGGACACGGTGGATTTTCGGACCTGCATTTAATTTTTCTTTTCTTTTTTAAACTTCTTTTTTTTTCTTTTTTAATTTTCTGAATATTTTTTCTGTTGCATATATAGCTTTTCTACTGAAGCAGTAGCAGTTGCGTTGGTCACCTTTTTCCTCTCTTGTGCTCACATCTTTCCTCTTTCCCTCGCATTTGCTGAGATTCTCTCAAGCCTTTCCTTTCTACTTGTAATGAGGTTTCACCTGTCTTTTGTGTTCTTTGTGGCTTCTGGTGTTTTTCTTTTCTTTTCTTTTTTGATTTTATTTATTTATTCATGAGAGACAGAGAGAGAGAGAGAGAGGCAGAGAGAGCATAGGCAGAGGGAGAAGCAGGCTCCATGCAGGGAGCCCAATGTGGGACTCAATCCCGGGACTCCAGGATCACGACCTGAACCAAACAAAGGCAGACGCTTAACCGCTGAGCCACCCAAACATCCCTGTTTTTCATTAGATGTGTAATGGGGCTGTTTTGACCTATATCTTTTTTTTTTTTTTAATTTTTATTTATTTATGAGAGAGAGACAGAGACATAGGCAGAGGGAGAAGCAGGCTTCATGCACCAGGAGCCCAACTTGGGATTCGATCCCGGGTCTCCAGGATCACGCCCTGGGCCAAAGGCAGGCGCCAAACCGCTGCGCCACCCAGGGATCCCTTGACCTATATCTATATAGTTTCCTCTTTCTCCTGCTCCTTCCTCGCCCTTCTGCTGTGCCAGGTTCCTGGGCTCAGGCTTCATGTATAGTACTCTGCTCTTCGGTATCTTGTTCTGATTCCTTGCCTCTTTTCCTTTCCTACCCTGGTGGCTACCAGTTCCAAGACCCCAGCCTTCTGATCATTGGCAAACTGCATGTTGCACATTCTGGTTGGAAATTACCTCAGATTTGCCAGGTGATTCCTCCCAGGTCAGCTCTATTTTGGCCTTGTTGCTTCTGTTTTTGATGCTTTTTTTTCCATTTTCCTTTCAAGGTGTTTTTTCCTTTGTTGCTCCAAACCTGTTGTCCAACTCCTCCTATTGACTCTAGTTTTCCTATTCTGGTATCAGTAGGAGTTCTTGTTGATCCTGTTTTCTTGGTGTTATTCTTCTCAGCTCTTAGGATTTGTGTGTGTGTGTGCGCACGCGCGCACTTTCTTGAAGATAGTGTTGTGTTCTATTAGCGTGGCATTTATTTATTCATTCATTCATTTATTTAAAGTGTATTTGTTTAATTTCTATACCCAATGTGGGTCACAAACTCACAATCCCGAGATCAAGAGTCATATGCTAAATTTACTGACTGAGCCAGCCAAGAGCCCCATGACATTTGTTTTTAAAGGATTTTATTTATTTGAGAGAGAGCAGGGGAAGGGGCAGTGGGAGAGGGAGAGAATCTCAAGCAGATTCCACGCTGAGCATGGAGCCCAATGCAGGGCTCAATCTCAGGACCCTGAGTTCATGACCTGGGCCAAGATCAAGAGATGAACACTTAACCGACTGAGAGCCATCAGGCGCCCCCTCAATTTTTTTTAAGTAGGCTCCACCCCCAGCATCAAGCCCAACAAGGGGTTTGAACTCACCACCCTGAAATCAAGACCTGAGTTGATGTCAAGTCAGATGCTTAACCAACTGAGCCACCAGGCAGCCTCTACCACCCCATGATATATTTTTAAATGATTTCCAGTATCCTAGACAGTTGTAATAAAGACTTAAAAGTATATTTTCCTGTTAAGTCTGCTTTTCATCATCAGTGGTCCCCATTACTGTGGGAAAGAGTGTGACCAAAAGTTAGTGAGCACTGATTTTGCTTTTCCTAATTATTTTTTCAGCTTATCAGGTAAAATCACTCCTGTACCAACATGAGCTACCTTGATATTGCATCATCTTTCTCCTTCCTTCTATTATCTTCTCATTGCTTAACCTCTTTGTTTTATAATGAGCACTTAAGATATGTCAGGCTCTGTTCTAAGTATCTTACCTGTGCTAGTTTATTTATTAATCCTCCTCACAGTAATCTTACCATGATAAATACAGTCATTATCACAAAGCAGTGAAGTCCCTTGGTCGGGTGGTAGACCTGGGATTTTAACTCAGGTAGTCTTACTCCAGACTCTGGGCTCTTTCCACTAAGGAAACCTTCAAATATTGATTATATCTCCTAACACTTTCTCTGTTAGACTCCTGAATATGTTGTATCTTTCAGGTCTTTCTGTAGAATTTGGAACAATTCTAATTTACACATGTGAGAAGAGTTGCTGGCCTCAAAATCATCAGACTCCCATGGAAGAACTTTGTATTATACAAGAAGACCCAGATGAATCATTATTTAAGTAGTGTTTCCTTTTATTTATATAAATTAAAACAAATTTTAATGTCTGGATTTGTGTATTTTTCCTTCATTTTGACCCACAGATTATTAACTGTTTAAGTGCTGTCCTTTTTGCTGTATGGCACCTGTGCTGCGGCTACAGCAAGATTTAGAACCTTCTGGCTGTGAGCTGGGCTCTCCTCCCAGGGTCAGTTGCTTATCTCCACAGTGACTGCTCCAAGCGTGGCTCCTCTCCAGCCCAGAGGTCAGGTGTTCCCTGCACAGGCAGCCTAGTCGGCTTTGTAGGAGGGAGAGCAGCTGAAGAGCCAGGGGCAGCTGTCAGCCTCTTCCCACTGCGCTCTGTTGCAGTCCCTGCATGCTGATCAAATCACACGACTCTCCCCAGTTTCTTAAGGCTCCTACCCGGTGACACTTACTGTTTAGATCAGCCTGGTGTCCTCCCCACCCTCACCCTGTCCTACCTTCTGCCCCTGCAGCTTCACAGCAAAGGAGTCCTTTCTCTATTCGGATTATTGTCCCTCCTTTCAGATGTTCACTTTTCCAGTCTCCTTTCTCCTTTTAGTTTTTACGTCAACTCCTCCATTCTGCTACTTTGACAGCGGTATGAAGACATGCCCACCGACTGTGTACAGACTTGCTATTTGCCTGCAGAGATGAGGAAACTGGTATAAACAATTTGAATTGCTACTTCTGGCAAATAACACATTAGGTCCAGATTATCAGGACGTGGGGTTCTCCTGGGCAGTGTATGACTGGTGGGAACGCCACCTGGTCCTGCCTCCCAGGGCACCTGGAGGAAAGTGGCTGGCTGGGTTCAAACTGAACTTGCTGGCAGTGAGGCTTTCAGCACATAGGAGAAGAGGAATAATTTTCTCTTTACCCTTCTAGGTACTTACTGAGAATCTGTAAGAAAAGACAGATTGGGATCCCTGGGTGGCGCAGCGGTTTGGCGCCTGCCTTTGGCCCAGGGCGCGATCCTGGAGACCCAGGATTGAATCCCACATCGGGCTTCCGGTGCATGGAGCCTGCTTCTCCCTCTGCCTGTGTCTCTGCCTCTCTCTCTCTCTGTGACTATCATAAATAAATAAAAATTAAAAAAAAAAAAAGACAGTGTGCCAGAACCCCGTCTTCAAAAAAAAAAAAAAAAAAAAGATTGACAGAAGAAAAAGAGAAGTATATGTACACCTCCTATATAGATGGGAGATACCCAGCAAAACCGAGTACCTTCTCAAAATGGCCCAAGCTATTACATCACATACCACCTTCAGCTAAAGACAAAAGAGAGATGTGGGGTGCACAGACCGGTCACAAGAAGTTATCAGGCAACACATAGCAAACAAGGGTAGCGTTGTTAAATATTGTCAGGGAAAGAAGATAATGAGAAATTAAGTCCCACATGAACCCATTCAAATGTAAAACTGCGGGGGTGCCTGCCTGGCTCAGTCAGAAGAGCTCTTGAGTTCTAGCCCCACGTTGGGTATAGAGATTACTTAAATAAAACCAAAGGAATTGAATGCATGCATGAATGAATGAAAAACTGCATGTTTTTACTTAGGAGACATAGATCAAGAAAGAGGTGTGTGTGTGTGCGGGGGGGGGATATGCACCTGAGTGGCTCAGCCAGAAGAGTATGTGAGTCTTTATCTCATCTTGGGGTTGAGTTTGAACCCCACACAAGGTGTAGTGATTACTTTAAAAAAAAAAAAAAAAAGACAAAGGCCATCAAGAGCCCTGAGGAGTGGGATTAGGCATGGGTGGGCCTTTTGAGCTTTCACTTCCAGCACTTGCATCCTATTTGAATTTGTTAAGGCATGCAGGAATTTTACACTTTATACTCACACACACAAATCCACAAAGAAAAAGCAAAAGCCCTCAAAATTAGGTAACTGCCCAGCCTGGCCTAGGGGAAAAGAAGCGAGGCAGAGAAGCCAAGGAAAGGTGGTTCCCATTCACTGAGTGTCTAGAGGGATAAGTAAGATCAGCATCCTGGGAAGGGTCTTCTTTAGATTTAACTGCCACGATGGGGATCTTTGTAAAAGCTAACCCTGTGTAGGGAAGCAACATCCGCAGCCCACTTGCAGGGGTGCCTCCCGTGCACTTCCTGCATTCCTGCAAGGACCAGACCAATTTGGCTTGTGGGTGGTGAGCCATGCAGCTGATGAGAAAGACCACAGAAGTCTAAAAGCATTTTCCTGTTTTCTCTTTACCTTTTCCAATAATTTTTTCTTACTGAATATATTTTATATATATAACATTGTGTAAGTGTACAGTGTGCAATGTGTTAACTTCATACATATTGTGAGATGATTGCTGTTGTAGCACTATTTAGCATGTTAAAAAAACAAAGTTCAACTGAGTGTAAAGATCTAACTGGCTTTAGTCAATGATTCATGAGTCTGACAGCATCCCGTCTAGCAAGTAGAAAGTTCTGAGTTGTTCAAAATAGAAGTGTTTATAGGCAGAAGGATGGTGGGACAGGAAGTTACTTAACCTTCCTATGAGGGTCTTATCAGCCAGATGAAATCACTAGAGCTGATGGACTGATTGGTTTAAAATTCCACTCCTAGGAAAGGCCAAAATTGCAATTAGGTTAGGTATTATCTCTTGGTTTGCTCGTTTGGGGCTTAGCACAAGTGACTCCATTTTTAGACTTTTCTTTTTTAGAGGTACCTCTATCACATTACATAATTATCTTTCTCTTTAGTATTTGAGATAATTTTTTTTTAATTTTAGAAGTAACATTTTCTTTGAGGAGCATGAGCATCTGGAAATACAAAAAAGCCTACAGAAGAAATAAAATTATCCACAATTCAACCGCACACAGATACAGAAAAATGTTAACTGACTTTCTAACTGCTTTTTAATATATTTTTGTTTTTACAAAATTTAATCATATAAAGTTTTGTATCTTTTAAAATTATATTGCATTATGTTGTGATGATTTTTGAATATTTCCAAATTAAAAAAAAGACAAGCCCAAAATTGGGTTGGTTAGGCTAAGTCTCACATCACCAAGCAGACTTAATTACAGTTTCAGGCTCTCCCAGAAATGGAATCTTAAACCAGTCAATCAGGAATCGCCTGATCAGGGGCACCTGGCTGCCTCAGTCAGAAGATTGCGTGACTCTTGGTCTCAGGGTTGTTGAGTTTGAGCCCCACATTGTGTGTAGAGATTATGTAAATAAATATATATTTAAAATTTTTAAAAGTTAGGTAATTACCTGATGATAGAAGGAAAGTAACCTTGCAGTAACAGACCCCATACTTGTAGGACTTCCTTGCTCCTTCTCCCTTGCAGCCATGAAAGTCTTTGTACCGCTCCTCAGGGCTCTTTTTTGTCTCCTAGGTTGAATGGTGCTCAATTGGAATTGAGGTTTGCTCCAATAAACACATTTTAAAAATATGCCTCAGTTTATATTTTAACAACCTCTAGGAAAGCTTTGCTTTAGAATCCTTATCTATGGGCAACCTGGGTGGCTCAGTGGTTTGGTGCTGCCTTCAGCTGGGGCATGATCCTGGAGACTCGGGATCGAGTCCCACCTCCGGCTGCCTGCATGGAGCCTGCTTCTCCCTCTGCCTGTTACACTCTCACGGATAAATAAAAATCTTGGAAAAAAAAAAAAAAAGAATCCTTACCTATAGCTACGGGAGTGCTTGTTTTCCTATCCTTTGCCCACACGGAATGCCACACTTTTTCTTTTGCTGGATTCACAGGTGAAAAGGACTTAAGCACGGTTTTACAATTCTCTGATTACACACTGTAATGTTTATTGGTCATATGCATTTCCTTTGCGAGTGCCTGTTCACACCCCTGGCCTGTATTCCTTGTTGGGGGGGGTGACATCTGCTCTCTTGTTAATTTGCAAGAACTCTTTACATACAGCGGCATCTATTTTCAAACGCGCACGGGAGCCTCGGCTGGGAGTGCAACCCCCCCAGGCTTACAAAGCCGGCCGCTGGGGTTCCCAAGGCCGGACGGCGGCTCCCGGCTCCTGGCGCGGCGGCGACCACCACCACCAGGCCGGGGTCCGACGCGGCCGCGAGCGGGCTTCGCGCCGAGCGCATCCTGCACGCGGCAGGGCCTCCCCGCGCGGCCCGGGCGTCGCCCGCTCGGCGCCAACGGCGGCCGCAGTGCGCAGGAACGGAAGTCGGGCCGCCCTTCCCCCACCTGCTTCCGGCCGCCGCTCAGTTCTCGCGCCTCCGCCTCCGCCTCCGCCGCGGCTCGTGGTCGTCCCGCCATGGCACTGTCGCGGGGGCTGCCCCGGGAGCTGGCCGAGGCCGTGGCCGGGGGCCGGGTGCTGGTGGTGGGCGCGGGCGGCATCGGCTGCGAGCTCCTCAAGAACCTCGTGCTCACCGGCTTCTCTCACATCGACCTGGTGAGGGCCCGGCGTGCGCGCGGGCTGAATGGCGGGCCGGCCTGCGGGGGGCCGGGGCGCGGGGGGCGGGCGGCGGGGCGGCGGCGGCGGGCCCGCAGGCCCCGGGGTCGGGGCCGCCCGCGGGGCCGCGCGGGACGCCGGGAGGCCGCGGGCCGGGGTCCTCCGGGCGCCCCCTCCGTCTCCCCTTCCCCCCGGGGGCCGCGGCGGCGCTGGGCTGGGGGAGCGGCCTCGCGTGCCCGGCTCCCGCGGGAGGCGATGGTGCGCGTGTCGTGGGGGTCGTGACCGTTGGTGTCGGCGGTCACGGGAGCCGGTGGCTGCTGAGCGCTCGTCCCGAGCCCCACGCAGTTCTGAGCGGTTAACTTGCCTTAATGCATCTTCTCTTCGCTGCCCCCGTAAGGTTGCAAACGCCATTTTCATCCCCCACCCCCCCCGCCGCTTTAAAAAAAAAAAAAAAGAAGAAGAAGAAGAAGAAGAAAAGTGAGCTCTAGGAGCATTTTTTTTTTTTAGTAACTTAGCGAAGCAAGTGGCAGGACTGCTCTGGCACCGGCGCTCCTCTGCTGTGGGTATAATCCGCGTGACTGTCCCTGTTATCTCCGTAGATAGCCCTAGACATCCCCCAAGACGTTGGTGAGGATTGTGACTCTTGGCACTCCTGTCCAGTGACTGTAATCTTAAATACTATTAAATGTAAAACTTTTTTTTTTTTAAGAAATTGGAGGTGTTAACGAGGAGGCTGGATGTGAGTTTAAGTCGTCTTGAAGGTGTAGTGGAAATACGGAATGGGGGAAAAAAAATAGAAGTGGCAGACTGAACTAAGAAATGATTTGGGGGGGGGGGGGGCCCGGCTGGAGAATTTACACATTTTTCCTTTGGCTGTTAGAAGGGTAGCCTGCCTTCCCATCCGGTTCTGGACCTCAGATCCAGATGGGATTTGTGCCCGGAGCTGGTAACTGCTGCTACACGTTTAAAAAGAACCGTTTTTGTAATAGGACAGTAGACTGGGCGCCTGAAAAAGAAACGCTGATTTCTTTTTTTTTTTAAATTTGATTTAATTTTTGTAATAAACGTGGAAAGTGCAGGTAGAAAATGTTTAGGTGGTTATATAGTGATTTTTTTTTTCCAGAAATTATAACCTAAACTGTTAAAATGTTTCATGATAACGTTTTGGTTAGTCTATATTTTGGAGTGGAATGAAGTCTTTAGTCGTTTTCTTCCATTATGTTTGTTAATTGATGAGAGAGAGAGAGGCAGAGACACAGGCAGAGGGAGAGGCAGGCTCCAATGCAGGGAGCCTAATATGGGATTTGATCCCAGGTCTCCAGGATCAGGCCCTGGGCGGAAGGGAGGCGCTCAATCGCTGAGCCACCCAGGAATCCCCCGTTATGTTTATTTTTAAGCAGCAGTTAGTAATAGTTAAAAGGTGACACTACTTCTTTAACCTTGTGTAGACATTTCCTTTCGCAGTCCTTAGGTAATGATTATAATAAATGGAGTTGTGCGTGAATGAAGACTTGAACTAAAGCAGCAAAAATTCAGTAAATCTGCCAAGTATCATTTAAGAAAAACAAGTCAGATTAATATATTGGGTTTGATAGTAATTAGATTGATAGATAAATGAGTTATATATTTATTTTCAATAGACACATAATTTTATGCCATGTAAGGAATTTCCAAACATACTTGCCAGGATGATTAAACAAACAAACAAAAAATGCATCCTTTCTAAAATATTTCTGAGAAAAATATCTCTGAAATTAAATCCTGACTTTTTTTTATTTATTTTTATTTTTTTAAGATTTTATTCATTTACTCATGAGAGACACAGAGGCAGAGACACAGTCAGAGGGAAAAATAGGCTCTATGCAGGGAGCCCGACGTGGGACTCGATCCCAGCACCCGGGATCAAGCCCTGGGCCGAAGACGGCGCTAAACCGCAGAGCCACCTGGGCTGCCGTTGACTTTTTTTTAAAATTAAGTCCCGAGTCCTTTTTTTTTTTTTAATGTGTTAAATTATTTTTATCAGTTTGACAATTTTGGTATTGCTGGTTGAAAGTGAAAAGCATTTTTTTTTGCTGATGTGACGAAGAGCAAGAGTTTGGGTTATGAATGCTGAAGATAGTAGTATTGCTCAAACATACTAGAAAATTTGTGATTTATCTGGAGTTTATGCACTTGTAGATTGATCTGGATACTATCGATGTCAGCAACCTCAACAGGCAATTTTTGTTTCAAAAGAAACATGTTGGAAGATCAAAGGCCCAGGTAACTTTATTTTTCTTATACTTTTTGTCTTTATTCATTAATATTTGTGCACTTCGGTGTATCTTCTCTTTATGGTATCAGGTTAATTGGGACTCTTCAGTAGGAGGAAGAATTGGGGGAAGCTGCCTCTTTTTACTTCAGAGATTGTGAAGAATAGAAAGATGTGGAATAAAGTACTAAAGACTACATCCTCCTGTTGTAGGGTGTTGAGGAAATAGATGTGCTCTACCTGGTCCTGTAAATGGTATTCCCTTCATATTTAGATTTCGCATCGTTTGCTTAGGGTGAGCTTTGTTCCAATGTTTCCTAGAGGTTGACTGCTCCTGTATTTGGGGGCAAGAGAAGCGACAGCCTCTACTCCTGTCTCTTGTAGAAAAAGAGCCTTCCCTGAGGTTCTAGCCACCTTGGCTTTTCCTTAGTGCCTTGAATGTTCCATCTTGAATCAGGGTCTTAAAAAACATCTTTTTACTTTGCTTTTCTCCCAACCCTTTTGGCAAACTCCCACTCTGTTCTCTTTTTTAGTTTCCAAAATTTGGCTTCCTTCTCTAGAGATACACTCCAAATAAACCTTCTAGACTAAGTCAGACCTTCCTCTTATACAATTTCTACTTTTTTTTTTTTAAGATATTTTTATTTATTTAAGTAATCTCTACACAACGTGGGGCCGAAACTCAGAACCCCGAGATCAAGAGTAGCCCGCTCTTCTGACTGAGCCAGCCAGGCGCCCTACAGCTTCTCCTTTTTCTCTATCATTTATCATAGTTCATAGTTCTGTTTATCTACACTAATTAGCGTTACTTTGGTTTACTAAGTGCTTCATACAGATGCTGGCACAAAGAAGATACTCAGTAAATGTTTATTGAATGAATAAATGACACTTAGTTACTGCATTTTATATTCTTGTTGACGCTTGCTATTCATGTAGATGTGTATAAGGGAAGGAGCCAGCTCTCCTTTTATTTTATAAATATATATCATTTTAATCATTGAAATGCACATTTTTATATTTCTTTAGTTTTTAATACAAATAAGATATGTAAGTAGGTGAAACAGTTTGTCATCCATAAATAAACTTGAAATACAGAGAATTGTAGCAATTGAGTAAATTAGTAATTTAGTGTTGTTTGTTTTTCCAGGTTGCCAAAGAAAGTGTACTGCAGTTTTACCCGAAAGCTAATATCATAGCCTATCATGACAGCATCATGAAGTATGTTCTAATTATTATGTTGCAAAACTGTTGTTTTGTGAATTAAACTTTGAAAGTATAAGGTATTTTTGTTAACTTGATCCAGGAGTTTGAAGTCCTTCTGCTTTTAAAAATGATTTTTCTATCCTAATTATAGAGAACAAACTGCTGGTTATCAGGGGAGGTGGATGGGGATGGATTAAATAAGTGATGGGGATTAAGGAGGGCACTGTGATGAGCCCCAAGTGTTGTGTTGTATGTAAGTGTTGTCACTAAATAATATACTGTATGTTAACTAACTGGTATTTAAATAAAAACATAAATTTTTTTTCTAGATAAAATGTCATAGCTTGTACCCACATAATAAGTAGAGTTTTTATAAATAGTTTATATAACGGATTTAAATGAGTTAGAGACAAAATATTTTAATATTTTAAATAAGTTACTGAAACTTACACAGGGCCTTATGTTTTTGTTTTAAATAAAGATACACTAAACTATGAAAAATCCTTATATGTGATAATTCAGACTTCTAAATATATCGCTCTCATTCTGATTGATTGCATCTGTGGTCTTTTTCAGTTTAAACGATTCCTTCCCAATATAATTTGTTTGGACTATGACGTCTGTACTATAACACTAGAAATTGTGATGGGGGCCATATATAAATACGCTCTGATCTCAGTAAAGATAGAGTAAATACATAATTTTGGAAGTGTTGGGACAAAGGAACCCTGGGTCTGAATTGTCCTTTATAGTTGTTGTCTAGCTTACAAGTAAGTGGTATTAAAAATAGTAACTTCTTGTTTGAGGTCTGCAATTAGAGTCTTTTACTTTCTCAGGAAATTTGTATCTCCAGTTTCTCTTTTATTCTCTGGATGTTTGCTCTGCAAACCTTCCTGTAGCTCTGTAACCCCTTTGCCCTGTGTTGCTTTCCCAGTGCTTCTAAAAGCAGGGACCCTAGAGGCCTGAACCCTGCCTGATCCTAACCATGTGAGGTGAAGTCAGAGGCCAGGCAGATCCTGGGAATGTGTTCTTTATATGTTCCCAGGCTGCCTGGCGAAGGCCTGGTGGGACTGGTGAAGTCATGCCATCTTTCTGCCAGTTTGAGATCCTGCTCTTAGGCCCTAGATTGCTGGCTAGAAAGGATGCCTAGTCACAGGGAGTAAGGGGAAATTATTTCTTTGAAGTCTGCTATGGTGTTTGGAAAAAGTCCAACCTATTATACCCCTAGTATCAATTATTTTTGCACTGTTATTTTAATATGCTTTTTAGGATACTGTATTCTGTGAAGATCAGGTGTAAGGCCAGTTGTTTTAGTGACATTGTTTTGTTTTGTTTTATTTTGTAGCCCTGACTATAATGTGGAATTTTTTCGACAATTTATATTGGTTATGAATGCTTTAGATAACAGAGGTGAGATTATTTTAATACATTTAATTTCTAAGTATTTCCCTTCCTCCAAAACAAGGCTGTTTCCACTTGTAGCGTTTAAAGTATTTCCTAATGAGTTTCATGTAGAGGGAAGTAAGGTTAGCTTTAAAATTTACCAGTTGATTGTAATTTTAACTAGAACTGGTTTCAGGCAGGAATTTAGCTATCATTTACTCTGCTTGTTCTACCAAAAGGTGTGAATATAGAAGTTGTTAAAATCACTAAAAAGAGGGTGACTACATATGGTATGTGGGTGTGTGCTTGTTTCAGAGTATCCCATCACTTAAGCCGTGTGACTTCCTTCATTTACATGGCGATCTAAGAAATATCAGTGCCTACATCTCATCTCAAAACCAGTTAAGTCAGTCTCTGAATGGGGCCTGAACATCTTTTTTTCCCAAGATTCCTACATAATGCTAAAGTGCAATCAGGGCTGTAAAACCACTGTTTTGAGATTGAGGCAACAGGATGTCAAAGTTCTTGTAGATGCCATGGATCTTGAATTATTTTAGGTATAGCTGGTGTGCCAGGATAACAGACTGGACTCTGTTTAGACGTACACATTATTAGACCAGTTAAGCTTTTCACAAATAGTGGGTGATGTTTCTTAAAATCAAGTGTTTTATAGTCAGGCATTGTTCTGCATGGGAAACGTCTGTGGAGTGATTTGTAACAATTTTGAGCCAGAAATACCAAAGAATAAACACAAAGTAGCATGAGGGAGAGTCAGAGTTACCTTTTTTTACCTTTTTTTTTTTTTTTTTTAAGTTTTATTTATTTACTTGAGAGAGTAAGTGAGTGGGAGCAGTGGCAGAGAGAATCTCAAGCTGACCCTGAGCAAGGAGAACCCTGAGCGTGGAGCTGACATACAGGCCAGATACCAAGACCCTGAGATTGTGACCTGAGCCAAAACCAAGAGTGGGGTACTCAACTGACTGAGCCACCCACACCTCCCAGAATGACTTTTAACTAGACTCCTTTTTATTCCCCTTGGCCTTAAACTGCCTTAATAGTTCCAAGTTGATGTTCTATATTCTCCATTCACTTCTATATGTTACCTACTAATTTTTTTAGAATAATAATAAGAACTCAAAACACATTGAAACAATGCTTTAGCTAAGATTAAGAGTAGGCACAGCAATAGAAGAAAAAGGCGACACTTTGTGATTTAAAAATTATTTATAGGGGTACTTTCCAATGGAGTAAATTTGTGCTATAAATTATGTTTGAAATTTTGCTAGTGAATGTCTCTTAAATATAGCAGTTTTATTTACTCTGGTCATAGCTATAAGAAAATTGCATTGAAATAAAAAAAAAAACAATAGTTCGGGTAAATGTTATCCTAACTAAAGGTAATTGTTTTTTTTTTCCCCCCGTAAATTACTGCTAACTAGGGACACCTGGGTGGCCCAGCGATTGAGTGTTTGCCTTTGGTTCAGGGCGTGATCCCAGAGTCCCGGGATCGGGTCCGCATCGGGCTCCCTGTGAGGAGCCTGCTTCTCCCTCTGCCTGTGTCTCTGCGTCTCTCTCTCTCTCTCTGACTTTCATGAGTAAATAAATAAGCTCTTTAAAAACAAAAACACTGCTAACTAGTATTTTTCTTCCAGCTGCTCGCAACCATGTTAATAGGATGTGCCTGGCAGCTGATGTTCCTCTTATTGAGAGTGGAACTGCTGGTTACCTTGGGCAAGTAACTACCATCAAAAAGGTAAAGTAAGTTTTTTTTACTTCCCAAATAATTTTTTTGGACCTTAAGGGAGGGAAGAAGTAAACTTTGAATTTATATGATTTGGGCTGGTCAGCATCCAAGAAACAGGGATTTTTGTACTGTGATAAAACATAGATACTATAAAAGTATTGAAAAGAATATAAGGCAGAGATTTTTTAGCTTGGTGCTGTTTTGCTTCTGTAGCTTATATATTAAAATTATTAGACTGGTAAGCTTAATAAAATTACATTTACAAATTCTTTGTAGCTATGAGACTGCATGCCATGCTGTAGTTGACATGATAAAACAGTCTTCTGCAAAATTACTTTTTATCTGAAGTCTGGACTCAGTAGATCTTTGAAGAGTACTTTGAAAATTTTTGGTGTATTTCTGAAATATTTCAAACAGAATAATAGAGCAAATGAATACTTGTAGACTTACAATGGAGTTTTACAAAATTCAACGATGTCCTCTTTTTCCTCTTAGTTCTTTTAGGAAATTAAACTTAGTTACATATGAGGAATCATTTTGCAGGTTTTGAAACCAAAACTTGGATTACATTCCTTAAAATTTGCTACTTTTGTCCGTTACTTGGCAGTTTACCCATATTGAAAATTGTGGCTCTGCTTCTTTCCTTTTAGCTGGTAAATACTACTATTAGAAGCTTATTTAGTATCTTTTTACAAAGACTATTGTAAATATCAGTGTGTATTAAATTTACTTAAATCACTAGAGTCCTTCAGAGTCTGTTCATAAGTTCAGCAGTAGTTCTCTTTTCCACTGTGATTTGACGGATGGCTGCTTGTCGTATGGCTGCTGCCCCCAGGAAAGTTACTGTGAAAGATACTAGAAATGGTACTATGGAGAAAGTCCTGGATTTGCTGCTATATATGTTAAAACAATATTTCCAGGTTTTGGTTCTTTAACCAGTATTAGAAAGACATTGCTCATTAACATGATCCTAAGGTACTAGTATGTATTAAGACCGAGGTTGAGAATTGCTGAAATGAGGAATATTCATTTATGGTTTTGAAAAATTGTCTTAGGTGCCATAGACTTGTTCCAAAGAGTCCTTACATTGCAAATTAAAATGTAACCCTAGCTCAACAAAATGAAGATTTTATTTGGTGGTAATCTAGGATTTTTCTGTATACATAGGTGGTTCTTGAAATGAATAATTATTTTTAGCTTTCTTAATTTTTAGGAGATTATAAGGTAAGGCTATGAATATTTAAATAACTGAGGTTCACACCTTTGAGAGATAATTGGTTAGAAAGCTGTTATTTGTTTAAAAAAAAACTGTTATTTGTCTTTTAGTAGTTTTTCTTTTGTTTAGGGTGATTAAGGGAAACTTCATATTGATATTCAGGTGCAGTTGTTTTTTTTGGGTTTTTTTTTTTTTTTTTTTTTTTTTTAGCTTGTGAGTGGTGCTTACTGGACCAGGAGTCAGGAATCCTGGCTTAGATTTAGCTGTGACTGTGATTCATTCAATTCACATTTCTTACAGTTTCTCCTCTGTAAAGGAAGGATTTTGGAGTCACTGATATTTTAAAATATGCTTGACAGTATAAAATCCAGTTAGAGTAGATGAATGAATGTTTATTATATTACTTTATAATGTTGAGAAACCACCAGTGTGGGATAAATGACTTTCTCATATCCTGACTTTGCAGGGTGTAACTGAGTGTTACGAATGTCATCCCAAACCAACCCAGAGAACTTTTCCTGGCTGTACAATTCGTAACACACCATCAGAACCTATTCATTGCATCGTTTGGGCAAAGTATTTGTTCAAGTAAGAGAGTATCTATTTCTGGGCGTATTTTCAGTATTGTCGATGGGAAATGGGGTCATTTTTATTTAAATATTTTGGAGAGATTGTACTTAGGAGGAATATTCTTTTAAATATGGCAAAGAGATACTTCAGTAGCTTTCTTTTGATATCTCTTGTGCTAAATTCAGCCAACATTGTATCCATGCCTGTTAATATACCATAGACTGTTTAGGAAGCCTGATATTGGAGACAGGCATGTAACTAAAGGAATACAAATTTGTGTATTTGGAATTATAAAAACAGCAGCAACTCATTGGTTAAAAAAAGATCACGGGGGAGTGCCTGGGTGACTCAGTCAGTTAAGCATCTACCTTTAGCTTGGGGCGTGTCCCAGGGCCCTGCTAGTGGGGAACCTGCTTCTCTCTCTCCTCTCTCTCTCTCTCTCCCCCTCTGACCCTCCACCCCCACTTCTTTGTGCTCTCTCTTTCAAATAAGTAAATTCTTTTTTTTTAAAGTGAGATTGTGGAAATTAAAAATATTTTGTAATGATAATGAAAATAATACATGTGAAACTTGGATGCATTGAATATGGCATTTGATAGAAAAGTTCTAGGCATAGACACATACAGAAAGATGAACCTTAATGAGCTAAGGACCCAACTTATATTGGAAAAAGGATAAACTCCAAGGAAATTGGTGGGAAGGAGGTAATTGAGATAAAGGGGAAAAAATACTTCTTTGAGTTCAGTCATGAAAAGGAGAGAGAAATAACTAAATGAAGAATATAATCTCAGGGCAGATTTACGTAATAGTAAAGAACAAAAGGGTGATAATAAAAAGACCATGCTGGTATACAGAAATTTTTAATGATCTGGATAAATTCATTTAAAAAAAAGAGAGCACAGTGAGGAGGGACAGAGGGAGAAAATCTCAAGCAGACTCCATGCTGAGCATGGAGCCCAGTAAGGGGGTCAGTCTCTCTACTTGTGAAATTACCATCTGGACCAAAACAGAGTCAGATCCTTAACTGACTGCTTGCTACTCAGGCACTCTTGGATAAATTCACTATGAAAAAAACTGACTCAAAGAAATAGAAAGCCTGAATAGTACTATGCCTTAGGGGAATTTAACCAGTGTTTTAAATTCTGAGTGATGCACCAAACTTAGGTGAATTTACTGGTGATCTCCACTGAACTTGAAAGTACTATATCAAAATAATGTTAAGTAAACTGTCCCATAGACCTTTTTTTTAAATGAATATTAGTTTACATTTACAGGACTGTCATGTCTTTGATAACAAAACCACATAAGGTCATTATGGAGTAACAGAATTTTAAGACTTTTTTTTTTTTTAAGCTTTATTTGTTTTAGAGTGTACACATTCTTGTAAGAGTGTGGGGAGGGCCTCAAGGGGGAGAGAGAGAAGCAGATTCCCTACAGAGCTCAGAGCCCGACATAGGGTTCAGTCTCATGACTCTAAGATCACGACCCTGAGACAAAATCAAGAGTTAGATGCTGAACTGACTTAGCCACCCAGAGACCCTCAAGACATTCTTATTTATAAATGTAGATGCAAAAGTCTTGTACAAAATAGTAGCATACAAATCTAGAATTTTGTAAAACAAAAAGTGTGCCATGACCAGGTTGTATTTATTCCAAGAATATAAGCACAGTTTAATAAAGGTCTTTCACTTCATTAAGAAATTAAAGAGGGGGCAGCCCGGGTGGCTCAGCGGTTTAGCACTGCCGTAAGCCCAGGGCTGGATCCTGGAGACCCAGGATCGAGTCCCACATCTGGGCTCCCTGCATGGAGCCTGCTTCTCCCTCTGCCTGTGTCTCTGCCTCTCTTTCTCTCTCTCTCTCTCTCTCTCTCTGTCTCATGAATAAATACAAATCTTTAAAAAAAGAGGGAGAGAAACTATATAATCGAGATGTAGAAAAAGCATCTGACAAAATTTAGCAGACATCATTTCATGACAAATTCTTAGTGAATTAAAATTTTATCAACCTGGTAAAAGATATCTTTACAAACCTACAACCAACACTGATTTCCTTATTGATTGAGGTATAATGTATATGCACTCGGAAAAGTACACATAGAATAATGGTATAACAGTGAAATTTCACAGAAAACATACTTACAAACTTTAAGTGGTAAACTTTTTAACAGATTTTACTTTTTAGAAATTTAAGATTTTCAGCAAAATTGAGGAGGTACAGAGTTCCCCCATTGTTTCTTGTGTTAGTATGATACATACGTAGTAATTAATGAACCACTATTGGTCCTTTTTGTTAACTGAAGTCCATGGTTTATTCAGAGATCTTTCGTTTTTACCTAGTGTCCCTTTTTTGTTCCAGGGTACCACATTACCATTAGTTGGGTCAGGTCTCTTTAGGCCTTAGGCCTCCTTTGGCTGTCATAGTTTTTCAGACTTTCCTCCTTTTTGATGACCTGATAATTTTGAGGTGTGCTAGTCAGGTACTTTGTAAGATGCTTTACTATGGGAAATTTTTTTGTGTGTGTTAACACTGTCATGAGCTATTGGAAGGGAAATCACACAGGTAGGTAAATTGCCATTTTCATGACATCATATGAAGAGTAAATATATTATTGAAATATTGATGTAGTTTATAACTTAATGTTGGCCTTGATCATTTAACTAAGGTAGTGTTTGCCAGGCTTCTCCACTGTAAAGTTAACTCTGCTCCCCCCCCCCCCCTTTTTTTAAAGATTTTATTTATTTATCCATGAGAGACACAGAACGGCAGAGACAGGCAGAGGGAGAAGCAGGCTCCATACAGGGAGCCCAACGCAGGACTTGATCCTGGGTCTCCAGAATCACACCCTGGGCTGAAGGCAGGGCTAAACTGCTGAGCCACCTGGGCTGCCCTGCTCCCCTTTCTATATTGTATCGTACACTTCGGAAGGAAGTCATTGTGTGCATCTCACACCTAAGGAATGGGAGCTGTGTTCTGTTTTCTTGAGAGCATAGTGTCTACATAGAGTTCTTCTGCCTGGAAAATTTTTCTCACCTATTTATTGATTTATTCATCATTTATATCAGTATGCAGTCATTAAATATATTTTTCAGGTTAAATCCAGTAGTATGTTTGTTGCTCAGCTTTGGCTGCTGGGAATTCTTTATTTTGGGTCTGTGTTCTTAGACATACTGCCATCAATGGGGGGAGGATGTTTAGGGAGTAATACCTTGCTTTCTGGTACTAGATGTTCCAGGCTCATCATGTTATTTCCTGCTGTAGAATCAGACCTTTCTCCAAGGAGCCTTGGTTCCTTTTATTAAAGAATGGCTTTAGAAATCAAGATTTGAATGTTTGGCATGCATTGGTGTCATTTCTTTTAGGCTCTCTTAACTAATAGAGCAAAGAATATATTTTATACTAATCTGTATATGTGTACAAATTTATAAACATTTCAGTATCCATCCTTATCTATATTAAGCTAAATGTGAATTCATACTAGTGTCTCCAGCTCTACTCCATTAGTACACGGATCATTCTAGCCTCCTCCCCGTGCTTATCTGTATAGTCCCACTCCAACAGGCAGAAACTTCCACTGTTTGCCATCCATATACTTAATATAAGCATTCTTTTTAATTTTTTTTTTTTTAAGATTTTCTTTATCCATGAGAGACATAGAGAGAGGGGCAGAGGGAGAAGCTCCCTGTGGGGAGCCCTATGCAGGACTGGATCCCAGGACCCTGGGATCACGACCTGAGCCAAAGGCAGATGCTCAACCACTGAGCCACAAAGGGGCCCCTAAGTTATTTTTTAAAGATTTTTTTTTATTTGAGGGAGTGCATGCATGAGTTGGAGGGAGAGGGAGAAGCAGACCCCCATTGAACCAGACTAAGGCCTTGATCCCAGGACCTTGAGATGAGGACCCCAGCTGAAGGCAGACACCCAACCAACAGAGCCACCTACACGCATTATTTTTAATGATAAAAGTTATAAATCAACTCTCTGAAATGATAGCGTGAAGGAAATTGCTGCTTCAGTTTGGTGTTGTAATGAAGTTCCAGGCCAGCACAATAAGACAAAATTCAGGAGTAAGAGTTGATTAAGAAGAAACAAAACTTGTTTGCATATAGTTTGAAAAGCTCCAAAGAGTCTATAAACAAATTATTAGAAATAATGAGTTGGCCAACTAATAATTTAGTTGGCCATGTTGCTGAACTCAATCCCAAGACCCCAGGATCACCCCCTGGGCCAAAGGCAGGTGCTAAACCGCTGAGCCACCCAGGCATTCTAATGTGAAATTTTAATATAAGCTAAAAGTAACTTACAGTATGTTACTGGTACAGAAGTAGAAACACAGCCCTTGGGACAATGCAGAGCTCTTGGCCAGGGGTGCATTAAGAGATCCCAGATGAAAGAAGGGATTGAATTAAAGGTAGGACAATTTATTATCAATGTAGAAAAAAAATTCTCCGAATAGTATATAAAAATTAAGTCCAGATAGATTTTTTTTTTAAAGGTTTATTTATTCATGAGAGACAGAGAGAGAGGCAGAGATAACAGGCAGAGGGAGAAGCAGGGAGCCAATGTGGGACTCAATCCTGGGTCTCCAGGATCATGGAGTGAAGGCAGTGCTAAACTGCTGACCCACCCAGGCTGCCCTAGATAGATTATTTAGATGTCAAAGGAAAAACACTATCTTTCTAATATGAGGGAAAATCTTTAGGAAACAATCTCAAGACTCAAAAAAGTGATAACCATAAAAGAAAGGATTGATTCATTTGAATCCATTAAATATTACTTGTCAAAAGACTGTATATATGAGAAAATATTTGCAACACAAATTCAACTAAAAATTATGATCTTAGAATATATTCCTGTAATCAAGAAATACACAACCTGACAAAATAATACAAATAGGCATTTTCACTTAGAGGGAAACCCACATAGGCAGTAAGCAAATGAAGATGTATTTAACTTCATGACTAACTTCATGAAAACTAAGAGTAAAATTATAAGGTACCATTTTATTCTTGGTAGGTTAGCAAAATGTTAAGTCTAGGGGGGAGTGAATTGATAGGAACTCTACATGCCTTGTGGGAGGTGAAAATTGATACAGTGACTTAGGGAAACAAGTGGACATTACAAACAGGTCTTGTAAACTCTATCAGGAGCTTCTTTTTAACTGGAAAGGATACCTTTAAAAGCTTTCTTCTAAGTCAAGTACTTGAGGAAAGGTTGGAACATTATATTCCTGTAACTGCTATGAAATATATTATTGTTTCTTAATAATATATTGTTTCTTAAGGCCTTTTAGTAGTAAAGATATATACTACCATGAAAAAAAAGTCTTACTCTTTATTCTTAGACCTAGATCAGTGCCCAGCATGTAGCAGATGTGTAATAATGTGTTTTTTTGTTTGTTTGTTTGTTTTAATAATGTTTTTTTAATAGCTAGTTACAGGTATACTTCACAAGTGCCATTCTGGCATTAGAATGTTCTCCAACTTGGAATGTAAAAGCTGTGTCTTGATCAAATATTTTAATGTAGAAATTTGTAGAACCTAAATGATAGGAATGAACATAGGTGTGCTAAAATTTAGCCTGCTGTGTATTATGGTTGAAATTAGAATGCAAACTCTGAACAGGTTGCTTTAATACTTTTACGTTTATGGAATATAATTTATCTTTTTTTTTTAATTTTTATTTATTTATGATAGTCACACAGAGAGAGAGAGAGGCAGAGACATAGGCAGAGGGAGAAGCAGGCTCCATGCACCGGGAGCCCGATGTGGGATTCGATCCCGGGTCTCCAGGATCGCGCCCTGGGCCAAAGGCAGGCAGGCGCCAAACCGCTGCGCTACCCAGGGATCCCGAATATAATTTATCAATTGTTTATTCTTCATTCCTCCTAAAGATTTGGAATATTCTAAATTAGTTGTTTTGGGGGGAAGTAGGAAAAGTAAACCTTTGTTCAGAATTTTTTTTTTTTGAACATAAATATTTATTGCTCTTATAGCCAGTTGTTTGGGGAAGAAGATGCTGATCAAGAAGTATCCCCTGACAGAGCTGACCCTGAAGCTTCCTGTGAGTAGATGGGGATGTTATCTTACTTAGCACTACCTTTATTTTGCTAACTTGATAGCATGAGGAGAAACAAAATAATTGCTTTTTTATGTTACATAGTATATTATGTATTTAAAATGGATTATTAAAACATGAGTAGTCCCATTTGTGGTGAAGACAAGGTGCAGAAATTTACAAATGCAGTAAATAGAGCAGAGAGTTTTCAGATCTGATTACAGGTCCATATTTTGAACTGTTCTACATGTGGCTGTCAGAAACTGAAATAGAAGATGCTCATGAGTGTATTATTTTCCTTTGTCTTTGAACTCAGAAGGTCATGTGCAGGTGACTTCCATGAAAGACTCTTTCTCCCTCAAAGGTATATGAGAGGTTGGTTCTACGTTTACCATAACTGCGAATAAAATGGTGTTCATTCTATAGGGGAACCAATGGAAGCTGAAGCCAGAGCCAGAGCATCTAATGAAGATGGTGACATTAAACGTATTTCCACTAAGGAATGGGCTAAATCAACTGGATATGATCCAGTTAAACTTTTTACCAAGGTTAGATTTACTTTCTTTATAATTATGGATTAGTTTATTATTCTGTTTGTTTTAAAATAGTAAACGAAATAGGGTTGCCTGGGTGGCTCAGTCAAAGTGTGTCTTCCTTCAGCTCGGGTCATGATTTCCAGGGTCCTGGGATCAGGCTCTGCATCGGGCTCCCTGCTCAGTGGGAAGCCTGTTTCTCCCTCTCCTCCCCACTCATGCTCTCTCTCTCTCAAATAAAATCTTAAAAAAATAAAAATGAACTCTGAGCCTGAAGTTTAAAAAAAAGTACATGAAATAGATGCTTTTTATGTCCAGTGTTGTCTTAATAAGTTGATTGATGTCATCAGGATAAGCAGTTTTGGAAATTTCCTTAATCGGTATAGAAATTAAAATAGAAAGGCTCCCTTACATATGTCTGGCTGGCTTTCCTTCCCTCATTTTGACTGAACCTCTTGATTTTCCTTGTAATTGATCTTCCTGCTGTTTCTCATCTTCTCTTAGATCCGTCCTGCTCAGATCTCTTGGGAAGCTGATGGACATTTACTGAATTAGTCTTGAATCCCTAATTCTCTCATTCTTGGACAAATCCCTCTTCATTAGTATATATTTGCCTGCTGAATATATGTAGAGAAATCTACAAGATTGTTTTAATTGGCTCTAATTATAGCCCAGCTAGATTTTCATGTCTGTGTTTAAAAGTTTTTTTACTTCTTTTGCCTCCACTCCCTAGCAAGTTTATCATAATAGATACTTGGAGATTTGTTACCCCTTTTTTATATATAAGATTTTATTTATTCATGAGAGACACGGTGGGGAGGGGGCAGGGAAGAGACACAGGCAGAGGGAGAAGCGGGCTCCATCCATGCAGGGAGGCTGACGTGGGACTCAATCCCTGGTCTCCAGGATCACTCCCTGGACTGAAGACAGCGCTAAACTGCTGAGCCACCCGGGCTACCCAGCCTTTTTCTTTAAAAAAAAAAAAAAAAAAAAAAAAAGATTTTATTTATTCATGAGAGACACATAGAGTCAGAGACATAGACAGAGGGAAGCAGGCTCCCTGCTGGGAACCTGATGTGGGACTCAATCCCAGAACCCTGGGATCATGCCCTTAGCCAAAGGCAAATGCTCAACCACTGAGCCACCCAGGAGTCCCTCTTAGCTTTTCTTGAATTACCCTAATACAGTATAATACAGTAGGTAAATCTTACTATCCTTACTGAGCAGATGACCTTAAGAATATATTAACAGGCTTATAGCCATTGGACAAAAGCACCCATTAAGAGCAGGTCCCACTTCATGCAAACTTTTTTTTCCCCTCCTGCTACTTGAGAGAAATTGCTGTGAAAAAAGGTTCCTTTACTTTCCTTTGTACCTTTGTCTTTTTTATTTTTTTAAGATTTTATTTATTCATGAGAGACACAGAGAGTCAGAGACACAGGCAGAGGGACAAGCAGGTGCCATTCAGGGAGCCTGATGTGGGACTCCAGGATCACACCCTGGGCTGAAGGCAGGTGTTAAACTGCTGAGCCACCTAGGGATCCCAGTCTTTTTTTTTTTTTTTTTTTAAATAGGCTTCATGGTGAATGTGGGGCTTGAATTCAAAACCCTGAGATTGTGGGGATCCCTGGGTGGCTCAGCGGTTTATTTATTTTTTAAGATTTTATTTATTCATGAGACACACAGAGAGAGGGGCAGAGACACAGGCAGGGGGAGAAGCAGTCTCCATGCAGGGAGCCTGACACGGGACTCAATCCTGGGTCTCCAGGATCATGCCCTGGACTGAAGGCAGATGCTCACCCGCTGAGCCCCCTGGGCTGCCGTGTGTGTGTGTGTGTGTGTGTGTGTGTGTGTGTGTGTGTGTGTGTGTGTGATGAATAAATAATAAAATCTTAAAAAAAAAAACAGATTGAGAATCAACATGCTCTAATGACTGAACCAGCCAGGCACCCCCTGTAACTTATTTCTTTATCACTATATTTTTGCCAGTTTAATTGCAGTAAGCTTTGGTGTGGTTCTGCTTTTCTTGACTTTGGTGGGAGTTCTCTGTGTTCCCCAGATCTGAATGGGAAAGTCTTTATCTCCCATTTTGAATAGTATGTTTGCCGGTTAAAGTATTCTTGGCCACAGGTTTTTGCCATTTGACACTTTGACTATATCATGCCACTTCTGGCTTGAAAAGTTTCTGCTGAACAATATGCTAGCCTTAAAGAGTTTCCCTTTTAAGTTACTATCTTTTGTCTTCTTTAAAATTGTTTTCTTTATCACCATGTTTTGCCAATTTAATTTTTTTACTGTATTTTTCAAACAGTATTTTCTTTCTGCCCTGCATCTTGATCTTTCCTGGCTCCTTCTGTCTGCTTTCCAACATATACAGGTTCCGCTATCCTAAGCAAATAGCCTACTACTTTCTCCAGTTTATATATCTACTCTTTTCCTCAGTGCAGGAGCTGTCACAGGTTGAACTCTTTAAACTTGTTGCATTTATTTCCCTGCTTTAGCCTTTTTAAAATTTTTTAAAAGATATTTATTTGAGAGAGAGAAAGAATGAGTAGACAGAGGGAGAGGAAGAAGCAGGCTCCCCACTGAGCAGGGAGCCTGATATGGGGCTTCATCTCAGGACCTTGGGATTATGACCTGAGTTGAAGGCAGACACTTAACCAGCTTTGCCACCCAGGTACCCCCTATAGCCTTTTCTTAAGAAAATGGATTCTGCTTAAAAAAAAAAAAAAAAAAAAGGATTTTGGTTATGCTTAAAATGTACTTAGCACTGTTAGGGCTGGTGACAGTGTATTTTCTAATTTTGAGTCTCCCAGATCTATTCAGTAGGTAACTAAGCATCTGCTGTGTGCTGGTTACCACTCTGAAATGAGACAGTGGTAAACAAGACAGAAGATAGGGTCCTAGCTCTTTGGTTTTTTGTTTTTGTTTTGTTTTTTAAGATTTTATTTATTTGTTCATGAGAGACACAGAGAAAAGGCAGAGACATAGGCAGAGGGAGAAGCAGGCTCCATGCAGATAGCCCAATGTGGGACTCAGTCCTGGAATTCTGGGATCACACCCTGAGCCAAAAGCAGACACTCAACTGCTGAGCCACCCAGGCACCCCAGGTCCTAGCTCTTTGTAGGTAACTCATAGTTCAGAGGCAAAGTCAAACATTGAAAAAGAAATATCAAATTCAGAGTGTCATGACATTAAGATCAGATGCATTGGAATCTTTAATAGTAAGTAGACTTAGCATTGTTATTAGTGTTATTAAACATTGTTATTAGACCTACTTACCAGAACTAGTGTTCAAAAGAGGTTTTCCAGAGGAAGTGACGTTTCAACCCAAGACTTTAAAGAATAGGGTTGGGGATAAGAGTGCTACATATATAAAGGTCACTGGTCAGAAAACTGAAATAATTCTAAAGGGAGAGTGGGAAGCGGATTAGAAACATAAGGTGAGGCTACATGAAGCAGGAAGTCCTAGGTCATTACAAGGCTGGTAAACCAAGGCAATGGGAATCCATTAAGTAGTCTATAAGATCAGATAGAGAGAGTATGCCGTGCACCATTCTTAGGACCTGATATTCCTGTTGTAGTCAACAGGGGACAGTGCCTTCTGGAATTGTACAGTGTTAGAGTAATCTGAAGTACACGCCCATTTGCATTCCCAGTGGAGTGTGGGGAAAAAAGTAGACTCAACGAGACTTAGGATGTTTAGGGGGTAAGTGTCCCAAGTCTTTTTTTTTTTTTTTTTAAGATTTTATTTATTTATTCATAGATACACAGAGAATGAGAGGCAGAGACACAGGTAGGGGGGAGAAGCAGGCTCCATGCAGAGAGCCGGATGTGGGATTTGATCCAGGGTCTCCAGGATCACGCCCTGGGCTGCAGGAGGTGCTAAACCGCTGCGCCACCGGGGCTGCCCAGTGTCCAAGTCTTGATTTTGGCTCAGGTTGTGATCCCAGGGTTGGAGACTGAGCCCCATGTTGGGCTCCATGTTCAGCAGGGAGTCTGCTCAAGATTCTTTTTATCTCCCCCACCCGCCACTCACACACTCTTTCTCTGAAATAAATAGTTTAAAAAACAAAAAAGACTTCAGATATTTAAGGTGAGGAATAGTGAAAAATTAGGAATTTTACCTGGTTTCCTGCTGGGCAGCAGAATGAACAAGATGCCATTTCTCTGAAGTAGGCGAGGTGAGCAGCAGGTGTGTTGGATAGGGGTTAGAGGACAGGAGAAGATGACAGAATCAATTTGAGATTGCTGTGGAATACTAGAATAAGGACAGGTGATTGTAAGTCAAGCAGAGAGGTTTAGACTATGGTTTGTAGGCCTAAGAGAAAAGAGCGTGGAGGTGGTTTATTATAGAACTCAGAGGGATTCCCAGGATTTAATAATTGGATAAGGGGAATGGAGCCTTGTATGTGGAAAACCATGCTAATTCCACATTACCTTAGGAGACTTTTCAGCCAAGCCCTTAAGGTCATCTATAAAATGGGTCTTGGGACGCCTGGGTGGCTGAGCCGTTGGCTCAGCGCTTGATCCCGGGTCTGGGGATTGAGTCCCACATCAGGCTTCCTGCATGGAGCCTGCTCCTCCCTCTGCCTGTGTCTCTGCCTCTCTCTCTCTTTCTCTCTCTGTCTCTGTCTCTCAGGAATAAATAAATAAATCTTTAAAAAAAATGAAGTGGGTCTAACCACATTGGTTACCCAGATCATACTGAATTTATTTCCTTGCCTGTGCACCCATTTCAGATGTTACCATCTCCTTGAACTCTTTTCTTATTCCTCAAAACAAAACAACTGCTGGTGCTAAAAGCTATGTTATTTTCACACTAAATTTGTATTCTTAACTATTTGTATATTTGGTTAGTTTTCCAAAGATATAAGGATGCTTCATAAATATTGACTGAATAGAATATATTTTGATAGAAATAGTTCTGAATTTGGGGGGCACCTGGGTGGCTCAGTTGGTTAAGCAGCTGACTCTTGATTTTGGCTCAGGTCATAATCTTGGGGTCATCAAATTGAGCCCCAAGTCAGGCTCTGGGCACAGCAGGGAGTCTCTTTGAGATTCTCTCTCCCTCGCCCCTTCCCTTCCTCATGCTCTTTCTCTAAAATAAATAAAATACACATTTAAAAATGGTTTTGAATTTTTTACTAAACTGATTTACATTCATAGCTTATACATATAATAAATGTATGAGTAAATCATCTGACAGTAGAAAATTCAGCTGAGGAAAAAATAAATATTCTAAAATCACCTGAAATTCCACCACAGGATAGTGCCATTGTTGTGATAGTCTCTTAGGCTACATGTAATAATGTTTATAATGTATTTTGTTTTTGAAAGAGTGCACTTGTGAGCCAGGAGGAGAGAGAATCTTAAGGAGGCTTCATGCCCAGCGTAGAGCCTCAGGGCTCGATCTCATGACTCTGAGACCATGACCTGAGCCAAAATCAGGAGTCGGACACTTAACCGACTGAGCCACCCAGACACTTCTATAACTTTTTTGAAAAAAAATTGTTTTGGTTTTGGGATTTACGGGGGGATACTGGGGGGCACAAGAGCAGACCACATTTCAAAGATGTTACAGATGGTTAAATTCTGGTTTTTCTACTTTTAAAATGTGTATGCGTTATTGCTATACCTTGAACTTGGAGTTAACTAGTTAAAACTGGTCTCTCTGAGCTCAGTGATTTTATTCAGTTCTTGTGGAAATGATGTATGTTTATTTAGCTTTGGGATTGGTGTGATTTTGCTTTAGATTGATCTTTAGAACGTTAGGTGTGTTTTGGGGAGGTGAGTTGGGAGGGCAGGAGCCATGAGCACTATTCATAGTTCCCTTACTCTGTTTTCCTCAGCATTTCTGCTTTCACTGTTTCAAATGCAGGTGTTCTGTGTGAAATTTCTTTTTACAGAAGGTTTAAGTTTTGTGGGTTTTTTTCTTTTAGAAATTGCTAATCTGCTGGTATATGTTGTGTCTTTAAGATTTTATGGTATATTATAGTAAACCAGCAGTGAAATTTTTGTTACATTTTATCAACATGGGGACTGTAGGATTTGTTGGATTTTAACTTTTTTTTTTTTTTTTTTTTTTTTAAGCTTTTTAAAGATGATATCCGGTATCTGTTGACAATGGATAAACTGTGGCGGAAAAGGAAACCTCCAGTTCCATTGGATTGGGCTGAAGTACAAAGTCAAGGTAAAGAATACATTTATGGGTTGCCAGGCAGGCTTTTTCAGGGGAGCATCTGGCTCTTGATCTCATGGTTGTGAGTTCAAGCCCCACATTAGGTGTAGAGATTACATATTACATACATACATACATAAATACATGCATGTACAAACCAACTTAAAAACTTGTCTTTGTGATACCTAAATTGGAAATTCTCTCACCTAAAATCGTTAAATAACACTGAATTTCGTGGTAACAAATTCAAACAGTTTAGAAATATGTGAAGAAGAAAGATCACTGCAAATCTTGCCACCTAGAGAAATAGCCACTATTAACATTTAGGGAATGTCTTGGTAGTCAACTGTGCATAGAAACAAAGGGCATTTGTCTATGCACTTACGTAAATGGAATCATACTATTTATATATTCTTACTGCTCTTTCTAGTCAATATTATTTAGCTCCTTATTGGATGACCTTTATTTGTTTCATATTTTCCCTGAAATAAAGTGTTAAGATACATTGTGATAAGAATACATGCACCTACATCTTTGTACCTTTGTGTGTGTATCTGTTGAAGATTTAATTTGAGGACATACTTGTAATTTTGAACGTGAGGAAAAAGCACTGTGAAAGTGACGTTTTCTTTATCCCGCTGCCTCTTCCACATATTATATCTGTGCTTTATCTGAATTATATTTCAGTTAATGTATGCAAAGTAGTGGTCAGTACATTGAAACTTAAAGGGTCCCAGGAGATTTGGGGTGTCAGTTTGGAGCAGTTCTCTACGCTAATGAATAGATGTCTTCACAGACCAAATGATAGCTTCCATTTAACTGAGTGCTAATTATGTGTTGGACATAATGCTTATCATCTTATTGACAGTGTATCTTTGAATTCCCCAATAACTTTATGAGGTCCCTCACTATTAGCAATTTCATTGCACAGACTTTTGTAGCATTCTGATCATTGTTTTGTTTTGTTTAGAGATTTGATTTTTATTCCACGTTTCTCTTTTTTTTTTTTTTTTTTAAGATTTTATTTATTTATTCATGAGAGAAAGAGAGGCAGAGACACAGAGGCAGAGGGAGAAGCAGGCTCCATACAGGGAGCCTGACATGGGACTCAATCCTGGGTCTCCAGGATCATGCCCTTGGCTGAAGGCGGCGCTAAACCGCTGAGCCACCCGGGCTGCCCTGATAATTATTTTAATGGAATTTGTTTCGTTTTGATTTTCTTACTGGTCAAGCATTGAATTGTTAAATAAAATAGAGGAATGATGTTTAAGAGTGAAATTTCTAATATTTTTTCCCTTAGGCGAAGAAACCAATGCATCAGATCAACAAAATGAACCCCAGTTAGGTCTGAAAGACCAGCAGGTTCTAGATGTAAAGAGCTATGCCTGTCTTTTTTCAAAGAGCATTGAGACTTTGAGAGTTCATTTAGCAGAAAAAGGGGATGGAGCTGAGCTCATATGGGACAAGGTTCGTTTTGAAAATATGTGGCAATTCTGTTATCACTTGGATATTTATAGTTCTTGAACTGTAACCAGAAACAAGTGGTTTTTTGAGTATCATTTATTCTACCAGAATTTGAGGACATAATGATGATGTTGCTTAGGTGTTTTCATTTCTAATTACTACATTGAACTATGAATTTTCTTTCTTTCTTTCTTTCTTTCTTTCTTTCTTTCTTTCTTTCTTTCTTTCTTTTTTTTTTTTTTTTGAACTATGAATTTTCTGTATGTGAATTCAAGTATCAAGTAATACAAAACTTCATTTTAGATTCTGGTAGTATATGTGTGGTTTGTAATTATGTTGATTGGAGAAATGTGATTTCATTGGAGTAAAATGTTTCACTGACTTAAAAAATTATTTGTTACAAATACAGATTTGTTCATAGAAATCATAAAATTCTTTTGGAGACAACAGCTCTTGGGCCTGATTTAACCTTGAAAGTAATAAAATTGCCTTTCTTTTTTTTTTTTTTTTAAAGCTTTTTATTTAAAAGAAAAAAAATAAAGCTTTTTATTTTATTTTATTTTATTTTTATTTTTTTATTTATGATAGGCACACAGTGAGAGAGAGAGAGAGGCAGAGACATAGGCAGAGGAAGAAGCAGGCTCCATGCACCGGGAGCCCGATGTGGGATTCGATCCCGGGTCTCCAGGATCGCGCCCTGGGCCAAAGGCAGGCGCTAAACCGCTGCGCCACCCAGGGATCCCCTAAAATTGCCTTTCTATTGAAATACAGTGAAAGATCTGAGACTTCTAAATACAGAGTTGATCTTATTTTTAATAGTAATCAGTTTTCTGTGTCTAAAAGTGATTTATATGTGATGGCAGAGATTTGTCATGAGTTGTAAGGGGAGAAGTTTGGTCAGTATTACTAAGTTTGTGCAAATTTTGAAACTGAATTAGACATCTGAAATGAAACTAGTAAGTTTATATTTAGGAGATTCTCGTAAACATTCGTTTATGAGTTTATATTGCATAAACAGGTTTATATTATATTAAGGGTTTATATTGTATAAAGACTAACTACTTGATAAATATATATTTTCATTGTTACGATTATAATAGTGGTTTGGGACATTTTTATCCCTGAAACCTTGAAACTGAGAGTTGTTACCCTCTGATTAAAATCTATACCTATTGGGTATGGTGAACCAGCTGCCTAGGAAAGTACCTGATGTGTACACTGTGTTGTGTACTGTTAAATAATCATACTTCATCACAGTCTTATGAACTATTTATATAATTGTCCCTACTTATTAGTTAAGGAATTATGAGTTTTAAGGAATTTCATTTACCTGAGGTTAGTCAACCAGCCAGTAAATAGAGAACTCCCATCCTGTCAGTTTTTTCTCTTATATACTTAGGTGCTTCTGAATTATAGGCTAAGATAGTATGTTCTCAGTGAAGCAGGAAACCTTGCTGAAATCTAAAGAGACCAAGATATAGTCTCAAAAAGAATATAAATTGTCAAGGGAAAACTTTTGTTGTATTGCTATATGTGAAAAGAAACGTTGAATACAGGACACTGGTGTATCTAAGGGAATTTGGAGAAAGAAAACCGAAAGGTGTAGTCCAGATATTTGAGTCTTTAATGAAGCCCTTTTCTCTAAGAAGTCTATCTCACTGATGTTATTGAACAACTTTTCATTACTGACTGATGGACCCAGAAAAGAATCGCCACCATCAGTGAATGAAATTGGTGTTCCGGTCTATATACTTAGTATCTGCTGCACTAGAAGCTTGGTGGGTCTTGGCATTCTTGTCAGGCTGCATTCCTGGATTCAAGAAGCTGATAATGAGACCCTGCCCCCTACTCATCCAGTCTCCATGTTACTATGAGGCTTTACTACAGACTGGCTATTTCCTCAAGGCCTTCTCTTATTCTAGTTGACTGTCTACAGTGTTATAAAACATGGGAAAGTACTGTTTTGAAGGTGATACTAGTCAAATTAAGTTTGTGGAAAGACTTGTTAAATTGTTTAAATTATCGGCAGGATGATCCATCTGCAATGGATTTTGTCACCTCCGCTGCGAACCTCAGGATGCATATTTTCAGTATGAATATGAAGAGCAGATTTGATATAAAATGTAAGTTGTCTTGTTCTTTGGTTGTATTATCTAAAATTCTGAGTAACTGTTTTTTAACAGTCAAATATATTCATCTTTGTTTTTTAGCAATGGCAGGGAACATTATTCCTGCTATCGCTACTACTAATGCAGTGATTGCTGGGTTAATAGTATTGGAAGGATTGAAGATTTTATCAGGAAAAATAGACCAGTGTAGAACGGTGAGTATATATATTTTCATTTTTTATGCAACATCTTTTATTTTTAAATTTAATTAGTTTTTAAAGTAATCTACTCAATGTGGGGCTTGAACTCTGGATCCTGAGGTTTAGAGTCATGTGCTCTGCCCGCTGAGCTAGGCAGGCGCCCCTGTCCAACCTTTTTTTCATAGTTTATACTTTGGGGGAAAAAAAACTTATAAATAACATATTAACTAGATCATTTTAAAAATTAAATCAATGAAATTGGTTAAAGCAGTGGGGAAAAAAGCACTGTTTCAGTTACCCCCGTGATTTCATGTGTAAGTAAGCTTCCTGGAAATTATAGCCAAAAAGAAAACATTTGCTCCTCTTATTTTTGTCTGAAATAGAAGCAGAAGCTAGTTTGCTTCTAACAGTTGCCTAGTTTTACTGAAGTCTTAGAGGGACTTGTGTGGTTCCTTCTGTTATTTTTTTTTTAAATATTTTTTCAATTCTAGGAGTTATCTATGGTTTTAATTTTGTCGTTTTATAGTACTCTCCTTTTTTGTTCTTGTTTTTCAGTCTCCTTTTTGGTTTTAAATCTAGTCCCATGTTCTTTAATAATGTCAGTGTCTGAACTCTGGGTGAGTCTACTGTCGTTTCTGCTAGATTTTACAGTATTTTGTTGACTTACGGTGTATTTTTTTAATCGAATTAGTGTTAATGTGTCTGGTAATTCTTAAGGACTTACTAAAGGTGTGCTTCTTCAAAGAGGATTTGTGTTTATTTAATAAAATCTTTAAAAAAAATAAATTCTTTATGGGCAGCCCCGATGGCGCAGAGGTTTAGCACTGCCTGCAGCCCAAGGCGTGATCCTGGAGACCCTGGATCAAGTCCCACGTCAGGCTCTCTGCATGATGCCTGCTTCTCCCTCTGTCTGTGTCTCTGTCTCTGTCTCTCTCTCTCTCTCTCTCTTTCTCTCTCTCTCTGTCTCTATGAATAAATAAAATCTTTAAAAAAATAAAATAAAATAAATTCTTAGCTTTAGTTTTTCAGCTCCTATATCCAGACAGCAAATCTTCATGAGCCTTGTCTTACCATAATGAAATGTGAAGGAAGATAACATGTCGTTCTTCCCTCCTCTTCCCCTCCCCCCTTACGTCCCCTAAGCACCAAGGCCAAAATCTTTTTTTTTTTTTTGTTTCCTATTTTTGTGGGAAAGATGCTTTTATTCTCCACATACCTCCCCTTCCAGGTCCTTGTTCTATGCAGGAGTCTCCTGTTAATTCCTACCTTGCAGAATACCTGGGTGGCTCAGTGGTTGAGCGGCTGGCTTTAGTTCAAGGCATGATCCCGGGTCTGCGGATCGAGTCCTGCATTAGGCTCCCTGAGAGGAACTTGCTTCTCCCTCTGCCTGTGTCTCTGCTTCTCTCTCTGTATCTCTCATGAATGAATAAATAAAATCTTTAAAAAAAAAATTCCTACATTGCTCGAGGGATGGACTAAGTTTATTTTTTAAAACTAAAGCCACTGGATATTCTCTCTGGATTCCTGCTTTTACTTTGATTTTGCTTGAAGATAGTTTGCATTCTTACCAGCTGAGAAATTTTTAAAACTGCCTTAAAAAACATTTAGCCAATACTTTTGATCTTGTTTAGGTTCTCCTTTTTACTATAATGTTGAAATGAAAGGACCAATTTATTTTCAGGATTTTCTTTTTTTTTTATTATTTTTTATTTTCAGGATTTTCTAAAAACTGCCTCCTTTAAAATGGTACTCGTACTTTTCAGTGCCATTATTGATACACTCTTAAAATACCTTTTATTGTTGGGGCACCTGGGTGGCTCAGTTAAGCATCCAACTCTTAATCTCAGCTCAGGTCTTGATCTCATGTTGTAAGTTCAAGCCCCATATTGGGTTCCATGCTAGGTGTGGAGCCTACTTAATCCATTTTTGGGACGCCTGGGTGGCTCAGCAGTTGAGCGTCTGCCTTTGGCTCAGGGTGTGATCCCGGGATCTGGGATCGAGTCCCACATCGGGCTCCTTACAGGAAGGCTGCTTCTCCCTCTGCCTGTGTCTCTGCCCCACTTTCTTTCTCTCGCTCTCTCTCTGTGTCTCCGTGTCTCATGAATAAATAAAATCTTTATAAAATAAAACTTTTTTCTGTTTTCATGAAATTTTGGGACAAAGGAATGCAGAGTCATTGCCAGTCTGTCATCTTGATTTGATTTGCTGTGTAAATCTTTTTTGACTGTCCTATTTTTAATTTTTAAGAACTTCTTGTTTGGGTTTTTTTTTTTAGATTTTCTTTATTTATTCATGAAAGACACAGAGAAAGAGAGGCAGAGACACAGGCAGAGGGAGAAGCAGACTCCATGCAAGGAGCCTGACATGGGACTCGATCCCGGGTCTCCAGGATCACACCTTGGGTTGAAGGCAGCACTAAACCGCTGAGGCACCAGGGCTGCCAGAACTTCGTGTTTTAATTTCCAACAGCCTGAGTTTGTCCTGTGGCTACAGAATACATCACTTGGAGCTGATAGACAATATTAATTAATGAATTTATTAAAATGTCTACTGTTTCCTGTGACATCCTTCTTGTTTCTTTACCTACTCAGCTTTGTCCCTCTCTTGGGTTGATGATGTTTAGGTCTGCATTTTTGGTTCACATTTATAAACTGAATTTTAGGACGGCGTAATAGTCTTAGCCTGTTAATAGTGTTAGCATTTGTTTTCATGACTGTTGATTTCCCTTAGTACAGTTACCTTCCCAGTGAAACCTAAGATCAAACAAATCTATTCCTCCATTGAACCCTGCCTCTGGCCCTGCCAATACAGTGACTAACTGTTAGCACTACTGTTAACAGGAGCGCCCTCCTCCCAGCAATAACTGCTTCCTACAGGATTTACTTCATTAAGCTTGGGGGATCCATGGGGTTCCTCTTTAGAATTAGTTCATCTTAGCAAGCGCCACTCTTAACATGGTCATCACAAGATGAAAATTTATTTATCTGCTTCTAGTGGTGTTCTCACATTGGTTTGTATTGATCTTGCTAGTATTTACCAAACTTTGTAGTAATATGAGGTGAGGCCTTCTTAAATTCCAGTGCAATTTTTATTATTTTTTTTAAGGTTTTATTTATTCATGAGAGACACAGAGAAAGAGGGGGGCAGAGACACAGGCAGAGGGAGAAGCAGGCTCCATGCAGGGATCCCAATGTGGGACTCGATCCCTGGTCTCGAGGATCATGACTTGAGCCAAAGGCAGACGCTCAACCTCTGAGCCACCCAGGTGTCCCTCGGTGCAATTTTTAAAATTTGCATTGGCTTTTATTTTTTTTGTTTGGGTACTAGGCAGGATGGAAGGTGGTAAATAGATGCTAATACTGCCTGAAGTACATTTTTTTTTCTCGTAATTATATAAACATTATTATTGTAGTTATCATAGACAAGTTGAAAAGAAAGGCAGTATATTGGTTCCATACATCTGTGAAGGTGTCATCATTAATTGGAGAAATTAATATATGTTGCTGTTATTGAGAAGTTGGCTTAAAATTGATAACCACTAGGAAGACACTCAAAAGCTTATTTAAGATCAGAGAGGAGTACAGCTAGACCCTTACTTGGCTAAAAAACTAGTTTGTACTCAAGTTCAGAGTCTTGAGCACAAGATTTCTTTTTAGTAAGCGTAGCCTTTGACGTGGTAGCTAATTGGAAAAGTTGGAAAATCAAGCTCTTAAGGTCTTGGTCTTATGTTTTTTGCCATCTAGAAGGGAATACTTAAGTCATTTTTTATTGGCTCTACAGTAAACAAGACGGTAGACTTTCAGTTGTATGATATATAAAATTGTAACTCAGATTTATGGATTCTGCTTGTATTTTTTTTCTCCTCCAAAGATTTTTTTGAATAAACAGCCAAACCCAAGAAAGAAGCTTCTTGTGCCTTGTGCACTGGATCGTCCAAACCCTAATTGTTACGTATGTGCCAGCAAGCCAGAGGTGACTGTTCGACTGAATGTCCACAAAGTGACTGTTCTCACATTACAGGATAAGGTAAGTGCAGACACTGGTTCTCTTCCACAAAGTATGTTCATTTTTCTTTCCTAAAAACAGAAAACCCAGGTTCCCTTCTGCTTGATAGTGTTGGTGTGATAAACTAAAAGCCACATAATTACTCTGAAAGATACTGACTACTAAAGTGCGTTGCTCTGATATTCTAGGTTGCTTTACTATCTGAGTTCCTGCTGGTTTTTTGTCTGTGGTTCCAGAGTATGTGCCTCACATGCCAGAAGGGAGTAGGAATGGAATAGGAAGGAAGTATGAATAGTAGGAAGGGATGGAATATGCACCATAGGTGGTACAGAGGTGATACAAATTCTTGGCAAACAAGAGACACTATGTTCCCAGATAGTGTGTAAATTCTCTGTTCTCTGACAAGCAGTATCCTTAAATGGTCTGGTGATCATCCTGATTCTGGTGTGTTATTAAGTTGGCCTCTTAACAGAATTCTGCATTTGTGTACCTGGATTCACCATTTGAGCTCTGGAGTGAGGAAAATGGAAGTTTAGGATCAGGTCTGGCCCTTAGGTTTCTCCTAAATTGGCTAGATGTAGTTTCTTTATAAATGGCCCAAATGGGTGCCACTTCCCACTTTGGGGATTACTTCAGATTGTTCTCTGATAACATCCATCATCGTGTTTCATATTTATATGACACAGGTGCAGTAGACTCTTGTGGCCCAGTTCTCCCAGAACTGATTAAATGGGACAGATTGATTTGTGCTTGTGTTTTGATGGAGAAGCATGCCCCACCTACTTTCTTAGAAAATAATTGTAGTTTGTATGTAATCATTCTTGAGCTTAAAAGCAATCCCACTATTTGTAGGATAATCAGACCTTTCGAGAATTCGTCCTTTTTTTTTTTTTTTTTTTTTAAAGAACAGGTAGGATTTTACAGATGATTATCACTCTTATCTTGAAATTTAAAGAGAGATGGAGGGACACTTGGGTGGCTCAGAGGTTGAGCGTCTGCCTTTGACTCAGGACGTGATCCCAGTCCAGGGCAAGTCACACCTAGGGCTCCCTGTGAGGAACCTGCTTCCCCCTCTGTCTATGTCTTCGCCTCTCTCTCTGTCTGGGTGTCTCTCGTGAATAAATAAAATCTTTAAAAATGAATGAATGAATTTGAGATGGAACTTGGGAAGCGGAATACTATCAAGTATCAGTTTTTTAATAAAATTTCCATCTACAAAACGTGCAAATACAGGATTGGTATAGAGACTAAGTGTCTAGCTCAGTACCTGATCTGTAGGGAAGGACAAAATACGAAGGGCTTATCAAGAGTTCACAACTGCCCATTTGGAGCAAGTTTTATCTGAACTTTATCAGTGGTCAAATGTGGGGGTACATGGTAGGCAAACATGGGCATGGAGTAATTGGGTGAATTTCTAGTGCTTTCCTGCATGCCCTGGGGTATCTTAAAGGACACCTTTGCCCCTTTCAATGGAAGGGGAAAGTAAGAGCCTTTGTGGAAAAAATGTCAGTTTTTTGTTTTTTAATGATTTTTAGCTATATATATTAATATTTTGAATCTTTTTTCTTTATAGATAGTGAAAGAAAAATTTGCTATGGTAGCACCAGATGTCCAAATTGAAGATGGGAAAGGAACAATCCTAATATCTTCAGAAGAGGGAGAGACAGAAGGTATTAATACATTGCGTTTATTCACTCCCCTCATTGGATGGAATCTGTGTACATGAAGAAGTAACATTAGTTTGTCTGTTTACGGTACACATTACTTGGTATCACAGCTGAAAGGGGCAATATTTGGTCATGGAAGTGCTCTTCCAAGGTGGCACTGCCTTGCTGGGATCACATTTTCAGATTTGAGGACTCCCATGTTGTCAGGGTATCTCAGGGACTGTCAGGAACCCTGTGAATGGTTAGGTTTATAGTGACCATGAACAAGGAACCATCTTGCCTGTCTCATGGATCCTGGGAGCTAAATTAGTAATGTGAAGATTGCTCTGGCTATTAAGGTAGGAAGGATAATTTAATGCTATTAGGTGTTTTGTCCAAGAGCAGAGAAGCCTTCATAGACCGCTATAGAGCAGAAAGTAATGCTGAAAATCCATGCCCACTTTTGTTTTAGGCTTTCTTTTTCAAAAGTTCAGGCAGGTCGGGGCACTTAGGTGGTGTGGTCTGTTAAGTGTCTAGTTCTTGTTTTGGCTCAGGTCATGATCCTGGGGTCGAGGGATCGAGCCTGAGATTATGGGATCCAGCCCTGTGTCAGGCTCTGTACTCAAGCAGAGTCAGCTTGGGATTCTCTCTCCCTCTGCCCTTCCCACTTGTGTTCTCTGTCTCTCTAAAATAAATCTTCCCAAAAAAAAAAATAGTTTAAACAGGTCATCCTGTTTAATGCATTTGTTGTACAAAGTGCGATGCATTTGATTCTGTTTAAGCTTAGAACTGATAATAATTGGGGATCCCTGGGTGGCTCAGCGGTTTAGCGCCTGCCTTTGGTATAGGGCGTGATCTGGAGTCCCGGGACCGAGTCCCACATCCAGCTCCCTGCATGGAGCCTGCTTCTCCATCTGCCTGTCTCTCTCTCTCTCTCTCTCTCTCTCTCTCTCTCTCTCTCTTTCTGTGTGTGTGTCTCATGAATAAATAAAATCTTAAAAAAAAACCCCTGATAGTTCCCTTACCTCTTCGGTCACTTTAGCAGCTCATTTTCTTGGGCTACCACTTGAGTTGATTTCACCACATCCACAATTTTATCAGTGTACCATTACTTTGAAAATCTGGGTGTTTTCCCCAAATGTGTGATGTGTGTATTCACACATTTGTTCATTGATTATTTATTCAGGACAGTTTGCCAGATTCTGATGGGGTTATTCAAATGTCGAGCCTTTACATTAAAACTTAGTGTCAGGATTCTTCTTGACTATAGTTTTTTGTCAAGAACTTGTTCAAGGCCATGTTTTGCATAGGTTTATTCTAAATATCTGGTTGAATATATTTAACACCCCATTTTAGCCGGCTGTCTTTACTCACAGAAAGTTTGTGATTATATATTCTCCCCTTGGTTCTCTGGTACTGACCAGCTCTTTCAAGTGCTAGGACTTTAAAGGGTTTTTTTGGTTTTTTGGTTTTTTTAATCTATTAGAGCACAGCTGGGCAGGTGGAGAGGAACAGACAGAGGTAGAAGGAGAAGCAAAATCCCTGCTGAGCAGGGAGCCGGGCATGGGGCTCAATCCCAGGCAAGCCCTTGGGATCATGACCTGAGGCGAAGGCAGATGCTTAACCAACAGCCACCCAAGCACCTTCACAAATACTAGGACTTTAAAAATGGAAACTGGCCAAGAATCTCAAGTGACTAGACTGGCCCTTCTCCACAAAATACATGTGCTACTGAGGGAGAGAACATATATTCAAATATTTTGTATCCGTCTGTGTTATAAGTATGGTCCTAGGTGTTTATGATTCAAGAATGAATAAGGAAGATAGTGGTCCCTGTCTTGAGGTACTCTATAGCCTGGAAGGAGAGGAGAGATGATCAAGTGGGTTTAATACAGTCTAACTATAGGAAGAGAGCATATAAGGTAGGAATTGAAGCCTTGTGAGACGAGGAGAGGGGTCACATGAGAAAGGACTCTGGGTCAGTTCTTAGATGGAAAGGTGCTCTGGGCAGAGAAAGGAATGACTGCATTTGGGCAGAATCGGCAGCCTTTATAAATAAACGTGTGAACTAGTGAAACAATTTTGGAATCGCCAGTTACTTGTTTTACTGGAAAGTGGAGTGCTGTGTGGTTGGCAGTGGTGGCACAGCTGGAGGGCTTCCTGTGCCATGCTGGTGACATTGTTTGCCGTCCCGTCCCCCAGGGCCATGCTCCCACCAGAGTTTATAAGCAGGGAAGTAATGTATTATAGGAAGAAAAAAATGAAAGTAGTGAGGGATGTTTACTAAGGCAAAAGCAAATGAAAGAGTTGAAATTTACAGTCAGAGTTCAGGGGCCAGGTGAGGAGAAATAGCATTGTTGGGCAGATGAGGACTATCACAGGACTCTGGCTTCAGAGATGATATGCTAATTGACCAGAATAGAACGCATAGTAACTGCTTCTCTTTCAGACATGTTGGGTCTGAGGAGTTAGTGTTGAGAGGGGAATGTGTGAAAGGGCTTGAAGATTAAGTCTTAGGTAGGAGCTATCATTCTCTGAAGGCGTCTCAGGTAGCTTAAAAAGTTAAAATAAGAAAAATCAATCTGTAGGGGTACCCCACTGACTCAATCAGTAGAGCATGCAGTTCTCAATCTCATCTCAGAGTCACGAATTTGAGCCCCACATTAGGCATAGAGTTTACTTAAAAAAGAAATCTGTAAAATTAGAAACTCAGTAGTTTCTGGGTTTCAGGGTCAAGTAGGGAGGATTCTTTCTAAGCATTTTCCTTATAAGCAACAAAAAAATAAAGCATTATTAGATTGTATAGAGAATCACATAAATTTAATGATGGAGGACTAGAATTTAAAATACAGTCTACTTAGTATGTGCCACACACTACATAGGTCAGCAGGTTCTATACGGTGTGTGTCCCTCACAGAGCAGATGTTTAATAAAGTGCACTCTGGTGATAAGGGGGTGAAATTGAGAGCAAACTGAGGAAGCAGTTTTGTAAATGATACCTGAGTACTTTTACTGGTCCAGGGAGAGGAACATTTGAACAGGCAGGAGAGAAAGGATAATTAAGGCAGAAAGACCCAAGAATAGGGAGGGTGAGGTGGTGGGGACATCAAAAGTTTGGTTCAAGGAATTGTTCTTCATTGAAGTATCTATAAACCATGGAGCAAAGGTTTATTCAGTGCTAGTGGGTGTTAGGGACTGTGCTGCATGAAGCAGAAATATTCACATGAACCAGAAATGACATGTGGAAGCTGAAACCAGATTGGAGTGATTATTTTTGGGAGGTCCCATAGGCTTGTCATTGAGAAATGTTGAAAATTCATGTTGAGAAATGGAAATCCATTCAAATCAACAAAGTTGTCTCATATTTCTGAATTTTAAAATTTGCTGAAAAGTAGTTTTTTAAGTTGTTGTGGATAACCTCTCTGCAAGTAGACTATATTTTGAACAACACTAAAAGTTGTCTTTGACGCCTCTAGGAGTCCAGAATAATTTGGTTTGAATGGGAGAATGTTGTCAGAACTTCTTACAGTTTGGTTCTTTTGAAGCAGTTTTAGTTGTTGAGTATTAACTCGGGGCTGAATTTTTAAGTGCCTAATATTTTAGTGATTAGTTCACTTGGGCCACCATTCAAAAATACACAGAGTAACTTAAATAACATTTATTTTCTCATGATGCTGGAGGCTACAGGTTGTAAGATCAAAATGTGCGCAGGTTTGGTTTCTCTTGAGGTCTCCTTGGCTTCTTACAAGGATTCCACTTAGATTGGATTAGGGCCAACCCTAATAGCCTCATTATAACTTAATTACCTATTCAAAAAGAAGGCACTGTTTCCAAATACTGTCACATTCTGAGGTACTGGGGTTAAGGCTTCAACATAGGAATTTTGAGTGGGTGACACAATTCAGCTTATAATAGGAGTTTAATCTTTTTTAAACTAATGTGACTGCTCCATGGAAATCTTAAGTGAAGTATCTAAATTCCTTTCCAATTTCTTAGCTAATAATCACAAAAAGCTGTCAGAATTTGGAATTAGAAATGGGAGCCGGCTTCAAGCAGATGACTTCCTTCAGGACTACACTTTATTGATCAACATCCTTCATAGGTAGGAACTATTGATATATTTTTAAGTGTAATAAATTATCTGAATATAAAAACGTAAAGTAGAGAAAAAAAGTTTTCTTACTGTTAAGCCCTACTCTTCATTTGAAACCACACAATATATTTGCTTGAGTTGGCTGCTAAGTTCCCTGATGCTTGACCTATAGAAGAATCTGAGAATTCAGAAACAGAAGGGATAGGCAAAACTAAAATAAAAACTTCTTATTTTAAAGATTTCTCTGAAGAAAGAAAGAAATCTTTGTCCAGTAAAACAAATATTTCGTTTGTGATCTGTAACAATAACAAGACATTTTAAGATTATCCTATAGAGATTATTGAATCATTTGTTTTTTTTTATTTGATTTAATGTCTTGCCCATTTTATAAAAAAACATTCGTATTCTTGCATTACAGAATGTTTGCATATATATAACACAGTTAAAATACGGATGGTCCTCCATTTTGATGTGGTTAGCTGTCGAATAAGGTGCATTTTTTTGTGTGTATGTTCCCGTTGGTACACCTTAACTACACCCTGACTTAGGACTTTTGGATACCATCTAACCAACAGGAAAGGGGTTGCTACCTGCATCCACTTGTTTGGCTAATGTTGCCGTCTATGAATTTAAAGAATGTGTAGCTGTTTGGAGGATATCATATTTTATATACTTGGTTTATAAAAAATATAAATGACAAGAAAGACTGAATGTGAGTTATTGGTAGTAAGTACTGCATTTTACAAAGCTAGGCATGCCTCGTGGCTCAGCTGGTTGAACATCTGCCTTCTGCTTAGGTCTGGTCCCAGGTCCTGGGATTGAGCTCAGCGGGGAGTCTGCTTCTCCTATCTCTGCCACTCCCCTTGCTTGTGCTCTTTATCTCTATTAAATAAATAAAAATTTTAAAAGAAAAAAGTTTCATAAAGTTAGACAATGGAGTCAAAGACTGAAAAGGCTTGGGAGTGATCTCTAGCCTCAAACACCGTTGGATACCAATGGTGTGCTCGTGTTCAATTATACAAGAAAACAATGGAAGGACATGTTACAATAAAATGGAAATATATCAGATGGTGTCTAAAGAGGAGGCATAATTAGGGTTTTTTTTTTTATCATATTTTTTAGCTCTCTGGGAACAGAACCCCCCCCTTAAAACATGTAAGTCTTTTGCTTGACTTTCATGCATTAAACTTTCATACATGTTTTTGGGAACTCATTACAAAAGCAGGGTGCTGCCTGTAAAGATGGGGGGGAAACCCAGAGTCCATGTAACCGCCCTATTCCTAAAACACCAAATTACTCTGGTCAAGATCAGAGTGGAATATATAGAATCTTTAAACATAGTAGCCGAAGAAATAATGCCTAAAAGATATATTGGGTTGCGGAGTTCTGAATTTCATTTTCTGCTCTACCAGTAAAAGTTACATAATACTGTTTTAAAAATCTTTTTCTTGATCTGAAGGGGCAGTGGTACTGGCCATCTGAGAGTTTTGAATTTCACAAAAATTTGTTAATGTGCAGTCTAATTTTTATTTTATTAGCTCTTTGAAAATCAGGATCCGTATATTTGGTGTGTACATCGTACATGCACTTAGAGCTTAACAGTGTCTTTCTGGTGTGCTTTTGCTATCCTCTATAGTCATGGTGGTCCAGTTTTACATTGTGTCATTCTTTTGCAGTGAGGACCTAGGGAAGGATATTGAATTTGAAGTTGTTGGTGATGCCCCAGAAAAAGTGGGGCCCAAACAAGCTGAAGATGCTGCCAAAAGCATAACTAATGGCAGTGACGATGGAGCTCAGCCTTCCACGTCCACTGGTGAGTCACGGCCCCAGCCAGCCAGCACTTTAATTACCCACCAAGCAAGCAAGTCATTATGTAGAAACAAATGGATTATTTTACAAATAAGACCATAAAACAAATCCACAGGACTGTTAGAGGTGTGTATTGATTTGGCATTGTTTTAATAGAGCTTTGTATGTATGAACCATGAACATATTTAAGTCTAGGGGAAATTCTTATGGAAAACAGGAACTGTTCTTTTTTGTTAGTGGGTTTTTACAACTGGAAATGTTAATGAGTGTACTAGTGCATGAAGACACTTAATTTTTCATAGTAGTAGTTTTGGATTTTGTATGCCTGTTTTATTTAGGGAAACAAATCGATGCATCTGACTATTTTGAGTGAACAGATGCTGTAAATAGAGAATTAAGCATTTCAGTTTTCTCGGAACTGTTATGACTTTGGTAAAGTGCATCAGAGGCTGTTTCCCTCCACAGTCAGTGCTAGTGCTTGGTGCTTTGCTGTGTGCTCAGATTTGGATGTTTCCTCAACCTGCATCCCACAGCAGCCTCCCTTCATTCTTTACTCAGGAAATTAAATTTCTACTTCTCTGTTTCCATTTCTTTAACCCTGTGTCTTTGGTGTTCTTTGGAATATGGTTGTTCTTGGTTCTTATGTTCTCTGAGAACTTTTTAAAGATAGACTTTGAGACTAGCTAGAGTGTAGTCCACCTATGAGCCATGACCTTTCTTCCCCTCCAAAAATAGAAAAAGTCTTTCATTCTCCTGTAAGGAAGGGACTTTGGTAGTTTTTCAGAAACCATAAATTAAAATGTGCATTCACTGATCCCTTACTGTGGGTTGGTTTGGGAGGCTATAGCAATGAGTAAGGTAGGTAGGTACTCTGTTTTTGCTTTGGTGGGGATGGAGGATGGGGTGGGGGTGGTTCATGAAACCAACTGTAGTGTAAGGTTAAGAGCATGCACTGTAGAGCCCACTGTGTGGATTTGAGTCCTGGCCTCATCTTCTGCTATTGTATGACCTTGGGCAAGTCAATCTCTGTACGTCAGTTTCCTTTTCTGGAAAACGGATAATAATGTTATCTTCTTTATAGGGTTGTTGTGATGATTAAATGAGTTGTTATATGCAAAGTGCTCAGAACAGTTCCTGGCACATTGTAAGTGCTATATATATGTTGTTGTTGTTGTTGTTTTATTATTATTATTATTATTACCACCACTCAGTATTAGGATATGCACCTTCCCCTTTTCTGTTGGAGAAATAGAAAAAAGGAACTATGATAATTTGAGTTCTATAATGCTTGTTACAGTTTTTTTTTTTTTTTGTTTAGATTAGAAAACAAGTAGGTGCTTGTTACAGAAAACATTAAAACAGTACAGAGACGTGTAATGTGTAAAGTGAAGATTCCCTACGGGTGGCCTACCATTCTTAAGTTTGGTATATATTAAAAATGCCAGCTTTTCACTTTCATAAAATATTAGTGAATCACTAGTAACTCCCACTCCACTTTTAACCATTTTTCCCTTTTTTCTGAAATAAGCACAAGAGCAAGATGATGTGCTCATAGTTGATTCAGATGAAGAAGGTCCTTCAAATAATGCTGACATCAATGAAGAAGAGAGAAGTCGCAAGAGGAAATTAGATGAGAAAGAGAATATCAGTGCAAAGAGGTCCCGCACAGAACACACAGAAGAGCTTGATGATGTGATAGCATTAGATTGAACAGCTGCCTCTAAACAGGACCCTCTTACTGCAGTAGGTCATCTGGGCAGAACCAGGTTATTTGTTACGTACTTTGTTCCAAAGGGAAAAAATTGACACCAGTGACTCGAAGATGATTCTGCTCCTTTGGAAAGCTTTCATTTTGCTAGAACAATTAGAAACATTGCGGTATGCGGTATTGAAAGTAGGAATATAGTTTTAAAGCCCTTTGAACAAAGTGTGTGCATAACCAGTCATGAGATGAAACAACACAATGCATGTTGCCTTTTTAATGTAAATACCCTTAGGTATCATTTAACAGTTTTAAAATATTGTGGTTTAGTAAAGTTGATACCTGGTTATAAATATTATGCCTTTATTTTTGGTTAGAAGAAGAATTATTTTTAGCCTAGATCTAACCATTTTTCATACTCTTAACTGACTGAAACAGATTCAAAGAAGTATCAAGTGCTATGCATTGAAACGTGTTTTTAAATGTTACCTGGCACTATGTATATTAATGTAAAACAATGTTAATTTACTCAAGTTTTCAGCTTGTACTGCCTGGTGTGTCTGTGTAAGAAGCCAATTTTGTGTATTGTTACAGTTTCAGGTTATTTATATTTGATGTTTTGTAGAACTCAAATACAACTATACTGTACTTATGGACCAAATAAATGGCATCTGCATACTTGTTATACATGCCTGCATAGTTCACGTTTCTGCTGCCTTAGTGGGTTTATATATTACTGCAGGCATGCTAAATTCTTTCCTTCTAAAAACTTAACTCCTAATGGATATGAAGGTTAAATGATCTCCACTGTTTGCCATAGATGAGTACTTTCTAAAATAAAACTTTAAATGGCAGTGTTGCTTTTTAAGTTTGGATTGCAAACAACTGGCCTTCTGTTGAGAACATTAAGTGATTTTTGCCCAGCCCCGGGAACTTAGAACCTTGGATTTGAGATTCCAGAGCAGGGGAGAGTCTTCTTTATTCTACAGTCTTCTCTGGGTTGCCCCTCCCCCCCCCCCACCCTCAATTCATCTGAGTCCCTTCTTGAGTGTGTACCATTTAGGGCCCAACTCCAGCCTACATATGTGGCCAGACCAGCACTGGATGGATCAGCATCCCTGTCTCTGCCGCTGGCCTCAGAGGACCTTGGCCCTTAGGGGGTACTCTCCTCACACAGATGTGCCTTGAGTTTTTAGATAACAGAAACCCCTGGAGTTGTTTTCCCCCATTCTATACCCCGATCTTCGGTGGTTTTGGCTGCAGTCGATTAAATTTCAAGTTATTGGTTCATCATTTTGTTCTCCTTTGTATAGTTCTTACTCTGCCATCTAGGTTATTAACTCTTACTCCTTGTTTTGTATCATTTGTAAATTCAGCATGTAATCAAAGCCTTCAGAAAAATCATGTTGAACAAGACTCCGCCCTCAGGAGCTGCCGCTTGATGCCTGCAGGATGGACTGACTTCCAGCCTTCAGATACAGCACTGAGCTAGCTGAATCCCCACCTACAACTGTATGAGTGTATGAGGTTCTCTTTGCCTTTAGAGTCTTACAAGATGTTCCATTTTCCTCCAGGGGAAAAAAAAATCTCAAAATTATAAAACTATGTAACAGACGATAATGAAATATTCTGGAAATCCACCTCTCAGAAATGTTTCGGTTAACTGGTCGGTCACTGGTGATCATGTTCAATTTTGAAATTCCATTCCTAAAACCTCATACTACCCTTTTAGACTTCATTATCAATGTATTTTTCCAGCATTTTATATATTTCTTTTATTCTTTTCCATTTATATGTACATGGCAGTAAATGCCAGTTTGACCTGTAGAGTGAGGTTTCTGTTTTGGGAGACCAGTGTTTTGTTTTTGTTTTTTTTTTAACCTCTGCAACAACTCTTATAACTATCTTTTCCAGCAGGTTCTGTCCATTTTGTACCTGTTTCTATAAAATCAGGGTTTATCAGCAAGGCAGGTCCAATGCAAGGGACCCAGTAGACTGAGCAGATCCAAGCTGCCTCCACACCCCTGGAGCATGGAGACACTTTAGATGTGGCCTGGTATTGGTGGTTCTCCTGTGCAAGTTGTCTTCTCAGTTGGGGAGCTAGATGCAGAACTCGTCAGGGGCCTTTCCCCAGCAGCTCTGTCCTGAAATACAGTCTGAAAACCATCTTCCAGCCTTAATGGGAACAGTCTGGTGATTCAGGTTTACCATCTAGTCTATCGTCCCAAAGATCAGTCTGCGTACTGCATACTTGGCATGCATGAGAGGACTTGGTGTTTTAACATAGAGCCTGACCCTTTAACCAAGCAGACATCAGTGGATGCCAAAACCTTTCATAAAAAGTTGTGGATGGGATCCCTGGGTGGCGCAGCTGTTTGGCGCCTGCCTTTGGCCCAGGGCGCGATTCTGGAGACCCCGGATCGAATCCCATGTCGGGCTCCCGGTGCATGGAGCCTGCTTCTCCCTCTGCCTGTGTCTCTGCCTCTCTCTCTCTCTCTGTGACTATCATAAAATAAAAAAAAAAAATTAAAAATAAAAAGTTGTGGAGGAACAGAATCTTTACGGTGCTCAGGTGTTGCTGTACAGAGAACTTGCAGAAGGGAAAAAAAGAAAAAATCAGCTTTTGACCATGTGCTGGTCTTGTCACCACTGTATTCGCCTACTCAGACCTGGCATCAGGAACGGGACAACGGGACGTGTGCTTCCCAATGAGATGATAGACTCAGCAGCACGGAGACAAAAACCATGTTAACATGAACCTAATGCAGCATCTAGACGTAACTTCCAGCTGGCAGGAAATGGGGGGGCGGGTAAGAGGAGCAAGCTAAACATTAGGAAGAAACGGACAAGTACAGAATGTGGGATGTTCTCGAACTCAAGTTCAACATACGTGACTTTAGCAATTCTTGTGACAATTGGAAATGGGATATGGTGGTCATAGAAGTATTTTTTTAGGTATGGTAACGTCCTTGTACTTTTGTAGGCCAGTGTCTTTATTCTTCGAATATTAGGGATGAAGCTTCATAACAACTTTTAAATGGCTCAGCAAAATACACAATACAGGAAGAAAAAGATGAAGTTACCCATTTACTGAATCTAGGTGGAGCCTATATATGTTCATTGTACTATCCAACTTTTCTCTGAAAGCCTTCGTAATAAAAGTGGAGAGAGATATATATAGTCTGTATTTTCCTTCTGTGCCTATGTGACTTTCAAGTTTTGTAATGAATATATCCTATGATTTAAATCAGAAAGGCAATAAAGATTATTAAAAATATAAGTTGGCATGAAAAAGTGTTGCAGTGATTCCTGGGTCCAAGATTGATGAAGTCCGCTTTGTTCATTCTTGTTGCTAGGCTGTGATTTAGGAAGAATTCTCTCTCATTTGGTCCTCCAGAGAACTCAGAAGAGAGCCAAGTTGCTTCCAGTAGATTAATGGTTCAGTTAGAAGTCCCAGAAAACATTTGGTTCATAATAGATGTTCCTGGAAATTGCCCATGGGTGGCACACATGTCTAAGTGGACTTGCTCTGTGGCCAAAGAACATTGGCAGATGTAAGCTTCCTACTAGCCTTTTGTAACGTACAGAAAATAGAAACTTAAAAGGAAGTAAAGGAAAACCCAAATCGGGAGAAAATGTGACAGATGTTTCTAGTCACTGTGACTTGGGGAAGGAGTAAAGGCCTGGAATCTCCATTTGACCATTTGCAGGAGGATATATTTAGAGAAGTATTTTTATAGACCCTTTCATGCTGGGAATACATTATTTGCATTCTGCACACACAACTTTTTTCCCCTGCATCTAATTTAAAATAAATTCCAGCCCAAAGTTTGAGAAATTTTTGAACTGTTCTCAATAAAAAAGATCATCTGAGTTGAACTACAGAACTGTGATGATGCTGTGCAGTTTGACTCTCCTGAAGATCTGTTTTCCTGATAAAATAACATTTTGGGCGGGTTTGCTGAATATCTGACTCAGCTTTACAAACTCTAAATCTGGGACGCGTGGGTGGCTCAGTGAGCGTCTGCCTGTGGCTCAGGTCGTGACCCTGGGGGTCCCGGCATCGAGTCCCGCATCAGCCTCCCAGCACAGAGCCTGCCTCTCCCTCTGCCTGTGTGTCTGCCTTGTTTGTCTTATGAATAAATCTCTAAAAAAATTAAAACCTTCAATCTTGCAGCAAGTGATGCCTTACACAGGAAAGGGCTCTGAGGAAAATTTTACTAGAAGTACAAGTGCTCCAAGTAGGTCCCTCGGGCTTTTACTTTGAAACACACCAACAGTTCACGTTCTCAGGTCAGTCCGTCTCAGAAAAGTGTACTCCTTGTGCACGCTGTCACCCACTTGTCCTATAAACGTGTATTGCATCCCTACTCTGCACTATGCTACACTTAGAAGACCTTGCCAACCTCGCCAGCCTGGGTAGAAATCTTTGAAAGCAGTAAGACACTTAAGGGCTGGAGTTCACAGAAACTTAACTTCTTACCTACGCAGCAAGAGGTGGTGGGTTGGGGTTCCCGTGTGTTGTCCAGCTTCCCAGTTGCTCCTGTCAACTTCTAGCAGCACTAAAAGTCATGAACACCCAACTTCCTGCTCAAAAATGTGATAACGGACGCCTGGGTGGCTCAGCAGTTGAGCATCTTCCTTTGGCTCAGGGGGTGATCCCGGGGTTCCGGGACGGGGTCCTGCGTTGGGTTCCCTGCAGGGAGCCTGCTTCTCCCTCTGCCTGTGTCTCTGCCTCTCTCTTTGTGTCTCTTTGTGTCATGAATAAGTAAAATGTTTACCAAAAAATATAACAAATCTGTACGAAGCAGCATCCCCAAATGTCCCGGCCCATGGAACTGCAGATGGCTGGGAGTTGGCCCCGGACAAAGTTTGTGTACAGATTCCCTTTCCTGGAAGCAGGGCAAGATAGTAAAGTAAAGGTCATTCCAAGGTGGCCACTTTCTCCCCGATGAAGGAAGCAAGCTGTGATCATCGGATCGTAACCCTAATTGTTAGACTGGGGAGCCAAGCCTGTCCATGGTTTCAGCTGTCAATGCTTTGACCCTCCTGTGTCCCTGAAGGGGATACCAGGACCAGGGGAAATCGGTGGACGCCAATCTGATTGGAAGAGCCGGGCCTCCAAGGAGAAGATGGAAAAATCCCAGTAAGCTCCCAGTAAGATGTCCTGCCAGGAGAGGAGCATCGCAAAGAACACACCTTGGGTCTGGGGCTGCGTGGGAAGACTGGCTCTTCGGAGCTGAGCCCGAGAGGTACGGTGGCCTTCCCCACTGCTCTCCCCAGGAAGTACTGTTTTTCGAGGGTAAAGATTGTTGCAGGCTGGAGAGAGAGAGAGGAGTGGATCCCAGGAACTCCTCCACGGGGAGTTTGGCCATGTGCCGCCATCCCTCTTCCCTAGGAACCCAAGTTCAACAGCCACACCTGACTGGCATCTGAGTGTGTCCTAAGACTGGGGAAACTCCTGACTTGTGTCCATAATGGGGGTCCAGACAATACAGACACTACAGGGGGTCTGAGGGAAGCCAGATTACAAGGAGAGACGGGGGGGGGGGGGGGGGGGATCTTGAAGTCCCCGTTAGTGTAGACCTTCTGTGTAGGATCGGCCTCTGGGGAATTGGAAGGAAAAAAGACTACGGTTTAGGACTTGGTGTGAAACTAGACTGAACATGCCCTGAGTGTGTCCCCATCCCCGGAGCATGGGATGAGAGGCAGACAGAACCCCACAACTGTGTGGTGAAACTTCAACAGCATACCCCAGGGAGTGGCAGGTAGCACCGGCTCCTACTAGCTTCGGAGGGGTGATTCGACTCCTTTCTTCCCCACTCCACGCAGTAACACGTTTGAAATTGCCCACGGTCGTATTGCTGAATGCTACAAACCGGGGCTCCCGGTAGGTACGATTCTCCCCAGGAGCACTGGTCGTTGAACACCTCTCAGCACACCCCCGGGCCCAGGAAGGAAGAGGCCGCAGAGAGAGGTGAACGCGGAGAACACCCCTACGTCGGGGGAGGGCGGAGAGGGCCTTAGCGGAGGCGGGAGCCAGAAAGCAGACATTTCAGATGGTTTGTGGGCGTTCGTTACCCATTAATTAATTAATTACCATTAGAGCAAGCAATGTGAGTCGGCTGACTCCAACACGCTGCTGAAAGCTGGTCGAAGGCTCTGGTTGGGCAGGTGGGGATGAGAGTTAAGAGCTACCTGTGAGGCCGGAGAGGGCCTTTTCAGCAGGCCAGACGTCCCGGGACTGGAAAGACTACGTCAAGAGTAGGACAGACACTTCTGTGCTTGCATCACCGTCTGCAGTTTGGACTCCTTCTCCAGAACAGTCTCGAGCATCACTGCGCATAAGAGCGCTTTGGTTTGTCGATGACCCTGCTAAGGCCGTGGAATCGCCCCTGCTGACCGGAGGCACCCGCTACCCTCACGCGGTGACACGCATGCCCGCCGGGCCACAGTCTTGCCAAGGCTCCCCTTTTTAAATAGGAGGTAATGTGGTGGGTGACAGGCGATGTCGCGTTGGCCATTTGAATTCGCTGGCCTTCGAGTGGAGATCATTTTTCATGGGATGGCTCCTCTGGGTATTTGCTCCCCCAAAACGCTTGCGTCCACCTGCACCTGCCCCCCACCCCGAGCTCGGCTGCCTCGCACCGTCGAGGCCCGAGGTGCCCCCTGGTCAAGCTGCGCCACCACGGTCCCCACCCAGGCTCCCTGCCTCCCCCGACCTTCCTGAAACTCTCTGAGCCTTTGGGGGGGGGGGCGGTTCCTGCCAGAGAGAGAGAGAGAAACCCTTCCCCCCTCGAGTGGTTTTCCTGAGTCCACAGCAGGTCGCGGAGCGTGACGTTCGCTCTTCCCTGCGAGCTGCTTGGAGTACGCCACAAGGGCTTTGTAGCTTGTGTTTGGGGGGACGGAGCCCTGGTCACCCCTCGCTCACCTCCCTCCCTCCCGGCGAGGTCCCCAGGGCCCCACCGTGTCCCAGGGCCTGCCTCCTTGGCGCCCCCCAAAGGCTCTGAGGGCGGCTGGGGGGAGAAGGGGGTGCCCCGCCCCGCCTGTGGCCCCCACCTCTGGGCTCCCCGCCCCCGCGGAGCTTGAGCCTGCTTCCGGCCGGCCTGGGGGTGGGGGTGTGGGTGGGTGAGGGTGTGGGTGGGTGAGGGGGTGAGGGTGTGGGGGTGAGGGTGTGAGGGTGTGTGGGGGGTGAGGGGGGATGGGGGTGGGTGGGGGTGAAGGGGATGGGGGTGGGGGTGTGAGGGGGGTTGGGGGGTGGGGGTGAGGGTGGGGTGGCGGTGGGGACCCTGCGCACTGCGGCCCCCACCGGCCCGGCCTCCAGCCCCCCCTCCCCCCCGCCCGGGGCCGTTGCGCCGCCAGGGGTCCGTCGAGGGCCCGGGGTCCTCGGGGTCCTCCGGGGTCCTCCGGGGTCCGGGGGCGGCCGGCGCCGGCGAGGCGGAGGGGCCGTCGGTGCCCGCCGCCCGGAGCCCGCCCGGAGCCCGCCCGGGGCCCGCCGCCGCCGCCGCCGCCGCCGCCACTCCCCCCGCATTCCTCAGGCCGCAGCGCCGTGTCCTTCCTCGCATTCCTCCCCCACAAAGGAGTCCCTCCGCCCCGCCGCCGCCGGGGAGGGCGCGGCCCGGGCTCGCAGGGCGCCTCCCGCCGCCGCCGCCGCCGCCGCCGCGCGCGCCTCCCCGCGGAGCCCGCGGCCCCCGGAGCGACCCCGGCCCGCGCGCGCCCCGCCCCGCCCCGCGCCCAGGGCTCCCGGGGCGGGCTCCGGGCTCGGGGCGGACGATGCGGCGGCGCGGCCGGAGCGGCGGCGGGAAGCGGAGGCGGAGGTGACGCGCCGGGGCCGCGGGCCGGGCCATGCAGCGCTCCCGGGCGGCCGCGGACCAGGCGGCCCTGCTCCTGGCCGGGCTGGCCCTGCGGGAGCCCGAGCCCGGCGGCGCCTCCCCGGGCCGGGGGCGGTGGGGGCCGGGGCCGGGGCCGGGGGACGAGGCGGCGCCGAAGCCGGGCCGCAGGGGGAAGGGCGGCGGCGGCCCCGAGGCCGCGGCGGACGCGCCGAGCCGCCCCGAGCGAGGCCCGCGGCGCACGGCGGCCGCCGAGCTCCCGGCGCAGCCCGCGAGCAGCCCGAGGGCCAGCCTGGCGGCCTCCGACGGCGGCAGCGCGCGCTCCAGCGGCATCAGCCTGGGCTTCGACCAGCGCCACGGCAGCCCGCGCTGCGGCCGCCCGGACCCGCGCCCCGGCCCCGGCCCCGGCCCCGGCCCCGGCCCCGGGCCGCCGTCGGGGGGCAGCGCGCGCTCCAGCGTGTCCAGCCTCGGCTCCCGCGGCTCGGCCGGCGCCTACGCCGACCTGCTCCCGCCCGGCGCCGGGCCCGCGCCCGCGCCCGCCCGCTCCCCGGAGCCCGCGCCGCCCGCCGCCTTCCCGCTGCCCGCGCTGCAGCTGCCCGCGGCCCGGGACGGCGGCCCGAGCGCGGCCGAGCGGAGGCTGGAGGCGCTGACCCGCGAGCTGGAGCGGGCGCTGGAGGCGCGCACGGCGCGGGACTACTTCGGTGAGCGGCGGGCGGCGCGCCGGGGGGGGGGCGGGGGGGGACCCGCGGAGGCCGGTGGGGGGGGGGACCCGCGGACCGGGGTGGGGGGCAGGCCCGGGGAGGACCCGCGGAGGCCGGGGGGGGGACCCGCGGACCGGGGGGGGAGGCCCGGGGAGGCCGGGGGGGGGGACCCGCGGAGGCGCCCGCCGTTCCCGGGGTAGGTCGTGGCCGGGCGCGGAATGAGCCGCCCGCGCGGATCGTGCCTCCCTAGCCCTTAGCGCGGGCCTCCGCGCGGCCTGCACCCCGCCAGCCCCAGCCGGGTGGGGACCCGCCGTCCCGGGCCCCCGGCGCCCCCGCGGTGCGCGGACTGGACAGGCGGGGGGGGGTGCGGGGAGGGACGGGAAGGGGCCCAGGCCGGCCCCCCGCTGCCCCTGCTCCGCGCTCGCGGAGCCCACGGTCCCTGGCCCGCACCCCCCAGGCCGACCCTGGCCCGCGATCCCTAGTTCCTTGGAGACCTCGTAGGAGCCTCCCTGCGTCGCTGAGAGGGAAGCAGGAAGACGAGGCACCTGGCCGGGGTGGGGGTGGGGGTGGGGGTGGGGGTGGGGGTGGTTCTCCCGCCCGACGCCTCCGCTCGTCCGTGTGCTTCGTGCGTTTGCTTCGTGCGCAGCCCAGGACCGTCCCGAGCTGGATCTCGACACAGGAGGGTGTGTAGGGGCCAGGCCAGGCCTGGGGGACAGTCCAGGCGGAGGAAGAGTGTGAGCCGGGGAGGCGGGGAGCCCTGCGCTGCACCCCTGGCTCCCAGGGTGGCCGCCTGGGAGGGCCCAGGTGTTCAAGGGAGTGACTGGGCCACGGGTGGGTCGCCTTTGGGAGGGGCCGCCAGGAAGGGTTTCAGGCCCTTCGGGGGGTGGGGCGTTGGGGTGAGAATCTGCGGTTTGGTAGGTCTTGTGGCAGCTGTCAGGTGGCGTTGGGAGCGCAGAGATGGGCGAGGGAGCGGTCGCCTCTCATGCAGGGCAGGTGCGGGGGGGGGGGGGGGGGGAGGGGGGAGGGTCCTTCTGGAGAGAATGACTCCGGTGCTCTGGTCTCCTGTCCCGTGCCCTGCAGGGCCCCCGGTGGGGTGGGTGCCGCGGGCCTCTGCAGCTGCTCATGGCATCTTTGTGTGGAGCGAGGTGGCCGGACCCAAGCAGGTGGTGGGAGGGCGGGTGGCCGGAGACCTCAGGCCGGTGGTCATCCTCCCTAAAGGGCCCCGAGGGGTGGGAGGCGAGTGATGCTAGATCTTTTTTTGATTTTGTTTTTTTCCCCAAGGGAAGCCAGATCTAGGGAACATTTTCCTAATTTCAAAAAACTCGGGCAACTATCGGCTTGAATTGCTGATGACTTAGTGCTGATACTCGGCCTTCTGGAGCTCTAAAAGGTGGCTCTTTCACACACTCCACCTTGAAGCGCAAAGTTCTGCAAAAGGAAGCGTGCAGGTAGCATGAGCTCAAGCCGTGTGCAGGAGTGCACCCCCGCAGGGTGTTTCTTCCTCTCCTGCTGTCCCCCCTTCTCCGGGGCCCTGACACTCACTGACCTCTTGGGCCTTCTCTCCATTCACTGACGTCTTTAGAACTTTCCCGTCTCTCCTCACCAAGTTCCGCGGCCCTTAGCCAGCCAACAGCTCAAGCTTCCGGAACCTCTTTTTTTTTTTTCTTTTTCCAGAATCTTTTTAACTTGGGCCACCTCCCTGCCTCCCTCCTCTGGAGCCACCACGGCCTCCCAGGGCCACACTCTGTTTTTGCTTCGCTGAGACGGCCACCTGGTCTCCCTGGTGCCTCAGTTTCCTCAAATGCCCTCTGCCCTGCAGAACCCCGACCCCCAGTCAGTGCCCCAGCATCCCCAGTCAGTGCCCCAGCACACTTTTTTGCTGCTACACCGGCTGGCGGGGTGCTGGTCTTGAACCTCTGTGATCTGGGCACCACCCGTCACGTGACCCTAAGCCTTGGTTGGATCCCACTTTTATTCCCTCAATCATCTTCGTGCCCCTCTGGCTCCTGCACTTGCCTTGTGCTTTGCTGCAAAACTTGAGGTCGGCACATGCAGGCGGCCTGGTACCCTCAGGGTGTCAAGTCCGCGTCCAGATCTGAGGACCAGGGTCATTCCGCCTCCAACCCCACCTCCTCCATCTTCGGCTCTCCTCTTTCCATTGGTCTTTTTCTTTGGTTGTAAGTATACCAAGGGTCTTTCATTAAAAGAAAAAGGGGAAAAGATAAAAAATAAAAGAAAAAGGGGAGAAAGAAGCAAACCCACACCTGCGTGGCCACCACGTCTTGCTGGTGTGCTCACCTCCTCCCATCGCCACACCTGGTTGGCACTGCCTTGCTCACCTGCGCCCCTTCAGGCTCAGCTCTCTGTCCCCCCTCACGGGACCAAGCCAGCTCTTGCACAGGACCCTGGTGACGCCCTGGCCCCGCTGGTGTTTGCCAGGCCTGGTCTCACCATCCCATAGGTAGAGTCCACCCTCTTCAAAATGCTGCACTCCCTGAGTTTTGTGGAGACTCTGTACACTTGGTTCTCCTCCTTCGGTGTCTTTTTTTTTTTTTCTTCTTATTCTTGAGACACAGAGAGAGGGAGAGACACAGGCAGAGGGAGAAGCAGGGAGGCCAGGCCCGGGGAGCCGATGCGGGACTCGATCCCGGGACCCCCGGATCACGCCCCGGGCTGAAGGCAGGTGCTCAACCGCTGAGCCACCCAGTGTCCCTTCGGTGTCTTTTTATGCAAGTGATGCAAGCGCGTATTTAGAAAAAACCCAAACCGGAGCAAACACTAGTCATACAAAGTCACAGCCTCCTGCCCTGCTTCCACGGCCTGGGGACTCTCGCTCTTCAGCGTGGCCTCTGGTAAGGTAGGAAGCGCCCGGCGGGGCTCCCAGAGTGGGGGGACAAGAGCTAGGGGCAGGGCCTGGGTCATTTTCACTTTAGAAGGGGAAGCGGCGGCAGTTGGCGCGGTGGGCTGTTGGGGGCCAGGCTGCAGGACACCCTGGACGTGGCCTTTGGGAGGAGAATTGGGGACTTGCGTCAGGCCCGGGGAGGGGGGGCCCGAGAGGAGGGATGAAGCCAAAATGGGAGAACAGAGGAGCTGCGATGGAGAGTCGGAGGGACCCGCGCATCCTGGACACCCCGAGCGGGCCCGGGGGCGAGAGCAGCCCTGGCGTGGGGCGCGGGGTGGGGGGGCCGTGGGGGGCGAGGGGCCGCGTGTGGAGCCCCGCGGGCCTGCTGTGTTCCCTCCTGCGTTTTCCAAACCTCCCAAGGCAGCAGCTGAGGTCCCGGGGTGACCTTTCACGGACGGATCTCGGTTTCCAGCTTCTCTTGAAAATCCTGACCCGTTAGCGGTTCTGGGCCCGCGTTCCCCCCGCAGCCGGGCGTGGCGGGGGCCCGGCGGCTCAGTTCTCCGGCCCCCTGGGCCCCCCTGGGCCCCCCTGGGCCCGCCAGCCTCCCTTACGTTCCGGCCCGGGGAGGCCAGGCCCGGGAGCCCCCAGTAGAGCTGCAGCCGAGGAGCGCGGGGGCCGGGGTGCGCCAGATCCCCGACGCCGCAGAGAAGGAGCCGGCGGCCCCCAGCGGCTTCGGGCCGGGAGGTCCGCGCGGTCGGGACGCGGCCACCCCGGGCGGGGGGACGGGGACAGGCGCAGCTGGGGCTACGTCAACACCCCAGAGCTCTGGTGGAGACCGGAGGGAGAGCGTGAGGGCAGCGCGTCCTGGAGCAGCCCGGAGATTAGGGTCTAGAAGGCCCGGGGAGCCCGTCTCCCGGCCCTGGGAGGGATGGGACACCCCGGGGCACTGAAGGGAACTTCGGACTTCAGGCTGGGCGCCCCCGTTCTGGGCCCCAGGAGGGCTGGCCAGGGAGTCCCCCGGGACCAGTGCCTGGCTTCGTCCTGCCGTTGCTGGTCACCCTTTTCCTTACCACGCACCCCTGACGGCTGGCACCCCGGCCTGTGCTGCAGAGGTGCGTCCCTCATCCCACCCAGTAACCCCAGGTGTCTGCGTGGCACCTTCCTCCCCGATTTCTTCCAGACCTTAGCTCAAATGTCACCCTGGCACCGGGGCCTTCTCCGTCATCCTATTGAAAGCTCACACGCTCAGTTATATACTTCGTCAGCCTTACGTTCCCCCACAGCGCTTGTCTCCACTGGAGATACCGCTTACCTGTGGTCACCCGTCCCCCGTGACCCCCCTCCCTGGCATAGAGGCTCCTTGAGCCCGGGGACTTCCCTGGTGCGTGGCGGATCTCCAGCCCCCAAACCGTGGGACATGTGGCAGGCCAGCAGTGTCGCTGTGCTGATGTGGGACTCAATCCTGGGTCTCCAGGATCACACCTTGGGCTGAAGGCAGATGCTCACCCGCGGAGCCACCCGGGCGTCCCTTCTTTCTGGCTCATAGACAGCAGGAAGGATTTTCTATCAATCCAAGACTCTGGTCACTGGTGAAGGGGCTCAGAACGACTCTCTAGTATAAACCTGTCACTCGTGGGGCCCCCTGGGTGACTCAGTCAGTTAAATGTCTGTCTTCGGCTCAGGTCATGATTCCAGGGTCCTGGGATCGAGCCTGGCATCGGGCTCCCTGCTCAGAGGAGAGTCGGTCTCTCCCTCTCCCCCTGCTCGTGCTCTCCTGCCCCTCAAATAAATGAAATCTTCATTAAAAAGGTCCTTACTGTTTTTAAAGAGTACTTATGTATTTATTGGGAGAGAGCGTGTGCTTGAGGGTGCATGCGAGCAGGGGGAGGGGCAGAGGGAGGGAGAGACGCTCAAGCAGGCTCTGAGCTGAGCAGGGAGCCCGACGTGGGGCTCGATCTCCCCACCCTGAGATCACAACCAAGAGTCAGATGCTGAGCCGACTGAGCCACCCAGGCGTCCTGCGTGTCGTTGGTATTTTGATGCCAAGGGCGGTGCCGGGGACTCTGCTTACCTCTTTGAATCTCAAAGAGCAGCAGACACAAACCCAGGACACCCTCGTGGTTCCCAGTTAGTTTGTACCTGAGCGATGGAGGCCTTGGGAAGCTCGTTGGCCCCAGGTGAGGCAGCCTTAGGTCGGGGGGGGGCTGACCTCTCCTGCTTCTCTCCCGTAGGCATTTGCATCAAGTGCGGGCTTGGCATCTACGGAGCGAGGCAGGCCTGCCAGGCCATGGGGAGCCTCTATCACACGGATTGCTTCACCTGTGACTCCTGTGGTAGGTGACCTCTTCCTCGGCCCTCTGGCACCTAAGTGCCAAGCACCTGCCACCAGCTCTGGCCCAGGTGGAGTGTGGAGGCGGCTGAGTTGTGGCCCCTCTCCTTCTGGGCCTGGCCTGCTTGGGAGGCCCAGGCCCCCGGGGAGATCCGCTGGGCCCTGGGGAGGGAAGTGTGGAACCGGGCGGGGAGCCCTGTGCCACCAGAGGGAAAGGCTGCCCCTCGGGCCCTTGGCCTTGGGGCCCCATGTCTCCTGGCTGCCTGGGTGGGGCGCGTGTGCTAGAACTGTGCTTCCTGCCTGGGTGTGGGGCTGCTATTTCTTTTCCCTGCAGTTTACTTATTTTTTTTTCTCCCAAGTATCAACTATAAATGTTATAATTTAACCTAGACGAAATTCTACAAAGAAAAAAGTAGCTATTATCCAACCAACCTAATAAATCTTCACTCTTGATTCCACCCCCTTTCCTTCAGGCTTTGCCCCGAAGCAAATATCTTTCGTTTATTGATACTAAGCACTTCAATATTTTATGTTACAGGAGTGTAGTACACGCACAGTGTTAAGTCAGACTGTCCTGAGAAGCTGTTTTTGCCATAGCAGAAACCACTCCTCTTTCCATTTCTGGTCCCATTCCCCAGAGGCAACTGCTTGGTACTTTTTTTTTTTTTTTTTTTTTTTTTTTTTAGCAGTTTCTAGAATCTAGTAGACATCCCTGCATCTGTAACAAGCATACCCTGCTGTCTCTTTTTCTTTTTTAAAAAAGATTTTATTTATTTCTTTATTCAGAGAGTGCGGGTGGGGATGTGCCATTTTCAGACTTATTTTTGCTTTGACAGATGAGGAACAGGTTCTTACACTGCCCACTTCTCTTCCTTCCAGTTTTCTGAGTGTAATTCCATCATAAGTTGTGATCAAGGGACGCCTGGGTAGCTCAGTGGTTGAGCATCTGCCTTCAGCTCAGTCATGATCCCGGGATCCTGGGATCGAGTCCTGTGTCAGGCTCCATGCGAGGAGCCTGCTTCTCCCTCTGCCTGTCTCTGCCTCTCTGTTTCTCTGTGTCTCTCATGAACAAATAAATAAAATCTTTAAAAAAATTAAATTAAATAAATAAGTTGTGATTAAGTCAATAAACCAGGTTTATGTTACTTTGAGTATTTAAAAATTCACTGCAGAGCCAAAAATTATACTGTGATCACATTCTGTAGTTTTTTACGTTTCCTTTTTTTTTTTTCCCCTTTTTTAACCTTTTCTTTCCCTTGTATTGGCTTGTTACATCCTATCTTTGTCCCTCCACCTCCTTCCCCAGGCCCCATTATATAAGGCATCCTACTGAATTTCCATTGGGAGGCCTTCTGGACCCCTGTGGAGTGCCCATTCGGTGCTTTGCCCTGTATCCTCCCTGCATTGAATCCACTCTTTCCTGGAAGCTTTTAGCTGGGGAGAACAGAGATGCTGCTGAGGAGGCTTAAACTCAGAATATTTTTTGGCTCCCTGAACTGGGAACCTAGAGATAAGGGCTGGCTTCAGGTTATGATTGATCTAGTGGCTCAGGCCCTATGAGAAGCTTGGCTCGGTTTCCCTTGGGTTTGGCTTTTGCCTTGGGGCAGCTTCTCTCACGGTGGTGAAATGTCTGAGGCTGCTTGAGACTTCCATTGGCGCCCCGCTGGTCTGGAGGAAGAGGGGACATCTGTTCCGGTCACATTTTTGGAAATTTCTTTTCCAGAAAGCACCTAGCAAATATCTCTTTGTATGTCATTGGCCAGAGCATCTCACACATCCATTCCTGAGCCAGTCTCTTTGGTGGTGGGGGGTGTGATGATTGATTGACTGACTTGCCTGCGTCTCTGAAAAATACCGTAATAAGGGAGGAGGAGTTATCTTTATACTAATCAAGCCCATCGAGGGATAAAGGGGAGTGGATTCAGGTTTCCCTTGAAGGAACCAGGCTGTCTGGGGTAAGGTTGGCTACTGAACACCGTGGAGGAGAAAGAAAGAATCGAAGCTGTGAAGCATTGCCTACGAGATTTTGCTCCCGATACCTAAGAAAGGGCACGTGGGAGGTCAGTGTTCTGAGTTCTGCTCTAAAAAGCCTTTATTCTATGCTCATACATTTTAGTTTGGAATAGATTTCCAAATTTGAAACATTTTTCACTCCGCATTTTTTTAATCTTTTTTTTTAAAGATTTTATTTATTTATTTGAGAGAGAGAGTGAGTGAGAAAGAGCAGAAGAGGGAGCAGGAACAGGAGTGGGGGGGGGGGACAGAAGGAGAGGGAGAAGCAGGCTCCCCGCTGAGCAGGGAGCCCAGACTCGGGGCTTGATCCCAGGACCCTGGGATCATGACCTGAGCCAGAGGCAGCTGCTTAACAGACTGAGCCACTGAGTGTGTGTGTGTGTTTGTGTGTGTGTTTTAAAGATTTTATTTTTAAGGAATCTCTACATCTGACTTGGGGCTTGAACTTACAACCCTGCCTGCGATCAAGAGTCCTACTCGCCAAGGCCTCAGCCAGCCAGGCGCCCCTCACTCAGCATTTTGAGGTCGTAGTTTTACCTTCCAGCGGCCACTGTTGCTGCTACGTTCTGATGCCCTTCTGATTCACGTTTGTGTGTGCGTGATCCGGGTTTTCCTTTGGGGAGCTCTTGGGAGGAGGACTGTCACATTGCACAAGTCCTGGCTACGGTGGCCTCTGGGCAAGGCCGTGTGCTGCCCAGTTCCAGGTGGTGTCACTGACATCGATACAACGGCAGCCGTGCTCTTGAAGTTGGACGATACAGCTTGTATATTTTATTTATGTGTGGTGTAGGCTTTTTACCACTGCGGTTGTCCTGGGCACACACAGAGCCCTGCGAGACTGGAGATTTGCCCCCTCAGTTCTGGGAATTTTTTTTTTTTTTTGTACTAGTTATTTTATTCCCCCTTTTTTTCTCCAGAACCGAATTCACCAGTGTATAATCAAGATAATACATTATGTCCAAGTTGAGTTTATTTGAAGACGACTAGGCTGGATTCACATTAAAAAACTCATTAATGTATATATAGGTGCCTGGCTAGCTCAGTCGGTAGAGTATGTGGCTCTTTTTTTTTTTTTTTCTTTGAGAGAGATTTTATTTATTTGAGAGAGAACGAGAAAGAAAGAGCACAAGTGGGACTCAATCCCAGGACCCAGGGATCATGACCTGAGCCCAAGGCAGATGCTGTTACCCAGGCGTCCCTAAAGTTTCAGGTCTTTTATCAATTTAGGGAAAAATCTTAGCTATTTTATTTTCAAAAATTGCTTCTCTCCCATTCTTTCTATTATTTACTTCTAGAATTCAAATTCGGAGTATTAGACTTTCTCATTCTATTGGGTCTCTTAATCTCTTCCTCTCATATTATCCATTTCTCTGTCTTCCGTTCTGTTTAATTTCCTCAGATCTGTCTTACAGAAACTAGAATCCAGATCACTTATTTTTGTCTTCAGAGGCGTTTTTTCTCTTTAAAGATTGATTGATTGATTGATTGATTGATGATAGACAGAGAGAGAGAGAGAGAGAGAGAGAGAGAAAGAGAGGCAGAGACATAGGCAGAGGGAGAAGCAGGCTCCATGCACCGGGAGCCCGACGTGAGATTCGATCCCGGGTTTCCAGGATCATGCCCTGGGCCAAAGGCAGGCGCCAAACCGTTCAGCTGCGTTTAACTTCCTACTGAACTCTTTCATTGAGTTTATTTTTTAAATTTTTTTATGATAGTCACACAGAGAGAGAGAGAGAGGCAGAGACACAGGCAGAGGGAGAAGCAGGCTCCATGCACCGGGAGCCCGACGAGGGACTCGATCCCGGGTCTCCAGGATCGCGCCCTGGGCCTAAGGCAGGCACTAAACTGCTGCGCCACCCAGGGATCCTCTTTCATTGAGTTTTTCATTGCATTGATTGGATTTCTTTTATTTCTAGAAGTTCTCTTTGGTCCTTTTTTTAAAAAAATTTATTTTTTTTTCTTTGGTCCTTTTTTCAAAATTTGCCTCAACATTTTTGATAGTGTCTTGCTTTTTTTTTTTTTTTTTTTAGGATTTTATTTATTTACTCATGAAAGACACGGGGGGTGGGGGCAGAGACACAGGCAGAGGGAGAAGCAGGCTTCCTGCGGGGAGCCCGATGTGGGACTCGATCCCAGAACTCCAGGATCACGTCCTGAGCCGAAGGCAGATGCTCAACTGCTGAGCCACCCAGGCGTCCGAAAAGATTTTCTTTTTAAGTAATTTCTACACTCAACATGCGGCTCGAACTCCTATCCCTGAGATCAAAACTCACATGCTGTACTGACTAAGCCAGCCAGGCGCTCCTGTACTTTTTTCCCTAGCAGTGGAGTTTCTGGGTCCTGGAGTAACATTTGTGTCACTTTAATATATGCTGCTAAGCAGTTTACCACAGTAGACAAAACAGTGTATTATCCCGCTGGCAATGTATTAGAATTCCAGTTTTTCCTCTTTCCCACCAGCAGGTAGCATCGTCAGTCTTCCACCATTCGAGTGGGGGTGGTGTATTAATGAGATTTTATTTTATTTTATTATTCTTTAAAGATTTTATTTATTCATGAGAGACACACAGAGGCAGAGACACAAGCAGAGAGAGGGAGAAGCAGGCTTCCTGTGGGGAGCCTGAGGCAGGACTTGATCCTGGGACACCAGGATCATGCCCTGGGCCGAAAGCAGGTGCTCAACCGCTGAGCCACCCAGGCACCCATGACACTTTGTCTCATCACATGGTTTTGTAATTTTTGATTGTGGAGGTCAGCCTGTGGGAATTGGGTGAGGTCTGTGTGGAGGGAGATTTCCCTGGGGTGTATTTTTTTTTTAAGATTTTATTTTTTTTAATTTTTATTTATTTATTTTTAAAGATTTTATTCATTTTCATGAGAGACATAGAGAGAGAGAGAGAGAGAGAGAGAGAGAGAGAGAGAGGCAGAGGCACAGGCAGAGGGAGAAGCAGGCTCCATGCAGGGAGCCTGACATGGGACTGGATCCCGAGTCCCCAGGATCACGCCCTGGGCTGAGGGTGGCGCTAAACTGCTGAGCCATTGGGGTTGCCCATAAAGATTTTACTTTTAGTAACCTCTGTACCCAATGTGGGGCTCCAAGTTGCATCCGCGAGATCAAGAGTTGCACGCTCTACCGTCGGAGCCAACCAGGCGCCCCCCATCCATGTATTAGTAACTCGCTCCTTTTTATTGCTGAGTAGGATTTTATTGTATGAACATACCACAGTTTGTGGTACGTTCACACACTGATAGATTGTGCTGTGAACATTCTCGTACAGGTCATCTGTGGACAAATGTTTTCATTTCTCGGGTAAATTCCAAGGAGTGGAATTTCTGGGTCATAGGCTAAGTGTATGTTTAACTTCATAAGAGAGTGCCAAACTTTTCCAAAGGGGGTTGTGCCATTTTCATACTCCCACTAGAAATGTTAGAGTTGGGTTATTCTATGTGTTTGCCAACAAGCGGTATTTTCGTCTCTTTAATTCCCCCATTCTAATGGATGAGAAATGGTATCTCGTGGTTTTAATTGCATTTCCCTGATGACTAATAAGGTTGAGCATCTTTTTTGTCTGCCTCTTGGCCATTTGTATCTTCTTTTATGAAGTCTGTCCGGGTCTTTTGCTCAGCTTTTGAATTGAGAGTTACTTCTCTTTTATTACTTAGTTGTAAGACTATATATATCCTGAGTAGAAGTTTCTTTCAGATGTATGTTTTATGAATATATTCTCATGGTATTTTTTTTTTAAGTAGGCTCCATGCCCAGCATGGAGCCCAGCATGGGGCTTGAACTCACGACCCTGAGATCAAGACCCGAGCTGAGATCAAGAGTCGGACGTTTAACCGACTGAGCCACCCAGGCACCCCTCATAATGTACGTTTGTGTATGGTATGAGGTGAGGAATTGAGTTTCATTTTTGTTCCATATTTCATTTTTTCCCTTCAGTTGTCATAGCACCATATGCTGAAAAGACTTTGCTTTCCAACTTGTGTGTTTATTGAAATATTTATGGGTCTATTTTTGCATTCTGGTCTGTTCCACTGATCTTTGGGTCTTTCCTTACCCAATATTACACTGTCTCGATTACTTGAAGTCTTAAGATAGGCAGTGTAAGTCTTCCAGAATTGTTAATCTTTTGCAAGATTATTTGGCTATTTTGGTTCTTTGTATTTTTATATAAATTTTAGAATTGGAAGGCAGCCCTCAACACAAGGGTTTGAAAGAAGAAAAGAATGAAACAGAATAGAATGGCATGTCGGTTTCCACAAAAAAATAAGAATGCTGGGATCTTAATTTTGTAGCATTGCATGTACAGATCAATTTGGGGAGAATTGATGACAGAACATTTGAAGCCATGAAGATGATGGTCAGGGACTGAGAGGTTTTTTTTTTTTTTTCCCCTACGTGCAAGCTGATGAGTTTGTCTGCCACTGTTCCACCGATGCTGACTGAAGACATGAGTCTCCTGGGGCAGAAGCTCACAGCCCTGCAGGCAGGATGAGCCTCACATTTGAATCCTTGTGCATGCCCTCAAGTCCCATGGGGGTGACGCAGGGGGGGCCAGGCGGGTGCTGCAGAGCAGTGGGTCTCTGTCAAGGCTGGGGAGCCCTGAGCTTAGGGAGCCCTAATGTTTTATAGTGGGCTGCCAGCAACGCTATGTGACCTGTGTTTCTGAGAAGCACATTATCTGTATAAACTGGACAGCAGACAAGCCTGCTTTCGACTTCAGAGGGACATAAGCCATCTTTGTTTTCTAAGCCCTTTGTTCCACAGATGTCCTTGGGGAGGTAGTTCCGAACAAAAGCTGCCGGTCCCCTGTGATGTATGCAGAAGTGTGAGAGACCCAAGGGGGAGCTGGTCTTCCAGCAATGGTAGATTGTTCTACTTACGGAGGTTTTGGGTTTTTTTTTTTTTTAAGATTTTATTCATTCATTCATTCATTCATTCATGAGAGACAGAGGCAGAGACACAGGGAGAAGCAGGCTCCATGCAGGGAGCCCAATGCGGGACTCGATCCCAGGACTCCAGGACCACGCCCTGGGCCAAAGGCAGGCGCTAAACCGCCGAGCCACCCAGGGATCCCCTATTTATGGAGGTCTTTTGAAATTTCTCTCAGCAAAGTTGCGTTTGGCAGAGTGAGGGTCACACATATCTCTTATTAAATTTATCCCTCAGTATTTTGCAGGGTTTTGGGGGAGGCTGTTATAAATGCAGTTTTAAAAATTGTAAGTTTGTTTTCCACTCATTCGTTACAGGATATACAAATATACTTGGTTTCACATTTCACATCCTACAACCCTGCTAAGCTCATTTATTAGTTCCGGTAGGGTTTTTTTCGGGTAGATTTCTTATGATTTTCTATATAACACAATCATATCCTGATGAAAGATAGTCGTACTTTATCCTTTCCAATTTTTTTCCCCTGTCATATTGCACTGTGTAGGGCCTCTAGTCCAATGCTGAATCCTAAGGGGAAGGAAAAGCCTCTAATGTTTCCCCCTAATGTCTGATGTCAGGTCACGGTTTCTCACAGGTGCCCTTTATCAGGGGAGGAGGCTCCCTCCTGTTCCTGGTTAGGCAGGCGCTGTGGTTTTTCTCCTGACTCAGGTGGGCTGCCTCTAACAGCAGGCAGGTCTGCTGGGGCTCTTGTTTTGACAGGAACACCCCTTTTCACGAGGGCCTTAACTGGTGAGAGTTATACTTCTAATGTTCAAAGATTATGACAATTCATTCTGGAACGTCTGCTCTGAGTCCCACTGAAGTGATTTTTTAAAAAACATTTTATTTTTTTAAAATATATTTATTTATTCATGAGAGACACAGAGCAAGAGAGGCAGAGACACAGGCAGAGAGAGAAGCAGGCTCCATGCAGGGAGCCCGACGCGGGACTCGATCCCGGGTCCCCAGGGTCACGCCCTGGCCCGAAGGTGGCGCTAAACCGCCGAGCCACCCAGGCTGCCCCTTAAAAAACATTTTTAAAAATATTTATTTATTTTAGAGAGAGACAGAGACCATGGGCGGGGGGGTGTACAGAGAATCTCAAGCAGACTCTGCTGAGCGCAGAGCCTGATGCGGGGCTTAATCTCATGATCCTGAGATCATGACCTGAGCTGAAACCAAGAGTCAACTGACTGTACCACCCAGGCACCCCTGAAGCAAATTTTTTTTTTTTAAGGTTTATTCATAAGAAACGCAGAGAGAGGCAGAGACAGAGGCAGAGGGAGAAGCAGGCTCCCTGCGGGGAGCCTGATGTGAGACTTGATCCTGGGACTCTGGGATCATGACCTGAGCCAAAGGCAGATGCTCAACCATTGAGGCACCCAGGTGTCCCACAAATGTATTTTTTTTTAAAGACTTTCTCTGACAGAGAGAGAGAAAGTATAACCAGGGGGAGCAGGAGAAGGAGAAGCAGACTCCTCACTGAGCAGGGAGCCCGATGCAGGCAGGACCCTGGGATCATGACCTGAGCTGAAGGAAGACGCTTAACTCACTGAGCAACCCAGTAGCCCCAGCATATGTATTTTTAAAAATTAACCAGAACAGCAGTTTACACATGAAAAGCACTTCTTTATATATTTGCTTTGAGAACCTCTTACAACAATCTGTCAATGGGTTCTGTTTAATTTTAAAAATATATTATTTTTTTTTAAGATTTTATTTATTTATGATAGACAGAGGCAGAGACACAGGCAGAGGGAGAAGCAGGCTCCATGCAGGGAGCCTGACGTGGGACTCGATCCCGGGGCTCCAGGATCGTGCCCTGGGCCAAAGGCAGGCGCTAAACTGCTGAGCCACCCAGGGATCCCGATCCCCTATTTATTATTTTAATAGTAATGACCTACTAATAAAGGGAAATGTTAAAATTTGCCCATAATCTGCTTCTCATCTGTTGGAGAAGATTCCTGAGAAATGGAACCAGGGGCTCCTCGCTGGGTTCCAGTGGCCCAAGGCCCCCTTCTCGGTCCCTGTCCTTGCAGGGAGACGACTTCGAGGGAAGGCGTTCTACAATGTGGGTGACAAAGTCTACTGCCAGGAGGACTTCCTGGTGAGTCGGAGCTGGGCCCTGGCTGGTGCCTTGGGGGGGAGCAGGGGAGGGGGCCCTCCTGCTTCACAGGGAGACCTGGGGCCAGGAGGCAGGTGCTGGCTGGGCAGCGAGTGCCCCTTTGTCATCTAACATTCTGGATCCCTTGTGTCCCGTCAGTACTCCGGGTTCCAGCAAACAGCCGACAAGTGTAGCGTGTGTGGACACCTCATCATGGAGATGGTGAGACCCTCCCCCAGCCTCCTGGAGCCCCTCTGACAAGAGCGGTCTTAGGACCCCCGTCACCTGTTGCAGACCTGCCAAGGGCTCAGAGCCAGAGCCTCTTCGGGGGCTGTGCTGAGCCTTCCGTCTGCACTGACCCTTCAGTGCCTCCCACCTCCAGATCCTGCAGGCCCTTGGGAAGTCCTATCACCCAGGCTGCTTCCGGTGCTCGGTGTGCAACGAGTGCCTGGACGGGGTGCCCTTCACAGTGGACGTGGAGAACAACATCTACTGTGTCAGAGACTATCACACGTGAGTCCCGGCGCCGTGGGGCAGGTGACCCCCGCCGTGTCTCCCGCCTCCCCGGGAAGCGTCTTTCCCCCCTGCCTGTCTGGGTTCTCCATTCCTGGCCTTTCCACCTCCAGCCTCCCCATCAGTCGGTCCTCAGTGGCGGGCGCAGGGCGATCTCTGTCTGGAACCCTCTCTTGGATGATTCAGTGCCAGTCGTCTCTTTCCTCTCCCTGCCTTTGCCTGCACATTCCGTCTTCTTAGTCGGCGGTGGGGGGGACACTCTCCTGGCTGCCCCACCTGCACCTGTCCCTCTACTCCCAGGGGCCGGCCACCTCCCTGGGGTGGGGGCTTGGAGCCTCTGCAGAGTCCTTTCCCCGGCCGGCTGGCGCTGGCGTCCGCGTGAGCAGCCAGTCCTTTCCCCCAGCTGTGGCTCCAGGCCCGGCCCGCTGAGCTCTGGTCCCGTGCGGCTGCCGCGCGTGGGGTTGGTGCCCTGCATGGATCACGAGTACTCAGTGTGGAGCTGGGCTTTGTGGGGGTCTCAGCTAGGGGAGTCCCCCCGCCCCCGGACAATTAGGGGAGAGGGTAAGGAGAACCCGAAGCCATCCCGGAGGAGCTGATGGGGTGGCTATGAATTGGGGAGCCAGATGAAGGGCCCAGAAGGCACTGCAGAGGCTGCCCCCCCTGCAGTGTGTCCACATAAGGAAAGGGATCCTGAGGCTTGGGGCCATGTCGAGGGGCTCCTGTGGGTGGGTGGGTCTGCCTTTCTGCCCTTGGCCTCTGGCCCCTCAGGGGTCACTCCTGGTTTCCTTTATTCCTCCAGGGTTTTTGCACCAAAATGTGCCTCCTGTGCCCGTCCCATCCTCCCTGCACAGGTAGGAACCACTCACGTGGAGATGACCAGGTGCCTGGCCCAGCCTTGCCTGGTTCTGCTCAGGCTGGCCCCAGGCCTTGGGCCCCCGGGGGAGGAGGAGCAGATGCTCCTGCCCCGTATCCCTCAGGGCCGAGGGCTGTGTTGTGCCCATAAGTGCCCGTGTGTCCCAGCAAGAGTTAGAAGTGGTGGCCCTGAGCTCCGTTGCCCATGGACGTAAGGATGGCTCCGCGGGTCTGTTCACCCTGCAGGCTGAGGTGGTGGGGGGAGCAGGCGAGAGAAGGTTGCAGTCTGTGCAGGAGACGTCCTGGGGGGACTCTCGGGCACCGTGCCTTCCACCCACGCTGGCTCTGCCCCACGCTGGTGTGCCTGGGGAGGCAGGACTGGCGGTGGCCCTTCCTGACTGCAAAGAACTGAAAAGAACATGTAGACACACGTAGACACTCACGTGACAGCTCTCACGGATGCGTGTGCGTGCTCCTGGGTGTTGCTGCGGGGGGACGTCCATTCGTGTGCACCTGCCGATGCCCGTTCTGCCCGTGGGAGCACCAGAGGCAGGGTCCACATGGGCACGAATGCGCACCTGCCACAACCAGGCCGTGTTGTGTAGGCGTGTGCACCCCGCACAGGTCGCCCCAAACCCCCGTTTGCTAACTGTGTCTGAACCCCGTCTCTTCCTCCAGGGCTGTGAGACGACCATCCGTGTGGTGTCCATGGACAGAGACTACCACGTGGAGTGTTACCACTGTGAGGTGAGCCTGGACCCCCCCAGAATGCTGGTGGCTGGGCAGCCCCCCTCCGTGTAGACCCCTTTTTAAAAAAAAAAAAAAAGATTTTTATCTGTGAGAGAGCATGAGCAGGGGGGGAGGGAGAGGGAGAAGCAGGCTCTCCACTGAGCAGGGAGCCCCACACGGGACTCGATCCCAGGACCCCAGGATCCCGAGCAGCGCCGAAGGCAGACGTTTAACCAACTGAGCCAGCCAGGTGCCCACACGCAGGTGTCCGCTTCTCTAGGTGTCCTGTGGGCCCAGCTCCCGGCTCTGGTTCTGTCCCGCACTCCCCGCCCGCCCCGGGGAGCCCTCTCCCTTCTCCCCAAGCTATGTCCTCAGCCCACTTCCTATTCGATCAAATATTTACTGAGGGTCTCCAGGGGGTGGGGTGCTGGGGTGGGGATGCTGGAGCCCCCACTCTTGCAGCAGGGATGAGTGCTCTGGCAATGTCTACACAGGTCGTTACCGCAGTCACGGTGACTTGTCCGAGTAGGTGGGAGGCCTTGGAGAATCAGGGAAGGCTCTCAGGAGAGGGGGACGCCCCAGCTAAGACGGTGCAAGGGCGAAGGTGCAGGGCGAAGGTGCGCTGCAGAGTCAGGAGGAGTTGGCAGGAGCTGGGACGTGAGGCTGAGGACTACGCACTGATCCTGGGGGCGGTGGAAAAGGGTGACACGGTGGCAGGGGCACTTTGGGGAGGAGGCTCTTGGCTGTGCGGAGAACGGCGGGGCTGCGGTCCTGGCTCGGGGTGGCTCGCGGGGTTGCGTGCTGGCCAGGTTTGGTCAGTGACCAGACAGGGCAGTTTGGGGGTTAGGAGGTGGCCACGGGGAGCCCTGGAGAAAGTGAGGGTGTGGGGTGGAGCGGAGAGGTGCCCTCATCTGGGGCCCCGGGGACGCCCTAGTCCAGGGGCAGCTACACGGGCTGGAGTTCAGACTCTGGCTGCGGGAGTAGGAATTTGGGAGTCGGGGCACCCATAGGTCTCTCTTCTCTGATACTCTCCCCTAGGTCTCCAGTGGTTTGGCCCCCCCAAATTTTCAACTCAAGGAGACCAGTGGGCCCTCTTTGGGGCCTGGAGAACCTCTTGAGGTGGTCACCTGGGCACTTGTAGGGCTCACCCCGCTGCTCCCCCATCTCCAGGGCCGAAGGGTCCGTGTCGCGTATCTCACACCCAGAGCAGGGGACGTAGGCTGGAGACCCAGGCCTTGCTGCCGCGTGGCTGGAAGCCCGAGGCCCGTGTGGGGGAGGCCAGGGCACGAGGGAGTCCCCCAGGGAAGTCGCAGCGGCAGGAGAGGGGCCCAGCACAGCCCAGCAACGGCGACCTTTGAGGGGTGCTGAGGGGCCATACGGGGAGGCCAGGCCGAGTGAGCACAGGAGAGGTGGGAGAAAAGCCGAGAATAGCATGTCGGGCCTCAGCCCCAGGGAGAAGCGGGAGGGAGGGTCAGTGAGAGCTTCAGTGGCACTCAGGGGACGGCCTGGAAGCAGGTGGCCCTGGTGGGGGCAGGGGGCCCAGCGGGAACTGGGATCCCTGCAGGACGGGGAAGGAGGCGCCCTAGTTCCCCCGTGGCAGTGACAGGGCTTCCTGTCTGCTGTCCTGGGGGCCGTGGGGTCCCCCTGGGGCCTCTGAGCACAAGAGTAGGCGATCAAGGCAGGCTTCAGGGGTGGGGCGCCAGGGCCGGGGAGACCCTTGTCCCCAGGCCTCCCTGGTGTGTGGTGGTTAGCGGCAGGGCCCAGTGCCAGCAGGACAGGTGTTGGGGTCAGGGTCAAAGCAGGTTAGCCCTGGGTGTGGTGGGAGTGTGACCAGAGGGGTCTCCTTGGGGCGGGCGCCACGGAGGGGACGGAAGAGGTTGTGCGGGGGGGCCTTGCCCTCCATGACCCTTGTGTGTGTGGGGGGGGAGCGAGGCAGGAGGGGACCCCTGTGTGTGTGGGGGGAGGCAGGAGGGGACCCCTGGGGGGCAGGAGGCACTTCCCGGTTGTCACTGTCCTGCTCTCAGTGGCTTTCTGCCGTGGACCCTCCCTCTTGAGACTCTTCGCTGTGCCCTCGGGTCCACCCAGTTTGGGTTTTTTTCTAACTCGGGCCCCATCCCTCCGGCTCAGCTCCGCGCCCCCCCCCGCCCCCCCCCCCCCCCGCCCCAGTCTGGGCGCCTGAGTCCACTTCTCTTTTCTGGTTCTCTGGGCTCCCTGCGCTCCCTGGGAGGCGCTCTTTGTTGCTGTTTTTAATTTCTTTGAGGGCGGGGGGAGAGGGAGGGAGAGAGAGGGAGGGAGAGAGCCCCCGAGCGCGCCTGGGGAGGTGGGGGGTGCGGGGCGCCGGGCAGCCCCGAGCGGCCCCTCCGCGTGGGGTGCGGGCTCATCTCCCCGCCCTGAGGTCGCCCCCCTCCGCGCCGCGGCTCCGGCCCCCCCCCGCCGCCCTCCCTCGGGCGCCCCCGCGCCCCGCTTACCCGGCGGCTGTGCTCTCCCCTAGGACTGCGGGCTGCAGCTGAGCGGGGAGGACGGACGCCGCTGCTACCCCCTGGACGGCCACCTGCTGTGCCGCCGCTGCCACCTGCGGCGCCTGGGCCCGGGGCCCCTGCCCTCGGCGGTGCACGTCACGGAGCTCTGAGCGGGGCGGGGCCGCGCGGGGGCGGGGCCGGGGCGGGGCGGGGCCGGGCGTCCGCCCCACGCGCCCCCCGCGCCCCCCGCGCCCCCCGCCCGGCCGAGGGGCCGGCCCCCGCGAAGCTGCTGCTATTTATTCACCGTCTGTGCCTGCCGGCCGCCCTGCCCTCCTCCTCCCTCCCTCCTCCTCCCTCCCCCCCCCGCCTGCCGTTCCCGGGTCCCCCGCGCCCCGCCGCCTGGGGCGGGCACCCAGACCGCGTGCAGGGGCGCGGCGTGCGGGGCCGGCCCCCTCCGTGCCCCGGAGCCCCTCGGGGCAGGGCTGGCCCAGCAGGCGGGGGCCTGGCCGAGGGCCCGAGGGCGCGCGCGTTCCGGCCCGTGGGGGTCCGGGGCGGGTGGGGGTCCCCGGGCGGGTGGGGCCCCCTTGGGGCGGGGCCGCGGAGGAGCCCCGCCCTCGGCCGCCGCGGGGGGGGCCCCGGGGTTCCGCGGTGTTTGCAGGCGCCGCCCCGCCCGCGGGACCCGACCCTGGGCCCCCCGCAGCCCTGGGCGGGAACTCGCGCGACTGCAGCCGCAGGGCTCGGTGGACAGCGGCCGCGAGGGGGCGCCCGGCTACTCGACAAAAAGTGTATGATTTGACTTAAATTAAGTTTTTCCTTTGAGAATATTTTCATTTTCTTTAAAAGAATATAGTTTTCTTCTAAAAAAAGCAAACTTGGCCCCCGGTTCTTATTTCTTAGAAAAATTACAAGAAACTCACAGGTGTCCCCTTTGGAGGTCGCATAGCTCGGTTTCAGGGGGTAAAAAAAAAAAATTGTGTTTTTAAACTATTTTTGTATGAATCCCTCTGAAATCCCAAAGTAGGTGTTTGCTTGCCAGTCTTCGGAATAATGTGGGGTTTTGTTTGTGGGGGTGTCTGAAGGGCAGTGGCCTAATGGGATGTGGTTTGGGGAAACTAGGAGAATTCCCTTTCTCTGAAAGGCGCATCAGGGTTGGGAAGCGGGGACTTGCGGGGGGGGGGGGGGGCGGGGTGGTGGCCCTGGGGGGGTCCCTGCGGCCAGAGGCGTCTCTGGATATTTGGACTTAAGTCCCTTTGTGCCTGGACCCCCCCATCCCCGGCCCCCCCCCACCCCTCACCCCCCCACCCCAGCTCCTGGCCTTGCCCTCCCCTAGTAGGTGCGGTCTCTGCCGGTAGGGTCGGGGCCAGTAGGTCATGGCCAGGGAAGCAAGGCTGTGGGACTCGGATCAGGCCCTGGGGCGGCAGTAGGGTGCCACAGTGGGTGCCGCCAGGGCCCAGCTGGGAGGCCCCCTGGAGGACTGAAGAAACACCTCCACGGGTCGTTGGGTGTTGGGCAACCAAGTATCTAAAGGCAGAGGCTGCCCTGGGATGGGAAAGCTGTTTTCCGAGAAGGGGACTGACCTGGGCAATATCAGGGAGGCTTCTCGGAGGAGGCGATCCCAGCGAGAACTGTTGGGGCAGGGAGGGGGGCTGGTTCTGGCTCTCGCTTACTCTTGAGCCCACTGCTCTGCTCTCTAGCCGGGGCCTCCCAGGCTTCCCCCTTTTTCGCCTCTGATGTCCAGGCGGCTTTGGCCTTGGTCTCTCCTGGCTGCACACTCAGCCCTCCTCCTTTCTCTCCCTTCGTGGGGGCCCTGGAGGCACGCTTGTCCTTGTCCGCACTGCCCACGGGCTACCATGCTTCCCTCGGCGGGGGGCCTGAGTCCTCCCAGCCGAGCCCACCCCAGTTGGTGTGCCACGCCTGGTTGGAAGTCGCAGCAAGGGAGCGCGTGACCCTGGGTGGGGGGCAGTGGCCTCATCTCTGGCCACAGTGGCCTCTTTTCTCCAGTTACTACACGTCGCTGAAAACCCAGAATTTTGGGCCATGCTCTCCACGCTCCTTTGCCAAAAGCAGCATCTTCCAGGCCACTTTCAGGAGTTAGTGCTGCCCCGACGGTTGTTGAGACCGAGGGAGCCGTGGGAGAGCTGGACTCTGAGCCGGGTAGATTGCCCATGACCCCCCCCCCGGGGGTGCCCACCTGCACCCACCTGCCCCTAGGCTGCCTCCCCTGATGTTGGCGCCTGGTGACACTAGCTGCGCCTTTGTCACTGCTGTACTTCTGTGTATCCCGTTTGTGTCTGTCCTCTCACTGGACGGTGAGCCCTCCAGGCCAGGGTGTGTCTGCGCGGTTCACTTCTGTGTCTCCGCTGCCCGAGCCGCACCTGCCCTGGCTTTCTGGGTCGCAGCTCAGGACTCCACCACTGCCTTGCTTTGCACGTTCACGCGCAGCCTTAGCTGCCCAGTGGAGGAGCCACGGGTGGAAGGAATACGAAGACCCAGGAATAGGAGCTGAACACAAATGCTATACACTGTGCACATCAGGTGTGTGCGGGTGTGTCCCAGGCAGTACACTCCCAGCTGTGCCTCTGTGCCAGGGCCGCCGTTCAGTACTCCTGCCTCAAGGCCCAGACATTTGAGTGCTGGGTCCCCTGCTCTGTGTGTGTGTGTCCGGGATGGTGGGCTCTTGGAGGGTTCTGGGAGTGGCTCAAGGGCGTGGGGTGTCTTCATGGTCCTGGGGTTGCAGGGGACAGTGCTGACCCCTCCTGGTCAGTGCTTCCTGTCACTCTCTGGCCAGGAAACACAGATGAGCACCCGCTGAGCTGCAGATGAACTTGGGTGCCTTTGGTGGCCTTGCTCGGGAGGATCTAGAAGGGGTGGGCAGCCGGGGCAGTGTTTACCGGCCCTGGGAGGGGCTGGGCGTGGAAACCCACAGAAGCCGTGTGGGCCCAGGAGTGACTTAGGGTCCGTGGGCCAGTCTGTGGTGGTAACAGGGTGAAGCAGTGGCGAGTGGGGCTGTGCTCGCCACCAGCTCTCTCACCTCACCCCCCTCTCGCCTCTGGTTAGCAGCTGTTTCCTGCAGCTCTGGGGGTAGGAGTGGCCTCGGCCTGCAGGGACTCCTGGAGGGCTGTGGGTTGGGATCTGAGGCCAAGTCTGCGAGTGGGGGCAGCGCCTAGGTTTGCTGGTGACCTTCCACCCAGGGCAGCTCTGGGGGACCTGGCCCTGCATGCTGCGTGGTCTCTCTGCACCCTGAGTGGGTGTGGTGGGTCCCCCGACTGGGGGAGGAGTGCATGCCCTGAGGACAGGGCGACTGCTTGGAGGAGGCCTGGGTGGGGGGGCTCACAGAGGGAGGGGCCCATGTGGCCTGGGTGGAGGTGGGGAGGCTCCCAGGAGGGATTCTGTGTGACAGTGTCTCCTGGGATAGCAGGACCATTCTGAGGCTGTAGGCACTCACCCAGTGCTTGGTTCCTGGAGACACAGCTGGGGAAGTGTGTGGGGTCCCAGGGAACCTGGAAAACCCAAGAGGGATACAGCTGGAGCGGCAAGGTGCCTTCTCCCCTTCCATCTTTTTTTCTCTGGCCCTGACAGCACTGCTGGGCTGCCCTCCCTAAGCCTGGGCGGGGGGGTGTTACAGGTTGACCCTTTCCTTTCCTGCAGAGGACAGCCTTGGGAGGTGCCATGGGGACTGGGAGGAGAGAGGTGGCCCATGCTGTCGTGTATGGGGGTCAGGGGCCACTCGTGGGTGAGGTCCTAGGGGAAGACTGCAGGAGCCCTGGGTGGGAGTGGGGGGGGGTCTCACCACTAGGGGTCAGGGGGGAAGGATTGCATTTAGCTGTGAGGTGGGCCCACCTTTTCTCCCTGTCCCCTTCTTTTTCCTTTTTTCTCTTTTTTATTTATTTATTTTCAAAGATCTTCTATTTAAGTAATCTCGACACCCAACGTGGGGCTCGAACTCATGACCCCGAGATCAAGAGTTGCATGCTCTCCTGGCTGAGCCAGCCAGGCACCCCTCTCCTCCTCCTCCTCCTCCCCCTCCTCCCCCTCCTCCTCCCCTTCCTCCTTCTTCTTTAAGTATTTAAAAACTGTCGTATTTGGTCTGATTGGGGAAACAAAGAATAACTCACTGGCTTTCGGACTGAGCACCTGAGTGGATGTGTCTTACCCCTTCCTTGGAGGGGAAGCATGTGGTAGAAACAGGTTCTGTGTGGGAGTGTAAGTTGAAAATTCCACTTTGCCACATGGAGGCAGAAGACAGATGCCACTGTGTATGTGGCACAGGCCATTGGGTATTTTAAGTGTGGAGCTCAGGGAGGAAGTCAGAGCTGTAGATACGATACAGAGGTGTTCGAAATCATGGCTGAGATCACAGGGAAGGAGGGTGAGACAGAAAAGGGAATGGGCCCCACATCTAACTCAGCAAGGGGGATGGAGCAGGGGTGGCTAGTGGGGCGGGCTGGCAGGGTGGGGAGGGTGGACAGGTGGCATCGGAGAAGCCTTGCAGAAAAAGGGCAGGGCCTGCAGCGGGGGTTTGGGAAAGATGGAGATCACCGTGACCTGAGTAAAGCTGTTGCGGGGCAGCAATGGGGCAAAAGCTCCCTGCCCATGTCTGTGAGAGCATGTACGCCCCACATGGGCATTCCCAGGGTTGAGTTGGTTGAGTGGGTCAGTGAGGCTCTGAGAGCACTAACAGGTGCCTAACAAATGCTCAGGAAAAGCGAGTTACTATTGTCTGGTGGATGGGGAAGTAGCCGAGACTCCGTGGCAGCCCTTCTGGAGGCCCTGGTGCCCCTATGTAGACTGGGGTGGTGGTTCCAGGTCCCAAAGGATAGAGGCGTTGGAGATGCCCGGCAGCACCTGCAGGCCAGCTTCGGGAGTCCGTGCTGAAACTGACTGCACCACCACCCAGGAGCTCCCAGCTCCGTTACTTGCCCCAGCCTGGGGGAGACCCTGAAGGAGGGGGCTGACTCCGGGAGGAGTCATTTTTTGAACCTCACCGGGACAGCTAGCCCCGCAGATTCATCCTCCAGCCACTATGGTGCAAACTGAGGGCGCCAACAGCTTTGTGCTAAATGGGGAAGCATCCAGTGGTGGCACCGTGAATGGGAGCCGAGGACTGTCACTGGGGGGCTTTTTGACCTCCTGTCTGGCCAGAGAGATGTGGATCGCCACCGGGTGAGGAATGCCCAGATTCCAGTGCCACTGGAAGATGAGCGTTAGGACTCCAAACGCTAGTGGAGATCTACAGGCAGATGCACAAGGATGACGGCTGCAGACAGAGCTAAAGGAGCCGGACTGGCAGAAAAGCTCGAGCAGACCCAGGCTGCCCTGAGAGCCTGGCTCCAGAGGAAGCTCCGGACCAGAGAGCAGATTGGGGTTAACTGCTGCTCCACACCCCGGCCAGTCCCATGGGTCTGAAGCTTCCAAGGTATCGACTTGCTCTCTGTGGAAAGCCTGGCCTGGAGCCTCTTGACAGACCAGCCTACGGAGCTGCGATGGTCCTGTTCTGGAGTGAGTTTGGCCACGTGATGGTGGCTTTCGGGGGCTGAGAAAGGAAGTTGAGAAAGGGAGAGAGCTGTTTTTGCCTTCCTCTCAGGAGGGCAAGACTGAAGAAGCCCCAGGAGGCAGTGTGGTTCCCATTCCATCAAACCCAGGTTAACCCTGACGGAGGACCGAGTTCTCAAGTTCATGCTGGCAGATTTTAAATGGGGTCTCGCTTGGGCCTGGCTTCATAAGAGGACTTCCTTTCTCCCTTAGATCCTCACCTCAGAAGCTTTATGTTCTGTTTGCAAAAATAAATGTTTTAAATTAAATTCAGATACTATCAAAAAGCATATGTTTATGATACTAGAAAAGAAAAAAAATCCACAAAGCCACTATTTTAACATGTCAAACGGTAGTTTCCGGAGCTACAACCTGCTGTGAACAGCCGTGTGTTAATGCCCACTCTGCTCTGTTAGAGGCGTGAAATGGCGTTGGTGACTGTCTGAGATGTTATGGAGAGGTTTAATTGTAATTTGTAATAAAAGGTTTACCGCAGTCTGAAAAAAAAAGTGAGTTACTGTTATCACTTAGGTGAGCGAAAGGAGGATCGGGCATTTCTGCGGTTTGACTGCACGTGGGTCCCTATGTGGCAGTGTCCGTGTCACTTCAGCAGTGGTGTGGGCACACCTTGTGTCCATGAGACCTGTCACTGCACAGCTAGGACCACCTGCCAGGAGAGGACACTGGGCCGGGGCATGGTGTGTGGAGACCTCCGGGCTCCTGCTTTTGTGGTTCCAGAAAGATGTTGAGGTCACAGTGGTGTCCCTGACTCAGGTCAGCTCCCCCCTCAGAAGGGGCCACCAAGCCGGCTGTAGACCTTCTGCATGTCACCCCCGGCACCATGTCCATGTGGGAGGTGGGTCTTTGGGGCCAGGGCCCTCTGAGCAGCCCCCTGTGTCGGTCCTTCCCTGAGTCTCATGGCCATTCTCCATCTCTTCCCTTCCTCTCGTGCCACAGGGGCTCAGCGCACCCCTTGGTGCTGCTCTGAGCCCCCTTAGTGTGGTCCTGGTTGCCTCCCTTCCCCATCCTGCTCAGGGCTGGGGCGAGACCCTTCCCTATGTCTTCATCAGGAGGAAATGTGCTGCTCTCAAGGTCCAACATGGAGTCATGGTTTTCTTGTCTTTTTTCATTTTATGATTTTTTTAAAATTTTATTTATTTCAGAGAGAGAGAAAGCATGAGCAGGGGGAGGGGCAGAGGGAGAAGCAGGCTCCCTGATGAGCCGGGAGCTGGGTGCTTGGCTCCATCCCAGGACCTAGGGATCATGACCTGAGCCAAAGGCAGACGCTTAACTGACTGAGCCCCCAGGTGCCTCTCTTTTTTCTGTTTATATTGAGAAATAGATCATGTATACTGAGACTAGAAAACATCTATGTATAATTTAAAGAAAAGAACACATGCCAGTGGATCTACTTCCCAGCTTGAGAATAGAATACAACCTGGATCCCACATGTGCCCTTACCCCGGGCAGACCCCCCGTAGCTCCCCTCTCGGGCATAACCAGCACATGGAGTCATGTGTTGACTACCCCTGTACTGTTCTATATAGTTTTGCTACCATGTACCCTTAAACAATTTATTATTTAGTACTGAAGGCTTTAGGACTGTCTTATATTACTCGGATCACCCTGTATGTTTTCTGTGTGTACTTCTGCTCAGTCTTACATTTTATTTTATTTTATTTTATCTTTTTTTCAGTCTTACATTTTAAAGATTCATCCATGTGCTTATGTGTGGCTGTAGTCATTCATTCTGGTTGCTGGGTAATATCCTTTGTTTCTTTTTAAGATTTTACTTATTTATTCATGAGAGACACACAGAGAGAGGCAGAGACACAGGCAGAGGGAGAAGCAGGCTCCCGGTGGGGAGCCCGATGTGGGACTCAATTCCAGGACCCTGGGATCACGACCTGAGCCAAAGGCAGCCGCTCAACCAGTGAGCCACCCAGGCATCCCAAGTCTTTTTTTTTATTTATTTTTATTTATTTATGATAGTCACAGAGAGAGAGAGAGAGAGAGAGAGAGAGGCAGAGACATAGGCAGAGGGAGAAGCAGGCTCCATGCACCGGGAGCCCGACGTGGGATTCGATCCCGGGTCTCCAGGATTGCGCCCTGGGCCAAAGGCAGGCGCCAAACCGCTGCGCCACCCAGGGATCCCCCAAGTCTTTAATCCATTTTGAGTTAATTTTTGTGAGTGGTAGAAGACAGGCACCCGATTTCATTGTTTTGCATATAAATATCCAGTTTTCCCAAGACTATTTATTGAAGAGCCTATCTTTTCCCCATTGAGTGTTTGTGGCTCCTTTGTCAAATATTAGTAATGACTGTACACGCACGGGTTTCCTTCTGGGCCTTGGATTCCGTTCCATTGATCTAGGTGTCTGTCTCTCTGCCAGTGCCATGCTGTGTTGATCCCTACAGCTTTGTAGTATAGTTTGAAATCAGGAAGTGTGGTTCCTCCAGCCTTGTTCTTTCTCAGGATTGCCTTGGCTATTCAATCTCTTGTGCTTCCGTATGAATTTTTGGATTGCTTTATCTATTTTTGTGAAACATGCCATTGGAATTTTGATAGGGATTAGGATTTCATTACTAACTACATTGAATTTGGAGATGTTTGTCGTATTCTGGTTTTGGAGAAAAAAAATAACATACATTTATTTAGCGCAACTTTTGGAAACTACGCAAACTGTAACTGGGTAAGAAGCATTTTTCTACCACTGATCCACTAAGTCATGAACTGTAATTTTCTTTCAGTTTCTTAATGATACGCACTCATCCAACAAGCTCCCCTTCCACGTACAGCTGAGGGTATGTTGGCCGATTTGAGTGAGTTTTTAATTGTTATCGAAATTCTTATTCTCTAATATATCAAATGTCTCATAGTCAACACTGGTACTATTTAGTATTTCTGGAATTTGTTAGCTGAATGGACATTTTGCTTTCTGTTGTTTTTCACTACATTTCATTACAGAAGCTTTATTTGTCAGTACTTTGGATCTTTCCTCCAATTTGGGAGCGTGGAGGCAAATTGTGTCTAGTTTTTCAGAGGTTTCTGGATCCTTAATTCAGTCAAGCCCTCCTCTGAGCTCTCCAGAAACAGAGCTGGGAATAGATGGGCCAATTGGAGTAAGTTTTGAGGACCTGATGAACTTCTTCACCTGAGAGGATATCAAACCTGCTAAACCAAAAATTGTGTTCGTTAAGAATGTCTGCCATCTGCTTGCTGAACCCGCCACATGGTTCCTGAAGAGTTCCTGTCGTGAACAACCTGCAGGGAGCAGCCTGGGTGAATTTCTTCAGGCTTGGTTGACATCTTTAGGACGCTTCCTACCGCTAGGTGGAAAGGAACCACCTAGAGGCATGTCCCTGAACTTTTTGGATCAACTCTAGCGTGTGTGCATCATCTAATCGGTCAGTTTTCTGAGAATTCTTGAAAAACAGAAAAGTGGGAACTCATTTCATACCTTTTAGATATGTCAGGAACAGCTTTAGGTTCCAGCTTTATAGACGACACTTGGGGGTGTTCTTTGGCTCACTCTGCCATTAAGTTGCTCATCTGGGTACACTCTGGGGTCTATGGTGCCTAAAAATAAAGCACAAGGAGGGACTTGGCTCTGAGGTGCAGCAGCTCCTCAAAGTGTGTGGCCAAGCCAACCTCCACCGTGACCCCTGTTGCCTCAGTAGCCCGAGTGCAGGCTGCTGCCACCAGACCGGGAGTAAATTTATAGACGGCTTTGGGTGGTATGGACATATTAACAATATTCTTCTGAACCACGAGCATGGGTGTCTTTCCATTTATTTGTGTTTTCTTCAATTTCTTTTTTTTAAGGTTTTATTTATTTATTCATGAGAGACACAGAGAGAGAGAGAGGCTGAGACACAGGCAGAGGGAGAAGCAGGCTCCATGCAGGGAGCCCGATGCGGGACTCGATCCCAGGACCCCGGGGTCACACCCTGAGCTGAAGGCAGATACTCAACCACTAAGCCACCCAGGAGCCCCTGTTTTCTTCTATTTCTTTTTTTTAATTTTTATTTATTTATGATAGTCACACAGAGAGAGAGAGAGAGAGAGAGAGAGAGGCAGAGACACAGGCAGAGGGAGAAGCAGGCTCCATGCACCGGGAGCCCGATGTGGGATTCGATCCCGGGTCTCCAGGATCGCGCCCTGGGCCAAAGGCAGGCGCCAAACCGCTGTGCCACCCAGGGATCCCTCTTCTATTTCTTTTACATCAGTGGGCAGGTCTTTTGTTACGTTGGTTAAATTTATTCCTAGGTATCTTACTCCTTTTGATACAGTTATGAGTGGATTTCTTAATTTCTCTTTCTGATAGTTTATTAGTATGTAGAAACACAACACATTTTGTACATTTCTTTTGTATCCTGCTACTTTACTGAACTTGTTGGTTAGTTCTGTTTTGGTGGGATGTATAAGGTTCTCTATTAATATGTCATCCGCAAATAGCAGTTTTACTTCTTTCTTGTTTGGATGCCTATTATTTCTTTTTCTTGCCTGATTGCTCTGGATGGGACTTTAAATATCACGTTGAGGGATGCCTGGGTGGCTCAGCGGTTGAGCATCTGCCTTCAGCTCAGGGCATGTTCCTGGAGCCCCAGCTTCCAGTCCCACGTCGGGCTCCCTGCTTGAGCCTGCTTCTCCCTCTGCCTGTGTCTCTGCCTCTCTCTGTGTGTCTCTCATGAATGAATAAATAAAATCTCTAAAAATAATAATAAAATATACTTTGATATTGAGGGAGAGGGAGTCGAAAACAGCCCCTATACTGGGCCCTCCTCAGTGGCAACTTTTTGTTCCATAGGGTTAAGAAAGATTGAGGATAAAAAAATTGTTTGGAAAAAATCCAGATGTGGTTGGTTTGTATGTGGTTACGGGTAGAAGGAATGAAGAAGGGCAGCCTGGGTGGCTCAACAGTTTAGTGCTGCCTTGGGCCCAAGGTGTAATCCTGGAGTCCCGGGATCAAGTCCCACGTCAGGCTCCCTGCATGGAGCCTGCTTCTCCCTCTGCCTGTGTCTCTGCCTCTTTCTCTCTGTGTCTATGAATAAATAAATAAAATCTTTTTTAAAAAAAATGGAGGGGAATAGGGATCCCTGGGTGGCGCAGCGGTTTGGCGCCTGCCTTTGGCCCAGGGCGCAATCCTGGAGACCCGGGATCGAATCCCACGTCGGGCTCCCGGTGCATGGAGCCTGCTTCTCCCTCTGCCTGTGTCTCTGCCTCTCTCTCTCTCTCTCTCTCTGTGTGACTATCATAAATAAATAAATAAATAAATAAATAAATAAATAAATAAATTTAAAAAATGGAGGGGAATAAAAGGATAGAGTTTCATGCATGATCAAAATTAAGTTGTTATCAGTTTAAAATAGACTTGTCATTAAGAAGTTTTACCTAAGCCTCATGGGAACCACAAATCAAAAACCTACAGAAATTACACAAATGAAAAAGAGAAAGGATCAAAGCACACCACTGTGGAAAATCAGTTCACATAGGAAGACAGCAAAAGAGGAAGAAGAAGGGAATGAAGAACTACAAAATAGACAAGAGCAACTAATAAGGGGGTGCCTGGCTCAGGCGGTTAAGCGTCTGACTCGGTTTCAGCAGAAGCCGTGGTCTCCTGGGTCCTGAGCTGGAGCCCCGCGCATCGGGCTCCACACACAGCGGGGAGTCTGCCTCCCTCTGCCCTTCCCCCCACCTGCACACTCATGTGCTCTAAAATAAATTAATTTTAAAAAATAAAATGGCATTAGTAAGTTCTTACTCATAATTATTTTTTTTATTTTTTAAAAGATTTTATTTACTTATTCATGAGAATGAGAGAGAGAGAGAGGCAGAGAGGCGGGGGAAGGCAGTGAGGGGAGGGTGCCGGGAGCCCCCGGGAGCTGAGCAGCAGTGGGGACACTGGTTGGCTCCGTGACAGCGAGATGCCCATCCCCGACTCCTCACCCCGGCCGGGGCACCCCTGGCTCCCTGCACTTGCTGCGGGCCGGGGCGACACTGGGAGACACCCCCACCCCCCTCATCCCCGCGGGGCCGGCTCTCCTTTCAGTATGCAGAGGGGGTGCGGAGCCCCGGGGTCACATGTGCCAGGCCACGAGAGGGGTCTCTGCCCCCGCCTGCTCACGTCCCACGGCCGCCACTTGCCATCACGGGGCAGTTTCCCACCTCGGGAGCAGCCCCCAGCCACCCCGGGGGGCAGAGGGTGGGCCCCGCGCTCACAGTGGGCAGGGTGGCCTTCCTCTGCGTCCCCCAGGGTGTGCTCCAGAGCGGGGGCGCCCCGTGGGGGCCTCACCCCGAGGGCCGCAGAGCTACCCCTCCTGGGGGGCGGCCTGCGGTGTGAGCTCAGCGGACACTTTGGGGGAGCGCCGGGCGGTGGGGCCGCAGGAGAGGACGCCGGGGTCAGGGCCAGGGGACACGGCGGGGCACAGGGCCCGCGAAGGCTCCAGAACCATGGCGTGGAGCCGAGCCCGGGGGGGTCCTGCGGCTCCAGGACCCCGCCGCCCCCCTGAGCGGTAGAGGGCGAGGCGGCTAAATCCAGGGGCCGATCTGCGCGCGAGGCCACCAGGTTCAGCACTTGCACTTGGACCCTTGGTTTTCTCTCTCGGGTCGGGTGCTTAGGACCGGGGCCGCCTCCCATGATTTGCCCCCCGCCCCCCCAAAGAGGCCCTGGACAGAGGACGCCTTTCTGTTTCATAGGTGGGAATCAGAGGCCCAGAGGAAGGCTGTTCTATGCCCAGGCTTGCGGGGCATTGGCTGAACCTGAATCCCAGCGAGCCTGAGTCCCGCAGGGGGTGGGCAGTAGGGGTGTGGGACCAGCAGGTTCTGTCGCCTGCAAGCAGGGTCACCTCTGGCAGGTAGTGACCTCTCTGAGCCCCAGGGCCCTCGCTTGTGAGCTCCCAGATGTTACTCAACACCTGGTGGGTACTGCCCATGACCGAGGGGCCCCCGCTGCTCTGGCTGTCCTAAAGGTCATCACCCCTCCCCGGGGGAGTCAGTGTGGGAAGAACGTGGGACCGTGTGGACACCCAGCCGCACTGGGACCCCCTCCGTCCGGCCCAAGACCAGCCCAAGGAGCAAGCAGCTGTCCCTGGATTGCAAGGCTTTTATTGCTGGAATCATCTAGTCAGACACCGGATGTGGCAGGCTGCTGAGATGACTTAGCCGGTGATCAGTTAAGTGACTTCCTTGGGGGCCCCCCGCGGCACACATGGCTCCGTCAACACAAGTTACTTGCGTATATTTTATCCTGCAAAGAGAAGGTCGGGACACCTGGTGAGGCCTGCGGGTGTGACACATGCGGCTCTGCCGTGCTGGCCGGACACGCCGTGGGGAGGGGCCTGCAGGCCTGTTTGCAGGGGCGCTTCTGGATCTGAGCAGGCAAAGGTACATTCCTCCCAATCTCCCGCACCACGAGAGAGTCCCAGGGTGGGCCTAGAAGCTTCGTCCAGTGGAGCAGAGTGAAGAAGGGGGGTCACCGTGGTGGGGTGGGGGCGTCCTGGGGCGGGATAGAGAGGTGCTGAGAAGGTCCTGGCGGGCTCCGTTGCACCTGCGGGCGCCTGGGAGTCTCGGGCTGCCCCGTGGACGCTTGCTGCCGAAGCAGTAGCTTGTTCCCACTCGTGGGACAGGACAGGGAGGGGGCACCGTGCTTTTCCACTCGGGGCATTGCAGGCCTGGGAAGGGCCAGAGGGGGGCTTTTGGAAGCTGCCTTCTCCCCTCCCCTCTGCCCCCCTCCGCCCTCCCCCCCTCCTGGCATGTGAGGCACAGAATGGCTCTCCAGGACTGAGGGCACGAAGACAAATGGGGGTCTTGGGGGGGATGGAATAGGGAAGTTAAGGTAAGGGAACCCAAGAAGATCCAGGCTCATGTGCTGCAGAGGCTGGAGTCAGGGAGGCCGGAGCTGAGGGCCTGAGAGCGAGGCCAGGTGAGGCCAAGGACGCAGGAGGGCCAGGGCCAGCCCGAGGGCTCAAGGGCTGGGCTGAGTCTTCCCCACCCCATCCCCCCTACTTGCCCATCCATGAGGTCTTTCTCCTCTTGAATTCCCGGGGAGGGCTGCGGTGGAGAAGAGAGATGTCCCCCACCCCCCCACCCCCGGCCCCAGGGAGGCCCAGACAGGCGCCAGAGGCGCGGACACAGCCAACCCACCAGCACCGAAAGGGCATTCTGCTTGTCGTCTTCTGTCATTTTCCCATCAAGGCACTCCTTCAGCAGTTTCGCATTTTCCAGTATCACAGGGCTGCTCTGGTACCGCGCCACGTTGTCCACGTAGTCCTCAGTGGAGCCCGTCAGGAACAGGTTCACATCGTCCCGCACGGCTGAGCAGATTTTACAGTCTGGAACAGAGCGAGAGGCTGCCGCTCCCACAAGGACCCTCGTGGCCGATCTGCCCTTCCCCTTCCCCGCCTACTCCCAACTGCCCGACAGGACGACAGGACGGCCAGAAGCCCAGGGCCCGGCCGCCGCCCACCTCCGCCCGAGGCCAGGAGCAGGGCAGCCCCGAGAAGCAGCAGCGCCCCGACCCGCTTCATGGTGCAGGTGGCAGGTGCTGGGAGCCGCGACGCCTTATAGCTGCCGCCCGGGGCGGGAGGGGCGCGGCCTTTCCAGGACACCTGCCAGGCTCGGGGGAGGGCGGAGCTGCGTGTGCCCACGAGGCCCTGAGGCCCCCAGTCAACAGGAGGCACTAACTTGGCCTTCCCCACCTCCAGGGCTCTGTCCAGAAGCTTCAGAACTGAAATTTCCTGGCTTGACGGGGAAAGGGGGCGGAGAGTCTCCCAAATCAGGGCCAGTGTCAGCCTCTCCTGACCCATGACCTGGAGGATGGTGTTTGGTCTCAACGTAGGGATTTTTCAGGACACCCAATGCTTGGCTCATGTCACAGCTAGTAGATGCCAAAGGAAAGCCACTCCCTGGTGGCCCCTGCCATGCCTGTATCAAAATCTCTGTCCTTGACCTGCTCAAGTGGCCTCCCTTGAACCAGTCCTTTGAATCTGTTTCTGGAGCCCTGAATCCTCCCCTGTGTGCTAGCCCAGAGGTTCTACTTATCTGTTGACCAAGTCCTGGCACCTGGTCACTTGGACAGCACATCAGTCTGGCTCAGAAAGGTCATTTTTCCCTAACCAGTGTCTTCTTTTGAGTTTCTCTGTACCGTTCACGCAATTCCCTCTCCACAGATGGAGTCTGAGGAAAGCCCAAGCCGTTTCTGTGGCCCACAAGCCCTCGTGCTTCGTGCAGCCAGGGCCCTACCAAAAGCCTGCTGCCTCCGAATTCTTCCCATTCTCTCCTCCCTCACTGGTCTCCTTTCCACTTCTTGACTGGGCCAGGGGTCAAGGGCTTTGTGTTCCAGTTGTGTGTGTGCAGCAGGGCCTTTGCACGAGCTGTCCCCGCTGCCTGGAATGTTCTTCCTCCAAGTACACGATTCATGACCTAATTGCTCAGGTCTCTTCAGATGTCACCTTATCAGAAAGACTGTCCCACCTGCTTGACCCCTTAGGTCAGAGCCCCCCCTTCCCCCACAGCACTCACAGTTCTCCCCCACTTCATGGCCCTCCATAGCTCTCCTTGTCATTCACTGGTGGTCTTCCACTCCCTCTCAGATGCATACTGAACTCCCAGAGGGCAAGGGCTCCGCTGGGTGCACTGCCACCTCCCCCGGATGAGGACACATAGCAGGTGCTTCACAAAGGTTTGTTAGATGAACAAAAGGACTATCCCATTCCTGAGGAGGTGGTAACCAAGAACATTTTTACTTACGCTTACTCGCTGGAGGCCCCTGTCTGGCCTTTTCTCTGAATCATCTGTGCCAGGATAGGGTTTGCTGAAACCCAGAGCTGAAGGTAAGATAAAAGTCATATCACCCCAGTTGGAGCCCTATGCCAAACAGGATTCACATCCGGTAACTGCTCTTGGCTAAGAGGCACCCAGTCCTGAGCTCTAGCTGTCAGGCGGTTATCAGGGAGCGACTCCAGTCATGATGCCCAGAGGCCGTACCTATGAAGGTCATCTCATGAGAGGCTCTGGTTATGGCAGATGTCCTTCAGAGGTTCCGAGGCACCTATCAGCCCGGGAAGATGAGCACCACATGCCCCAGATTGGACACTTGCTCTTTCTCTACTGGAACGGAATTTCAGTGTGTGGGACGGGCAAGGGTTGTATGTCTGCTGTCCTTCACTGGGACTTCCTTCAAGTCCTCCTCAGCTCTGTGAGATGATGTGAGAGGAGGAAGCCAGAGTTTGGAGGGCTGGAGTAGCACAGCACGCTGATGTCCATCCAGCCCCACTGGGTGCCATAAAACTATCTGAGGTATCTCCGAATGTGGGGATATTTGCTGAGGTCAAGGGGAACCTTCTGGACAAGGCCTTGCAGCGTATGCAATGAGGCTTTTTAAAAATATTTTTTATTTGGGGTAATTCTAGACTCACAGAAAAGTTGAAAAGATTTGTCAAAACCAAGATATTGACACTGGCACACTACTACTAACTCAACTCCAATCTTTATTTGGATTCCACCGTTTGTCCTTTAATGCCCTCCGTGTGTTCTAGAAGCTAATTCACATCGTAAACACACTGCATTGATTGTGAGGTTTCTTCTGAAGTTGTCAGTCTTTCCGTGTTTGTCGTGGCCTTGATTGTCTTGAAGGCTGGCCAGGTACTGTAGAATGTCCATCAAGCTGATTTTGCCTGCTGTTTTTCTTCTAAATTAGATTAGGGTTCAGACCTTGGTTTTGGGGGGAGACACTAAAGAGGTGTCACATCACATTGTGGCATACATGACATCAATAGGTCTTACCACTGGTTATATTAGCCTTGATCATTTGAATAATGTTGGGTTTGCTAGGTTTCTGCATGGTTTTCCCCTTTCCCTACTCTTTGGAAATGAGCTGCTAAGTGCAGCCACTCCCCAGGAGGGCAGGGCAATAAGCTCCACCTCTTGAAGGGAGAGTGCATTATTTGGAATGTTCCTGTGAGGAATATGTCTCTTCTCTCTTCATCTGTTTATTTAGTAAATTATTTATTTATATCAGTATGGACTTACAGAATCTTTTTACTTTGGATTATCCTCCAATACTATATTATTTCTTTTGTTGCTTATACTGTTCCAGATTTGGCCACTGGGAGCTTCCTTCTAGAATTTTCATGGACTATCTCATCTTCTTTGTGCCCGTAAACTACTCTTCTAGAGTAGAAGAAGGTTGAGTTTAACTCAAGAGGGTTTAAGCAGACTGGCTGCCATCTCTGGTTGACCTAGCACGCTGGTCTACAGAGCTCCAGCTCACAGTGGACATGGGAGACAAACTGTAGAGCTCCACAACTCCTCACTGATATTTCTGGATGGGCTATTAAGCCCAAGCTCCTCTTGGGACCAGGTTCACTGATGGAAGAGGGCAAGACAGGGCCAAGGCTGGACCCACTGGGAGTTAAGAAGAGGCCCAGGACTCTTTTAAGGGTGAGAGGGAAGCAGGTAACATGATCCTAAATTGGAGTCAGCCCTGGAGGAAGCCCTCCTGGCCAGGAGTTCTGAGACTTCCCTAGTAGGGAGTGCTGCAGAGCCCAAGGATGGTGTCCACCCATCCTTGGGGCTTGATCTAGAGACTGCAGAGTTAAGGTGCTCAAGAGGCTCTAGTTGGGCTCAGCACCCCATACTTAACTCCAGGACTTAAACTTAGGCTTGTGAACCCTCCTGTGATTTTCATCTGCACATTCTGGGAGAGTGCTGCATTTGGAGCCAGGATGGGTTGGGGGAAGGAGTAGCAGGAAACAAGGGTCACAGTTGGGGCTGGGATGACAGAGCAGTTGGTTCAGGATGGAAACACTTAGACATGTCAGCTCCTCTTGGTCTTTGGCAAAGGAAAAACCATATCCTCTCCAAGAGGCTTTTAGCCCAAGGACTGAGGTAGCGACATGTGCCAGGTCCCTGCCCACAGGCCTTTGGAGTTCCTAGGAGGGATGTGGGCTGGGCTCAGGGAGCTAGTAGTTCATAAAACAGCAGAAATCCTGCCCTGAGCGGAGCATTCTGGCAGTTGACACTATGAAGGGGACACTCCTCGTGCTGACCTTGCTGGTGACCCAAGACCTGGGCATCGAAATGGGTGAGAGGTTTTCAGTGACTGAATGGAGGAAGAGGTTTGGAGGTGGAGGGATCATTAGTTGTGCACACAGTAGGGGATGGTTTGTTGGGGGTGGTGGGGCTTAGCTGAAGGTCGGAAGCGGGCAGGCTGCTATGCCTGGAGGCAGCAGCCAGGGACCCCTCTCCGTTCCCTTCTGCTGAGAGTGCTCATAGAAAATGTTTTCTGTCTGGGATGTAAGCAGCCCTGGGAGTGGGGGGGTTTCTGTGGGAGTCAGAAGAGCCTGGATACGTGAATTACTTTCAGGTGGTGGGGAAACAGGAGTCTCCTACCCTGGTGATTTAAGTTGTTTTCTGTTTGTCTCTAGCGAAAGCCTGCCCCCTTTTCTATTCGGTCTTTGGCACTTTGGCCATTGGAAAGGAGTTTCCGCTGAACAAGGCCCTTAGACTAGCCAATGCTACTGAAGCAGAAAAAGCAGCCATAGGAAAAATCCAGGACTGCTACAATGAGAAGGGACTCGATGCCAAGATATTGGATTTGATTGTCATGGTAACTTACTATCCTTCCCCCACCCCCACCCTGAGGACACACATGCAGCCTGTTGACAGATGGCACATGGAATAGACATAGCAGTCAGGGGCTACACGACAGTAAGAGCTACAGACAATCAAGCACATAAGCCTTTCCTCCACCCTACGGCATATATAATACGCAGCCACCTGCCACACGCACATCCAACCTATCCTTCTACCACACATGTCCCTTTTGTGCCAATTTATACACAGCTGGATGGACATCAGTGCAACATAGAAAGTGTGTTGACCCTTGCAAATTTTTTTTTCTAGTTTAGGGGAGACCGCCTTGCAGGAGTAGAATTTTAACCTTTGGGAGAAAAGAAAAAGTCCTAAATTCAGCTCCTGCGCATGGAGGGGTCGTGTCAGTTCTATTTTAGGAATATTGAAACTGATCACCTGCCCTTAGACCGCCTTCTCGGGAAGGGTCTCCTTGGACTCGTAAGGCTTCTGGGTTTTGGCCTGTTTTAGCCCCCACCTTGATGGCTGTTCTCTGGCTCCGAGTCTTACTTCCCATCTCTATCATCTCAGTGCTTAAAGCCAGAAGTTGCACTCCGTTATTTTGGCGCCTGGAGCTCCTAAGGCAGCCTCTAGCTACACATATCTGCTCCCCAGGGCTGATCAGTGTATTTCCTGATGAACTCTCTTTTTCTGTTATTGTTCTTGTTGCACAGTTATGTATATATATATTAATTGTATTTATTTATTAATGAGAAGCACAGAGAGGGAGAGAGAGGCAGAGACATAGGTAGAGGGAGAAGCAGGCTCCATGCAGGGAGCCCGACGTGGGACTCGATCCCAGGTCTCCAGGATCACGCCCTGGGCTGAAGGTGGCGCTAAGCCGCTGAGCCACCCGGGCTGCCCTATGTATATATATTTTTTAAAGATTTGATTTATTTATTTGAGAGTGAGTGTGTGTGTACAAATGGAGAGGAGAGGGAGAAGCAGGCTCCCTGCTGAGCAGAGGTCTGATGTAGGGCTCTATGCCAGGACCCTGGGATCATGATCCCAGCCAAAGGCAGCTGCTTAACCAACTGAGCCACCAGGGCGCCCTAGTTATGTAGATTTTAGTTAATCTGTCTCTTACTCTGTTTTCCCACAAGGGCTGATTCTGCAAGATGAGAGGTTATGAAGAAGTGGAATTTCTTGCATTAATGTGCCACAGGCACATGAGATTGTTTACAACACACACACATCCACATTCCATATGTGCCATACACCTGACAGGTGGGTCTCAGGTGCAGGAGACATCACGTGGACCCAGACTCAGCCACCTTGCTCCTCGCACAGGCCCAGCCTCCATCACACCCTTCAGAATCTTCTGATCTCTGCTTTCCTGGCTGGTTGTTCAGACTCCCTCCTGACACCTGTGTGTGGGTGACCTGGGAGTCATCTTCATCCTTTATCCTGTTCTGACTTCAGCTCCCTCTCCAGCAGTCAGTCTGTGGGCCGGAGGTCCTGGCTGGAGCTGGAGCTGAATCACTGAGGATGAGGACTGGGGGGGGCCCGGGGAGGATGGACAGCTCTGCCATGCGCTCCTCATCTTCCTCTCTCCCAGACTACCATCACCACCAGCAAGAAATGCATCTATGAAGCAATGGACTCATTGAAGGAGACCTTCCACATAGCCCCTTTGGGGAGATGAATCTTTGCCACCAATGCCCGATCTGAGCTCCATCCTCCTGCTCCTTTCTTCATACCTGAAGCTGGAATCCAGACACCTATCTTTGCCTAATTCATCTTTAGCAGGATGGCTGTAATAAAATAACTGCAGTGTAGCTCTGTGTGCCGTGTGTCTGTGTGCTGAGTGGAGAGCATGTGAGGCTTGGCAGGAGGTCCTGGGACGTGGCGAGGGGAGGTGACCTGTGTGGTTATTGAGAACATGGGGATGGGAGTCAGGCTGAATCAGGAGCAGGTAAGAGTGGTTTCATCTTTCTCAGGCTATTCTTTCATCTGTAAAAAAAAAAAAAAAAAAAAGAGGACTGTGTGTGACAATTGAATTAAATAACATCTATGTAACCCCAGGAAGGATAGAAATGTTGTCCACGTGGCATATTGCTGACTCTGGCATTTGTCATGTTGTAGAGCCTCTAGCCCCTTACATGTTACCCTGGTTGTTGAAGGGTGGACTCAAGCGATAACCTGAATGGGCTTATCACAAGTCCTCCCCATCTCCCAGGGGCATCCACCCTTTTCTGCTTCTTAGGAGGATGTCTTCTGAGGAGGCCAACCTTTCTGCAGGAACACCCTGTTCCACTGCTGTTCTTGGGTTCTGCTAGTAGAACCAGGACCACCACACAATCTTGGCTCAGGAGAAAGGGAGAAGGGGAGTGGATGGAAGAAACTAACCCAGAGGGAATGCTGCTGCCATGGGGAGCCCGGCTCTTAAATCTTTGTAGGATGTGTAACCTGTGGCAAGTTCATGAACCCTTTTCCAAGTTCATGAGCCTACTTCCAAGAGCATCAAATTGGCAATTATATTTATTTAGTAGGCTACTTATGAAGCTACAAGGCAAGAACTAGGGGTTACCTTTATTTATTTCCTAGAGACTAGAGCAGTGTTGGGCTCCAGTGAGTATGGCTCACAAAAGAAGTAGCATAGCAGGTGACTTCTCTTATTTTTTTAAGATTTTATTTATTTATTCATGAGAGACACACACAGAGAGGCAGAGATACAGGCAGAGGGAGAAGCAAGCAAGCTCCCTGCAGGGAGCCTGAGGCGGGACTCGATCCCAGGACCCCAGGATAACGCCCTGAGTCAAAGGCAGATGCTCAACCACTGAGTCACCCAGGTGCCCCAGGTGACATCTCTTTAGTTTCCTGGGCCACAATAAGGTCATATTCAGAGTGTTGAACTTGGGACATGCTAACAGGCTAGAGGCTTGAGTACTAGCTCTTATTCTCTGGCCTAATAGTTGAACTTAAACATTTTAATTCACCTGTTTGCTCATTTTACATCTGGATTTTATACCTACCAAGTCCGCTAGACTTAATATTAAGTGTTCACTCAGGTCATACTAAAGATCTAAAATTTTATTGAGAAATACAAAATACAAAATACAAAATAAAATTTGAATTGATAAAAGGCTAAATCATATCCTTATGTTAAATAAAAAATAAAATAAAATAAAATAAAATAAAATAAAATTTAAAAATCCGTTCTTTCTCCATAATTCAGTAAGTCATCACTATAATATCTTAAACTATCTTTGAGTCTATTTATATGTTCTCCATCACACTGACCATCTCTATACTAAAACTAGACAATTAGTCATAAATATATACCCACGTTATAATACCTAGTGAGAAAGATCCTGCTCATAATTCTTATTTTTCTAAATTTTCTTGCTTGATTTCAATTCAAGAATGTATTCTTTTGGATAAACTTTAAATCAATCCTCTCATGTTGCAGAACAAAGATTTTTTTTCTTTTAAGATTTTATTTATTCATGAGAGACAGAGAGAGAGAGGGAGAGAGAGAGGCAGAGACACAGGCAGAGGGAGAAGCAGGCTCCCTGCAGGGAGCCCGACGGGGAACTCAATCCTGGGTCTCCAGGATCAGGCCCTGGGCTGCAGGTGGCGTTAAACCGCTGAGCCACCTGGGCTGCCCAGAACAGATTAATTTAGATGGATTTGGGAATAGTTGATATTTCTAGTGTCAATTTATCACGTGGGACTCGATCCCTGGTCTCCAGGATCAGGACCCAGGCTGAAGGCGGCACTAAACCGCTGAGCCTCCAGGGCTGCCCCAGCATCATTTATTGAAGAGACTATCTTTTCCCCATTGTATATTCTTGGCTCCCTTGTCAAATATTAGTTGATCATATATATGAGGATATATTCCTGAGCTTTATTTTTTCAAGATTTATGTATTTATGTATGTATATATGTATGTATGTATGTATGTATTTATGAGAGAGAGAGAGAGAGAGAGCACATGAGCAGTGGGGAGGGGCAAAGGGAGAGGGAGAAGCAGACTCCCCACTGAGCAGGGAGCCCAGTGTGGACTCGATCACCAGAACCCTGAAATCATGACCTGAGCTGAAGGCAGATGCTTAACTGAAAGAGCCACCCACCAGGCACCCCTCTGGGCTTTCAATTCTGTTCTGTTGTCTGTGTGTCTGTTTTCATGCCAATGCCATACCATTTCGATTACTGTCGTTTTTAACATAGTTTGAGATGGAAATGCATGATGCCCCTGGCTTTATTGTTCATTCTCAGGATTGCTATGGCTCTTTGGGTCTTTTGTGGCTTCACATTTTAGAATTATTTTTTCTATTTTTGTGAAAATGCCACTGGAATTTTGATAGAGATTGCGTTGAATCTATAGATGGCTTTGGGTAATATGGATATTTTAACAGTATTAATTCTTCCAGTCTATGAACATGGGCTGTCTTTCGATTTGTTCATGTTTTCTTCAATTTCTTTCATCAAAATTTTATAGTTTTCAGTATACGGATCTTTCACCTCCTGGGTTAAATTTATTTTCAAGTTTTTCATTGTTTTTGATGTTATTGTAAATGGGACTGTTTTCTTTATTATTTATTTTTCAGCTGTTTTATTGTTAGTGTATAGAAGCACATTTGTTTTCTGTGTGTTCACTTTCTGTCCTGCAGTTTTATTGAATTGAGTAGTTTCCTCATCTGGTTTTGTTAACAAGATAATGCTGGCTTTATAACATTAAATTGAGAATGCTGCTTCCTCTTCAATTTTTTTGAACAGTTTTAGAAGGATTGGAGTTAATTATTCTTTAAATGTTTGTTAGAATTCATCAGCAAAACCATCTGGTCCTGGGGAATTTTTTTAAATTACTGATTCAACCTCCTTACTTGTTTTTGATCTGTTCACATGTTCTATTTCTTCATAATTCAGTCCTGGTAGATTGCATGTTTCTAGGAGTTTATCCTTTTCATCTGGGTTCTCCAGTTTGTTAGTGTATGGTTTTTCATAGAACTTGTCTTGATCTTTTGTATTCCTGTGGTGTCAGTTGTAATATATCCTCTTTCATTCCGATTTTAAGTTCTCTCTCTTTTTCTGAATTAGTTTAGCTAGAGGTTGTCAATTTTATTTTTTATTTTTTTTTATTTTTATTTTTAAAAAAATTTTTTAAATTTATTTATGATAGTCACAGAGAGAGAGAGAGAGAGAGAGAGAGAGAGAGGCAGAGACATAGGCAGAGGGAGAAGCAGGCTCCATGCACCAGGAGCCCGATGTGGGATTCGATCCCGGGTCTCCAGGATCGCGCCCTGGGCCAAAGGCAGGCGCCAAACCGCTGCGCCACCCAGGGATCCCTCAATTTTATTTTTTAAAGATCCAGTGTTTAGTTTCATTGATCTTTTGTAAAAACATTTTATTTATTTATTCATGAGAGAAAGAGAGAGAGAGAGAAAGAGAGAGACACAGGCAGAGGGAGAAGCAGGCTCCATGCAGGGAGCCTGATGTGGGACTCAGTCCCGGGTTTCCAGGATCAGGCCCTGGACGGAAGACGATGCTAAACCGCTGGGCCACCCGGGCTGCCCTTCATTAATCTTTTCTATTGATTTCCTGGTCTGCATTTCACTTATTTCTGCTTTGATCTTTGTCATTTCCTTCCTTCTGCTAACTTTGGATTTATTTTGTTCTTCCTTTTCTAGCTCCTTGAGTTGTGAAGTGAGTTTGTGCATTTGGAATCTTTCTTATTTTTTAACATGACATTAATTGCTATAAAATTCTTTCTTAGAACTGCTTTTGTAGGATCTCATAAATTTTGAAACGTTTTGCTTCTATTTTTACTTGTTTTTTTTATTTTTTTTATAAATTAATTTTTATTGGTGTTCAATTTACCAACATACAGAATAACACCCAGTGCTCATCCCGTCAAGTGTCCCCCTCCGTGCCCGTCACCCATTCACCCCCACCCCCCGCTCTCCTCCCCTTCCACCACCCCTAGTTCATTTCCCAGAGTTAGAAGTCTTTTGTTTCAAGATATTTCTTGATTTCCTATTTGATTTTTCGACTTGTTGGTTGTTCAGGAACATGTTGTTTAACCTCCGTATATTTGTGTATTTTCCAGCTTTCCTCCTGTTAACTGATTTCATGTTTTATCCACTGTGGTGGGGAAAGAAACTTAGTATGATTTTGGTCTTATTTTTTTATTTCAAGTTTTTATTTAAATTCTAGTTAGCTAACACATATGGTAAAATTGGTTTCAGGTGTAGAATTTAATGATTCATCACTTACATATAACACCCACTGCTCATTACAACAAGTGCCCTACTTAATGCCCATCACCCATTTAGCCCACCACCCACCCACTTTCCCCCAACCTGCAATTTGTTCTCTGTCATTAAGAACATCTTATGGTGGGCAGCCCTGGTGGCTCAGCGGTTTAGCGCCACCTGCAGCCTAGGGCGTGATCTGGAGACCCTGGATCGAGTCCCACATCAGGCTCTCTGCATGGAGCCTGCTTCTCCCTCTGCCTGTGTCTCTGCATCCCTATGAATAAATAAAACCTTAAAAAAAAAAAAGAATGTCTTATGGTTTGCTTCCCTCTCTTTTTTCCCCCTCCCCCTACATTCGTCTATTGTTTCTTAAATTCCACGTATGAGAGAAATCCTATGGTATTTGTCTTTCTCTGACTTATTTAGCTTAGCATAGGACATGTTAGCTCAGCATAGGACATTTTAGCCCCATCCACATCATTGCAAATGGTAAGATATTGTTCTTTTTGATGACTGAGTAATATTTTTTAAAAATATCTTATTTAGGGGATCCCTGGGTGGCTCAGCGGTTTAGCACCTGCCTTTGGCCCAGGGTGCGATCCCGGAGTCCTGGGATCGAGTCCCACGTTGGGCTCCTGGCATGGAGCCTGCTTCTCTCTCTGCCTGTGTCTCTGCCTCTCTCTCTCTCTCTCTGTCTCTGTCTATCATAAATAAAGAAATAAATCTTTAAAAAAAAAAGACAAATGTGTCAAACATTAAAAAAAAGATCTTATTTATTTATTCATGAGAGACACACAGAGAGAGGCAGAGACATAGGCAGAGGGAGAAACAGGCTCCATGCAAGGAGCTGAAGCCGAAGGCAGATGCTCAACTTCTGAGCCAACCAGGTGTCCCAATGGCTGAGTAATATTTTATTGGATATATATATATACCACATCTTTATCCATTCATCAGTTGATGGACATTTGGGGCTCTTTCCATAATCTGGCTATTGTTGATAATGCTGCTATAAACATCAGAGTGCATGTATCCCTTCAAATCAGTATTTTTATATCCTTTGGGTAAATACCTAGTAGTTCAATTGCTGGATCACAGAGTAGCTCTATTTTTAACTTTTGAGGATCCTCCATATTTTTTTTTTCCAGAGTGGCTGCACCAGTTTGCATACCCACCAACAGTGTAAGATGGTTCCCTTTTTTCCACATCTTCACCAATATCTGTTGTTTCCTGTGTTGTTAATTTTTGCCATTCTGACATGTGTGAGGTGGTATTTTACCAAGGCTTTGATCTGTATTTCCTTGATGATGAATGATGTTGAGCATATTTTCATGTGTCTGTTAGCCACCTGTCTTCTTTGGAAAAAAGTCTGTTCATGTCTTCTGCCCATTTCATGACTGGATTGTTTGTTTCTTGGCTATCGAGTTTGATAAGTTCTTTATAGATATTGGATACTAGCCCCTTATCAGATATATCATTTGCAAACAGTTTTTCCTATTCTGTAGGTTGTCTTATAGTTTTGTTGACGGCTTCCTTTGCTAGGTGGAAGCTTTTTATCTCTCTCTCTTTTTAAAAGATTTTATTTATTTATTTATTAATGAGACACACACACACACACACAGAGAGAGAGAGAGAGAGAGAGGCAGATACACAGGCAGAGAGAGAAGCAGGCTCCATGCAAGGAGCCCAACATGGGCCTTGATCCTGGGACTTCAGGATCACACCCCGGGCTGAAGGCAGGTGCTAAACCGCTGAGCCACCCAGGGATCCCCCGACGCTTTTTATCTCAATGAAGTCCCAGTAGTTCATTTTTCCTTTTGTTCTCTTTGCCTCCAGAGATGTGTCTAGTATGAAGTTGCTACGGCCAATGTCAAAGAAGTTGCTACATGTGTTCTCCTCTAAGGTTTTGATGGTTTCCTGTCTCACATTTAGGTCTTTCATTCATTTTGAATTTATTTTTGTGTATGGTGTAAGAAAGTAGTCCAGTGTCATTTTTCTGCATGTGGCTGTCCAGTTTTCCCAACACCATTTGTTGAAGAGATCTTTTTCCACTGGATATTCTTTCTTGCTTTGTCAAAGATTAATTGACTATATAGTTGTGGATTCATTCTGTTCCATTGATTTATGTCTGTTTTTGTGCCAGTATCATACTATTTTGATGCCTACAGCTTTGCCATATCACTTGAAATCTGGAATTGTGATGCTTTCAGCTTTGCTTTTCTTTTTCAAGGTTGCTTTGACTATCTGGGGTCTTTTGTGGTTCAATACAAATTTTAGGATGGATTGCTTTAGCTCTGAAAAATGCTGGTAGTATTTTGATAGGGATTGTATTAAATGTGTAGATTGCTTTGGGGAGTACAGACATTTTTTTTTAAGTCCAGACATTTTAACAGTATTTGTTCTTTCAATCCATGAGCATGGAATTTTTTCCATTTCTTTGTGTCAACTTTAGTTTCTTTCATAGCTGTCTTATGGTTTTCAAGTACAGATCTTTTACCTTTTTAGTTAGGTTTAGTCCTAGGTGTCTTATGGTTTTTGGTGCAATTATAAATGGGATTGATTCTTTAATTTATCTTTCTGCTGCTTCATCATTTGTGTATAGGAATGCAACAGATTTCCATACATTTATTTTGTGTCTAGCAACTTTACTGAATTCATAAATCAGTTATAGCAATTTTTTGGTAGACTCTTTCAGGTTTTCTATATACAGTATCATGTCATCTGTGAATAGTGGAAGTTTGACTTCTTCCTTGTTGATCTGAATGCGTTTAGTTTCATTTTGTTGTCTGATTGCTGAGGCTAGGAGTTCCAGTACCGTGTTAAATAACAATGGTGAGAGTGGACATTCCTGTATTGTTCCTGACCATCAAAGAAAAGCTCTAATATTCCTCACTGAGGATTATATTAGTTGTGGGTCTTTTGTATATGGCCTTTATGATTTTGAGGTATGTTCCCTCTGTTCCTACTTTGTTGAGGGTTTGTATCAAGAATGGATGCTGTACTTTGTCAAATGCTCTTAGTGCACCTATTGAGAGGATGATATGGTTCTTATCCTTCCTTTTATTAATGTAGTGTATCACACGATTGATTTGTGTGATTTTATTGAACCACCCTGAAGCCCAGGAATAAGTCCCACTTGATCGTGATGAATGATTCTTTTAATGAACTGTTGGATTCAATTTGCTAGTATTTTATTTTATTTATTTTATTTTTAAGATTATTTATTTATTTATTCATGAGAGACACAGAAGGAGAGAGAGGCAGAGACACAGGCAGAGGGAGAAACAGGCTCCATACAGGAAGCCCAACGTGGGACTCAATCTCGGGTCTCCAGGATCACACCCCAGGCTGAAGGCGGGACTAAACTGCTAAGCCACCGGGGCTGCCCAATTTGCTAGTTTTGCTAGTATTTTCTGAGAATTTTTGCATCCATGTTCATCAGAGATATTGGCCTGCAATTTTCCCTTTTAGTGGGATCTTTGTCTGGTTTTGAAGTCAAGGCAATGTTAACCTCATAGGATAAGTTTGAAAGTTATTCTTCCATTTCTGTTTTTTTTTTTTTTTGAATAGTTTGAGAGTTCCAAATCCTAACCTCTAGACCACCAGGGAGCGTCTTGTTTTTTGGAATAGTTTGAGAATAGATATTAGCTCTTCTTTAAATGTTTGGTAGAATTCCCCTGGGAAGCCATCTGGGCCTGGACTTTTGTTTGTTGGGAGAGTTTTGATTACTGATTTAGTGTCTTTGCTGGTTATCTGTCTGTTCAAATTTTCTATTTCTTCCTGTTTCAGTTTTGGTAGTTTATATGTTTCTAAGAAATTATCCCTTTCTTCCACACTTGTTGGCATATAATTTTTCATACCATTCTCTTAGAATTGTTTCATATTTCTGTGGTGTTGGTTATGATCTCTCCTTTTACATTTGTGATTTTATTTACTTGGGTCCTTTCTCTTTTCTTTTTGATGGGTCTGGGTAGGGGTTTATGAATTTTATTAATTCTTCCGAAGAACCTGCTCCTAGTTTCAATCACCTACTGGTTTTTTTTTGTTTCTATACCATTTGTTTCTGCTCTAATGTTTATTATTTCCCTTCTTCTGCTGGCTTTCGGCTTTGTTGTTCTTTTTCTAGCTCCTTTAGGTGTAAGGTTAGGTTGTTTGAGATTTTTCTTGCTTCTTGACGTAGGCCTGCATTGTTATATACTTCCCTCTTAGGATTGCTTTTGCGGCATCCCAAATGTTTTGGACCTGTGTGTTTTCATTTTCACGTATTTTAAAAATTTCTTCAACTTCCTGCTTAACCCATTTATTCTTTAGTAGAATGTTTTTTAACTTTTATGTATTTATAGTCTTTCTAAATTTTTTTCTCATGGTTGATTTCAAGTAAAATAGTGTTGTGGTCAAAATCTTTAAAAAAAAAAAAAAAAGGGAATCCCTAGGTGGCTCAGCAGTTTAGCGCCTGCCTTCGGCCCAGTCCATGATCCTGGAGACCCGGGATCGAGTCCCACATCGGGCTCCCTACATGGAGCCTGCTTCTCCCTCTGCCTGTGACTCTGCCTCTCTCTCTCTCCCTATGAATAAATAAATAAAATCTTAAAAAAAAATAGTGTTCTGGTCAGAAAACACATATGGTATGACCTCAATCTTTTTATATTTGTTGAGGCCTGATTTGTGACCCAGTATGTGATCACTTCTGAGCATGTCCCGTGTGCACTCAAAAAGAATGTGTATTCTGCTGCTTTAGGATGAAATTTTCTGAATATATCTGTTATGTCCATCTTGTCCAGTATGTCATTCAAAGCCATTATCATTAATAATTTCCTTATTAATTTTCTGCTTAGATGATCTGTCCATTGCTGTAAGTGGAGTGCTAAAGTCCCCTACTATTATTTTATTGTTATCAATGAGTTTCCTTATGTTTGTTATTAATTGATTTATATATTTGGCATAAATTTTTACAATTATTAGATCTTCTTACTGGATAGACACCTTTATTATGATATAGTGCCCTTCTTTATCTTTGTTACAGTCTTTGATGTAAAATCTAATTTTTTGGGGATCGCTGGGTGGCTCAGCGGTTTGGTGCCTGCCTTTGGCCCAGGGCGTGATCCTGGAGTCCCAGGATCGAGTCCCACGTTGGGCTCCCGGCATGGAGCCTACTTCTCCCTCTGCCTGTGTCTCTGCCTCTCTCTCTCTCTCTGTCTCTCTATCATGAATAAATTTAAAAAAAATCTAATTTGTCTAAGTATGGCTACTCCAGCTTTTTTTTTATGTCCATTGGCATGATAAATGGTTTTTCACCCCCCTCACTTTACTTGCAGATGTCTTTATTTTGTTAAAAGGTTATTATTTATTTATTTATTTATTTATTTAATTTGAGAGAGAGAGAGAGAGAGCACACAAGCAGGCAGAGTGGCAGGCAGAGGGAGAGGGAGAAGGAGACTCCCGTTTGAGCAGGGAGCCCAACGTGGGGCTCCATTCCAGGACCCTAAGATCATGACCTGAGCCAAAGGCAGATGATTAACCAACTGAGCGTCCCAGGGGCCCAAGAAATTTTTAAATCCAGTCTTGACTTCTATGACTTTGCTTATTCTGTTTTTCCTATCACTTTTAGAATTCCCAACATGATGTTGTTAGTTTATCCCACTGGCACAACTATTTAGCACTGCATTTGACCAGGCTCATCCTTTGTTCTCTCCCTTCTCTATCCTTCCTCATTCTCTTAATGGTTTCATTCAGAATCATGACTTGAAATAGAACCATAAGAAACCATTCTTTTATATTTCCAGTCCAGACCCCTCTCCTCAAATCTGGTCATATAGAGTGAATTGCTTACATGACATATTCACTGTGATGTCTCACAAGAATCTCAATCTGAACACATGGAAAACCAAAATCCTGAGCTTCTCTCCAAACCTCCTTCATCCACAGCTTCCTTGTTTCAGCTGATGGTAAATGTATCTTTCCAGTTGCTCAGGCCAAGAACTTAAGAATTATACTTGGTGCCTCTTGTAATATGATACAGTGAGGGCTACAGGAGGCTGAGACCTGGTTTCATCTGGGTCATCTGAGAATCTAGAGCTGGGTAACCACCCACGTGTGCATGATCACAGACATATTCTAAAATGAGAACACAAAACACTCACTCAGGATTATTGAGGGGCTAAAGTTAATAAACATGAGACAATCGGTAACAGTGTGTAAACACACTGGTCAAGTGCAATGCTAATGATAATTTATTTTAATCTGCCATTGGAAAAATTAATGAGTTTGTATTTATTGCTAGGAAGATCACATTTCTGATTGGAGACATACAATGTCAAACACACGATTCTCTTTAATGTTTGTATTTTTCTATCAAACAATTGTATAATTATAATTCTGTCACAGTTTTCAGAGGTATCTGCAAGTGAGACACTGTCCTGCAACAAGTTAATTTCTCTCACGATCCACATTCAATCCCATAAGAAACCTAGTTGGGCTTTTTTTTTCAACATACATAAAGAATGTGGACACTTTTCATCATAACTGCAGCAGCCACCTGATCAGAAGCACATTCCCACTCACTTGGATGGGTGTATTATTCCTCTGAGTGCACTCATTTCTTTTTTTGTTTTGTTTTTAAAAAGATTTTATTTATTTATTTATTTATTTATTTATTTATTTATTTATTTATGAGAGAGAGAGAGAGAGAGAGAGAGAGAGAGAAAATGAACAGGAGGAGGGGGAGAGGGAGAGGGAGAGAGAGAATCCCAAGCCGACTCCCAGCTCAGTGTGGAGCCCAATGCAGGGTTTCATCCCAGGACCCTGAGATCATGACTTGAACTGAAGTCAGAGGCTTAACTTACTGAGCCACCCAGGCGCCCTTCACTCTCCATTTCTAATGTTAATGCTCATTCATGATATAAGGCCTGATAGGAGTCATGAACAGGTCCTATCCCTCTACTGTTTAAATCCCTGCTTCTAACAATTCTCAAGGCAGGAGTCACAATAGTTTATTAACAATATAGACAGGTTCTGTTCTTCTGTTCCTGTCAGGGTTCCCCAATTCACTGTCAGGGTTCCCCAATTCACTTGGTGATATATAAAAATTCCCTTTAAATGGCCTGCCATGGTATATGTATCTGGCTCCTGTTAGATCCTTTACTCACCTCTTTCTATACTCCTCATTCACCTGGTTGAACATATACCACCCTCCTTGCTTCTTCTAGAATGGAACAGGAATTATCTGAACTTAGGGTCTTTGCCATGCCTGTTTCCTCTACCTAGTTATCTTTGCAAGATACCTACACAATTTAGACCCTCACTTCTCTTAATCTTTCCTTAAAATGCCCTCTTACTAATGAGGTCTTCCCTTTATAATCTATGCCTGCAAACTCTTAAAATATTTCCAGTTAAACACCTTTAATGTTTTTTTCCTTACTATTTTATCACATATAAAATATAATTTGCCAGTGTGCCATTCGTGTTTACTCTCTATTTAACTTGACTAAAATGTAAGCCTCATCAAGGCAAAGGTCTTTTTGTCTCTTTGGATCTTGATGTGTTCCTTGCACCTATAGTAGTGTCTCGAATGCAGTAGGGACGTAAGAGCATTCTTTAAGTAGGGAGTAAATACAACAATGTTAAACAAGGGTGCCTGGGTGGCTCAGTGGTTGAGCATCTGCCTTTGGCTCAGGTCATGATCCAGGGGTCCTGCGATTGAGTCCCATAGCAGGCTCCCCTTAGGGAGCCTGCTCCCCCCTCTGCCTGTGTCTCTACCTCTCTCTCTGTGTATCTCATGAATAAATAAAATATTTTTATTTTACAGCATGAGCAAGTGGGAATTTATAGCCAAGAAGCAGGGAGGGGGGTCAGCAGTTGGAAAATTACTAAGAGGAAACAGAGGTATTGGCTAAAATGATCTAACAGGGTTCTTGCTGAATATAGGTCAAGGTGATCGACATCACCTGGTAGATGATAGAGGATGAGGAACCTAATCAGATATTAAGAGTGCTCAGATTTTTTTGGTATATTTTTTTTTACTGGAGTTCAATTTGCCAACATACAGTATAACACCCAGTGCTCATCCTGTCAAGTGCCCCCGTCAGTGCCCATCCCAGTCACCCCAATCCCCTGCCCACCTCCCCTTCCACTACCCCTTGTTCCCAGAGTTGGGAGTCTCTCATGTTCTGTCACCTTCACTGATGTTTCCCACTCATTTTCTCTCCTTTTCCCTTTAATCCCTGTCACTATTTTTTATATTCCCTGAATGAATGAGACCATATAATGTTTGTCCTCTGATTGACTAACTTCACTCAGCATAATACCCTCCAGTTCCATTCATGTCAAAGCAGATGCTGGGTATTTGTCTCTTCTAATGGCTGAGTAATATTCCATTGTATATATGGACCACATCTTCTTTATCCATTCACTTTTTGATGGACACTGAAGCTCCTTTCACAGTTTGGCTACTGTGGACATTGCTGTTATAAACAGTGGGGTGCAGGTGTCTCGGTCTTTCACTGCATCTGTATCTTTGGGGTGAACCCCCAGCAGTGCAATTGCTGGGTCGTAGGGTAGCTCTATTTTTAACTCTTTGAGGAACCTCCACACAGTTTTCCGGAGTGGCTGCACCAGTTCACATTCCCACTAACAGTGCAAGCGGGTTCCCCTTTCTCTACATCCTCTCCAACATTTGTTGTTTCCTATCTTGTTAGTTTTTACCATTCTCACTGGTGTGAGGTGGTATCTTATTGTGGTTTTGATTTGGAAAACTGTGTGGAGGCTCCTTTGTGCTTCGCTCAAAGAGGCAAGTCTGAGAGCGCCGCTTGCTGTGACTCCCCGTGAGGGGTAGGCTGGGGTGAGGGGTTTGGCTGAACCTAAGTCGCCCACTCCTCCTGGCTTCACCAAGCCGCAGACTCTCCGGCAGCCTCATTGAGAGACCTCGCACAGGTTGATGCGATGTGTCCAGGGCCCTGACCTGTCTGGATGCCACCTCTGAATCCTCAGCCTCTCCCCTTTGTTCAGGACAGCGCAACGTTCCTGGGGGTAGTCCCCATTTCTGACACCCCCTGTGATGACTGGAACAGGGTTACATGTAGAGGGACCAGCATGTGCAGAAGTATGGAGGTGCGATGAATCTTCTGTCCACAGGAAACCTCATGTGTGGATGAGCCACATGTTAAATGGCAGTCAGCTGAGCATCTGGGCTTGTGTTCTGAGGGTGTTGGTAGCCATAGAGGGTTGTGAACAGAGACACTGGAGCTGAGTTTGAGTTTTATTTATTTTTTAAAGATTTTATTTATTTATTCATGACACACACACACACACACACACACACAGGCAGAGACACAGGCAGAGGGAGAAGCAGGCTCCATGCAGGGAGCCTGATGTGGGACTCGATCCCGGGTCTCCAGGATCATGCCCTTGGGCCGAAGGCAAGCACCAAACTCCTGAGCCACCCAGGGATCCCAGAGTTCAAGTTTTAAATGATTCCTAAGGATGCTCAGAGATGGGAGTGGGGGTGGAGGTGAGGCTGATGAAAGTGGAGATGGGGTGACTTGTGGAGGCTACTGCAACAGACTCCATGGCAGTTACCACAGGGCTGGACCAGAGAGGTAGCTGTAGTGCTGAGAGAACAGATGCAATTATGAGATATTTTAAAAATAGAAAACTAGCATCCACTCAGCCAGCACAGTGCCTTCTTAATTTTGAATTTAGGAATTGCTATGAAACAACCATTCATTTCAACATTAAGTGATCAGTTCTAAATGTGTAACAGGTAAGCAATTAAACACACATGTATGCGTTTAACAGTTAACTACGCAAGCGTTTAACATTTGGTTCACACCGCAGTATACCACAAAGCAGTATGTTAAGACACTAAAAAGTCTTAAATATTACATTTTCTTAAATGCCCAAAAGTTAAGTATAACACAAGTCCAAACTTTCAAAAACCCATCAAACCATTTGACCTGAAAACCTTAAAGCCTTAATTCTGTGGACAGTAACAGCTTACATTTGGCACTTGACATACACTAATACATCTGATATCAACACCAGTCCTATAAGGTTGCTGCCATTTTAAAAAATATATATAAATATAAATATATTTGAGAGAGCAAGCATGAGCAGGAGGGGTACAGGGAAATGGAGAGAGAATCCCAGGCAGACTTTGCACCTGAGATCAGGACCTGAACCAAAACTAAGACTTAGATGCCCAACTGTGCCACCCTGGTACCCCAAGGTTGCTTCCATTCTTATGCCTGTTTTATAGATGAAGACACTGAGCCACAGGGAGATTGGGTTCTATCTAGTCTTAGGTCACACAGCTAGTAAGAGGCAGCAGCAAGGACTGAAGCCCAGGATTTATTTATTCATTTATTTTTAATTTTTTAAAAAAGATTTTATTTATTTATCCATGAGAGACACACACAGAGAGAGGCAGAGATATAGGCAGAGAGAGAAGCAGGCTCCATGCAGGGAGCCCGATGTGCGACTCAGTCCTGGGACTCCAGGATCACACCCTGGGTTGAAGGCAGGAGCTCAACTGCTGAGCTACCCAGGCATCCCTGAAGCCCAGGAATTTAAAGAGTCAGCTGGAGGTCACCTTGCTTCAGGGAAGGCACTAGACTGGATCAGTGCTTGGGACTCCAACATGCATGCCCTTCCTTCCCAATCTCACTCTCTCCACGTTTCCATGGCTTCAGAAGCACTTAGGAGCCATGCACAGGTGAGTAAATATTGTCTCAAGCCCTCACCTGCCCCATCTCCCATTTATGATCTCTGGGATGCGTTCCAGGAATCCATGCCTGCCACTCTACTGCTGTTGGTTCTGAGGCCTCTCCTCAGACTCAGGATCCTGAACCCAGGTGAGGGGTTATATGGAGAGGTCCTGATTTCTGGCCACCAATAGACTGTCTTGTAGAAGGTATTACTGGCATAGGGATCACCATGTGCACGGGCTTGCAGGTGAGACAGAGTGACAGTACAGGTCTCCTTTATGACTGGTGGGACCAGACAGCCGGGATGCAGGAGGTCCTGAAATGGCAGGCTGAGGAACTGTGCCTCTACTTCGACCTTGGAAGATTTGGTATAGAAGAAGGGAGGTCTTGATAGACTTTCTCTGGTTGTGGAGTAGAGAACAGACACAGGGGTGAGGGAGGCTACTGAAGCAGTCTAGACAAGCATGGGGACAACTGGACCAGGTTGGTGGCTGGAACACAATAGCGGCTGTGGAGAAAACATACAGTTTCTGGATTTGTTTTTACAGTAGGTCCAAAGAAGCTGATGTGGAAGGGGAGGGAGAAAGGGAGGAGTTTGGGATAAGCCTAAATTTTGACCTTTGCAGCTGGGGGAGATCCATCAGCTGAGAGATGGGGAAGTGAGTAGGAGTTCTATTTAGGATTATTAGGAGTTCAATTTTGCCCATGTTGAGTCTGAGATGTTGTAGTGGAGTCACTGAGTGAATAGCTGGACACATAGGTCTGGAGTTGAAGGATTCAGGATTCAGGTTGGAGACATCATGAGGCGGTGGCCTATGTGTGGACAGGGGTGGAGCTAGGAGTCACATTAGGAGGGGACATCTTCAGATCATGGTGGGTAAGGGGCAGAAAAGGGGAGGACCTGGCTAGAGGACTGGGCCTGTGTCTTGGGCATCCGAATGGGGTTGATGAGCATCCCAAGGACAGATGATGGGGAGTGGTGGGTGTGGGGGGGAGGTGGGTGTGGGAGAGAGGTGGGGCTAGAAGGGGGCTGAGGCTGGCACAGGGGAGTGGACATGGGATGGACGTGGAAGCACAACAGTAATGGGAGTGAGATGACAGGGAGGCCAAGGCCGGTGCTTCCTCAGCCCTCTAAGGGCTGGCCAGGCTTCTGTGGTGACCTTGTGGGGCCTAGAGAGTCTTACACAGGCTGGTAGATAAACTCAGGAGCAGACAGGAGGGTCACTGAAGGCCAGGGCCAGTGGGGTGGAGTGTTGGGTGAGACTTGGCTGGAAAGAGGAAGGGTTGAGTGTGGTGAGGGGACAGTGCATACAGCACACAGCAGGAGAGGCTTAAGGTATCTGAGCCCTGCATGTGCTTCCAGGTGGCTGAGGCCTAAGCAGGAAAAGGGCGTGGTGGAGAGGCCTTTAAAGCAGGGCTAAGGGCTTCCCCTGGCATGTGCGCCACCCCGGGTCCAGGGCAGGAGGGATCCTGATTGTATTTGCCAAGCACTCTCTGGCAGGACAGAGTGGCATGTAGAGGCCAGGAACATACCATGGATGTGGGCTGGGGTAGAGGAGGTGGCCATGACGGGGTGAGGGTGGGACCTGGGGACAGGAGGGCAATGTGGTCCATGGAGCAAAGTGCTCAGTGGAGAGAGGGAGAACTGAGGGTCCCATGGCCTTGCTCATAGCAGCCTAAGGGGGGGAAGCTGAGCCCATGTTTGGTTGTGTCTGGGAGGCACACTGTGGGAACCTCTGAGGAATGTGCTAGCAAGAGAGGTGGGGCCTTTCATGCCATGCCCAGTGCTTGAATGACATTTATCTGCCTTCATGCCCATGTGGGCATGATATGTGGTGACACAGTGATCAGTAGGACAGAGGGGAGAGTTAGCGCCAGTGGCATCTGGGCCTTGCAGATCCTGTGAGTTTTGGAGCTGGGGTAGGGGGCAGGGAGTGGATGTTTGGTGGGTAGACTGAAGGTCGCAGTGAGAGGTGGCTCAGGGACATTGCTCTCCCCACCATGGTAGGCTGCAGTGACCTTTGAGAATGTGGCTGTGGGCTTGTCTCAGGAGGAGTGGGAGCTACTTGATAGGACTCAGAGACTCCAGTACTGGAATGTGATGCCAGAGAACTTTGCACTTGTGGCCTGGGTAAGTCTCTCACCCTCACCCCAGCGTCCCTGACGCGGCTCTCTCCTTCCTCGTTTCTCCAGGGGCTGCTCTTTCCTTCTCACAGCCAGACTGTGGACATTGCTCCCTTCTAAATTTTCCTGTGTAGGCACTGTGGGTGCCTGGCTGGGCAGATCACACTTCCCCATCCTCTCCCCAAGCCCTTCGGCATCCCTGAAGATGTGCAGGGAAGGATATGGGGGTAGGAAGTCTTTCAGTGAAAGCAGTTGGATCCCACCAGACTTGGCCCCACTCTGGCAGTGAGTGTCCAGATTCATTGCAGCTCTGCCCCGGATTCTAGCCACTTCTCTCTAGCTGGCATTTCCCCATGTCTGAGTGGGCTGGAAATTGCAAACATTGACATATCACTTCTCGTAGGCACCACTGAGCTATTCCTGTAGACACTCTTCCAAGGTTCTTTGGTAATATTCCATTTTCATTCCTGTGGTCTGTCATGGAGCGGGTCGCTCTGTGCCAGGGCTGTCTCCCTTGTCCTTCCTTTAGGACTTGTATCTTCCCAGATATGCATAGTTGTCCAACTGGGGCTACAGGGAGAGACATGGGTGCCTGATAAAGCAGATGTGACTCCGGTCACAGCAAGAGGGGGGCTGGCCCTGTGAAGTGGGAGATGGCTCAATGTCAGGGCTGGGTTCACATCATACCAGGAACCTTTCCAATGCCCACCATTGTATTCATATCAAGGACTGGCCATAAATCATTTATTCTTTTAGTGCCATTCTTGACATTTTGCCCTGTTATCATTCCTCCTCTGACTTCTGGCCAGGGCTAATCCACCCGTGTCTGGCCTCCAGGTTTCCCTATTCCTTTCCACTGCTCCCTCTGAAGTGCTCCCCAAAACTGGGCTACACAGAATGGGCTGTGAGATGTGCACATATCCTAAGTGGTTCATGAATACAGATACTGGGTTGCAGTTGGTTTTCCAGGGTCCAAACACCCTTCTACACATCACTCATGTGCCACCAGCAGACAAGCCCCTGCTGAGTCATTTGTAGAGAATTGAGTTGGGAGACCCAGCCTCTGTCCTGTGCTGCATCCTATTGCTGTTCTTGCCTACAGTAGACCTCCGCATGTATGTTCTTCATTGTATGGCCCTGCAGGCTCAGTACTGTGTGACAGACCCTCCTCACCGTAACTTTAGCCCCTTGTCCCCCCGACCTGTGTGCTTATCCCTGGGTTTGTAAGGTAAACCTTAGTGATGGAGCTGCCCTCTCCCACTGGTCTACGTGTAGTTCACCATTTTTCTGCTTTCAGGTTGTCAGTTTTGAGTGGAGGATAGGGAGACACACTCTCAAGGCATGTCACAACTCAGGATTCTCAAGGCAGGTCCAACCACCCAGAATATCTATCCTTGTGGGATGTGTGACCCAGTCTTGCAAGACATTTTACACCTGGTTAAGCACCAGGAAATATCCCCCAGGCAGAAATTACCTATGTGCGCAGCACTTGGGAGTCAGCTCTGGCTCAGTGTTAAGTATTCACCAGCGACAAAAGCGGCACAGTGCAGAGAAACACCTCAGAATGGATGGAAAGTGGGCTTTGTTTGTTAAGATTGCGGAGTCCAGGGCAACCCAGGTGGCTAAGCGGTTTAGCGCCGCCTTCAGCCCGGGGCGTGATCCTGGAGACCCGGGATTGAGTCCCGCATCGGGTTCCCTGTATGGAGCCTGCTTCTCCCTCTGCCTGTGTCTCTGCCTCTCTGTGTGTCTCTCATGAATAAATAAATAAAATATTAAAAAAAAAAAAGATTGCGGAGTCCACGTGTCAGAGAATCCCTTCACCTGTGGGGATAGTGGAAAGAAGCTCCTCCTTAGCTTGGACCTTCTCCAGCACCAGACCACTCACAGCAAAGGGAATGCACCCAGAAGCATTGAGTGCAGGGAGGTCTTTTACACTAAAGAAGGGCAAGAAAGGTGCACTGAATGTGGGAGAACCTTTAGCTACAAAAATAGGCTTGTTAAGCACCAGAGAGTTCACACTGGAGAAAAACCTTATGCGTGCAGTGAACGTGGGAAAAACCACATCAGAAGGGCCTACCTTGTTCCACATAAAAAACTTCACACAGGAGAATGAAACTAGTGTGGGAAAACCTATAGCAGCAAACACACATTTGCTTAACACCAGAGGGTCCACACTGGAGAAGGGCCTTATGAGTGCAGCAGATGTAGGAAATTGTTTAGTTATAACTCCAGTCTTATGGTACACCAACTCATACACAGTAGAGCAAGGCCATATGAGTACAGTGAATGTAGTAAATTATTACTCCAACCTTATCATGCACTGAAGAATTAACATTATAGCAAGGCCTTATGAATGCAGCAGATGTGGGAAAGCCTTCAGCTACATGCACAGACTTGTTCAACATAAGAGAATTCACAATAGAGAAAGACCTCATGAGTGTAGTGAATGTGATAAAGCCTTGAGCCAGAAATACAGACTTGTTCAGCACCAGAAAAGCCACACTAGTGAGAGATCTTATGAATGTAGCAAATGTGGAAAATTCTTTAGGCAAAGCTCTGGCCTTACTGCACACCAAAGACAGGTGGGACAGCCTTAAGCTAATGGCCTTTCCTTTTTTTTTTTCTTTCCAGATTTTATTTATTTGTGAGAGAGAGCACACAAGCAGTGGGGAGGGGGAGAAGCAGGCTCCCCACTGAGGAGGAATCCCAACATGGGACTTGGTCCCAGGACCCTCAGATTATGACTTGAGCTGAAGGAAGCCGCTTAACCGACTGAGTCACCAAGGCACCCCTAATGGCCTTTCCTTATTTGATACTGGAATGTTCAAACTGGACAAAGGCCTTTGGAGTGCAGAGTGTGTGCTATCTGCTTGGTTAACATGCGTGGCACCAAGGAGAAGTTCAGACAGTAGCCTTTCTGAAGTACCCATCAACCAGAAGGTATATCTCATACATCTGAATAAGCTTTCGGGACCTGCATTGCACTTTCTGACCTGCCCAAAGCCCATGCCAGAGTTAAATCACTGCCAGTACCTGTGGCAGAAACCATCTCACCTATACTGGCTGACAAATGTACATCAGGTTACTCAATATGCTCAGGGAAGGTGGACCGCTCTACTCACTCTTTCCATTTCCCTGGAGGAAATCATGAGTTCACTGGCCATTGAAGTTCACCATAATTACATTCACACACTGAGTGTGATTAGTAGAGTTTGGGAAACAAACTAGAGAGGTCATGCCCCATCCAAAGGTGCTTCCAAAAATATTCTGGTCACTGTAACAGTGAAGGATGAGGATATAGAGATAGTCTCACAAAATCTAGATTTATGTCTCTTATTGACAAGGTCGCTGGCAGAGCAAATCTTAAGGTTTTCTGAATAGCTGATGCTATTTGGTCTTTTTTACTTCAAAGCTGCCATTACACAGGCAAGAAAATGGAGACAGGAATAAGAGAGATCATAGCCCAAGGGTGTGACTTTTGTGACTCTCAGACTGTCTTTATTCTTTCTTTCCATTGAATCAGGGCTGCTGCCAAGGGATGAGGATAATTATGGTTGATCCAGTTTTTCAGGAGAAGCAGGAAATCCAGATTTTTATCCGGAACTATTTTTTAAAAGCTCTATTGAGATATCATTGATGTACCATGAACTGTGCACAAAGTATAAAATGTTATGTTTTTTCTTATATATATGCCCATGAAACCATCACCATAATCATGGTGCATCGAATGTATTTTTCACTCTCAAAATTACCTCATCCCCCTTTAGAATCCCTCTGTCCCTCCCTCCCTGGTTCCCCATACTCATGAGCATTGATTTACTATCTTCCATTATAAACTTCCTTTTCCAGAATTTTATATGAATGGAATACAAAATGTTTACTCTTTCGCCTTTTTTCCCTCTGACACAGTAATTATTTTAAGATTCCTCCATGCTACATGTATGAGTACTTTGTTAGATATTTGGGTTGATTCTAGTTTAGAGCTTTTATGAATATAGATGCTATGGAGATTCATGTATGAATCTTTCTCTTGGGTTAATACTTAGGAGCAAAAGGCTTGAGTGTCTCATCTGTACCCATGGCATTTTAATTTATGGAGGTGATAGAGTGACGACACAGAGGGGTCAGTGCCAGGTGAAAGAATTTATTACTTTGTTTCCCAAGGGAAGGGGGAATACCATGCTATGCGGGGCCACACAGCACCAGAGTTGGTCAGGATGCAGACAAAATGAGGGGAAGGCATAGACCACAGCCTTCATTGGAGTTTCATCAGGAGGGGCAAGGCAGGACAGAGTAAACAGTTTAGGACTGGCTAGTTTAAATAATCCCCATGGGCATTAAACCATAAAATTAATCTCTAATTGTCTAGCATCTGACCCTGGGATGATTTATACCAGACGAATACTGGCTTGATGTGTCTGAGCCAGTGTGTTAAACAAGGAGGTAGTTGAAGCCTTGGACTCCGGTTTGTTGGTTTGTATATGAGAGACATGCTCCTGGCTAAACCCTTTACTATCTCAAGAACAGGATGGCCCTGGGACGCATGGTCTCTTCTTGGACAGCAAGTTTTTTAAGATGTCAAAACATCAATAAAGAAAATTTAAAAAATGATAAATGCACATGGGTCAAAGAGTAAGCAGATGTGTATCTCTTTATGAACTGAAAAACTGCTCCAAAATGCTCATACCATTTTGCATTCCCACCAGCAGTGTATGAGAATTTTAGTGCCATTAATAGCACTTGATATGATCAGGTTTAATTTTAGCCATTCTTGTTAGTTGTATAGTGGTATTTCTGTATGACTTTATTTTGTATTTCCCTAATGACTCATGTTTAGAATTTTTATATATGCTTACTGCCACCCTTCTCTTTGCTTAAGTGTTCACATCTTTTGCCTGCTAACATTTCATTCTTCTGTTATTGAGTTTTGAGAATTTTTTTAAAAAGATTTTATTTATTTATTCATGAGAAACACACAGAGAGAGGCAGAGACAGGCAGAGGGAGAAGCAGGCTCCATGCAGGGAACCTGATGGTGGGACCTGATCCCGGGACTCCAGGATCATGCCCTAGGCTGAAGGCAGGCACTAAACTGCCGAGCCACCCAGGTGTTCCCTGAGTTTTGAGAGTTCTTTTTTTTTTTTTTTTTAAGAGATTCAAAGAATCTCTCTTTTTTTTAAAAAATTTATTTATTTATGATAGTCAGAGAGAGAGAGAGAGAGAGAGAGGCAGAGACACAGGCAGAGGGAGAAGCAGGCTCCATGCACTGGGAGCCCGATGTGGGATTCGATCCCGGGTCTCCAGGATCACGCCCTGGGCCAAAGGCAGGCGCCAAACCGCTGCGCCACCCAGGGATCCCAGTTTTGAGAGTTCTTAATAACTTAGGTTCAAGTCCATAACCAGATATTTGTCAATGTAGTATGGCTTGTTTCTCTGGGTTTTTATTTTTTGTTGTTGTTCTCTTAACAGAGTTCTTCCTATAGCAGAAAATTTTAATACTGTCCAGTGTATTCCCCCCCCTTTTACTGAATGGTGTCTTATATAAGAAGTCTTTGCCTAACATAAGATGAGAAAATTCTCTCCTGTGTTCTTAATGGAGGGTTTATAGTTTTAGGCCATTTTGAGGTAATTCTAGTATTGTGTAAAATTTGGGATCAGAGTTTTTTTTTTTTTTTAAAAAAGACACCTAATTATTTCATAACATTCATTAGAAGGGCTATCTTTTTTCCACTAATTAATTGCCTTTGCACTTTTCTTAAAAATCAATTGATCTTAAAAGCTACTCTTTCTCTGGACTTTTTTTCAATCTACATTTTTGCAAATATCTTAAAGTTTTAACATGATTTTTAAATATTTCTTAAAATCAGGCAATGTGGTTTTCCCACTTTGTGATTCTTAAATTTGTTTCAGCTATTCTAAGTCCTTTGCATTTCCATATGAATTTTAGACTCTTCTTGTCAATTTCTAAAGCATGCTTGGGTTTTGATCGGGATGAGAAATAGATCTTTCTTACTTTTTAATTCAAGTATAATTAACATGCAGTGTTATATCAGTTTCAGGTGTAAAATATAATGATTCAACAATTCTGTACACATTACTTAGTGCTCATCATAAATGTAATCTTTATCCCCTTCACTTATTTCACCTATTCCCTCAACTCCCTGCTGCAACCACTAGTTCTCTGTGTGAATCTTTTTCTCTTTGTTCATTTGTTACCTAAATTCCATATATGAAGTCATATGGTATTTGTCTTTCTCTGCCTAACTTATTTCACTTAGCATTATAGACTATCCATTTTACAAATGGCAAGATTTTATTCTTTTTTTTATGACTAATATTCCGTTGTGTGTGTGTGTGTGTATCACCTCTTTATTCATCTATAGATTGATACTTGGGTTGCTTATATATCTTAGCTATTGTAAATAGGGGTGCAAATATCTTTTTGACTTTATTTTTGTATTATTAGGGTAAAAGCCCAGTAGTGGAATTACTGCGTCATATGGTAGTTCTATTTTTATTTGGTAGTTTTATTTTTAATTTTTTGAGGAACCTCCTACTCCTTTCCACAGTGGCTGTACCAATGTGTATTCCCAGCAACAGTGCACAAGGGTTCTTTTTCCCTCACCAACAATGTCTCCTGTGTTTTGATTTTAGCTATTCTGACAGGTGTGAGGTGTTATCTCATTGTGGTTCTGATTTGCATTTCTCTGATGATGAATGATGTTGAGCATCTTTTCATGTATTCACTGGCCATCTGTATGTTTTCTTTGGAGAAATATCTGTTCATGTCTCTACTCATTTTTAAATTGGATTGTTTCTTGGTTTTGGGTTGTGTAAGTTCTTTATGTATTATGGATACTAAACCTTTACTGGATATATCATTTCCAGATATCTTTTCCCATTCAGTAGGGCTTTTTGTTTTGTCAGTTATTTCTTTTGCTGTGCAGTTTATTATTTTGATGTACTCTTAGTAGTTTGTTTTTGCTTTTGTTTCCCTTGCCTTAGGAGACATATTTAAAAACGTTGCTATGGCCAATGTCAGAGAAGTTATTCCCTGTGTTCTCTTCTAGGATTTTTATGGTTTTAGGTCTCACATTTTTGGTTTTTAATCCACTTTGGGGTTTTTTTGTGTATGGTAATAAGCGGTCCAGTTTTCCCAACATCATCTGATGAAGAGACTCTTTCATATTGCATATTATTGCCTCAATTGTTGTAGATTGGCCATATAATCATGGGTTTATTTCTGACCTCTAGTCTGTCTTACTGACCTATGTGTCTATTTTCATTCTAGTACCATACTGCTTTGATCACTATAGCTCTGTAGTATTATCTTGAAATCTGGAATTGTGATATCTCTAGCTTATTTATTTAAAAATTTTTATTTATTTATTTATTCATGATAGTCACAGAGAGAGAGAGAGGCAGAGACACAGGTAGAGGGAGAAGCAGGCTCCATGCACCGGGAGCCCAACGTGAGATTCGATCCCAGGTCTCCAGGATCGCGCCCTGGGCCAAAGGCAGGCGCTAAACCGCTGCACCACCCAGGGATCCCTATTATAGAGAGAGAGCAAGAGAGAAAAAGCAAGCGCACAAGTAGTGGGAGCAGGAGAGAGAGAAGCAGGTTCCCTGCCAAGCAGGGAGGTTTGGACCAGTGTGTTTTCATTTTTACTTGTTCCTATGTACTTTTTTTTTTCTTTAGAGATCTTATTTATGAGAGAGAGAGAACAAGCAGGGTGAGAGGCAAAGGGAGATGGAGAAGCAGACTCCTCACTGAGCACAGAGACCAATGTGGGACTTGATCCAAGGTCCTGGAGATCATGACCTGAGCTAATGACAGACACTTAACCATCTGAGCCACCCAGGCACCCCTGTTTCTATGTAACTTTTATTCTTTAATCTCCTGGTTGACCCACTCATTGTTAGTATTTAGTTCCATGTTATTTAAGCACCCTGTATTTATGGTCTTTCCAGATTTTTTTTTTCTCGTGGTTGGGTGCATAAATAATTTACAATCACTGTATCTTCTTGTTGGATTGTATCTTTGTAATAACATAGTATCCTCCTTGGTCTCGTTACAGACTTTGTTTTGAGATCTATTTTGTCCAATTTAAGTATTGCTACTCTGCTTTCTTTTGACATTGATTTGCATGATGTTTCTTTACTCCCACTTTCAATTTTCAGGTGTTTAGGTCTGAAATTAGTCTCTTGTGGGCAGGATACAGATGGGTCATGTTTTTCTTATCCATTCTATCACCCTGTGTCTTAGGATTGGTGTATTTAGTTCATTTGTATTCAGAGTAATTATTGATACGTATTTATTGTCATTTTATTATTTGTTTTGTGGGTGTTTCTGAATATTTCTCTGATTTATTTTAAAGGTTTTATTTACTCATGAGAGAGAGAAAGAGGCAGACACATAGGCAGAGGGAGAAGCAGGCTTACTACCCATGAGGAGCCTGATGCAGGACTCAATCCCAGGACCCTGGGATCACGACCTGAGCCGAAGGCAGATGCTCAACCACTGAGCCAACCAGGTACCCCTCTCTGATTCTTGTCTTTCATGGCTTGCTGATTTTCTTTCGTGATATATTTGGATTTCTTTTTGTTTCTTGCATATATATTAGTGCTTTTTGATAGTTACTATTAGGTTTGTATATGACTTCTTCATAAATCTACATTAAGTTGATGGTTATTTTAAGTTTGAACTCATTGTTTACCTTTCTTCTCAAATTTTAGGTATATGTTGTCATGTTTTGCATCCTTTTACCTTGTGATTTCCTTGACTTTTTTTTTTTTCCACAGAAGTTATCTATTTTTACTGCTTTGTGTTTCCTATGCCCATATTGTCACTTTTGGTCTCTCCTTTCCACCAAAAAGTCTCCTTGGATATTTCCTGCAAGGCTGGTTTAGTGGTCATGAACTCCTTTAGTTTTTGTCAGGGAAACTTTTTTTTTTTTTTTTTAACAACAAACCTTTATTTATTTGAGAGGGAGAGCACAAGCAGGCAGAGCAGCAGGTAGAGGGAGAGAGAGAAGCAGACTGCCTGCTGTGCAGAGAGCCTGACATGGGCCTGACCCTGGGATCATGACCTGAATCAAAGGCAGACACATAACCAACTGAGCCATCCAGGTGCCCATGTCTGGGAAACTATTAATCTCTCCTTCTATTCCGAATCATAGCCTTACTGGATAGACTGTTCTTGGCTGCAGATTTTTCCTATCTAGCACTTTGAATAGATCATTCCATGTTCTACTGGCTTACAACATTTCTGCTGAAAAATTCCATGCTAGCTTTATTGGGTTTCCCTTGTATGTTACTGTTTTGTCTCTTTTAAATTTATTTATCACTATATCATGACGTAGGCCAAAGGCAGCCCAGACTGAGCCACCCAGGTGCCCCTTCAAATAGATTTTTGTGTCCACTTCTCTTTCCTCTTCTAAGAACCGTGTAATATGAATGTTATTACATTTGATGGAATCACTGAACTCCTTAAGTCTATTCTTGGTTTGCATAATTCTTTTCTTTCTTCAGCTTGATTACTTTCCAGTACTCTGTCTTCTAGGTCATTAATTTGTTCCTCTGCTTCTTCCAGCCTGCTGTTCATTCTGTCAAGCATGCTTCTCATTTAGTTTGAGTTGATGTTGTTCTTCATCTCTGTTAAGGGTCTCATTCGTGTTTTCCACTCTTCTGAAGTCCAGCGAGTATTCTGATTGCTTTCTATTTTCTTATTGCTTATCCTATTGCTTTTCTCTATCAAGCATGTTACTTATATCTGCTGCTTAAGTTAGATCTCTGGCTGTAGTCTTGTCCTATTCTTTCATTTGAAATAAATTTCTCTCTCCTTACTTTGTCTCTCTGTTTCTCTGTAGGAAGCACACCTCGGTCTTCTTGCCCTTGAAAGTAGTGACTTTATTAAAAAGAGGTCCTGGAGTACCCTGTAGTGCAATATTCCCTGTTCAGAATCTGGCCCTTCAGAAGAGTATCCTATGTGTGTTGCTTATACCCTGTCGCATCTGAGTCACTTTTTCCTTTCATCATGGTAGTGTGCACGGACTCTCTGCCAGTTGTGGGCTATGCTTGTTCTCTGTGGTGTTACTGGTCCCAGGAAAGCTTTGAGCTTGGTTATTTTCCATTAGTCTTCCAAGTCATTAATTTACTTCTCTGTGTCACTGAGACTACTATTTATTCCATAGTGTTTTTAATTTATAGCATTATTGATCACTGATCAGTTCTTTTGTATCTTTGTGTTAAATGTCTCAACAATTTCCTCTATTCTCTTCTCTAGTGAGTATCTTTATCATAATTAAGTCCTCTATCAGGCATATTACTGATTTCCATTTAGCTTACTTCTCTTGCTGCGGTTGGTCCTCTTCTTTAAGACATATTTCTGTTTTCTCATTTTGTCTGTTTCTGTGTTTTGAAAAATAAGCTTATTTTGATGTTAATAATAGTCTTATGAAGATGTCATCCTTTATTGCTCTGCAGAGCAGTGTCCCCTATGTTTGTTATGCGTGCTCTGCTATTGAGTCTTGGCCTCTTTTTCCTTCAGTCCAGTTGTCTGCAGATGCTTTCATTGCCTATTGTGGGCAGTGTTTGATCCCCAATGGGAGTGGGGAGCATTTTAACAAGGTGTGCAGTGGTCTGCCTGTGAAATGATAGCTGTCCCTGCTGGAACTGAGGTCCTGCCTGCAAAACACACAGGTTTGGACATGTGGCATTGGCAGGGTTTGTGCTGGTCTTCTAGTAAATGGGGCCTAGAGTAAGGTGAGCTGGACTAGAAAGGAGTGAGGTGAGCAGGACTAGAAAGGAGTGAGGTGAGCAGGACTAGAAAGGGCAGATCTGGTGAAGTGTTGTGGGAGTGGCAGGCAAGTTAGGTAATGAGTATTGGTGCTATATTGTTTCCCTCAGGTAGCTGTTGTTTATGCTGAGGTTGGAGAAGGGAAATGGTGCCTGGCAGCTCCTTTGTTCACTCATGATTCCTGTCTGTTGAGGTCATGCTCTGAGATAAGCAAATCACTCTCACTTTCCTCTGCTCTTGGTTTTCCAAACTGCTGGTTCTATGATATTCCTGTATTGGCTGTTTGTCATGTGCTGTCTCTTTAAGGATGGGGATCCTGCTTCCTAACATCCTCTCTGCTCTCCCAGAGCCAAGCCATCTATTCTTTGGAATTCCAGTCTTTAGCTCCTGCTGGTTATAGGAATTCTTCAAGTTTTGGTCCCTCTTGCTTTCAAAGGTAAATGTTATGCATACCCATCCTGTATGTGGATTTGTGGGGTGAAAGTCTGTTTTTCATCCTTCTCAGTGCTATTAACCCCCTCCCCACCATGGATGGCCATGTCCATTTTGCTCCTAAACCACATCTTCACCTTGCCTGCCTTCTTTGATTGGTCTCTTTTCTACCTTAAAAAAAAATTTTTTAAAGATTTTTTTTATTCATGAGAAACACAGAGAGGGAAGCAGAGACATAAGCAGAGGGAGAAGCAGGCTCCCTCTGGGGAGCCTGGTGTGGGATTCTATCCCAGAATCCTGGGATCACAACCTGAGCCAAAGGCAGACGGTCAACCACTGAGCCACCCAGGTGCCTCTAAGAAAAAAAAAAATTAACATAGGCTCCATGCCCAATGATCTCATGACCCTGAGATCAAGTGTTGCCTGCTCTACTACGCCAGCTAGACACCTCTCTTTTCTACCTCCACCTAGTTGTGTAGTTTATTCTGCTAGTTTTTGGAGTGTCCTGAGTTATTTCCACTGATGCGTTATCTAGTTGTATCTGTGGGATGAGGTGCACTTAAGGCCTCCTGCTCTGCATCTTCACAGCCCCATAAGTTCTTATTTCTTGTATAATAAACTATTAGTTCCTTTTAGTAGATTCTGGTAATATGTTACTAGGTCAAAGGATACATGTATCATACATTTTAAAGTGCTGGTTGCCAGATTACTATTCAAAATATTTATAAAGGATTGACAGCTCCACCAGCAATACAAGTTCCTGTAACAGTTGATCTTGAGTCATTTTATTTTATGAGACATTTTAACTTTTATTGTAAGGGGTTATATTACATCTCTTGCTAGAGGAAAAATTTTTCCCATGCTGTCGGAATTGAAGGTAGTATCATGTGTTTGTAATAAGTAGTGTTACAACTTGCCTGCCATCTGAAAATTTAAGTTCCCCAAGTTGTGTAATAAGTTTAAAAAGTGTTATTTTTTTAAAACAGAATCCAATTTTAGGATGAGACCTATTTATGCTAAATATAGTTTGACCATCTGCCTATGATAGGCATGGTCACATTTCTCTTAATTATGCAGTGATCAGTTTTAATGCTTTATTCATTTAGGATAGCACCTCTAGCATAGGAGCTGGAATTCACTAATATGAAGAGTTGAATGGCCTTGGACAATAGAAGGATCCCCAACCCTTATCTTTAAGGAGGCAGGGTTAAAAAGTTAGGAGAGATTTACCAGGGCTCATAACAGTGAGCGTACATGAGGAAAAGACTGAAAGGAAAGCACAGAATTCTACTTGGCTCCTTGTTGCATGTAAATACTGGGATTTCTGAATTTGAATCCATATGCAAAATGAATTTGAGAACACTTACCTTGTTTTGTGCCACGCTTTCTGCTATGTTGCACATTATTTTGGGATTGATTGGTTGAGTCTGTCTTGTTCCTGATTCTGTCCACAATCACACTTATGGTTAAGTGCTTAAAAAATTAGAAGAATGAGTTTTGTTTTTTGGGGGTGGAGCTAGATTTTGTTTTTGTCATACCTGAAACTAGTGTCCCACTTAAAACCTTTTTAAAAATTATTCAAGTATAGCTGATGTGCAAGTGCTAGGCAAGTTTCAGCTGTACAACAGTGATCCCACAATTCTACACATTTAGCAATGCTCACCGTAAGTGGAGTTACCATATCAACATATATCACTGTAGTATTACTGACTGTATTCTCTATACTGTGCTTTTTACCTCTAAGACTTATTTTATAATTGGAAGTTTGTACTTCTTAATCTTGTTCACCTATTTCACAATCCCCTCCCCCTCACCTGCTCCCCATGGCAACCATCAGTTCTATATATTTATGAATTTGGCTTTGTCCATTTTTTTTTTTAGTTTATTTTTTTTTTAAGATTTTATTTACTCATGAGAGACACACAGAGATAGAAGCAGAGGGAGAAACAGGTTCCATATCCATGCGGGGAGCCCAACGTGGGACTCAATCCCCGGTCTCCAGGATCACACCCCTGGCTGCAGGCGGCGCTAAACCACTGAGCCACGCGGACTGCCCATATTTTTAGTTTACATGTGTCGGTGAAATCGTATGGCATTTGCCTTTTTCTTTCTTACTTCACTGACTGTAATACCCTCTAGATTGATCCATCCATGTCATTATAAATGGCAAGATCTCATTCTTTATGGGTGAGCAATATTCCATTGGAGATATATATATATATATACACACACACACACACCATATCCTTACCCATTCATTGATCAGTGGACTCTTAGGTTGTATACATATTTTGGCTCAAAAATACCCTTAATACTTCAATTAACATAGGGGTGCATGTTTTTTTCAAATTAATGTGTTTGTTTTCATTGGGCATATACCCAGTAGTGGACTTACTGAATTTAATATTTCTATTTTTTCAAATTTATTTTTTAAGATTTTATTTATTCATGAGAGACACAGAGAGAGGCAGAGACAGGAGAAGCAGGCTCCATGCAAGGAGCCCAATGTGGGACTCGATCCCAGGACTCTAGAATCACGCCCTGAGCCGAAGGCAGACACTCAACCATTGAGCCATTCAGGTGTCCCTGATATTTCTATTTTTAATATTTGGAGGAACCTCATACTGTTTTCCACAATGGTTGGACCAATTAACATTTCCACCAATTTCCACATGTTTGTCTATACTTATTATTTCTTGTGCATTTAATGTTAGCCCAAATGAAAGTGGTATCTCATTGTAGTTTTGATTTGAATTTCTCTGATAATTAGTGACTTTGAGCATCTTTTCATGTCTCTGTTGCCCAGCTGTATGTATTCTTTCATAAAATGTTCGGGTCCTCTCCCTATTTTTATTTTTATTTATTTAAATTTTTATTTATTTATGATAGTCACACACACAGAGAGAGGCAGAGACATAGGCAGAGGGAGAAGCAGGCCCCATGCACCGGGAGCCCAACATGGAATTCGATCCCGGATCTCCAGGATCGCGCCCTGGGCCAAAGGCAGGCACCAAATTGCTGCGCCACCCAGGGATCCCTCTCTCCCCATTTTAAAATTGGTTTTTGGTGTTGTCTAAGTTCTTTTTTTTTAATTTTTATTTATTTATGACAGTCACACACACACAGAGAGAGAGGCAGAGACACAGGCAGAGGGAGAAGCAGGCTCCATGCACCGGGAGCCCGACGTGGGATTCGATCTCGGGTCTCCAGGATCGCGCCCTGGGCCAAAGGCAGGCGCCAAACCGCTGCGCCACCCAGGGATCCCTGTCTAAGTTCTTTATAGATATTAGCCCCTTATTAGATATATCATTTGCAGATATTTACTCCCATTCAGTAGGTTGCCTTTTTGTTTTATTGGTGGTTTCCTTTGTTGTGTAAAACCTTTTTATCCTGGTAAATTCTCAATAGTTTTGTGTATTTTTAGGGATACCTGGGTGGCTTAGCAGTTGAGCATCTGCCTTTGGCTCAGGGTGTATTCCCATGGTCCTGGGATCGAGTCCCACGTCGGGCTCCCTGCATGGAGCCTGCTTCTCTCTCTGCCTATGTCTCTGCCTCTTTCTGTGTCTCTCATGAATAAATAAAATCTTTAAAAAAATGGTTTGTGTATTTTTCTGTCAGTGATACAGCTTTGTAGTGTATCTTCAAATCTGGGATTTTGAGATCTTTAGTTTTGTTCATTTTCAAGATTGCTTTGACTATTTGGGGTCTTTTTTGGTTTCACAGAATTTGTTCTAGTTTCGTGACAAATACTATCGCTTTGTTGATAAGGGACTGCATGAGCCTGTGGATTGCTTTGGGTAGTATGGACATTTTAACAATATTAATTCTTCCAATCCATGAGCATGATGTATGTTTTCCATTCATTTGTGTCATCTTCAGTTTCCTTCATCAGTGTCCTTTAGTTATTGATGTATAGGTCTTTCACCTCCTTGGTTAACTTTACTTCTGGGTGTTTTATTCTTGATGCAATTGTAAATGGGATTGTTTTCTTAATTTCTCCTTCTGCTACTTCATTACTAGTGTATAGAAATGCAAGAGATTTCTGTATATTAACTTTGTCTCCTATAACTACTGAATTCATCTGTCAATCTTAGTAGCTTTTCTTTTGATAGAGTCTTTAGGTTTTCTATGTATAATATTATGTCATTAGCAGTAAGTAACAGTTTTACTACTTCTTTACCAATTTGGTTGTGTTTTCTTTCTTTCTCTTCTCTGATTGCTGCAGCTAGGACTTCCAGTATTAGTTTGAAAAGTTGTGAGACTGGACATCTTTGTCTTACTACTGATCTTAGTGGAAAAGCTTTGTTTTCCTCAGAAAAGAATGAATTTTCAAATGAACAACACTCAGAAGCATAAGCTCTAACTTTTATAGTGCTCTAACCAGTGTGGAGAAATGTTTTATCCTTGTGCAGCAGGCAAAGCAGGGTCTAGAGATCTGGGGGTTTCAGTTGATGTGCATAGAGGGGCTGAGAGTGGGGAAACTTATAGGAATAAGTGCAATGGTATTCCCCAGCCACTAACTGGGTTTATCAAAGTGAGACATATAAAAGGTAAAAAATGAAGGCATTAAGTAAAAAGAGAAAAATATGCTCATAAAGATAAGGATGCTCTGTGTGGCTCTACTCTGCCTTCAGTGGAGCATTTTTTATAAGTTTTTGATATGAATGTTATAGGACATTCTGCTTATGTCTGTATAAGATAAACACCATGGTGCCATTGGCCTAAACCACAACGCCAAAACAATGCATCACTGGAAGAGAGTTTATTTTTATTTATCCATTCATGAGAGACAGACAGAGAGAGAGAGAGAGGCAGGCAGAGGGAGAAGCAGGCTCCATGCAGGGAGCCCAACATGGGACTCGATCCCAGGTCTCCAGGATCAGGCCCTGGGCTGAAGGCAGCGCTAAACCGCTGAGCCACCTGGGCTGCCCTGCCCTACTAGAAATGTTAACAGAATTCTTTAAGGGGAAAAGAAATGGCCATAATTAGATATAATGAAATTATGAATAGAAAGAAAAAATTAAGAATGTGTTTGAATTTATTTATTTTTCAGATTTTATTTATTTGACACAAAGAGAGCACAAGCAGGGAGAGGGGCAGGCAGAAGGAGAGGTAGAAGCAGGCTTCCTGCTGAGCAGGAAGCCCGACGACGTGGGGCTCGATCTCAGGACTCTGGGATCATGATGTGAGTTGGAGGCAGATGTTTAACTGACTGAGCCACCCAGGCACCCTAAGAATGTGTCTGAATTTAAATGACCATCAAATTAATTTGGAATGCTCTTTATTTAGGATGGTATATATGAATCTCATGGCTCATGGTAACCACAAACCCAAAAGTTATGATAGATACACAAAAAGAAAGCCAAACAATGCTATAGATACTCCTCAACCACAAAGCAGCAAGGAGAAAGGAAAAGAGAACTATAAAAACAAAACAAAATAGCAAAAGTACATATATATCAATAATTATGTTTTTAAAGTTTTTAAATTTTTAATTCCAATTAACATAGTTTTATATTGGTTTAAGGTGTACAAGTAGTGATTCAACACTTTCATACACCCCCCAGTGCTCATCACAAGTGCAGTCTTTAATCCACATCACTTATTTAACCCATCCCCCCACCTACCGCCCTTCTAGTAACCATCAGTTCTCTATAGTTAAGGGTCTTTTTCTTAGTTTCCCTCTGCTTTTTTATCTTTATTTTTTGGTTCCTTTGCTCATTTGTTTCTTAAATTCTACATATGAGTGAAATAATAACCACATCTTCTTTTTGCATTCGTCAATCGATGGACACTTGAGCTACTGCCATAATTTGGCTATTGCAGATAATGCTACTATAAACATCAGGGTGTGCACACACCACTTTGAATTAGTATTTTTTGTATTCTAAGGGTCAATATTCAGTAGTGCAGTTGCTGGATCATGAAGTAGTCCTATTCTTTTTTTTTTTTTGGTAGTTCTATTCTTAACTTTGAGAAATCTTCATACTATTCTCCAGAATGGCTGCACCAGTTTGCATTCTCACCAGCAGTGCAAGAGGGTTCCTTTTCCTCCACATCCTCACCCACAAAGTGTTAGATTGATTTTAGCCATGCTGAGAGGTGTGAGGTGATGTCGCATTGTAGTTTTGATTTGCATTTCCCTGATGATAAGTAGTGTTGCGTATCTTTCTTTTCCTGTGTCTCTTGGCCATTCTTTGGAGAAATGTTTGTTCATGTCTTCTCATTTTTTAAGTGGATTGTTTTTTGGGTGTTGGCCTGGATCAGTACTTTATATATTCTGGATACTAACCCTTTATTGGATATGCCATTTGCAAATATCTTCTCCCATTCAGAAGGCTGTCTTTTGGTTTGTTGATTGATTCCTTTGCTATGCGCAAACTTTTTATTTTGTTGTAGTTCTAGTAGTTTATTTTTGCTTTATCTCCCTTGCCTCAGGAGACATATTTAGAAAATGTTGCTATGACTGATGGTAGAGAAATTACTGCCTATGCTGTGTTCAAGGATTTTTCTGGTTTCATGTCTCACATTTAGTTATATAATCCATTTTGAGTTTATTTTTGTGTACGGTGAAAGCGATCCAGTTTCATTCTTTTGCATATAAGCTGTCCAATTTTCCAAGCACCATTTGTTGAAGAGACTTTTCCCCATTGTATATTCATTCATACTTTGTTGAAGATTAATCAGTCATATATTTGTGGGTTTATTTCTGGGTTTTCTGTTCCTATTGAGCTATGTGCCTATTTTTGTGCAAGTAACATACTGCTTTAATTATTACTGCTTTATAAGATAATTTGAAGTCTAGAATTGTGATCTCCAGTTTTGTTTTCTTTTTCAAGATTGCTTTAGCTATTTGAGGTCTTTTGTGGTTCCATAAAAATTTTAGGGTTGGCTGTTCTAGTTCTATGAATCCTATTGGTATTCTGATAGGGATTGCATTAAATGTGTAGATCGCTTTGGGTAGTATAGACATTTTAACAATATTCGTTCCTCCAACCCATGAGCATGGGATATCCTTTCCATTTCTTTCTGGCATGTTCAGTTTCTTTCACCAGTGTTTTATAGTTTTCAGAGTAAACATCTTTCACGTCTTTCATTAAGTTTTCATTTTGGGTGCAATTACAATTGGGATTATCTTATTTCATTTTTTGCTGATTCATTATTAGTGTATAGGAATGCAACATTGTTCTGTATATTGGTTTTGTATCCTGTGACTTTACTGAATTCATTTATCAGGTCTAATAGTTTTTTGGTGGTCTTTAGGGTTTTCTATATATAATATCATGGTACCTGGAAATAGAGTTTTCCTTTTTCCTTTCCAATTTGGATGCCTTTGATTTCTTTTTGTGTCTAATTGCTGTGGTTAGGACTTACATGACTATGTTGTATAAAAGTAGCAAGAGTGGACATCCTTGTCATGTTCTTGCTCTAGGGAAAAAGCTCTGTTCATCACCATTAAATATGATGTTAATTGTGGGTTTTCCATGTAAGGCCTTTATTATGTTAAGGTATGTTCCCTATAGACCTACATCACAGAATGTTTTTTATCATGAGTGGATGTTGTACTTTGTTGAGTGCTTTTTCTGCATCTATTGAAATGATATGGGTTTTATCCTCTTATAGATGTGACATATCATGTTGATTACTTTATGAATATAGAGCCACCACTTTCATCCCAGGAATAAATCCCACTTGATTGTGGTGAATGATTTTTTTAATGTATTGTGGGATTCAGTTTGTCTCTATTTTGTTGAGGATTTTTGCATCTATATTCATGAGAGATATTGGTCTGTAGTTCTCTTTCTTCCTGGTGTTCTTATCTGGCTTTGGAATCAAGGTGATACTGGCCTCACTGAATTAATTTGTTAATTTTCCCTCCTCTTCTGTTTTCTGGAATAGTTTGAGAAGAGTAGATGCTACCTTTTCTTTAAATATTTGGTAAAATTTGCCTGTGAAGACATCTGGTCCTGGACTTTTACTTTTTGGGAGGTTTTTTTTTTAAATTATGGATTTAATTTTATTGCTGCTAATTGGTCTGTCCACATTTTCTATTTCTTCCTGCTCTGGTTTTGGTAGGTCATATGTTTCTAGAAATTTATCTATTTCTTCTATGTTGTTCGATTTGTTGGTATATAGTTTTCCATAAAACTCTCTTAATGATTTTGTATGTCTGCAGTTGGTGGTTATTTCTCCTCTTTCATTACTAGTTTTGTTTATTTGGGTCCTCTTTTTCTTTTTCCCCATGAGTCTGGCAAGAGGTTTATGAATTTTGTTGATGTTTTCAAAGAACCAGCTCCTGGTTTCATGGATTTGTTCTATTGTTTCTTTAGTTCCTATGTCATTTAATTCTGTTCTTATCTTTATTATTTCCTTCATTTTGCTGGACTTGGTTTTTGTTTTTTTATTCTTATACTCCTTTATGTGTATTTATTGAGATTTTTTTATTGAGATTTTTTTCTTGCTTCTTGAGTAGGCCTGTACTGCTAGAAGCGTCCCTCTTAGTACCACTTGTGCTGCACCCTAAAGATTTATTTATTTTTGAGAGATTGAGAGAGCTTGAGTGGGAGGGGCAGAGGGAGAAGGAGAGATTCCCAAGCATGCTCCATGCTCCAACTTGGAGCCCAATGTGGAGTTCAATCTCACAACTGTGAGAGCATGACCTGTGCCAAAAACAAGAGTTGGACACTCAACCACTGATCCACTCAGGTGCCCCCCTCTCCCCCTCCTAAAGGTTTTTGACCGTTGTGTTTTGTTTTGTGTCATCTGTTTTGATGTATTCTTAAAATTTCTTAATTTCTTGGTTGACCTGTACATTGTTTGGTAGCATGTTATTTAACCTCCATGTATTTATATTTGTGCTCTTTCCAGCTCTTCTGGTTGGCTTTTGGTTTCATAGCATTGTGGTCTGGAAAGATGCATGATATGACTTTGAATTTTTGGGGACTTGTTTTGTAGTCCAATGAATGTTTGTTTGTTTGTTTGTTTGTTTCTTTCTTTCCTTTCTTTCTTGTTTCTTTTTCGTTTTTCTTTCTTCTTTTCTTTTTTCTTTTTTTTTTTTTTAAGATTTTACTTATTCATGAGAGAAACCGAGAGAGAGAGGCAGAGACACAGGTAGAGGGAGAAGCAGGCTCCACGTCGGGCTTCGATCCCGGGTCTCCAGGATCACGCCCTGGGCTGAAAGCAGCACTAAACCACTGAGCCACCAGGGCTGCCCTCTTTTTTTTCTTTTTAAAGATTTTATTTATTTTTTTGGAACAGGAGCTTTCACTAGAGTAGGGGGTGAAGCATGGTGTAAGCAAGTTAAGGTAGCAAATGTAGGTGTTGTGCTGGCTTCCACTTGTGGTTATATGTTTATGCCAAGAGATGTGGGAGAGAAATGGTGCCTGCCAGTTCCTTTGCTCCTTGAGGGGCTTTTCTCAGAATGCTGCCTCTGTGGGACATGCTCTGAGATGCACAAATATAACCTCCCCAATGTGTGCCCAGGTGCTCTTTAGATCACTGTTTCCACACTTGTGTGTCCTGGGCTATTTGCTTGGCTTCTTTCCAAGAGTAGTGCAATGCCATCTGGGCTTTCCCTGAGCCATGTCTAAATGACCTTTAGAACTCCAGACCTTAAGCTCTGCTGGTTGCCAGAACTCACAAAATTTGGTTCCTCTTGCTCTTTAAGCCAACTGCTATCAGGATTCATTTACCCCATGCACTCATATCTGTTAGTTTCTCACCCTTCTTTAGGACTGCAGCTTCTTTTCCATGAATGCATTTCACTCCCCCTGCAGTGGCCATGATCTGTTTCTCTCCCAAACCATGTCTCCCCACTTCCTACCTTCTTCAATGTGGCATCTTCTCTACCTTTAGTTGTGGAATTTGTTCTGCCAATCTTCAGGCCAATTTCTGGAGTATTCAGCATGCTTTGATAGTTATCTAGTATTTGTGGGAGAGGTGAGCTTGGGGTCCTCCTACTCCATCACCATCTTCTCATTCTTTATCAATAATTACTTTAAATGTAAATGGCCTAAGTACTCCAATCAAAAGACACAGGGTGGTGGAATGGATTAAAAAGCAAGGCCCACTTATATGCTCCCTAGAAGAGACTTACCTCATACTTACACATACAGACTGAAAGTAAAGGGATGGAAAACATTTACTATGCACATGGAAGCAAGATACACTGGGTTAGTAATGCTTTTACAAAATAGACTTTAAAACAAAGACTATTACAAGAGACAGAGGAGGGCATTACATAATGATAAGGGGATCAATGCAATAAGAATGTAAATATCCACATACCCAACACAGAAGCACCTAAATACATAAATATTAACACACATAGAAATTAATGGTAATGCAATAATAGTACAGGACTTTAACATCTCACATCAAAGGATAAATCATCCAGGCAGAAAATCAGTGAAGAAATAATATCTTTTAACGGCATATTAGACCAGATAGACATAAGATATATACAGAACATCCCATCCAAAACCAACGGAGTATGATATGGAACACTCTTCAGAATAGATCACACATTAGACCACAAAACAAGCTGCAATAAGTTTAGAAAGACTGAAATCATACCATGCATCTTTTCTGATCAGAATAGTATGAACCTAGAAATAAACCACAAGGAAATAAAAGCTAGAAAAAAACAAAACACAAACATGGAAACTAAACAACACAATATCAACCAATGGGTCAAAGAAATAATCAAAGAAGATAAACTACATGGAGACAAAACATAATGGTCTCAAGTCTTTGGGACAAAGTGAAAGTCTGAGAGGGAATTATAAAGCAATGCACGCCCACCTCAAGAAACAAGATAAAGCTCAAATGAATAATCTAAACTTAAAGAAACTAGAAAAGAAGAAAAAACCCCAAGGTGAGTAGAAAAAAAGGAAATAAAGATCAGAGCAGAAATAAATGACATAAAGAAAAAAAATCACTGAAACCCAAAAGCTGGTTCTTTGAACAAGATAAACAAAATTGATTAAGCCAGGTTTATCAAGAAAAAAAAGAGAAAGAGCCCAAATAAATATAATCAGATATGAGAGTAAAGTTACAATTCACACCATAGAAATTCAAAGAATTGTAAGAGAATACTGTGAAAGTATATGCCAACAAATTGGATAACCTTCAAGAAATAAATTCTTAGAAACATACAGTCTTCCCAAACTGAACCAGGTAGAAATAGAAAACCCAAACAGTCCAATGACAAGTAATAAAATTGAACTAGTAATAAAAAAAATTACCAAAATGTAATAGTCCGGGACCAAAATGATTCACAGGTGAATTCTATCCAAACATTTAAGTAAGAGTTAATACCTGTTTTCCTCAAATGACTCCAAGAAATCTAAGAGGGAGCTCTTTCAAATATATTTTTTGAGGCCAGCATTATTCTGATACTAAAACCAAAGAGCACAAAAAAAGGAGAAAACAAAAAAAGAGAAAGAACAGGCCAGTATCTCTGATGAACATATATGTAAAAATCCTCAACAAAATATTAGAAAGCTGCATACAACAATAAATTAAAAAGATGATTCACCATGATCAAGTGGGATTTATTTTGAGAATCCAAGGATGGTTTGGTATTTGCAAATCATTCGACGTGATACAGATAGATCAACAAAGGATAAAATCACATGGTCTTCTCAATACATGCAGAAAAAGCATTTGCCAAAAGTCTACATTCATAATAAAATCTCTCAACAAAGTGGGGTTAGAGGGAACATATGTCAACATAATAAAGACTATATGCAAAAAACTTACAACTAACATCATACTCAATGCTGAAAAAGTTGAGAGCTTTTCCTTTAAGATCAGGAAGACAAGGATGTCTCCTCTTTCCACTTTTATTCAACATATAGTGGAACTCCCAGCCACAGCAATTTGACAAGAAAAAAACAGCTACCTGTATTGGTAAAGAAATTAAACTGTTATGATTTGCAGATAACACTATAATGTACATTAAAAAGCCTGAAGAGGGATCCCTGGGTGGCGCAGCGGTTTAGTGCCTGCCTTTGGCCCAGGGCGCGATCCTGGAGACCCAGGATCGAATCCCACGTCGGGCTCCCTGCATGGAGCCTGCTTCTCCCTCTGCCTGTGTCTCTGCCTCTCTCTCTCTCTCTGACTATCATGAATGAATAAATAAAATCTTAAAAAAAAAAGCCTGAAGAATCCACAAAAGACCTACTGGAACTAATAAATGAAGTCAGTAAAGTTGCAGGATACTTATTACCCAGAGATCAGTAGCATTTCTTTTTTTTTTTTTTATGAATAATAATCATGTTTATTTTTTTTTTAAATTTATTTATGATAGTCACAGAGAGAGAGAGAGAGAGAGAGAGAGAGGCAGAGACACAGGCAGAGGGAGAAGCAGGCTCCATGCAGGGAGCCCGATGTGGGATTCGATCCAGGGTCTCCAGGATCGCGCCCTGGGCCAAAGGCAGGCGCCAAACCGCTGCGCCACCCAGGGATCCCGATCAGTAGCATTTCTGTACACCAATAAAGAATTAGGAGAAAGAGAAATTAAGAAAATTATGCCATTTATAATTGCACTAAAACGAATACCTAGAAATAAACTCTTAACAAAACAGGTGTAAGACCTGTACTCTGAAAACTGTAAAACACTGATAAAAGAAATTGATGACATATAGAAATGGAAAGATATTCCATACTCATGGATTGGAAGAATTAGTATTGTTAAGATATCCACATTACTTAAAGCAATCTACGGATTCAATGCAATCACTACCAAAATACCAAAAGCATTTTTCACAAAACAAGAAAATAAAATACTAAAGTTTGTGTGAAACCAACAAGACCCCGAATCACCAAAACAATCTTGAGAAAGACGAACAAAACTGGAGGCATCATAATCTCCGATTTCAAGATAATACTACATAGCTGTAGTAATCAAAACAGTATGGTACTGGCACAAAAGTAAACACACGGATGATGGAACACATGAATTGTGTGGTCAGTTGAGCTATGACAAAGGAGGTGAGAAATAATAAAGATTAGAGCAGAACTCAACAAAACAGACCAGAAGAACAGATCAACAAATCTAGGAGGTGGTTCTTTGAAAGAATTAGTAAGACAGGTAAATCCTGAAAAAAAGACTAATAAAATCACAAATGAAAGAAGAGAGGTCACAACCAACATCAAGGAAATACAAATGATGTTAAGAATGTATTATGAGCAATTATATGCCAACAAATTAGGCAATCTGGAAGAAATGGTTGCATTTCTGGTAACCTACAAATTATCAAAACTGAACAGGAATAGAAAACCTGAACAGATCAATACCAGCAAAGAAACTGAAGCAGTTATCAAAAACCTACCAAGAAACAAGAGTCCAGGGCCAGATGGCTTCCCAGGGGAAATTTAAAGAAGAAATAATACCTATTCTACCGAAGCTACTTCAGAAGATAGAATTGGAAAGAAAAATTCCAAATTCGTTTTATAAGGTCAGCATTACCTTGATCCCAAAACCAAAGACTCCATCAAAAAGAATTAAAGACCAGTATTCCTGATGAACTTAGATGTCAAAATACTCACCAAGATATTAACCAATAGGATACAACAGTACATTAAAAGGATTATTCACCGCGACCAAGTGGGATTTATCCCTGGGATGCAAGGGTGGTTCAACATTCATAAATCAATGTGATAGATCACATTAATAAAATAAAACACAAGAACCATATGATCCTCTCAATTGATGCAGAAAAAGCACCTGACAAAATGCTGTGGGTGCAGTGATGGGGAGGGGACTCTGATCACTAACAGAGGAGAAGGGGAGGGAGAGGAGGGGAGAGAGGAACAGAAGTGCCTTTGGGGAATTACACAAGAAAAGTTCTTCTCCAAAATTCCTGACTGAAAAGGAGAGATGTGGAATACTGCCAGTTTTTATAAACAATGGAAAGCAGAGTCTGAAGTTTCAGAAGTCCCCTGACATCAGTGGTGCTCCTGTGGGGAACAAGGGCAGAGACCTAGAAGCAGAGACAGTGGTCTGAGGATACTTTGGGTTGCACTGGGAGAGGCAGCTGCACAGCCTGGCGTGCATTTGGGAGAGGAGGTGCGACCTTGCCCAGGCTAAGGGACCAAGCAGGTCCTAGTGAGCAGCCCCTTTCTCTACCATAGGAACAGGGTGCTAGTGGAGGGCAGCCAGCCTTGATCTAGGCTTGCAGCTGGGCTATGCCAGAAACTGCGCCAGCACACAGCTAATTTCTGGGACAAACCAGGCAAAGGGCTGCAGCACAGCGAGACCTTCTCCCAGAGGACTGACATGGTTGCTTGCCTGCATGTATCTCTAATATCTGGAGTTTTGGAACACAACTGTGGGCCTGAAATTAAAAAATGAGGGCAGTTGCACAGGGAAAAACAGTTCCCCTGCTTGGTGTGCATTTGGGAGTGGCAGCAGGGGCTCTCTGGGGACACTGCCTGAGGGTGGTAAGCTTTGGAATGGGCTTTCTTCTGTGCTTTGCCACAAGTTTCAAGCACAAATCAGTCATCCCATCGCTTTTCTGGGATAAACCAGCAAATGGCAAAAGCATGTCACCCTCCCCTGGAAGAACATCCTGGGTCTGCACCTCAAAAGTCCCTAATATTTGTAATTTTGAAACCCAGCTGGTTGTCTGAGATAAAACAAAGGAAGGCTATGAAGTGGACTTTTTGGATATAGACAGGGTGAGGGCAGAGATCTGAGGGAAACCATAACAGGGGAAGAGTAATTGTTTACACTTTTGTGGGTTTTTTTTTCTTTTTAATTTTTATTTATTTATGATAGTCACAGAGAGAGAGAGGCAGAGACACAGGCAGAGGGAGAAGCAGGCTCCATGCACCGGGAGCCCGACGTGGGATTCGATCCCGGGTCTCCAGGATCGCGCCCTGGGCCAAATGCAGGCGCCAAACCGCTGCGCAACCCAGGGATCCCTTGTGGGGGTTTCTTGAAGAGTGGCCTTGTAAGCTTTCCACTCTAGGGACAAAAGAGCAGAGCCCTGCCAATGCCTACCGCCCCCCGCCATGGCAGCTAAACAGCGCCCCCTAGTGAAGAATGGAGCCAATTATACCAAGCCCCTGCAGATGCAGTTCTAGGAGGGCAAGCCCACCTGACAATCTGTAAAGCAGGCCCCTCCCCCAGAAGACCAACACAGACCCCTTGCAAGCACCAAATCTACTGATCAGAGAGTGCTATAAGCATCAGCTCTATGGGAAATAGGATCTAGCTTTCTTTTCAGTCTTTTAAAAATTTATTATGATTTTTCTTCTTAAATTCTTAATTTATCTTAAAAAATATTTGTAAATATATTTTTTATTTTCCCTCTATATTTTTTTTTTAATCTGGACAAAATGCCAAGACAGAGGAATTCTCCCCTCAAAAAAGAACAAGAAGAAACCACAGCCAGGGATTTGCTTAAAACAGATATAAGTAACATATCTGAACAAAAATTCAGAATAACAGTCATAAGAATACTAGCTGGGCTTGAAAAAAAAAATAGAAGACTCCAATGAAACCCTTGCTGCAGAGATAAGAGAACTAAAATATAGTCAAAATAAATAAATAAATAAATAATAAAATATAGTCAAGCCAAAATTAAAAATACTATAACCGAGATCCAATCCTGACTAGAGGTAATCACAACAAGGGTGCAAGCTGGAGAGAAATGAATACGTGATACAGAAGATAAAATTATGGAAAATCATGAAGCTGAAAAGAAGAGGGAAAGAAAGCTATTAGATCATGAATATTGGGAAGCCTGGGTGGCTCAGCAGTTGAGCATCTGCCTTTGGCTCAAGGCATGATCCTGGAGTCCCAGGATGAAGTCTCATAATCGGTCTCCCTGCATGGAGCCTGCTTCTCCCTTTGCCTGTGTCTCTGCCTATCTCTCTCTGTCTCTCCCATAAATCAATAAATAAAATCTTAAAAAAAAAGATCATGAATATTTACTTAGGGAATTCAGCAATTCTATAAAGATATGTAATATTCATATTATAGGAGTCCCAGAAGAAGAGAGGGGGGAAAAAGGGACAGAAGGTATATTTGAACAAATTATGGCTGAGAACTTCCCTAATTCAGAGAAGGAAACAGACATTAAGTCCAAAAGGCATAGAGAACTTCCCTCAAAATCAACAAAAACAGGTCAACACCAGGACATCATAGTGGAAGTTGCAAAATGCAAGGTGAGAATTCTAAAAGCACCTAAGGACAAAAGATCCTTAACCTACAAGGGTAGACACATAAGGTTAGCAGCAGACCTGGCCACAGAGACTTGGAAGGTCAGAAGGGAATGGCAACATATATTCAATGTTCTAACTGGGAAAAATATGCAGCTAAGAATACTTTATCCAGCAAGACTGTCATTCAGAAAGAAGGAGAGATAAAGGGATCCCTAGGTGGCGCAGCAGTTTAGCGCCTGCCTTTGGCCCAGGGCGCAATCCTGGAGACCCGGGATCGAATCCCACGTCAGGCTCCCGGTGCATGGAGCCTGCTTCTCCCTCTGCCTGTGTCTCTGCCTCTCCCTCTCTCTGTGACTATCATAAATAAATAAAAATTTTTTTAAAAAATTTTTTTAAAAAAAGAAGGAGAGATAAAGAGACCAACACAAGTAAAAACTAAAAGAGTTTGTGACCACTAACCCAGCCTTGCAAGAAATATTAAAGGGGACTCTGTGAGTGGGGAAGAAAGAAGACCAAAAGCAACAAAGACTAGAGAGGAACAGAGAACATCACCAGAAACACCAACTTTACAGGTAACAATGACAGTAAATTAATATATTTCAATAATCACTGAATATAAATGGACCAAATGCTCCAATCAAAAGACAAAGAGTATCAGAATGGATAAAAAACAAATAAAATTCATCTATATATATTTCCTGCAAGAGACTCATTTGAGACCCAAAGAGACCTGGAGATTGAAATTGAGGGGGTGGAGAACCATTTATCATGCCAAGGGATGTCAAAAGAAAGCTGGAGTAGCCATACTTATATCAGACAAACTAGATTTTAAGCCAAAGTCTGCATTATATCATGATTAAGGATTCTATCTATCAAGAAGATCTAACAATTATAAATATTTATGCCTCCAACTTAGAAGCACCCAAATACATGAATTGATTTTTTTAAAGATTTATTAATTCATGAGAGACACACAGAGAGGTAGAGACATAGGCAGAGAGAGAAGCAGCCTCCCTGTGGGGAGCCTGATGTGGGACTCGATCCCAGGACCTGGGGATCACCGGGTCCAGACCAGAGCCAAAGGTAGACAACCACTAAGCCACCCAGGCATCCTATATGAATTAATAATAAACATAAATTCATTGATAATAACACAATAATAGGGGATCCCTGGGTGGTGCAGCGGTTTAGCACCTGCCTTTGGCCCAGGGCGGGATCCTGGAGACCCGGGATCGAGTCCCACGTCGGGCTCCCGGTGCATGGAGCCTGCTTCTCCCTCTGCCTGTGTCTCTGCCTCTCTCTCTCTCTCTCTCTCTCTCTCTGTGTGTGACTATCATAAATTTAAAAAAAAATTAAAAAAAATAACACGATAATAGTAGGGGGCTTTAAACCCCCGCTACAGCAATAGACAGATTACCTAAGCATAAAATCAATAAGGAAACAATTTCATTGAATGACACACTGGACCAGATGAACATAACAGATTAACTCAGAAAATTTCATCCTAAAGCAGCAGAATACACAGTGTTTTCAAGTGCACATAGGACATTCTCCAGAATAGATCACATACTAGGTCACAAATTAGTCCTCAACAAATACAAGGTCAGATTATGAATATTTTCAGAACACAACACTATGAAATTTGAAGTCATCCACAAAAAAAACTTGGGAAGACTACAAAAATATGGAGGTTAAGGAAAATCCGACCAAATAATGAATGGATTAATCAAGAAATTAAAGAAGAAATTATAAAGTACATGGAAACAAATGAAAATGAAAGTATGACCGTCCAAAACCTTTGGGATTCAGCAAAGGCAGTCCTAAGAGGGAAGTGTATAGCAACAAAGGCATACCTCAAGAAGCAAGAAAAATCTCAAATAAATAACCTAACTTTACCTAAAGGAGCTAAGAGAACAGCAGGTAAAGCCTAACGTCAGCAGAAAAAGGGAAATAATAAAAATTAGAGCTTACATAAATGATACTGAAATAAAAAACCCCTGTAGAATAGATCAATGAAACCAAGAGCTGGTTCTTTGAAAAAATTAATAAAACTGATAAACCCCTATCCAGACTCATCAAAAAGAAATGGGAGAGAACCCAAATAAATAAAATCACAAATGAAGGAAGAGCTACTTGAGACCTAAAGACCTGTTTGAGAAGGTGGCAATGGAGCAAGGATCTGGATGACAAGAAAGAACAACAGTGAAGTCATGAGGATGAAACTCCAGGAAGGAGGCATGTTTAAAGGCTTGAAGGGGGCATAAACTTGGCTTAAGAGAAGCAGAGAAGCCAGACCATTGAGTTCACATTTGTGTCTTTGTAAGCAAGGACAAGAATGGAAGGAGGCAGAGTCATATTAGGTCTGGAAGCCAACACAGAGTCTGGATTATATTCTTTGGGAGATCAGAAGTCATTAAAAGGCATTGTGAAATGAAATCCCATTTATGTAGTTTAAAAATCATCTGATTTGTGTATAGAGTGGACTGTATGGATGCAAGAGTGAAAGCATGGAGACCAGTTCAGCGGCCACAGCAGTGTTTCAGGTGAGAATTTGATATGAATAAACGAAGGCTGATATCCTATCACTTTGAGGCAGAAAACAACCCTGTCTGCTAGAATGGATGTGTGGAGAGGATAAGTGAGGACAATAGAAGAACAAAGAAGAAAAAGAATTTAAAAATCTGGATGTTCAACTTTAGCGAATAGCTGGGTGGGGATTCCATTTATTAAATGTTAAGAGCATGAAAGACAGTAGAATAAGGAGATAATCAAGACCTCTGGGTGGGCCTCAAGAAATATGTGAAGTTTGAGTTGAGAATGAGCAACTAAAATGGGCTAGGGAAATAAAAAGCCAGGTATATGGACTGAGGGTTCTGGGGAGAGGCAAGGTTGGAGTACAGATAAAGACCTAGGAGTCACTTTTAAAAGATGCTTTATAGAAATAGCCTGGGAAGATGGCAGAGGAAGGGGATCCTAAGCTCACCCCATCCCACAGATATACCTATATAACAGTCATACAAGAGTAACCCAGAAAACAAACTGAAAACTAGCATAACAAGCTCTATGATTAATTGTAGAGAGAAGGCTACATTGCAAAAGACAGGAAGGGTAGAGATGCCATCACAGGAGGAACACCACAAACAGGGAGAAGGGAAAGGAATAGACCCTCCACCAGGCACCCCAGACAGGGGGACCTGCCCTAGGAGGATATAAGATTTGGCTTTGAAAACCAGTAGGGCTTAATGCAAGTTTTTACAACCAGTGGTGCTTACCTTCAGGTACTTAAAAAATACAGATTTATTTACTAATCTCAGAATATGCGCTGGAAGGGCAGGGATCTTTATGAGAATTCAACAAAAGACCTAGTGGGCACTACTTTTCTCCTTGCCACCAGCCTAGATGCAGATACCCCAGACACCTGTAAGAACTAGTGAGAACAGTCACCACCTTGCTTGCTAAAACACCATGCCCTCATTGCTCTCCTGCAAACACGCCCCATCTAACCACTTGCAAGGAGTCCCTCCAAAGTAACTCTGGTCAAGTCTCCTCCTGCAAGCAGACCTGTTAATACCCTGCTAACACCATGTGCCATACCCCTACCTTCACTTGTGGATCTGGTCCATCCATTCCACTCTACTGGGCTTCTCTGGGCAGGAGTCCCTCCAAAGTAATGCCTGACCCATCTCATTCTCCAAGCAGCACTGACAGTGGCCAGCACCACTCCAAAGTGACTCTTGCCCTGAGGAGAGAAGATAACCACATACTATTCGATTGCAGCCTAGCAGTAGGCTGAGGGCAAACATCTGATGTGACTGCCAGCACTGTCCACCAACAAAAACTTCACAGGGGGTATCACAAAGAGAGAGCCCTGAAGTTTGGGGTCACTGCAACCTCAACAGACAGATTAGGGCCAGACCCTGGGTCTGACTGCAGGTCCCACTCAGAGTACAATGCAGGGACAGCACCATATAGTTCCATGTGATTCTAGTTCTGGCAGACAGGTTGAGAGCAGGCCAAACTACAAGTCCAAGGCAGCCCCCAGACTGGCCCCATAGAGCACAGGACCAAATCCTACCACAGCAAAGAGAGCCATTCCAGATGACTGGACTGAAGGCAAATGTGGCTCAACCACATTAGAGTGTGGGCAATGCACAGAAGACACCCTGGAGGGACGCCTAGGTGGCTCAGCGGTTTAGTGCTTGCCTTAGGCCCAGGGTGTGATCCTGGAGTTCCGGGATTCAGGCTCCCTGCATGGAGCCTGCTTCTCCCTTTGCCTGTGTCTCTGCCTCTCTTTCTCCGTGTCTCTATGAATAAATAAATAAAATCTTAAAAAAAAAAAAAAAAGGAGAGAAAGGGAAACCCCATGAAGTTATTGGCTGGTTTTTCAGCAGAAATGTTGCAGGCCAGAAGAGAGTGCATGATATATTCAAAGTGCTGAAAGGAAAAAATCTGAAACCAAAAGACTATTGTTCAAACTAGAAATACTCCATGTATTTTTTAATTTCCTCTTTGATTTTTTGATTGACTCATTCATTGTTTAGTAGCATGTTACTTAACCTCCATGTACATACCAAAAATTCCAGGGGTATTTTTTGTGGTTGATTTCTAGTTTCATACTTTTGTGGTCAGAAAAGATGTATGATATGATTTCAGTCCTTTTGAATGTACTGAGACTTATTTTGTGGCCTAACATGTGATCTGTTTTGGAGAATGTTCCATGTGACTTGTAAAAATCATATATTCCACTGTTTTTTGGATGGAATGTTCTGAATATATTTAGGTCCATCCAGTCCAATATGTCATTCAAAGTAACAAAAAAACTGCCTAAATAATCCAATTAAGAAATGGGTAGAGAACCTAGACATTTTCCCAAAGGAGACATACACAGGAAGAACGCTCAACATGACTAATCTTCAAGGAAAAGAAAATTAGGGCAGCCCCAGTAGTCCCAGTGGTTTAGCGCTGCCTTTGGCCCGGGGTGTGATCCTGAGGACCCGGGATTGAGTCCCGTGTCATGTCTCTGCCTCTCTCTCTCTCTCTCTCTCTGTGTGTCTGTCATGAATAAATAGATAAAATCTTTAAAAAGAAAAAAAAATTAAAACTACAATGAGATATTGCTCCACATTTGTCAGAATGTCTAAAATCAAAACACCAAGAAATGACAAGTGTTGGCAAGGATGGAGAGAAAAAGGAAATCATACCCTCTGTTGGTGGGAAGGCAAGCTGGTATAGCCACTGGGGAAAATCATATGGATGTTACTCAAAAAATTAAAAGTATAATTACCATATGATCCCCTAATTTGACTACTGCTTATTTACCCAAAGAAAACAAAAACACTGGGACACCTGGGTGGCTCAGTGGTTCAGTGTCTGCCTTCGGCTAAAGTTGTGATCCCCAGGTCCTGGGGTCGAGTCCCAGATCAGGCTACCCACAGGGAGTCTGGTCTTCCTCTGCCTATGTCTCTGCTTCTTTGTGTGTCTCATGAATAAATAAAATCTTAAAAAAAAAAGAAACAAAAACACTTATTCAATACGATATATGCACCCCTATATTAACTGTAGCATTATCTACAATAGCCAAGATATGGAAGAAATGAAAGGTTCATCTGTAGATAAATAAAGAAGATGTGGTATACAAAGGAATATTACTCAGGCATTAAAAAAACCTAAATCTTGCCATTTGCAACAATTTGGTTGTGGAGAATATAATGCTAATGTAAAGTAAGTCAGACAGAGAAAGATAAATACCATATGATTTCACTCATATGTGGAATTTAAGAAACAAAGATGGATTAATGTTAACAGAAGGCTAGCATTTTCTACTAGTGATGTTCCAGAGCCATCGAATAGTAGTTGGGATTATCAGTAGCCATGGTGACTAATCCACAGAAAAGCTCAATGAGATGGCAGTTGAATTTGTTAGGGTTCTCCAGAGAAAACAGTAAGAGGGGTGTGTGTATGTCTATACATTAGATAGATAAATAGAGATATCCCTTTAAGGGATTGGCTCACATGATTGTGGGGGCTGGTAAGTCTGAGTTCTTGCCAGTAGAAGAGAATTCAGGGAAGGGTTGATGTTGCAGTTTGAATCTGAAGGCGTCTGGAGGCAGTACTCCTTCCTGAGGGGTTCTCAGTCTCTTTCTCCTAAGATCTTTGACTGGAAGAGGCCCACCCCCACTATGGAGGATAATCTACTCAAAGTCTACTCATTTGAGGGATCCCTGGGTGGTTCAGTGGGTTGGTGCCTGCCTTCCGCCTGGAGTGTAGTCCTGAGGTCCTGAAATGGAGTCCCGCATCGGGCTCCCTGCATGGAGCCTGCTTCTCCCTCTGCCTGTGTCTCAGCCTCTTTCTCTCTGTCACTCATGAATACATAAAATCTTTTTTAAAAAATCTTAAAAAAATAAATGAAATCTTTTTTGAAAGTTAAGCAAGGTTTATTCTGATTCCTCCATGATCAAAGAGGGAGGAAAAGAAGTGAGAAGGGCATTCTCCCCCCATCATAGTCACAAAAGAGGCCCTTGACACCAGCCCTTAGTTATACTCAGGTTACCCCAGCCAACCTACCAAAACAATGTATGCATACCTGACACTTCCCACTGGGTTCACCTTTAGTCTTGTGTGAACTTCATACTGGTTACATAAATAATCACAGATGTAGGATGTCAGAGTTCCTCAAGGATGGAAGAAGAGAACATGGGCATTCTGAGGTCAGTCCTGGGCCAGACTGGGAACGGACAGGTCTTCAAACCAGTGACAGGAGAACTGGGACTAGATGCCTGGATTTAAAACTTTGGCCTATAATGGACTGTGTAAGCTTATTATAAAGTGATAGATGGAGAGAGAATGAAACAGTAACAGGACAAAGATCTCCCCAGGAGGTCTTAGCAGGAATTTCTCCCTATAGCAAAAATAGATGATTTTCTGATGTCTCTGGAAGTTACAGTTCCAAACTTACTTTTTTGCCCTGAAACTTGGAACAGTTTCAGAATCAACATGAACTGGCTTTTCTTCCAAGTTCATATTCTAAAATGTGCCCTTGGCCAGATAAACTCCAACAGTAAAACCATTTACTACAAATATTGCCTAATAGAAAAAGTAAAGGCAGCTTAGGGCTAGTCGAAGGAGTGGGTTCAGTATGACACATAAAGTATTTTCATGTCTCCTTACTGATCTCTTCTGCCTCTATTTTCTTTCTCAAGAGACTGGCATATTTAAAACCAGCTTATTTATGCCTCTGAATTCCCATTCCACCTGCCCCTAGATTTCTCCTCTAATTCTCTACTCATCAGAGTGCCTCTATCCTATCTACAGCGCTCATATATTAGGGGTTCAGCTTTGAAGTGATGTTCTTTAAGAGCTGGCCATAGGGGGAATCCCTGCTGATGGCTCAGCAGTTTGGTGCCTGCCTTTGGCCCAGGGCATGGTTCTGGGGTCCCGGGATTGAGTCCCATATTGAGCTCCCTGCATGGAGCCTGCTTCTCTCTCTGCCTGTGTCTCTGCCTCTCTCTCTGTGTGTCTCTCATGAATTAATAGATAAAATCTTAAAAAAAAAAAAGAGCTGGCCAGAGAGGTACCTGGTGGCTCACCAGTTGAGCATCTGCCTTTGGATCCCAGGCTCCAGGGACTGAATCCCGCATCAGGCTCCTCACGTGGAACTCCCTTCTCCCTCTGCCTATGTCTCTGCCTCTCTCTCTGTGTCTCTCATAAATAAATAAATAAAATCTTAATAATAATAATAAAAAGAGCTAGCCATAAATAGCTATTGGAACAAGACTAGCCCTCAACTTAAACTTCTCACTTGAACCCGCATGCCTCTTCTAGTCTTTTGAGGTTAGCCACTCCCCTGACCCCACCATGAACTTAATTTATGTACCAAACATCTGAGGACTCAACAGGAAAGCTTTGTAATTCTCCCAGGAAGGTTATGAGAAAAAGCAGCAACAACGAAGAATCCCTATGTAAGGTTTACTGGCCGGACCAAGCAGGGACTTAATGACTAAATTTAGTTTAAAGTGATTGCAGACTGGTAATAATCGCAGAACTTGTCCAAAAATGAAATTATGTCATCTCTAGGAAAGAAAGGTACTTCCATACAAGGATATTGCGAAGCCCCATAACATCTCTTTTCAAGGACAACGAGACAAAGAAAGATAACCAGCCAAAAAAGGAAACAAAGCAAATTGTGTGAAGAATTAAAAAAAAATTTTACAAGGAACATTTATAAAATCTTGTTATTGGTATTATCACTTGCATATTATGAATCAATTTTGTCTACCATGTCACCAAAAGTATTTTAAAAACTGAAACTGAAAAGAATTCCCTGGAACGGGAATTATGAATAGGAAACAGAGTGGAAGAGATATCCAGAATGGAATATAGACACTGAAAGATGGAAATGATAGACAAGGATATAAGGCCCATGAACGACAGACTAGAAAGACCTACCAACTGGCGTTCACAAAAAGAAAGAATGGGGAAGAGGCAATATATAAAAGGGAAGAAAAATTTGCTGAGCAAAGGAAGATACCACTTCACAGATTCAAGTTGCTCAACAAATCCTCAGCAGGAGAAAAACAGAATTTCACACCCCCAAACACACAAAAACTGTAGAAAACACATTTGGATACTGAGTCCAGTTCCAAAGTCCAGAAAACTCGGGGGGAAAAAACTCTAATGTCCTAGTCTCTCTCTCTCTCTTTTTTTTTTTATTTCTCTCTCTCTTTTTTTAAGATTTTATTTATTTATTCATGAGAGACACGGAGAGAGAGGCAGAGACATAGGCAGAGGGAGAAGCAGGCTCCATGCAGGGAGCCCCACGTGGGACTCGATGGATCTCGAGACTCCCGAGTCACGCCCTAGGCTGAAGGCAGGCTAAACCGCTGAGCCACCGGGGCTGCCCTAATGTCCTAGTCTCTACACTCCTTTAAAATCTTGCATTTTTCTTATAGCTTGCATTTTAACATCAAAAAGGCCTTTGCTCTAAAAGAACAGTGACCAAAAGATATGCAATTCTCAGGGAAGGAATTATCAAAGCCAACAGACACATGGAAAGAGTCTCAATCTTATTTAACCACAAAAGAAATGCAAATTTAAGCCACACTGAGCCACAATTTCACATTTAGCAGATTGGCAAAATTCGAAAATGTCACAAAATCAAGTGCTGGCAGTAATAACTGGCAACCAAAATAACTATAAACTCGGCATCCCGGGTGGCTCAGCGGTTGAGCCTTCAGCCCAGGGCGTGACCCCGGAGTCTCAGGATCGAGTCCCACATCGGGCTCCCTGCATGGAGCCTGCTTCTCCCTCTGCCTGTGTCTCTGCCTTTCTCTCTCTATGTCTATCATGAATAAATAAATAAAATCTTAAAAAAACAACAACTATAAACTACGGTACGAGGGCAAATTGGCACAATTTTCGACAACAATTTGTCATTGCACAATGAAGGCGTGGATGGGAATACGCTTTGCATTTGCAGACGACTCTTGCTCCAGGAGTTCGATACCACGGCCGCGAGGGATCTGCCAAGGTGGAAGCACTGTTTAATGCATCTTAACGCACCTAAGTACTTAACATATACAAGAAAATTCACATAGTATAATTCCAAAATAAGCAAAATTAAAATGAAATGATTAATTATATGTAAAATTAATTAAAAAAAAAAAAGTAAAGGAGACAACTCCAATATACACCCGCAGCAGGCCGCTTTGGTCTCCGTCCAAGTACGTCCAGGGCGCGTCTGGGTGGGGCTTGGGGGAGGGGCGCGAGGACGCGCTTCTGGGGACCGAAGTGGGGCAGGCCCCGCGGGTTACAGGAGCAGGTAAGGCCTTTTCCCTTAAAGCACTTACCTGAGGCCGCCACTGCTGAGACCTGTACACCAGACGGCGGCAGTCAACAGCCGTGACGCGGCCGCACGAATGTCCAGGGAGTGTCGTTTGTCCGCCGACAACTGTTGCCATGACAGCCCGGACACAGGGCGTTTTAGGGACCACAGTCCCGGGCAGGCGGGCGTCAAACGCCCAAAGCCCCCAAGGGCTGCCGAGGAGCGGCCCAGGGCGCAGCACGGAGACCTCCGGCGGGAGCACGCCCACCGGGGGACTGTCCACGGCCCCGCAGGAGGGCGTACGCGCCAGCTGACCCGCGACCCGGAAGGTCTTTCGCGGCCGCATCACTTTCTGGGAAGTGTAGTTTCGTGCCCTGGGCGCCCCTGTACCTAAGAAGCAAGCGGAGGCCGGCCCTGCCGTCCTCTTGACGCTCGGTGTGCGCGTCCTCGTGAAGGCGCATGCGCCGTTCTCTCCCGGCGCCCAAAGCGCGCGCGCGAACGCGCAGCCTTCTGGGAAGTGTGGTTTTACGCGGCGACGTGCGAGGCGCTGGTAACTCGTCGCGGAGGCGAGGCGGAGGAAGCTGGGAAATGTCGCTCCGCTGCGGGCTCCGACCTCCGTCCGCCTAGCGGTAATCTGAGGCAGGCGGCGGATTTCCCCCCGGGTAGCGCCGTCCTCCCGACGGCGGCGGCCGCGGTCCTCTGTCTCCGCGGCCCCGCGTGTCAAGTACGCGGGGGGGGGGGGCGGGCTCGGGATCCCCGGGGCCCGGGCTTCAGGGCCAGGGAGGGCCCGCCGGGCACTGAGGCAAGTGTGGGTCCCGGCAGGGCCTTGGCTCCCTGGGCCCGTCCGCCCGGTAAAAGGGGTGTGGCTTTGCAGCGTGCGCACCCAAAGAGAACCCGGTCCGCGGCGGTTCTTGGGCGATCCAGTCTCGAGCGCGACGCTCTTGCATTGGTGCAGCCTTGGACAGACTGGCCCAGTACCGCCGAGGGTGTGTTCCCACCGTTTAGGAGAGGAACGCGGCATACGTGAATGTCTGTCGTGCGTAGTTGCGAAGACCGGACGCGCTCGTAACGTTATTACTGCCGTTTTGTGAGTCTGTCTCAAAAAAAAAAAAAGAGTGTCGCTGGCACCTGGGGAACGTGCGGCGGAACGCTCTGCTGGTTCCGGGGGAGAATGCAGCCCTAGCAGGTGATTCCCGGTGTGCTTCTCCTTGCAGATGTGTCCCAGCGCTGCAGGATAAGCCTCAGTTCTTTTCATGGGTCCTTTTTGTGTGTGTTCTTGATCTGCCTTCTCGGGACACTACTCTTCTTTAAGTCAAGAGCCTGGGAAGGAGGACTGTGTTGACAAGTCATGTTCCAGGTAAGTCGTCGCCCCCCCCCCCCCCCCGATCTTCCCGAAACACCTTAGCAGGACTCTGGAATGTTTGCTTTGCGTCTCTTGCCGGTTCCTATCCGTTTAGGGACCGAATGGATGATTCGTCTCACTGTAGCAAAGGATGCAGCCCCCAGAAGAGCTCCAAAGTGCTGTCTCTTCTCATTGCTCCTGTCTTCTACCATCTTCTACCATTTTTCTGCTCCAAGTCTCCGTACAAGTTTGAGCAAAATTTTTGTTTTTATTACAATTCAAAAATTCAGGTTTGGAATTTTAGGTTATTTGCTTTCTGGTTGTCACAGCGGTATTTTGTGGTCTCAGTTAGTGGTAGATCAATCCTTTCAGTTGTTCAAGTCACGAGCTGTTTGGAGTCCTCTTCGATTCTTTCTCTTATGACTTACATTCAGACACTCTAGTTGGATCTCAAACAGACAGGAAATACACCGAATCCGACCAACGGTTACACGGTCACAGCCACCACCACTGTCACCGTCCTGTCGTTCCTCAGCTTAAAATTCTTCCTTTGGGCAGCCCAGGTGGCTCAGCGGTTTAGCACCGCTCTCAGCCCAGGGCCTGATCCTGGAGACCCGGGATTGAGTCCCACATTGGCTCCCTGCATGGAGCCTGCTTCTCCCTCTGCTTGTGTCTCTGCCCCTGTCTCTCTCTGTGTCTCTCATGAATGAATGAATGAATGAATAAATAAATAAATAAATAAATAAATAAAATCTTTAAAAAAATAAATAAAATAAAATTCTTCCTTTGCCCTAACTCAGATGTTAGAGTTCTACAGTGACTTAAGCTTTGTGCAGTTAGGATTTTACCTCTCTGATCTCATCTTCCGTGTCCCCTTGTTCCCTGTGAGCTCTAGCCACTGGCTACTGCTTCCAGGCCTTGGAAATTGCTGTACCCTCTGCTTGGAACAGTCTTCCCCCAGATCGGTACAAGCTTGCATTCTTTCCTCCTTCACATCTTTGCTCTGTGGTTACTTTCTCAGTAAAGCTTCCCTGCAGTCAACTTTTTCTAACAATCCCTTCTCCTCCTCACTACTTTGTTGTTTTCGGCAGTGATTATCACTCAGTAGGTAATACACTCTTTGTTTAGTGAACAGAGTTGTCATTGTTCATGCCTTTCTTCTGGGAGGGATTTTTTTTTTCTTTTTTGTTGACTGTTTTCAGTACCCAGAGTGGTATCTGGTACAAAACAGATGCTTAGTAAATAGTTGTTGACCGAATAAGCTTTGAAAAAATGGTGGGTAGAACCATGGGGTGGAAGGTGAAGCGTGCACAGAAGGCACTAGTGGCATATGTGCATGTTGGGCAGAGTCTGGTTTCCTGGGAATATTACATAACTAGAATTGAAAAACTACTTTTTTTTTTAAAGTAAAAACTGAAGTGAACTAGTTCCCAAAATCATTCATTGATTCATTTTTTTTAAAAGATATATTTATTTAATTTAGAGAGAGAAAGAGCATGAGTGAGAGTGGGGCAGTGAGGGGCAGAAGGAGAGGAAGGGAGAGGAAGAGAGAGAATCTCAAGGAGCCTCCTCACTGAGTGTGGAGCCTGAGCAGGTCTCCATCCCAGGACTCTGAAATCATGACCTGGGCCAAAATCAGGAGTTGGATGCTTAACTGACTGAGCTACCCAAACGCCCTTGATTCATTTTGTACACCCTTTTGAAGTATCTGTTAGGAAGAATCATACATGGGTTTGAGTGTACTCATATTGCCTATGATGTAGGGCAATACTGAGAGATCTTTCTACAGTGGTGGAGGTGTTCTTTATGTGTGCTGTCCAGTATGGTAGCCACCAGCTCCATATGATTTGAGCCCTTGAATCATGACTAAAGTGACCCAGGAACTGAATTTTTAAATCTTTTAAAATTTTTATTGATTTAAACTTATATAGCCAAATGTGGCTACTGAGTGACTTTATTGAGCAGTACAGGGCTGGTAGAAAAGTAAGAAAGCATAAGAAATTAAGATAAGTTCTGGGGCAAATATCCTAAATTCTTCTGGGGACAAAGATGAATGAACATCCCAGGTTGCCCACGCATTGAAGGGGAAGAACGAGTTGACACATCCCTGGGGAAGCAAGGCTGGAACTGGTTTTGGTGGCCCGTGGAACCAGGGAGGGAGAGAGAGAAGTGAAGTTACACTAAACTCAGAGAACACCTTAGGTATAGGTAGAATAAGAAAAAAAAGAGAATCTTTTAGGGAACTGCAAATGTTTTCTAAAGGGGTGGTTCTCAAACAGGGGTGATTTTGTCCCTCTTAGCCCTGTCCATAGGGGACATTTGATAATGTCTGGAGACATTTTTGGTTGTCACAGCCTGGGCAGGGGGAGGGCGGAATTGGCTACTAGTGTCTAATGGGTAGAGGCTAGGAATGCTACTAACTACACATTCTACAAGGCACAGGGACAGCTCCCACAGCAAAGAATTAACTAACTTAAAATGTCAGTAGTGCCAAGGTTAAGAAGCCCTGATCTAAGTAAAGAACAAAGGGTATCTATTAATCAGATTACATGAGTTTCCTTTTTTAGACTTAAAATACAATGATGTTCATCAATATGTGTTCAAAACTGAAAATATGAAATCTCTTTGCATTGGTGGAGTAAAATATAGTGTCATGCATTAACTTAATACTGATTTTTTAAAAAAAATATTTATTTATTTATTTTAGAGAGAGTATGCATGCACCGGAGGGGAGGGGCAGAGGGAGAAGGCAAGAGCAAATCCCAAGCAGACTCCCCACTGAGTGTGCAGCCTGATGTGTGTGGGGCTCGATCTCACCAACCTGAGATCATGACCTGAGCTGAAGTCAAGAAATGAACTAGGGGTGGTGGAACAGAAGGAGGGCGGGGGGTGGGGGTGAATGTGACAGGCACTGAGGGGGGCACTTGACGGGATGAGCACTGGGTGTTATTCTGTATGTTGACAAATTGAACACCAATAAAAAAAAATTTATTATATATATATATATAAAAGAGTTGGATGCTTAGCCGACTGAGCCACCCAGGCACCTCTTAGTATTGATTTTTAAATTTGATTTATCAAAGTGGGATTTGTAAGAACCAATCATTTGAAACCATTGCGGAAAGTAGGAAAAGATGGGAAACTTTGAAATTCATATAAGGCTAGCATAACCTTAATACCTGGGTAAGAGTAAATACAAATGGAAAAAGGAATTTTCCCTGATGCTGAAAGGGAAGAAACACCCCCCCCTTTTATTAGAATATTTCCTTTGAGGGAAACTTGTAACTGTAAACATGTTCTCTGTCCCTTTGAGATACTTGTGAATCTTTTTCAAAGCTAAATAAGGCTCTGCCAATTTTTCAGGGCAGTAAAGTTTTTCTTAAGGCCTTGGAGCCATCTCTTTGAAATGAAAACTTGAAGGACGCTGCACCTCTATCTCCCTGTCTGTGTGGGAGCTTAGCCTAGGCTCCTGGCTTCCAAGTTCTAACTACCCATTTGTCATACAGATGGGAGAAGTTTTATTTTTCTTGGGGCAAAAGCAATTAACACTACTGGCCACTCCAATTACCAAATTTAGGATTAAATGTATTAGCAAATGATGATGCCTAGTCCGTCTACTTGAAGACAAGTTATTATTTATTTTGAAAACGTCTATGTAGTGGATTATACCTGCCTGGTTTTATAAGGGTGGGATTTCTTTCTGTCCTTGCATTCTCATTAGTGATTGCCTATGAAGTGTGTTACAATCCACTGTAATGCTTATTCAGTAGCAAAACTGTTCTCTTTTTGACATTGTGGAGAGGATTTTCTGCTTGGCAGATTCTTAATAGTTTCCCAACACCTGACAAAGGTAAATTCCCTTTTTATGTATTTATTTTTTTTAAAGATTTTATTTATTTATTCATGAGAGACACACATAGGAAGAGACATACGTGGAGGGAGAAGCAGGCTTCCTGTAGGGAACCTGATGCGGAACTTGATCCCAGGACCCCAGGATCACGACCTGAGCCCAAGGCAGACATTCAACCACTGAGCCACCCAGGTGCCCTAAATTCCCTCTTTAAAACCAAAAACCAATATCGCTAATGAACATACATGCAAAATATCCAAATAAAGTAATAGAATATTGAATCAACCACTCTTGGAATGAAAAATTTGGATCTTGGAATGAACATACATGCAAAATATCCAAATAAAGTAATAGAATATTGAATCAATCACTCTTGGAATGAAAATCACAAAAAAAAAAAAAGAAAAATTTATCACAGCCAATGTCTGTTTCACCAATGAAAGATAATAATAATGCCATTTAAATGCCTACGTTTTTTGTATATATTATAATTCGACTAACAAACTATTACTGTACGTTTAAGCTTTTTCTAAAGTTTTGCTATTTTAAATATCATGAGTTGGTACTATTGCCTTAGAATATTTTTCTTGAAATGTGTCCTCTAGTTCTTTGCCCTACTTTAAGGTCCAATTCAGGGACTGCCTATGGCATGAAACTATTTTAGTCATCTTGCCCAGGAGTCTCAAATTATTTTAATTATAGATTATCAATACAAGGTTTAATTATATTCCATAAATGGTTTTTGTTTATTAATTAGTTGTGTATGTAGGACCTGGTGGCTTGGTCAGTTGTGTCTGCCTTCTGCTCAGGTCATGATCCCGGGCTCCTAGGATCATGCCTTGTGATGGGCTCCCTGCTCACTGGGGGGGCCTGCTTCTCCCTTTCCCTCTGCCACCCTGGCTTGTGCTCTCCCTCTCACTCTCTGTCTCAAATAAAATCTTAAAAATAAATATAAGTTCTATACGTGTCTGTATTTAAAAGTATCTTTTCTGAATTTATTGGATCATTTTTTGAGCCTTAGTGGATCATCATTTTTTATTTACTCATCATGTAAACTATAAAAAACACAAATAAGCACTTGGCTATATACTGTCAAATGTTGAATGCTGCTTTTTAAAAATTTTAGAATTCTTCCTTTGACAGAATTAACTCTCCTGAAGCAAAGTGCTTGTATTTGTCTTTTACTGTTATTGTAAAACAATGCCAAACATCTAATCATCCAGTTACTACTTCATTTAGATCAGATTTTTAAAATTTTTATTTATTTATGATAGTCACACACACACAGAGAGAGAGAGAGAGAGAGAGAGAGAGGCAGAGACATAGGCAGAGGGAGAAGCAGGCTCCATGCACCGGGAGCCCGACGTGGGATTCGATCCCGGGTCTCTAGGATCGTGCCCTGGGCCAAAGGCAGGTGCCAAACCGCTGCACCACCCAGGGATCCCTTAGATCAGATTCCTGATCATTGCCACAACTGCTGAATCTTATTCCCTTTCTTCTATAGCCAGGGTAATTTTATCCCTTAACCAGTGACAGAAGTGGCCTTGGCTGTGATTGAGCCTAAATATGTTTGCTATTTCAGGTGACATTTAGTGATGTGGCCATGGACTTCTCTCATGAAGAGTGGGGATGGCTAGATTCTGCTCAGAGGGATTTATACAAGGATGTGATGGTCCAGAATTATGAGAACCTGGTTTCTGTAGGTAAGCGTATCTCCCTCTTCACCCCAATGAGGGAAATCTTCTGTTACTCAGAATTACTAGAAATTCTCTTGAGTAAATGGCTGAAATTTTATTTCATGTTCCCAAGGATGTGTAGAGTTCTTTTGTGCCCTCCCTGAAGCTCGTCTTCCCATTTCAGTGACCATCCTTCAAAACTGCCTTTGGTTCCTTTTATGATGGTGGCCTCTCCTCCATGAGGACCACAGTTTAAACAGGTTCTATATTTTTCCTGTAAGCAGGTCCTTCCATACCTAAGCCATATTTGATCAGTTTACTGGAGGATGGGAAAGAACCTTGGATGGTGGAGAAAAAAACATCAAAAGGTATGTTTCCAGATAAGTCATGGAGAATCAGGCAAGAGAGGTCTTTGTTAAACATCCTTGTAGAAAGTATGGAGGTATTTTAGGGTATTTTAGGGATACTGTCTTCAGAGATCCCAATGTCACAAAGTGAGGGATCCTCACTTAGATTTTAAAACAGCCATTCTTCCATCCCAAATTATTATCTTTATTTATTATGTTATCTGATCAGAAGTGAAGGTTTTTGCCATCATAATAATTCAAATTGTTATTTTATTTGAAACAAAATAAAGAAAGTTGTTCTTTTTAAGACCACCTAGGGAAAAATATACCAATGATTTTAGGTGAAGAAAGGCTGTCAGAAGGGAAATTACTGGGGATCCCTGGGTGGCGCAGCGGTTTGGCGCCTGCCTTTGGCCCAGGGCGCGATCCTGGAGACCCAGGATCGAATCCCACATCGGGCTCCCGGTGCATGGAGCCTGCTTCTCCCTCTGCCTATGTCTCTGCGCCTCTCTCTCTCTCTCTGTGACTATCATAAATAAATAAAAATTAAAAAAATTATTTAAAAAAAAAAAAGAAGGGAAATTACTTTTCCCCTAAAACTGAGCTTCAGAGATCACATGTGAACATAAGTGTTAGAGGAAGTAAAGAATGTATAAAAAGATTTCTAGGAACAATCTTTCCTAGTGTCCAGTACATAATATGATTTTACACAGACCCTACACAAAGCCTAATAAATCTTTCTGAGGTGATAAAGAATATTGTGTTCATTGTTAACTTTTTGATGTACTTACTACTGTATAAATTGTGCATTTTAAGCGTGCTAATCTGACAGCACATTGAGATTAATTGAAGGTTGGAGAACCAAGGCTGTGAGACAAAATGTGGTCTTTTACATAAATGTAGGTACAGAATAGAATGTTGGGTTGGAATCCAGAATACCTGTGTGGTGTTTTTCTGATAGTATCATTTTTATTCCACATATTGATTGCCTGTATTTAACTCATTTCCCTTATTACACTCTGTTCCCATCTTTGTGAGCTGTCTCTATTCTCTGCTCCATTTGAACTTTGTTCAGAAATTATTGAATATATGAGAATTGTCAGTCATGTACTTTTTGGGGGTGGAGATGTGCTCTATTTTTTTTTAAGTCTCTTTTTCTTACCACAGAAGTTTCTTTTCAAGAAGTACAGAAAAAGCAGTGTTTTGCTTTCTTGATATATTTCAGATTGGGAATCAAGATGGGAAAACAAGAAATTACTAACGAAGGAGGATATTTATGATGAAGATTCACCCCAAATGGTAAAAATAGAAAAAGCTATAAAACAGAGTCATGAATTTTCAGATTTTAACAGCGACTGGGAATATATAGATGGGACGCATGAAAATCAGGTAGAACATTTCAGACCAGTGACCCTCACCTTTAGAGGAAGTGCCACTGGGGAAAGTGTTTACAAATACGATGCACTTAGAAGCATCTTCCATTTAAAGTCTATTCTTTCTGAACCACAGAGAATTTCTGCTGAAGGGAAATCACATAAACATGATATATTTAAGAAGAGCTTACCAAAAAGATCTGTTACAAAAAATGAGGAGATCAATGGTGGTGAAAAGAAACTTTTGAATTCTAAAGAAAGTATGGCAGCTTTCAGCCAGAGCAAATCTCTTACCCTTGAGGAGACTTATAATAGAGAAAAAGTCTATACATGCAACGAATGTGGGAAAGCCTTTGGCAAACAATCAATCCTTAATCGCCATTGGAGAATTCATACAGGAGAGAAACCATATGAGTGTCATGAATGTGGGAAGACTTTTAGCCATGGCTCATCCCTAACTCGACATCAGATAAGTCACAGTGGAGAGAAACCTTACAAATGTATCGAATGTGGGAAGGCCTTTAGCCATGTGTCCTCACTTACTAATCATCAGAGTACTCACACTGGAGAGAAACCATATGAATGTATGAACTGTGGAAAGTCATTTAGTCGTGTTTCACATCTCATTGAACATCTGAGAATTCATACACAAGAAAAACTGTATGAGTGTCGAATATGTGAGAAAGCCTTCATTCATAGGTCATCTCTCATTCACCATCAGAAAATTCATACTGGAGAGAAACCTTATGAATGTAGTGAATGTGGAAAAGCCTTTTGCTGTAGTTCACACCTTACTCGACATCAAAGAATTCACACTATAGAGAAACAATTTGAATGTAACAAATGTCTCAAAGTCTTTAGCAGCTTATCATTTCTTATTCAGCATCAGAGTATTCATAATGAAGAAAAACCTTTCGAATGTCAAAAATGCAGGAAATCCTTCAACCAGCCAGAATCCCTGAATATGCATTTAAGGAATCACTCTCGATTGAAACCGTATGAATGCAGCATTTGTGGGAAAGCCTTCAGTCATAGGTCATCCTTGCTTCAACATCACAGAATTCACACTGGAGAGAAGCCCTATGAATGTATTAAATGTGGGAAGACTTTCAGCTGTAGTTCAAATCTTACTGTACATCAGAGAATTCATACTGGAGAAAAGCCATATAAATGTAACGAATGTGGGAAAGCTTTTAGCAAAGGCTCAAATCTTACTGCCCATCAGAGAATACATAATGGAGGTAAACCCAGTAGTGCACTAAGTGTAGAAAAGCCTCTAGGCCGCGTGAATCATTATACATGTGAAAAATCATACAAGAGAGAAACTGTATGAATACAATATTTGTCATAATACACTTCAGGCATAGATCTTTCCTGAAAATTTATGCTTGAAAAAAGAATGTAATGAATATGGGAAGGTCTTTAGCCAGTGGTACAAGCCTTACTGTCCATCACAGTTCATACTGTAGGGAGAACATTTGTTGCCTTCATAGGAAAGTCTTTAGCCCATATTAATCCCTTAATTGGCATAAGTTAGTTCACGTTGGAGAAAAACCCAATATGTGTAACATGGGAAAGACAGGCAATATGCATCTCTTCTTGAATACACACAGGAGAGAAGGAAAACGAATATAAAAACTGTGGGAAGTCTCAGTTAAAGTGTATCCCTTATTCTATATCATCTTACACTGGAGAGAGCGCTAGGAGAAATGTAGCAAACCATTCACTAAGAGTTCTTATCTTGCTAGACATCAGAAGATTAATGCTAGAACGGCATGAAGGATGTAGGAGTTATGTGTATATCTTTCTTTGCAATAATGCTGTTTGTAAGAACAAATGAGTAGATTATAAATGAATATGCCTTTCTGATAGCAGTAAGCATGCAATTTTACTCAAGTCCTACATAGAAGTTTTGTTAGCTAATGGGCATGTAAAGATATTTAGTCAACCAGTGGATCCAGAAAATGTTTTTAAAGTTAAAAATTAAAGCTGCAAAAGAAGTAAAAGGTGGTGTGAATAAAGTTTTTGATCTCTAATAAAACCAATTTGTATATAATACACTCTCACTGTGACACTGATACTTCTTGCAAAATTTCCTACTTTCCTCTTGAAGAATTAAGCCTTACTGGGGCACCTGGGTGGCTCAGTGGTTGAGTGTCTGCCTTTGGCTCAGGTCATGATCCCGGGGTCCTGGGATCAAGTCCTGCATCAGGTCCCCGCAGGGAGCCTGCTTCTCCCTCTCCCTGTGTCTCTGCCTCTCTGTCTCTCTGTGTCTCTCATGAAAAATAAATAAATAAAATCTTAAAAAAAAAAGAATTAAGCTTTACTATATCCTTTAGTGGGAGACTAGCTAAGGTAGAGAAAAATGGCCTGATCTGTGTTCTAAGAATACCATTATTTTGGTGTCTGTTTCACACATTTTAATTTTTACAAGTGCAGTGAGAACGTAATCAAGGAAAAGACTATAAGAGATCAGAGCAGGCTTAATGGTGGATGTGCTTTGCAATCTGAATCCTAAAGGGTGAGTACTAATTGCATAGCTCTGTGCAGGCACATGCACTCTGGGAGTCATTCTAGGCAAAGTAGACAGCTTGCTCTGTCACGTTTGCTGCATCTGGACTCCATGATCTAGTGTCTAGTGTCAAGTTTTGTGGCTTTGACCTATTACCGCTGGCATCATTACTGATAACAGCAACAGTTACCTCTCCATGCTGGATTATAGTTAAGAGAGTTTACATTGAAATAAATAGTCCAGTGATTATTATGATTTTTCCTCCAGCGTGCCTACCAATTTTAAAAATAGTTACTTGTAATAGATGTCTTTTTGAAATACTTAAGACCTTTTATTTTCTATACCAAACCCTGACAGATAATTATGGTTTGTAAAGAAGCTGGCTTCAAATAGTCTTAAGTTTTAGATAAATTGAATAATCTTGCTGGCTCCATGGTTTCCTATCTGTGACTAGGAAAGTGAAACATAACGATTAGAACTGTCTGGATGGACACTTGGAAGTAAAGGGCACTTACATAGCTTATATTTCAGGTTATGTTTTCTGGCATTTGATGTTGTAAGTAAATTATCTTCAAAAGGAATTATATCACTGACATAATTCTGATGTGGAATGAATGATAGGGTTTCCAACTTTAGAGGAAATAGTCTGTTCTCATACATGAGCTACCTTAACTGAAAACCAGGAGGTAAAGGACATTCCTTAGCAAGGTGAGTTTGGAATGGGATGGTGAATTTTTAAAAAGGGATTTACCATAAGATTTGGAAATTCTGCAGAATGTTGAAGGATCTTTGAGAGACAAGGAAGCATGGCATGGTATCAATTAAGAACCGGGGATGCCTGGGTGGCTTAGCGGTTGAGCATCTGCCTTTGGCCCAGGATGTGATTCTGGATTCCTGGGATTGAGTCCTGCATCGGGCTCCTTGCATGGAGCCTGCTTCTCCTCCCTCTGCCTGTGTCTCTGCCTCTCTTTCTGTGTCTCTCATGAATAAATAAATAAAATCTTTTTAAAAAAACAATTAAGAACCATTGTCATGAATAGACTGGCCACTATATATATACAGTGGTAGGATAATGGCAAACTTTCTGTTTCTCCCATTCTCTGCTTTCTCTGCTCTCCCAAGCACTGATACTACAAAGATGAAGTAGTACTTTAATCCCTAGATTTTATTTGCTTTCACTACACAGTTTTATGTTATCTTGTTATTTTGAGAGGATTCACCCAAATATTCATACTTTGGCGATTAAGAAACATGAATACACATAACATTTAAAAATTTTTGATTTAAAGTGCCTTCGCAATGATACTAAACTAGGGAAAGAAAGCAAGAGTTGAATATAGTGAAGGACTTAAAGAAGAGTATATTATCCTGTTGGAAGATTGGGCTAAAAAAAAAAAAAGGGAAGATTGGGCTAAAATCATGATGTTACAGTGTCACTGATGGAGAATCGTACTCGTCATGTCTGCTAACCATTTCTTGAGCATCTACTGTGAGCCAGATAAATAAGACACCCTACCATTTGAGAGCTCAAAAGAGTGTGTGTGACGTATATGCCCATAAGTGTTACCTGGATATAAATCCAAGTTGCAAGTATACTGTCTTTATATGACTGGACAAATTACTTCACCATCTATAAATGGTGATGGTAACACCTCAGAGGATTATAATGAAGATAAATAACTTATTTGGTATAAAATGTTTACAGTGCCTGGTACTTCAAAAGCATCAGTGAATATTACCTGTTAATTTCATCATCATTATCTTCACGTGGCTGCTTCATCTTTCTAATCTGTCAATCTAGTGGGTCTTCCTAATTGCTTGTCGCTCTTACCTACTTACTCTATCACTTTTTGGAGGTTCTTACAAGACACTCCTGTTTCCTTCTGAAAAATTCTCCTTTGGTATTTGAGCCATTTTCAGGAGAACTACATTTACCTACCCCAAATACTCCAAGGAGACACAAAGAGTAGCAGATAGGAGGTGAGACAACTCACCTGGGCTACCGGAAGGTGCTCTAAAGATGAGTTTTGGAGAAAAGGCAGAATGAAGGAGGCATCAGGTCCTTCTATGGAGGAGAGATCAGGCTTTATCCAGTGAATTCAGAAGCCTAACAGCCTTCAGTATCACCTCTCAGTACAAGGTCCTCTAGGCTGAATGCAGCTCCTCTCACTGTCAAGTTATGACCATGTTATTGAATGTCACTGATGCCTGGAAAGTTAGAGCAGCTTCATTCATTTTGTTAGGTGATTAGAGCCTATTGTACAGTCACTGGTACAGATCCTGAGAGAACCAAGGCACTTACCACTGAGCACTTCCTGGGAGACTAGTTCTGTGCTGGGTGCCAAAGGGGAGTCAGTCACTTTAAATAGGACTTTAAGCAGTTGTGGTAAGGGGGCAGAAATCGCTGATGAAGAAGCCATTGAATGACAAGACTGGGTGACTTGAGAGGCAAAGAAAGTAAGAGTTCTGGCATTAAAGGTAGGTAGGAAAAGAATTCTAAGCAATATAGTTAGCAGCAGCAACGGAGCCTCATGGTTGTATGTGCACCTAAATTGTATAATGTAACCTGCACTGTAAGCCAAGGGGTTTATATGCAGCATTCAAAAGCAATTCAATGTTTCCAGTTCTGCACCCAAATTCCTGGGGTTGAATCACCCCCTGAAGCTAGCAATTGCCTTCTATGGTTATACTTCAGAGATATTGCAGGTTTGGTGATAGAACTTCAATAAAGCAAGTATTGCAATGAAGTGAGTCCAATGAATGTTTTGGTTTCCCAGTACATGTAAAAGTTATGTTTATACTACAGCCTATTAAGTATGTAATAGCATATTTTTTTAAAAAGTACATACTTTAATTGAAAAAATACCTTTTTGCTAAAAGTGCTGAACAGTATCTGAGCTTCAGCAAGTTGTAATCTTTTTGCTGGTGGAGGATGTCTTTTGATGTTGATGGCTACCGACTGATCAGGGTCGCAGTTGCTGAAGGTTGAGGTGGTGGTGGCAATTTCTTAAGATAGCAATGAAGTTTGCCGCATCAATTGACTTTTCCTTTCAAGAACGACTTCTCTGTATCATGAAATGCTGTTTGATAGCATTCTACCCATAGTAGAACTTCTTTTAAAACTGAAGTAAAAAAAAATAATAAAAATAAAACTGGAGTCAAACTTTGTTGCTGCTTTATCAACTAAGTTATGTAATATTCTAAATCCTTTCCTATCATTTCAACAACCTTCACCATCTTCACCAGGAGTAGACTCTGTTTTAAGAAATCATCTTTGCTCATCCATTGGAAGCAACTCCTCAGCCCTTTTTTTTTTCACGAGATTGCAGCCATCCCCACATCCTCAGCCTCCACTTCTAATTCTAGTTATCTTGCTATTTCCACTGCATTGCAGTTACTGAAGTCTTGAATCCCTCAAAGTCCTCTATGAGGATTGGAATCAACTTCTTCCAACTCCTGTTCATGTTGATATTGACCTCTTTCCATGAATTATGAATCATGAATGGCATCTAGAAGAGTGGATTCTTTCCAGAAGATTTTCTATTTAATTTGCCCAGATCTATCAGAGGAATCACTATCTATGGCAGCTATATAGCCTTACAAAATGTATTTCTTAAATAGTAAGACTTGAAGGGTGCCCAGGTGGCTCAGTCATTTAAGTGTCTGCCTTCAGTTCAGGTCACGATCTCAGGGTCCTGGGATAGAGCCCTGTGTTGGGCTCTCTGCTTGGCTGGAGTCTACTTGAGGATTCTTTCCCTCTCTGCCCCTCCTTGCCCCTCCCCCAGCTCATACTCCTTTCTCACTCTCAAATAAATAAAATCCTTAAAAACATTTTGAAAGTCAAAATTACTTCTTGATTCATGGGTTGCAGAATGGATGTTGTGTTAGCAGTCATGAAAACATTAATCTCATTGTACACTTCCATCAGAGCTCTTGGGTAACCAGGTGCATTGTCAATATTTTGAAAATAATCTTTTTTTTTCTGAGGAGTAGGTCCTAACAGTGGGCCTAAAATATTCAGTAGACCATGTTGTTAACAAATGGTTTACAAAGGCAATCATCCAGCCTTTGTTTTTTCATTTATAGAACACAAGCAGAGCAGATTTAACATAATTCTTAACAGTGCTGGGATTTTTAGAATGGTAAATGGACACTGGTTAAACTTATGAGCTGCATTCACCCCTAATAAGAGTCATCTTGTATTTTGAAGCTTCTCTCTAGTTATGAAAGTCCTAGATGACATATTTTTCCAATGGAAGGTATTTAATCTACATTGAAAATGTTGTTTAGGGTAGCCATCTTCATTAATTATTTTAGCTAGATCTTTTGGATAACTTGCTTTAGCTTCTACATCAGCACTTACTGCTTTTTACCCTGTACTTTTATGTTATAGAGATGGCTTCTTAGGCTGCATGAATAACCCTCTGCTAGTTTTCAGCTTTTCTTCTGCAGCTTCCTCACCTCTCAGCCTACCTAAAATGAAAGAGTTAGAGCCTCTCTGTGGTTTATGGGAATGTTGTGGTTGACGTTCACACATTTGTGTGTTTATTGGAGTAGCACTTTTAATTTTCTTCAAGGATTTTTCCTTTGCCTTCACAACTTGGCTGTTTGATACAAGAGGCCTAGCTTTAAAACTATTTTGCTTCTGAATGCCTTCCTGACTAAGCTTAATAAAGAAAAAAAATTAGTATTGTGAAATGCAAGATTGCCATAAACCTTCACTGGGGGGATCCCTGGGTGGCTCAGTGGTTTAGCACCTGCCTTTGGCCCAGGGCATGATCCTGGAGTCCCGGGATCGAGTCCCGCATCGGGCTCCCTGCATGGAGCCTGCTTCTCCCTCTGCCTGTGTCTCTGCCTCTCTCTCTCTCTCTCTCTCTCTCTCTCTCTCTCTCTCTCCAATGAATAAATAAAATCTTTGAAAAAAAAACACCTTCATTGGCTTGTAGAACATGCAAATCACTATAAAGTGCAAGAAAATGGGGTATGCTTATATAAGCTTGGGGAAGTCTCTTCATTTGTCAAGACTTGATTTCTACATTAAAATTAATTCCTGTTTTACCAGGTGGTTGTGAGAACTGACAAAATATTCATAAAGCAAACAATGGGGTGCCTACCAGAGGTGAATTGCTTGGTTTTTCTTACTTTTATTAATCCTCCCACTGACTATGAGGTGAATGTCACAATCATCTCTATGGTATTGTCAGCAACCTAGGATTCAACTCTAGCAAGTTTCCCAGAGTCACACATCTCAAGAACATAGGTAGGTTTGAACACCCAATAAAGGACCATACAACTGCCCCATGACAATATTGTGTCCCAGAAGATTAAGGTTTCTTTTGACAGCCACACAGGTCCTCGCATGCCTCTTTGAACAAAAAATATTCCCTTTGGCATCCTGTGCCTTCAGCCTAGAATGTCTTCCTTTTACCCCTTATTACCAAGCTGATCTGCCAGAAGGACTACTGCCCACCTTGCAACATTCACTTTAGGTGTCACTTGGACTTCCTCAGGCATCAATGGAGGAAATGAGGGATAAAAAAAATCTGTAAGGCATATAGAAAGTCAAGGGCAAAAAGGCAAAAATTCCTCATTTCTAGTAATTACTTTTAATGTAAATGGATTAAATTCTCCAATAAAGGAGATTGGAAGAATGGATTTAAAAAACATCCAACCAGAGATCCCTGGGTGGCACAGCGCTTTAGCGCCTGCCTTTGGCCCAGGGCGCAATCCTGGAGACCCGGGATCTAATCCCACGTCGGGCTCCCAGTGCATGGAGCCTGCTTCTCCCTCTGCCTGTGTCTCTGCCTCTCTCTCTCTCTCTCTGTGACTATCATAAATAAATAAATAATAAGTAAGTAAGTAAATAAATAAATAAATAAATAATCCAACCAAATGCTGTCTACAAGTGAGTCATAGTAGATCCAAAGATGCAAATATGTTAAAAGTCAAAGAATGGAAAAAGCTCTTTTATGCAAATATTAACCAGAACAGAGCTATGGTGCCCATATTAATATCAGACAAAATAGACTTTAAATCTGAAAGATTGTAAGTGACAAGATCATTATATATTAACAAAATATTCAACACAGGAGAAAGATATAACAATTATAAGCATTTGCACATCTAATAACAGACCCATCAAAATATATGAGTCAAAATGGACACAATTAAAAGGAGAAATAGTATGTTGTATGTTAATAATTGGAGACTTCAAATTACGCTTTTTTTTTTATGATAGTCACACAGAGAGAGAGAGAGAGGCAGAGACACAGGTAGAGGGAGAAGCAGGCTCCACACACCGGGAGCCCGACGTGGGATTCGATCCCGGGTCTCCAGGATCAGACCCTGGGCCAAAGGCAGGTGCCAAATCACTGCGCCACCCAGGGATTCCCTCAGATTATACTTTAAATAATGGCTAGTTCACTACATAGATGGTAAAGGAATAAAGGACTTGAACAACTCAATTAGCCACCTACACCTAACAAGTAATACCTCACTTCACATCTACAGAATACACTTTCTTCTCAATTGCACACAGCTTTGCACATTTTTCACAATGAATTTATAAAGTAGCCCATAAAACAAGTATCAGTTGATTTAACAGATATACAAAGTAACTTTCCTGATCACAACTGGGAAGTTAGAAATTAATAAGGAAAAGTAGACAAATAGGCAGAAATTAAACTATGCTATACACTCTTAAACAACTGCTCTGGTCTGAACAATTGTGTCCATTTTGACTTATCCTTCCCAAGTTCTATGTTGAAGTCTGATTGCCCAATGTGATGGTATTAAAAGGTGGGTCTTTTGAGAGGTTCTTAGGTCATAATGGTGGAACCCTCATGAATGGGATTTATGCTCTTATAAAAGAGATTCCACAGAACTCTCTAGCCCCGAACCCTGTGAGGATACAAAAGAAGTCTGCAATCTAAAAGCCTGACAATATTGGCATCCTGATCTCAGACTTTACCTTCAAAACTTCGAAAAATAAATTTATGCTGCTTATAAGCTATCCAGTCTCTGGTATTTTGTTATAGCAGCCTGAATGGACTAAGAAAAAAATGGGTCAAAGAATACATCACAAATCACAAAATACTTAAAGACTAATGAAAATGAAAATACAGCATACCAAAATTAATGGTATATAGCAAAAGCAGTGCTAGGAGGGAAATTTGTAACATAAATTGCCTACACGAGGAAATATCTGGAATCAAAAACCTAACTTTACATCTACAGCAACTACAAAAAGGAGAAATTAAAAAAGATATGGAAGAAGGAAATAATAAAAAGTGGAGATAAACCAAAGAGAAAGAAAAACACAGAGAAAAATCAATGAAACCAAATTTGGCTCTTTGAAAAGATCAACAGGATTGACAGACTTTTACCTAGACTGACAGAAAGAAAACACAAGGGATCCCTGGGTGGCGCAGCAGTTTGGCGCCTGCCTTTGGCCCAGGGCGCGATCTTGGAGACCCGGGATCGAGTCCCATGTCGGGCTCCCGGTGCATGGAGCCTGCTTCTCCTTCTGCCTGTGTCTCTGCCTCTCTCTCTCTCTCTCTCTCTCTCTCTCTCTCTCTCTGTGTGTGTGTGACTATCATAAATAAATAAAAAAAAATTAAAAAAAGAAAGAAAACACAAATAACTAAAACCAGAATTGAAAATGGAGGTATTGCTACCAGCCCTACAGAAGTAAAAATGATTATAAGACAATATTGAAAACAACTGTAGGGACCCCTGGGTGCCTCAGTTGGTTAAGTATCCAACTGATATTGGCTCAGTTCATGATCTTAGGGTCATGAGATCATGCCCAGCTTAAGGTTCCCTCTCTCTCCCTCTGCCCTTTCCTCATCATTCTTACATTCCCCACCCTTTTAAAAAAAAACTGTACACTAAGAAATTCTTTTCTTTCTCCAAAGTTTTATTTAAATTCCAGTTAGTTAACATACAGTATAATATTAATACACCAACAAATTAGATAACCAAGCAGAAATGGACAAATTCCTTGAAACACAGAAATTACCTAAACTGACTCAAAGAAATAGAATATTTCAACATATCTACAAAAAGTGAAGGATTGAATCAGTAATCAAAAACTTCCCAGGATGTCTGGGTGGCTCAGTGGTTGAGTGTCTGCCTTCAGCTTGGGTGGTGATCCTGGGGTCCTGGGATCAAGCCCCACATCAGACTTCCCGGAGACAGCCTGCTTCTCCTTCTGCCTCTCTCTCTTTGTCTCCCATGAATAAATCTTTAAAACAAACAAACAAACAAACTTCCCAACAAAGAAAAGTCCTGGACCAGATGACTATACAAGTGAATTCCACCAAACATTTAATGAAGAATTAACACCAATCCTTCTCAAGCTTCCAAAAAATTAAGAGAAGGAAATATTCCCTAACTTATGTTATGAGGCCAGCATTATTCTGATACCAAAGCCAGATAAAGAAATCATATGAAGGGCAGCCCCCGTGGCACAGCGGTTTGGCACTGCCTGCAGCCCAGGGCGTGATCCTGGAGACCCTGGATCGAGTCCCACGTCAGGCTCTCAGTATGATGCCTGCTTCTCCCTCTGCCTGTGTCTCTGCCTCTCTCTCTGTGTGTGTCTCTATGAATAAATAAAAATAAAATAAAAAAAGAAATCACATGAAAAGAAAATTACAGATCAATGTTCTTTGTGAATATAGATGCAAAAATACTCAACAAAATATTAGCAAATAGAATCCAACAGCATATTAAAAGATTTGTTCACCATGACCAAGTAGAATTTACCCCTGCAATGCAAGAATGAGAAGATAATCAACCAATGTAATCCATCCTGTTAGTAAAATGAAAAAAAAAAAAAAACAAAAAAACCTCACATGATCATCTCAGTTTGGGCAGTAAAGGTATTTGACAAAATCCAATAACCTTCATGATAAAAGTGCTCAGAAAACTAGGAGCAGAGGGATAATTCCTCAACATGATGAAAGTATATATGAAAAAAACTACACTATCCTCAGTGTTGATAGACTAAAAGCTTTTCCTCTAAGCTCAGAAAAAGATAGGAGACCTGCTTTCACAGTGCTATTTAGCATTGTACTTAAAGTTCTATCCCAGAGCTAGAAGGCAAGAAAAGGAAATAAAAGGCATCCAAAATGGAAAAGAAATTGTAAAGCTATCTTTTTGCAGCTGACATTATATATATATATATATATATAAAGTCACAAAAAAATCACAGAAACTAAGGCTAATAAATGAATTCAGCAAAGTTGCAGAGAAAATCAGTACCCCAAATCAATTGTGTATCTATGGAACAGCAATAAACAATCCAAAAAGGAAATTAGGAACTCCTTCCATTTATAATAGTACCTACAAGAGGAAAAGACTTAGTAATAAATCTAACCAACATGAAATATTTGTATGCTTAAAACTAAAACACATTGCTGAAGAATATTAAAGATGACCTAAATAAATGGAAAGTATGTTAAAAAGAAAACAAGAGTCAACATTTTAAGATGTCAGTACTCTCCAAAGAGACACACAGATTCAGTGCAATTAAAATTCCAAAGCCAATCCCCAAGTTCATATGGAATTACAAAGGGCCCCAAATAGCCAAAACAATCCTAAGAAGAATAAAGTTGGAGGATTCATATTATCCAGCTTCACAATTTATTACAGTGCTACATTAGTTATAACATTATGGCAGTGATATAAGAACAGACTTACAGATCAATAGAATAGAATAGAGAACCCAGAAATAAACCCTCACACCTATAGTCAATTAATTTTTAACAAGGAAGCCAAGACCATTTAAGGGAAAAGACACTGTAAAAAATTGAAAAGCAAGTAATATTTCCTAATTCATTTTATGATGCCAGAATTGCCCTGATACCAAAATTAGACAAAGATACTAAAAGAAGAAAGAAAGAAAACAAAAGAAAAGAAAAGAAAGACAAAAAATCTGCAGACTAGTATTCCTTATGAAAATGGATGAAAACATACTGAAAAGAGTAACAACAGACATTTCTCCAAGGAAGATATATAAATGGCTGATAAACACATGAAAAATGGTTGACATAATTAGTCATCGGGGAAATGCAAATCAAAACCACAAGGAGATATCACTGCTGGGATGGCTATAACAGGAAATTTTAAAAAGGAAAATAAGTGTCAGTGACGTTGTGGAGAAAATGAACCCCTTGTGCAATGCTTATGGGAATGTAAGATGGTACAGCCCTTGTGGAAAACAGTATTTTGGTTCCTCAAGAGGTTAATATAGAACTACCATATTTTTCAGCAGTTCTAGATATGTACTCAAAAGGATTGAAAGCAGAGACTCAAACAGATAATTTATCACCAACATTTATGGTGACAGCATTATTCACAATAGCCAAAAAGGATGAAAAACAATCCAAATATCCATCAACACATGAACTACTAAACAAAATGTGGCATATACATACATATTAAAAGGAATAAAATTCTGATACCTACTACAATATTTATGAACCTTGTGAGATATATACTGAGATAAGCCATACGCAAAAGGACAAATATTGTATGATTTCATTTATATGAGGTATCTAGAGTAGGGAAATTCATAAATATATAAGGTAGAATAAAAGGTTACTGGCACCTGGGGGCAGGGTGGATGTCCACTGTCACCACTTTTATTCAACATAGTACTGGAAGACCTAGCAACAGTAATCAGAACAAAAAGAAAAAGAATCCAAATCAGTAAGGAAGAAGTAAAACTTTCACTATTTGCAGATGACATGTCACAATAGGAGAGCTGCCAGTGAAAAAAATAATTGCTAGAACTGATAATTTAGTAAACTTACAGGATACAAAATCAATGTACAGATATCTGTACATCTATACACCAATAATGAAACAGCAGAAAGAGAAATTAAGAAAACAACCCCATTTAAAATTGCACCCAAAATAACCAGATACCTAGGAATAAGCCTAACCAAAGAGGTGAAATACCTGTCCTTTGAAAACTATAAAACACCGATGAAAGAAACCGAAGATGACACAAAGACATGGAAAGACATTCCATGCTTATGGGTTGGAAGAACAAATATTCTAAAATTGTCTATACTACTCAAAGCAACCTACACATTTAATGCAACCCCTATCAAAATATCAGCAGCATTTTTCACAGATGTAGAACAAACAATCCTAAAATTTGGAACTACAAAAGACTGAATAGCCAAAACAATCTGAAAAAGAGAGGCAAAGCTAAAGGCATCACAATTCTGAACTTCAAGTTACATTACAAAGCTCTAACAATCAAGACAGTATGGTACTGGCACAAAAACTAACTCATAGATGAATGGAAAAGAATAGAATATCTAGAAATTAATCCACAATTATATGGTCGGTTAATCTTTGAGAAAGCAGGAAAGAACATCCAATGGTAAAAAGACAGTCTCTTCAACAAGTGGTGTTGGGAAAACTGAACAGGAACATGCAAAAGAATGAAACTGGACCATTTTCCTACACCATACACAAAAATAAATAAAAAATATATTAAAGACCTAAATGTGAGACCTGAACCTATAAAAATCCAAGAAAAGAACACAAGCAGTAACTTCTTTGACATCAGCTATAGCAACTTCTTTCTAGATGTTTCCTGAGGCAAAGGAAACAAAAGCAAAAATAAATTGTTGGGATTACATCCAAATAAAAAGCTTCTATTCAGTGAAGGAATCTATCATCAAAACTAAAGGCGGGCAGCCCAGGTGGCTCAGCGGTTTAGCGCCGCTTTCAGCACAGGGTGTGATCCTGGAGACCCAGGATCGAGTCCTATGTCGGGGTCCCTGCATGGAGCCTGCTTCTCCCTCTGCCTGTGTCTCTGCCTCTCTCTCTCTCTCTCTCTCTCTCTCTCTCTCTCTCTCTCTCTCTGTCTCTCATGAATAAATAAATAAAATCTTAAAAAAAAACCTAAAAGACAACCTATGGGATGGGAGAAGATATTTGCATATGACATATCCAATAAAAGTTAGTATCCAAAATATATAAGGAACTTGTAAAACTCAATACCCAAAGAACAAATAGTCCAATTAAAAAATGGGTAGAAGACATGAACAGACATTTCTGCAAAGAAGACATACGGATGGCCAACAGATGCATGAAATGATGGGAAGCTTCACTTATCATCAGGGAAATGTAAATCAAAACTACACTGAGCTATCACCTCACATCTGTCAGTATGGCCAAAATCAACAACAAAACAACAGGTGTTGGTGAGGATTTGGAGAAAAGGAGTGCACCTCTTATGGCAAGCACAGGGTGGTGTATGGAAGTATTGAATTACTATATTGTACACCTGAAACTAATATAACACTGTGTGTTAACTAACTGGAATTAAAAACTTAAGGGAAAAAAATAAAAATAAATAAAAATAAAATAAAAACGTAAGGGACACTTGGCTGGCTCAGTCAGAAGAGCATGTGACTTGATCTCAAGGTTTTTAGTTGGAGCCCCATGTTGAGTGGAAAGATAAATAAATTAATTAATAAAATAATTTTTAAAAGAAATAAAAAATTAAAAAATTTCATCAAAGTTATCATAATCTGATTGCTTAATCCAGTGATAAGAAAAACTTAAATGCAACTGGGAAAGGAAAGGATATATTTTATGTAAATTGGAAACATGATCACAGTAACAGATTTTTTATTGGCAAAAATGCAAGCCAGAAGATAGGAGAATATCTTAACTGTTAGAAGAAATAGGGGCATCTGGGTGGCTCAGTCAATTATGTGTCCAACTCTTGATTTCGGATCAGGTCATGATCTTAGGGTCATGAGAGCCCTGCATGGGACTCTGTGCTGAGTATGGAACCTGCATAAGATTCTCTCTCTCCAAAAAAAAAAAAAAAAAAAAAAAAAAAAGATTCTCTCTCTCCCTTGTCCCCTCCCCCTGCGTATTAAATAAACACATAAATAATTAGAAGAAATAAACTGGAAACTATTTAAAAAACAAATATGAAATAAACAGAATTTCAAATATACAAAGACTGAAAAATTCAGTGCTCACACTTTTACTTTAGAAACTATGATTTTTCCATCAAGAAAATTGATACTTGAAATACCAAAGGAGGGCAGCCTGGGTGGCTCAGGGGTTTAGCACCGCCTTTGGCCCAGGGTGTGATCCTGGAGACCAGGGATCAAGTCCCATGTCAGGCTCCCTGCATGGAGCCTGCTTCTCCCTCTGCCTGTGTCTCTATGCCTCTCTTTCTGTGTCTCTCATGAATAAATAAATAAAATCTTTTTTTTAAAAGAAAGAACCAAAGGGAAACCAAAAGAATGAGGAGCACTAGACATGGGTAAAAGTAAAGATTTTATTTCTCAGCATTGAAGTTTCTTTAAAAAGATAAACAGCTGTTGAAAAAATAACCAGTTGTTGCAGGGTGCGTGACATGGAGAGGTAAAATGTCTAACAATAATGACATAAAGAATGGGAGATAATAAGCAGAAATACACTATGTCAAATTCTTATGCTCTATGTTATGTAGTTTAATATCACTGAGAACAGGCTGTAACAGGCTACAGGTATATCAGGGGTCAGCAAACTATGATTCAAGTGCTAAAACTTGCTCACCATCTGTTTTTATATAGCTCAGGAACTTAGTTCTTACACTTTAAATGCTTAAAAAAAATCAAAAGGAATAACATTTCACGACACATGGAAATTACTTGAAATTCAAATTAGATTCCATAAAAAATGTCTTGGTAGAATATACTCCTACTCTCATTTATATATTGTCTGTGGCTATTTAGGTCCTGCAATGGGAGAAGTGAGTAGTTATAAGAGAGACAGCATGTGATACTCTCACGGCCTTGCAATAATGTGTGTACACAATCGCAATCACGCGGTTCTCATTGAAAAACAGGCTTCCAATATGATGCCTTGAGCAGAAAGCTGCTCTCTGTGTGTTGTTCCTGATTAGATGACAGAACATTGTGCTCATTATGAAATGACACTTATACCTGTGATAAAAAGAATAAACTAGTACTATCAGGTCAAATACTATTCACAAAAAAGTGATAGAAAATCTGAAAATTTACACTGGAATATCTAATCACTGCAGACAGTTTGGAAAATATTTGGGCTGGTCATGTGTGACCATGCATTAATGACCATGCTTCATTCATTCACATAGACTTAACCATTATCACTTCCATGAATTTTGGCAGGAATATGAACTAAATATCTTGAGTTTCTCCACCATACAGTATTTTAACTGCTTAGTGGTGGCAGTTTACTGTGATTTTTAAAATTTTAGTAGTGAGAATAAAGTGTTTCTGAATGAAAAAAAAACTGGCAGTGTGATAGCCTGTCACCCAGTCACCCCAAAACAGTAAATATTTTAGGCCAAGAGACAAAATCAAGGATATTAAATTAGGACATATATAACAATTAAGGAAACCAATTTCTATGCATTTTTAATTTTTTTAAAAATCTTTTTAAAGATTTTATTTATTTATTAGAGACAGAGAGAGAGAGAGAGGCAGAGACACAGGCAGAGGGAGAAGAGGCTCCATGCAGGGAGCCTGACATGGGATTCAATCCCGGGTCTCCAGGATCATGCCCTGGGCTGAAGGCAGCGCTAAACCACTAAGCCACCAGGGTTGCCCTGCATTTTTAATTTTTAAAATTCAAAGTATAATAATGATAATATATATATATATTTAATATAGGTATACCGATACAGCGAATAGAATTATTTTGGGGAGAGCTAACATTTCACTTAACTAGAGATGAAAGTGTTTCTTAAACACAGATTACAGGAGCACCTAGGTGGCTCAGTTGGTTAAGTGTCTGACTCGTGATTTTGGTTCAGATCATGATCTCAGTGTCTTGGGATCAAACCCCACATTAGGCTCTATTCTCAGTATGGAGTCTGCTTGAGATTCTTTTTCTCCCTCTCCCTGCTCCCCTCCCCTCACTTTCTCTCTCTCTCTCTCCCTCTCTCCCTCCCTCTCTTTCTCTCTCTCTCAAGCATCCCCAGCTTCTTGCTTTCTACAAAGGAGCCACTGGGGTTTTTGATAGTTGAATCTACAGATCCATTTAAGGATATTGCCATCTTAATATATTGTCATATGAACATGGATGTCTTTATTTAAGTCTTCTTGGGTTTCTTTCAGCAATATTTTGTAAATTTCAGCAATATTTTGTAACATAGGATTGTATATACTTGCTTAAATTTATTTCCAAGTATTTTATCCTTTTTGAGTTATAAATGGAATTGGTCTCTTCATTTCCATTATATGTTGCTCATTGCTAGTGTCAAAATCAGTGGTTTAATGAGGGGTTGATTTCTTTTCCTTCGGCACTGTTAAGATGTTATCCTACTGCCTTATGGCACCCATGATTTCTGATGAAAATTCTCTTGGTCTTATTAAGAACTCCTTCAACATGATGAACCACTCCTCTCTTGGCTTGCAAGATTCTCTGCCTTGGGTATATGGCAATTTCATTACAATGTTATTTGGTGTGAATCTCTCTCTCCTTTTTTTTAAAGATTTATTTATTCATGAGAGACACACATAGAGAGAGAGGCAGAGACACAGGCAGAGGGAGAAGCAGGCCCCATGCAGGGAGCCCTACATGGGACTCGATCCCGGGGGTGTGAATCTCTTTGATTTCATCCCACTTCGAGTTTTGTTGAGCTTCTTGGTATATAGATTCCTGCCTCTGGATGCCTGGGTGGCTCAGCAGTTGGGCGTCTGCCTTTGGCTCAGGGCATGATTCTGGAGTCCCAGGATTGAGTCCCACATCGGGCTTCCTGCATGGAGCCTGCTTCACTCTCTATGTCACTGCCTCTCTCTCTGTGTGTGTCTCTCATAAATAAATCAATAAAATCTCAAAAAAATATATATTAAAACAAAAACATAGGAAACCAGAAATTAGACTGTATTTCATTTTCAGCTAGACAGAAGGTGCCCCCATGAGGTTTCTGGCTGGACAGAGGTCTAAAAAAATTGGAAGGCCAGCTCTGGGATACCCTTTCAGTCTGGAGTACAGGGGAGACCGTGGGCCGGGAAGTGAAGACCCGGCCTGCAAGACCTGCTCTGCAGCCACAGCTGGCAATCAGGTTTCTGAGATCCTATGGGAATATTTTCACCTTGCACTGGACAGAAACCATTTTTCCTGAATTATTCTCTTTTTTAAAAAAGATTTTTAATTTATTTATTCATGAGAGACAGAGAGAGAGAGAGGGAGGCAGAGACACAGGCAGAGGGAGAAGCAGGCTCCATGCAGGGAGCCTGACGAACTCGATCCCAGCTCTCCAGGATCAGGCCCTGGGCTGAAGGCGGCGCTAAACCGCTGAGCCACCGGGGCTGCCCTCCTGAATTATTCTTAAGTAAGATTAGGTTGATCAGTGTTGACATATGTACGTGTATGAAAAACATACAACTTAGCATCATAACCTTTAAATTTGGAAACGGCCCCGCAATTAGTAAACTTTGTTGACTACGGAGGAGAAATAAAGTTTCCTGCTGTGCAACTTGCCTCTCTTGTGGATGAAAGGAAAAACAGGACCAAGAAGATGCCAGATGTCAGGACACGTTAAGGGCTTTACTGAATGGCACCAATATCACTGTTAAGTGAAAAGAGCGGGTTCTCAAGACAATTACTAACTTCCTATTATCATCTACAAGTTTTTTTCAACTGATGTGACGCTGACAAATTGCTACTAAATTGAAACTGACACAGAAGCAGTGAGGGATGGGGAGGTGGAGGCACGGTTGGTCTCTCACTGGACAGCTGGCAATGTTTTGGGATAGACAAGAAGACAGGTGCCAGGAAAGAACGTCTTTTTTTGGTGTCACCTTCTTTTAACTTTAACAAGGAAACTGAACAGATGACTTGGGTGGATCTGCTTGGCCTAGGACCAGAGCAGGCCTTCATGTGAATTAGTGCCACAGGAGGCAGGAGACTTTGTGTTCCGGAACCTTTTTCCTTTTCTGGAAAAGATCTTATCTCTGATCTCTGGTATGTCAGGAGAGGTTTGAAACCACCCACCTCCTCCATCCTGAAAGGTGTTAGGAGCTCAGGAAAAGAAAGGGAGGTTATACCTTCTCTTGTAAAACTGATTTTAATTTCATGCCAGGAGGAAGACTAGGGCTGCCTCACCATCACGTCTCTGTTCTTTCTAGAAGCTTCCTTTGATAAGTCCCTATGTTCTGGTGATTATTCTGTAGTCACAAGTCTAATCCGCTTTATGTTGGAAGAAAAGTCTACTCCCTGATGATCCCAGATTTTCTTCAGTGTGTTATTACACATGTACTCAGGGGAGAGGACCTTGGAGGGTTTGTGGTAAAGCAGGTACTTGTTCAGGTGGCTCTCATCATGCCAAATGGCCTCGATGTGGTTGGCTTGGTCGACCATCATTGCTTCGTGGCAGGCCTTGGTGAGCCTGTAAACCTCTGGCACTGACCCCCCGAATAAGGCCCCTATGTAATAAAAGTCCCCCTCATCTTCAGGAATATGGGCTTGTGACTGAGGCCGACGTTCATAGGGGAAGTCAGTCCGATTTAGCCTATAGTAGCGAAGATGGAGGGTGCCAAACAAGGAGGAAAGGATCTCCACGCCCACGTGGTCACTGAACCTCATGTGCACATCTGCACACACAAGGTAATCCACCTCCTGGTGGAAGCGCTGCTGGGAAAAGTTGCTGATCATCTCCATGCGCTGCATGGAGATGTCCTGCCAGTGGTCATAATAGCTCTCGACCTCAAGGATGATTATCTGCCTTCCTTTTTGGATGTTAAGATAAGGAACATATTCAGGCTTGTCAGTGAAGATGTAGTAGTTCACCCTGTGTCCCACCATGAAGTACATCTCTGCAGACTGCAGGAACACATTCAGGTAGAGTGTCTCTTGTTCAGTGAGAAACACAGTTAACCCAATGGTGGCATTCTGGAGTGAGAACTGCTCATTCAGGATGTCAGTATTGAAAGTCCCCTCCCAGATGATGGGAGCCAGCCAAGGGGTCACAACAAGGACATCTTTCCTAGCGGGTGTTAGCACCTGGGGCTGGCGATACAGCATCCTTGATAATTTTCTACTTTGCTGGCCATAGATTTTGCTAACAGCCTTGCTTGTCTCAGGTGAGATGCTTCCTAGCATCTGGTTTCTTGGATTCAGGTAGCAATAGTAAAAGAAGGCCAAGACAAGAGCTACTGAAAGAAGGAAGTTCACTTGATGAAGCAAGTTACATTTTGAGTTCTCTGAGAATGTCCTCACCAGCTGAGCCATGGCTCCACTTCCAACTCTCACAGCCTTGATCTCCTAAGGTGCTGTTAAGGGCCCGTACCTGCTCGAGGTTCGACTCACAGAAGCTTCTGGGCAGACTGTTACAGAGCACATTGATTATAAGGTACTCATGCCCTCTTTTCTCCTGAGGTCCTACCTCTGTGCAAGGCGCGCCTGGAAACTGGGTGTCCAGGGTCACTGAGCTGAGTAAGATTCCCAGACTGGAAGAATATTCTTGAGTTCAGTTCTGATTTGAGGTTGTATCCAAAGAACCAGGTAGCCGGACCCAGTCAGTGGGCCACTAGAACTTCTGGGCCAGCATGTAGGAGAGAAGTCCGGACTCCTCAAATAGGCTCTGGGAACTGGCTCATGATGATCACTGAGCAGGTCAAGGACAGAGATTGTGATGAAAGCAGGGCAGGGCCTGAATAGGAGGTTAGAGGGCTTGTGCTTCAGTCTTCCCTTGACATTTACTGGCTGTCAGACCTTTACAAAAAAAACCCTAAATTTCCTGAGAGTCAATAAAGTTGAGAACAGAATGTCTTCAAGGTCACATCCAAGACAGGTGATGTGGGCCATCATTCAGAAGGCCTGATTTGGTAACAGTGCTGCAAGAGAGAGATCCTACAGATCAATGATTGTTTGCCTTTATTCCTCTTATAGTCACTTAAAATTCCACTGCGTACTTACTTTGCAGATACTCGGGCTTACACTGTGGTTAGGGTTAGGTTGCTAAACTTGATGTGCATTATATTGCTGACTCCTGAAAACAGGGCTGGGGGATGGGTGCTGCACTATCCTCACGGTCTGAATGGGGAAACATGCTCCCCATTGGGTGCATGGGGAGAGATGGGTGCCCAGTCCACAACGACATGGCTTAACTGGCTAAGTGTTGAAGCCAACTAAGCAGCCAGACTCCAGGATTGGAGTCTGATCCTCTGCCTTGCCTGTAAGTCCTGTGTGGTTTCCTTTTTCTGGGCTCTTTTCCCAGTCAGGTTGCCATATCTGTTGACCCTAGGCAGCGCCCTCAAGATGGAGCAGGGAACCTGGCCCATTGCCATTTTCCTTTTTTTTTTTTTTAATTTTTATTTATTTATGATAGTCACAGAGAGAGAGAGAGAGAGAGAGAGAGAGAGGCAGAGACACAGGCAGAGGGAGAAGCAGGCTCCATGCACCAGGAGCCCGACGTGGGACTCAATCCCGGGTCTCCAGGATCGTGCCCTGGGCCAAAGGCAGGCACCAAACCGCTGCGCCACCCAGGGATCCCCTCATTGCCATTTTCGATTCACCATATTGCCAACACATATATCTCCCTCTGCAGTCCTAGGCATTTCCAAGTATATGTCTCTTGGGAAAATAAAACCTCTGGCACAGACTTCTCCTGGCCCACTGTGGGACTAACAGTTGTTAGAAAAGAGCCCTGTGGTGTATGGGGAGCATCTGCCATCTGCACTCTGAAGCTGGCTGGTGGTCTTGTGTTGCTCTGTGACACCTTGTTTCTCCCCTCCCACAGAAGTAGGTGGTAGAGACATGGTTTTTTTTCTTGTCTTTACTCTTTCTTTCTTTCTTTCTTCTTTCTTTCTTCTTTCTTTCTTTCTTTCTTTCTTTCTTTCTTTCTTTCTTTCTTTCTTTCTTTCTTTCTTTTTGGCATAGTTTTTCCAGGCTTTCTGAAACCTTCTCAGGGTGGCTATGAGTGTGTTAGGAGGAGGGAATAAGTGGGTTTTGATGAGTGTCTCAAGACTTTGACACCTTGCCTTCGTGGCCCAGTTTGTGAACATTTGTGTCATCTTGATTGTCACCCCTAGTCAATAATGCTAATGCCTCTTCCCTCACAAACCATCCCCTACCAACCCAATCTCTTCCCTCCCCCATCACTCCCATCAAATATATCCCATTACCACATCCTCACATTCTACCTCCACTCTATATTCCATATTCCATTCTTATAAATATTCACATTATCATCCAAATTTCCAAATTACACCTTTATTATTTTTCCTCCATATATACCCATTCCAATCCCATTACCACAATTCTTAAACCCCACCACCCCCTCCATCCTCTTACCTTTCCATTTTCCCTTCCCCCCCCCACCTATTATACTTCCCCAGCACAAGACTCAGCACGACTCTCACCTATATTAATTCCATCAATTCCATTCCATCCATCACCTTCACCCATCCCCCATTATTACACCTTTACCCCCACCATTCCTTATTACCACTTACACATTCAACCACCACACTCCACCCCCCCCCAATTTACCCATTCACCACCAACCCCATAACCCCATTCCCTAACATCAACCCCAATCACCCACTCTATCCCCCCCAAACCCCCCAATCACACCAACCTCCCAACAAAACCCAAAATCTCTCCACCCCACCCCCCAATCCACCTCACCACACCTCCACCCACCCAAACCCCTTATACCATACCCCTATCCAAACTATGTTAGCATTGCAACACTCGCTGTAACCCATACCCCAATTGATGCCTCATCATGTGTCAGGACCTTTTCTTTCAAAGATTTAAAAAAATTTTTAGGGCAGCCCAGGTGGCTCAGCGGTTTAGCGCCTCCTTCAGCCCAGGGCGTGATCCTGGAGACCTGGGATCCAGTCCCATGTTGGGCTCCCTGCATAGAGCCTGCTTTTCCCTCTGCCTGTGCCTGTGCCTACCGCCCCCCCCCCCGCCCTGTGTGTGTCTCTCACGAATAAATAAATAAAATCTTTAAAAATCTTTTAAAAATTTTTAAAATTTATTATTTTTTAAAAGATTTTATTCATTTATTTAGACAAAAGGGGCACAAGCAGGGGGAGCAGCAGGCTCCCTGCTGGGCAAGGAGTCCAATGTGGGGCTTGATTCCAGGACATTGGGATCATGACCTGAGCTGAAGGCAGACACTTAACTAACTGACTGAGCCACCCAGGTGCCCTGAAGATTTTTTTAAAGATTTATTTATTTATTTATTTATTTCAGAGAGACAGACAACGGGGAAGGGCAGAGGAAGAGGGAGAGAGAAACTCTAGTAGACCCCACACTGAGTGAGGAACCTTATGCAGGACTCTATGCAGGACTCTATGCAGGGCTCTATCCTACAACCCTGAGATCAGACCTGAGCTGGAACCAAGAGTCAGATGCTTAACTGACTATGCCACCCAGGTACCTCTCTTTTATTTTTTATTTTATTTATTTTATTTTATTTTATTTTATTTATTTTATTTTATTTATTTTATTTTAATTTTTGGTACCCCTCTTTTAAAGCTTTTATTTTTAAGTAATCTCTCTACCCAACAGGGGAGCTTAAAATCTGAGATCAGGAATCACATCCTCTACTGACTGAGCCAGCCAGGTGCCTCCTATTCTTAGAATACAATGTACTCAAATCCTTTATGTTAATAGAGCCATCCTTGCCAGGAGCCCTACAGAAGCCATTCGCCTGGTCTAAGTAGTCTCAGCAACCTGCCACGTCCAGATGTCTAACTGGAGGATTCCAATATTCAAAGCTTTGAATTCACCAGCAAGTGTTTATTCTTTGGGCTAGAGATTGGGCTCTCTAGAGTGTGGGGGGATGCTGCGTGGACCATGGCTGTGACTTCTGATTGGGGCTGGATGTGAATGCCTTCAGGATGTTCTTCCTCAGCTGAACTTGTTATGGGGTGGAGAAGGTGAGGAAGATGACAGTCACACAGCTAGAGTGTCTGAGCACTTCTGTGGACCAGGACCTGCAGGTTCACATGCATTATCTACCAAATTTCAGCCTCCCAGTGATCTTGAGACATGGGAGTAATCCTCATAGTCTTACAAGTAAGGAAACTGAGACTCAGAGAGAGCATGAAGAACATCTGAAGAATGTTGCATGGCCCCCAGGCAGCAGAGTCTGCTGGAGAGACTGGCTTGGCAAACTCACCTGTGCCTGTGAACATATTATAGTCCCCTGGGCCTCTGATTTACATCTAAAGAATGGGAACAACACCTCCATTTCCATGGAGAGCTTTCGTGAGAGCAAAGTAAAATAATTGGTACAGAGGGGCTCCTGCCAAGCAACTTATGAAGAAAAAGAACAAAGGTTTGGTTCTTGGTTACAGCTGAGCCTGGCTGGGACCAAGAAATTGCCTCTTATGCCTCAGTTTGCTCTAATCCCAACTGTGCAGTGGTGGACCAAGCTGCCTCCACATACTGTCACTACAAGGTCTTATATACAGAGCTGGGTTCCAGGGTTCCAGGACTTTAGAACTCCTCCGATGGCTCTATATCATAGCCATGCCTAACCCCCACCACTCTCTTACAGTAACAGTATAGTAACAGTAACAAACCCACTCAGTAACAACCCACTGAGAGCTACCCTCAGGTAGCTCTCAAAAGAGCCTGCTAGGCGTTCACCATAGGGACCTTCTCAGGTGTTTCTGTAATCCTTGTGGCAAGGAGCCTATGCGATGTACCCTGAGCTGAACATGTTGGTAGTCGCTCATCTCCTTGTGATGTGTGCTCTGTAGGTGGCAAGGGAAGGCTCTTTGCTCAGGATGAGATGTGGCTTGAGGGCTGCCCTCACCCCTCAGCTCCACTCCACATCATGGGTAGAGACTGCTTCAAAAAGGGGGTATGGAGGTACCTGGGGGGCTTATTCGGTTAAGCAACTGCCTTCAGCTCAGGCCATGATCTCTGGTTTCTGGGATTTAGTCCCACAATGGGCTCCCTGCTCAGCAGGGAGTCTGCTTCTGTCTCTCCCTCTGCCCCTCTCCACTGCTTGTTTTCTCTCTCTCTCAAGTAAAATAAAATAAAATAAAATAAAATAAAATAAAATAAAATAAATAAAATAAAATAAAATAGGGTATGAATCCCTGCCTCTGTGGAAGCTAAGGGGAAGGAAGGTAGAACAGGGAGGTTGTAGGCAGAGGATCTGCACTTCAAGTGCACATGAACCAGGAGGTACAATCCACTGCTCGCCCATTCCAAAGGCTTACAATCCCCAGGGCTACCGAAAAGGTACTAGCCACTCAGATGAACTGCATGGGTGCAAGGTCTTGGGTGAGTACCCTGACCTATAGATGGGTGTACGGGGACAATGGGTGCCCTGTCCAAAGATGAGGAAGAGGTAAGTGAAAGTTAGTTTGTTCTCACAACATAGGTAATATACTGGCTGTTGCTCAACTTCCACAGAACTTCCTGAGGACGACTAGGTACCAGGGGAAACTCTCAGTGTTGCTCTCCCCTCTCCTTTCCTCTAAACTGTAGAATCCTTGTCTAATCTGGGGTTGGAGAAAATATCATGATAGGATATCCTGCATCTCTGATATCCAAATTTAGGATTTGGAGGTAAAAGCCTGAATTTGTCTTTTCATATGTGCTTCTGACATATCATTTCCTCCATAATCATAGGGCCCCACCCCATTTTCACCCCGGGCCTACCTGAGTTCACATGCAGCTGTAGTGGAGCCCCAGCCCCCGGCAGACATATTGCCTCCTTAAACACTTGCGTCTCTCTTTGACTGCTTGGTAGCTTTCTCCAATAGTGGGAGCTTGGTGGGCCATTGTCAGGCTCATTCTGAAAGTGTGGGGGTGGTTAATATACACAGGGAATCCTTTAAAAAATACACACCGCCTTGATCTCTAGTGAGTCAGTTTTGGTGAGTTCCATGCTGTCTCAGGGTTCCCAGTAGGTTTGAGACCTAGTTGTTCATAGCCGTGGCTTTTCTCCCTCCCAATTTCTCACTCATTCACCCTGAAATCACATCTCAAATGAACACCCTGTCCTCACAACTTTGTCTCAAAGTCTGCTTTGGCAAGAACAGAACTTCTTATAGCAAACCAGGTACAGCTGCCTAAAAAGGAAGGAGAGGTGACAAAATAGAAGGCCAGTGAAGAGAGTAGGGTGAAGGGTAGGGACAGGGCATGGTTGTTGATCCCTCAGAAGGAAACTTGGTTGAGTAGTGAGGTTTTCTAGGGACCTCTAGGTTTATCTAGGGATTATGCCATGTAAATTCCCAAACTGTCCTCCTGCCAACGTGTTGCTCTGGTACCCTTCTAACTTCAGCCCATGGGAATCCTTGGGAGTCCAGGCAGAAGGATGCACTAGCCACTTGCTCAGGGCCTGGGATCCAAACAGAGACATACAGAACAAACTCTGGATGCCTCCCATTATAGAGGCCACAGGACTGAGATCTGTCCCCCACAAAAGAAAAATCCTAGATCCAGTACACAACTATGGACAGTACTCCTGCCAAATCTCATGATGAAGACTGGCAGTGGCAAGTACAGTATGTGGACTTGCTGTTGTCTTAGCTGGAAGATTCTCTTTGATGTTTTTTTTTTTCCCCAAAGTATAAAAGGAGGATAAACTTATTCAAGAGAATTCTTCTTGAGGTCACTCGGGGGATGCCCAGGAATCCTCCATCCTTATTCAGAACATTTCCCCACTTACTCCCTCATGCATAAAAAGCAAACTTTTGCTTTCATGTTGGGTCATAGGGATCAGTTTTCTGTGATTGTGTAAACATTCAGGTATGGGAGACACTTGAGGCTTCAGTCATCATCCTATTTATTGTAATAAAATATTCACAACATAAAATTTACTGTGTGTTAACAAAGTCAGCTGTGTCTTCTCTTGAAAGTAGTGCTTTTATGAAGAGGTCCTGGAGGGCCCCGCGGTGGTGTGCCGTGATGCTGCCCATTGTGGGCTGAGCTTGGTCTCTCTGATGTTAGTGGGACCCAGACAGGCCAGCTCTGAGGAGGTGTGTCTGCAGGGGAACTTGTGAACAGGTCCAAGGTGTTAGCAGAACTTGTGCTGGGCCTCTAATCTTATGCTGGATCCCCCTGAAGCGCCGTGGCAGGTAGGTGTTGTGAGGGACGGTGTGGGACACTGTCATTTCTATGCATAGCTCGGCCAATGTCACAATCCAGACCACAAAGAGAAGATGACCTGCATTAGAAGACACTCAGAACATACTTCCTCCCTCTCCTGATGTACTCGACACTGTTCCGAGAAGACTTTATAATCAATCCCTGGGAAACCCACTTCTCCAGCCACCACTTCTGCATGAAAGCAGGATCAAGGTGTCCCAGGGCAGTACAACAGCACCAGCTCACTTCATGGTACAGGCGGCAGGTTCTCCTTATCTGCCGGGGGCCCCCACCTTTTTTTTTTTTTTTTAACCTGCTGTGGGTTCCACAGTGTGGCAGGAGAGGTCTGTGTCCGATGCTTCATTTTCTGGAAGGTACATGTTTGGAATCTCCCAGGATATCAGAGGGAGGAGATTATGAAATGGCAAGATGATAAGGCCAGAGTCAACAAAGGGCACTGTCTGGAGGCCTCTGTTGGAGAGACAGCTGGCATGTGAAGCCTAAGGTGAAAAACCAAAGAATCTGACTTTTAAAAGAACCCAGTAAGGACAGACCTCAAAGACACCAGCAGACAAAGACAGCGGACCAGTGGACGATATTCTCAAGTCTGGCTGCTAAGGCAGCTTCAGCACTGACGAGCCAGCCACGTGCTCGTGGGTCAGTCACCTGCCTCTCTGAGGCTCTTTCTCCATCTGTACAACGCTAAGAACATAGCATATGTCTCCCAAGCTCTTTCTAAGAATTGAACAAGATAATGCCCATTACGCTTAGCAGTCTAATCCTAACAGCAGCGTAAGGCTAGTAACATAAAAAGCAAATGCGGGACACCTGGGTGGCTCAGGGCTCAGGTCATGGGACCTAGTCCCGCACTGGGCTCCCTGTGGTGGGCCTGCTTCTCCCTCTGCCTATGTCTCTGCCTCTCTCCGTTTCTCTCATGAAAAAATAAAATCTTAAAGTAAATAAATTCTAGTGGATCTCAGGTAATCTTTTTTTTTTAAAGATTTTATTTATTTATTCACGAGAGAGAGAGGCAGAGACAGAAGCAGGCTCCATGCAGGGAGCCTGATGTGGGACTCGATCCAGGGTCTCCAGGATCACACCCTGGGCTGAAGGCGGCTCTAAAACACTGAGCAACCAGGGCTGCCCGATCTCAGGTAATTATTAAGAGATTAAAGGAAAACAATTTCCAATCTGTAGACCTTCCATTCGCATCCACCATGGCTTCGAAGTCAGGCCTCTGAAGGATGACCCTTGTTAACTGTGTGGATATGATCTTGAAGACAATCTGATCTTGACTTTTTGGATTTTTTTTTTTTCAAGAAACTCAGTGCTAGCTCACAGCTGTTAAATATCATAAATCCTGACCCTGTGGTCAGGCTCTGGTGACTGCTACCCTGCCCTGCTTTCATCATAATCTCTGGCCTTCAGCTGTTTAGTGATCTCCCTTGAGCCAGCTCCCTGAATCTGTTTCAGGAGCTCTGGCTTGTCTCCTACACACTGGTCCTTAAGTTCTAGCTCTCTGTTGACTTAAATCCTGACACCTGGTCTCTTAGACAGCATCTCAGACGAAATCTGACTTTCTGAAGGTCTCCTTGGATCCTGTCTTTCTCCGCGGGGCATCCCAGATGTCCCTGTGCCCAAGAGCCCACTTGCACCAGGCCCAGGCCTCAAGGTAGGCTGGGCTGCTGGAGTGGTGAGCAGGAAGTGTGAGTGTGGGTACTTTAGGGTCGGGATATCAGCTGCACTTTGCCTCAGTGAGACAACTGAGGGAGGACAGTTGGGAGAGACAAGGACCCTCATCTTGGAAGAGAGGGGAGGTGTGTCCTCTAGTCATGCAGGCATGGCTCAGCTGCTGCAGATACTGGCTGCGACACAGAAATGCTGCTCGCTTCGAGCGACCTTCCTTCTCATAGCGCTCATCATGATTTTCTTTAGTTATAAGAGTTACCTGAACCCAAGAAGCCAGAAGCCAGAAAGCACCCAGGCTGATGTAAATCTGACCGTGAGAGAACGCAGGGGCCTGCAAAGTGTGAAATTATCAAGGATGCTGTATCGCCAGCCCCAGGTGCTAACACCCGCTAGGAAAGATGTCCTTGTTGTGACCCCTTGGCTGGCTCCCATCATCTGGGAAGGGACTTTCAATACTGACATCCTGAATGAGCAGTTCTCACTCCAGAATGCCACCATTGGGTTAACTGTATTTTCTATCAAAACATACATGATCTTCCTGAAGCAGTTCCTGCAGTCTGCAGAGATGTACTTCATGGTGGGACACAGGGTGAACTACTACATCTTCACTGACAAGCCTGAATATGTTCCTTATCTTAACATCCAAAAAGGAAGGCAGATAATCATCCTTGAGGTCGAGAGCTATTATGACCACTGGCAGGACATCTCCATGCAGCGCATGGAGATGATCAGTAATTTTTGCCAGGAGCGCTTCCACCAGGAGGTGGATTACCTTGTGTGTTCAGATGTGGACATGAGGTTCAGTGACCACGTGGGCGTGGAGATCCTCTCCTCCTTGTTTGGCACCCTTCATCCTGGCTACTATGGGCTGAATCGGACTGACTTCCCCTATGAACGTCGGCCTCAGTCACAAGCCCATATTCCTAAAGATGAGGGGGACTTTTATTACATAGGGGCCTTATTCGGGGGGTCAGTGCCAGAGGTTTACAGGCTCACCAAGGCCTGCCACGAAGCAATAATGGTCGACCAAGCCAACCACATCGAGGCCATTTGGCATGATGAGAGCCACCTGAACAAGTACCTGCTTTACCACAAACCCTCCAAGGTCCTCTCCCCTGAGTACCTATGGCATCAGCAGCAAATGGATCATATGCATGACCAAGAAATGATCTTGTCCAAAATCATAAGGCGGAAAAAATTGAAGGTCTTGAAGAAGAATTACCAACTCAAAAACTGGTGAGCAGAACTTCCAGGGAGGGCTCAGAGAGAGGCAATGCTCAGCGAGCCTGAGTCTTCCTCCAAGCATGCAAGTCTTCACTAAAACCAGTTTTAGCATAAAGGGTATGACTCTGCTTCCTTTTTCTGCCTGATTGAGGCCTGGAACCACCTCTCCAAACTTAGGCCTAACGTGATCCCCTCTCCCATCTTCCTGCAACCACCAAACACACAAATTTAGGCTGGCCTGATTTTTGGATTCAAAGCACAAATTCCCAGGGTTACCACCACCTATAGCTTCTCACTATGTGCTCTGACCACCCTTTAGGATTGAGGAGGGCAGTGGTCTCCGCTTGTCCTGACAAAGGATCAGAGATAAGATCTTTTCCAGAAGAAGAAAGGAGGCCTTCAGGCACAGATCACTACAATAAGTGTAATCAACATCTCTTACCATACATAGTTACAGTTTTTTTTCCTTTTTTTCCTTGTGGTGAGGACTTTTAAGATCTACTCCCTTAGCAGTTTTCAAATATACAATACAGTGTTATTAACCATGGTCGTCACGCTGTCCATTAGATCCTCATAACTAATTTATAACTGGAACTTTGTGCTTTTGACCCCTTAATCCATTTTGCACACTCTCCAGTTCCCCCTAAAACAATCACCAATGTGTTCTCTATTTCTGTGAGCTTGGTTTGTTGTTGGTTGGTTTGTTTTTTAGATTTCATACATAAGTGAGATTATACAGTATTTATCTTTCTGTATGACTTATTTCACTTAGCATAATGCCCAAATGGCGGGATTTCATTCTTTTTAATGGTTGAATAATATTCCATTGTGTAGGTGTGTGTGTGTGTGTGTGTGTGTGTATACACATCAGATCTTCTTTATCCTTTCACCTATGAAAGGACACAAAGGTTTTTCTTAAATCTTGGCTATTGTAAATGATGCTGCAGTGAACATGGGGTGCAGGTAACTTTTAGTGTTGGTATATTCATTTTCTTCAGTGATGACCCAGAAGTGGAATTACCAGGTCACATGACAGTTCTGTTTTCAATTTTTTGAAGAACCTCCATACTGTTTTCCTTCCTGGCTGCACCAGTTGAAATGCCCACCAGCAGTGCCAAGGGGTTCTCTTTTCTCCACATCCTTGCCAAAATCTATTATTTCTTGTCCTTTTGATAGCAGCTGTTCTGACAGATGTGACATGATAGCTCATTGTGGTTTTGAGTTGCGTCTCCCTGATGATGAGTGATGTTGAGCATCTTTTCATCATCTGTTGGTCATCTGGATATCTTCTTGGGAAAAATATCTATAGAGATCCTCTGCCTGTTTTTTATTCAGATTGTTTGTTTGGTTTGCTGTTCTATGAGTTCTTTATATATTTTGGGTATTAACCCTTTTCAAACATATGACCTGCAAATATTTTCCCCCAACCAATAGGCAAAAGTCGTCAGCTTCAAGCCAAATTATCTCATTGCAGAAGCTGAAAACTACCTGGAAAGTTGTAGAGTCCCTTTAGGGCAGGAGGAGAACATGAAACCGCTCCTCTTTCCTGGCCTTTAGCTTCTTCATCCCAGCACATTGCCATCTGTCCACTGGAGCAAAGCAGGTCTCCCCCACATTTCCCCCAACCCCTAGCTGTCTGCCTTTGGTCCCACACTCAGTTTAGCAATTTAGGGACTTCTAGGGCCCTGCCACTTTCCTATTGTCTGAAAACAGGGAAGTCACCCGGTAGCAGTCTTTATTTTTTCTTCTGTGGTTGATCAATTTTCCTAATTTTAGGTACCCTTTCTAGCTTTTAGGCTCCAATTCTGAGTTGTATATTTTTCTGTGTCACTGCTGAGTAACCAATTTTCTATAAGAACAATTCTGGAAAGTATTTTCTCGCTAATGTAAAGTTATAGTGTCCTTGTGGGGCTAGGGGAGCTTCACAACCCCTGTGGCAGCCGAACAGATCCTGCCCTCAGGCCTCCCTGTCCCCTTCCTGGCTCTTCTCCCCAGCCACATCTTCAGGGTTAAGAGGTGTCCCAGAGCTGGCCATCAGTCTTTTCAGCCTTCTCTCCCGCCAGAGGCCTCACACTCGTGACCTCTAACTGCTCGCTTGGGTGCAAGGGAATACAGCTGCTGCTTCCATCATCTCCTTTCTCTTGTTCAGTTTTATTATTTCAAGATTATTTATTTATTTATTCATGAGATACACACAGAAAGAGAGAGGCAGAGACGCAGGCAGAAGGAGAAGCAGGCTCCCTGCGGGGAGCCCAATACTGGACTGGAAGCTGGACCGCAGGGTCACACCCTGAGTCGAAGGCAGATGTTCAGCCACTGAAATATGACGTTTCTCTGGTGGTTTTGTGAAGTGTGGCCATCTCGTTGAAACCCATATGTTGTTTAAAATGTGGACTCTGGGGATCCCTGGGTGGCGCAGCGGTTTGGCGCCTGCCTTTGGCCCAGGGCGCGATCCTGGAGATCCTGGATTGAATCCCACGTCAGGCTCCCGGTGCATGGAGCCTGCTTCTCCCTCTGCCTGTGTCTCTGCCTCTCTCTCTCTCTCTCTCTCTCTGTGTGTGTGACTATCATAAATAAAAACATAAAAAAAAAATGTGGACTCTGGGTGGATTGATCTGCCTCACTATGTTTTAAGTTTTGAAGAAAGTGAGTCTGTGTGCGTTGTCCATCGCTCTGTTGTGTCAAAGGCATCTTACCTCTCAGGAACAGGTAATAGGGGTTCAGCCGGGGGGGGGGGGTGACTCCTGTGAGGGGATTGGGAAGCCCTGCTGTGGGCCGCAGATGGAGCCACTGCGGCACCTCCAGTCTTCCTCATAGCTCTGTCTTCCAGGACCCCGTTACCACCAGCCAGGAAAGCATCTTCCCGGGGCAGTGAGCATGTTGAGGCTGCATGTGAGAAAAAAAAAGTCCTTTTGACTTTGAATGTAAACACTTTGTGGTGATGAGTCTGTGCCTGAGCACCCTTGCTTCTCACCTGAGCTGTCTTCCTTCTTTTCCCTACCTGAAGCTGGAATACAGACACCTCACTGCACCTGCTGCAGTCTTAGAAGATGAGTTCTAGTCAAACAGGCATGACGTAGCTCTGAGTGCGCAGAGGTCCCCTGTGCTGGGGGGTGACTGTGGCAGGCAACCTGGCAGGAGATGTCGGGCGGTGAGGACAGGTGATGTACGTGGTCGCTGAGCTCCAGGACGGGAGCCAGACAGAACCGGGCTAAATCTAGGGAATCTAGGGCCTGTCACAGACTGCTGTGTGATCGTGGACCGGCGGTTTTCTCCTCCTGAGGCTGCATGGGAGGGGCTATTGGAAGGCTGACAGTGTAGATGCCACCCCGACTTCACCAGCCCAGGGGGCGAAAAAGTGTCAATAGCCACGGGAAGCCTTTCTCTGCCTCTCGCTTTATTAGGACGAACTGGAGGTGCCAGCAGACACGGCAGCTGCTTCTGGGAGTGCGGCCTGCACAGGGAGCAGGGCCCGGGAGCCCCAGGAGCAGCCCCGGGCTGTGGGCTCAGTTACAGCGCTGCCGGCCACAGGGGGGCCTCCTGGCCGCCGCCGCGGGGCGCTGCTTCGGGGTCACGTCCTCGCCGGGATGCCGCGGGCCCACCCGGCCTGAGCACCTGCGCCGGCCGCCAGGACCGAGCTCCGTCCCCATTGCGAGTGGGTCCTGCGCCCGGGCCTGGGTCCCTCACGCGTGGGCAGGGGCCGCCCGGTGCCCGCATCTCCACGGCAGCTTTCCCCTGGGGTCGCCTCCCGGGCAGACCTCGGGCTGGGAGCGCTCCCCCCGGAGCTGGCGCGGGGCGGGGCGGCGCAGGGTGAACCCTGAAGCACCGCGGCCCCCGGGCTCCAGCATTTCTCAGAGTAGCTCAGAGGTCAGGGGGCAGAGTCCGCGCCAAAACGGACACTTTACCAACGTTAACTTGTCCGGCCACAGAGAGGGAGGGACATTCAGGACTTTTTCATCTTCTGTGGCCAATATAGTAGGAGGCAACACGGAGGCCTGTGTGCCAGATTCAACCCTTGGCCTCTTTTGTAACACCGGGGAGCTAAAAACCATGCTGACAACTTTAAATACTTGTAACACACACACACACACACACACACACACACACACACACACACACACAGAATATGTGACAGAGATCCCGGAAAGGCTTCACAAAGCCTATCATATTCATTTACTGGACTCTTTTTATTTTTTTTTTATTATTATTTTTTAATTTTTATTTATTTACGATAGTCACACACACACACACACACAGAGAGAGAGAGAAAGAGGCAGAGACACAGGCAGAGGGAGAAGCAGGCTCCATGCACCGGGAGCCCGACGTGGGATTCGATCCCGGGTCTCCAGGATCGCGCCCTGGGCCAAAGGCAGGCGCCAAACCGCTGCGCCACCCAGGGATCCCCATTTACTGGACTCTTAACAGAAAGTTCACAGCCACTCGCATATACTTCAGCTTTTCCTATTTAAGTACTGTAGGGGATTGGTGATGGCTCTCGATAGTTCACTGGTAGTTTACAGAAAACATATCTATATGATTTTGTAGCTGGCACCTTGCTCAAATCACGTCCCTTCCTAAGGTTTCCTAACTCGACTCTGTACGCAATAATGTTTCCTCTGAATGGGGATGCTTCCAACACAGGTAGTTTTCCTTTGCTTTCCATCTGCATGCCTTTCTCCTCCTCACCTTTCCCTTCGCAGAGCACACAACTGTCAGCACCATCAGGCATTTCTTGTCTAAGGAAGACTTGCAGCCGACTAACAGCTGTCTGCGAGCGATCTCCCAGGTACGAGGACAGGAGACAGGCCTCAGGTGGGTGCAGGACGTAGCCTGGCTTCAGAGCCTTACCTGAGAGCACCCACATCACCTACCAGAATTCCACAGGCCACTTTTCAGGGTGCCGACGACTCAGCAATGTTACCTTTCCCGGTGCACAAGTAGGATATGTGTGTAGGTTCGTGTATGGCTCATCTGCGTTGCACACGTGTAGGTGTTTGGTAGGACACAGACAAGCGGCTGCCTTTTGTCTGTTGACCTTACACGGGAGATTTGCTCACTTCCTTTCTTCCTTCTTGTAGTTTCTTTGTACATTCCCCTGGATTAACTACATGCACGTCATGTTTTCTGTGAGAAAGGCACTCCTACTGAAATCCGTATGTCTCTCATTTGTTCTCTTTACCGTGGACATCAGCTACAAGACCCAGGAAAATACTGACTGGAGACAGTGGAGACAATGGACATCCTTTCCCCATTTCTGCTCATAGGGTAAAAGCATTCAGTGTGCTGTTGATTGGCGCTTCTGTGGACATGTGCTTTATCGTACAAATGAAACTCTCCCATCCTACCTTGCTGAGCATTTTCCTTTGAAAGAGGACTCAGTGTCGTCAGTTACTGTTCCCACAACCATCCAGAGGATCCTAGGACTCTTTTCCTTCAGTTTCTTAATATGGTCATTCTACATTAATGCATTAATCGCTCAAAACAACCTAACCTTCTTGAGAAAAAACCCATTTTATGATAGATCACCCTGTTATATTTGGTAGGATTTAACTTTCTAGAATGTTATTAAGATTTCTAGGGCTATGAGAGATACTCACCTGTGCTTTTCTTTTTAGTTCTGAGTTTTGGGATGAAGGTAATGCTGGCTTCATAGAGTGAGTTAGCAAAACTTACCTCCCTGTTTTCGGAAAGAATTTATGTGACACTGATAAAATAATGTCATTCTAGGTTTTATAGAGTTCATCAGGGGAAAAAAAAAACAGAAGATGTGGAAGTGGACATTTTCTTCCTTGAAAGGGGTTTGTGGTCCTTTGTTACCATATTCCTGTCTTTCCTGTAAAAGGGGCAGTCGTACCCCCTTTTACATTCCTAACGTTGGTCATTGGAATTTTCTCTTTTTGATTCTCCTTCAGTTTCAGTAGAGGTTTATGAATTTTATCAATCTTTTAAAAATTCCTCTCTCAGCTTCGTTGGCTTTCACTGCAGTGTAATTTCATTTCTTATCTTGGATATTATTTAAGCTAACTGCTCTTAGGATGGACTTGAACCATTATTTTTAGTTGTTTCTTACTTTTTCATGGAAACATTTAAAGCTTCAGAATTTCCTGAAGACCTCTGCTTTAGCCTCATCTCACAGATTTTTAATTTTTGTGTTTTAATTCCCACGAGGTTTCAAATATTTTCCCGTTTTCATTCTTACTTCTTCTTTGCCTCGTTGGTTATGAAAGGTATGTTTTGCTATCTTTCTGGATATTTGGGGATGCTCTACTCATATTATTATTGATCCTCCTTGAATTTTATTGTGGTTGCAGAGAATATACTGCCTGGTGCCCACTGGGTCATGATTGCTCCTCTTCCCCTGCTTTTCACCTGGTATTTCCCTGACCTGAGAATATTCCTTCTCTACCTGACCACTTCATCCTTCTCAAGGTGTAATTCAAGTTCCATCCCTCCCAGACTCAGTTTTATGTGCTTCCTACCTGCTTCGAAATCCCAACCACTCCCCCCTCCTGTGTAATATGCGGTTTATTCGTGGGACTCTCAGTATATTATACATTATATAGATATTTAAACTCATCATCGCTAGCATCTGCCACACTGTCTAGTGCAGGGTAACGACCAAATAAATGTTTAATAAAATAACAGGTAAGTAGCTGAGGGAAATGCCTGCTTTTTTTTTTTTTTTTTTTTTTTTTGCTTTCCCCCATCTTCAGATGGGTTCTATGGGCTGTAAAATGTGTTAGAAAAGATTCTCTTTTCAGCAATAAGGTCTAGTGGAGACACAGCACAACTATGAGGCAAGCCAAGCTTGAAGGACGTTGTAACTCTTGCAATTTCATATTTCCGTGGGTTAAACGATGGGAAGACTTGTTTTTCCAAATACAGCCTATCCAGTTACTTACCAGAAAAGAGAATCATTATGATTCTTTAAAGCAGCATGAGAACAATAGCTATTGTTCTCAGCTTGATCTTGACTTAAAGTTTTCAAAACTTGTAAAACAGATATCAGTTTTTCTTCCTTTTCCCCGCCAAGCCAGTCCTCACCGGGGACGTGTGAGTGTTATGGATTATTGGCAGATTACATTAAATCAAATGAGGACATTTATTTTTTATTAGGTTTTTTAAAGATTTATTTATTCAAGAGAGACCCAGAGACAGAGAGAGAGAGGCAGAGACACAGGCAGAGGGAGAAGAAGGCCCCATGCAGGTAGCCTGATGTGGGATTCGATCCCGGGTCTCCAGGATAACCCCCTGGACCAAAGGCAGGCTCTTGCCTCCTAGTTGCTGAGATCTTCGTTCTTGCCTGGGAACAGAAGCACTGGGAGGTGCCCCCACCCTCGTGTCCCCAAGGACTGCCTGGACCGTGGACAAGGCTGCCCCAGAGGCAAGGCTGCTCCGTGCTGTACCCACTGAAGAGGCACCTTGGACCTGCTCAGAGGGAGGTGGAAAAGTGGCTGCAGCACAGGTATTTTCTCAGTGGTGTCGGCTGCTATGAAGCAAAGGGGGCGTCCTGGCCAGGAAAGCCCCAGGGAACTGCCTGAAGGGCAAGACTGCAGGTGTCTCCCTAAAAGTGACATTGTCCCTTCTGACTACAGCACATGGGCTCCGGCCATGAGCATCCCAGCTGCCTGGAATGATGGTGGAAATAGAAGTATGTCCAGGCACGGATATTGGCTCCTTCCTCCCACTAGACTCCCTGTCCTGTGTACTCACGGCACCAGGTGCCCTGAGGGTGTTCGCGGATACCAGTTCTCCCCATCCATGTGTGTGACACAGTCCAGAGGTGCCCTGGCCAGGTGGCCCTGACGTGTGGGACACCAGGCGGGAACAGAAGTATCTTCAGGACTTGGTTTCTTCTCCAACAATAACAGGTTGACTCTGGCCGAATGGGTCCCAGGTGCCCTGACAAGACCCCGGACCAGAAGACTGATTCTCCAGCACATTTATGTCTTGGGCCCTCTCACTGGAACCGTCTCTGTGTTCTGGACACGTGGAACGCAGGTGCTCAGACTGCAGGTGGAACATAAGGACCTCCAAACACAGCTGTGCTCTTGCCCCTCTGAGGGAGGTGTTTGCAGGTGATCTGAACACAAGGAGGAACAGAAGTGTCTTCTGGCCCATGTGTTTTCAGAGATGGTGTCTCCGCCACCAGGAATGAGTGTGCTTGGCCTGGGGATTCCAGGTAGTCTGACTTTGGGGAAGAAGGAAAGTGTCTCCCAAGGGAGGCTCTGTCTGTCCACTGTAACAGAGATGCTATAGGCTGGCGGGACTCTGGGGTTCAGGTGTCAGCCTCCCCCAACATGAGTTGACATGCTGATTGTCCCCCTCGGCCCTGTCCTAAAGCTGAATGCTTCAGACATGGAGCTGGGGCCCAGAGCAGACCTGCCCTCCCCAGACCTGTCATTAACCCGAGGAGCTGCAGATGCCTTGAAAGGAAATGGGGTCTGGAGTGATGGTAGCAAAGTGTGAGCTGTGCCTAGACCTGGGCATCCTGACGAGGGCTTCTGTTCCAGAATCAGCAGCTGTGCAAATGGGGAAAATCCCCGGGGTGCCACCCAAGGGCAGCTGACAGAGATGCCAGACGTAGACCATGCGTGTGTCACACATGCAAAAGGTGACTGAGCGGTGCTCCCACCGTGTGGCTGTGCTTCAGTGGAGGTGAAGTCCGGAGCCTGTCCTGGGGCTGCCAGATTTCACATGGGTTAGAGCTAGCAAAGCTGTCGTGTGCGGGGGTGGGGGTGCTGTCAGGAGGAGGCCGGGAGGGGTCATGGTAGCTACATCCATTTCATCAAAGTCCGGGGCGTGTGTGGATGCCCAGTGGGCTGAAGTCCTGGGCCTGAAAGCAGGCAACCGCAAAACCAGTGATGGATTGGCTGGTAATGATGGGGGCACTGGGGAGGCCGACTCTGAAAATGGGGAGCTGAGCCCACGTTGGTTACACCTCCCTCCAATATGCACTGGGAGGTCACATCGCCAGCTGTGCTGACTGCCCGGGGTAGAGACAGGGAAGCAGTGATGGGCTCCCACTGAGAACTGAGGGACTTGGGGACATGAGGGAGGCAAACGGGGCTGGATGAAGGGGCGGTGACAGCTGTTTGGGGAACAAGAGTTGGGTGGGGAAAGGGAACAAGCTTGCTTTTTAAGAAGAGCCCATGAGGAGCAGTGGATTCCGTGTCTGGTCCTGGGAACGTAGCACATAAGGAGCAAGTGCCTCCTAGCTACCCACATTCTAGGGCAGATTGTGCACTTTGAGCCTGATGCTTGTGACTCATCACTGGAATGTGTGGGGTTGGGTTTGGGGACACCTACTTACAGGGGTCTGTCCTAGTAGGACAAGCCTCCTTTGTGGTTCCTGGTAACATGTGAGACCCAAGTATCACCAAGTGGGCTACAGCATTTTCTGAGGTCGGGGCAGATGGAGCAGCCTAACTTACCCAGATGCTCTACTCCATAACGTCCCTTCCAGGCAGGAAGGTTCTCCTCACATCTTTATACACATTTTGCAAATTACAAAGAGCACTGAACCCTCAGAACCTTCTTGAGATCCCCAACGGTAGCAAAGCCAGTATTTGAAGCTGGTCTGTCTCATTCCAGAGCTCACGCATCCACTACCTGACTGTGGTGACCCCTTGTCAGCAGGCACCATGGACCACCATTTTTAGAGTCAGACTGCTCAGCACCATGGCACCCCTGGAGGATCACACCCTGCCTACTAGGTCTGAATTGGTTGTGCTCGTTAGGCACCCACAGGCCATGCTGGGCTCCAGTCCCTCAGAAGGTGTAGGACAGTGATCAGCAGGTGCCATCACACCTCCACGGGCACCTGTTGTCTGTGGGAAACCACACAACTGTGTGTAGGAACTCTTGTCCCAGATGCAAGGACACAAGATGCACTGCAATTGGGTGCAGAATCCACTGGTTTAAGAGCCTTGTGTCCAGACATAATCTCTCGTGGTAACTTCTTAACCCTGCTTTGCCTTAGGGTGAAGGAGATTCCATTAGTTCCTACTTTTCGGAGAGATTTTTTTTTAAGATTTTATTTATTCATGAAAGACAGAGAGAGAGAGGCAGAGACACAGACAGAGGGAGAAGCAGCTCCTTGCAGGGAGCCTGATGTGGGACTTGATCCCAGGACTCCAGGATCATGCCCTGGGCCAAAGGCAGGTGCTAAATCGCTGAGCCGCTCAGGGATCCCTTCAGAGAAATATTTTTGAAAGGTGGTAAAACTTTATCAATTACTTCCCCTACAGCTATGAGATATGCAGAGGGCTTTTCTCCTCTTACCATGGTAAATTGCATTGATTGATCTTACATATTAAACCAACCTTGCATTCCTGCTGCAAATTCCTCTGGGTCATTCTAGGTTACCTTTTTAAATTTGGTTAGGATTGATTTCAATATATGTTAAAGGCTGTCATATCTGTGTTTATGCAGTATATTAATCCATACCTTAATTACTGTATTTTGGTATGAAGGGAGTGTTAACTTCATAGAATGGATGAAGAAACTATGTTCCGTCTCTATTTTCTTTTTTTTTTTTTAAAGATTTTACTTGTTTATTCATGAGAGACACACACACACACAGAGGCAGAGACATAGGGAGAGGAAGAAGCAGGCTCCATGCAGAGAGCTCAATGTGGGACTTGATCCTGGGACCCCAGGATCACACCCTGGGCTGAAGGCAGACACTCAATAGCTGAATCACCCAGGTGGCCCATCCTTTTATATTTTCTGAGTGTTTGTATAACACTGGTAAAATATCTTCTATGTATGATGAAATTCACCAGGAAATCTACTTGAACCTTAAATTTTCTTCCATAATGGTGTTTATAGTCACCTTAAATTTGAATGTCTTCAGAATTATAGCAATGTCACCTATTCCCCCTGATATTGATAATTTGAATTTTCACTCTTTATTTCATGATTAATCTTAGTAGATTTTATCCATTGTATTTTCTTTTTAGCAACCTAAGTTTAATTTTCTGTGCCCTATGATTTTCCTTCTAGTCTTTTATTTGTTATTCTATTTTGTATTTAACTTGCTTTCTATTTCTGTTAAGATAGAACCTTCAATCACTCTCTTTAGACCTTTTTTATTTTTTATTTTTTTAATTTTTATTTATTTATGATAGTCACACACACACACACACACAGAGAGAGAGAGAGAGAGAGAGAGAGAGAGAGAGAGAGAGAGGCAGAGACACAGGCAGAGGGAGAAGCAGGCTCCATGCACCGGGAGCCCGACATGGGATTCGATCCTGGGTCTCCAGGATCGCGCCCTGGGCCAAAGGCAGGCGCCAAACCTCTGCACCACCCAGGGATCCCTAGACCTTTTTTTAATATCAAAACTTAAATCTTCAACATTCCTTTAAGCACTGCTTTACTACATTCAGTAAATTTTTGTTTACTCTGTTTTAATTATCATGCAGTTCAAATTATTTTTGTTTCTATTTTTGTCATTTCTTCTTTGACCCATTGATTATGTGAAAGTTTGTTTTCCTTTATTAGTAAATCTCTGCATTTTTTGAAATATCTTAGTCATTGGTTTCTGCTTTAATTCTGCTGTGTCTATGGAAAAAACTGTATATACGTTCAATCTTTGGAAATTTGTTGACATTTAGTTTATGACCCAATATATGCCTAACTTGTGAACATTCCAAGTTCACTTGAAAAAGAAGCTTGTTCAGCTCATGTTGGAGATAGTGTTTCTCAATACCATTAAGTGAAAATAAATCTCTTGCACTTTTATTTGCTTTTGTCTCCTTGTTCTAACAAGTGTGTAAACTGCTTTGGAAGACTCTATTTTATGTGCACCAGAATACATGGACAAAACTCACAGCAGCATGATTATGCTCCCAGCAGCTGAAAGCCATACAAAGGTGCATCAACAGCAGAAAGGATAGGTAAATTGTTGGCACTACCGCGATGAAAATGGAGAATATGCAGATACACAGGATGACACGAGTGAATCATGTTTATTTTGAAGACACTAATGAGACCAAACAGAGCCCCTAATTTAGGATTTCATTCATATTAAGGTCACTAACAGCCAAAATCAAACTATATGTTTGGATCTCAGACACAATAGGAAAAAGTATCCAACAAGACGGGTAATACCAACTTTCAAAATTAGGTTTTGGACTTCCTCTTGGTTTGGGGGGAGGAGCACATTGTGACTGCATTGGAGTTCTCTGGACTATGGGCACTGCTACTATTCTTTTCGTTGCTTTCAGTGGTAGTTACACAGGTATCAAGTTAAAAAGATTCATTAAAATCTACATAAATAGTTTCACATTTCTTACATGTTTGCCATATTTCACAGTGTTATGGGCATAATTTCACAATTATGAACATAATTGTGTTCCCCCAAATATGTTGAAGTCCTAGCTCCTCTTACCTCAGAATGTGACTGTATTTGGAGAAAGGGTTTTTAAAAGATAATTAAAAGGAAAATGAGGTTGTATGGGTGGACCCAATTCCAATATGACTGCTGTCCTTATCAAAAGAGGAGATTCAGATACAGACAACACAGAAGGAGGGACAACCATGTGAAGACATAGGAACAACATAGCTCATCTGCAAGCCAAGGAGAGAGACCTCCAAAGAAACCAACCTGCCAACATCTTCATGTTGCACTTCTGGCCTCCACACCGCAAAAAAAAAAAAAAAAAAAATTCTGTTGCTTGAGCCACCTAAACTGTGGTACTTTGTTATGGCAACCCTAGCAAACTAATGCATATACTAAGAGTTTCTTTAAGAAACCATCAGGTGACTATCAGGTGAAGTAGAGAAAAAAATCCATATAAGTAAATAAAATTAAAACTTCCCCAAAAGAAAACTGTGTGGAGGTTCCTCAAAGAGTTAAAAATAGAACTGCCCTATTACCCAGCAATTGCACTGTTAGGGATTTACCCCAAAGATTCAGATGCAATGAAACGCCGGGACACCTGCACCCCGATGTTTATAGCAGCAATGTCCACAATAGCCAAACTGTGGAAGGAGCCTCGGTGCCCATCGAAAGATGAATGGATAAAGATGTGGTTTATGTATACAATGGAATATTCCTCAGCCATTAGAAACGACAAATACCCACCATTTGCTTCAACGTGGATGGAACTGGAGGGTATTATGCTGAGTGAAGTAAGTCAATCGGAGAAGGACAAACAGTGTATGTTCTCATTCATTTGGGGAATATGAATAATAGTGAAAGGGAATATAAGGGAAGGGAGAAGAAATGTGTGGGAAATATCAGAAAGGGACACAGAACATAAAGACTCCTAACTCTGGGAAACGAACTAGGGGTGGTGGAGGGGGAGGAGGGCAGGGGGTGGGGGCGAATGGGTGACGGGCACTGAGGGGGACACTTGACGGGATGAGCACTGGGTGTTATTCTGTATGTTGGTAAATTGAACACCAATAAAAATTAATTTATTAAAAAAAAACTTCCCCAAAAGGATTCATTTGGTTCCAAAAATCAGGGAAATCAGCATCATTCAGAAACAGACTGTTACAATTAAGGACATTGTGTGGAACTTAGACAAAACATTTTTTTTGAACAAAATATATTTTGAGTCCAGTTGTGCTGTGTAACAGACCCTGGCATCTAGAGCCTCTAATATTGACATGAGGATGCTCGTTAGCTGAGTTGTGTGGATAAACTATTCAGTTCATATAAATAAAATAATTCCACACCTACTACTAAGAAAATAGAAATATGCTACAAAACCTATACAAAGACATTGATTTAGATATAAACTTACAGATAAAAGGGAACATGGTCTACTGAATTTTGGAACCCATTCTTGGTTTGCCCCTGGGTGTGACTCCTGTGAAAATGCTGAATGTAGCAAATGAGATTTTGTATATGGAAGCAAGTTACAAATCCATGGCTCTTCAAATGAGATTATTCTGGATTATCTGGGTGGATCTATTCTAATCTCAGGAGCCCTTAATGCAAGTAGTTTCTTTGGTTGGTTGGTAAAAAGGAAGGAAGAGAGATTGAAAGCATGAGAGAAGCACTCAACCCAGTGTTGCTGGCTTAAAAAAAAAAAAAAAAAAAACAAGGAGAACACAAGGAATCTGGGAGTAGGAAATGAATTCTGAAAACCAAAACCCAAACCAAAGTGGCTGTGGAAGAGGGCCCAGGGCCCCAGATGAAAACTCTAGCCCTGACCAATACCTTGAGTTTGTCCCTGTGGGTTTTTATCAGAACACCCAGCAGAGCCCTTGAACTTTGAAGGGCTCAGAACCTTCAAGATAATAAATTATGTGTTGTTTTCAAACAGTGAATTTATGGTTTGTTTTTGTTTTGTTTTTTAGAGCAGTGATAGAAAACAAAAAACAAGGACAGATATGCAAGAAGAGGAAAGAACTGAGACAAGAATGTCTGATATGGGTGGGATCAATGTGGATAAAGAAATTGCTTCACTTTCTGTGGCTCCATTAATAATTATATACATTAGGTGTGATCAGGTTAAGGTATCATTTATACATGATGCCTCATCCTAAAGTCACTAGGTGTGAACTGGACCAGCTACAGTAGCTACACATAGCCAGTAATCTATACCATCCCTGGCATTAAAAACAAGTTTTGCTTTCAGTCCATATATTTTTGGCTAGTGTGTGGGTTTGCTGCAAAGCTCTGTAGCTATCACTGAACACTGGGACCTTTGTCCCGGGAAGGGTGCTTCCAGTACATGGGACTCTCAGTGCTAAAACCAAGACAGTCTGGTCAAACCAGGGTGGGTGGGTGGTTACCCTAGATAGTTTACTGCATCTACACAAGGGGAGCATGTGTCCCAATCTCCTCTCTTCAGTCACTGTCTCTTTTTAAATTTTAGGCTAGTTATTTGCTCTGTAGTCATAGCTCTCTGATGGCTTGGGGAAAAAAAAGAATCATAAATTTGATGTCAACCAAGCTTTTTTGTTGTTCTAAGTGTAGTAGAAATGTTCCTTGTCGCTTTTTCATCTTTTGTGGCAGCCAGAGTCTGCAGTCTTCTGCTTTAAAGCTATATTCTCCCACAGATACGTAATCACATTTCACCTTTATACAATAAAAGGTCATAATTTTTCTGTGTGTATAGGAAAAATACTTATTGCCATGTGGTATCATTTTAAAATTCTGCTTCATATTCTTATGACCCATTTTTACTCCTATTGTAGGTTAAATTTTTTAAAAAGATTTTATTTATTTATTCACGAGAGGCACAGAGAGAGAGAGAGGCAGAGAGACACAGGCAGAGGGAAAAGTAGGCTCCAAGCAGGCAGTTCCCCAATATATGTTTTATTTTTATTTGTTTTTTAAATGTTTTCTTTTCATGACACCCAAAAGCACATTGTTTTCTGCTTCCTTGGAAAAGAAGTTGCAAAATGCAGAGATTGTACTGGAGCATATTACCAACTCCTCCTCTTCCTCCTTCTCATTCTTCATCTTTTTCTTCTCCTTCCTCCACCCTGCCCTTCTCCTCCTTTCATAATGGCTTGAAGGTATTGCACTGAGCAGTCTACTGTGTGAATAAGGCTTTGTTTACTCAGCAAATTCCCCATCATTGAACATTACAGTGGTTTCCAGTTTATTTTACTTTAGAAATATTACTTTAGGGCAGCCCGAGTGGCTCAGCGGTTTAGCGCCGCCTTCAGCCCAGGGCGTGATCCTGGAGACCCTGGATCGAGTCCCACGTGGGGCTCCTTGCATGGAGCCTGCTTCTCTCTCTACATCTTCCTGTGTCTCTGCCTATTTCTCTCTGTATGTCTCTCATGAATAAATAAATAAAAATTTAAAAATATATTACTTTAATGAACAAGCATTTGCATGACTAAGGATATATTATCAATGCTAATTTTATTATTTTTTATTTTTTTAAAGATTTTATTTATTCATGAGAGACACAGAGAGGGAGAGAGGCAGGGACACAGATAGAGGAAGAAGCAGGCTCTATGCAGGAGCCTGAGGTGGGACTCCATCCTGTCTCCGGGATCACGCCCGGGCTGAAGGTGGCGCTAAACTGCTGAGTCACCCGGGCTGCCCTCAATGTTCATTTTATTTTATTTATATTTATTTATTTTTTTCAATGTTCATTTTAAATGGGAAATGTGAGTCAAGCATTAAAAGATAATGAAATGTTAATATGTATATTTTGGTTTTCCTCTAGATTTTAATGAATACAACTAAAATCCATATCCCATAGGTATTAATGTGATGGATTTGACCAATTTCGAAATGTGGATTATATTCCTTATTTGGATGAAAGTTGAATTCCTGAGAAACTCCTTTTTTTTTTTTTTTATAACGTGAGTTTATTCAATAGAGACAACCTCAGACCCACAGACCATATTCTTATCCAAGTAGTCTTGGCTTTTCTTCATTGGGATCTTTTAGACAATGGAAATTTTAGGGTTGAAACATTTCTGGTTGATGTCAACTTGTCTTCTATTGATTGAGAAAGATGGGATGTCTTTTCTAGGAAGGAGGCAATATGGACACATTCTCAAAGAATTATGGTTGTGTGTTTTGACCACTCTGCAGCTTTTGAGGGACTGACACAGAGATTTATTTGCCTTTCTCTTGGCAGCGTTGCAATTTTCTCAGGGAGCAGCCTCCCAAGCAACAGTTGCCAAAAAACAATTCAAAACATATACTAGCCACAACTGCCAGGGAATAGGGAGAACAGACATCACATGCAGTAGACAGAGCAAAATGTCTAGGAAGAAGCAAGTTGGATAAGGATATCTATGGAGCAATAAGGGCTTTGCAAAGTTCCCATATATACCAGGAAATCTAGAAGAACTTGTACATTTTCAGGGCAAGTGCATGCTTAGAAAACACCTGAAAAGACCCCAAAATTTCTCTGGATGATTGTTAGGCTTCACACAAAGGAATTGAAGGCTAAGGCAGGAATGTAAAGACCTGGCTAAGCAGTGAAGGAGCAGCCCATCTCAGAGCAAATTTGTAAGGGATAAAGGAAATATATTTTTGTCTTAGTCTTCAGGCATTTAAAGAAGTCCCTATCAAATAGTTATCTTACCATTAAGCTAATGAAACAGAGATTTCAGTCACCACTCACAATAAATGATACCACCAATTAAAAATAATTTAGAAAAGTCACTAAACATACAACTAAAACCCACAACAAAAACAACAATCAACCATAAGGTATGGACCGAGAATCTGATTTCCAGAGTTACTACATTTGAAATGTCCCATTATCCACGAAAAAAATACAAGGAATACAAAAATAAAACAAGTGTGGCTCATTCATAGGAATATAGAAATAAACTGTCCTTGAGGAAGATCAAAACCAACATCCTGAAACATACTCAAGGACTAAGGGCAACTGTGCACTAAGAACTAAGGATACCAGTGGAATAATGTCTCCCAAAACATAAAATATCAATAAAGAGATAAAAATTATAAAGAGGAACCAAACAGAAATCCAGAGCAAAAATGTATAATAACAAGTGAAAATTTCACCAGAGGGCTTCAATAGCATATTTGTGAAGACAGAAGAAATCATTGGTGAACTTAAAGACAGGTCAATTGAAATTAAACAGTCTAGGGAGAAGAAAGAAAAAGGAATGAAGAAAAATGAAGAGAGCCTAGTGGATATGTGGGACAATCTGAAAAATAACAGACACATAATGGGAACCGTAGAAGGAGAGAAGACAGAGTGAGAATTGTGTATCTGAAGAAAAAGGCTGAAAATTCCCCTGACTTGATGAGAGACAGGAATCTATATACATCAAGAAGTTCAACAAAACTCCAAGTGGGTTGAAGTCAGAGATTCACACCAAAGAACATTATAATGAAATTGCCATAAACCCAAGGCAGAGAATCTTGCAAGCCAAGAAAGGAGCGATTCATTGTGTTGAAGAGATTCTTAATATGACCAACATTCAATTTTCATCAGAAAACATGGATAAAAAAAAAAGAAAGAAATCATGGATGCATCTTAACAGTGCTGATGGAAAAGATATCAATCTGTCATCAACCAACTGGTTTTAACACTAACAATGAACAACTTATAATGGAAATGAAGAGAACAATTCCATTTATAAAATCATCAAAAAGGATAAAATACCTGGAAATTAACGTAACCAACATTACGCAAGACTTATATATGGAATCCCACATGTAGTTGAAAGCAACTATGGAGACCTGAATAAATGGAAAGATATTCATGCTCATATGACAATGCTGTTAAGATAGCAATACTCCTTAAACACTGATAGGACATCTCCATGCAGTGCTTCTTTGTAGAAATTGACAAGCTGATTTTCAAATTCATGTGAAAATCAAGGGGCCAAGAATGGCCTAATCTATCTTAGAAAATTAAGAACAAAGCTGGACTCATACTTGTGATTTAAAACTTACTATAAATTGGAGGCACCTGGGTGGCTCAGATGGTTAAGCATCTGCCTTTGGCTAAGGTCATGATCCTGAGGTCCTGGGATCAAGCCCTGAGTCAGGCTTCCTGCTTGTCCCTTTCTCTGCCCCTTTCCCTTGCTTGTTCTCTCTCCCTGTCTCTCAAATAAAATATAAAATCTTAAAAGAAAATAACTTACTACAAAATCTGTAGTAATTAAAAGTATGGTACTGGCAACAAAATAAGAGAGTCCAGGAATGAACCCACTCAATTGATTTTTGACAAGAGTTCCAAGGCCATTTCACGGGGAAAGAATAGTCTCTTCAACAAATGGAGATGAGACAACTGAATATCTATATGAAAAATATAAATTTGGAACCTTAACTTACTCCATATAAAATTTTCAACTTTAAATGGATCATAGATCTAATAATGAGGTAAAACTACAAAACTCTTAGAAGGAAACATAGGGATAAATCTTCAACATTGGACCTGGCAATTTAGTTCTTTTCAGGAAGGGAGGGTCCAGAGCTTAGATAGCAACCATCTCCCCCATGCCTTTGGGGGCTGTGATCAATTCGTCATGATGAGAAAGTGGATGCCAGTGACACATGGGTCTGTTGTTCCTCTGAGTTGGTGATATGGGAAGAAGCATGAGTAGGGGGTGGATGTGGACGGTAATACAAAGATTCCTTAAGAGAGAGGCTGACCACTGGCTTGGTTGTCTCCGTCATGGCAGGACCATGTGATGTTTGAGAATGTGTTTGTGTACTTCTCCCAGAAGAGTGGGTGTTCCTTGATGAGGCTCAGAGACTCCCCTACCATGACATGATGCTGGAGAACTTTGTGCTTATAGTCTTATCTGCCAAGGCCCTCACTCTCAACCCATCCTGGCCTGGGCTCTTCCCTTCCCAATTTACTCAGGTATCATTCTATCCTTCCCATGGCCAGACCATGGGCACGAGCAAGGCTTCATTCTTAGATTTCCTATAGTGGGTGTTGTGTCGGGAATGGGCCGTTCACACTCTTCTCTTCCAAGCAGTCCCAACAACTGCTGCCTGGAAGCCTAGTAGAAAAGGATTCAGGATTCAGGACCCTTACAGTCTGCCCAACGATTCCTACCCAGCTTGGCCTCTCTCTAGTCAGGTGACTATGTACAGATGCATGGCACCTCTCTACCCCAAGCTCTTCCTCCTCCCCTTACCTGATATTTCTGAGGCCTGCCTGTGCCAGGAGTTTGGGCATTGACACGATCAATGCTTTTAGGGACCACCAGGCTATGCTTGCAAGGTACTTCCTCAGTAGTTCTTAGTTCCCATGTTCTGTGCATGTTAAGTTGCTCACCTTCCCTGTATTTCCTTAAGACTTGTGTCTTCCAGGTCCTATTTAGTTTCCTGACAGGTACAAGTAGTGGGGGAAGACCTCAGTGCCTGACTGGTCAGACATGAGTGCAGCTGCAGCTAGGGGAGCTCACAATGGGCCAGGCCTTGTGGGGAACTGGGGAGGGCATGATGTTAGGGCTTAGTTCAAATGAACTGGCAAACTGCCCCATGTTTACCATTTATTTCATACCAAAGCCACTCGTCACACCAAATTTCTACCTTTGCTTCTCCATTTGTAGACTTGTCGTTTTTACTCTGAGTTCTGATTCCTGCTGAGTCCCCTAGTTATCAGCCTCCACATCTCACCTATTTTTCTCTATTACTCTCTCTGCAGCACTTTCCAGCATTGACCTACACATGATATGACATGTACACATATCCCTAAATAGTCCTTGGAAATCAGCTACAGTCTATTCTCATTGTGTGCTATAGTCTATATTCTGTAAAGTCACCCCACACACCAAGTAAGTGAATATAGAATCACTGCCCCAGGGGAATTAAGGGATTAAGTTCTTGTAAGCCTTTGTACAACATTTTCGTCAACAGATCATTATTTAATGTCCTTTTGTGTGTGTTTCTGTTTAAAGACTCCTTATTTAATATATATTGTTGATTTGTTAACATTGAACTCATGGCCAACAAATCGGTAACTCATGCCTAAACAAAGCTTATCTTATACACCTGTTTTTTCCACAAGGCCCATCACAGCCTTCTTATGCGTAGAGACGGAACAGCACTTCAGTACTGTGTCTAGGAGTTATTTTATTTTATTTTATTATTTTATTTTTTGGGGGGCCATTTTAAAGAGAAAAATCACCAGCAGGAGCTCAAACTTGCTAAAAAACATGGCAGTAAATTATATCACACACAGGACCCTTATTTACAGTACTGAGCTGAAAGAAGAAGGCAGAGTGTTGCCTTTTTCAGCCTCAGCTAAAAGCATGCTTATGGAAACCCCAAGCCCAAGATCCTGAGTCTAGGCCAGGGTTTATATGGAATGGTTCCTATATCTGGCCACCAGTAGAGTCAAGTATAGAAAGTTATCCCTGGCACAAGTGCCAGCATGTCCAAATGCTTGAAGATGAGGCTGAGCTGAGAGTGTTCAGAGAACCACAGGTCTCTTTGCCTTCTGGTAGATCAGGAGAATAAAATTCAGGCCTGGAGTGACAGCTTGAGATGTTGTTTAAATGTTTTCCTGAGTGTGTTGGGAGCAATGGGATAGGCACAATGAAGTTATGTGGCCCAGGTCTTAACAGCCTCTCTGGCTGCAGAATGGAGAACAGATTTTGGGAGTGAGGGAGGATGCAGGGAGACCAGGGCTGAGGCTACTACATTAGTCCAGTTATGTTTTGGTGGTGACTGGGCCAGTAGGAAGACTGTGGAAGTGAGAGAAGTGGTTGGATTCTGGATATGGTTTTTAAGCATGGCTGGCTAGATTTTCCTAACATTGAGGATCAGAGAAGAAAAGGTAGGAGTTAGGGATTATCACTAAGGTTTTGGGAAAAAGAAAGGAAAGTTGGCAATGATTTTCAGTGGGAATATCAGTTTTGTTTTGGCCATGTCAAGAATCTGAGATATTTCAGAGAACACACCGCCTCCCTGCCTTAGAACTTGCATCATCCAGATACTCTGTTGGGCTGGGGTTAGGGGAGGGCTGGGGTGCTTCTTGAAGTGGACATGACTCTAGGCTACCCAAACTGAGCTCAAGGGGACCCTAGCCGTACTGAGTGGCAAGTAAGAGGATGTGACATCAGGGCTGTGTTCAAGTCATACTACGAATCTGTTCTACTGTCACTATTGTTTTTCCTTCCCCCTTCTCAACACCTGCCCACTTGTCATTTCTACACTTCAACCCAGGGTGAAGCCTCAACTCTCTGGATTCCACGTCTCTCCCATTCTTCTCCCCTGCCCCCTCGTGGTGTTCTCCACCATCGCCCCATGCACACTGTGTTGTGAGATTATGTGCATATCCTCAGGTCATCTTGGAACATGAGCTACTCAAACACAAATCGATTTTCTTGGTCCAGGACACACTCACTGCACAGCACTTGTGTGTTACCAGACAAGACAAGTGCTAAACACCCTTTAGACTATGCCTCTCCTCTTTGTGGTAGCCCCTCCCATCCTTTTGTCCTTCATCTGCTCTTTCACTGTGTCCTTCATTTCTCTCATGCTGTGACCTTTAGAGGACCATTACTGCACAGTGCCTTCTTCCTCGGCCTGACCCCAACTCCCTCCTCCTGACAATTCTGCAGACTCGCATAAACACATCCATTGGTATATTAGACACACATTTGTGATCAGGTTGCCTTCTCCCATGAAAGTCAACATGCACTTCACCTACATTTCTTTGCTTTTGGGTTATTGGCATTGAGGAGGCATTTTCTGAGCAGAGTTTCTGTAGAAGAGTGTTACAGATCCTTTCTCCAGAAATCCCATCCCTGTGAGAAGTGTGTCTCAGTCTTGAAATATAATTCACTCTTGGCTGAAAGACAAGGAACACATCCCAGGCAGAAATCATACACTTGGAGAACACATGGGGAACAATTCTTCTGGGATAAACCTTCACCAGAACCAGTTCAGTAGAGAGAAACTATTGAGCAGGGATGGGGACAGGCCTTGTTTGTGAACTGCAAACTCCATGTGCTAAGGAAGTCCTTTGCCTGTGGCAAGATTGAGGGGTGCTTGCTGGTCAGTTCAGGCCTTCTCTGGCCCAGGCCACCTACAAGAGGAAAGCCACACAGTGGCATTGAGTGTGGGGCAGCTACCACTACTTCCTTTTTATTCTTATTTATTGGTTGAAGTTGCTGAGTTACTTGTCCATTAGAACTGATCTCATTCTTGATTTGGCTTCTTGCACCTTTCTGATTTAGCATGCTGATCCTTCTCCCATCTTTCCTGTAAACTAAATATTGATGAGATGGGGGATCCCTGGGTGGTGCAGCGGTTTAGCGCCTGCCTTTGGCCCAGGGCGCGATCCTGGAGACCCGGGATCGAATTCCACGTCGGGCTCCCGGTGCATGGAGCCTGCTTCTCCCTCTGCCTATGTCTCTGCCTCTCTCTCTCTCTGTGACTATCATAAATAAATAAAAATTAAAAAAATAGGGATCCCTGGGTGGCGCAGTGGTTTGGCGCCTGCCTTTGGCCCAGGGCGCGATCCTGGAGACTCCGGATCGAATCCCACATCGGGCTCCCGGTGCATGGAGCCTGCTTCTCCCTCTGCCTGTGTCTCTGCCTCTCTCTCTATCTCTGTGACTATCATAAATAAATAAAAAAATTAAAAAATATATTGATGAGATGGATAATTCGGGTCCACTCCTGGAAGACAGGTATGTATTGATAATACTTGGAGATACGTAGAATATAACGGGTGTGTAATGGTGGCACACCTGGAAACACATGATATGACAGTGTGTTTTGCTAGCATAGTGACAGTGGAGCACAACCTAGAGTCATACATGAATATTTGGGAGACCCTGTATGATAGGTTTGTGATAAACCGAAGTACAGCCTTGTGATCCTCCCAAATATACCTTGGGATACTGTGCGATAGGGGATTGGGATGCTTACACTCTTCAACATGGCCTGGACCCATACATGGCACATCCAAAAGAGGAATGATGTGTGACAGATATGAGACACATAAAGCTGACATATGCAAGACACATTGGGGACCTCTGAGGATGGAGGAACTGACACACCACACAGCAAGTACGGTGACACAAATGCTCCATGGAGACTGTGAGATCGGAATGTGATAGGAGTGCCACAATGCCTGGTGTATAGGCCACATGCACACAACCACACAGTTCCCATGGGTCAAGTATGCTGAGGCAGGAAACTCCTGGCTTGAGAAAAGAGCACTTCCACCAACCCTGAAAGTTTGTTGATGCACTGATGGGGGTCAGAACAGGGAGCCAGGAGGTATATCTTACCACAACCTAGAGATTCACTCTAGAGACTCATATATGATGATTGAATGTGAGCACAAGAAGATACATGATGGAAAGAGACTGGTTTGAACCAGGTGGCAGAAGCCTTTACATTGCAATGCCCATGAGAGAAGGCCTATAAGTAGTAACCCAATTAGGGCAGGAGGACAGGGGCTTTATGTGTTTTCCAGGAGGGGTCAACCCCGTGTCCAGCCAATTTAGGAAAGATTGATCAAGGGTGGTTCTGGAGGAGGTAGGGAATGTTCTTCCTTATAATAGGTTAGCAGCTATTATTTGGCATTGCCCTTTGTCCTCTGCACAGCGTCAGTCCCTCACTTTTCTGGATCCCTCCATGCCCAGGGTGCCAGTAATAAAGGGGCTTCTCAGAATCCTCTGACCAAACACAGTCTGCAGGGAATGAACTGCAGGTATGAGCACAGGCTGTAGAGTCTGCAAAACTCAGTGTAGATTCCGGGTGTACTCCTTTTCTGGGCTGTGACCTTATACAATTCTTCTCTCTGCAGTTGGCCTCAGGTCTAAACAGGGATATCAATAAGTCCTCCCCTAGGGTGGGGAGATCAGAGAGGTCACGTGTGTGCTGTGCATCCCCTAGTGCCCAGGCAGGTTTCAAGCCTCTGAATCAGATGCCTTTTCTATGAGGGACATGATGATAACTCGGCTTCTTTGCCCATGTCCACAGATACATGTTTGAGGGTGGCTGAAATTAATATAAGAGCAACACATAATGGAAGTGCTTCACAGGGGATCCCTGGGTGGCTCAGTGGTTTAGTGCCTGCCTTTGGATCCTGGAATCCCAAGATCCAGTCCTGTGTTGGGCTCCCTGCATGGAGCCTGCTTCTCCCTCTGCCTGTGTCTCTGCCTCTCTCTCTCTCTGTGTGTGTCTCTCATGAATAAATAAATAACATCTTTTAAAAAAAGGAAGTGCTTCACAGCCTTGTTACTGGGCTTAACACACATAGACCATGGACCAGAAGATCTGGGTTCACATTCAGCCTCTCCTTATCAGACTGACACTGGGCAACTTGCTAAGATCACTAACTGTGATATGGAGAAGACAGCTGTGAAGAATGGATAAAAGTAATAAAACACAATGAATTGAATTAACTAATATGTTATAGACTGTATTGGAAAATGTTGACAATCTATAAAAACAAATGAGTAATATAAGCAAAGAGATGGAAATGCTAAGAATCAAAATGAAGTGCTAAAAATGAAAAAAACATGGAGAATGCATTTGATAGGTTCATCAGTAGACCAGACATGGCTGAAGAAAGAATCAATGAGCTTGGAGATAAGTCAATAGAAACTTCCCAAATGGAAGTGCAAAGAAAATAAAGAATGAAAAACATGGTACAGTATATCCAAGAACTGTGGACAATTACCAAAGATGGAATAGATGCATAATGGAAATACCAGAAGGAGAAGAAAGAGGGAAGAGGAGAAGAAATATTTAAAATAGAAATGGCTGAGAATTTTCCAAAATTAACCACTTACATCAAACCCCATATCCAGGAAGCTGAGAAAAAATAGAATAAATACCAAAAAACTACACCTAGGTATATCATATTCAAACTTCAGAAATCCAAGAAAGAAAGAAAATCTTCAAAGAAGCCAGGAAATGGGTAAGAAAAACAACTTATCTGTAGAGAAACAAGAATAAGAACCACATCAGACTTCATTTCAGAAACCATTCAAATGAAAAGAGAGTGAAGTGAAATATTTAATGTTGAAAGAAAAACATCCCACCAACTTAGAATTTTGTATCTGGTAAAATTATTCTTCAAAAGTAAAAGGAAAGTAACGACTTTCTCAGATAAACAAAATTGGGGGGAACCTGGTTTGCAAGAAACGTTAAAAAACATTCTCCCAAGAAAAAAGGAAAATGGTACATAAGGGTCAGAAACTCCTATTTCCATAAAGAAAGAAAGTATCAGAGAAAGAATAAATGAAAGCAATATAAAATCTTTTATTTTTCTTATTTTTAGGTGTTCTAATAAATGTGTTCAAAGTAATAACAACAATGTCTTGGGTGTTACAGCATAGGGACAGAATGGAATAAACATTAGCAGCGTCTTAAGGGCTGGGAAGGAGAAAGGAAAATACTCTGTTAATGGGTCACCGCACTACCCACGAAGCAGTACAGGTGTCATTTGAAAGTAGGCTTAGATTGGTAGTAAATATAAATTGTGAACTCTGGAGCAGCCACAAAACAAATAATTTTAAAAGAGCTATAACAGACATGCAAAGAGAGGAGAAAAAAATGGAATCACACAAAATGCTCAATGAAAACCAGAGAAGACAGAATAGGGGGGAATATAAAAAAAGAAACAAAGAATAAGTATGACAATTGGGAAACAGTTATAAACATGGTAGATATTAATTCAACTATCAATAAGAACTTTATTATTTTTTTTAAAAGATTTTTAAAATTTATTCATGAGAGACACAGAGAGGCAGACACATAAAGGAAGAAGAAGGCTCCCGGCTGTGAACCTGATATGGGATTCAATCCCAGGACCTCAGGACCACGACCTGAGCCAGGTGTCCCCAGTAAGTACTTTAAATGTGAATTATCGGAGGGAGAGAGGGGAGTGGTGCCTGGGTGGCTCAGTCGGTTAAGTGTCTGCCTTTGGCTCAGGTCATGATCCCAGAGTCCTGGAATTGAGCCCCACATCAGACTCTCTGCTCAGCACGGAGCCTGCTTCTCCCTCTCCTGCTGCACCCCCTACTTGGGCTCTCTCTTTTTCTCTGTCAAATAAATAAATAAATAAATAAAATCTTTAAAAAATAAATGTGAAATACCAAAATATACCAATTAGAGACAAACTCTTAGAGTGGGTTAAAAAGAACAAGACTCAACTCTATATTATCTACAAGAAATGCACTTTAGGGGGATCCCTGGGTGCCTCAGTGGTTTAGCACCTGCCTTCGGCCCAGGTGTGATCCTGGAGTCCTGGGGTCGAGTCCCACATGGGGCTCCTTGCGTGGAGCCTACTTCTCCCTCTGCCTGTGGCTCTGCCTCTCTCTCTCTCTCTCTCTCTCTCTCTCTGTGTGTGTGTGTGTGGTGTGTGTGTGTGTCTATCATGAATAAATAAATAAAATCTTTAAAAAACTTAAAAAAAACGCACTTTAAATATAAAGACATTGAGAGGTCAGCAGTTAAGGATAAGGAAAGATATGCTATGCTAGCACTAAAAGAAAGAAAAGAATAGCAATATTAATATCAGACTTCAGAGTAAGAAATTTTTTAGAGATAAAGAGGGGGCATTACATAATGATAAAAGAGACAATTCTCCAAGCAAATACAATAATCTTTAATGTGGGTTGTTCTTAACAATAGAGCATCAAAATATGTGAGGTAAAGGATATTTAATGGTAAGAAAACAAACAACCCAGTTAAAAATTGGCAAAATATCTGAACAAATGCCTTGCCAAAGAAGATACACATAGGGCAAGTAGCACAGGAAAAGATACACATCGTATCTCATTAGGGAATTGCAAATTAGGACATTAATGAGTTATCCCCATAGCCCTATTAGAATGGCTGCAATTAAAAAAACAAACAAACCTGACAATACAAAATTCTGGTCAGTCTGTGGAGCAATAAGAACTCTCATTTTTTTGCTGCTAGGAATGCAAAATGTATGATCAGTTATGGAGGAACCCCCACCCCCTTGCCAAATTTCATATATTGAAGCCCTGATATGACTCTATTTGGGAGTAGGGTCTTTAAGGAACTAATTAAGGTTAAATGGAGTCGGAAGAGTGGGGCCCTAACCTGATAGGGCTGGTGTCCATGTAAGAAGAGGAGGAGACACCCGAGAGCTCTTTCTCCTTCTCTGTGTGAGCAAAGAGGAAGGGCCAAGGGATAACACAGCAAGAGGGCAGCTGTCTGCAACCAGGAGGAAAGCTCTACCAGAAATCAAATTTGTCAGCGTCTTGATTTTAGACTTACAGCCTCCAGAACTGTGAGAAAATAAATTTGGTTGTTTAAGGACTCAGTCTGTGGTATTTTGTCATGGCAGCCCGATCTGACAAATGCAGTCGCTTTGCAAAAATAGCTTGGCAATTTCTGAAAAGTTAAACATAGTTTTACCATATGATCCTGAAAGCCTATGTGTTTATTGAGCTGAAAACCTATAGCTTACACAGAAACTTGCACATAAATGTTTATTGCATAATTGCCCTAAACTGAAAGCAACCCAGATGTCATTCTACATATGAATGGACAAAAAAGCAAAACAAAACTGTGTGTGTGTGTGTATATATATATATATGTACACACACACACACAATGGAATTCATTGATAATGTGATGAAAGAAATAATGTATCAAGGCACAAAAGACATGGAGGATTCTTTTTAAAATTTATTTATTATTATTATTTTTTAAGATTTTATTTACTCACGAGGGACACAGAGAGAGGCAGAGCCACAGGCAGAGGGAGAAGCAGGCATACAGGGAGCCCAATGCAGGACTCAATCCTGGGACCACGGGATCACGCCCTGGGCCAAAAGCAGGCTCTAAACTGCTGAGCCACCCAGGCGTCCCTAATTTATTAACTTTTTTTTATTAGTTTCAGAGGTAGAATTTAGTGATTCATCAGTTGCATATAACACCCAGTGCTCATTACATCACATACCCTCCTTAATGCCCATCAACCAATTATCATTTTGCCCAACCCCCTCTAGCAACCCTCAGTTTGTTTCTTAGAGTTCAGCATCTTTTATGGTTTACCTCCCTCTCAATTTTCATCCTATGTTATCTTTCCTCTCCTTCCTATATGTCTGTCTGATTTGTTTCTTAAATTCCACATATGTGTGAAATCGTAATGGTATTTGTCTTTCTCTGACTTATTTTGCTTAGCGTAATATTGTCTGGTTCCATCCACATCATTGCAAATGGCAAGATTTCATTCTTTTTGATGGATGAGTATATATATATATATATATATATATATATATATATCTTTTTTTTTGAAGATTTTATTTATTTATTCCTGGGAGAGACACAGAGAGAGAGAGGCAGAGACACAGGCAGAGGGAGAAGCAGGCTCCATGCAGGGAGCCCAATGTGGGACTCAATCCCAGGACTCCAGGATCACACCCTGGGCCAAAGGAAGGCGCTAAACCACTGAGCCACCCAGGGATCCCCTACTTTCATCTTCTTTATCCATTCATCTGTCAGCGGACATCTGGGCTCTTTCCATATTTTGGCTATTGTGGACATTGCTGCTATAAACATTGGGGTTCATGTGCCCCTTTGAATCAGTATGTTTGTATCCTTTGGATAAATACCTAGTAGTGCAATTGCTGAGGTAGCTCTATTTTTGACTTTTTGAGGAAACTCCATCCTGTTTTCTAGAGTAGTTGCACCAATTTGCATTCCCACCAACAGTGTAAGAGAGTCCTGCTTTCTCCACATCATCACCAACATAAGTTGTTTCCTGTGTTGTTTTTTTAGCCATTCTGACTGGTGTGAGGTGGTATCTCATTGTGGTTTTGATTTGTATTTCCCTGATGCCAAGTGATGTTGAGCATTTTTTCATGTGTCTGTTGGCCATTTGTATGTTGAAGAAATGTCTGTTCATGCCTTCTACCTATTTCTTGAGTGTTTTTTTTTGTTTTTTTGGGTGTTGAGTTATGAAATCAGTACACCTACCTATAATTTCTGAAACCCCTCTGCAAGATCTATTTTTAAGAATAAAAATTTTGGGATCCCTGGGTGGTGCAGCGGTTTAGTGCCTGCCTTTGGCCCAGGGCGCGATCCTGGAGACCCGGGATCGAATCCCATGTCAGGCTCCTGGTGCATGGAGCCTGCTTCTCCCTCTGTCTATGTCTCTGCCTCTCTCTCTCTCTCTCTCTGTGACTATCATAAAAAAAAAGAATAAAAAATTTTAAAGGAGACAAGTAGTATGAAGATGTGCTTTCACGTGACTATATTAATGATTACCTCTGAAACTACTTGCTGGACTAGAGAATGGTTGTATTTTACACTTTTAAAAATATCCCAAATGATGCTATAAAGGGCCATCCCTGACTTGCCCTTCCACAAAATGTTTATAAGAGTTTTGTGATGATGATGATAATGATAATAACAGCCATTATGTATGTCAGGAGCAGTAACTGTGCTAAACCCTGTGTAAAGCACTTTTTATATTACTTCCAGTGAGATGTATATTGCTATTTTTCCAGTTTTATTCACTGGGTTTGAATTAAAGTATCCTTTCTTCTCAAACTGGAGTCAGTATAGAATACCCTGGGGGGCTTATGGGAGCCCAGATCACTGGACCTCACCCCTAGTGTTTCTGATTCACTAAATTTGGATGGGGCCAGAGAACTTGATTTTTTTCACAAATTCTCAGGTGATCCTAAAGTTCCACAGAATAAATGCTTAGATGATGATGATGATGATGATGATGATGACTGTCTCATACGGTTCTTGCCATGTAGTTATTAGCTTTTCACATACATACACAACAGATAAGTTTATTAACTATAAAGTATGATGATTATTTACTCTTCACTAAGTGGAATTGGATCATCATAAAGGTCTTCATCCTCATTGTCTTCATGTTGAATGGATGAGGAGAGGAGGAGGAAAAGGACGGGAAGGTCTTGCTGTTCCGGGGTGGAGACATAGAAGAGGTGGAAAAGTGGAAGGGGAGGCAGGAGAGGCAGGTACACTTGATGTAACTTTGTAGAAATACATCACAATTTTTGTCTTTTTTGCTTTTTCCTTTCTCTAAAAATGTTTCTGTACCTTACCAATCCTTCTTCTCATTTGCTTTATTTTCAGTGCTCGTATCATAGAAGAGTCCTTATAAAGGAAGTCAAAAGCAGTCTTGAATAATGCTTCTGCCCAATTATCTCATGTCAATTTGTTTTCTGGCACTGCTTCTTTTACATCTTTTTTCTTCATCCTCTGGCACTGGTTTGGAAGCACTCATCTCCATGAAGTCATCTGTTCATTCCTCTGGCATGGCACCTATTAGCTCTTGAATTTCTCCAAGATTCATATCTTGAAACCCTTCACCCCTCCACACCTTTTTTTTTTTTTTGCCATATCTACAATCTTTTTCATTATTTCCTTGATTGACTCTGTCATAAATCCCATAAGACCATGCACATCTGGACACAGTTTCTCCCTCCCACAGCAGGAATATATTGTTTTGGGATGAATGGCTTTCAAGGCCTTTTCTGTAACAACGATAGCATCTTCAATTGTGTAATCCTTCCAGATTTTCTTGATGTTCTGTCTATTGTGGTTCTCTTCCATAATGTTAACAGTCTTTTTCATAAAGTACCATGTGTAGGGCAGCCCAGGTGGCTCAGCGGTTTAGCGCCGCCTTCAGCCCAGGGCCTGATCCTGGAGACCCAGGATCGAGTCCCACGTCGGGCTCCCTGCGTGGAGCCTGCTTCTCCCTCTGCCTGTGTCTCTGCCTCTCTCTCTCTCTCTCTCTCATGAATAAATAAATAAAATCTTTAACAACAACAACAACAACAACAACAACAACAACAACAACAACAACAACAACAACAACAACAACAACAACAAGAAGCCGTACGTCTGTGTTTGGAACTTCACCACCACCAGGGATCTCCTACCAGAAAGCGCGCTGCCGAGATGCGGTCCGGAACTACACTACCCAGAAGGCAGTGCCTGTGACGTCGACGGCGGGCGCCCAGCCAATGACAGCGAGCGGAGAGGGGCGTTCCTGCCGCGCCGTGGGCGGGACTTCTGGCGTCTTCCCCCTGGACGCGGGTCGGTTGCCGCAGGTCCGCGTCGGGGCGCCGAGCCGAGGCCGCTGCCCGGAGGGGTCGTCCTGACCGAGCAAAGGACAGGCACGGAGGAGCCCAGGACCCGCCTCCGCGCTTCTGTGTGCGCCGCGACGCCGCCTGTGCCGGGGAGCCTCGGCGCTCGCGGGGGAGTCCGCACAGCAGACACCGAGGGCCCGGGCCCCGGCTGCGGGCTGGGCGGAGGGGTCGGCCGGGCGCCGCTCCCCGCAGTCCCGCTCGGCCCGTGGGCCTCATGGCGGCGCCGGTGAGTGGAGGGTCGCGCGGGCCCACGCGCGCTGGGGTCGCCGCCCTCTCGGTCTTCGCCGCCCCTCGTTGGTGCCCTTGGACCTGGAGGCCCTGGAGGAACGCGGCGGGGCGCGCGGGTTCTGCGTCCGGGCCCGGGGCTCTAAGGGGAGGCCCCTGCCGCCTCCGACCTCAGCTTGCCCCTTCCCTGCCCTGGGTCTCGGTTCCCTCGGGTCTAAAATCGGAATAGCGGGTGCTGACGACTATTGAGTCTCGGGTGAGCGAACCGGACAGGCTCTGTGCGTGTGACCCGGGGCGCATCACTCCGGACGGACTCGCCTGGTTCCTCTGCTCCGGGGCTCACTCCAGGGACAGCGCGGCCTTCGGGCCTCTACCCAGCCGGAGAGGAGAAGGGAGCCGCGGGTTTGTTTTTTTTTTTTTTTGAATTGCTGCTTCTCTGGTGGTAATTGAAGGTCCCTGGGCAGGCGGGGGGAGGCAGGACAGTCGCCAGGTTGAACTCTGCAGATGCCGCCTGCGTTTTACAAGTGAAGCTGGTTTGCAGCTTGCAGCTGTGAATCCGTTTTCCTGTTTAACACATTTTCTTATTCAGGCTCCCCCACTTTCCAAAGGTTTGGATTTTGCCACCGGCCTCTGGGAGAGACAACATTAGTAAGGCAAAAACAAGAATCCTCTTGGGATTCCTTTTGGTTGGTGGAAACAGGTGATGATGTAAGTTCTTCCTAAAAGTAAAATGACGGGAACTTTGAGAAAGTGGGGGATACTTTTTTTTTTTTTCTCTTAAAGATTTTATTGATTCATTTGAGAGAGAGAGAACACAAGCAGGGGGAGTGGAAGAGGGAGAAGCAGGCTCCCCCACCCTGTCCAGGGAACCGTATGTGGGGCTCCATCCCAGGACCCTGGATTCATGACCTGAGCTGAAGGCAGATGCTTAACCGACTGAGCCCCCCAGGTGCCCCAACACTTTTCACTTTACTGCCATTTTGGCTTAGGAAAGTTTTCATAGGAACACTGTGCTTTCAGATAGTGTGTGTGGAAGACTATCAAGAAGTGTACTTGAAGAGTGACTCCCATTACGATTTTCGTTAATGATGGTGTACAAGGGGCAGCCCGGGTGGCTCAGTGGTTTAGTGCCGCCTTCAGCCCAGGGCGTGATCCTGGGGACTCGGAATCGAGTCACACGTCGGGCTCCCTGCATGGAGCCTGCTTCTCCCTCTACCTGTGTCTCTGCCTCTCTGCGTTTCTCATGAGTACATAAATCTTAAAAAGAAAATGATAGTGTACAGGAATGCTGTGTTTTTTGGGTTGTAAACACACAATAGGCCATAAGTTACTCTCCAGCATGACACCGTGTTTACTCTTATCCTAGCCCTGACCACCTTCAGGACCTACCTTAGTTACTAATCTTTTTTCACCTGGCCTGCCTCATTTCAGTGTCCTCTCAGTGAGGCCTTCCCTAGTTGCTCCAGCTAAAGCCCCCTCGTGTTTGCAGTCAATTCATTCTCTTTTGTTGTTTTCAGAGCCCTTCACTCCATATGACTTAATCTTGCTCATTTGTTTAATTTCTTGTTGGAGATCTTTCCATATCCCCAGAGTGTGAGCTCCTGTTCTCTGCTCCGTCTCCAGGCCCAGAACAGTGCTGGGCCTATACCTATGCCCAATAAGTGATTGATGAATGAAAGATATTTCCCTCTGGGACTCTGTCATACTTAGATTAAATCTGACACACACACCCCCTTCCTGCCCACGATGGCTGGACCTGAGGGACCTGGGTTCAAATCTTGCCCCTTCTCATTAGATGTACACCTCTGGCCCACTTGGTTTTGAGCCTCAGTTTGCTGCTTATGAGTTAGAGGTGAGGGCGCTTCCCTCATGGGCTGGGCTGTGAACAGTGAAGGAAATTTGTGAACATGCATTGAGCACTGAGTGTGCTGGGTGCATGGAGGGGCTTTAAAAATATTGTAATTCCCGGGCAGCCTGGGTAGCTCAGCGGTTTAGTGCCGCCTTCAGCCCAGGGCGTGGTCCTGTAGACCCGGGATCAAGTCCCACATCGAGCTCCCTGCATGGAGCCTGCTTCTCCCTCTGCCTGTCTGTCTGTCTCTCTCTCTCTCTCTCTCTCTCTCTGTGTCTCTCATAAATAAAATCCTTAAAAAATATATATTGTAATTCCTACACCAGCCTAGTGAAGCATTCAACTGTTATTGTATTGATGTGGAAGTTGAGACGGAGAAGTTAACGTGTGTTTCAGGAGCGTGATTCTTGAGGCTGGATTTAAACTCCACGAGTCTAGCTTCAGACCTACAGACTTTAAGTTGCTTTAACACAGCATCTGAAACCCCAGATGCAGGCAAGCAGTGCATATAGGTCACAATGTCTGGATCTGTTATTTGAATTATTCTTCCCTACTCTTAAGACTAACATCCCAGAGCGCTTACTATCTGCTCCTTACCACCCATGTAAGATTATCATGGTTTCGTGTCTTTCTCCAGTGGCTTCCTAAACAGGAGGCTTTTCTCTCCCACATCCTTTATTCTGTCAGAGGCACCACTTTCTTCCCTCCTGAGCCCAGCACAGAGCTAGGTTCTCAGGAGATACTCAGGGGTTCAGGCCTCAAGTCTTTCTGGACTTCCCTTGGGGGCCAAGCAATAGGCCCTCATCTCATCTAGTAGATGCACAGCCACTCATCACCTCTGTTTGATGTTCCAGGCATTGGTATCATTTAAAGATGTGGCTGTGACCTTCACTGGGGAGGAATGGAGACATCTGGACCTGGCCCAGAGGACCTTATACCGGGAGGTGATGCTGGAGACTTGTGGGCTCCTGGTCTCACTGGGTAAGGACTCCACACTCTCCTGAGTGGTACCCCCAGGCTTTCATTCCACCTTCTCTCTATATAAGCATGGCCGATTGAGAAGGCGTCTGGGACCTACCTTCCTGTCTCTCTACAGCCTCAGCATATTCTGGACTAAGCTTTTCATTGATATCCCTGTGTCTGCAACAGGGATTGTTGTATAAGAAATACATTCTTAATAAAAGCTGGCCTCAATCTGATGTCCTTATTCCAGATTCCTATAATAGGTAAGGTGATTGGTTCAGCTTGATTGGATCAAATGTCCTCATAGCCCAGTTGGCAGGACCTGTGAATTCTCGAAGAAGTGGGTGACAGACACACAGATATTTGACATCAGTGCTACTGGTGTCTAAGCAGCAGTCTTAGCTAAATGGCTTCTTTGGCCCCTGATGCCTGCACAATTGTCCCTTATTTCCCAAGGCCTATGCTTTCCTTCTCTGCTGCTAAGGGATATAATTTTAGAGGGTGTACAGACACATCATCAAATGGCATTGATGGGCACCTAAGAACGCTCTTCCTTATTCCCTCCTTTCTTGCCTTCCGATTGTTGCTGCAAGAGTCTGGGCTTGATGTTGGGTCTGTTAGCTAATTTCCCCTTCAGAAAACACAGCCTGAGGAAGCAGCATGAGCTTCCTGGGACTAATACAGTTCTTTTGATTTTATTGTATTTTTATAGTAACCTTTCACCTAGCCCAAGTGACCTAATATCTATAAAGTGTTTAGAATACAACTGGGAACATAAGCAAATGTGACACATGTGCTTATTATATGTACTAACTCAGTAAATCCCATATATTCATATATTCAATATTCATATATTCCCACTGAAATTTTAAATGGCCAGTTTACCCAGAAATCGGTCTGAATATTAATTGAATGGAGGCCCACGGTCCCTCTTTTCCCAGACATCCAAATGGTTACCATGACAGGGCTCTCCCAGGCTTGTGTCCACCTGGTCTCTCCCAGGTCAGTCATCAGCACACTAAGTGGTGTTAGTTTGTGACCGTTGTGATAGGTTGTTGAAAGGAGATGCGCAGGAAATAGCATTCCAGGTGGAGGAGAAGCCAAGTCCCATAACAGAGATGAAGGAAGGTCTGATTGGACTTTGACACTGCCCCAGCACTGAGCTCAGTGCCAGGTTTCTAGCAAACATCAGTGGACATTTGCTACATGACAACTGGATGCATTCTGGCCTGCAATACAGGATTTTCCAGTTGGAATTTCTGTGGGTCCCGGTGCCTTAGTCGCTGGATTCTCTTCGGAGTCTTCCTGTCCTCAAACCTTTTCATTTTGCAAAATGCTTTTGGGTGCAGGTGCCAGAAAACCTCCTACTGATTTCACACCTGAAAAATATAATGACTTCACCTGATGAGAAGCCCTGAGATGATGCTGGCTCCTGGCCTGGTAGATGCCAACCTGGTTGTGTTTGTTTGCTTTCTCCCTTTGGTCTAGGTCATCAGGCCATTGTCCTCTAAGTAGCCATAGGATGCTACAGCAGCAAGTAGGGCAGCAGGTCCCCACCTTCAGCTCTGTCTTCCCAACTTGGGTTAAAGGCTTTCTCTTCGGAATGGGTAGCAGGTTTAGGTCATGGCCAACCTCAGACAACTGAGTACCAGTAAATCGACCCAGCAGTAGACTTTGTCCAATGTGTTTAGCCATCCTTGGGCACCAGAATCACCTGGGGAGCTTTTACAAACTTGCTGTGTTTTGTCCTTATGCCCAGAGATTTGACTTCATTCGTTCTGTGTTCAGAACCAGACATCTCTAGGTAGTCCTGATCCACGGAGAGGTTGAATCCGTCTGACTTAATTAGGGAACAGCCTTCTGGAAGGTGTGAAGTTTCCTTTCTGGAGTTTCATGGTGGCATGTGAAAGGTGTGTACTCCTGTATACTTGAGACTTTACCTTTTATCCTTACCTGTGTACCCATGCCCCATTTGTTTCTCCATGCACAGGGCATCCTGTTCCCAAACCAGAGCTGATCTACCTACTGGAGCATGGGCAAGAACTGTGGTCAGTGAACAGAGGCCTCTCCAAAAGCACCCATACAGGTGGGTGGCTCAGAGTCTGGCAGATGGGTGTCATGGCAGAGGGTTTCATGGCAACGGACAGACTACCCAGGGGAACACTGTCTGAAATTCCATTGGCAACTTCATTTATGGCCTTCCTGTGGTCTTGGTTCATGATGTAGTACTCCAGCTTTGTTTGCCCTGTTTTTCTATCCCATCAAACTCCTGCCTTTATTAGGGTTAGGATTCAGTATACTGAGTAAGATCAGGCTCTAAATGCTTGGCCACTCACCAGCCTCATGACCCTGGGGAAGTTGCATGATCTCGCTGTACCTTTGATATACAAGTCAAGCTAAGTTAATCCTCTGCTGTAAAAGATAAACCCCAAAATCTGGGTGGGTCAACAAATAAAGAGTTTTTTTTTTTCATTCACAACATGGTTAATGTGGATCTGCAGGGGAACTCCATACCACATAGTTATTCTAGGGGTCCAGGTGCATTCTGTTGACAGTATGATGCCCTGGCATCATCCACCTGGCTAAGAGGAATAGGAGGGAAGGGGAATACAGATGGCCCCCAACTTAGAGTGGTTCAAATTAGGATTTTTCCAGTTTGCAATGGTGTGAAAGCTGTGTATATTCAGTAGAAACTGGACTTCGAATTTTGAATTTGTATCTTTTCCTAGGCTAGCGATACTCTCTCCCGGTACTGGGCAGCAGCAGCGAGTTGCAGCTCCCAGTCAGCCATGCAGTCGTGTGGGTAAACAACCAGTACACTTATAGCCATTCTGTTTTTCACATTCAGGACAATAGTCCATAAATGCATGAGACATTCAGCACTTTAATATAACATAATCTTTGTATTTGATCATTTTGCCCAACTATAGGCTAATGTAAGTGTACTGAGCACATTTAAGGTAGTCCAAGCTAAGCTATGATGTGCGGTGGGTTAGTTGTATTAAATGCATTTAGATAGGTTTATTGGGCTATAACCCCATCATGAGTTGAGGAAGATCTATAATGATATCCACTTGCACACGTACATCACTTCCATTCACATTCCATTGACAAGACCTGGGCATTAGGCTACTTGTTACATCAAACTGGGAAATGTGGTTTAGCTTTGTGCTCAAGGAGAAGGAGCCAGGGATATGAACAAGTCCTCGGTCTGCTAAACTAGCCTACATTAGAAAAAGTAATGATAGTTTCTGCATTGTCAGATTATTTGGGAATGTAATTAGATAACAGGAAACTGCTTATAGCACACTGCCTGACCCAGAGTAAATGACAAAATAACAAAAGTTATGTTTGTAATATTCATGCATTGTTAGTCATAATCATGATATCTCAAACTTCCTTTCCCAATTCAGAAAAGACAGTCCTTTCTGTTTCTGCAGATTACTATCTCTGACTATAACTTTGCATCCCACCCTCTTCCACTTTCATCCAATCATTTATTTATCTACACATCCATGTCTGTCTCACACCTTCTCCCCCTCTGCAGTTCTATATCTTCACTTGATTTGGCCCACTCCTCCCATCTTCCCATTTTCAATTACTAGTCTTACCATTCAGCAAGTCAAGAAAGCCAGGAACAAAAGGACGATCCCACAACACCTCCATCTTTTTCATACCCTCTCTCCAGCCAGCCATTCCTGACTCTTACCGTGTTCTATCTGATGTATGTCCTGACTCTGTCACCTTCACCAGGTCTGTCAGTTCCACATTACACCCTAGTCCAAGCTGTACTTGTGTCTTGCCTGCAATGTTGCTAACAGATTTCTGACTGCTGTCCCCATATCTGGTCTGTATCTCTGGTCCATTCTTTGTTTTCCATCCTCTTCCCCATCCACTCACCCTTCTTCCAGATATCACCACACCTAACTACCAATAATTCAGCCCGTGACCTACTTCACATTGAGGAGAGGCTCACACATGGCTTTCTTACCTTTTAACCCTTACAGACTCATCCTGTAGCTTCCTTCTCATCCCTGTGGAAGGGTTCTCATGGCAAATTCCACCAGGAGAGTCTAGGTCACACTTTGTCTGCCTTAATTATCTGTCCATCTAATATTACCACAAACATAGCTTAAAATATCACTCATTTACTGTTTCTCACCTGTGGGTCAGAGGTCTAGGCTCAATTTGGTGGGATCCACTACAAGCCACAGTCAGAGACACCTTGCGACATGTCCGCTTCCTTCTTCAGATCAAGTGATGGTGGGAGAGACTCCAGCGAGAGGGATGCAACCAACACACAACCTCATCTGTTACATTCCACTGCTTTGCCATATCCTATTCTTTAGAAGCATATCAAGAGCCTGCAGCATTCTGCCAGAGGGCATCATAACAGGGTGTAAGCACCGTGAGGTAGGAATTACAAGAAGCTGTACATGACTCTGTTGCACCTGGGACCTTGGGTCTTCACTTATTTCCTACCTCTTCTGTATCTTCACTTTCTCTCTACTCAATATAGAAAAACATAGAAGTTTCTGACGCTTGGGGGAAGCATGAAACAAAAAAACACTCTTGGCTCTCCAACACATAATTGTTGACGACTATTTGACCTGAACAACCAAGCTTCTGGGAGCAGTTTTCTCGTTCTCTGAAGAGTCAGCTCTGCAGGACTTCTGCGCTTCCCCTTCTATTTTACTATTTTCTTTTAATTGCTGTACTAAGGTATAACTTATACATAGTGAATATACAAATCTTAAAGGTTCATCTTTATGAAATATTACATAAATAAAACCAAGTATCCACCACACAGGTCAAGAAATACTTCCAGCACTTCACAGGTTTCTTTTGCCCCTTGTTAATATTCCCTTTTATAAAAGTAGCTGGCATTCAACTCAATCATTGTAGATTAATTTTAAAGACTTAATACATGGAGCCTCATGATACATAATACTGTTATAGCTGTCTTTTGATAATCATTATGGCTCTGAGGCTCCCTCGTGTGGTTGCAAAATGAGTTATTTCTTAACCATGCAATGTCTCAGTGAATGAATAGATTATGTGTATCCATTTTCCTGGTATTTGGGAATTTTTCAGAATATTGTGAAGAATGCAGCTATGAATATTTTTTTTATTGGAGTTCAATTTGCCAACATCTAGCATAACACCCAGTGCTCATCCCACCAGGTGCCCCCCTTGGTGCCCATCACCCAGTCACCCCAACCCCCCACCCACCTCTTCTACTACCCCTTGTTCATTTTCCAGAGTTGAATATTCTTTTTTTTTTTTTCAGAGTTGAATATTCTTGATTATATTTTTTGTTGGATGTAAGCACATTTCTCTTGGGAATATGCAAATAAGTGGACTGGCTGGATCATGGTGTCAGTATATGATTAACTTCAGTAGAAACCACGAAAGAGGTTTTTGTATTGTTTTAAGATTTTATTTATTCATGAGAGACACAGAAAGAAAGGCAGAGACATAGGCAGAGGGAGAAGCAGGTTCCTTGTAGGGAGCCTGATGCAGGACTTGATCCCAGGACCTCAGGATCATGACCTGAGCCCAAGGGCATATCTTGGTTATTGTAAATAATGCTGCAATAAACACAGAGGTGCCTGTAACCTATGTATGTGATTTTATAATGGCATTATAACTGACATTCTGAAAACGGACTTTAAAATTACTTCATTGTACTCATGTGTACACATGCTTTTTTTTGAACTTTACAAAAAGTATATTATAGTTTATATTGTCTTATGTTATTTGTATTTTTCATTCAACAGTGTATTATTAAGATTGTGCATGTAGTATACTTCATTCATTTTTTTCTTGTATAGTCATTTTCATGATTATAACACAGTGTGCTCATGTATTTTCATGTTTCCAGTTTTTAATACCCACAGAGTGCTGTTGTGCAAATTCATGTACAGATGTCCTCATGCAAATGTGTAGGAATTTCTCTTAATAGGGTTCCTAGGGCTAGAATTTTTTGATTATTATAAGTGAGCAAAAGGAGAACTTCACTAGGTACTGCCCTGCTGTTTTCTCAAATGGTATCCTACCTGTTTATACTTCACCTGCATTATACTAACAATTATGTGGATCTGTGTCCTTTCCAATACTTGATATTGTCATGTTCTTAAGTTTTTTCAGTTGGGTGAATATAATTTGATATCTCACTGTGGTCTTTTTGCCCTCCCCATATACCCAAGAAAGCTGAGAACCTCTTCCTTTGTTGATTGGCTGATGTATATCTTCTGTGAAATGTTAGCTCATACACATATGCTTAGTTTTCATTTTGTTTTGTTTGTTTTTTTTTTTAATTATTTATTTATTTATTTATTTATGACAGTCACAGAGAGAGAGAGAGAGAGAGAGAGAGAGAGAGAGAGAGAGAGAGGCAGAGACACAGGCAGAGGGAGAAGCAGGCTCCATGCACCGGGAGCCTGACGTGGGATTCGATCCCGGGTCTCCAGGATCGCGCCCTGGGCCAAAGACCGGCGCTAAACCACTGCGCCACCCAGGGATCCCTAGTTTTCATTTTGGATGTGGAACGTAGAAGTTCCCAACTGTAATTGTGGTTTTGTCTATTTTTCCTTTGAACTCAGTTTTGGCTCTGATATTTGTTGCCTATAGATTTAGGTTTGTTAGGTTTTCCTGGTGGATTGCTCTTTTTATCATTCTATAACGTCACTCTTTTTCTCACTCTTTACTTTGCTCTGTGGTCTATAGTATCTGATATTACCTTACCCTTATTTGCTTTTTTAAAAGTTATAGTTTAGTCAAATTGACTAGTCTTTTCTTTTATAGATAATGCTTTTGTATCTAGTTTATGAAATCTTTCACTTTCAAAAAGATAGTCATTTTTATGATTTACTAAATATTGTTAATGTTGAGCTTCTGACGGCTAGGTCTTAATCAGTCTGGAGTTCATTTTTGTGTGGGGTGAGGTTAGGAATGCAATTTCATTTTCCCCCATATGGGAAATCACTTTTCTGGATCCATTTATTGAATAGCCCCTCCTTTTCTCATTGGGCCTCTCTGCTACTTCTGTCATATTCCAAAATTCATACATTTCTGAGCTTTTTTTTTTTAAGATTTTATTTATTCATGAGAGACACAGAGAGAGAGAGGCAGAGACATAGGCAGAGGGAGAAGCAGGCTCCTTGTGGGGAGCCTGATGCAGGACTCGATCCCAGGACCCCGGGATCACGACCTGAGCCAAAGGCGGACACTCAGCCACTGAGCCAACCCAGGCACCCCCATTTCTGAGCTCTTAATTCTGTTTTTCCCTTTGACAGTTTGATAGTTTATCTCAAATCTATCTCTACATTGTACTACCTTGATGTGTATAATCATCATAATCCGAATTCCTCAAAAGGCAAGATTCTCTTCTTTATTCTTCTGAGAAGGTAGCCTGGTCTATTTGTTCTTTTATATAAATTCCACAATCACATTGTCCCTATTCTTGAAAAACTGTTGGGATTTTATTTGCATAGATGAATTTAAGGACAACTGTATATTACCAACCTTCCTTTTCATATAGATCTTCATTAATGTGGTAAGTTTATAATTCTCTTCATCTAGATGATATCCATTTGGTTTCTGTTCACCTCAGTCTTTACTTAGGTGGGGTCTTCACTCAGACGAACTAGACTCAGTACGCCCACCCAGTAGTTTCTCACTCCTCTTCACTTTGCCTGGCATCCAGCATTCTCTCAAGACACTGCACGATGTACTTGCAGTTTCTTTTAATTCCTCTGTCAGGGAATCCCTACTCTCCTTTAGAGAGAAGCTCCCATAGCACCTTTTCCAGGTAGCCTGCACTGACCTCTTTCTGTCTCCCATGTGGCCAGGTTAGGTGCACCTTCCCCGTGCTGTCATACCATGAGATGTTAGAGCACAGTCTTTACACACTGTGTAGTCATTACTCTGCCCACCCTCCTCCATTCTGGAGAGTGAGGACTCATCCCCATTGCAGATTCTCTGTGCCCTGCCCCAGCTTTTCTTTCTGGGTAACCTTTTAAAGATGTCAAGAGTCCAAGGATTAGTGAAGAAAGAAATTGTAAATGTGGGCTAAGATGTATATAAATGCCATAAGCATTAGAGGGATAATTTTCATCTTCATTCTACCACTCAAATATAATTGTTCTGTGTTATCACTAATAGACACCTTTCTGTATTGGATTTCCTTCAGGTGAAAAAGCAAAACCTGAGACCACAGAGCTTACTGCTTCTCAGCTGGCCTTCACTGAGGAAGCCCCTTTTGAGGAACAAGTGACACAGGGAGTCGCAAGGGATTCCAGGTTGGGGCAAGCAAGGGATCAGGAAAAGCTATCAGAAATGCAGGAAGGGAGCTTGAGGACAGGAACAGACCCCCACAAGGAGACATGCACTAGGAAATTGACCCGTAAACATGATGATTTGGAGACAGATGATCGTTTGTGTTTAACGGTTTTACAGGAGCGAGTCACTGCACAAGGTGATCTACAAGAACATGAACAAGGACTAGGAAAAGACCCTGTGATAGATGCAAGGAATAACTTGTATAAATGCAGAGAATGTGGGAAAAGATTTAGCAAGAATTGGGCCCTCGTTCGTCATCAACAGATTCATGCTGGAGTCAAGCCTTATAAATGCAGTGAATGTGGGAAAGCCTGTCGTTATATGGCAGACTTCATTCGACATATGAGGTTGCATACTGGGGAAAAACCATACAAGTGTATTGAGTGTGAGAAGGCCTTCAAACGCAGGTCTCACCTCACAGAGCACCAGCGCATTCACACTGGAGATAAGCCCTATGAGTGCAAAGAATGTGGTAAAACTTTTACCCACCGCTCCTCTTTTAACCAGCATAATATGACTCACACTAGGGAAAAGCCTTTTTTGTGCAAAGAATGTGGGAAAGCTTTTTACTACAGCTCTTCCTTTGCTCAACACATGAGGATTCACACGGGAAAGAAACTCTATGAGTGCAGTGAATGTGGGAAGGCTTTTACTCACCGCTCCACTTTTATCCAGCATAATATGACCCACACAGGAGAGAAACCCTTTTTGTGCAAAGAATGTGGAAAAGCTTTTTGCCTCAGCTCATCCTTCACTCAACACATGAGGATTCACACTGGAGAGAAACCCTATGAGTGCAATGACTGTGGAAAGGCCTTCACTCATCGCTCCACTTTTATCCGGCACAAGAGGACTCATACTGGAGAGAAACCCTTTGAGTGCAAGGAATGTGGGAAAGCCTTTTGTGACAGCTCTTCCTTAATTCAGCACCTGAGAATTCACACTGGTGAGAGGCCCTATAAGTGCAGTGAATGTGGAAAAGCCTTTACACACCACTCTGTTTTTATCCGACATAATAGGACCCACAGTGGAGAAAAACCTTTGGAGTGTAAACAATGTGCAAAAGCCTTCTACTACAGCTCTTCCTTTACTCGACACATGAGGATTCACACTGGCGAGAAGCCCTATGTATGCAGAGAATGTGGAAAGGCCTTTACCCAGCCTGCAAATTTTGTTCGTCATAATAGGATCCACACTGGAGAAAAACCATACGAATGCAAAGACTGTAAGAAGGCTTTTTGTGACAACTTTGCCTTAACTCAACACATGAGAACTCACACTGGGGAGAAACCCTTTGAATGTGGTGAATGTGGAAAAACCTTTAGCCACAGTTCATCCTTCACTCACCATCGAAAAATTCACACCAGAGTTTAAAGGCCTCTTCAGGTTGTTTACTTCAATCAATTTTAGTGACCTCATACTGGTGAAATATCTTTTCTTTTGAATATAACTATTCAGGAAAATCTTTTGGCCAGAGAAATATCTTGCTTGTTACTGATAATTCACACTGAAGGGAAACCTAATTGTCACCCCCGTGAGAGCTTTTTGTGGCAGGGCATCTCAAGGGTCAAATTAGAAATTGACCCAGCCTAGACCCTTACACTACCCCTGAGAATCATCCACAAGTGAGACCCAGTGGTTGTATCTTTGGGAAAAGTGTCAGCAAGAATTCTATGTTTATACTATAAAACCATCTCAAGAGTATTTTAAAAGTGCAATGAGTGGTAGAGGAGGGGATGTAGAAGAGAAAGGAAAAAGAAAAGCATATATGGCTTCTTTCCAGTTTTCCCTGCCAAGGTTGTAATAATTTGTCATTACGGCTGTAGTGGGGGGTGTTGGGCATATGGAGGATAAAAAGACCTCACCCGCATCGTGTTTTTAATATATCCATTATCAGGAGAGTTGGAGCACTGAAGGCAGCTGTGCTGCCAACATTTTTTGAGAATATTCCTTATTCTAAAACATTGTCATTTTTAAGTTTTAGGAGCATAAATGTTCGTGAGAGGTTTAGAAGCCTGAGTCATGAAATACTTAGACACACACAGACATGTATATTTAGTCAATTCTTGTTACTCATTGTAGTCATATTCTATAAATTCATCACAAACAGTGAATTCATGAATACTGAACCACTGCTCCTAGAGGAAATGCAAATTTAGGTTCACATTTTCATCAACCAATTAATGCATTATCTGTCATGGAATTTTTTTTTCTGTTTATAGGCATCTGAATTTAATATATGTTTCATATAAATTATATGCAGGATTATAAAAACACTTCAATTACATCATTTTTGTAGTGTATTGTTATTACACTACTAATTTAACTTAGTCATACAGTTACCACAGTTTAGTACCCACAATAAACACAGTAAACCGTAGAGTAATATGAACACCTACACTATGCTATACTGTACAGTCATGCAAAGAAAGTCCAGGAAAAAAAGGTTAAAATTAATCAAAGATTAACATTTAATAAAACTAGTTTTGATAGCGCTGTGGGCTGTGTGGTGGGGGTAGTGCACTCTGGATAAACCTCTCGACCATGGCTTGCCCTGAGAAAACCAATGTTGTAGCTGATGGTACTCGTGCAGAAGAGGAAGATGATGAGTCCGGAAGACCAACATCTAGCAGTTCTACCTCAGGAGTTTGACTCTTGCCACTTGTTGGTGACACTGGCAGTGTTCTTTCCTGAAGTGGCTTGAAAAATTGCATGAGGCTGCATTCAATGATAGGGTCACATTGTTTCACATCATGGAAAATTCTTCCAAGGCAGACTTTCATTCTGATATTACAGCTGCTGTGAGAGGGCTTATTCACTGAGTGGTAGACTGGTTTTTCAGCACCATCCTCATCACCGACTTCGGTGCCTTGTTTTGCCATCTCTTCTAGGTCTTTGTGGGCTCTACTACCCCTTCTGCCAAAACTTCTTCCACACCTTCCCTCATGCCACTGAAGCTTTTCCCACTATTTGCCACGTGATATGCATTATATGTTTGATACTCTCCTTTATACTTCTTGTAATACTTTCAAAACCTTTGAAATTTTATTTTATTTTTTTTTAAAGATTTTATTCATGACAGAGAGAGAGAGAGGCAGACACACAGGCAGAGGGAGAAGCAGGCTCCATGCAGGGAGTCCGATGTGGGACTTGATCCCAGGTCTCCAGGATCACGCCCTGGGCCGAAGGCAGGCACTAAACTGCTGAGCCACCGGGGCTCCCCAAAACCTTTGAAATTTTAAGTTTTACAGGCAGTCTGGCCATTTTCCCAGACGTTACTGATAGTAGTCTGCTTGATATGATCCCAGGCTCTGCACCACAATCACTGATAGTTCATGTAGTGACAGACTTCCAATAGTCCTCATGATGGTGTCCTTGTAGGTGTTGTGTGCTTTACTGTAAAGTTCCCTCATGCTGTGCACCGTGAAAGCTTTATTACGTCCCGATGGAGAGGTTAAATGACAGACTTGCTGTGTAGGGGTATGGAAAGTACATCTAGGTTGGGGTGGGCATTTGCAAGCTCTTCGTGGCAATGGATCGGGGCATTATTCAAAATCAATACAACTTCGTGGCAATGGATCGGGGCATTATTCAAAATCAATACAACTGGAAATAGTCCACTTTTTGGATGAGCAGCTGTGGAAGCAATCCTGGAATGTTTCTGACATCTCCTATGTTACATGTCAAACTCCTGAACCAGAGTTTCCTTTTAAGTTCTTGTGAATTTGGAGTTCTGTACACCTTGAGGGTTTGTACGTAAAGTCTGTTGCTGTTGGTATTGACACACAATAGCAAGATTGCATGGTATCTGGATAATTTGAAGACTGGGATTTGGAGGCCATTTGCATTATATAGGTTTTATTTGCCAAGAGCCTAGTAAAGCAAGTCAGTCTCCTTGGCATCAAAATCTGCTTTCAACATAACACTGTATGAACATTTAGCAGGTATTTTAAAGATTCCACAGCATCTTGATCTGCAGGACCTGCCTTCTCTGCACACTGTTCATATTCTATTGCCTCTTGAAAATGTGCAAGCCAGCTAACACTAGCTGATCCGGGTTTAACATTTTCCCTATCTCCGTAACATGACTAAATTTTGGCTTTCTGCCTCATGACAATGCCTTCCCAAACTTTTTAAATGGGTCTTCATTTTGCAAATCCACAACTTTACCTGCTTTTCCATCTTTTTTGTAGCTTAACCACAAATTATAAAAGTTACTTTTAACATTTTCTGGAGTGGCTTCATGTACAGACCAGTGAATTTCTTCTTCCTACTTTTGGATGTGCCGTATTGTTGATTCACTCACACTGAACTCTGAGCCAACAGCAGCACAACTCCTGACTGAAGGTAGCCCAGCTAACTTAACGTATTTTCTTTATGGTCCATGAAAGCCTTTTGCATTTAAAAACCCTGGACAGCCCTGGATGCCTGCATGGCACAACTGGGTGTCCAACTCTTGGTTTTGGCTCTGGTCCATGATCTCCGGGCCATGGGATCCCAAGTCCTGTGTTGGGTTTCACACTCAGTGCAGAGTCTGCTTAAGATTCTCTCCCTCTCCCCCCATTCTGTTCATCTCTCATACGATCTTTTTCAAAAAAAGAAAGTATATGCAAATTAGAAGTAAATGATAAAGCTAATAGCAGAAATGGAAAATAAACAAAAATACACTAAAAATGGGTTTTTAAAAGGTTAATGAAATTGACAAACCCCTAGAAAAATTGACCAGGAAATTAAAAAAAAAAATTTCCAGTGTCAGGAATGAAGGGAATCATCAGGAATCATCACTGCAGATTTGACAGAAATTAGGATAAAAAAAAAAAGAACAGGATAACAAGTGACCATAAACCATTGTATGAGGAAAATTGCACATCCATGTGGTTTTCCTATAAATTGTATCAAAAGTATAAGCTATAAAAAAAGTATAAGCTATTTTACTAAGGTTACACAACTTTTGAAAACAAAGATGGAAACTTTCATTCATTCTATAAAGAAGCTCTCATTACCCTAGTTAAAACAATGAAATTTAAAGATTAGTATCCCTCAGGAACATGGACATAAACATCTTTTTTTTTTTTAAGATTTTATTCATGAGAGACACACAGAGGCAGAGACACAGGCAGAAAGAGAAACAGGCTCCCCGTGATAAGCTCAATGACGGGACTTGATCCCAGGACCCCAGGATCACACCCTGAGCCAAAGGCAGATGCCTAACCACTGAGCCACCCAGGTGTCCTGACATAAACCTCTTTAATGACTATTTCAGGAAATAATCCAGCCAAATACAAGGATAATTTTGGGTGGGGTTTGTCCCAAGAATTAATGCTTAACATTTAAAGAATCCAATCAATGTAATTTATATTTACAGAATAAAGGAGAGAAGCCATATTATTATCTGAAATCTGTAAGTGAAGTAATTGACAAAATTCAATGCTTCATGCTCAAAGATTACTTCAAAGTAATCTCCACCAAAATAGAGATTGGAGGGCATTTCCTTGATATGATGAAACATATACAAAAAGCCTTCAGCTAATAGCATACCAAACACTTCTCTTAAGATCTGGATCCTGGAAAGGATGTTCCTTATCTTCACTGGATTCAATATTTTACAGCGTGTCAGAGCAAATGTAAAGGTAAAAAGAAGTAGTAAAAGGCATATTGATTAAAAGGGATTATGTAAAACTCTATTTACAGAAAACATGAATATATTTTTAAGAAGTCCTTTTTTTTAATTTGTTTTTTATTTTTATTTTTATGATAGAGAGAGAGAGAGGCTGAGACACAGGCAGAGGGAGAAGCAGGCTCCATGCACCGGGAGCCCGACGTGGGATTCGATCCCAGGTCTCCAGGATCGCGCCCTGGGCCAAAGGCAGGCGCCAAACCGCTGCGCCACCCAGGGATCCCTATTTTTAAGAAGTCCTAAGAAATCTACAAGAAATAACCAGAAGCATGGAGTGAATTTAGCATGCTTCCAGGATACAAGGTCAATATATAAAAACCAATTGTATATTTTATATGCTACCAGCAAAGATCTGAAAACTAAAATTTAAAAGATAACATTTACAATAGCATTTTTTATTTTTATTTTTTTAAGATGTTTTATTCATGAGAGACAGAGAGAGAGGCAGAGACACAGGCAGAGGAAGAAGCAGGCTCCATGCAGGGATCCTGACACGGGACTCGATCCTGCCCAGGATCATGCCCTGGGCTGAAGGCAGCACTAAATCACTGAGCCACCCAGGCTGCCCAACAATAGCATTTTTTAAATCTCATAAAGTACTAGAATAAATTAGGAGATACTGTGTAAGACCTGCACACTAAAAAGTACCAGCAGGGGTTGGCAAGCTTTCACTATAAAGCACAATAGGAAATAATTCAGGCTTTGCAGAAGTGGTGTCTGACATATTCTGGTGTTTTTTTAAATGTTAACATCTGAGTAGGGGGATAGGGGAACTGCATGACAGGCGTTAACAAGGGCATATGATGAGATGAACATTGGGTGTTACAATATTAGTAAATTGAACTTAAAAAAGTGAAAAAAAAAGTTAACACCATTTCAAGCTAATTGGCATTACAATAACAAGCCATGGGCCAAATTTGACCCACGATCTGTCATTTCTGGAACTCTGCTACAAAATAAGGAGAAAAAATTTTTAAAGACTTAAAGGAAAAGTACCAACTAATGAACTAGCAAAGTTAATATTGGTGAGTTGTTCCTCTTGACTGTGACCTTGAAAGCTGGTCTGTGGAATTATTACAAGAGATATTGGTGCCCTTGGGGCAAAAGGCTTATAAGCCAGGATAGATCCAGTGCACAACTGGTATGCGCCTGTTCATGAACCTGAAAGACCTCTCATAGCTGCAAGGTTCATACTGAAAAATGTTTGATAGGGATGAGTTACCAACTCACAATCCCTGTAGTACGTTTTCTGAGACTGAAGCCTCATGTGGCCAATGGTAGACTTACGAGTTGAGCCAAAAAAAGATCTCAAAGGCAGTGACTGCTCATTAAGGGTATGTAGCTGTACTAAGTATCAAAAAATGGTAATACAGGTGCATACCACAGTCTGGTAGCTAAATGCGTGAGCCCTGGAATCAGACAGCCTGGGTTAAAATTCTTGCTGCATTACACCTGTGTGACTTGAAAGTTCTAAGGCTTTCACCAAATTTGTGAAAACAAGGGAAGAGAACCTGTCTGTCAGAAAAGGATGTGCTGTGGTGTAGTATCTATGTCTCCACTGGCATTCGGAAACCTAGTAGTCCAGCTGGTGATGCTCATGACACTTGCCTTTCCAGAGTGACCACAGAAAAGGCGCCCCTGGCTCCAGGAACTAAGGAGGAGCTAGAGTGGCCTTTGGAGGAGGTGGTGTTCTGAGTCATGACCTACTGGCAACAGAAGGGGTAGGGGATAGGTTGTGAGAATTAACTGGTGGCTCCTGTGGTCATTACCTGAAAGGAAGAGACTGGGGTAAATTTACTGCCCTCCCACCTTAGCACATACCCTGCTGCAGCCATCCCCTACTGTCTGACACACCATTTGAGTGAGACACGGCCAACCCCCAGTCTCCCCACCTTTAGTTTTTTTTACCCCAACCTCCCATAAGCCATGCCCAAGGCATTGAGCAGTCTCTGCCCTCTAGTGATCACTGGGGGGAGGGCTAGTGACCCCCAACCACAGGTTTCCTCTGTTTCTGCCCTCCGTTTAGGCGCTAAGGTGACAGTCATTCAGGGTCTTGGAATTTATCGTCTTTAACGGTCTCACTAAACTGCCAGGCCCAGCTGGTGTCAAACACCTGCAACCAGCAGCAAGAACAGAAGTGCTAGAAAGTCCTGCTGGGATTCAGCCCCTGGGCCTTGCCCTTTGGCACTTTTTCCTCATGCCCTTTGCTGGTGTAGGCTCAGCTGGGTGTCCCGTGTTCCAGTGCCATGCCACAGCATCAGGCTGGAGAGTGCACGGTTTGCCACGGAGGAGCAGGTAGCTAGGAGAGCTCTCCAAATGTCACACGACACTTCCAAGACCCAATTGCATGAACTCTTCTTCATGGGCAGCTTCCTCAGCAAGCTTCTCGCTTGTGCTGTCCCTGGCCCTCAGCACACATGTGTCCCTCTTCTGGCAGAGATTGCCCTGCTGCCTCTGCTGCCCCTCCCCTTGGCCCCTTTCCTAGACAGTTCTGCCCGGATCCACTGCCTTTGCCTCTCCGTGTCCCATCCCCCTAACGGGTAGTATCCGATGAGGCAGCCTCAGCAACCCTCTAAAGGTCTTGAGGGGACTGACTCCCCGAAGAAGCTGCTGCTCTCTGCATGTACCTCAAAGTGTGTGTCCACTCTGGAATGGTAAAGATCCTTCCTAGGGCACACAATGACTCTCCTTCCTTTGTCACCTAATCAGGTAGTCCCCTCTATAAGGCGAGGGCCAGCCAATCACCCTCCAGATCCTTGCTTAAAGGAGACTGAGCTGAAGTCAGGAGTGTGAAGGAAGGGGATTGTCAAAGAAAAGTGTGCAAAGGGCAGGACTACCCAGAAGGGGGTTCCCATAGCAGTGGGTATGTACCATCAGCATCTAGGCTCCTGGTGACAGGTGGAGTTGTCACATTTTGGGGAGCATTCTGAGCCTCAGAAGGGAAATCTCTATTCGGAGACGATAGCACACACACGTCCCATGAGCTCCTTCCCCAAAGGCCATGCCTTCAGCAGCTCATACAGCCCTGCTGGAGGCTTCATGCCTCTGCAGGGGTGGTCCAGGTGCAGTGGGGTTCTGGCCCAGCCATATTCTCTTCTCAGATGCTAGAGAGGTTGAGAAAGAAAGAGCATGGTGAAAGCCCCTGACTTAGCTCTCTACCCTAATTGAAGTCAAAGAAGAAATCTCAAGAGAGAAAAGCTTTCAGATACCCTGTCAAGGAGAAATTCTCCATTCATACCTGTCAGTCGTGGGCTCTCTAAACAGTAATTTTCAGTGCCACAACTGCTGCTACTGCTGCCACTGCTGCTGCTACTGTCACTGTTTTGGGCTCAGAGGGAGCCTGCTCCCACCTCCTACCTTCCTTGTATGGTCATTGCTGAAGACCTCAGCTTGGAGAAAAACAGCACCAATGGAACCACAAGGTTGGAGGCTAAAACTCAGACCACTTTAGACAGCAGTGCCACTCAGCCTGTCTGTTCCTTCCTCTGTCTCTTGCGGGGAATACAGTTACTTTGCCATTGGTCACTCTCCCCTCGCAGATTCCAGAAATTGCCAAATCAGCAGTCATGGACTTGACTGACTTGTCTATGGGGGCCCAATCCTGTCTACCCCTTTACTTAACCCCTACACCAGATACTGATCATGAAATGGGATGCATAATTTCTAACTCTCCTTTTGCTGCCACTGCCATCATTGCTCACTTTAGATTCTGACCCATTTTTGAGGTTCCTCTTAACAATGAAAAATAGAGGCCCTTTGCATTCCAATCCCTCAGTCATGTTTGCGGGATCTTCTGCTTCTCGTACCATTCCTCCTAAACACCTCATCCCTTTCTATCTCCCTTCCATAGAATCGAGTCACCTACACCTGTGTGTGTGGATTCTCCTTCCTTTTTCTTACAGACTCCTCTTCAAGTCCCTTTCACCAGTGTCCCTGTCTTCACCAGCCAGCCCATCACTGCCTCCTCAGTCACCCTCAACATCCCAGCGGGCACCATCTGCGGATTGGGTGGACCTCAGCGGGTGCTTTGGACTTGGTGTAACTGGCGTAGACACAACACCACTCTGCCTTGCCAGGCTTTCATTTTCAGATTTCCACCAGGATCCTGCATGAGCTCCATCCCATGGGACCAGCTTCTCCCAGTGTGGAACAAATAACTCCTGCAAAGGCTCCAGTTGCCACCAGCCCACCGGCTTTTATGGCTAGCAGCCCCACTGGCACTTTCACCCTTCCCTTTAGGGCAGGAATCACCCATTAGCTGCAAGTTGGGAGCCTATGTGGACAGCAGCAGGAAGCCACTCTCTTCAGTGCCCCTGGTTTTGTTTTTTGTTTTTCTGGTCCATCTACCACTGCTTCTGCAGTAGCCTCACTCCAAGACTCTTCAGACTCGCCAACCAAGCCTGCCTTTGACTCTGATGAAATCGATGTGGATACCATGCTCAATTCCCAGCCTGCTATCTTCCTGCCTCTTTTTGCCAGCTTTAACAGCTCTTCCCCTTTGGGAAAGCTGGCAGCCCCAGCAGAACCTACATACCTAGCCTATACTATAGCAGTCCTGGAACCCAAGCAGTCAGCTTTTGGGAGTTTTGACACCCCTATGTTTCAAATTTGGCATCTCTGTCAGCACCCAGCCAGCTTTTGGTGGCACTTCAGTTGTTTTCCCCAATGGTATGGCCACTCCTTCCTGCTCTGGAGCTGCCACCAGCATGCATAGCACTGAAGATCACTGCTCACTTTTGCTAGTACTACTACAGACCCATTTGGGTTTATGGGATTTGCTACCTTATGGGTAGTGGAAGCTTTGGGGTCATTGTGGATGTCCCAGACTGTAGCTTCATGTCTGGAATACTCAGTTTTGGAGCAAGGCCAAGTGTGACACCAGCACCACAGCTCATGTTGGGAGGTGCTGTCAGTCTGTTGTATCCCTATTGCAATTGGAAAGGCCAGTACTGCTGAGAGCAAATCGGTCCATGGAAACACTTTCCTTCCTACCTATAATCAGAGCACCCAGAGCCAGCCCAGCTATCACATGCCTACTACTACTGGTCAAGAGAGCGTCAATGAGAAGGAACACATGCCATAAGACACTTTTGTTCTTCCTGTGGTCAGATCACCTGGAATCCATCCAACCAGGGTACATCTACTGTAGCCAAGAGGACAACATCATACCTGTGTCTGGGGGGGCTTTATGTTCCTATCTGCAGTCAGAGGTCTTGGGTCCCACTGGAAGGAGCACATGTTTTACAATGGGAAGGGCTGACCCCATAACTGTGTTTGGAGGATTTTTTTCCTGTATCTGGTCTGAGCACTTGGGGCCCATCTAGTCACAGGAAACCTGTTACTATTGGAGAAGCCTCCACCACTAAAAGATGTATGTCATTATACATCTGTTCCTGTCCTCCATCAGACACCTAATGTCCACCAGGCCAGAGCACATCTGTTGCTGTCTGAAGGGCTAGCATCATACCTGTGATTGGAAATGCTATGTCAGGGTACTTGATGGACGTGGTCCAAAACACAGGTGATACTGTAGGAAAAGGCAGCACCATAGCTGCCCTTCTGGATATTTTTGTTCTCTCAGAGCAGCTGGGGCACTCACAGTCAGAGCACATCTGTTGCGGTCTCATGAGAACATCATACACTTTTAGGAAGATTCTCTATTCACAGGAACATCATACACTTATAGGAAGATTCTCTTTTCACAGGAAATCCTAATTCACAGGAAAATAGGAATTCAGGAATTCTCTATTCACATCTTCACTCAGAACATTTGGAGTCTACTTAGAGTACTCTCTTTGAATAGTGAACACCACACCAAGGATATGTCCAAATTTCAGCACTTTTGTTGCTGTCTTTCAGAACAAATGTAGCTCTGGCATGGGCATGGCAAGCAACGCTCTCACTTTGGGTCACCATTATCACCTGCCCAGTTTTCTTTGGAGACAGAAGTGTTGGATCACCAACCCTTTCATTTTCTTCTACTGAAAGGGAAACAATATCTCAGCAAAAGCTTTCTAGAAATGGTGGGTGACCACTAATTGCCATTAACAGGGAGAGGCTCAGCCCCTCTAGTTATGTCAAACGAACTTAACCTACACTCTGTACTCTCAGAGCAAGCTGAAGCCCAATACCTCAGGGCGTTTGTATATGTGTAAAATGGTGTGGTTTCAGATGAGGCTGATCCGAAGTCAACACGCTGACTGACCACGAGAAGTTCCCCTGTGGCAAGAAGAAAGAGATCAGTAAGTATCAACCATGTCATACCTGGTTGCAACTGCTAACCTAGCAGACTCAAGCTATGGGCCAGTTTTCCTCTATTCTTGGGTAGGCAGGACCTCCTGCTACTACCCAAAGCTGTCCCCTACTGCATTTGCATTACCCATTTGCCTCAGTGGGCTTCTTTCTTACCCAGATTAGATAATATATAATATGACAAATTATGCATCATAATGTACTATATTATGTAATATACATATAACACATATACATTATTATATAAAAATATATAATATTATATATTACAATATATTAGGATATACCACATCCTATTTGCCGAACCACAGAACTTTAAAAAGTTAAGCCTGACTCCACACATTACCATTCACACAAGTCAATTTTTCCTCCACAGTTGAATAAAAGAACAAAAGATGTATGAACAGCAGATAAATTAACGAGAACAAGAAAAAATATATGTATATGGTTATGGTATAGCCACACTTTACAACTGCACATGCTGAGGTCCGAAACCTCTCTTTTAAATGTAAGGGATGGCAACCATGAGGAAGTGAAGTTCAGAGGCGAGAGAGATGGGTGGCCCTTTCCCATCACTCTGATTTCACTGTAGGTCAGATCATCCCTAATGTGCATTAGCAAAACACACTTAATAATTTTTAAAAATAAATGTTGTCATTTGTGTCTTTTTTAAAAAAAAAGATTTTATTTATTTAACAGAAAGAGAAAGAGACAGCCCAAGGGGGCGGGGGGCGGGGGAATGGCAGAGGGAGAGGGAGAAGCAGGCTCCCTGCTGAGCAGAGATTCCCAATCTGGGGCTTGATCTCAGGATCCTAGGATCATGACCAAAGGCAGGTGCTTAACCAATTGAGCCACCCAGGCACCCATTGTTTGTGTCTTTCTCTTTATTTTGAACTTAGGCAACCATCCCCACACATAATTCAACTAGAGAGGATGGATATGGCATCTAGGCTCTCTTGCCTTAAAGAACAAAGGGGAGAAAAGCTCACCACTGCTTTGTAATTATTGGAAATTTTAGGTTTAGAATGCTTCATATAGCAGTGTTTTCATGCTCCGTAAGAATTCGGAAAAGATTCCTTCTTCAAGAGAACTACTAGATATAGCCTGTTTGGAAAAATAATTGATCTGGCATTGCTCTAAACCTCTAAACTAGCAAATCACAACAGTTATAATTTCACCCAGTTCTGGCAGGCTGTAGAGTCCCCCTGTATCTCCACTACTTAACTCTTGAAAATACACTGCTTTCTAAGACAATTCATATCCTATAAGAACTATCTGAAGCTGGGAAAAAAAGAAAATATAAGCAGTTCCCTCATCTTTTACATATCATTTTATTAAATATTTATCCAGTTGATGATTCTACACTAGACATCATGCTGCCAGAGCCTAATAACAGAGTTGAGAGACCTCTCTTGCCTGAAAGGAATTTACAATATAGTAGGAGAGGACAGACGAATATATCAAGGTTAAAACTGGAGGGGTTGTTGGTAGGGATATGGGAGCAGGTAAGAAAGACATAAAACTAAGAATACCAATTCCTCAGAAACTCCATCCAGAAAAGAAGAGGGGACTTTCAATTCCACATTGAAGGAGCTGGGAAGTCACTACTCTGTCCTAACAAGGAGAGAAGCTGAACAGACGGAAAAGTCAACTACTCTTTTTAGATCTGTGAGAGTTAAGGACACTGCCCCTAGGATTGGAAAGACAGGTGAATATAGGGCATCATGGTTTACCAGAGACTCTTGAGTGGAAAAACCACTGTGGGAACCAGTGCCAAGGTTGGAAAACTATATTGTATGGCTGGAGGTTTCTGTGATTTGTCCCGCGTAACTGATCACGCTGACCTGCACGTACACAGGCAGGCTAAAGAGTATTGTTTATGAGACTCGTGCCACATAAGTGACTTTGGAAGCCCGGTTATTGACAGTGCTGGCCTCCAGATCAGAACTGGCCCTTCTAGGGACATCTGGGTGGGTCATGATCCTGGGGTCCTGGGATGGAGTCCTGCATCGTCCTTGCAGGGAGCCTGCTCCTCCCCCTGCCCGTCTCTGCCTCTTTCTCTGTGTCTCTCATGAATAAATATATAAAATCTTCTAAAAAATTAAAATGAAATAAAATAATATTATGTGTGGTTATCTATCTATGGTTATATATGCTTAGATATAGGTGGAATGAGTGACAGCAATGATACAAGGAGGGAGTATTTGGATTATTTTATTATTTTAAGGTACTCACCTGTGAGGTGGTATAGTATTACTTAAAGATAGACTTGTGTCAGTTGTAAATGTATATTGTAAACTCTAGGGCAACCACTAAGAGGGAAAAAGTGAAATATACCTGATATGTTTAAAAAAAGGAAAGAAAATGGAATAAAACAATTGTGACAGAAAAAGCAGAAGACAAAAAATAGGAACATAGAAGAAAGCAACAAACAAAAAAATAAGAAATATTAATCCAACTATATCTATGAACGGTGAAATAAAATGGAGTCGCTTATGTCAAGGGGTTTTATTATTTATTTATTTATTTATTTATTTTAAATAATAAATTTATTTTTTAATGGTGTTCAATTTACCAACATACAGAATAACACCCAGTGCTCATCCCGTCAAGTGCCCCCCTCAGTGCCCGTCACCCATTCACCCCCACCCCCTGCCCTCCTCCCCTTCCACCACCCCTAGTTCGTTTCCCAGAGTTAGGAGTCTTTCATGTTCTGTCTCCCTTTCTGATATTTCCCACACATTTCTTCTCCCTTCTCTTATATTCCCTTTCACTTTTATATTCCCCAAATGAATGAGACCATACACTGTTTGTCCTTCTCCAATTGACTCACTTCACTCAGCATAATACCCTCCAGTTCCATCCACGTTGAAGCAAATGGTGGGTATTTGTCGTTTCTAATGGCTGAGGAATATTCCATTGTGTACATAAACCACATCTTCTTTATCCATCATCTTTCGATGGGCACCGAGGCTCCTTCCACAGTTTGGCTATTGTGGACATGGCTGCTAGAAACATCGAGGTGCAGGTGTCCCGGCGTTTCATTGCATCTGAATCTTCGGGGTAAATCCCCAGCAGTGCAATTGCTGGGTCGTAGGGCAGGTCTATTTTTAACTCTTTGAGGAACCTCCACACGGTTTTCCAGAGTGGCTGCCCCAGTTCACATTCCCACCACATTCCCACATTCTCACATTTTCTCCGCATCCTCTTCAACATTTGTAGTTTCCTGCTGTCAAGGGGTTTTAAAATGGAGCCAGGAAGCCCAAAAGATGGGCTTTTTTGTTTTAAGATTGTATTTATTTGAGACAGAGAGAGAGAGAGAGAGAGAGCATGCACAAGCAGAGGGGAGGGGCAGAGGGAGAGGGAGAAGCAGGGTCCCAGCTGAGCAGGGAGCCCGACTCCGGGCTTGATCGCAGGACCCCAAGATTGTGAACGGAGACACCCAGGCACCCTAAGGAGATGGGCTTTAATGCAGGTCCTCTCCAGGTAGAACCTTGAACTCTTGAATTGAACCAAACCACAAACACCCCCCAAGGATTCTGCACAAACGCCTGCAATTTGCTACAGTAATGGACCTATTTTTGCTTAGTGATAGCTGTAGCAACCAGTTATGTTTGGCTGAGATTAGTTTTCTGCTGCCAACACCAATCAAAATTCTTTGTAAATAATGTGTACACGCATTCCTTTTTGTCTTTAAAAAATAATCCATTTTTGCTTCCTAGTGGGACACTATTTGAATTGCTACCCAAATCTGTGTACCCCAAGTTGCAGTTTGATCCCCTGATCAGCAGGGAGTCTGCTTCTCTCTACCCCTTCCTCTGTCCCCCCACCCTGCCCCCAGCTCATGCTCTCTCTCTCAAAAAAATAAATAAAATCTTTAAAAAATAATAATAGGGGCACCTGGGTGGCTCAGTGGTTGAGCATCTGCCTTTGGCTCAGGTTGTGATCCCAGGGTCCTGGGATCGAGTTCCATGTCAGGTTTCCTGTGGGGAGCCTGCTTCTCCCTCTCCTATGTCTCTGCCTCTCTCTGTGTCTCTCATAAATGGATGAATAAAATCTTTAAAAATAATAATAATAATAAATCTCTAAAATATTGTGAAAGAATTTTTAATGTCAGTGGTCATGAGAGTTATTAATCCATTGTGTTCTTTTTTGTTAATGTCTGGTATTAGGGTAATGCTGGCCACGTAGAACAAATTAGGGAAAATTTCCTTCTGTTTTTTTGAAAGAGTGTGCAGAACACTGGCAAAATTTGATAGAATTCACCAGTAAAATCATTTGGACCTGCAGTCCTTTTCCTGGAAAGGTGTTTTTAGTTCTGTTACTTGTTCAATATGTTTCATATCTGTATTCACTCTATCTTATTCATATTTCTAGTTATTTGGGGTGTTTCTTAGAGCTTTATTGAGATATGGTTCAGATACTCATACAGTTTACCCAATTAAAGTGTACAATTCAATGGCTTGCAGTATATTCACAGATACATGCAACTGTAATGGAGACTCACACTCTTGTGTCTCTTGCCTACTCTTACACTACCACACCACTACACTTCTGATACCAAACATGTAGGTTTTCTACGTATCAAGCAATTCTCCAATTCTCAGCAGAGTCCTACAAATTTAGCTCAATTCTGACACCGTCTATCTGGAGATAGTGTCAGATCCCTTAGGTTAAGGGCCGAGTCCCACAAGACCACCCCCATTTCAGGTGCCAACCACAAGTCTCAGGTTGTTACTCGTGCTTCTGATTGGCTATATATTGGGGGTTCCCATGACTTTCTCCACAGGTTCAATTAATTTGCTAGGGCAGCTCACAGAACTCAGGAAACCAGTTTACCTACTAAGCTGCTAGTTTACAATAGAGGGTTTAAAGGATATAAATGAATAGCTAGATGAAGAGATACACAGGCCAAGGTTGGGAAAAGTCCCAAACATGGGAGCCTCTTTCCCTGTGGAGTTCGGGTACACCACCTTATCAGCATGCATTCTGATTCACAAACATGCAAGTTGTCTGAACCCTGTCCTTTTGGGTTTTTGTTACATAGGCACGGCTGACTTAGTCACTGGCTATTGGTGATTGAACTCCATTTTCTCCAGTCCCTCTTCCCAAAGGTAGGTAGAAGGACTGGAAGTTCCAACCCTTTATTGATATAGTTGGTCCCTTACTAACATAACAAAAAATAACTATCACTCTTGTTACTTAGGAAATCCCAAAGTTCAGCAACCATCACCACCAAAATCAGTTAATCACCTCGAAAAGAAACCCCCTCCTGTTCAGCCACAACTCTATCTCCCAACCTTTCCAAGCCCTAGGCAAACCACGAATCTATTTTTTGTGTCAACACAGTCTATATTCTGGACATTTCATTTAAATGAAATCATATAATATGTGGTCTTTTGTGATTGTCTTCTTTCACTTAGTGTAAGGTTTTCAGAGTTTTATCCATGTTGTAGCATAAATCAGTGTTTCACTGCTTTTGTGTGGATACACTAATTTGTTTATCCATTTATCAGTTGACGGACATTTAGATTATTTTTACCTTTTGGCCTTGCTGAATAATGCTATAATCATTCAAATGCAGTTTCTATGTGGTCATATGTTTTCACTTCTCATGTACATATGCCTTGAAGTAGAATTGCTGGGACATAGGATAACTCTATGTTTAATATTTTGAGGAATTGACACACTGTTTTCCAAAGTGTCTGCACCCTTCTACATTCCTACTTAACAGTGTTTGAGGCTTCCAATTTTTCCATATTCTCACCCTTATTTGTTATCTTACTTTTTGATTCTAGTCATCCTAGTTGGTATGAACCGGCCTATCATCGTGGTTTTGATTTGCATTTCCCTGATGACTAATGCTGTTGAACACCTTTTCATTTGCAAATTGGCCACTTATATGTCTTACTAAGGAATGTCTATTCAGATACTTTGTCGATTTTTCTATTTTTTTGTCTATATCTTTCTATTATTGAGTTGTGTTACTTACAATACATATAGATACAAGTCCCTAATGAGATATATGAAGTATACCCATTTTCTCCCATTCTGTGGCTTTTCCTCTCAATTTCTTATTTTTTTAAAAGATTTTATTTATTTACTCATGAGACAGAGACACAGGCAGAGGGAGAAGCAGGCTCCATGCAGGGAGCCCAATGTGGGACTCGATCCCGGTACTTGGGATCACGCCCTGGGCGGAAAGCAGGTGCTAAACCACTGAGCCACCCAGGCATCCCTTGCTCTCCTTAATGACCATCACCCAATTACCCCATCTCTCCACCCACCTCCCCTCCAGCAACCCTTAGTTTGTTTCTTATAGCTAAGAGTCTCTTACGGTTTGTCTCCTTCTCTGATTCCATCTTATTTTTCCCTCCCTTCATCTATGATCCTCTATTTTATTTCTTAATTTCCATATATGTTTGGAAAACAGTATGGAGTTAGCTCAAAAAGTTAAAAAATAAATCTATCTACGATCCAGCAGTTGCACTACTAGGTATTTATCCAAAGGATATAAACATAGTGATTTGAAGGGGCACCTGTACCCTTAAGTCTATAGCAGCAATAGCCAAACTATGGAAAGAGCCCAGATGTCCATTGACAGATGAATGGATAAAGAAGATGTGAAAAAAGAAAAAAAAGAAGATGTGGTATACAATGGAATATTACTCTGCTCATTTTAAAATCAGGTTATTTAGTTTTTTGCTATTGTGTTATATGAGTTATTTCTGTTTTAGATATTAACTTTTTATCAGATATAGGATTTGCAAATATTTTTTCTCACTCAGGTTGGCTTTTCATTTCATTGATTTTTTCTTTTTTTTTTGTGCAGAAGCCTTTTGGTTTGATGTAGTCCCACTTATTTTTACTTTTGTTGCCTTTGCTTTGGGTGTCAAATCTAAAAAATCATTGCCAAAACCATATATACATACAGATACAGATATCTATGTCTATATATCATCTGTATCTGTGTCCATCTTTATCTGTACCTATTTCTCTATATACCACAGGAGTGGACTAGAAAAGTGAATATTGTTAAGTAGTAATTTTCAGCCAGGACCCCAAAAGCAGGTTATGGAATTATTTTAAGATATATTAAAAAAAAAAGATATATTGCAGTCCTTGGCTTTTAAGCTAGGGTGGATACTTCACCCACCTGAAATACATCTCCTCTCCTTGCCTCTGGGAGAAGATCCCTGATAGCCAGCTATGTAGTCAGCTGCAGGCTCAACTAGAAGAGAAATGCCCCGAATTGCTGTGCTGACAATTGTTGGTCCCTGCAAATGTAGGAGGTAAGAAAGAAAAAAAAAAGACATGCAGATTAAATAAAAGTAAAGCTGACTTTATTCAGAGATGTATGATTTACAGAAAATACTATGTGTATGGAGAAAACTCAAAGGAATCTGCAAAGAAACTACCAGAAGTAAAAAATTTAGCGAGGTACACACCCACATATATATACATATATACATATATGTATGTGTGTATATGTATATATTGTATCTCCACATATATCTAGAGGGGGGGGAGGGAGGGAAGGAAAGAGGGAGAGAAGTGTATTTCCCAGGTACTACTAATTACCTATTTAAAAGACACCATTTAGGGGCAGCCTGGAGGGTGCAGCGGTTTAGCACCTGCCTTTGGCCCAGGGCGCGATCCTGGAGACTCGGGATCGAGTCCCACGTCGGGCTCCCGGTGCATGGAGCCTGCTTCTCCCTCTGCCTGTGTCTCTGCCTCTCTCTCTCTCTCTCTCTCTCTCTCTCTCTCTCTCTCTCTCTCCCTCTCTCTCTCTGACTATCATAAAATAAATAAAAAAAAATAAAAGACACCATTTAGGGGCAGCCTGGAGGGCGCAGCAGTTTAGCCCCGCCTTCAGCCCAGGGCCTGATCCCAGGGTCCTGGAATCGAGTCCCGCATTGGGCTCCCCTCTGCCTGTGTCTCAGCCTCTCTCTCCGTGTCTCTCATGAATAAATACATAAAATCTTTAAAAACTATGTTAAAAAATGGTAATACCTGAGGCCTACAGGATGAAGAGGCACCACAGTCGAGTGGCTACATTGAGGAGCTCTGCCAGCCAGGCTGGGTTCCAGGGCTGCTCGGCCACGACCACCTGAATAAGGGGAGCAAAGTTCTAAGGCTTCAATGCGGTTTTACCGAAGTCACACACACACACACACACACACACGCACGCACGCACACACACACACACACGCACACACAGCAGCAGTGAGGAGAACCTGCCCGCTGGGACGAGCCGTGGACAGCAGCTTCCAGGCCGTTGGGGGCATCTGGCTTGCACCTCGGGGACGTCCCCGGCCAGAGCGGGTGCCCCTCCCGGCGCCGGGACAGGAGAGGCTCGTGGGGGGGGTGGGCAGCGGCGGGGGCTCCGCGCTGCCTGAGTGCGGGGACGGAGGGAAACCCTGTCCTCCCCGGGGCTGCCCCGAGGGTCGCGCGGGGGGTCCCGCACCGGGCGCGCCTCCGCCGTGCTCGGCAGTCTCGGCCCGGGGGGGCGCTCTGGGGCCCGACGCCCGCAGGCGGGGCACGGGGCGGGGGGCGCCCGGGCTCGGCTGGCCGCCGGCCGTTGGGCCCTCGCGCCCCGGGCTCGCGCTCGCCGTCTCCGCCACCCGTTGCGGCCGAGGCGCAGGACAGCCGCTGGGCGGCGCGGCCCGGTGGCCGAGCGGGGGGAGCGGGACGGCCCCTGCGCCCCAGGCCGCAGCCCGCACCCCGGGCCGCCGCGCCCCCCGCGCCCCCTCCTCCGCCCCCGCCGCCCCCGCCGCCCCCCAGCAGGGTTTCCCTCGGGGCTGGCACCGCCTCGCTCCCCCTGCGCCCCCGCGTGTCTCCGCAGGCTGCTCTAATGCAGTCCCGTGTCTTACGGCCCCTTAGTTTGCTCGCTTGCTTGCTTTTAAAGAAGTTTTATTTATTCATTCATGAGACACAGAGAGAGGCAGAGACACGGGCGGAGGGAGAAGCAGGCTCCACGCACGGAGCCCCACGCGGGACTCGATCCGGGGACTCCAGGGTCGCGCCCTGGGCCGAAGGCGGCGCTAAACGCTGAGCCACCCGGGCGTCTCTCATTTCTTTTCAATGATCTATTTTTGGCTATTTGGGGCTGCTCATATTGTTTCTGTTTTTTCTTTTCTTTTTTTCTTTTTTCTTTTTTCTTTTTTTACAGATATTTATTTGTTCATGAGAGACACACAGAGAGAGGCTGAGACACAGGCGGAGGGAGAAGCAGGCTCCATGCAGCCAGCCGGCTGTGGGGTCTGGGATCACAGCCCCAGCCCTAGCAAGGCAGACGGTCAACCGCTGAGCCCCCCTGCTGTCCCTCATACTGTCTTTAAGGACTTAAACTTAACCTTTTGATTTTAATGAGAGACCTAAGCATTTTGCACAAGTGCTGTGTAGTGAGCTCGATAATCCCCGTGTTTGATTCTATTTCTTGAGAATCCTACCTTTAGGTTCATTTGGACACCAAGATGAGAAACACGTCATTAGTATAGAAAAATGGGGATCCCTGGGTGGCGCAGCGGTTTGGCGCCTGCCTTTGGCCCAGGGCGCGATCCTGGAGACCCGGGATCGAATCCCACGTCCGGCTCCCGGTGCATGGAGCCTGCTTCTCCCTCTGCCTGTGTCTCTGCCTCTCTCTCTCTCTCTCTGTGACTATCATAAATAAATAAGAATTTAAAAAAAAAGATTTAAAAGGGTTGCAATAGTGTTAACATAACAATAAATTCTCTGAGACTATCTGATCATCCATACAGAAAAAATAATACGTTTGAATACTGGAATACTCACACTTTATCAAGTTTGCCATCCCTGTGATCAGTTTCTAAAGACAAAATAAAGTACACTTCTATCAATGAGAACTAGATGAGGGGAATAGGTAATTTTTTAAAAATATTTTATTTACTTATTTGAGAGAGAGCTTGAGCAGGAGGGCAAGAGGGAGAGGGAGAAGCAGACCTCCTGCTGAGCAAGGAACTGGATGTGGGGATCTTTTTTTTTTTAATTTTTATTTATTTATGATAGTCACATAGAATGAGAGAGAGAGAGGCAGAGACACAGGCAGAGGGAGAAGCAGGCTCCATGCACCGGGAGCCCGATGTGGGATTCGATCCCGTGACCCCAGGATCACGACCTGGGCCAAAGGCAGGCGCCAAACCGCTGCGCCACCCAGGGATCCCTGGATGTGGGGATCTAAATTGGTTCAGCCACTATGGAAAACAATATGGTTGGAGATCCCTGGGTGGCTCAGCGGTTTAGCGCCTGCCTTTGGCCCAGGGTGCGATCCTGGAGACCCGGGATCGGGTCCCACATCAGTCTCCCTGCGTGGAGCCTGCTTCTCTCTCTGCCTGTGTCTCTGCCTCTCTCTGTGTGTCTCTCATGAATAAACAAATAGAATATTTAAAAAAGTAGTATGGTGATTTTTTTTAAAAAAATTGAATTACTATGTGATCCAGCAATCAATCCCCCACTTTGGGGTATATATCCACAGGAAATGAAAATAGGAGCTCAAAAAGACATCTGCACTCCCATGTTCATTGCAGCATTATCCACACTAGCCAAGATATGGAAACAAGCTAAGTGTCCGTGAACAGATGAATGGATAAAGAAGATCTGCTACACACACACACACACACACACACACACACACACACACACACACACAGTGGACTATTATTCAGCCATGAGAAATATGAAATCCTCTTATTTGTAGCAAAATGGATGGACCTTGAAGGCAATTATGCTAAGTGAGATAAGTCAGACAAAGAAAGAAATGTATGCTATCACTTACATGTGGGATCTGAAAAAGCCAAACTTGTAGAAACAGAGTAGAATTGTGGTTGTCAGGGGATGGGGGGCATGGGGTAACTACTGGGGGGATGTTGTTAAAGTGCACAAACCTACAACTAGAAGATGAGCAAGTTTTGGGGATCTAATGCACGGCGTTGTGATTATAGGTAACAATACTGTACTATGTACTTGAAAGTTGCTAAGGGACTAGATCTTAAATGTTCTCACCACAAAAAAAAAATGATAGTTATGTGATGGAGGTGTTAGCTAATGCTATGGTTGATATCATATTGCAATATATAAGTGTATCAAATCAACAATTCCATACCTTTAACTTATATAATTATATCTCAATTTTTTTAATTAGATGAATTAAAATTTTTTTGAAAGATTTTATTTATTTATTCATGAGACACACAGAGAGAGACAGAGGCAGAGACACAGGCAGAGGGAGAAGCAGGCTCCATTCAGGGAGCCCCGTGAGGGACTTGATCCGGGTCTCCAGGATCACACCCTGGGCTGAAGGTGGTGCTAAACCGTTGAGCCACCCAGGCTGCACAAAAAAAGAAAATTTAGGCCTCACCATACCATTTCCTTCTTGATATTTTGCCCTTGAATTAGACCTTGATGACTGAGACTTTTAGGGAATAGAGGCACCAGACTAAGAAGCATTGGACCAGAAGGGAGAGGGCCACCTGGTGACATGGTTGTCAAAACACTAACAAGGTAATTGGGGGACCTGTGTGGCATAGGTGTAGGGAGCCCAGGCCCCTAAAGGATGTGAATTTAGATTAATTGGCAATAGCAACCCCTTAGTGTGATCAATTTGCCACTTTTGTAATGTAAATAGTAGTTCTTTGAGATGCTTATTGGTCTTTCAATGAAACTGGCTTCCTGAGGTGCACAAAGTAGAATGTCCACCAAAAGCCTTCTCTAACAGCCCAGCACTGGCTATTCTAAGAAGTGAAATGGATGCCTTGGTCATTATCTGCAATGTCCGGAACTCCAAAGAGGATAGGGAGAGACCTGGGGAAGCTTCATACAGCTGACTCTTGAACAATGTGGGTCTGAACTGTGCTTACGTGGGGATTTTGTACAGTATGGTGCTGTAAACGTATTTTCTCTTCCTTGTGATTTGCTTAATAACCTTTTCTCCAGCTTACTTTATTATAAGAATACAGTATGTAATAAACATACGGAATATGTATTAATTGACTTTCTGTTATCAGTAAAGCTTCTGGTCAACAGTAGACTATCAGTAGTTAGGTTTGGGGGGGGGAGTCAAAGTTATACATGAATTTTCGACTATGCAGAGGGTCAGTGTCCCTAGGCCCTGTGTTGTTCGAGGATTAACTGTATTGTGGCCTTACTATATGCAGAGACATTTGCTATCTTGATTTACATCTTAGATCTCTGTGAGCCAAGAGATTCTCAGAATTCTTTATACCAAAGGGGGCAAACTTGGACAAGAAATTGTGTTTGTTTGTTTGTTTGTTTGTTTGTTTGTTTGAAGAAATTGTTGATGCCTTTGGCCAGACTAGACAGACCATGGACAGTGACTCAAAAATGTGTAAAAAATATGCAAATGGGGGCAGCCCGGGTGGCTCAGTGGTTTAGCGCCACCTGCAGCCCAGGGTGTGATCCTGGAGACCCAGGATCGAGTCCCACGTCGGGCTCCCTGCATGGAGCCTGCTTCTCCCTCTGCCTATGTCTCTGCCTCTGTCTCTCTCCTCTCTGTGTATTCTCATGAATAAATAAATAAAATATTTTTAAAAATATGCAAATGGAGGGATCCCTGCGTGGCTCAGCGTTTTGGCGCCTGCTTTCTGCCCAGGGCATGATCCTGAAGTCCCAGGATCGAGTCCCAGGTCAGGCTCCTTGCATGGAGCCTGTTTCTCCCTCTGCCTGTGTCTCTGCCTCTCTCTCTCTCTCTCTCTCTCTCTCTCTGTTTCTGTCTTTCGTGAATGAATAAATAAAATCTTAAAAAAAAAACATGCAAATTGGGCCATTTGTTGGCCAGGGCACTCAGTGCTAAGATTATTGCTGAAAGTTTGGTCAACTGTTCTGCTTTTGGGGGTTCTATCCTTTATTAGGGACATCCTGGTTAAGGGCTGGGAAGCAACAACATTCCACTAAGCTCCATCACTTATAACAGTGCAATGCCATACAAACTCCCATTACAGTTCACTTAATTAATCGCATGGGCTCCCTAAGTAGCCAAGGTGTATGGGAGAGTCTTCTTCCAGCACCATACCGTCTGGCAAGGGACTGAGGACAGGGGAGGCCACCCCCACCTGCAGGTGGAACATGCCTCAGGGTGCAGATTGGGCTTATTTCTATAGCAAGGAGAACTTGGTGGGCCAATTTATAAGTAATAATATCAATGAGATTAAGTAAAATTTGTAAATGAGGAATAGGTAGTCTCCATGACTCCAGAAGGACTACGAGGTGTTGAACTGATGTGTCCCTAGTGAGTTTGTCAAACAAGTGTTCTCCTAGGAGGTTATCATCAATATGTCATAACCACACTCCTGGAAAAAGGTAGATGTAGTTAATATTATGCCTGCAAAGATAGTATACAATGACAAGGCTGCTGAAATATTCCACAGTAGCCTAGTAAAGGTGTATTGCATCCCTTCAGAAGTCAAGGCAGACTACAACTGAGAGGCGATTGAAATAGGCCCTGAACAGAACATATAAGCCAAAGCAATAACAGCCTATATTTGCCAGCTACTGAGTGGATGGAGTCAGTAATTTCAATAATATTGAGTATTGGCTATTATGGATGGGACCACAGCATTGAGGTTGCCACAGTCCACTGCAAGTCTCCATTCATTCTTTCCAGGCTTAGGAAAAGGCAAATTTGGGCTGTCAAGTGGCCAGGCAGTGGGGACAATCACCCCTTACTAAGTAGGTCTTATATAATAAATTGCAATCCTTGAAGCTTTGTTGTAACTTCCATGGGGCCATATTAATTATTTTAACTGGGGGGCCCCCGGGGGTCCCATTTTGTCAATCCAATGTATAGGGCCATGATGTAATTTAATTTTATTACTCATTAGATCAAAGCATTCAGACTCACAGTGGAATATTTTAGTGCAATTGTGCTAAATAGGAAATTCAAGCAGGGTGATAATTCTAGTGGTTAAGGTAAGGCAAACTTATTCTCTGTATCATATTTTGTTTTTGGTGTTTTTTTTCTGTATCATATTTTGTAATTCCCCTAAGATTACAGGGATTACAACATTTAAATTTAGTAGCCCCATCTATAGCTGGGTTTTAACCCCCCATTTTTTTTGAGAGAGCGCGTGAGAGCAGGGTGGAGGGTGCAGAGAGAAAGAGAGAGAGAATCTCAAGCAGACTCCCGACTGAACATAGAGCCCAGTGCGGGGCTGGATCTCATGACCCTGAGATCATGACCTGGGCTGAAATCAGGAGTCAGACACTTAACCAACTGAGCCACTCAGGTGCCCCTAAACCCCAAATATTGATGAAGCCCCCATGAAGTTTTGCTAATGAGTACATTATAGCAGATGTGAAAGTTAACTCAGAACCTAAGTTGTGGAGGTACAAAACCAATCATCTCCCTTTAACCTTTTTTTTTTTGTATAAATTATTTTTAGTGCATTTTGGATTTCCAATTGAATCTAATCATGGACTTTTGTTTCAACTTAATTATATACAATCAACCCGCAATAGGCAACAGATCCATCTTAATTAGAAATATAATTGACATGGGTATGACTTGAGCCTAATATATATTTAAAAAAGAATCCAAAGAAGAAAAACACGATGTATGTGCAGATGACTTATTGTATTATATATTACTTGAGCTTCAAATAATTGGAAACTCTTGAGATATCTGGCTCTTAAGAGAAAAATAAGTAAAATGTTATTTTATTATAAAACAAAATAATTTGTAAACACCCAAATTTCCTAATTATGGTGACTGAGTTAAATTGAGTAGTGCTTACTTTATTAAATTGGATGAAATTAAATTGCAAACATTTGACCTCTTTTGACTTAGACAATGGCAATTTCATGTGGCTCAAACTAAAAGTTTGTGAAAAAAGCATAAGGCTACAGTCTATATTATACCATCACCTCAGTGAGAAAGTGTGATGTGATTTTATGTAAGTTTGTGAACAAAGGCAAGAGGTAGGAAAGACCAAAATGGAGATGTCAGCTGTTTGGTTCAATTAGAAAAAAATGCACTTGTCCCGTTATGTATATTTTTCTCCATTTAAAAAGATGTATCATAAACATAACTGCTATTAGGAAAAGGATTAACATTCTGATTTATATTTCATTTATGTGGGCTACATAGGTTATTGTGTGTTTTCCCTACTCAAATCCTTTTTGGCATTAGGATAAGGTGAAGGAAAGACTCTCTTAAAGTTTATAGAACTATAGACATTAGGAGAGAAAGCAGAGAACATAGTCGAGAGGACGTATTGGAGGAAAAATAAAGTGCATATCTGATAACCAAATTGATGGATTGTCTTAAAAACTGGCTAGACACTGAGGCAGGGGCAGGTGTCGTCCTGATTCCTGAGAATAAGGCATGAATAACAGCCTGTCACCTTATGTCACAAACATGAAACCATGTCAACTACACTCTCCACTCTTGCCTGAGGGAATAAACCCAGATGTTCCAAGGGTTGAGTCATGTAGCCTAAATCATGTAGCCTGAATCATCCCCTGGGTAATTGGTCTATCTTTAGTTTATGAAACCTCCTGCATGTGCTGTTTAAAAAAAAAAAAGTAATCTGGGAAGCCCGGGTGGCTCAGTGGTTGAGCATTTGCCTTTGGCTCAGGGCGTGATCCTGGAGTCCTGGGATCGAGTCCCACATTGGCTCCCTGCATGGAGCCTGCTTCTGTCTCTGCCTCTCTCTCTCTCTCTCTCTCTGTGTGTGTGTGTGTGTGTGTCTTTCATGAAAAAATAAATAAATCTTAAAAAAATCTGTCAAATGGTATAAAAATGTGCATTTATGTAAAGTTAAAATATAAATACTACCTATGAAGCTGCTTGCTGAGACAGGAGTCACTGTATTTTATGTTTTGACATAGATCACCAGTGACTCTGCAAAGGGTCCTCTTTCAGCTTTATCCCATGACAGGAAGGTATGCAGGACCCTTGTGGTGCTAATGCTAATAGTAACAGTTCTATAACAGCACTGTGGTGCACCAGGCCCTGCTTTTCATGTCACCTGCCATGAAATAAATAATAGTCATTTCCCATTAAGCCATTGGACTTTTAATTGAACTCGAGTTGATATTGAAAAGCCTTTAAGGGTGTAAAGCAGAGTGCTGGGCTCCACCAGAATCTGATTTAGTAGGTCTGGGGTGGAGCCCAGGAACTTGGATTTCTTACAAGTTGCTAGGTGATGCAGATGCCTCTGATTCAGATACCACACTTTAAGGACCCCCTTGCTACTACTGCACTGACAGCCTGGAGTCAGGTATTGTCTTTACATGTGGGTCCCTATTGGCTGGAAAGGCTTGCCCAGGTCCACATAGCCTGAGAGGACTGAGACTCGGTGTGGAGACTGTGACCACCCCAAACCCTCAGGACTCATGTGTCCAAGACACAGGTCACCTAGTGGAGATTTGTTGGCCAGGCGTGGCCCACAAAGCCACGGAAATCTGGGTGTGGCCCTTTAAGAAGAAGCACTGTCCCCATCCCTGGAATCTGGAGACAGTGTTTCCCAGCCGCCCTGGTGGTGGTGCCTGTTGGCCTTTCCCAGGACTAGACGCTTTCTCCTAGCTTGGCAGGAATCCACACAAACACTGCATCACTCAGGCAGCCTGGGCGGCTCAGTGGTTGAACTGTCTGCTTTCTGTTCAGGTCATGATCCTGGGGTCCTGGGATCTAGTCCTGCATCAGGTTCCTGGCAGGGAGCCTGCTTCTCCCTCTGCCTATGTCTCTGACTCTCTCTGTGTGTCTCTCATGAACAAATAAATAAAATCTTAAAAAAAAAAAGAAAAAGAAAAAACGACATCACTGGATATCCTATGTGACATGGGCCATTGGGCCAATCACAGCCCAGATGGGATGCGTCTGCAATAAGAGTCCCATCACCACGCCCTTGTGCAAACAGTGCTGCCTCAAGGACATCTTTGCCTTTCTGAGATTGTGTCCCTGACAGTAGGACTGGACAGATGTCCTCCGGGCCCTGGGTGTGGCACCCTGTCCCTTGTGTGCATTTCACTTGGGGGTCACTGAGACTGGCAATCCGTGGAGGTCCCACCCCACCCAGAGCTGGGAGGAAGAGGTCTAGCGAGGCCGCAGACACCCCCTCCCCATTCGCCCACCTCTCATTGCCTCACTCTGCCCACATCGTCCCTCACCTTCTCAGACTCCCACTTAGAGGGCATGTGTGGTGTCTGGGACTCTTCCCCTCTCCCTGTTCCTGTCAAATAAAAACAAATCCAGACTTCAATAAAGAGAGATTATTCAAAAATACTATTGCAATAGAGAGAACTCTGATCTCAGACATCTGCAAGCATTTCAATTACAGAAAAAGGCTGCCTTGGTTTTTTTTAATAGCGAGTGATAAGCAAAAGCAGAAACTTTTTTTTTTGGAGTTCAATTTGCCAACATATAGCATAACACCCAGTGCTCATCCCGCCAAGTGCCCCCCTCAGTGCCCATCACCCAGTCACCCCCACCCCCCCCACCTCCCTTTCTACCACCTTGTGTTTGTTTTCCAGAGTTAGGAGTCTCTCATGTTCTGTCTCCCTTTCTGATATTTCCCACTCATATTTTCTCCTTTCCCCTTTATTCCCTTTCACTATTTTTTATATTCCCCAAATGAATGAGACCATATAATGTTTGTCCTTCTCCGATTGACTTACTTCACTCAGCATAATACCCTCCAGTTCCATCCACGTTGAAGCAAATGGTGGGTATTTGTCGTTTCTAATGGCAGAGGAATATTCCATTGTATACAGAAACCACATCTTCTTTATCCATTCATCTTTCGATGGGCACCGAGGCTCCTTCCACAGTTTGGCTATTGTGGACATGGCTGCTAGAAACATCGGGGTGCAGGTGTCCTGGCATTTCATTGCATCTGAATCTTTGGGGTAAATCCCTAACAGCGCAATTGCTGGGTCGTAGGGCAGGTCTATTTTTAACTCTTTGAGGAACCTCCACACAGTTTTCCAGAGTGGCTGCACCAGTTCACATTCCCACCAACAGTGGAAGAGGGTTCCCTTTTCTCCGCATCCTCTCCAACATTTGTGGTTTCCTGCCTTGTTAATTTTCCCCATTCTCACTGGGGTGAGGTGGCATCTCATTGTGGTTTTGATTTATATTTCCCTGATGGCAAGTGATGCAGAGCATTTTCTCATGTAAAAGCAGAAACTTTTAAGGGGAAGTTGGACCAGCAAGAGGAAGCATGATCACTGCCAGTTTGATAGGAAAGTTGTCTTGCTCTCCTCAGCCAATTCTCCGGATAAGCTGATGGAGAGGAGGGGGGTCATGTGCTGCCCTTTAGTGCTTGTTCAAAGCTTGGGGACCCAGAAGGACATGACCCATAGGACCAGCCAAGAGAGTCCTTGGCTTCACATCGGTTAGAAATCAAACAGGACCCAAAGTGAAGGCTGTTGTGAGACAACAGCGGACAGTGTCTGGGAGACTCAGAAAGGAAAGGAGAATGAGCCTGGTTGCTTAGGGTTAGGGATTTATATTGGAAAGAGTTCTGTGTGTTTCTTTGGGAATCCAGGTAGGGTTGGGTCAAAGGCAAGTGTCCAGTGAACAGTAGGCGTTAGTGCGTAAGTTACGGAAGGTTGGGGTGTTGATACCAGTGTCAACTGAGGTTTGTTTGAAGCTAGTGTCCTGGAACATGTATGGGATCTGGTTCTTCTTAGATGTTATTAGGTGTTTGGCGTCTAGGACAAAACTCAGAGAATGGCTTTCTTCCTCCTTGAAGTGGGAACATATCTTCTTTGGCTTATTCAGAGGCAAATATGGAACACGAGTAAATGGGGCCTAATAGAAAAAATAGCAGAGGTCGATCCTTCCTAAAACAGAGTTCCTTCAGCTTCCCTATCTCAAGACAAAGGGGAGAGGAGAAGCCTGACTAGAGTTTGGTCCAAATAAAGCAGAAGATAAGAAACTGGGCAACCGAAAACACTTAGTGGGTTTGGAGATCCTGGAAGGATCCCATCACTTCTGCCCAGGGGCCTGAATCTAGGGGGTTTATGGAAGGGTTTCTATTTCTGATTCTAACCTTAAGTAAATCCCCTCACTGCCTTTAGATGCCATTTCCTTTGGTCTGGAAAGGAAATCATGACAGGTCCTTCTGGGTTGTGGCGACCTGATGAAAACAGGTGTGTGATGTGTGTCCCCTGTGTCCAGGGCATCCCAATCCCAGGGAGCAAGGCCCTGCATGCTTTTTCAAGGAGACAGCTTTTCTGAGGGCTCATCTTTGGGACAATCGTGGAGCCTTCTTGGACTGGGAGAATAGGGAAAACCCGCAAGAACATAGGTGGGGAGAGCAGCATCTTTAGCATTGTTGCTTCTCTGCTAGGGCACGAGGGCCCCTGGGCAGTCTGGAAGTCGGGAAGTTCACTGGATTTATCTTTGTAGTTGCCATTTGTTCATGGTAAGTGTAGATGGTTTTCTATTGACAGAGAATCTACATTTATTATAAGACATTTATTTACATTTGAAAAGGGAGCCTTTTAGAATACTCAGTAATGATAGTGTGTAGGAGTGTTGTGTCCCTTAGGGTGTAAACATGCAATAGGACCTGGGTTCTTCTCTAGCGTGTCCTGTGGACACTCTTATTCTCTAACATGTAGTCCTGTTGACATTCATTATAGCCATGATCATTGTCAGGACCTTTCCTTTCTATTCATTTATTTCCATTTGGCTCCCTCACTTCAGCCCTGCCTTGTGCTAGCATCCCATCCTAAAGACATCTTGCCCAGTTATCCCATGTAAGTCACCCCAAATCTCTTTAATCTCTTTACTTCTATTTGGTTGTCTTCAGAACTAATATCATCCTCATTTAGTTCCTTTTTGTGGATCTGCCTTTAGCCCTGGAACATGAGCTACCCTTCACCACTCTGTCCCCAAGATTAGAACAGACTGGGCCTACCCCAGCCAGTGTTCACTAAGTGGATGAAGAATGCATGATGCTGCTTGTGTGGAAACCAGTTTCACAAGTTGATATTGCCTCTGTGATTTAATGCCATTTTCCCTGAGAAAAAGGTATAACTTATGATGACATCCAATGTGTTTCAAAGTGTTTAAAAATGGCAGACGTAAGGGTACCTGGGGGGCTCAGTCAGTTAAGCATCCAATTCTTGATTTCAGCTCAGGTCATGATCTCAGGGTAGTGAGATCCAGTTCAGCAATGGGCTTAAAGGGGAGTCGGCTTGAGATTCTCTTCCTCTCCCTCTACCCCTTCCCTGCTCATTCTCTCTCTCAAAAAAAAAAAAAAATAAATCGGGGATCCCTGGGTGGCTCAGCGGTTTAGCGCCTGCCTTTGGCCCAGGGCGTGATGCTGGAGACCCGGGATCGAGTCCCACGTCTGCCTCCCCGCATGGAGCCTGCTTCTCCCTCTGCCTGTGTCTCTGCCTCTCTATCATGAATGAATGAATGAATGAATGAATGAATGAATGAATGAATGAATAAATAAATAAATAAAAAATAAATAAAATACTTAAACAAAATAAATAATTTTTTTAAGAGAGAGAAGAGCAGATGTGACTTTTTTAAAAAAAGATTTTATTTATTTATTCATGAGAGAGAGAGAGAGAGAGAGAGAGGTACGGGAGAAGCAGGCTCCATGCAAGAAGCTGGACACAGGACTCGATCTCAGGACTCCAGGATGATACCCCAGGCGGAAGGCAGATGCTCAACCATTGACCCACCCAGCTGCCCCTAAATAAATAAATCTTAAAAGATGACCAGATCTGCAAGTCGAAGTGAATTTTGACTGTATTCAGGTTTACAACTACGTTAAAATGAAAAGAAAAGAAAAAGATAAGATAGGAATGTCACAAAGCCTACAGATCGTTCAGACAAGAATTATTGGAAGAGGAAGAAGAAAGAGTAGAAATATCCTGATGTATGACACAGAAAAAAACATTTCTTTTAAATATATATATGTTTATATTTTTACTTGTGTTTCATGTCACTTTTTTAAAAAAGGAAACAGAACAATTGTAAGTCAGTATAACTATCAGTTTTCTTTATTTCTCTTTTTGTAAAAAAATTTAAACTAAAAAAAGTATATGTATGTTTAATAGTCCTTCAGTACTTACATTCTCCTTTTTAAGGTTCTTGCATTCACGTATCTTAACACACAGTAACAGAACGTACACTATTATTTATTTTATTTGTTTTTTATTTTTTTATTTTTTGAACGTACACAATTTAAACATCTCGTAAGAAGCTGCCGTGTCAGGGGATGGAAACATTTTCCTCAAACGTGTTTGTCTTCCTATTATTAGTTGCCACTATTAGCTCTACCTAATGACATTTCTGTAATAGAAAACGAAACCCTACAGAAAGAAATACTTCCAAACACCCATTTTCCCCTATTTTTATGTGAAAGTAGTAACACAACCGAGGAATGTCACTACTGTGGCCTGGGGACGGCTGGTTCGGTCAGTGCCCCCCGGGTGGCTCCCTGCTCTGGGGCTTCAGGGGCCCCCAAGCCCGCCTCGCCCAGTAGGGTCAGGTACTCACTCGCCTCGCGCCCCATCACACTCGCCCAGCCCTAAAGCTGGCGGAAGCGGGTCGGGGCGTCCCTTCAGCCACGCCTGCGCCTGCGTAATCCCAGGCCCGACGGGAACTCCCAGAAGTCTTCGGGCGCGGAAGGGGCGGTCCGTGGGCCGCGTAGGTTCTACGGTTTTACAGCCCCGGACTACATTTCCCACAGGCAACTGCGACGAGGCCGACTCAGCCTTGGGACTACATTTCCCAAAGGCCACCGGGGCAACGGGGACCTCTGCCTTTCCCCGCCAACTGTTTTTCGTGACTGTGGGCGCGGCTGCGGACCTGGAAGCCGGAGGAGACAGTCCCCCGTCAGCCTCCAGGGGAGGGCTCTGCGGCCTCAGGCCCGCCCACGGGGCGGCGCGGACTCCGGCGGAGGAAGGCAGTGAGTGCGGGGCGTGGGCGGGGCGCGCGCGTGCGCGGGAGCAGCGGGGATGCGGGGCGGTGATGGTGCGGCCCGGGCGACGGGGCTGCGGGGGCGACGCGGGTGGCCGACTGCCGCTGCGAGTTCCTGCGCGTTCTTGCGCGTTCCTGCGCCTTTCCCCGCGCAGCCAACCGGCCTGCGCGAGACTGACGGTCCCCGGGGGGAGGAGGTCGGAAGTGGAGCCTTTGAACGGGAGCTTCCGAGCGGGAAGGCCGGGAACTGACCTGGGGACGGGCCTGTTAGCGCCTTGAGTTCCTCCCGGAGAAGCTCGCGAGAGGACTGGCTGGGACATGCCCCGGCGTGACCTCCCCCCCCCCCCCCCGAGAGCGCACCCTGGTGGGGGACCTCGGGGTGGGGGTGGGGCGCTCTTCACAAGTTTGGGAAGCGCGGCCGCCCCAGAGCGCGGACCGCAGACACCCGCCTTGCTCTCCCTTCCCTCTGCGTGGGCGCTGCGGTCGCGGTGGTTCTGGCCTGCAGGGTGTTTTCTTTTTTTTAAAGATTTTATTTATTTATTCATGAGAGACACACCCAGAGAGGCAGAGACACAGGCAGAGGGAGAAGGAGAAGCAGGCTCCACGCAGGGAGCCCGACGTGGGACTCGATCCCGGGACCCCAGGATCACGCCCCGGGCCGAAGGCGGCGCTGAGCCCTGCAGCGTGGTTTTCTGAGTCACTCCGAACCCCAGCACACAAAGGACAGCTGTCGCCGCACAGGTCTCCTCTCCAGTTGTGGTAGTCTCCAAAAGAAAAACCCAGAAGACGGGAAATATCTAAAAGTTGCGTATCTAAAAGTTACGATTTAGGCGGGTCTGGTGTTTCCTTTTCGTTCACTGAATTGTTTCAGCAGGACGTGTGTTTTCCTTTGCACAAAGTACTCCACGTAACTGTGACCTACTCTGCATCTTTCCAGGGAATGATGGGGTCCTTACAGATGGAGTCCCTCTCATCCCCCCCCCCCTTTTTTTACCCAATATTCTCATTACCGTTTTAGTTGTTATTTCTCGCTGCTGATTACAAATCATTTAAATAAAAAAAATTAAAAAAAAAAACCAAAACAAATCATTTAAATCTTATTCTGTAATCCCTTTTCTTTTTCTTTCTTTCTTTTTTTTTTTTGTGATCCCTTTTCTAAGAATTTCGATGATGTGTTGTGGGAACACAACTCCTGATGTTTGTTCTCGGGCTGTATTTTAGCCTTTGATGGAGTAAAAAGATGAGCGTTAATATTTGGTTGGCGTACTGGATGCTGCTATACTAGATAATTCACCTTCTCCTGAGGCTTCATTGTCAGGTCTAGCAGGATTGGCATGATTGGCTTAATAATTTCGGTGGCATATAACAGTCGTCTTCTACGGGAAGCTTTTAGAAGTGGGAACGCGATTGTAGGTTTGAACATGTCGCTAGGTCTGTGTCCTGTACACAGTTTTTCCTTTTTTAATTTTTAAATTTCATGTTATTTGTTAGGCCTTGTTTCAGATTTGACAGCAGAGTTTGTTTACACATGTCGTTGAACAGTGAGGGGCAGTATTACCACACTGCTGTTGAAGAATAGGAGTTCTGAGTCTTAAATATCTCGCCTTGAATCCGGGCTTTGCCACTACTAAATGTTTACAATCTACATACTCTGCACATTCCCTTTTTGATTTTATTTTAAATTTTAGTTAAATTCAATTAACATATAATGTACTATTGGTTTCAGAGGCAGAGGTCAGTGATTCATTAGTCTTACATGACACCCAGTGCTCATTACATCCCATGCCTTCCTTTAATGTTCATCAGCCAATTACCTTGTCCCCCCATCTGCCTCCCCACCAGTGACACTCCGTTTCCTGTAATTAAGAGTCTTTTATAGTTTGTCTCTCTCTCTGATTTTGTCTTATTTTTTTCCTCTTCCCCCATGATCCTGTTTCTTAAATTCCACATATGAGTGAGATCATATGATAATTGTTTTTCTCTGATTGATTTGTTTCACATAGTATAATACCCTCTAGTCCATCCACATTGTTGCAAATGGCAAGATTTCAAATTTTTTGGCTGAGTAGTAGTCCATTGTGTATATATATCTTCTTTAACCATTCATCTGGCAATGGGCTTCTGGGCTCTTTCCATAGTTTGGTTATTGTGGACATATCTGCTATAAGCATGGGGTTGCAGGTGCCCCTTTGGATCACTACATTTGTGTCTTTGGGAGTAAATACCTAGTAGTACAATTGCTTGGTCGTAGGGGTAGCTCTATTTTCAATGTTTTGAAGAGCCTCTATACTGTTTTCCAGAGTGGCTGCACCAGCTTGCATTCCCATGTGCAGACCCAGGGTTCCTTTCTCTGCATCCTCACCAGCATCTGTTGTTTTCTGACCTATTGATTTTAGCAGTTCTGACTGGTGTGAGGTGGTATCTCATTGTGGTTTTGATTTGTATTTCCCAGATGTCAAGTGATGTTGAACATTTTTTTCATGAGTCTGTTGGCCTTGTGTAGGTGTTCTTTGGAGAAATGCCTGTTCACGTCTTCTGCCTACTACTTGACTGGATTATTTGTTCTTTTGGTGTGAAGTTTGAGTAGTTCTTTATAGATTTTTTGGATACAAGCCCCTATCTGATGTGTCATTTGCAAATATCTTCTCCTATTCTGTAGGTTGCCTTTTGGTTTTGTTGATTATTTCCTTACTCTGCACACTCCTTTTTCTAATTTTTTAAATGGGGGTAGCAATAGTTTTTGCTTCATCGGGATAAAATAAGGATAAAGTATTAGTGTATGTAAAGTCTCTTAAAACAAGGTCTGAACATAATGAGTGCTCAGGAAGTATTAACTGTTCATTTGGTGATGCCGGGTCATTCCTTTCAGAGTTCAGTAGCAATAGAAATAAGCTTAAGTTGTTAAAAACAAATTCTTTTTTTTTAAACAAATTATTAAACTGAAGACTTCCAAGTGACCACAAACCACTTATAATTGCATACAGAGTTATAGTTTTTATGTGTATTTTTCTATAGAGAAACGTTGTGACTTATTCAATTAACAAAGGTGGTATATATAATAAAAATATTTAAAACCGTTGGTGGCAAGCAAGACTTTAATAGTTGGGAATGATCTTGCACAAAATTAGAGTTCAATATTGTATAAAGGTTAAGTACCTCAGTCTACATTCATGTGATGGAATATTATGCAACTAATCAAAATATGTTTATAAAAGATCAGTCACAAGAAAAAAAATGTATGAAGTAGTTTTAAACTACGTACACAGTTATGGATGGTGGTATTCAGGAAAATCTTAAATTATATATGAATATTGGGCAGGCCCGGTGGCTCAGCGGTTTAGTGCTGCCTTCAGTCCAGAGCCTGATCTTGGAGACCTGGAATCGAGTCCCGCATCAGGCTCCCTGTATGGAGCCTGCTTCTCCCTCTGCCTGTGTCTCTGCCTCTCCCTCTCTCTCTCTCTCTGTCTCTCATGAATAAATAGATAAAATCTTTTAAAAAATTATATATGAATCTCACTTGCTATTGTATGGTTTTATAAGATATTTTGCAAGGATGGGTATATATTTTAATTAGTTAGTGAAGGAGAAGAGGTATTTGGCCACATTTATGGAGTATTCCTTGTGTACCCAAGGCTGTTCTCTCATCTTTGCATTCATATTCTCATTCAGTCTGCGGTGGCCACTTAACCTGAATTATGTCTTTCAGAAAAGAGTCTTGGTTTGACTAGATCTAATTATATTGGTAAGCTACAACTAAAGATGTCCAAGTACTGCTTTTCCCTAATGATGCTTTTTTTTTTAAGATTTATTTATTTATTTTTATTTATGATAGAGAGAGAGAAAGAGGCAGAGACACAGGAGGAGGGAGAAGCAGGCTCCATGCCGGGAGCCCGACGTGGGACTCAATCCTAGGACTCCAGGATCGCCCCCTGGGCCAAAGGCAGGCGCCAAACCGCTGAGCCACCCAGGGATTCCCCCCCAATGATGCTTTTTGATCTTGGTTTTATTAATGGCCAAAATGTATCTGCTACCAATAACTGTTTTAATATTGTAAAATTATGGTAAAAATCTTCATATTAAGTTCTGAAGGTCTGATCCTTGGGTGGCTCAGCCGTTTGGTGCCTGCCTTTGGCCCAGGGCGTGATCCTGGAGTCCCGGGATCGAGTCCCATGTCGGGCTCCCTGCATGGAGTCTACTTCTCCCTCTGCCTGTGTCTCTGCCTCTCTCTCTCTCTCTCTGTCTGTCTCTCATGAATAAATAAATCTTTTTTTAAAAAATAAATAAAAAATAAATTCTGAAGGTAGAATTAGTTCAGACTTGTCCTCTCCTCCAAAAAATCAATAATCTAAAGAATTGATGGAAAAAGTTAAAATTAAAAAAAGAAAAAAGTTACCCATAACTCTAACTATTAGACTGTGTGATAATATATATATATCTGCCCCTGGTTCCTACTAATATTTGGTCTTTGACCTGGGTTCCTGACACAGAGCTCCTAAAATCCTTGTGATTTTCCTGAGTAATAGGAGTGTCTGACACAGAGCTCCTAAATCTCTTAGAATTTCCTGGATGATAGGAGCATCTTTTGTTCTAAAGAGGTGACTCAGGTTCTTGGATGGCGCTTGGTGACTAGGAAGACCAAACCATGATTAGAAGCTTGAACCTTCAGCTCTAGCTCCCATTCTTGGGGCAGGGGCAGGAGAGAGGGACTGGAAAATGAGTTGATAAGCAATCTTGCCTACATGGTGAAACCTTCATAAGAATCTCTAAAGTACAGGTTCTAGAGAACTTCCATAACTCCTCAGAAGCTCCTGCGCTTAGAACTCTTCTAGACCTTGCCCTATGTATGTCTTCATCTGGCTGCTCAGCTGTATACTTTATCATATCCCTTAACGTATAATAAACTGATAAACTTAAGTGTTTCCCTGAGTTGTATGAGCTGTTCTAGCAAATTTTTGAACCTGAGGAGGGAGTTGTGGGAACCTCAATTTATAGCCATTTGGTTGGAAGTACAGGTGACAACCTGGGACTTGTGATTGGTATCTGAAATGGGGCAGTCTTCTACTGAGCCCTTAACTTATGGGATTTGATGCCAGCTCCAGGTAGATAGTGTCAAAGCTTAGAGCTGAATTGAATTATAGGGCATCCACCTGGTGTCAGAGAATTGTTTGTGGGTTTTTTTTTTTTTAATGCATGTTTGGTGTCAGAAGCACTATGAGTATGCGAGTAGAGGAAACCAATGCATGTGTCCTAAACACAGACATAATATTAATATTTTGGTGTGCACTCCCTTCCCCCCATTTTTGTTAGCAGATATACAGGATTTTATTGTATCTGCAGAATAGAATCACACTAATTGATTAAAGTAGCAAAGATTCCTCAACTCCTAGATTTAAAAAGGGAATCTATAGGACTCATTATTCTCTGCATGCAGCAGGAAGAAGAGGGGAGCACCAATGATCCTCTTGTTTGAAAAACCTTGTCAGTTTACACCTTTGGGGATTATAGCAATGTCATAAAAAATGATGGGTGCAGATAAAAGGACTTCCAAGGATCTCTTGTACAAATTACTCTTCCAGTGACAAATTTATATAAGAAAAGACAAGATGATAACAGTTATAAACATGTGCACTGATCTCCAAGTTGCACAGAAAGAACAGGATTCAACCTTTTTTTTTCAACCTTTTTTTAAAATAAGATTTTATTTATTCATGAGGGATACAGAGAGAGAGAGAGACAGGCAGAGACACACAGGCAGAGGGAGAAGCAGGCTCCATGCAGGGAGCCCGATGTGGAACTTGATCCTGGGGCTCCAGGATCACGTCCTGGGCTGAAGGCGGCACTAAGCTGCTGAGCCACCCTGGCTGCCCAGATTCAACCTTTGTTATTTCAGTTTTGCATCGTATTACAGAATGGTGCCTCTCTTTAATTTCTATACAGAAGGGAAATATAAATGTCAGAGACTCTTTCCTGCTATTTTTTAAAAGAAGAGTTGCATTCTTAAGGAATGATTTTAAAATGGACAGAAGACCTGAATAAGCATTTTTCCAAACAAGACATACAGGTGGCTAATGACACATGAAAAGATGCTCAGTATCACTTATCATCCGGACAATGCAAATCAAAACCACAGTGAGATATAACCTCACACTGTTAGAATGGCTATTATCAAAGAGACAAGAAATAAGTATTGGTGAACATGTAGAGAAAAAGGGAATCCTCACGCACTGTTGGTAGGAATGCAGACTGGTGTAGCCATTGTGGAAAGGTATGGAGGTTTCTCAAAAAGGTAAAAATAGAACTACCTTAAAATTCAGCAATTCCACTTTCGGTATTTACCCAAAGAAAACAAAAGCACAAATTTGAAAAGATAGCTGCACCCCTATGTTCATTGTAGCATTATTTACAATAGCTAACATATGGAAGCATCCATCAATAGATGAATGGATAAAGAAGATGTAGCACATATATCCATACAGTAGAATATAATTCATCCATGAAAAAGAATAAAATCTTGCCATTTGTGACAACATGGACTGACCTATAGGATATTATGCCAGGTAAAATAAGTCAGAGGAAGACAAATACCATATGATTTCACTTATATGTTGAATATGAAAACCAAAACAATCGAGCAAACAAAACAAACAGACTCAAAAATACAGAGAATAAATTGGCGGTGGCCAGAGGGGAGGGGGATGGGATGGGCAAAATGAGTGAGAGGGATTAAAAGGTACAACCTCCAGTAAAATAAGCAAGTCACAGAGATATGAAGTACAGCATAGGGATTATAGTCAATGATATGCTAATAACTTTGGTGGCAGGTGATAATAGATTTATTGGGATGATGGTTTCATAATGTGTATATATGTCAAGTCACTGTGTTGTACACCTGAAACTGAAAATATAACTATTCTTCAATAATAAAAGTTCCAACTAAAAAAAAAGAGAGAAAGAGAGAATATAGGAATGTAGGCAGGAGAATCTGTTCAAAGTAGAACTATACAGGCCATTATTAGATCCAGCTCAGCCTCCCCAAAATGAAGGCCAAGCCAGGAAACTTCCTGCTGAACTGTCTAATTCTGGCTTCACTGAAGAAGCGCTGTTCTGTATCCAGCTGTGTGCAGCTTGGTTCACTGGGGTTTGGATTTATCCAGAATCCCTCTGTTCTCCAAAATTTTATGTGAGGGTAGTTATAGTATAATTTGGAAGCTGAAATGGGGGAACAGGAAGATTTATTGGCTGCAGTTATTGGGAACACTAAACCTACCTTTTCTTCTCTCAACTCTGGATTTTCTAGAGTTTGAGCTTCTCTGGTAGCGGGACCCCCAGGAAGACAGTTCTTACATTTCTAAAAGCATGGCCCGTGTAAGTTGTTCTTCCTTGAAATATTGGGATTTTTAGACTACGTAGATATTGTCGTTAAGCACCATCTCGATACCTGCTTGATTCCTCCTGTTTGAAACAGTGCCAAACAATTACTGCTTTGTTATGAGGTCTCCCTTTCTAATTGGTGTTCATTATTTTACATGTATTGCCTTATGGATTCTCAGAGCAACATTGTGAGACGTTTTTCAAATTGCTATCAGTATTTTATATTTGAGGAAACTAAGGTTTGGGATGATTAACAAATTTTTCTAATTACAGAGCTTGTTCTTAGAACTAGAATTTAGATAGAGTCTGGCTTATCTTTAATCATCACTGTGCCAGGGACGCCTGAGTGGCTCAGTGGTTCAGCGTCTATGTTTGGCTCAGGGCGTGATCCTGGGGTCCAGGGATTGAGTCCCACATTGGGCCTCCTTGCATGGAGCCTGCTTCTCCCTCTGCCTGCGTCTCTGCCTCTCTCTCTCATGAATAAATAAATAAAAAATCTGAAAAAAAAAGACATCTTAAAAAAATCATCACTGTGCTATTCTGCATTTGTATATTCCCCTTTTAGCAGAAATATATTAATTTAAACAAATAGGTACAAAGTTCTTAATTGATGGATTTTTAAAAAAAGATATTATTTATTTATTAATAAGAGACACAGAGAAAGAGAGAGAGGCAGAGACACAGCAGAGGGAGAAGCAGGTTCCACGCAGGGAGCCCAATGGAACTCGATCCCGGGTCTCCGGGATCACACCCTGGGCTGAAGGCGGCACTAAACCGCTGAGCCACCTGGGCTGCCCAATTGATGGATTTTATATAACTCTTTATTTTTAAATAATTCCTAAGCAGAAAACTTGTGAGAATAATACAGAACATACATGTAACCTTTACTTAGAGCATGATAGTATTTTATATATTGCTTTTTGTCATTTCTCATTTTGACCCTTTTCCTTGAAATGACTTTACTGTAAATGTTTCAGTGTGTATTTCTTTTTTCTCTTTTCTTTTATTTCATTTATTTTAGACAGATAGAGAGAGAGCACACCAGCAGGAGGATGGGCAGAAGGAGAGGGAGAGAGAGAATCCCAAGCAGACTCCCCACTGAGTGCAGAGCCAGACACAGGCTCTATCTCACGACCCTGAAATCATGACCTGAGCCGAAGACAAGAGCCAGATTCCTAACCAACTGAGCCACTAGGCACTCCTCAGTGTGTATTTCTTGAGAACAAGTTCATTCTCCTTATAGCTGTGGCATGATTATCAAAATCAAACTTTGATATATGGGCACCTGAGTGGCTCTGTCAGTTAAGTGTCTGCCTTTGATGCAGGTGGTGATCCCAGGGCCTTGGAATTAAGCTCCACATTGGGCTCCCTGCTCAGCAGTGAGCCTGCTTCTCCCTCTCCTTGCCCCCCACCCATGTGCTCTCTCTTGCTATCTTGCTCAGTCAAATCTTTCTTAAAAAAAAAAAAAAACCAAAAAACTTTGATAAAATAACCTTTGTTTAATTTACAGACTTTTTAAAAAAAAGATTTTATTTATTTATTCATGACAGACAGAGAGAGAGAGGCAGAGACACAGGCAGAGGGAGAAACAGGCTCCACACAAAGCGCCCGATGGGGGACTCGATCCCAGGACTCCAGGATCACTCCCTGAGCCAAAGACAGATGGTGAACTGCTGAGCCACCCAGGTGTCCCTATCTATAGACTTTAATCAACTGTTATCAATTGTCTCAATGATATCCTTTATAGAAAAAATATAAAATTCAACCCAGCATTCAAGACAAAATGGTGAATTTCATTTAGCAGTCTTTTTATTTTAATCTCCTTTAATTTGAAAGAACTCTTTGGTCTCTCTTTGCCTTTTATGACCTTGGCGTTTTTGATGAGTATGTCTCTTTTGCAGATTGTTCCTCAGTTTGAACAATGTTTCACTTATTTGTACAGCATGACCCAGGTATTCTTACTGTATTCAGTTAGTTGTAATTTTCTACTATCATTTTGATATTAAAATTGTTTCATATTTGGCTAATGGGAGCCTCTTCTTGGTAGCCTCTGTGTCCTTTTTTACTTAGAAAAACACATAATGGAATCTGGTCTTAATATGTGAGCTAGAATATGTAATTAAATGGCATTCACAACTTAGTAAAGAGCAACTCTAGTAGGGTATGGAGATGAAAGTGAGGGCAAGAGATGTAGATGCTGGAATCTGCTGAGGAGAGATGGCCCAAAAATGGCTGGGAAGGAGAAATGTCCTGGAAGAAAATGGAGCATCCTAGCAGGGAAGAGAAGGCAGGAAGAAAGAGATATATGTGTGTACTTTTTGATAAAATGAAGGTCTTTTGCAACATTTCAGATACAGTTCTATGGTTGAAAGTCCTATAATTAGGAACAAGCACTAATTCTTTTTCATTTAAAAAACAAAAAAAAAGGGATCCCTGGGTGGCGCAGCGGTTTGGCGCCTGCCTTTGGCCCGGGGCGCGATCCTGGAGACCCGGGATCGAATCCCACGTCGGGCTCCCGGTGCATGGAGCCTGCTTCTCTCTCTGCCTGTGTCTCCGCCTCTCTCTCTCTCTCTCTCTCTCTGTGACTATCATAAATAAATAAAAAAAAATTTTAAAAAGAAAAAAACAAACAAACAAACAAAAAAAACAAAACAAAAAAAATTGGGGATCCCTGGGTGGTGCAGCAGTTTGACGCCTGCCTTTGGCCCAGGGCATGATCCTGGAGACCCGGGATCGAATCCCACGTCAGGCTCCCGGTGCATGGAGCCTGCTTCTCCCTCTGCCTATGTCTCTGCCTCTCTCTCTCTCTCTCTCTCTGTATGACTATCATAAATAAATAAAAATTTAAAAAAAAAAACAAAAAAAATTAGCTTCTTTTTTAAAAAGTTGATGTAAGTTCTGATAGAAAATGTTCACACTTGATGGGAAGGGGGAAAAAGGAGAGAGGGAAACAAACCATAAAAGACTCTTAACTGTAGAGAACAAACAGGGTTGATGAAAGGTGGGTGGGGGATGGGCTAGATGGGTGATGGGGATTAAGGACACTTGTGATGAGCACTGGGTGCTGTATGTGATGAATCACTGAATTCTACTTCAGAAACCAATATTGCACTGTATGTTGACTAAGTAAAATTTAAATTAAAAAAAGTTCATGTTTGGGGATCCCTGGGTGGCGCAGCAGTTTGGCGCCTGCCTTTGGCTCAGGGCGCGATCCTGGAGACCCGGGATCGAATCCCGTATCGGGCTCCCGGTGTATGGAGCCTGCTTCTCCCTCTGCCTATGTCTCTGCCTCTCTCTCTCTCTCTCTCTGTGACTATCATAAATAAATAAAAAAAATTAAAAAAAGTTCATCTTTGAAATATATAATTTTTTCAGACTATTATATTTTATGTTATATTTAAATTTTTTATTTAGTTTCAATTCTGTGTTATACAGTTAGGTGGGCTCCCACCTATTTTTTTTAAAGATTTTTATTTATTTATTCATGGGAGACAGAGAGGCAGAGACCTAGGCAGAGGGAGAATCAGGTTCCCTGCAGGGGTCAATCCTAAGACCCTGGGATCATGACCCAAGCCAAAGGCAGATGCCCAACAGCTGAGCCACCCAGGTACTCCTCCCACCTATTTTTTATTGAAATTGACATTAACTCTCTACTTATTCCTACAATTATTCAGCATTTGCTTAGAGTTGATTTTAATCAGTTTAATCAGAAATGGAAATTACATGAAGAAAAGTTTAACACCTATTTCAAAGCTCTTTTCTTTATTATATACTTACCTTTGTGTATTAGTTTTTGCCATAATAAATCACCATAAACTTGTAAACTAGTTTTGCTGTAACAAATTACCACAAATTTGGTGGCTTCAGGCAATGGAAATCGACTGCCTCATAATTCTCAAAGCCAGAAGTTTGAACTCAAGAAGTCAAGGGCATCTGAAGGTTCCAGCGGAGGATCCTTTTTTTGTCTCTTTGTAGCTTCTGGTGTTTGCTGATAGTCTAGGCATTCTTTGACTTACAGCTACATCACACCTATCTCTGCCTCCGTGGTCACAGTGTGTTCTCTTTGTGTCTCTTTCTTTGTGTCCTCTTCTTTCAGCTAAGGACACCAGTCATTTTAGATTTAGTGTTCACACTAACCCAAAATGACCTCATATTAGTTAATACAAAACCCTATTTCCTCACAGTCAGACGGAGGAGGAAACACTATTTAACCCTATACACTTTGCATCTAATCTACTTACGTTACTTTGAGGATTTTTTTGTTTTGCTTTTTTAAATAAATCATATTGTTTTTAATGGTATATCTCCATACATTACATAGGGTTCTACTGAGTCCTTTTATAGAACTAAAAAAATGGGATACCAGTCATCTATTTTTCCTTTAAGAATAAAAAAATAATGTTCCCTTGGGAAATTTTTCTATTTTTAATCTTCTGAAAAGCTATTTTATCATTACATCAATTATATCCTAGAATGCCAAAAAGGATTAAAATGAGAAAGTGGAAGAATGCTGGCATTGCCCAGAAAGATGATACAGTAGTAAAATAAGTCATTAATACATTGTCTTTTAGTTTTCTCAATGTGTTGCTCAAAGGATTGCATCCATCATCTTTTTATTTTTTTTTATTTTATTTTTTTAAAATGTTTTTATTTATGATAGTAACACAGAGAGAGAGAGAGAGAGAGAAGCAGAGAGAAGCAGGCTCCATGTGCTGGGAGCCCGACGTGGGATTCGATCCCGGGTCTCCAGGATCGCGCCCTGGGCCAAAGGCAGGCGCCAAACCTCTGCGCCACCCAGGGATCCCCATCTTTTTTATTTTAAAGATTTTATTTATTCACGAGAGACACACAGAGAGAGAGAGGCAGAGGGAGAAACGGGCAGAGGGAGAAGCAGGCTCCATGCAGGGAGCCCGATGTGGGACTTGATCCCAGGTTTCCAGGATCACGGGTCTCCAGGATCACGCCCTGGACTGAAGGCAGTGCTAGACCGCTGAGCCACCCGGGCTGCCCCATCCATCATCTTATTTATTTATTTATTTATTTATTTATTTATTTATTTATTTATTTATCTATCTATCTATCTATCTATCTATCTATCTATCTATCTATCTATTTGAGAGAGAGAGAGGGAGTGAGGGCTGGGGACAGAGGGAGAGGGAGAGAGAATTTAAAATGTATCTTAGTATGGACATTAGTATGGAGATATACCATTCTTAAAAGTCTGTTTTGTTTTGCTTTGTTTGTATTTTGCCAGCTGAATTAAAAAGCACACAAGTTGATAGAGTAATGTTGCAATCCTTAAAACCATCACATAGATTCACTGATTTTTAATATTTTGCTACTTTGTTCTGTATCTGTATAAAAAGTTTTGCTGTACCATTTAAGTAAGTTACACAGATTATAACATTTATCCCTAAATACTTAAGAATATATTAAGAATAAGAACATTCACGGGATGCCTGGGTGGCTCAGCGGTTGAGCGTCTGCCTTTGGCTCAGGGTGTGATCCTGGAGTCCCAGGATCGAGTCCCGCATCGGGCTCCATGCATGGAGTCTGCTTCTCCTTCTGCCTGTGTCTCTGCCTCTCTCTCTCTCTGTTTCTAAAACATTATTCGTTATAACCATAAAAAGAAAATCATTTTTTTAACCTGCAATGCCTATAAGAGGACCATCTTAGGCTCAAATGAATATTCAGACTAAGACTTGCCTTTGGTGATCCTGGCTTTGACTATTCGGAATATGACACATACCAAGAATATCAGCATGTTAGGTCTATGTTCAAAATATATTATGAGTGTTACACTTTCTCAGCACTTTCCATCATTAACATTCTAATCCAAACCACCACCATCCCCAGTTTGCACTACAGAATTGGCCTCCTGGTGGCTTTTTCTATTTTCTCAGTCCATAGGCAACTTGTCTTTCAGTGGTCTTTTTTAACATAAGCAATATCAGTAAGAGAGTACACTACTTACCATTTTGTGATCTAGAACAGCCCTGTCCAATAGAAATGTAATACAAGTCACATATGTAATTTAGAATCTCCTAGTGGTGAATTTTAAAAGAAAATGGTAATATTAATAATGCATTTTGTTTATTTCAATATATCCCAAATATGGTCAGTTTTTATGTACGATCACTATAAAATTACTAATAGATCATTTACATTTCTCTTTGCTCAGCGCCTTCAAAACCTGGTATGCATGTTACATTCACAGCACATCTCAATTTAGTCTAGTAACATAACTAGTGGCTCCCATACTGGACAGGCTGCTCTAGAGCTCTGCTTCCTTTCACTTTGTACTCATCTTCTGATTTCTTTGACATTTATGAAATGCCTTTCTTTGTCACTTTGCTTATCTTTGCCATAATGGGTAGAAGATGAAAAATTTTGAATTCTTAACTGTGTTCAATAAAAGCTAATTTTTTTTAAGGCACAAAATTGATGTCTGCAAACTTCTTTGAGGCCTTAAAGGATGATGGATGGGAAAAAAAAAAAAGGATGATGGATGGGAGAGCCAGGTAGCTCAGTCAGTTAAGCGTCTGACTCTTGATTTCAATTCAGGTCCTGATCTCAGGGTTATGGGATTGAGCCCTGTGTTGGGTCCCTCTCTCAGCAAGGAGTCTACTTAGTATTCTCTCTCCCTCTTCCTCTGCCCCCAGCATCCCCTCTCTCTCTTTAAAATAAATAATTTGGGATCCCTGGGTGGCACAGCGGTTTAGCGCCTGCCTTTGGCCCAGGGCGTGATCCTGGAGACCCAGGATCGAATCCCATGTCAGGCTCCCGGTGCATGGAGCCTGCTTCTCCCTCTGCCTGTGACTCTGCTTCTCTCTCTATCTGTGTGACTATCATAAATAAATTAAAAAAAAATTTAAAAAAAATAAAATAAATAATTTTTAAAAGATTTTATTTATTTATTCATGAGAGACAGAGAGAGAGAGAGGCAGAGACACAGGCAGAGGGAGAAGCAGGCTCCATGCAGGGTACCTGATATGGGACTCGATCCCAGGTCTTCAGGATCACCCCCTGGGCTGAAGGCGGTGCCAAACCACTGAGCCACCTGGGCTGCCCATAAATAAATTAAAAAAAAATGATGGATGCAATCCTTTGAGCAACACATTGAGAAAACTGAAGAGCAATGTAATGACTTATATTACTACTGTATCATCTTTCTGAGTGATGCCAGCATTCTTCCACTTTCTTATTTTAATCTTTCCTTTTTGCATACTAGGATATAATTGATGTAATGATAAAGTAGCTTTTCAGAAGATAAAACAGAAAAATGTCCCAAGGGAACATTATTCCTTTATCCTTAAAGGAAAAAATAGATGACTTGTATCACATTGTATATCTTATTTCTATAAAAGGATTCAGTAGAACCCTGTGTAACTGTAAGGTAGAATGAGATTTATTCTATTTTGAAAATAAGTGAATTTTCCTCTTTGGAAGATCTTTAATAAAGAATAAAAGTCAGAAAATATTAATCCTTACAAATAGTTAGAACTGCTTTAAAAAGAAAACCCTCAGTAACTAAAACTTAATCCCATGGGCCCTGATAGTTCATGGAATGCTAAGATAGGTCCTAGGAAGTATGTTTTTCTCAATTTTATGTAACCCAAGGAATTATGTTGGTTTTACTTCTTGGATTCTTCCACCACATTTTTGATCATTTTTCAGCCTTACTTGGAGGATAGAACATATCTTCTTGGGAGCAAAATTATCCAAATGGACACAGCTGTTGGGTGTATCATGATTGTGTGTATATGAAAGTCACTTCAACCTCTGAAAGTGTTGTATTTTCGTATTCTTTTATTTGGAAGATTATTTGACCAGTTGATAAGAAAATGGCAGCATTACAGCACTTGGGACTAGATTATACATTTGAATACCGCAGAGTAGACAATACTAAGAAAAGTATTATGATCAGGATTTCTAATCTGCTTCTAGGCCAGAATCAAAGACTACTACTCAGATTTAGCCAAAAGAACAAATTCCATACCTAATCCAAAGAGCCCACAGAGCCCAATATGGAGGAATTTATCCTAATTACCTAACTTGGTGATTTCTTGCTTGTTTCCTGGATAATTTTAGTGATCTTAAAGATCTCAGAGAGGTCTTTAAAGATGTGAGTACATTTTTGTAAGAGTCATCTCTCTCTCTTGTTGGCCAGTATATTTTCTAAACAGAATCTGTTTTGTACTAGTGCCTATGCAATTTCTTGGAAAAGAGTTCTATACCTTTGTGACATTGTCTAGATCTAGTGTTACTGGGCCATAGTGCTGTATAATTTTCCCCATTTTGAGGTCTTCTGGTGTAGTGTGACATGAAAAGCCATGAGGGCAGAAGAACGCAGTTGAAAATTATCCTTTAATAGTGGTTGGAAGTTTTTTTGACAACAATCAACACCCAGATTTTCCTCTTCTTTGAATCAAATGATCTAAATATCTCTCTTTTTTTCTGAGAATTGGGAGGTTGATAGGCCAAAATGGTCTTAAGAGATAACAGAAATCATCCTAAAGGCAGATAGTTAAGTTAAATAACATGTCTGATTCAATTTTCTGTTGACTTTTGTGTGCAAATTCAGTACTAATCTTTGAGGGCCATCCCAGTGGTCTGGTTCCAGTCAAAATGCCTGTATGGCTTATCACATTGTATGGAAATGTTTTTAAAAGGTCAACATTTTTGTCTGGAATACATCACAGGAGGTGATGTGTATTTTATCAGAAAACACATAGTATCTGGTTGCACTCATCATTAAGGTTGATCACTGGAGGAGTCTTGGATGGCTCAGTTTGTTAAGCAGCCAACTCTTCATTTCAGCTCTGGTCATGATCTCAGGATCCTGAGATTGAGTCCTGAGATTGAGCCCTGCATTGGGCTCTGCACTCAGCTGGGAGTGTGCTTGAGGGTTTTCTCTCTCCTTCTCCTTCTGCTCCTCCCCCCACTCACATGGATGTGTGTACTCATGCTTCTTGCTCTCTCTCTCTCTCTCTCTCTCTCTGTGTGTGTGTGTGTGTGTAAAATAAATAAATCTAAAAAAAAGAAAAAAAGATTGACCACTGGATTAGAGTGATAATAGTCTATAGTCACAGTAGTTAATTTTTCCCCTTGTGACTAAACAGTAATCTGTGTGGTTTTATTTTATTATCAATAAATAGTCATTTCTTTAGGAACCTGTCATGTTGTTAATCCTCATCAGAATAAAAAAAATCATTATTTGTAGGAAGATACTTTGTTACTATTATTTCTTGTGTAAATAAACTAGTAATTTTAGTTGTCTTGAAACATAGTTCCAATAAAAGAGAAAGAGAAATTACTTGAATCTTTACTAGTAGTTAAATACTTTTCCTAAATAGGAGATTATCCAACAACAAAGATTAAAACTTAATTTTTTCTGTTCCCTTGCAAGAATTAATATGGATTCATCTTTTATCCATCCATTAGCACTTGTTCAGAATGTGTAAATCAAAATAATCATTTGTGTGTTCCTTTTGTCATTGTATTTGCCATACGGAGCTCCATATTAAGTCTCTCCTGTTTCTTGGAGAAATCTATGAATCTTGGAAACTTACCTGACTTTTTGGCAAAGATATCTAAGGTTCCTCCTTCCCTGCCTCATTTCAGAAATTGTTTATTTCTTCAGGGATTATCTATTTCATACTAATCGGTTATCAGTGAATTATTTGTATGATACTGTCTTTTAATTATATCCTAATTCTTTTGTCTAGGGATTTGTCCTTTTTTTCCCCTTATAATCTATTTCTGCTATGTGCTAGAAGAGTTATATAGTTCAGTGCTGAATGAAATAGGGGTTGGGCCTGCTTTTAGAGAGTGTGTTAGTTTTCTATTGCTTTGTAACAAATGACCACAAATTTTGTAGCTTAAGACTACAGTAATTTATCATCACATAGTTCTATACATTAGTTCACAGGATGGTAAATCGTAGTATCAGCTGTGACTGCAGTTCTTTAGGGCATGGAGTCTTCTTTGAAGCTCACTGGTTACTGGTAGAATTTATTTCCTTCTCACACTTTCCATGTGGCCCCCTCTGTCTTCTGGCTAGCAACCAGCAAGTCTTGTCCTTCTCACACTTTGATGGTCTCTGACTCCCCTCTGCCCTTAGCCAGGAGAAAGCTCTGCTTTTTTAAATAATATATTTTATTTTATCTTATTTTATTATTATGATTATTTTTAAAGATTTTACTTATTTATTCATGAAAGACACAGAGGCAGAGACACAGGCAGAGGGAGAAGCAGGCTCCTTGCAAGAAGCCCATTGCAGAACTTGATCCCTGGATCCTGGGATCATGTCCTGAGCTGAAGGTAGACACTCAACCACTGAGCCACCCAGGCATCCCCTTCTTTCAGATTTTCAACTGAAGGATGATGAGACAGTCAGCTCTAAAGAAGTACCCACAATTGAGAAGTGTACATCTTTTGGTCTACATCAGAGAATTCTTAATAGAGAGCAATCATGTGAATGTCAGGAATATGGGAAGACTTTTTGTCAAGGCTCAAACCCTGTTCAACATGGGAGAACACATTCTAGTGAAAAACCCTGCAAACGTAAAGAATGTGGAAAGAACTTTAGGAATAGACATCGACTCCCTGAGCATCAGAGACTTCATATTGGTGAGAAACCTTATAAACGTAAGGCATATGGGAAGGCCTTTACTATACCATTTTGTGCTTTGTTCAACATCAGAGAATTCACACTTTTGAGAAACTCTATGAATATAAAGAATGTGGGAAGGCTTTTATTAGAGGCTCAACCCTTGTTAAACATCAGAGAATTCATACTGTTGAGAAATCCTGTGAATGTAAGGAATGTGGGAAAGCCTTTACTGTATATGGACAACTTACTCCACATCAGAGCATTCATACTGATGAGAAACCTTTTGAATGTAAGGAATGTGGAAAGGCCTCTCGACTTAGTTCATTTCTTAATGCACATCAGAGAATTCATGCAGGGATAAAGCCCTGTGAATGCAAGGAATGTGGGAAAGCCTTTAGTCATACCTCATATACTGTTCAACATGAAAGACTTCATTCAGGTGAGAAATCCTATTAGTGTAAGGAGTGTGGCAAGGCCTTTAGTACTGGCTTGTACCTTGTTCAGCACCAGAGGATTCATACTGGTGAGAAACCCTATGAATCTAAGGAATGTGAGAAGGCCTTTAGAATACATGTACATCCTACACAACCTCAGAAAATTTACATTGATGTGAAACCATATAAATTCAAGGAATGTGGAAAAACTTATAGTCATGCCTCATACTTTGTACAACATGGAAGAATTCATCCTGGTGAGAAACCCTATGAATGTAAGGGATGTGGAAAGGCCTTTACCCTGTATGGACAACTTATTGGACATCAGAATGTTCATACTGGTGAGAAATCCTTTGAATGTAAGGAATGTGGCAAGACCTTTAGACTTAATTCATTCCTTACTGAACATAAGAGGATACACACTGGTGAGAAACCCATTAAATGTAAAAAATGCAGGAAGGCCTTTATATACAGTCCAGCCCTAAAAGTACATCAGAGAAACCATATGGGTGTAGATTTACTAAGAGTTTAAGGAATTTGGGAAGTCCTTTATGGATGACTCCAACACTGCTCAGGATTACAGAATTTATGCTAATGAGAAACTTGGATGTAAAAAATCTTGGTATGCCTTTAGAAAATATTCTCATATTAGAGAATTCATAATGGAATTCAGAAAACATGGGGCATCTGGGGGGTTCAGTGGTTGAGCGTCTGCCTTTGGCTCAGGTCATGATCCTGGAGACCCCGGATCGAGTCCCATGTTGGGCTCCCTGCATGGGGCCTGCTTCTCCCTCTGCCTGTGTCTCTGTGCCTCTCTCTCTCTCTCTCTGTCTCTCATTAATAAATAAGTAAAATATTTTTTAAAAAGTACATTGTGTCTATAGTTTTCCATTGGAAATTTGAGGAAATATTTTTGGTATCCAAAACTTATTACCCCGTTAAGTAAATAAGTTACTGACATCACTGATAAATGACTGAAGTTCCAACAAATTTCTTTGCTGTTTCATTATATTCTTGTTAATGAAAATAGAAATATCAACATTTATTTCAACAATAGGCAAAAGATATGAATGTAAATTTTACCAAAGATATGTGGGTGGTAAATAACATTTTTAAAATGTTCAATTGAGATCATGAGTCGTTAGATAAATGCAAGGTAAAGCCACAATGAGATTCTACAACTACCTGCCTGTTAAACTTTTTTTTAAATTTATTTATGATAGTCACACAGAGAGAGAGAGAGAGGCAGAGACATAGGCAGAGGGAGAAGCAGGCTCCATGCACCGGGAGCCCGACGTGGGATTCGATCCCGAGTCTCCAGGATTGCGCCCTGGGCCAAAGGCAGGCGCCAAACCGCTGCGCCACCCAGGGATCCCCTACCTGCCTGTTAAAATGGCAAACATTAAAAATGCTGATCATAGCAATTATTGGCTAGTATATGGAAGAATTGGAACTCATTCACTGCTGGGGGAAAGTAACATGCTATAGGCAGTTTAGAACACAATTTGTTGGTTTCCAAAAATTTAAATATTCCCCTGACTTGTAACAAAGGTATTGTACTTCTAGATTTTATCACAAAGGAAATGAAAGCATAGACCCATCTGAAGACCTGTATATTCAAGGTCATAGCTTAATTTGTAATAGCCAAAAACCCATGTCATGTAACATAAAAGGGTTAAAAAATTCTAGTACATTTGAATAAGGATTCTGGGAAGATAGTAGATAGGAAGCAATAAGGAAGTCATCTCCCTACCCTGACAACAATTATACTGGCAGAATGTCTACTGTAAGTATTTTGGAACTCTGGGGTCCATCGAAGGCTTATAACTTCCAGAGGAAGGCATAAGCAGTAGTAAATTGCAGCTATTTTGGGCCAGTATCAGTCTTTAGCACTGTAGCAGCTACCCATCCCTTATCCACTTGCCCTGTCAGGCAGCTATATGTGTGTCCCTGGAGCAGCTTGCATGCAGTTTTTGGGAGTCTGGGTAGGATCCCACTCTACAAATATTGGGGATCTGTGCTATAAACTGATTGCAGAGGAGAAAACATAGAAGTGGGCAGCCATTTGTGCAACCCTTATCCAATTGTTGCAAGCCCCTCCCTCTGTGGCTGAAGTGACTTCCAGGGAACTTAAGATACCACATACCTTTCCTCTTCATTTTTCTTTCTCTTCTCTTGGGAGCCAAATATTTAGGATTTAGACATCTCAAAGCAATCACATATACAGTAGAATTTTAAAAGTTAAGGCACAGGTTCAGAAAAGACCCTGAGATACACCACACGCTATTCCCCAGTGGAGACAGCCTATGACAATTAAACAAATTAAGTAAAAATGGCAAACCCTGGGAAAAGATGAAGAATCTGATTTCCAGAGTTAACACAGTACTAAATTTAAATGTCCAGTGTTCAAAAACAAAAACAACCCAACAGCCAAAAACAAAACCACAAGAAACACACACACACACACACACACACACACAAAACCAAACAAAACAACAGAAAGAAAAAAACATGGCCCACTTTAAAAAAAAATTTCAGAAACTGTCTCTTAAAAAGACGTGATGGCAGTTCTATTATACAAACATCTATCTCACAGATGGTCAAATAACTAAAGGAAGACATGGAGAAGGGCAAGAAAATGATGCATGAACAAAATGGAAATATCACACAAGACACAGAAAACATAAAAAGAAATAAAAAAAATTCTGGTGCTAAAATTACCATAACTGAAATGAAAAATTTGCTAGAGGGATTCAAAAGCAGATTTGAGAATACAGAAGAATCAGTCAACTTCAAGATAGGAAAATCAAAAGAAAGATTGAAGAAAAGTGACCAGAATATAAAGCACATCTGGAACACCTTTAAATGAAACAATATACATGCTGTGGGAGTCCCAGGAGGCAAACGAAAGGAGAAGAGGGATAACTTGAAGAATTAACTCCCCCAATTTGATGAAATACATGAATATAAGTATCCAAGAATCTCAGTGAACTCCAAGAAGGATGAATTCAAAGAGGCTCAAACCAAGACAAATTACAATTAGTCAAAAGACAAAGAGAAATTTGAAAGGAACAAGAGAGATGACTCGTCATGTACAAAGGATACTCAATAAGATTATCCACAGATTCTTCATCAGAATCCTTAAAGCCAGAAGGCAGTGGGCTGGTATATTCAAAGTGCTGAAAGAAAAGAAAAATGATAACCAAGAATTGTATATCTGGCAAAATTGTCTTTCAAAAGTAAGGCAGAAATTAATTCCCAGATAAACAAAATCCAAGGAAGTTTGTTACCACTAGATATGCCCAGCAAGAAATGCCTAAGGGAGTCTTCCACTTGAAACCAAAGGACATTGGACTAATTCTAAGCCATATGAAGGAATAAGATGACTTGTAAGGATAAATACATAGGTAATTTAAAAAACTATCATTATTGTACCTTTGGTTTATAACTCCATTTTTAAGTTTCTACATGATTTTAAAAGCTCATGCTTTTTTTTTTTTGGTAAGAAGCTCGTGCATTTTAAAAAAACAAACATTATCCTATGTTTTGGACATGAAATGTATAAAGATGTAATTCTGGGATATCAATAACTGAAAGATTTGGGGATGGAATAGGATAGGAGTAGAGTTTTTGCATGGTATTGAAGTTAGGCTGATATAAATTCAAATTAGAATATTAATAATTTTTGGATGTTCAACATAATCTCCATGGTAACCACTACAAAAATAGCTACAGAATATACACAAAAGGAAATAAGAAGGGAACTAAAACATTTCACATTAAAAAAATAAAAAACAGAAGATACTAATATAGGAAATGGAGGACAAAAAAGCTGCAGAAAAAAATAGTAAGATGACATAAGTAAATCCCTCATCAGTAACTACTTTAAATGTAAATGGACTAAACTCTCCAATCAAAAGTCAAAGACTGACAGAAGAGACGTTTAAAAAATTATCCAACTGTATGCTGTCCACAGAGACCCAACTTTACAGCCAAAGATACAAGCAGGTTGACAGTGAAAGGATGCAAAAATATTCCATACAAATAATAAGTTCCCATACCAAAAAAAATTACAACACATATTTGGGCAATTTTATATCATAATAAAAGGTTCTATACAGTAATAAAGTGTTAACAATTACAAACATTTATTAAACTAATAAAGGACCAAGAAAATATATGACTTAAAAACTGGCAGGAAGAAATAGTTTTACATTAGATGGAGACTTCAATACCCTGTGCTCAATAATAGACAAAAGTCATTAAGGAAATAAAGGTCTAGAACAACACAATAAACCAATCATATTTAATGGAAATGTACACAATACTCTAATCACCAACAACAGAAAACACATTGTTCTCAAGTGCACATGGACATTTCCTTTTTTTTTCACATGGACATTTCCATGATAGATCACATTAGGCCACAAATTAAGGCTTAATAGATTTTGAAAGATAAATATGCAAACTATTTTCTCCAACCTCAACAGGATGAAGTTAGAAATTGATAAAAAGCAAACTGGAAAATTCACAAATTTGTGGAAATTAAATACAGGTTTAAACAATCAATGGAACCAAAGGAGAAATCACAAGGAATATTAGAAAATTTTTGGAGATGAAAGAAAGCAAAAATACAGAGCACCAACTGGGTGGCTCAGTTGGTTAAGTATCCGACTCTTGATTTTAGCTCAGGTCATGATCTCAGGATCGTGAGATCAAGCCCTGGGTCAGGGCTGTGCTCAATGCAGAGTCTGCTGTCTGCTTAAGATTCTCTCCCTCTTGGGGCACCTGGGTGGCTCAGTCAGTTAAGTATCTGCCTTTGGCTCAGGTCATGATCCCAGCATCCTGGGATTGAGCCCCGTATTAGGCTCTGCTCAGCAGGAAGTCTGCTTCTCCCTCTCCCTCTCCTGCTTTCCCTGCTCATGCTCACATGCTTGCGCTCCCTCTCTCTCATGCTGCCTTCCTCTCTCAAATGAATAAATAAAATCTTAAAAAGGAAAATTCTCTCCCTCTGGACCTCCCTTTTCTGCTTATGTGTATGCACTCTCTCAGCATGGCTCTCTCTCTCTTTCTCTCAAAAAAAAAAAGGATAAGAAAAACACAACATATCAACATTTATGAGATGTAGCAAAAACTGTATGAAGCAGGATGCTTACATTAAAAAAGAAAGATCTCAAATCAACAACCTTAGTTTACAACTTAAAGAACTAGAAAAAGAACTAAACCAAGAGCTAGACAAAGGAAAATAATAAAGACTACAGATTTAAAAAATACAGAATAGAAAAACAATACAGAAAAATCAACAAAACCAGAAGATGGTTCTTAAAAAGATTAACAACATTGACTACCTTTAGCTAGAATGACTAAAAGACTCAAATACTAAAACCAGAAGTAAAAGTGGGGACATTACTACCAATTTTACCAAAGTAAAAAGGATAATGAGAGTACTCTGGACAATTGTACGCACAAAAAATGGAACCTAAATGAAATAGACTAAGCCCCAGAAACAAATCCTGTCAAGACTGAAGCATGAAGAGAATATCTGAATAAACTTATAATTAGTATAATGAATATACAACCAAAAACCTCCCCACAACAGACAAAGCTCTGGACCCAATGACTTTATTGGTGAATTTTATACATTAAATAACACTAACCTTTGTTAAAATTTTCAAAATACTAGCAAACAGAATTTAGCAGCACATTGAAAAGATTATACACTATGTTTAAGTGGGATTTATTCTTGGGATGCAAGGAAGGTTCAACATACGAAAATCAGTGTAATACCCCACACTAGTAGAAGGAAAAAACAGGATCCTCTCAAATGATGCAAACCCCCCCCCAAAAAAAAAACCCACATTTGACAAAATCCAACTCCTGCAAGATAGAAACACTCAACGAGCTAGGATAGACAGAAACCACTTCATATCTATCTAGCTAGATACTATTCAGAAATTTAAAAAAAATTTTTTTTTCAAAGAAAAAACAAGTGGGGATGCCTGGGTAGCTCAGTGGTTGGGTGTCTGCCTTTGGCTCGGGGCATGATCCCTGGGTCCCAGGATAGGGTTCCATGTTGGGCTCCCTGTGTGGAGCCTGCTTCTCCCTCTGCCTGTGTCTCCACCTCTCTGTCTCTGTGTCTCTCTTGAATAAATAAATAATCTTAAAAAAAAAAACGTGTTGGTGAGGATATGGGAAAACCAGTACCCATATATACTGTTGGTAGGAAAGTAAAATGATAGAGCAACTGTGGAAAGCAGTATGGAGGTTCCTCAAAAAATTAAAAATATAATTACCATAGGATCCAGTAATTCCATTTCCAGATATGTCTAACAGAACAGAAAGCAAGGTCTCAAAGAGAGATTTCTACACCCATGTTCGTAGCTGCATGATTCACAATAGCTGAAAGATGGAAATAAAATATCCATTGATAGATGAATAAAAAGCAAAATATGGCATAGAAATACAATGTTATGAATATATACTATGCATCCTTAAAACGAAAGGAAATTCTGACACATGCCATAAAACATAGATGAACCTTGAGGACATTAATGCTAAGTGAAATATACCAGTTACAAAAAGACAAATACTAGAAGACTCTATTTATATGATGTACCTGAAGCAGTCAAATTCACAGAGACAGAAAGTGGAAGGGCAGTTTCAGGGGTTTAGGCGATGGGGGGGGGGTCTTTGGAATTATTGTTTAATGGGTACAGACTTCCAGTTTTGCAAGATGAAAAGAGCTCAGGATGTGAATGGTAGTGTTGGTTGTACAATATGAATGTACCTAATACCCCTGAACTACGCACTTAAAGATGGTTAAGATGGTAAATTTTATGATGTATTTTACCAGAGATTTTTTAATTTAAAAATTAAGCATAACAAACTGTGATGGATCTCAAGAGAGCACCACTCACAGCAAAAGGAATGAGCTGTTCGTACATACAGCATGGATAATCCTGTTGTGGAAGAAAATAGACCAAAAATAGGGTAGAAATACTTTATGATTCCAGTTGTATAAAATTCTAAGGAAGGCAAACATATCTATAGTGGGAGAAAAAAAGGTAAATCAATAGTTTTCTGGGAAGGCAAGGAGGGAAAGTAAAAGGCACGAGGTAGCTTTGTGGGTGATGGATAGGTCCACTGTCACAGTTCTGGTGTTGGTTCCCTGAGTGTTTACTTACTGAAAAACTTATCAAATTGTGCACATCAAATATGTACAACTATTGCATGACAATTATATCTCAATAAGACATTTAAAGAAATTGTTGCACGTAAAAATCTGATCTCCCATTCATTTTAGAAAATTAGATTTGCCAACCCTATATTGACTCTGCTCTCTTTCTCTGTCTCTGAAGCCTTGGTAGCAAAAATGGCTGGCTATGTCACAAACACTGCATCCCTGGAGTACAAGATCTACCTTCTCTTAGCCCCTATTCTCTTGCCAATGCAGCAATGGCCATGACACAAATAGTGCAGAGAGCCTTAGTATGCACAAAACCTTTCGATTTTTGCTCTGCTGGTGACCTAAGCCATAGGGCAGAGGTCTAAAGGTCCTGAGAATTTCTGCAAAGCCTGAATCCTGAATGCAGAGTCACATTCAAAGGAACATTTGTGGATGCACTTTTAGAACAGGTACATTCCCTCTAGTTTGCTGTAGACTTGCCTACTCCATTATTACCCACAGTTTTTCCATACAAATTATGGTCTCAATTGGGCCCAGTAAGTCTTACAATTAGGAAACCTGTATACCAGATGCTAAAATTCACGGCATATGGCTCCTTGGAAGGTGCCAGCCAGGTAAACAGTATCTGGGAAACAAGAGGCCCTATTCATGTTGCTCCCAGATGCAGTGGAGGTTGTCACAACTGCCCTGTCCTCGGAGTAATCTCTGGCTCACAAAAATTCATGCCATTCAGATCGCATTAGGCCCACAAAGCCCTACCATCTTCCCCTGGAGGCCTTGAGCAGCAACACAGAGGAGGCCAAATTTAGACTAAGAGCTGTTTTCCAACCATCCTGCTCTTCCCTTAGAAGCAATAGGTTTAAGAGGCCCTTTTAGTTTGGTAGACCTCAACTGTTCTCAACCCACTCCACAGTGATCAAGACACATGAGATTTTAAGGTGGCTTTATCACTAAGGCAATGCAAAGTAGGTAGCTGTTGGGATGGGTAATGTGGAGATCAGATAAATCCACCATGAGCATCGTATGAGATCAGCCATGTCCTTGAAAGAAGGGAAACCTCCACAAGCTGCCAGCAGAACTCAGCTCAGGTCTTCATGGTCAAAGATGGGTCATGTCCACAGCTACACTGGTTGGAGGGAGGGAATGACATCTCCCTGTGGCCTCAGGCTCCTCTGGATTCCCTCCTGGGAGAGAGGAGTCTGAAAACAGGGACTGGCTGACCCACACTCTTGGAGACCTGCCAGAGCTAAACGGCTTCTACCACAAACACTCGCAGTGACAAAGGTCTGATAGAGTCCATGGTGAGAAAATGCTACTTTATTCCAGAAAGCTTCTAACATAATTAGCATTCATAGGGAATCTGCCCAGTGTGGACATTGGGATGAACAAGGTTCAACCTCTGGCTGATGGCCCCCTTATAAAGACTGTTCTCAGAGCTCATCTCTACTGCACATCGCTGTGCTGGAGGAGGGTGCACATTTTCTGCACTCCTTTCTCTGGTGTGAATTTTCTGGTGCCGGACGAGGGTAGGCCTCTGGCTAAAGGCTTTTCCACATTCACTGCACTTATACGGCTTGTCTGATTTGTGAACCTTCTGGTGCTGCCTCAGATTAGATCTTTGCCTGAAGGTTTTCCCACATTCCAGGCACTCATAAGGTCGCTCGCCAGTGTGAAGCCTCCGATGGTTATTGAGGCTGGAGCTTTGGTTAAAGAATTTCCCACATTCAGGGCACTGATAAGGCCTCTCGCCAGTGTGAAGTCTCCGATGGCTATTTAGGCTGGAGCTCTGGCTAAACAATTTCCCACATTCGATGCACTCATAAGGCCGTTCCCCAGTGTGGACTCTCTGATGCTTCATGAGGTCGGAGCTTCGGCTGAAGGCTTTCCCACATTCACTGCACCTGAAAGGCCGCTCGCCAGTGTGGACTATCTGGTGTTGGATGAGACTGGCGATGTGGCTGAAGAATTTCCCACATTCATTGCACTTATAAGGTCTTTCTCCAGTGTGAACCCTCAAGTGTTTAATGAGGCTGGAGTTGCAGTTGAAAGACTTCCCACACTCACTACACTCATGCGCGCTTTTGCCAGTGTGAACCCTCTTATGATGAATGAGGTTGGAACGCTGGCTGAAGAATTTCCCGCATTCACCGCACTCATAAGGCTTCTCTCCAGTGTGCACCCTCTTATGCTGAATGAGGTTGGAGCTTCGGCTAAAGAATTTCCCACATTCACTGCACACATGAGGGCTTTCCCCAGTGTGAACTCTCTGATGTTTAACAAGACTGGAGTGTTGGCTAAAGAACTTCCCACACTCGCAGCACTCATAGGGCTTTCCTCTGTTGTGATCTCTCTGGTGCTGAAAGAGGCCAGAGGCATGGCTAAAGAATATCCCACATTTGTTGCATTCATAAGGCCTTTCTCCAGTGTGGGTTCTCTGCTGCTGAATAGGTGTGGGTTTCTCGCTGAAAGCATTCCCAAATTCACCGCACTTGCTGTGGCTTTGCACTGTGTGACAGTCCCCCACACCAGTGCTCTGGGGTGGCTCCTCCACTCTGTGAGCGACCTGATGCTGTGGAAGGTCAGATGTAGCTGTCCCACCCACAAAGTCCTTCCCACCCTCCCTGACTGTAAAAGGTTCTTTTGATGTGTCATCTCTGCAGCTCTTCACAAATGAGGCCCTGTCCTCATCCCTTCTGACAGGCTTGTCTATACTCTGCTGCATCTGATGCTTGTAAAGGTTTGCTCTGGACTTGGACTCTCTCCCCGGTGCCTCACACATGTATGGTTTCTGGCTGGGATGTGTTGCCTGGTGTTCAGCCAGGTGCAAAATGTCTCTCAAGTGTAGGCCACACATGTCACAGGAGTAGTCCTTCTGCTTGGACAGAGCCGCCTTGAGCTTCCTGTCCTGGGACACTCCTGCTACAGACACACTATGCTCAGCCTCTGTTGCACAGCAAAAACCTGAAAACAGAGAAATGCTAGTGAAGTTACTAGGAGCTCTGATGGAAGGAAGCAGCCCCATGACAAATGCACCCCTGACCCTGGAATGGGTCCTCAGGATAGCTGGCAAGACGAGAAGCCTGAAGTCAGGGTAAGGGATGATCTGCTCTGCAGTACCGTGACTGGCAAGGTCACAAACCAAGGGTGGCCTTGCCAGGACCAAGGACACAAGTATGGGCACAGTATTGGGACAAAAGGTGAGGTCTCCAACTCACTTCTCTAAAGGCTTTTCAGCAGGGCCTTAGCTATTGCTAACACACAAGCCCTGTGCAGAATGGCGTGTCCAGGCCCAGGAAAATCTGATTGCAACTGAGTAGCCACTGTTTAAGGACTACGAAAGGGAAATATGCACATATCATGACATATTAAGTGTATGTCCTGGTGGAGACAGTCACAGGGGGAGCTGTGGAAAGAGTGAGTCAGGTGTCACAAGTTAGAGCAGAAATGACAAATGGGCGATGTGTCAAGAACAGGAAAGGTAGAAGAGAGATGTGGCCATGGGCTTGGGCACCAAAACAAGGATGAACATGAGAAAAGCTGCAGGTGTGATGTGAGGACGGTAGTGATGTCACCTGCCCCCTCACCCCCCACTCACCAGAGATGGGTCCGCTGTATGCCCCTCTTGCCATGGCTGAAGTCATGTCCACCCTGTCAGGTACCCATGGCTCTGCCCCCATCTGCAGCTGGGCAACTATGTAAGACCTGAAAGACGTAAGTCCTGAGGGAAAGACATGACAGCTAAGTGGCCAGCACTTGGCCAGGTGAACTACCTGATGACAGATCACAGAAAACAAGGTGAAATATTACAAAAGGAACACACAGTGTTCCCAGCAGTCAGGCCCCAGGACACATCAGCTCAAGGACAGGGTCACCCAGGCAGAGAGCAGCTGAGCCAGCCGGGATCCATGGGGCTACATGCAAAACTCCTCACTCCCGTCCCCTTCCCCAAAATGCTTTGGGGCAGCAGGTGTTGGGGCGGCTCAGGGAGAGGATGGGACACTGCACATGGCACAGGCCTGCAATGTGCACCACATATCCTGGGAGAACCGGGAAGGAAGTGGTGCCACAGTCTGGCCATAGGAAGGAACAGGGGACAGGCAGCGTGAGCTCAGGACATCAGGTGGGTGGGAAGGCCTTACCCAGCGAGGCTATAAGTGCAAAGTTCTCCAGCATCACGTCGCAGTACAGGAGTCTCTGAGCCTCATCAAGGAGCCCCCACTCCTCCTGGGAGAAGTAAATGGTCACGTCCTCAAAGGTCACACAGCCCTGCCATGATGGGGACAGTTCATGCCATGATCAGCTTCTCTCCTCAGGACTCCCTGTCTGTCCCCTGCACTGCCTCCTCCCTAGCTCCCAACTCAGAGGAGACTCAAGGCCCTGGTTCCACCGGTGTTTGCCTTTTTCTATGCCTCACCTGACCACTGTGGTGGTCCACAACATCAACAGGCAGGGGGGAGAGAGACACCATACGCTCTGGGCCCGAAGTGCAGGACTGAACCCCCTCCTTTGTGGGCCCCCCTCCTATGTCATTAACAGACAAACATGGACTCAATCTTCTCCCTTAATTGCCAGTCTCAAGGTCCTGGGCCAAGAGCTTGGACTGCACCTTCCTCAGACTCTGGACCACACTGCTGCATCCCCATTGTCACCGTGCCCTCCCCCATATCAGCCCACATCATAGCCATCGCCATGGACCCTCATGTTACTCCACACATGACATCTGGAAAGTTCTTGGCAAAGACAACCATGATCCCATCTGGGATGGCTCCCACCACCAAGGGCAACACTCGCCAGGGAGTTAAAGGTCCCCTTGCTTGGTCCTTTCCTGGCTTCAATCCAAAGCTATGCAGAGCCACACATATCAGACACCCTTGGGCCTCTTCCTCTTCTATGTTGCACATGGGTTCTCCTACCCCCACCCACTCAGGGTCACCTGCTCCCAGCTGACACCATTTGCCCCTAAGCTAATTCACCAGCCCAACTGAAAATCCCCGGCCCCACCAAGGGGTACCACAAAGTCCTGCTGAGGATGTGGAGGGGTGACTAAGCTCCAGCCTCCATTACTACTGATCCTCTTCATCCCATCCATCTCTACACCCCCGGCCACACCCCCTTTCCCTACAGAGCACCACCACCACCACCACCACCACCACCACCACCACCACGACCACCACTACCACCACCACCACCACCACCACCACCACCACCACCACTATTCTTCCATGTCAGTCTTCATGAAGCCAAACAAGCCAACCATGCTGTCCCAGCAACAGACCCAGTGCTCAGTTCTCAGCCCCCACCTTCCTCTTTCCTGCTGAACATCGTTGCCCCCAGGACCTGAAGGTTCGGACACACAACCACATGCCACATTTTAGATGTTTTAGCTGCAGAAACACCAACCAAATAAGAAAAGCCAAGGATGTTTATACTGAGCTCGCTATGGCGAGGGAGAGAGCCGCCGTCGCTCCAGTTTTGGCAGACCCAAAGGCAGGCAGAGGAGTGGGAGAGCTGTGTAGCAGAAAACAGAAGCCTTCAAGTGGGTGCTGACCGCGGGGGGGGGGGGGGGCGCTGCTGGCACGGGGAAGCTGGAGCCAGGCTAACCAGAAGCGGGCCCCCTGTGTGACTGGTTAGGGGTGTACATTTGGTTCTACTTGGAAGAGAAGAGGAGTTGGAAGCAGGAACAAAAATTAGAGAAGCTGTCAGTTGTTAATGAAGCCCTGGTCATCTGGGGCCAGTTGTTAGAGAAGCTATTGTTCCTGGCTTGTCACTAGAGATGGCAATCTGGCTTCCTGCGAGTCTCTAATTTAAGCAGGCTACTAGCTTCCTGGGTTGTTTATTGTAGATAAAGAGGTTGGTTTCCTGGGCAGGTCCCTGCAGGTTGTGGGTCGGAATTCTATTTTTGGATAAGGCCTAGCCTTTGTCCCTTTGTGTAGTCAGTCCTTCATTACCTTAACTCTACGGCCCGCAGACACCCCATAACTGGTGTCTAGCTGCCCGCTCAGCTCCGCTCAGGGGTCTCTGGAACACCAGAGCTCAGCGGCGCCAAAACCTCACTTCTACTTTTATACTGAAAATTCCTTCTACAACCAACTTTCCCATCCAGCCTTCCAGCTGCTGAAGCCAAAAGCCATCCCTTCCCTTTCTCACCTTCCACGTCAGAACATCTGGTCAGCCTGACTTAAAAGAGGGATCCAGAATCCAGTGACTTCCACCTCCAGCCCCTGCAGCGCCCATCCGAACCAGCGCAGCGGCGGCTCCTGCTCTCCCTGCCTCCACCCTTCCCCCGGGTCAGCTTTCCACTCCGCGTCCACAGGGAGCCTGTCAAGACCCGAGTCAGATCACCTTCCTCTTCTCCTCGCGACCGGCTGTGGCTCCCACCCCATCAGAACACAGGCCCAGCTCCTCTGCCCGCCATCCGGGGCTCCCCGTCTCCCGCCTGCTCTCCGGACCCTCAGCTCACTCTCCCCGCCCAGCATCTGCACACGCCCGTCCGTGTGCCCGGGAAACCCTTCCTCGCCTCCTGCCACTGGATTTCGGAAGTGGGAAGCGCCCTGTATCCTCTCCGGCCTGGATCCAGCACCCCAGGCGGGGCGGGGCTCCCCTCCAGCGCCCCCAGACTCCAAAGCCGAGGAGAGGCGGGCGAGGCTAGCGGACAGACAAGGCCCCCGCCGCGGCGGCTACCTGCGCACTCACCTGCGCCCGGTCCCCGAGCGCCGCCGCCGCCGCCGCCATCGGTGCCCGGGCTCGCAGCGGATCCGCCCGGGACTCGGCCCCCCGGGCTCCCCGGCTTCTCCCGCCCCGGGCGCGGCGGGCCTCGGGCCTCGGGCTGGTGCACGCGCCGGGGACGCGGGGCGGAGCGGGGTCCCGGCTCCCCCGGCCTCGGCCCCCTGGCTCCGGAAAGGCCACGGGGGACGCGGGCGCGCACCCCCGGCCCGGCGGGGACTGGCTGGCCTGGGACGCAGGAAGTTCCCGCCCCGAGCGGCGCCCGGCTCCCGGCTGTCCTTGGCCCCGAGCCAGGCGCGGACTCCGCGTTCAGTCCCCCGCCGGCGCTTCCCGTCCCGCCCACGGCCGCGCTGTGGGGGACGGAGCTGGGGGGACGTGGGGGGTAAACCTGCCGGGGGGCGGGGCGGGGCGGGGGGCGGTGCTGGGTGGAGGGGCTGGGGCGGTGCTGGGTGGAGGGGCGGGGCGGGGCTGGGGGCGGGGCTAGGTGGTGGGGCGGGGCTGGGGGCGGTGCGGGGGCGGTGCTGCGTGGTGAGACGAAGCTGGGTGTAGGGGCGGTGCTAGGCGGGGGGGCGGTGCCAGGGGGCGGTGCTGGGTGGTGGGACGGTGCAGGGGCGGTGCTGGGGCGGTGCTAGGTGGTGAGGCGGTGCTGGGTGGAGGGGCGAGGGGCAGGGGCGGTGCCAGGTGGTGGGGCGGGGGCGGGGCGGGGGCGGGGCGGGGGGGCGGTGCTAGGTGGTGAGGCGGTGCTGGGTGAGGGGCGAGGGGCAGGGGCGGTGCCAGGTGGTGGGGCGGGGGCGGGGCGGGGGCGGGGCGGGGGGGCGGTGCTAGGTGGTGAGGCGGTGCTGGGTGAGGGGCGAGGGGCAGGGGCGGTGCCAGGTGGTGGGGCGGGGGCGGGGCGGGGGCGGGGCGGGGGGGCGGTGCTAGGTGGTGAGGCGGTGCTGGGTGAGGGGCGAGGGGCAGGGGCGGTGTTAGGTGGTGGGGCGGGGCGGGGGCGGGGCGGGGGCGGTGGTGCTCGGAGCGCGGTGCTGCGGGCGGCGGTGCTGGGAGGGCCGTGCTGGGTAGTGGTGGGGCTCGGGTCTGGGAGGCGGTGCTGCGTCGTGCGGCGGGGGTGTGGGTGGCGGTGCTGGGAGGGCCGTGCGAGGTCGTGGTAAGGGGGGGCGCGGTGCGGAGTGGTGAGTGGTGGTGCGGCGGTGGCGGTGCCGGGTGCTGGGGCGGGGGGCGGTGCCTGGGAGGGGCGGGAGACCCGGGCGACGCGAGGGGGCGGTGCTGGGGGTGGCGCAGGGGCGGGGCGGGGCGGGGATGCGAGGGGCGGGGCGGGGGTGTCCGTGCGGAGGGCGGGGCGCGCGCCTGCTCCCGGCGTCTCGCTGGTTCGCGCCGGTCCTCGGTGTCGGGGGCTGTTCCCGGGCTTCTCTGTGCCGGGAGCCCCGTCCCAGGCGCCCGCGGGGGTGCGCCACGGGAGACCTGTTTGGGCCTCCACCTCTCGGACCCTCGGGAGGGCCCAGGTTCGCGCTGACGGACGAAGCTAACGCCTGATCTGCGGGATCTGTAGGTTCACTCAGTGCTTCTCAAACCAGCATCAGCATCGTCTGGAAATTTGCTAAAAATGCAAAGTCTTGGGCAACAACCCAGGCCTAAGGACTCGGAAATTCGGCGGCTGGGGCCCGGCCTTCCGTGTGTGGACAAACCCTCCAGGGGACTCCAATTTGAGAAAGGGGAGCCTTGGTAGGGTCACAGGGCCCACACGTATTTACTGCGGGGCCCTGAGCCAGCAGCAGCAGGATCTGTAACGTCGTCGTCACGGGTCACGAACCCCCTTGTGGGAGGGCAAACCAGAGACCGCGCTCCACAAATAATGACTCAGCAAATAACTGCATCGGTGATGGTGCAATACTTACATGAAAACACACTTTTAACCATTTGGCTGTTTTATTATTTAAAATACATTATAGAAAAAATGCATCATGCAGCAAAGTTTCACAAACAACAAGTCGACTGCGCAAAGGACGGATTCTTACAGGTCACTTGATTCAACATTTGAGAACATCGGAGTGAAACCTCAGGCATGAGTGGACACAATGGAACGGACATGGTTTCTTTCAGTGGTTTCAAGTTTAATACATTACTCACGTCTAATTCTCAGGCATTAAAGGAAAAAAAATTCAGGACACTTGTTGAGAATGATAAGACAGACGGTTCAGAGGCCCTATTGTGCCAGGAATAGGAACCTCTGCAGTGAGAGCTTGTAGTGAGAAGGATTGAGATCAACTCCAGGTAGAACAAGGAAAATGGAATTTATAGCAAAGCAACAGGTGGGGCTAGGGGATGGGATATTACTAAAAGAAGACTTCAGAAGATAAGAGGGGTTCTGGCTAAACCAACCTAACAGAATTCTTGCTGAAGGCAGCCTAGGAGGATCAGATGTCACCAGGGGGGTGTTGGGGAATGAGGGACCTGATCAGATATCACCAGTGATCAATACGGAGGGTAGTTCTGGTCAAACTGACTTTAGGATTCTTGCTACAATTAGACAATGCAGTGAGGACCATGGAAGCCTGAAACAGGGCCCTGCAGAGAAGAGAATTCAGAACAGACTAAGTAGAGGTTGATCAAGGGGAATATCTTTGTCACAGGAAGCAAAACTTTCCCTCCTGACTACCCTATGGCATTCAGAGCAGCCAGATCCAGGTACAAATATATGATCACGAGATATCCCAGCTTGATGTCCAGTGGCTGGAGGGGACCAGGCCTGTCCTCATCAATGTTGAATCGGCCCACCACCTGAAGCTTCAGCCCACCAGGGAGCACTAACTCCTGGAGAGGTGGAAACAGCAGTCCAAGGAGGCCATACCGGGAAGAGGCACAAAGGGAAGATGTAATGGAGACACAAGTTCACAGTTGCTTCCGTCCATTTTTCACTGCCCCAAACTCATTTACGTGGTCCAAATTAAATGTAAGGGAAGCTGGGTGGACAGAAAGAGATAAAGCAATTGGTGAGCATATAACCAGTTTCAAGACAATCCATCAGTTTGGTAACCACATACTCCTCTTTTATTCCTCCTACGCATTCAATACTCATTAACCCTCTTTTATAGGACAACCCCAAAACCTCATCCAGTCACTACCTCAATTTCAGTCTTAGACCTTAGGCTCCTAACCTAACCTATAACCAGGAGGCTATAACAAAATAGGTTACTTGTCACCTCTCACTCCCACTATAAGTTGTGGTTTCAGGGACACTATGCAAGGATCTTTTCAAACTACTGAAGAAATTCCTGCCAATCTAGATTTCTATACATAGCAAAAGTGACTCTCAAGAAAAAAAGATCTGAAATGAGATTATTTCAAGCCCCAAATGAAAATTTTAGTGGAAAATTAACTCACATAATATGCAATTCTAATGACTATAATTTAAGAGCAATGAAAATGATTCCAGGTGAAATCTTTGGGGTGATGGGAATGAAGATGTGAGAGACGAGTGTGTCTGTGGATTCGTGTAACTGTTCATTCTCTGTATAAAATGTGAATATTATCTCCTGCGGAATTTAAATGATGGCATTACCATGCGTACCATAAAAATCATAGTAATGAAAATGGGACAAAGTGATGAATATTCCAAGTTCCCTATACTGTCCAGGAGGAAGATAAAGGTATTTATAACACTCTGCGCTAATGTGTTGAAATAAGTATTTGTAATTTTTATTTTTTTATTTTTATTTATTTTTTATTTTTTAAAAGATTTTATTTATTCATGAGAGACAGAGAGAGAGAGAGAGGCAGAGACACAGGGAGAGGGAGAAGTAGTCTCTACACAGGGAGCCTGATGTGGGACTTGATCCTGGGTCTCCAGGATCAGGTCCTGGGCTGAAGGCAGCGCTAAACCACTGAGCCACCCGGGCTTCCCAGTATTTGTAATTTTTAGCTTAAATAAAATAAGTAGGGGCCCCTTTAGGCTGTTTACATTAGAGTCCACTGTGTTATGCTTTGAAGACAGGGGAACTGAAAGGATCCCATTTTTAAAGCTGCTCTTTTTTTGTCCTTTTCCTGCTTCTATTCTTGCTAGAAGCTGCACCCCCACCTCACATATGCCTTCATGTATGTCCTCCTTGTGAAGGTCAAGGAGTTAATGATTTCTTTGGAATCTTCTAGCATAATGGCTGACATCTAAAGGGGTGACCAGGTGAGATCATCATGTACATTTTCCAGGGCCACTGATTCCGGACACCTTGGGGCCAAGACTCCTGGCCTGAGGGTATAAGTGACTTAAGGGGGACACTTGAGCACTTGTCCTTGTTAGATTGGTTCCTGGATGCCTAAGGATACGTACACCAGACCACCATCCTCAATAAAACTCCAGACCCCCAAACAAAGATGAGAATCTCTCTCCTTTCCTTTCTGAGCGTCCCAGATGTTCCATCTGTACCTGCTCTGTCTATAACTGCAGTAAACTCTGCTCTACTTCCTGAGGGCTCATATTTGATTTCCATCCTGGATGAAGCCAAGGATGCTCTTAGCTGGTCTTGTGTGACCCCCTCTGGGTCCTCAGACCTGGCTTACCTACATCACTTTCTAGGGGTTTTGACAAATATATAATATCATGTGTGGTGTCTGAAGGAAGTGTCTCTTCTGATCAGATGAGGGGCCCCAAATGTGGAGCGACAATTGGGTGGAAGCCAGCGGGAGGGGCCCTGAAAGAATTCACCCAAGGCAGAACAAAGGAGGTAGAAGTTTACGGAATACCCTGCAAGGGAGCAGTGGGCAGGACAGCAGAGGAGAGTCTGTCTACCAGGAGGCAGTGAGTAGGGACTGTTTCTAAAGGAGGAAGAGGAACAGTTATGACAATATATGGAATTCTCCATTTTTGGTAACTGTGCCTGGTTGTAAGTAGCTCATTGATCAGTTAGGGCCTGTAGATATTTTGAGGCAGGTCACCTGATGACCTGTCTGTATTCACCCAGGTGGTCACTGTGGGTCCTTTCTACATTCCATCGCTCAAGTCCATTTGCCTAAAAAAGCGACCTCTACATCATCCATTCACCATCATATAGTTTCATACAAAATACTTTCACTGCCCTAAAAAATAAAATCCCATGTTCCATCTATTCATCCATCCATCCCCCCCAACCCCTCAAAACTCTTCATAACCATGGGCCTTTTTTACTGCCTCCATAATTTTATCTTTTCCAGAATGGCATATGGTTGGAATCATACAATACTTAGCCTTTTTGGACTGACTTCTTTCACTTAGTAATATCCATGTAGGTTTCCTCTAAGTCTTTTCATAGCTTGATAGCTCATTTCTTTTTAGCACTGCATGATATTCCACTGTCTGGTCATACCATTGTTTACATATCCATTCACCTACTGAAGGACATCTTGGTTGCTTCCAGTTTCTGGTAATTACGAACAAAGCTGCATGTGCAAGTTTTTGTGTGGACTTAAGTTTTCGCTTCTTCTGAGTAAATACCGCAGAATACAGTTGCTGGATTGTGTGGTATGACTCCATTTAGTTTCGTAAGAAATTGCCAAACTGTCTCCAAAGCAAATGTACCATTTTGCGTTCCCCCGCCCCAAGCAATGAAGGAGAGTTCCTGGTGCTTCACATCCTCACCAGCATTTAGTGTTGTCAGTGTTTTGGATTTTAGCAATCCTAATAAATACGTGGCGGTATGACATTTGCTGAGTTAATTTGCATTTCCCTACTGATACCTGGTGTTGCGCGTCTTTTCATATGCTTGTTTGCCCTCTGTATATCTTTGGTGAGGTATCTGTACAATCTTTTGCTGTTTTTTATTGGGTTGTTTACTTTCTCTGTCGAGTTAACAGTCCTTTGTTTGTTTTAGCTCACAGTCCTTTATCAGACATACCTTTTGCAAAAAAATCTCCTCCCAATGTGAAGCTTGTCTGGTTCTATTGCCAGTGCCTTTCACAGAGCAGAAATTTTTAATTTTTTTGAAGCCCCGTTAGTCAATTTTTTCATTCATGTGTCGCCCTTTGGTACTGTATAGTCACAGCCAAACACAAGGTCATTCAGATTTTCTACTGTTTTAATTTTAGGTCTGTGAACAATTTTGAGTTGATTTTTGTGGAGACAAAAGGTCTGTGTCTAGATGATGATGATGATTATTATTATTATTTTGTATATGGTTGTCCACTTGTTCCAGCACCACTTGTTGAAAGGATTACCCTCTCTCCATTGAACTGTCTTTTCTCCTTTGTCAAAGATAAGTTGACTAGATGTGTATGGGTCCATTTCTGAGCTCTCCAAGACCACTATGCAGTTCTCAAGTTCTCAGCAGACACTGACTGGGTGTCCTATGAATCTGACTCAATTCTGACACTCTTTACCGGGAGTTAGCATCATAACCTGCAGATTAAAGGCTCAGTCTCTTAAAACAGTCCCCTACTTTAGATTCCAATTCCAAGTCCAGATTGTGTCCTATGCTACTGACTGAATGACTATAAATCAGAGGTTCCCACAATCTCCTCCTTGGATCTGATTATTTGTTTTTTTTTTAAGATTTTAAATTTATTTATTCATGAGAGGCACACACACACACACAGAGGCAGAGACATAGGCAGAGGGAGAAGCAGGGTCCTTGCGGGGAGGCTGATATGGGACTCGATCATTACCTGAGCCAAAGGCAGACATTCAAGCACTGAGCCACCTAGGCATCCCTGATCATTTGTTAGAATGGCTCACAAAGCTCAGGGAAACACTTACCTAAACTTTCCAGTTTATTAGAAAGGCTATTATGAAGAATACTGACGAACAGCCTGATGAAGAGGTACATAGGGCCAGGTTTGGAAGAGTCTCAAATAAATGCAGGAGCTTCTATCCCCATGAAACTGGGGTGCACTACGCTCAAGGTATGTGGATGAGTTCGCCAAACTGGAAGCTCATCAAATCTTGCTGTTCAAGGGTTTTTATAGAATATCATCTGTAATGACCCCCACCTCCCTTCCCAGAGATCAATTCAGCTGGAGCTGAAACTTCCAACCTTAAATCACTTGATCTCTCTGGTGATCAGCCCCATCCTAAGGCTATTTAGGAACCCCATCCTAAGTCAGCTCGTTAGCAGAAACTCAGGTGTACTCAAAAAGGGTTCCTTATTTTTTTTTAATCAGATGTACCTGCTTTTATGTATTTCTTTATTTTTAAAGATTTTATTTATTTGAAAAAGAGAGAGAGAGAGTGCATAAGTAGAGGGAGGAGCAGAGGGAGAGGGAGAAGCAGGCTCCACTGAGTAGGGAGCATGACTCAGGGCTTCCAAAGGCAGATGCTTAACTGACTGAGCCACCTGGGTGTCCCAAAAGGGGTTCCTTATGAATAACAAAGACATTCTTATCACTCAGGAAATTCCATGGGTTTTAGAATTTTGTTCAGGGACCAGAGACAAAGACTAAATGTATTTTTTTTATTATAGCAGAGTACCTTTGATTAGATGTGGGGCAAATGACACTTTACCTCTATGATCTTCTTGCCCAAGTCCTGTAACCCCAGTCTATGAGAAAATCATGAAACAAATTCCCATAGAGGCACATCCTATAGCATACCTGACCACTACTACTCAAAACTGTTAAAGTTATCAAAAACAGGAAAATTTCTAGAAACTGTCATGGGCAAGTAGGGCCTGCAAAAACATGACAACTGAATGCAACATGGCATCCTGGATGGCAGTCTGATGCATAGAAAGGGCATTAGGTTAAGAACTCAGGAAATTTGAGTAAACTATGGGCCTCACTTAATAATAATATATCAACATTGATTCATTCATTGTAACAACAGTAATCATATAATTTAAGATGTTATATGCATATGGGAGAGGTATATAAGAACCCTCTGTACTAATTGTTCAGTTTATTCTGTAAATCTAAAATAGTCTTTTAAAAAAAAGTTTTAAAAATTTATTCATTTGACACACAGAGAGAGAGAGAGAGAGAGAGAGAGAGAAGAAAGCACAAGCAGGGGGAGCAGCAGGCAGAAGGGGAGGGAGAAGCAGACATCCCACTGAGCAGGGAGCCCCATGCAGAGCTCCATCCCAGGACCCCGAGACCAAGACCTGAGCTGAAGGCAGACACCCAACCGACTGAGCCACCCAGGCACCCCTAAAAGTCATCTTAAAAAGCATAAAGTCTATTACTAGTTTTAAAATTCTGGGTTTTCTTAGACTTTACAAGTGTGATATGGCCAGAGGATACGTCAAGAAAAGTGTGAGGATAGAGGATCAGATCCATAGAGCTTCTGTCTGCAGTTAGGGAAATTGGGACTTGCATGTATGAACCCTCCCAATGAAGGTCAAGGTTCATAGGCTGACTAGTGTTGTCTCCAGAGAACCAAATCTCCAACTTCTATATGTGGACTAGTTTAGATGAGAAGACAGGAGGAAAAAACAGTGTTAACGAGTTGATAGGTTTGGGTATAGTTAATAAGCCCATTGCAATATTTGAGAATGTCTGAATTGACCAAATTGGCATCTTCTGTAGCCCATGTCTATGTGGGAATTCTCATAGATGTTCATTAATTATCCCATAGAAGAAGAGTTGCTGTGGCTTTGTAGGTAAAGCAGAAAGTCATCAAAGCCAAAGATAAAACCTTGGACCATGAAAGACCAACTTTCTCTGAGAGTTTTGCAATATTAGATTTAATAATCCATTTGCCCACTCAATCAAGACAGGGCAAAAGGAATAGCCCAGACAGAGAAAAATTGTTCTAACAGAACAATTACAACAATTGTAGCAGTAGCCCTCCTACATAGGAAAGCTTTGATCCAATGAGAGAACACGTGAATAATGATAAGGACATTTCATAACCATAATATATAGGAAATGGAATAAACTGTAATTGCCAGTAGGAAAAGGGTCCTGCTGGAGGTGGCTTTCTTCCTTGCCCCACCATTACAGCTTGACCAGGATTATGTTTTCAGCAGATGGGGCAAAAAGATACCCATTGGTCCAGGTAAAAAGTAAAAATTTCCCAGCAATACCAATACTAGGAGCTGATCTAGTTTTCTTTCCCATTTTGTGAAAGTTATACACTACATTTCAGGCAAAGGATTGAGGAGAACTTGAATGTCCAACTGGGTTTCTCCAAAGTTTATCTGGATGCAAAGACATCCAGCTTGTTTCCAACTTAATCATATGGGCTTTGAACTGAGAGCTTTTCATTTCTTCTATCTGAGGGTCAGAAGGTCAGCAGAATAGGTTTAATATTGTGTCTGGTTGTTGTGGTAATTGGGACAGATTCATGAGTTGCTGGATTAGCGTGTTTATGAGCTGCTAGCTTTAGCAAGACCCCCCTTTGCTTTGGGATCTTATTACCCATATGAGTTTCTATTTTTAAATATGTCCACTTCTTTTGGTAATAATAAATCCTCTAAGTGATCATCCACAGGCTTCCCTTGTTTAATTGCTGTTCCAGTGCAGTCATAAATACCAGTCAGGTAACTGATAACTTTAAAAATAAAATTGTCAATTGTTTTACCAGCAAAATAGGTTTATTCAGAATTTCAGAGAATTGCAATGCAAGACACACAAAAGCTACAGGAAAACTATAGGCAAGTCCAAAGAACAAAGGAGAGGACCAGTCTTTTATGGAGAAAAGGGGGAAGTTGGGAGGGGCTGTTGAAAACAAAAAATCCATTGGAATAAACTGGGAATCCAGAGTGTAGTGGCTTTTCTTTTCTTTTCTTTTTTAAAAAATATTTTATTTATTTATTCATGAGAGACACAGACAAGCAGAGACATAAGCAGAGGGAGAAGAAGGCTCCATGCAGGGAGTCTGATGTGGGACTCAATCCCAGGACCCTAGGATCATGCCCTGGTCCAAAGGCAGGTGCTAAACCACTGGGGCACCCAGGCATCCCGTAGTGGCTTTTCATTGGCTGTGCTGTGACAGTCTCTCATTGGCTGGGCTGTTGCCAGGTGGGGAGAAAATCTTCCTTCCCCCTGCTGGGATAGTCAAGTAGGCTTCTTCCTCTTGGAAAATGCAAGTTATGTGTCTTCCTGTTGGTTCTGCAAAGGGCTGTGAGGAATATTACAGCATGAGAGCTCCTCCTTCTGGCCTCCCAGCTCCATTTTATTTTTTATAGACTTTGTTTTTATTTTATTATTATTTTATTTAGTTGGCCCCATGCCCAGCATGGAGCCCAATATGGGGCTTGAACTCACAACCCTAAGATCAAGACTTGAGCTGAGATCAAGAGTTGGACGCTTAACCGATTGAGCCACCCAGGCTCAAGTCCATTTTAAATAAGATTTCTTTATTCAGCTTCACATTTACAAGGAATGTAAGGTTTCAAGGGACAAAATGCAACCTTGCTGTCCAGGTGTAATACTTAAAACATGGTGTCTCCCCTGAGGGAAAAACCCTTTTTCTCAGGACTATCAAGACCATCCTTAATTACCCTCTGCCTGAAACAAAAAGACAACTCTGGGACTTTCTAAGATTAATTGTATGTTGTAGGAAGTAGATTCCTAATTTTTCTAATGTGGAATCCCCTTTAGATGGCATAATTTAGGAATCTCTGCTTGACCCCCTACATTGGCACTCACTTTCTATGATGGCATTCGAATCCTTAAAAACCTTCCTTTCCTCTGCTTCCACCTTGAAGCAAACAAACTGTCCTTTACCGTTTTCCTTATTCACTCAAGAGAGAGAAGGACATGCTTTAGGTGCCTTATCTCAGAAGCTTAATGGAAACTAAAGACCCATTGGATATTTTAGCCTCACTCCAGAGTGCATGGCTGAAGCTTTTTCTTGTTTTAGAGCAGTCATGACAACAGCAAAATTGGTTCAAGCTACAATGGATTTTGTGTTGGGTCATACTCTGAATTTTCTCTATCCCATGATCCCAGATCCTTCTCCTAACTGAAACACCCCCCCCTTTTTTTTTTTTTTACCTCTCACCTTGCCTCTCTGAAGATTCATTTGCTCTCTCCTTCTCATGTTACCATTGCTGGTTGTTCAAAATCTTAACCTTGTGCTCTTCTTCCTTTCCTAATAGGAGGATAACTATGTGACTGCATTGCAGTCACTGAAACTTAACCCTTCCTCATCCTGATCTTTTAGAGGTTCTCCTTATAGACCCAGACCTCACCCTCCTTGTTGATGGAACTTATCTCCTCACCTCAGAAGGAACATTCCAGCCATTGGAATGCCATTACAGATTTCCAGAACCTCATAAATATGAGTCTCAGCCTGACACAAAATCATTCCAGGTAACAGAATTCATTCCAGATAGCGGAACTCATGATTCTCACAAGGGCCTGCACTTCAGTTAAGAATAGGAGAATTGAGGCACCTGGGTAAGCTCAGTTGCTTAAGCATCTGCTTTCAGCTCAGGTCATGATCTCAGGTTCCTGGGATCAAGCCCCACCTTGAGCTCCCTGTTCAGTAAGGAATTTGTTTTCCCCTCTCCCTCTGCCCCTGCTCCTGCTCTCTCTCTTGGTCATGCACTCTCTGCCTCTCAAGTAAATACATAAAATCTTAAAAAAAAGAATAGGAGAATTAATGTCTGCATAGATAGCAGATAGCTTTTGAGCTAGTACTGTGGAACTGAATAAAGGGAACACCATTTGAAATGGAGCTGGGAGGCCAGAAGGAGGAGCTCTCATGCTGTAATATTCCTCACAGCCCTTTGCAGAACCAACAGGAAGACACATAACTTGCATTTTCCAAGAGGAAGAAGCCTACTTGACTATCCCAGCAGGGGGAAGGAAGATTTTCTCCCCACCTGGCAACAGCCCAGCCAATGAGAGACTGTCACAGCACAGCCAATGAAAAGCCACTACACTTTTGACTTCCAGTTTATTCCAATGGATTTTTTTTGTTTTGTTTACAATAGCCCCTCCCAACTTCCCCCTTTTCTCTAGAAAAGAGCATTCCTCTCTTTGTTCATTGGATTTTCTTATGGTTTTGCTGTAGCTTGAATGTCCCAAATTGTAATTCTCTACTATTCCTGAATAAACTCATTTTGCTGGCAAAATAATTGACAGTTTTATTTTTAAGGTTAACAGGAGCCAGAGCTTCTAATAAGTATTAAGTATCTGACTGTGAGTTACTGAACTTAGTAGAACAAAGAAGGTCATCCACATACTGACTGAGCTTTAAATGCTAAGAGAAGCCCAGATTCTTCAGATTTACACTAGAATGTTTTCCAGGTAAAATGAATGGAGACTTTGGAAAAACCCTGGAGCATGACTGTCCAGGTATACTGTTGATTTTCACATGTGAGGGTGAGTAGGTACTGGGAATTAGATAAAAGAGGATCTGCTGAAGAAAGCAGAGTGTAAAGCAACAATGATGAAATAAGTTACGTCAGAGGATATAGAAACAAAGAGTGTTGGGGTTTGGGAAAAACAATATGTATTTTACAATTTTTTTATGACTCACTGTTCTTGGACAAATTGGTAACCCTCCTTTCCATCTGGTTTCTTTACAGGTAAAATAGATCTGCTGCAGGGGCTGGATATGGAGATAAGCAGCCCTTTGTCAAGTAACCAATGAGTAATTGGTCTGAGACCACAAATTACATCATTTTTAGAGTACTGCATTGAGTTAATTTAGGGAGAAACATAGTGAGGTCTGTATCCATTTTTACAGGCTCTGCCTCTCAGAAGTGTCCTACATCTGTCATTCCTTTAGTCTGAACTGGGTCAGGAATGTGAATGAGCATGTCCTGGATGTGGGGCTTATCTAGAGCTTGGAGAGCTCTGAGAGGCAAAAAACAACAACAACAACAACAACAACAACAAAAAACAGGTAATTGTGGCAGAGGGTACAACAAATGGAGGAGGAATCTAGAACTTCAAAGGCCAGTTTCTTGGGTTCACATTAAATATTAACATTACAATTAGAAATCAAATCTCTGCCTGATAGCTTACAAGAAGTTGTGGAGCTTGACAAAAAAGGCTCTGTTGAGCATCATGGGGTCCAAGAGACAAAGAAAGGGCTTTTTGAAGGGATAAATCACGTGGCAAATTATCTACTTTCACTACAGAGGTGAGTTGTGTACTCTGAGGAATTATGGTGGGGAATTCGGAGATGTTGAGGGTGGAGTAGGTGGTACCAGTGTCCACCAGACAGGTGGTGTCCATTGATCAAGATGATCATTTCACCCAGTCTATTCAAGGGTGTCTGGGGGAGGACAGGAACAGATTCCTTAGAGGGGAGTCCTTTGGAGTATCAATTGCAGGTGACAGGTGATCTTTGAGAGGTTGCATAGCCTCAGATAAGGTGGATTGAGATCATTGAATGACCTGATGAAGACTGGGCCAAAGGGGCCAGAGGGGATTTGGGATCTTGAGGATTCAAAGTCCCTTGAAAATAAATCAGTTTGGGGAGACCCCAAGAACTCTAGGGAGATGATTGTAGTTCCAAATTATCCTTAATGAAGTTCCACCTTTTCTGAAATGTTAGAATGAATTAGTGCTATCAAGGCAGAATGTATGATCAAGAACAGAGGAGGTGAGAGGGCATCCAGTGGAGCGAGAACTTCTCATGGGATTAGACAAGTATTCAAATAAACAAAAGAGGTTTCACAAAAGAGCTGGGGAGATTCTCGTCCATCCAAAAACTCAGAAGATTCCTGCTCAACAGAGTCAGAGATCAGATGCCCACTCAAGAGCCAAAGAAAAAACTGGGCATTCAAAGAGAATCAAAGTGGGCACCTGGGTGACTCAGTGGTTGAGAATCTCAATGGCATCTCAAATACAAATTTAAAATTCTGCTGCTTTCTGGACACCTGAATGGCTTAGTGGTTGAGCGTCTGCCTTTGGCTCAGGCCATGATCCTGGAATCCTGGAATCGAGTCCCACCTCGGGCTCCCTGCATGGAGCCTGCTTCTCCCTCTGCCTGTGTCTCTGCCTCTCTCTTTCTCTGTCTCTCATGCATAAATAAATAAAATCTTAAAAAAAACAAAGAGAATCAAAGTAACTCTTTACTGCACTACAACAGGTGCATGTCTGGAGCACTGGGATTGTAGTTTATAGTGTGGATCCACATTTCCCCAATGCAGAAAGGACACAAAGAATACACGAAGCTGGCATGAACACCAGGGTGAAGGTAGAAGTACCTGAAGAGGTGCAGTCAGCACTCCCTCTGAGTCATAGCGCCAGAAAACTGTCCCCCCCCCCCAAAAAAAAAATCCAACTGCTTAAGGAAAGACTATTCAAGAAGTCTATTATAATCGCACATTCCAACTATAAGATCTCTGAGCACCTCAGAAGGCTGCAGGAAATGCCATTTCTTTTCTAGGGAGGCACAAACAAGGCTGGAAAGAACTGGCTGTAGGGTAGGAAGGTGAGCAAGTGGTGTGTTGTCAAGCAACTAACTGAACAGGAAATGTTTTTCTTTGCTGTCAGCCAATCCTTTGAAGGGGCTGTGGAGGAGGTGGTCCTGCGTTCTAGTGCTTGCTTAAACCCCAGGGGGGCTGAAGTTCAAGGGCCTGTGGAGAGGAGAGGAGCCTGACTAGTTAGGTCAGATCACGTTAGCAGGGATTTTGTCCGGATTGGCCATTTGCATTTCCTAAAATTGTAAATACACGGAATCATAACAGTAGGCGCTCCCCTTTGTCTGGCTTCCCAGTCACTTTAATTATTCTGAGATTTTCACTGCCCTGGCAACCCTCCAAAATACCTTCAACTTTTCCTATTTTGTCCAGCTTTCCAACTGCTTTCCACTGGAAAGGCTGATCTGAAATGACCCAAATCAACCACGTGGGCAGTGCAAGTCTGCATGGTTATTTTGATTACGTGCCCTCATCCTATTTTAAAATATATATGGGACTTCTCTGGGCCCTGGGATGAAGGTGCCTTCCTCCAGAGGAGTTACATGTGTTTCTGTAGTATTCTTGAATTCAGCGGACCCTTTGTTTTGCTTTTCTTTTAAAAGTTTGATTTCTTTTATGATTATTATTATTTTTAGTAATCTCTACCCAATGTGTGGCTTGAACTCACAACCTGGAGATCAAGCGTCACAGGCTCTCCTGCCTGAGCCAGCCAGGCATCAGCAGACCCTTTCAATCTGAGAATCTGAGTCATTGTTCAATCTAGAAAATGTCTTTTTTGAAAAAAAAAAAAAAGTCCTCTCCTACATTTGTTCTTCTTTGTTCTTGGATCTCTAATTAGATGGATTCTCTGACATTCCTCCAAAGATCATCCCTCTCCCCTACCAGAAAATAAAGAAATAGATGTTCTTTGGATTTTCTTCTAATAGGAAATTCTAATTTGAAAAGTCTTACTTTTATTATTAGCATGGCCCAGAATATTAAAATGTTGTTTAAATAAGTCCAGTCTTTAAAAGTAGAAAATCATCTTTTGCTATGTTAAATTTTATCATCTTATTCTTTCCCCATTAATGTCAACATTTTTCTTTCTGTAAAATCCTATCATTTAGATTGCTTTATTTCTTTGGATTATGTAATCATATGTAATTCAATTCCATTCTTTAAATTGCTATAGCTTCATAATATTTATATGTGAGGAACAGTAAGTGCCTTTTCATTATTTTATCATTATTTTAAAGATTTATTTATTTATTTCAAAGAGAGAGGAGGGGGGAGGTACAGAGCGAGAGGGAGAGAGAGAATCCCAAGCAGACTCCCTGCTGAGCACAGAGCCAGATGTGGGGCTCAGTCCTAGGACCCTGTGATCATGACCTGAGCTGAAATTTTATTATTATTTTAAAAATATATTTAAAAATATTGTTATTTTAAAATTTTTATTCCAGTAGAGTTCACAGTGTTATAGTAGTTTCAGGTGTACAATATAGTGATTCAACAATTCTATTCATTACTCAGTGCTCATGATGATAGGTGCACTCTTGATCCCCTTCAACTGTTTCACCCATCCCCCCACCCATCTCCCCTCTGGGAACTATCAGTTTTTTCTCTATAGTAAAGTCTGTTTCTTTAAAAAAAAAAAAAGAGTCTGTTTCTTGATTTGTCTCTTTTTTCTTTGTTTCTTAAATTCTACGTATGAGTGAAATCATATGGTATTTGTCTCACTCTGCCTGACTTATTTCTTCTTAGCATTATACACTCCAGCTCCATCCATGTCATTGCAAATAGCAAGATTTCATTCTTTTTTAAAAAGATTTTATTTATTTATTTATTTATTTATTATTATTTTTTAAATTTTATTTATTTATGATAGTCACAGAGAGAGAGAGAGAGAGGCAGAGACATAGGCAGAGGGAGAGGGAGAAGCAGGCTCCATGCACCGGGAGCCCGATGTGGGATTCGATCCCAGGTCTCCAGGATCGCACCCTGGGCCAAAGGCAGGCGCCAAACCGCTGCGCCACCCAGGGATCCCTATTTATTTATTTATTTATTTATTTATTTATTTATTTATTTATTTATTTATGAGAGAGAATGAGATGGAGTGAGAGAGGGAGCATGAGCCAGGGTGGGGCGGAGAGGGGGAGGGGGGAGAGGCAGAGGGCGAAGCAGACTCCCTGCTGAGCAGGGAGCCTGACACAGGGCTCAGTCCCAGGACCCTGAGATCATGCCCTGAGCTGAAAGCAGACACTTAACTGACTGAACCACCCAGGCGCCCCGAGATTTCATTCTTTTTATGGCTGAATACTAGTCCATTGTGTATGTTCTTTATCCATTCATCTATCAGTGGACACTTTGGCTGCATCCATAACTTGGCAATTGTAAATAGTGCTGCTATAAACATAAGGGTGCACGTGTCCTTTCCAATTAGTGTTTTTGTATTCTATGGGTAAATACCCAGGAGTGTGATTTCTGGATCACATGGTTAATTCTATTTTTGACTTTTAGAGCAAACTCCATACTGTATTCCAGAGTGACTGCACCAGCTTGCATTCCCCACGAGCAGTGCACGAAGCTTCCTTTTTCTCCACATCCTTGCCAACACCTGTTGTTTCTTGTGTGTGTGTGTTTTAAGATTTTATTTATTTATTCATGAGAGACAGAGAAAGAGAGAGGCAGAGACACAGGCAGAGGGAGAAGCAGGCTCCATGCAGGGAGCCCCATGTGGGACTCGATCCCAGGACCCTGGGATCATGCCCTGAGCCGAAGGCAGACGCTCAACTGCTGAACCACCCAGGTGCCCCATGGTTCTTGTGTTTTTTATTTTAGCCATTCTGACAGGTGTCAGGTAGCATCTCACTGTGGTTTTGATTTTATTTCCCTGATGATGAGTGATGTTGGGTATCTTTTCATGTGTCTGTTGGCCATCTGTTTGTCTTCTTTGGAGAAATTTCTGTTCATGGCTTCTAGTGCTACTTCGTTATTTATTGCTTTCAAAATATGACTGTTCCCTTCTCAATTATTCTTTCCATTGAAACTTAGAAATCGGGACGCCTGGGTGGCTCAGCAGTTGAGCATCTGCCTTCGGCTCAGGGCATGATCCTGGGGTCCCAGGATCGAGTCCTGCATAGGGCTCCCTGCATGGAGCCTGCTTCTCCCTCTGCCTGTGTCTCTGCCTCACTCCCTCTCTCTTTGTCTCTCATGAATAAATAAATTTTAAAAATCTTAAAAAAAAAGAAACTTAGAAATCCCCTTTCAAGTAATCAAAAAATAATTCCCTAGTATTTTTCATGAGACTTGATTGTCATGGTGGCTGGGCCTGAGGCCTTATTGTTTGTGGTGTGGAAATAGTACCTCTTAGGCTACTTTTAAGATTTCTTTAGAGGTTTGTATCTCTTTTTAGGTTTCCTTTCTCCTTTTCAGCCTGCCTGTCTTTGTAAATTATAGTTCCAAGATTAATGTTTGTCATTTATATATTTAATTTATTAGTGTATTTCTGTGTGTCTTTAAATAAATTTGTTTTAGTACCATCTCAGGAGATGAAGGACGGTCATATTAACATCTGCTTGTCTGGGCTCAGGCATAGGTTTGCTTCCTGGCTCAGCTGCTTGTTAGCGCCTCCACTAGCCTCATCCACAAACAGTCTGCTGTGAACTTTAAGAAGAAAATGTGTTTAAAGCCATCAATTTACTAGTAGTCAAGTTGCCCTTTTATGCTAGGAGTTTTTCTGATGTTGTCCTTTTCAAAATACGGATCTCTCTTTTACACAAGTTCTTACCAACAACTGCCTCAAATGATAGTGTCATCGGTTCTTGCTTCATACATATGACAGGTACCCTAGACTTGAACCTCAGACTACATGCCAGCATCGCATGGTTTCTCACTGTCCTCTCCAAAAGCTCAGCCAAGCCACCTTGACAATCACTAGGACCACTCTTTGGGGTTCCAGCCCTGAAGATTAAATGCCGTCACCAAGCTCTTGACTAACATTGTGTATCTTACTCCCTGCTCTCATGTAACTCAACTACAGTGCTTACATATCCCTGAGTCAAACAGCTGTTTTCTTATAACCCCTGGATTTTTAAATCTCTGAGATGCCTTTGCCTTAACATGAGACCATACGAAGTTGGAGATTCAATCTGTATTATAATTCAGTCATTCACAGGATTATATTTTAGGTTTAATTTTAAGAAATCTCAACTTGGGCGGTGTTGAAGGAAGATAAGGGTTTCTTTTTTTTTTTTAAGATTTTATTTATTTATTCATGAGAGACAGAGACACAGGCAGAGGGAGAAGCAGGCTCCATGCAGGGAGCCTGATGTGGGACTCGATCCCGGGTCTCCAGGATCACGCCCTGGGTCCAGGGCAGGCACTAAACCACTGAGCTATCAAGGGATTCCCCAGGATAAGGGTTTCTTTTAGGACAGTCGTAAAAGCTTTCCATCCCTTACCTTGACTTTGAGCTGAGAATTTGAAGCCCTGAGCTCATTTTCTTTCTGTACTTCAAAGCAATCAACCAACGTCATTATACTCCTTTTTAAATTTTCTAAAATGATCTATGGCAGCAACTATGTGGTCATCCAGAACCTCACCTCAGAGACGCTTCATTACGGGTATCTTGATTACAGGTGCCATGTGGGTCCCAGCCTGTCGAAGGTAATGTTCTCAGCTAGGAACACCTGAGGCACTTGGCAGGCCCATGTTACTGGTAGGGAGCCCCAGATACTTCCCCCAGCAGTGCCAATGTGGCTGGACTGGATCTATGCTTTACTTGATTGCAGGATGTACTTTGGTGAAAATCATCAGGGAATTTTGGAAAACAAGACTAATTACTCACAATCTTGGCATGCTGGGGCCACAGAGCAAGGTCACTGATAGAAAACACAGACCTGGGGCTCTGCCTTTATGAAGGTCTTAGAATGGGATCTCTGGGGTTTCATGAGGTCACTCCATATTGGCTAATTTAAAGCATAAGAGTGGGAGTCAGGGCACAGAAGACTGAAGGCAGGGTCACTCAAGGAGTGTCAGATTTTGTGTTTATTTTTAAAGAGTGATTGATTGATTGATTTTAGAGAAAGAGCATGCAGGAGAAGGAACAGAGGGAGAGAATCTCCAAGCAGACTCAGCATTGAGAAGGGAGCCTGACCCGGGGCTCCATCTCACCACCTTGAGATCATGACTTGAGTTGAAACCAAGAGTCAAACACTCAACTGACTGAGCCATCCAGGTGCCCCAAGGAATGTCAGTTTTCACGGTCATCCAGGGTTTTCTGAAAGGAGAACTTCATGGGTGTGGGGGTGCCTAGTTCCTTATCTGGTTCTTTCACCACCAGCTGTGTCATACGGCGGGCAATGTGTTTATCTGGAGCGGATGTCTTTTGAAATGGAGGCTGTGGCAATCAACGCTTAATGTCAGACATTATACTAAAAAAGGCAATGGTTTGAGTCACTAGTTTGCCCCAGCATGCTGTAGACGACGGATGTGTCCTTTCCCATCAGAAACAGGGTCATGAGTGCAGTTAAATCTGGTCAGGTCTGGGCCGCCCAGGTGGCTCAGTGGTTTAGCACCGCCTGCGGCGCAGGGTGTGATTCTGGAGTCCCAGGATCGAGTCCCACGTTGGGTTCCCTGCATGGAGCCTGCTTCTCCCTCTGCCTGTGTCTCTGCCTCTCTCTCTGTGTGTGTGTCTGTCTCTCATGAATAAATAAATAAAATCTTAAAAAAAAAAATCCAGCTGTAAAAAAAAAAAAAAAAATCTGGTCGGGTCTGAGGGCCTGGTCCAGACACCTGTCCTCAACTATCTGTTCCCTGGAACCACTCACAGCACTGTGGCTGTCCATCCATCTAAATTCAGCCAGGGAAGTAGAACCTCTCTGAGTCTGCTGGGATTAGGGGTTACTTATAAGACCTGGGCCTTGGGGCGCCTGGGAGGCTCGGTGGGTTAAGGGGCAGACTTGATTTCAGCTCAGGTCATGATCTCAGGGTCCTGGGATGGAGCCCCGTGGGAGGCTCTGTGCTCAGCAGGGAGTCTACTTGAGGATTTTCCCTGTCCCTCCTCCCTACTCTCGCTCTAGCTCTCTCTCTGTCTCACATAAATAAATTAACTTTTTGAAAACAAGAACTGGATCTTATACAACTGCTTCGCTTCCGCCAACCAAATCTCATGCAAAGTGCTTTGCTGGCCAACTCTGATGCAAAAACATGCAGGGCTCGGACTTCTGAGGAAGCTAGCTCTAGTGTCGTGGAAGCCATCTGATCTAAACCGCCACAACGTCCGTGCGGCAGATTTTAAATGTGGAGATGTTTACGTGAATGGGTTGGAAATGAATCGGGAGGATTTCCAGGGAAATTATTATTAGAATCCTGACACTCACACATGTTCACTTGCTCACAAAGTATTTTAATGGATGTTATTGTATTTGACCTTCAGACTCACCTTCAGAATCACGTCCATTTAATAGTCGAAGGGACTGAGTGACAGATTAAGAGTGACCTTAGTTAATATAAGGCAGAACTGGTCCAAGTCTAGCTTTCAAATACTATGCTCTCTTCTGGACACAGCGATAGAGAACGCCCGGAACCCCGTCCTCATCAGTGTGGATGAGTCTCTAGGACCCTGTCCTCATTCTCTCTTTACAGTTTCATCACACCCTCCCATCACTTTACAGGGGTGCTTGATATTTCCTCCCTCTGCACTTATTTTTTCACTCATTCTCCCGCAAAATGCCTACTAACTTCTAAGGTGCCCCTTTTTCTTTCTTTCTTTTTTTTTTTGGTGTCCCCTTTTCTTACAAAACTCATCCCCTCTTTTCACACACCTTGCTGATCTCCTGACATCATTCCCACACCTGCTGTCTCTTGCAAAACCTCTTCCATGGAAACATGTAACTTTTGTTACAGAAGACTCTAAAGATTTGGCTTCTAATTCTGGATTCAACTTTCACTCAGGCCACTACATTTCCCTCCAGGCTTTAGGGTCCTCGTGTTTCAGGTGTGGATTGACTAGGATCCCATATGTGAGATTGCTTTGTAAATTCAAAAGCACCAGAGAAGTGCCATTAGTTGTTATCATTTCTTCTAAGATTCTCAAATTAAAAAGTTGATGCTGGGGACGTCTGGCTGGCTCAGTAGCTGAGTGTCTGCCTTGGGCTCAGGGTGTGATCCCGGGGTCCTGGGATCAAGTCCCACATTTAGCCTCATTGTGTTCCCTGCAGGGATCCTGCCTTCCTCTCTATGTCTCTGCCTCTCCTCTCTCTGTGTATCTCTCATGAATAAATAAAATCTTTAAAAAAAATAAAGAGTTGATGCCAAAGGATCTGCCAAATAAAAAATGTTGCTCGAATTCGTTGACAGGAGCTGCAGACTCCCTGAATGCAATCAACCAAGAACAGACCTAAGGAAGTTGCGCATACCGAAGACGCAGGTACTGACAGAAGGCTGGGTGGAAAGTGGGTAAAAGGAAAACACCTGGGAATAATTCTGCCTGGATGCCCTGGTTTGGATGTCTTGTGTGGGATGACTTCAGTCCAGGCCTGGGTCCAGCCCTGGGGTGCATGGGTTGTTCAGAGTGAGTCAAGGCCAAGTTTTAACGCGGTATTGGCAAATACTGAAGAATAAGTGTTTTTTCGTCTTCGAGGTCTGACTTGAATCTATAAAAGCCGTGAAAGCCAGATCACCCAATTCTTCTGTTTCACGTTGCTAACTACAACATGGAAGATCATTTACAAGCATTTGTGAAAACATATGTTGAGATAGAAAAGGTTTTACTCACCATGGGTGCTCAGTGAATGCTAACTGCAGTAGGAAATATTTCATTATATTAGCTTATTCAGCACAATGAACATATCTTTTTTTTAAGATTTTATTTATTTGTTCATGATAGAGAGAGAGAGAGAGAGAGAGAGAGAGAGAGAGAGAGGCAGAGATACAGGAGGAGGAGAAGCAGGCTCCATGCAGGAGCCCGATGCGGGATTCCATCCCAGGACTCCAGGATCACGCCCTGGGCCAAAGGCAGGCACCGAACCGCTGAGCCACCCAGGGATCCCCCACAAGGAACATATCTTATTCACTGATACAACCAGGATCCTGCTTGACGCCGAGACACAATATAGCCACAAGAAAAATCTTCTGAAAAAAAAAAAAAAAAGAAAAAAGAAAAAAAAGAAAAATCTTCTGGATGAATAAATAAATGTATGATACAGTAAATAAAGAGATCATGAGGCTAAATGTGATAGTGGGAAGAGCCAAAAGCAAAATCGTAATCTGGCATTGGGAATACAGTTGGTGAGGTTGGGGTGTCCTGGCTTCTCTGAACCACAAGTTGTTGTGGGAAACTGTGCACATATGTAGAAGACGGTTGGCATTTTTTTCAAGATGAATGAGCTAGAGCGTTTTTTATTTTTTTTTATGTCTAAGAGACCTTAGATTTACCTTTTTTGTGAACTATCTCATCATATTCTTTGCCAAGTTTTAAGTAGATTGTTGTTTTTTTTCTTATTGATTTATAGGAGTTCTTTTTATATGTGAAAAAAATCTATGAAGAGCGATTATTTTTAGCATTTTATTAGTGTTTTATTTATGGCTTTTAGAAAAATGTCAGAGAGTTTTATGTTTCTGACATCAGACACAGAAAAACCATCCCCCTCACCCCCCCCCCCAAAAAAAAAAAACCATCCCAAAGCTGGGATTAATCTTTAAAAATATTTCTCCAGGGCAGCCGGGGTGGCTCAGCAGTTTAGCACCGCCTTCGGCCCAGGGTGTGATCCTGGAGACCCGGGATCGAGTCCCACATCGGGCTCCCTACATGGAGCCTGCTCCTCCCTCTGCCTGTGTCTCTGCCTCTCTCTCTCTCTCTCTCTCTCTCTCTGTCTCTCATGAATAAATAAATAAAAATCTTTAAAATAAAAATAAAAATACTTCTCCATGCTAGCTTATGTATTTCATGGATTCCATTGCTTATGTTTAGACGTCTGCATCATTGGGAATGGATCCTGATTTGAGCTGACGGCTCTCTCTGTCTTATCCTTCTCTGGAGCTGAGCTTTCTAAGCTCAGTTACTCAGTGGGTATTTGTTGAACGATGCACAAATTAACACACGATTGTGCCAATACATCCTCTCCTGAAACCATTATTTTCTGATCCCTGTGCTGCCCTAGCGCATCTCGGGGACCTCCATCCTGCACACTCCAACATGGCGGCCTGCGTCATCAAAGCGTGCAAGCCAGGACTTGAACGAGGCTGCTATAAGGCAGGAGTCACAACCTTTGGTGCCCTAATCATGGAATTGACGTCCCTTCGCATTTGCCATATTCTGGGGGTTAGAAGCAAGACGCAAAGTCAGGCCCACACTCCAAAGAAGGGACTCACACAGGGGCATGCCTCCCATTTCCCTTGTTTCTCACAGGAAAACTCCCTCAGAACATTTCCTCAGAGAGCAATGTGCACGGACATTTCTCCGAGAAGGGGACTGTCTGCAGTCTCTCCTCAGGCGTGAAGGCCCCTGGGCTCTGATCGCTCCGTCTACACCACTGCTGTCTCCAGGATGGTTACCTCACCGGCCTTGCCGAGTTCTTTTTCATAATGTGAGGTGGTAACTAAAGTATGCCTGGCTCCAGAATATAGAAGACGTCCTTGTCCTCGTCTGGCTCCGGAAACCACTGAAGACGTGAACCCAAAAGTCCTGGAAAAATCTAGAGTTAGAGAACCCAAACGGGTCTGTTTGTCCTGGTATGTGGTGTTTGGTTCTGGTTTCCAGGATGCAAATTTAAAATGTAGTGTTGTCAAGACAAAAGGAAAGATCAGGGGTATGAAGGCACCCTTTGTGGGGAAAACAACTTCTGTTCTCACATGATCTATAAGTGGGTGAATGTGGGTGCGGAGAGGGGAGGCAGGGAGGCCAGGCAGAGAAACCCACGTGGCCCCAGCTTCCATTCATCTGTCTTAAAATGGTTTCCTTCCGACATAACCCAGTCCAGAAATCCACTTCTGCTCCTCCTGCCCTCTGGATGCTCCAAACAATCAACTGTACTGGGCAAGACGTCTGATTCCAACGCTAAGGAGTGTAGATGGCTTCCGATCTGAGGATCCCGGTTCAGAACTGCCAGAGGAGAGGCTGGAGCTTAAACGAAAGAAAGCCCTTGGCTCGGAGGAAATGATTCTTCCTGCCACAGGAAGAGCCAATATATCCTGAGGAAGCCACATGCTTCGCAGAGTCTGAGCTCAGCTTGGTCCAGGGCGGAGAGAACGCGAATTTGCAATATTTAGGGAATAATGAAACTTTACCTGAATCCAACCGAGGCTCCAGGGAAGAAGATTTATAGGGGCGATGAAGAGAGTCCGTGTTCCAAGACAGGCTTGGCAAACACAGGTACAGACACACAGGAAAGAAGCCACCTGGCCAGTGCGGGGCTGAATATTCCCTTCGCTTACACACAGGCTCGCGTGCTTGGCCAAGAACCCTGGTATGTGTGGTAAGTGTGGCCACGTTTTAGGCCGAGAGTGATTGAGGATTCGGGTAAAGAAATGACACGCAGGCCGCCAGAGGGAGGGGGCGTGTTAGCTACTACTACTGCTGTGTAACAAATCACCCCAAGGTTCGTGGCTTGGAACAACACACATCAATCATCCCGAGTTTCTGTGGGTCAGGAGTCCCGCCGAAGCTTAGCTGGGTGCTCTGCTCTGGGTCGGTCCTGAGGCTGCAATGGAGATGCCACCCAGGGCTGATGTCTCATCTCCTGGCTCAACCAAGAAGGAGCCACGTTCTAGTACATTCCTTTCTCATGGGCTATTGAGAGCTTCAGTTCTTTGCTGCCTTTGGGTCCTTCTCTCCAACGTGGCAGCAGCGTCATCAAAGTGCATAAGCCAAGAAGGCAATTGAGAGAGTGCGCTAGCGAGACAGGAGTCACAACAGCTGTGCTCTCGTCATGGGATGACATCCCGTCATATTTGCTCATTAGAAGCGAGTCACAAGGTAAGGTCCACCTTCGAGGAAGGAAATTACACCAACAACAGGGTGGTGGGTGGGTAGGGGGGTGGCATTGTAGGCCCTCTTAGAAGTTGGCCTCCCACAGGTGAGGGAAAATCTACAGGAAAATACCTATTCTTGAGACCTATGTAAGGAGACAACCTTTTAAATGAATTAAATGGCAAAGAAGAAAAGTTATAAAAAATGTTAACCGTTAGGTTAACATTAGGGCTGATTTCCTGGTAGTTTATAAGCATTGAACTTAATTTCTAATGCGACAGCCCTGTAAAAATAGTAGATAATGAAAAATAGGTAACTTGCCTGTAATTAATTGAATCCAGAGGTTCCTCACCACCACCTCACACCTGGTCAGATTCAGAGGACTGTCCCCAGGGGAGAGTCTCAGAGTGTTCCAGACTGTGGGCCCATAACAACAAGCCAGTTTAATGGCTTAAACCATTCGTATTGCCTACAGGTCTGCGATCTGGCCAGGGCTCAGTGGGGCAGCTCGTGTCTGCTGCCCTCAGCCTCAGCCAGGGCAGCCTGAAGACAGGGAGCTGGAATCTTCTCCAGGCTCTCTCCCCCACGTGTCTGCAATTGCTGCTGCCTCCCTGTGGGGCACTGCGGCCAGGACACCCACAGGCGGCCCTGCTCTGTGGCTGCTAGGGCTTCCTCACAGCACGGTGCCTGGGCTCCAGGGATGAGTGTCCTGACAGAACTCAGGCAGGATGTTCCACCTGTTAGGACTTAGCCTCGAAAGACATCCCGACCAGTCCTCCCCACCTGTCCTCCCCACCAGTCCTGGGGAGGGAGGAGCGTCTCCATTGTAAGAAGGTCGTGGGAGCGGCACATAAGATGGGATTCATCTTTGGAAAACACAATCTGCCACAGAGAGCCAACTAGCCCCACTGTATCCTTGAGCCTTCAGGAGGGTCAGTGACAACAGTGGGGGAACAGAAGTGTCTAGATAAGAGAAATAAGACCGCGAGTGCAATGATGGATAAATATGAGATACAGTTGGGGCGCCTGGGGGGTGCAGTCAGTTGAGCATCCAGCTCCTGGTTTCAGCTCAGGTCTGACCTCAGGGTCATGGGATCCAGGCCCCCACTGGGCTCCAGCTGTGTGGTGTCTGCTTGGGTTTCTCTCTCCCTCTGCCTTTCCCTTCCGCTCTTCTCTCCTCTCTCTCTCTCTCTCTCTCTCTCTCTCTCCCTCTCAAATAAAATCTAAAAAAAAAAAGACAAAGAAAAGAAAGAAAGAAAGAAAGAAAGAAAAGAAAAGAAAAGAAAAGAAAAGAAAAGAAAAGAAAAGAAAAGCAATCCTTCCTCCCTCTCCTCCCATTGACTGGGAGGCTGGGAATAGATCCATCAAAGGCCTCGGCCAGGGCCACTGCGCCAAGCCTGTGGGCCTGAGAGTCTCACTTGGCCTCTTATCGCAAAACCTATAAAACTCCCTGTATTACTTTCCTATTGCCGCATAACAAATCACCGCATATTTAACAGCTTGAACAACACCCATTTATTACTTCACAGTTTTGTAGGTCAGGAGTCCAGGCAGGTTCACACGCAGTTTATTGCGACGCCGAAATGAAGACGTCAGTGGCCAGGCTCTGGGGAAGAATCTGGAAATGGTCTAGAAATAGCATCTATTGGAGGAGGGAGGCTCCCAACAAACGCCCCCTCTTCTCGGCGGGGCGCTGCTAGGGAGGTTTTGGGCACCAGGGGGCGCAAGAACCACAAGCCCGGTTCCCGGGGGCCGCAGGGGGGCCGCAGGGGGGCCCCCCGCAGGGGCCGCAGAGGGGCGGGGCACCCGCAGCGGCCCCTTCTCCTGGGAAGTCGTTAGGAAGGTGGAACCTCGGGGCCCCAAACCAGACCTGCTGCACCAAAACCTGCGTTTGGTCAAGCCCCCCGGGAATTCGTGCGCGCAGCATGGTTTGCAGGGGGCTGCCTCCGTGGCCCTCACTCCTGGCCGCGGGTTAGACGCACCCCGGGGTGCGGGGGGTGCGGGGGGTGGGGGGGTGACAGCTCCTGATGCAAGAGCTCCCTTCCTCCCAGGGATTCTGATTTTGAGGCCCCCGCGTGCCGAAGGCTCCCCGGAGGATTGTCACGCGCACCCAAGGGTGATACTGGTCTCTGGGCGAGTCTAGCTCCTTCCCGACAGCCTAGGACCTTGCAGGGGAGCAGCGCTGGGCGGCCCGGGGTGCAGCCGCAGGCCGGGGCGCAGAGCCCCGTCTCAGGGCTGCCGGGGGCGGGGGCGACAGGCCCTCCGCGACCCCGGGTCATAGTGATGTGCGGGCCAACGTGCAGCACCCAGGAAGCGTCTCGTGTTCAAGGGGCTTCGGAGACCAGCGCCCCGGACCCCGGACCAGCGCCCCGGACCAGCCCCCCTGCAGAGTGTCTGCACCCCCGCCCCGCTGATGGTGGGACCCCCGCCCCCACCGATGGAGAGACGGGGAGCTCAGGAAGAAGGTACCTGGAGGACAGAGCAGCTCCGCCAGTGTCTGGAGGGACTTTTCCCCAAAATATCCTTTTCTTTGGGGTGGGAGGAGGGACAGAGGAGAGAGAGAGAGAGAGAGAGAGAGAGAGAGAGAGAGAGAGAGAAATCAAGCAGGCTCCCTGCCCAGCACAGAGCTGGCGGTGGGGCTGGTCCCCCACCCTGAGGTCATGACCTGAGCTGAGTTCAAGGATGGGTTGCCCAACCGACTGAGGCACCCAGGCGCCCCTAGGAGGAACTGTAAAAAAAAAAAAATCCCTTTCTCCCTCTTCCCCAATTATATGGCGCTCTGCAATCCCAATGCACCTTTAGGTACATCTCTGCATTTTCACCGCACCTATAACCCACCCTCTTAGCGGAGACCGGGTTAACCACACAGATGTGGGCAACGGGGCGGCAGGCAGGTGCACCGATGCCCTGAAGTTGGCAGGATGAGTCAGGCCGAATGAGGACGAGAAGTCACTTTGTGAAATGTCCCCATTTGCTCAGGGCTATTTCCAGGATGTGGCAATCTCCGACTCCCGGCTGTTCTCCCCTCACTGTTCAGTAGCATTTCTGGGGGATTTGAGCCCAGTCTTTCCTTCTCCCTTCTCCTTCCTCAAACGGAGGGTTTGCTTCTTTCGTGCCAGAATTCTAAGTTGATCTCCTCTTAAACGTCCACCGACTTCTAGGATTTCTCATGTTCAGCTAGAAGGTTCTCCAGGGGGGTCTCAGTACACGCTAGCGGGAACGATAACGGTGTAGCTTTTCTGAACGCAGGAAACCGAGCTCCTGTTGTGTCTCCAGCCCCTTCACAAAATATTCGTGGAATAATGAATCGCAAACCAAGTGGACGGATTTGCTAAGTTAAATGGGGTGGGGGTGGGGTGGGGGGAACAGAGAGAGAAAAGCAATCCGGCTGCTGGGGTGCAAGTGCTGGGGGGGGATCATGGGCTAACTCTGCCCCAGAGCCGAGAGAGGGGGCATGTGTAGACACACCGTCAGCACCACCGAGGAGAGCCGGTTCATCTTCTCAAATAACGGCCACTGCTCTGTGTCCTACTTCCTTTTCCTGTTCCTCTCTCTGGTGCAAAAAATGGAAGTTAAAGTTTGGGTGTATTTCCTGCCCACATGAAATGCTGAAAAGTTCTTTTTTCTGAAGAAAAAAAAGGTTTTATGTATTTATTTGAGAGAGAGAGAGAAAGAGGGTGAGCATGAGCAGAGGCCAGGGGAGAGGGAGAGAGCATCTGAAGCCGACTCCTCACTGAGCACGGAGCCCCAGGTGGGGCTCGATCTCACGACCCTGAGATCATGACATGAGCTGAAACCAAGAGTCTGATGATGCTCAACTGACTGAGCCACCCAGGTGCTCAATGCTGGAAAGTTCTTTGAAGAGTTCAGAGAACGCCCAGATGTCTCCTCCTCCAGTAGGGCCTTCCAGCATTCTTCTCTCAGGTGCCCTACTCCTCTTGGGTAGAAATCCTTCTCTTTCCTGCGTCCCCAAACAACTGTCCTCTCCCAGGTGTTTGAGGAGGGATGTGGAACAATGTGCTCTGCCTTCATCCCATGTTTCTGCTCTGAGGCTCCCCCCAAGGTCCCTCTTACGCCACCACACGTGCACACGCACACACACACACACTAGCTACACTTTCCCTTCTCCCATTGCTTTCCTCCCACCATCTCCCACTTTCTTCCTTGAGACCTGCCTCTCCAGGGCCTGTAGTGCCTGCCCAGGGTGGTGCTGTGACCCCAGGGCATGGCTCCTGCTCAGCCCCCCTCTGCCCCTGGCACCGAGAATCAGTGTCCGGCATCCCTGGTGCGGTAGGCCTTCTGTTTGCTCTTGGCCCCTTCTTAGGGCCTCATGAGGGGTGAGTAGTGGCAGGTGAGGACGCTGGCATCAGGGACACTCAGGACAGGCAACAGGCAGGCCGAGGGAAGGGGGGTGTAGCTGGTGGGAGAGCTTTGGGAAGGGCATCCCAGTGAAAGGACAGGAAAGCTTTGCTTCTCCACTCACAGATCCCAGGCAGGAAGCTACCAGGGGTGTGTGGATGAAAAGACAGAGGATTGTGACTGGAGAAGTTTAAAAATGCATTAAAATGTTTAAGTACATTGCTAGTAGTTCCATCACATGGATTCTTAGAATTAAAATTATTGGGCTTAACAAGCGCCAACCTTTTAAATTGTTATGTTGATCAAAGTTATGCACACACATAGTAGAAAAGGTAAAGTAATTCCGCATGCGGTTGTCTCCTCCACCTCATGCCTTCTCATCCTTGATTCTTCTCTCCAGAATCAATCACTCTCTTTTAGTGGACCCTTCTGTTTCAATCTTCAGGTTTATAGATAGTAAGTTTGTACACAGCCTTGATTTTTTTTTTTTACAGTCTTGATTTTTTTTTTCAGTCTTGATTTTTTAGTTGTATGTTTTACCCATTGGCTTTTTCCTGGATGATGATAAATTAGCTCTTATACACACATTTACATATTACACACATCCTTTTCCACACACCTATTTCCTTCCCTTCCACCCAACTCGGAAGGTGCTTATTTCATGATTTTTATGAAATCAACATTCAGTGCTTCTATGATTATGATTAGGAAAATGTTGGTCAGAGCCAAGCTATGTAGCGTGCTGTGATTTACATTTTGTCCTCATGCGAGCTTTTTGTTTTTCTTTACAACTGGAGTTGACATTTGCCTCCCCACCTCCCCACCCCCGGCCTTTTGAATCATTTAACCTCCAACATCTCTGTTCTTCTGCTCCCATCTGGACTGGCTGCTCTTTAACAGGCTGCAGAATTCTTTCCCCGTCTTCCTAGGTTGATTCCCTGCCATTTTCTCCCTCCTGCTTTACTCCTTCATTTTTTGGTGGAAATATCTTCTAGAAGCTTCTGGAGACAGTGCTGGGAAGGCAATTTTTTGAGACACCGTATGTCTGACAATGTTTAATCACATTTCCTGTTGATTATTTGGTGTCCTTCCAAATCATTTAACTATAGGTTTTTTTTTTCTTTCTGGAAACTTTTAGAACTGATGTTCTGAAATAACATGATTGTATTTTAATAATTGTGCTCCACACTCTGTAGGCCCCTTCCAATGTTCAGTTGTAGGATTTTTCTTGTAATATTTCTTTTTTTTTCTTGTAATATTTCTTTAATAACTTCTTCACTACTGTGTTTTCTATTTTCTCTCTCTCTCTCTTTTTTTTTTTTTTTTGAATTCCTGGATTTATCTTCTAATTTTCTTATCTTTTCTCCTACTACCATTATGTCTTGTGTTCTACTTTCTACGAATTTTCCTTTTGGTTTAACACTTCCAGTGTATATACCATTTATTCGTCAGTGGAAGTGCTCTATTTCTATATTGCTGTGAGTTTTTAATCATGAATCAATGTAGAATTTTTGAATACTTTTTTTTTGCTTCTTTTGATCTCTTAACATGTTGAATTACGTTTATTGACTTTCTTTGTTAACCTTCCTTGCATTCATAGCATAAACCCAACTGCAGGATTTAGTCTGCTAATATTTTGTTTGGGATTTTTTGCATGTATGCTTATGAATATAATTTTCCTTTCTCATGATGAGATTGCATGTTTTAGTATCAAGGTAATGCTAGCCTTATAAAATGAGTTGGGAGATCTCTCTTCACTTTTCTTTCTGGAAAACAGTTTAAGATTGTAATTACTTTTTCCTAGTATGTTTGGCAGAACTTGCTGTTAAAAACCATTTGGTCTGTGTTTTTGTGTGTGTGGTCTGATGGGGGAGTGCAGGGAGCAGAAATTTTTAACCAGTAATTAAATGTATTTCATTACTTGTTATATAATTGTTTATATTCTATATTTCTTTTATTTTTTTATTTTGATTTTTAAAGATTTATTTATTTATTCATGAGAGACAGAGAGAGAGGCATAGACATAGGCAGAGGGAGAAGCAGGCTCCCCACGGGGAGCTCTATGTGGAACTGGATCCCAGGACCCCAGGATCACGCCCTGAGCCAAAGGCAGACACTCAACCACTGAGCCACCCCGGCATCCCTATCTTTCTTTCTTTCTTTCTTTCTTTCTTTCTTTCTTTCTTTCTTTCTTTCTTTCCTTTCTTTCTTTTTATTTTTTAAGATTTGTTCATTTATTTGAAAGAGAGAGAGAGTGAAGGTGAGGGGCAGAGGGAGAGAGATAGAGAATCTCAGGCCAACTTGGTGCGGAGCATGGAGCCCAATGTGGGGCCGGATCACATGACCCTGAGATCACGACCTGAGCTGAAACCAAGAGTTGGATGCCTAACCAACTGAGCCACCCAGGCACCTCTATATTTTGTATTTCTCATTAAATCCATTTTGGTAAATTATAGTTTTTTTCCTGGGAATTAGTCCATTGCATCTAAGTTTTCAAATATATCAACAAAAAGTTGATCATAATATACCCTGTTGTTTTAATACCTGTAGCATCTGTATCTTTGTCCCTTGTTTGTGCCTTCTCTCTTTGTTTTTTCCCTAATCCATCTTTCCAAAGTTTTCAAGAACCAACTTGTGACTTCCAATCTTCTCTATTGTATCCTGGTTTTCTATTTTAATTTTCTGTTCTTACCTTTATTAGTTCCTTCCTCATATATTCTTAGGATTTATTCTCCTCTTTTCCATCTTTTAATTTGGTTGCTTACTTTGTTAAATAGCACTTAAGGCTATAATTTTCATTTTCTTCTTCTTTTTTTATTTTAGGATTTTCTTTATTTATTCATAAGAGACACAGAGAGAGGCAGAGACACAGACAGAGAGAGAAGCAGACTCCCTGCAGGGAGCCTGACGCAGGACTCGATCCCAGGATCCCAGGATCATGACCTGAGCGGAAGGCAGACTCAACCACTGAGCCACCCACGTGCCCCTATCATTTTCTTTCTAGTTTTTATACATGGTATTTTCACTTTTGTTAGTTCTGTATATTTTCTAATTTTTAATTATGGTTTCTTCTTTGACTCATGAATTATTGAAAATATGTTTAATTTCCAAACACATGAGTTTTTCTAGCAATATTTTAGTTATTAACTTATGACAGTTTTATTATGACCAGAGAATGTATTTGTTCGCCAATAAAACATTTAACAATGGGAAGCCCTGGTGGCCTAGGGGTTTAGTGCCGCCTTCAGCCCAGAGTGTGATTCTGGAGTCCCAGGATCAAGTCCCACATTGGGCTCCCTGCACGGAGCCTGCTTCTCCCTCTGCCTGTGTCTCTGCCTCCCATTCTCTCTGTGTCTCTCATGAATAAATAAATAAATAAAATATTTTTTAAAAAATTTTTATTTATTTATGATAGTCACACAGAGAGAGAGAGAGAGAGGCAGATACGTAGGCAGAGGGAGAAGCAGACTCCATGCACCGGGAGCCCGACGTGGGATTTGATCCCGGGTCTCCAGGATCGCGCCCTGGGCCAAAGGCAGGCGCTAAACCGCTGCGCCACCCAGGGATTCCAATAAATAAAATCTTAAAAAAAAAACATTTAACAATGCATTGACACTTTTTTATGGCCTAGACTGTGATGAAATTTTGTAAATATTCCACGTGCGCTTAAAAGAATGTACTTTCTTTAAAAAAAAGGAATGTACATTCTTGTCCAATCAGTAGGTTGTACACCTGAAGCTAATGTGGCATGTGTCAAAATACTTCAGTTTTTAAAAATGTACATTCTTGGGGCCCTGGATGGCTCAGTTGGTTAAGTGTCTGCCTTCAGCTCAGGTCATGAATCCAGGGTGCTGGGATTGAGCCCCACGTTGGGCTCCCTGCTCAGTGGGAAGCCTGCTTCTCTCTCTCCTCCCTGTTCCTACTCTTTCTCTCTCTGTCTCGCTCATAAATAAATAAATAAATAAATAAATAAATAAATAAATAAATACTTTAAAAAAGTGTACATTCTTCCCTTACTGGATACAGTTTGCATATTAGTGCACCCAAGCTTATAACTGGTATATTTTCCTGGTAACTTGGAACTTTGATATTGTTAGGTTGTGGCTGTCTTTACCTTTAAAAATATTTCTTTTGTCCTACATCTTTGTTGTCTGTCTGATGTATTATAGCTACACTACCTTTCCTCCAGTTAGCATTTTCCTGATAAGTCTTTTTTCTTTTTCCTTTCAATCTTTCTTTATCCTTATTTGTCAGTTATTTCTCTTGTAAAGAGCATGTAGCAACATGTTTCTCTTTGTCTAGTTTGGCAATGTTTGTGCTTTACCTGGAGAAGTTTATCTTTTTACTTATTTTATAATAATTTATATGCTTTTGATGCTTCAGCCAAATATTGTGTACACTTTCTCTTTATTCCACTTTCCCTCCTTCCACATTTTGTGCCTTATTTTGGACTGAAGGTTTTTCTTTTCCATATTCTTCCCTCTACTGATTTAGATGGTGGATATTCTTTCTCTTACTTTAGGTGCATGTTTCATGTCTCAAAGTTTCTTATCAGTATCTTTAGTCCCCTTGAACAACACGAGAACACTTTAATTCCAATCATCCATCCTGACTTTTAGGCTGCTATCACCATGGATTTTAGTTCTAGCCTGTTATTGTAAACTGAAAAACAAAAATTTCTTGTTTCATACTATTATTGTCCGCTTAGATTTGCCCACGCATTTCTCACTTTTATTCTTCATTATTCTGTCTTATGGTTCATATTTTCCTTTTGTTATTACTTCTTTCTGATGAGCTGAATTCTTTAGAACTTCCTTTAGTGAAGATCTGTTCATTGAAAAATATTTCCCTTTTTATTTATTAGAAAGTGTGCTTCCTTCGTCTGCATCCTTGCAAGATGGCTGGGAATGCAGTTCTGGGTTGACAATGATTTTTTCTAGGCACGTGGACGGCATTCCTCTCCCGTCTTCTTGTTCCCATTTTACTATTGGGAAGTCAGCAGTAAATTGTATTTTTGGTTCCATCTAGGTAATCTGTCTTTTGTTTCCAGCTACTCTGAAGATCATCCCATTGCCTTTGGTGTTCTCTGGTTTCCAGGTGTGCATTTTATTATTATTATTTTTATTTTTTTATCTTTTAAAAAATCTTTAAAAAATCTTTTCTATTTTATTTTTATCTTATTTTTTCTTATCTTTTCCATTTTATTTATCTTATTTTAAAAATTTGCTTAATTGGGAATCCCTGGGTGGTTCAGCAGTTTCGTGCCTGCCTTTGGCCCAGGGCGCGATCCTGGAGTCCCGGGATCGAGTCCCGCGTCAGGCTCCTGGTATGGAGCCTGCTTCTCCCTCTGCCTGTGTCTCTGCCTCTCTCTATATATATATATGTCTATCATATAAATAAAAATAAATCTTTTTAAAAATTTGCTTAATTTTTTCTCTGGATTAGTTGGGCTTTCTAGCCCAGCAGTGTTTTTTAAGATTTATTTATTTATTTGAGGGGGTGAGGGAGCACATGAATAGGAGGGACAGAGGGAAAGGGAGAGAGAGAGAATCCTTGAGCAGACTCCCTGCTGAGCGCAGAGTCTGACGCGGGACTCCACCCCAGGACCATGAGATCACAACCTGAGCTGAAATTGAGAGTCAGCCACTTAACCAACTGAGCCCCTCAGATGTCCCCCCAGCAGCGTTTTCAGCTGAGTATTCTTCATCTGGAATTATTTTATTGCTCTATTACTCCTTTTTTTCTTTCGATATCTTTATCTTTGCTCAGCTCCTGTGCATATCCTCTCTTCAACCGTTTAATGAAAGATTTCAAACATACAGAAGAGTTGAAAGAACTGTGCAGTGAACACCTGTTTACCCACTGCTGGGATCCTTCTGTCAACATTTCACTGCACCTGCTCCATCTTATGTTTTGTGCATTAGAAGTACATCATAGGCATCGGGCCTCCTCCTCTATATACATCAGCCATGCCCCCCCTTCCAGTTGCCTCTGACCAGGAGTGAGGAGAGCCCTTCAGTGCCAACTAACAAAAAGATCTGTGGGCTGAGGGGAGGCTTTAGTTTCTGCCTAGTGGGAAATCTCTGTGGGCTCCAGCAAATTCCTAATTCAGAGGGCTGTGTGCCTGTGTGAGAGGTTTAACCAGCCTTCGCCCCACAGACCAGTGGCAGCAGGAAGGCCCTTAGAGTGCACCTCGCAATCTCTCCCGCAGGTAGCTCCCGGTCCCCCACCTCCACGCCAGACAGTTCCAGGAAAGTTCCAACTGTCAGGCTGTACATCCCACTCTTCATATTCCAAACAAGTGACTGCCACCATTTGCCCAACAGAATGAGCCTCTTGTGCCTTCCGGGCTCAGCTTGAGGTCACAACCATGGGCACTCTTTCTTGGCTTCTAAGACCCATTTGAATTTCACTGTATCGGCAGCCCTGCCTCCCAGGCCAAGGTCGGGCCTTTCAGATGTCCCCTAGTTATGCCAAAAGTGGAGAGTGCATTAATGCTTCTAAATTCGCCTTGCTGGTTTGGCACTATTCCTGAAAGAAAGAGTTCGGCAGTAATTTTATTTGCAAAATTTTTTAACATAAAAATGTTAATACCATAGGGACTGGGGGAAGGCGGAGGGGGGGCAGGAGGCAACTTTTGAGGGTGATGGATATGGTACGTTGGTTAGTCTGATTGTGCGGATGGTTTCACGGATATATACATATGTCAATAGCAAATATCAGACTGTATGCTTTGAAGGTGTGCGGTTCTCTGATTTAAATGTGTGCAGTTTCTCATACATCAATTATGCCTCAATAGAGCCGTTAAAATAGATTTAATGTGGATAATATATTACAACCTGTCATTAAAATTTTGTTCTTTTAACTACTTATCAAAGTACAATGCACATACAGTAACATACATAAATCTTGAATTATAGCATAATAAAATTTTCATACGTATATTATCACCGTGCATATTAAAATATAGAATACTTCCCATACCTCAGAGGGTCCTTTGTGTCCTCCCAGTTAGGACCCCCTGGAGGTAAGCTCTATTCTGACCTCTAGCACCATGCATCGGTTTAGCCTGTTCTTGAACTTTGCATTAATAGAAATGCAGCCATGTTGACGCTTGTAAATAGTTTGCTCATTTTTCGTTGCCATATAGTATTCCATTTTATAATAGATCACAGTTTATTTAATTATTGTATTGTTGATGAACATTTGGGTTGTTTCATGTCTGGGGTTACTATGAATAAGGCCACTGTTTTCTTGTACATTTCTTTTTGTAGATATTTTTGCAGAATCCATCCCTGCCTCCCTCTTTTCTATTACCATCTATTTACCATATTTTCTTTTTTTCTAAATGTTTTATTTATTTATTCATGAGAGACAGAGAGAGAGGCGCAGAGACACAGGCAGAGGGAGAAGCAGGCTCCATGCAGGGAGCCCAACATGGGACTTGATCCCGGGTCTCCAGGATCAGGCCCTGGGCTGAAGGCGGTGCCAAACCACTGAGCCACCCGGGCTGCCCTATTTACCATATTTTCTCTTGAGTGACACAAATGGTGGCCCCCAAAAGATATGTCCACAGCTTAACCCTCAGAATCTGTGAATGTGACATTGTTTGGGAAAAGGTCTTTGCAGATATAATTAAGTTAAAGATTTTGAGATGAGATCATCTTGGATTATATGGACAGGCCCTAAATCCAATGACAAATGTCCTTATGAGAGACACACAGCAGGGAGAAGGCCATTTGAAGACTGAGGCAGAGGTTGGGAGTTATGCAGCTATCAGCCAAGGAACACCGGGGCCCCTGCAAGCTGGGGGAGGCAGGGATGGATTCTGCTCTTAGAGCTTCCAGAGGGAGCACAGCCCTGCCAACACCTTGACCTTGGACCTCTGAACTCCAGAATTCTGAGATAATGAACTTCTGTGGCTGTAAGCTCCCAAATTCATGGGACTTTTTATGGCAGCTCCTGGAAATTCAAGATCATACAGGTGTTATTTAAAATATAGCTTTATTGAGATCCATTTATATTTGTTTGAAATGTGCACAACGCTCCAACTGAAATGTTTAAAAGTGTTTTGAGTGCAGACTTTCCAGAGTCAGACTTTTTCTCCTATTTCTGAGAATAGGTAGTGTTTTGCTCAACATACAAAACAGCTGATAAAGAAGATGCAGTATATCAGCCTCCAAAAAGAATGAAATCTTGCCACTTGCAATGACGTGGTTGGAACTAGAGGGTATTATGCTAAGCAAAATAAGTCAGTCGGAGAAAGACAATTATATGGTTTCACTCATATGTGGAATTTAAGAAACAAAGCATAGGATCACAGGGAAGGGAAGAAAAAATAAAATAAGATGAAATCAGAGGGGGAGACAAACCATAAGAGACTGTTAATCATAGGAGACAAACTGAGGGTGGCTGGAGGGGAGGGAGTGGGGGATGCGGTAACTGGGTGACGGGCATTAAGGAGGCACGTGTTGTGATGAGCACTGGGTATTACATGCAACCAATGATTCATTAAACTCTACCTCTGAAACTAATAATATGCCATATGTGAATTAAATTTAAATAAAAGAAAATATTTTTTAAAAAGAGCTGAGAGTGTCCCTAATGGGCTTGTCTGGTGGACCTGTGAACCTCATCGGTGGCAGTGGGGCCACTCTGAGAGCCCTGTCCCACCAGAGGTGCGCGTCCATTCCTCTAGCGGCCTGTGTCTCTACTTGTATGGCCCGCTTGTCACCTCCTGCCCCTCCTTTCCTCAGGCTTGCAGGGGCAAGACCAGTCGTTTCCTATTAAATTAGCCACACTTAACTTTTAAAAAATATTTTTTAAAGGGTTTTCTTTTTTTTTAATTTTTATTTATTTATTTATGATAGAGAGAGAGAGAGGCAGAGACACAGGCAGAGGGAGAAGCAGGCTCCATGCACGGGAGCCCGACGTGGGATTCGATCCCGGGTCTCCAGGATCGCGCCCTGGGCCAAAGGCAGGCGCCAAACCGCTGCGCCACCCAGGGATCCCTTAAAAAATATTTTTAAATAAAACCAAAATGGGTGCATAATCCCAATACACAAAGCAGTAAACAAAAACCAAAACCAAAACCCAACCAAAGCTGCTGTGTTTGAAAGTCTCTCTGCCTCACAAGCCTGACTGTGGAGTAAAATGAAATCCTTCCAGTTCCTTCCTTGGCCTCTGTAAGCATGCATTGCCTCCTCGTTTTAAGAATTTGCTTAATAAGAGATGTGGAAAAACACTGTGAGCTAACCCCAAACCAACACAGGGACGTGACTAGCTTTCTAGAATTCTTACATTACCTCTTGCCCCATTTCCCCGGCCCCTGCTTCTCGGCATCTTGGTAGTGTGGTTGTTGAAATCATGACCCACAGATGCTCATTCGAACACCACCCCTCCCCCCTGGAATATAATAATAATAATAATAATAATAATAATAATAATAATAGAAACATTGATTCACTGCGTGCTTGAGCCCTGGCTCCTTATATTATCTTATCAGAATCTGTCAAAATGCCTCGAGGTGGGCGATCACACTTTCCACACTTCACAGAGGAAGGCTGTAAACTCACAGACTACGGGGATTGTGTCTCATTGGCAGCTTTATCCCTGTTTTCCAGAAGAGCAGCCAACAGTGGGTGTGTCAGTGGCTGGGGGGATGGCCTAGAACTTCATTGCAGTTGATGAGAAGACTCTCCATCATTGCTGCTGAAGTGAAGCCTCCCATCTGGAAGTTTCCTTGAAGGGCGCCTTCTGGAGGAAACACAGATGGACGTTCCACGGGGAGCTGCAGGTCCCTCCAGAAGCAGCTATTGGTCCTACAGAAAACGTACGTGGTCCCAACAACTCTTTGCAGAAATGAACCCAAATGGTAAAAAAAAAAAATGTGATTTTTTTTTTTAAGGTTTTGAGAAACAGCAAGCCACCCTGTTTTGGGCACCTCCTTTTGGCGTTTAGGGTGGGAATAAAATATATAAAATTAGAATGCAAAAGAGAAAAATAGGTGCAGGGAAGGAAGAAACCCCTGGGGGTGTCTGGTTGACAACATGCCAAAAGCCCACCTTCGTCCCTCCTGCTCTGTTCTTGTCAAAGTGCCGATTTTTGGACACCGAGCTTTCTCCCCAGAGAGCCCCAGGTTTAAGGGCAGGGGATGGTCTTGGGCTGGGTGTCTTTGGTGTGACAGGGGCAGGAATGATACTTCTCCCCAAGGCTCTGGAAAGACAAAACAGAAGTTCCTGAGAAATGGAGGCCGTGACAAGGACTGGCAGGTCAAGGCAGAGGGAAGCCGGAGGGAACTAACTTGCCCCATGGCAGCTGGGTACCACCTGGTGCACCCAGGTGGTACCATTTCTGTTTCGTAGAAATGGAGCTCGGTTTCACCCAAAGGGAGAACTCTCGGGATGCAAACAAGGACTCGAAGGGGAGGACTGCAGAACATTCGGGACTTTCCAGGGTGGAGAGTGTGGGAGGGAATTCGCTAAAATCAGACACGCTGGGGAAGAAACCTTACGTATGCAGAGATGTGGGAGAGATTCAGTAAGGAGGCAAAATTTACCCAGACCCACGTGGGCACACTCTGAGAAGAAATCAGAAGTCACAGTTAGTTGGGAAACTCGAAGTATCTGGGGAATGCAAATATCACATTATTGCTTATTATTTCTCAGAAATACATAAGCCCACACTCTTTTTGAGCAGCCACGTAGGAGTCGAAAGTGGAACAGTCAGCATGGATGCTATCTGTACACCAAATATTCATGGGGAAGAATGCTGCAGAAACATCACACAATCTAGACTCCTCAACCCACTATCATATCCCAGCTGGAAGGAGACTCCAGGGGCCAGGCTCACGACCCTGCTGCTCCCCTGAATGAGGCAAAGGCAGAAATTATGGACAAGAGGCAGGTGGTTTTCAACCACAGGGCTTTTAGGACGGAGAAACCTGGAGGGGGCCTCATGTGGGGTGCTCTTCAGTGGCCTGGCTCTGTTTGAGATTTCATTTCCACACATCAGCCCTTCCCATGTTTCCAAGGACCTTAGGTTCTTTTTTTTTTTTAACATTTTATTTATTTATTTATGAGAGACACACAGAGAGAGGCAGAGACATAGGCAGAGGGAGAAGCAGGCTCCCTGCAGGGAACCTGATGAGGGACTCGATCCCTGGACTCCCGGATCATGACCTGAGCCGAAGACAGATGCTCAACTGCTGAGCCACCCAGGCATCCCCGAAATAGAACTCTTAATGTGTTTCACCAAAACATTTCCTTATTTCCATCCTCCACTCCCCCTTCAGGGTTAAACCACAGGCTGAGCCTCACACTGGGCCCAACTCCTAAATATGAACTGACAATCAAGGATCATGCAGTGGGGGAAAGCATCTAACACAACAGTCAAGCAAGAGCAAGATGGGAAGACTTTCCATCCCAGATATCAAGACTAATTATAAAACTATACATATAATTAGGATAATTAGGTATATATAATTACGGTAGTGTAGGTTTTGCACAGGGATAGACCAATAGATCAAGGAAGCTCTGAAACACCCAGGATGGATGGATGGATGGATGGATGGATGGATGGATGGATGAGTGGATGGATGGACAGATGAGTGGATGGATGGATGGATGAGTGGATAGATGGACAGATGAGTGGATGGATGGATATGGATGGATGGATGGATGGATGGATGGATGGATGAGTAGATGGATGGACAGATGAGTGGATGGATGGATGGATGGATGGATGGATGGATGGATGGATGAGTGGATGGATGGACAGATGAGTGGATGGATGGATGGATGGATGGATGGATGAGTGGATGGATGGACAGATGAGTGGATGGATGGATAGATGGATGAGTGGATGGATGGACGGATGAGTGGATGGATGGACGGATGAGTGGATGGATGGACAGATGAGTGGATGGATGGATGGATGGATGGATGGATGGACAGATGAGTGGATGGATGGATGGATGGATGGATGGACAGATGAGTGGATGGATGGATGGATGGGTGAGTGGATGGATGGATGCTTGATATTTGACAGAGAGGAATGCAAGGAGAAATGGAAAAGAATGTTCATAGCAGTATTATTTTTAATAGCCCAAACTGGGAAGCCCTCAAATGTCCATCAACATAATTGATAAATAGTGGTATTTATCCACAATTTATTTCATCAGTACTGTATCAATACTATATGATATTAAAAATGAACAAATTCCAGCTATACGCAATAAGGCGAATGATTCATAAACACAATACTAAACAAGAAAAGCCAAGTACAAAAGAATGCAAAGTGTGTTATTCTACTTGTATGAAGTTCAGAAACAGTTAAAACTAAATTTGGGTTTTGGGGAATATGTGCTTAAGTGGTACAACTAAAGAAAAGCAGAGGAAGGGATTTTCAGAGAGGTCAGGGTGTATTGTTTTTGTGGAGAGAAGGGGTTTGATTGGGAAGGCATTTGTGACTTCTGAGGATGCTGGCACCATGCTTTTTCTTGGGCTGAGTGATGGGTCCATGGGTCTGTGGGTCCGTGGGTTCTTCCTTTATAACTATATATTAAGCCATATATTTATATTTTATTTACTTTTACTTTTTTTTATTTTTGAGAGAGAGCGAGCGCATACTCGTGCACACAGGTGCATGTGTGCGCAAGGTGGGGAGGGGCAGAGGGAGAAGGAGAGAGAGAATCTCAAGCAGGCTCCATGCCCAGCATGGAGCCCAACATTGGGCTCGATCCACGACCCTGAGGTCATGACCTGAGCTGAAATCAAGAGTCGTGGGATCCCTGGGTGGCGCAGCGGTTTGGCGCCTGCCTTTGGCCCGGGGCGCGATCCTGGAGACCCGGGATCGAATCCCACATTGGGCTCCTGGTGCATGGAGCCTGCTTCTCCCTCTGCCTGTGTCTCTGCCTCTCTCTCTCTCTCTCTCTCTCTGTGACTATCATAAATTAAAAAATAAATAAATAAAAATAAAAAATAAAAAAAAATCAAGAGTCGTATGCTTACCCAGCTGAGCCACCCAGGTGCCCCTTAAGCCACACATATATTTTATGCCTTTTCCTTTGTGTTATCTGTCACAAAAAGATCATTTATAAACGTGAAATTCCAAAGGAAAACATCTAGCAAAAGATATGAAAGTGGGAGGGAGGGAGAATTGGAGGAAGGAGTCCATAGATAAAAAATTCAGTTATCAGACAACTATGTGCTGGAGATGCGACGTACAACATGATGACCATAGTAAACTCACTGTGTGATGGACAGGAAGGTTGTTAAGAGAGTAGGTCCTAAGAGTTCTCACCACAAGGAGAAAATTATTTTCCTTTTTTTTTAAGATTTTATTTATTTATTTGAGAGGGAGAGGGAGAGGGAGAGGGAGAGGGAGAGGGAGAGAGAGAGAGAGAGAGAGAGAGAGAGAGAGAACACGAGCAAGGGAAGGGGGAGGAGGAGGGAGAAACAGACTCCCCATTGAGCATGAAGCATGGAACCCAATGCAGGGCTCGATGAAGGGCTGATCCCAGGACCCTGAAATCCCGACCTGAGCCGAAGTGGACACTCAACTGATGGAACCACCCAGGCGCCCCTCTTTTCTTTTTAATGTCTCTCCACGGGCAGGAGGACATTAGCGGAGTCTATTGTGTTATTCATTTCACAATATATGTCAAACCATCATGCCGTACATCTTAAGTTACACAGGGACAAATGTCAATTATTTCTCAATAAAACTGGGAAAAAAGATAGGAAAGAAATTTACAAGGAAAATCATTTCTCAAATGTACCTAAACACAGGTGGTGATGCGTACACACAACAGCACTGAGTATACCTGACACTGCTGAACTGTGTCCCTAGAAATGGCTGAGATGGTACCTTTTATGTATATTTTGCCACAATTAAGAAAAATTCCTAAACCCCCAGAGAGTGACGTGAACCCCCTACCCAAATACTTGGAGAGTTTCGGAAAACTCGGTATTCAAAGATACCAGTTGTTGGGTATAACGTAACAAGCAAATTCCTTTTGTTGATTTTTTTTTCTCTTTGGGGCTTGATGAGCTGACTGTGGTCGAAGAGGAACAAAGGAGGAGGCCTTGCTCCTCAGACATCAAGACTTAGCCGTAACCCTAAAGTGATGAAGGCGACGTCTTATAGACCCAGGGCTGGACAGAAGGTCACAGAACCGACCTGAGTGCTTGGAGATGAACATGCACAGGGAGGCATGGGGGGCCAGGCAATCAGGGGGACGCTGGCTAGCCCGAGAGTTACCCCAGAAATGCACCCGGGGACCTTTCAGGGTAGCTTTACTCATCAGAGCAGAAAACCAGAAACAACCTTTCTGTCCATGGGCAGAAAGTTGGATAAACCAATTGTGCTGTATTCCCACAACGGAAGGGAGGGTAGTTGCAGGATTAGATGAAGTGTCACCACCCCTGTGGCTGAGCCTGAGAAATCATGTTGGGCGAGAAAAGCAAGTCACAGATGACACATGGTATGGTTCCTGTAAAGCTCGAAAGCAGTAGAACTAAAAATATATTGTTGAGGGGCTGCATGCCCCTGTGATGTTTACAAGCTGTTAACAACGTGAGGGAATGATAACTGTCAAGTGAGAGGTGATGGAGAGTTCTGGAAGGGAAGTGGGGTGGCGTGGGCAGGGCGCAGGGCAGTCACAGGGGTACTCACCAGTGATGCACCCAAATTGGGTGGGGGGCTATGGGGTTCACCTTATTGTCATGCTTTATAAGTCTACGACACAGACACTTTTTAGTATGTGTCAATCATTATGTGATAAAAATGGGAAAGTAAGAGAAAAGTGCCCAGACCTAAGCCATGGGGTTACCAGTTCCCACAGACCAAGTAGGGGAGAGAGTTGCACACAGAAAGCTGAGCTGGTGCTGCCAGTGGGGTGGGGAGAGAGCCAGAAACTGAGGCATCTCAGAGGCAGAGAGAACCTCCCAGAAGGAAGATGGGTCTCCCAGGTTGTGGCTTCTAGGAGCAGGGAAGGACGAGGAGGACTAGAAAGCGTCCCAGGTTTGGTCACTTGGGGGTGACCCTGGGCTTGGAGGAGTAGTTCTGGGGGAATGGTGGGGACGGACAGAAGCTGCATCGTGGCTGGAGGCTGAGCAACAGGACAGATGGACCAGTAGAGACCTAGGGTGGTCAAGAGGGGACAAGGCAAGAGGGCTGACTTCAGCCTCCCATGCGGTGTGGGTGCCCCCACCCCCACTCCATCTCTTCTCCCAGGAACAGCTGGTCAGAGGGGAACACGACTCCAGCCGGACATGCTATTCTGGCCGCAAGGTTGTGACTCTTTGGTCCAGCCAGGACTCCTGGGGGCAGGGACGGGCCTGGTCTCCTGCCCTTACCCTGGAAGTCCAAACCCTGTAGAGACAGAAGGCAGAGGAAACCATAAGGTATGGATGTTGGGGTGCCTGGGAAGGAGCCTGGAGCCTGGGGCCCCGGCCCGGGCCTGGCCGGTCAGGGTCAGGGTCCCTTCCGCAAGCCGGGGGAAGCCCTCTCTGGGTCCCCCGGGTCCCCCTTCCCTATTCCCTGGGCAGCCCTTTCTGCGTTCTGCTGTGTGGACAGACACTGATTTGATGTCCCCAGACCCAGGTGGCCTGTAATATGACGGCCGCGGTGGAGAACGAGCCTGGCTTCCTCCCAGCTGAGGAGGCCCCAGCGGCCACCCTCCCTCTGTTTGCTTTGGGAGAGGCGATTGCTGGGCAAACAGGGAAGGGAAATCCCGGACCGTCTCCCCGGGGCCCCTCAGGCCTGGCTCCTTCCTGGCCTGGTGTGTGTGGAAGGGAGCGAGGGCCGCTGGTGTGCAGGAACCCCAGGGCCTGGCCCCATCGTGAGGGCTCAGACGAACCCCCAACCCAGGGGCGTGATCTGTTCCCGAGCACTTAGCATGTGCGGGCGCTGGGCTGGGCCCCCCACCTGCCAGGGCGCTCTGACACCACCCAGTCGCTGGAGGACATGGGCACTAGGATCCCCAGTTTCCAGGAGAGGAAACTGAGTCTCAGTCAGGGACACAAGGGGACCAGATGGCCCTGACCCTCAGGGGAGTGGGGGGGGCGTGGTGAGGGGCGGGGCTGGAGGGGGGCCTCCCCCTTCACCTCTCTTTTTCTCCCCCAGAGACTGTGCCGTTATCCAAGGCCCCGGACCAGCAGGTGGAGCCCACCCCCCCATGGCCCAGCTCCTGCCCCAGCTACCTTGGCCCCCATCAGCCGAGGGGGACGACCTGGGTGCATCAGGGCCCCCAGCCGAGTGGCAGAGCCAGCCCCCACAGGGTCGCAGGGCGGACAGCCTGGCCCCTGAGCCCTGGAGGCTTCTGGAGGTGCCCTCCATTCACATAACACCATGCAGTGACGAAGAGTCACCCCCTGGCACCCCAACCCCCCAGCGCCTACAGCTGCCGAGGACCCCAGACCCGGAGAGTCGACCCCGGGACAGGTCAGCCGGGGGTCGGGACAAAAAATGAGGTGCTCTCTCTAGGGACTCATGCTCGAGGGTGGCTGACGCCGTCCAGGTGTGGGAGCTGGAGGGCAGCTGCAGTGGGGCCTGATGGGCAGTTGTGAAGGAGACGCAGAAGGAGAAAGAGGCAACTGGGAACGTGCACTGGGACAAGTGGCTCCGAGCTCTCTGCTCTCCTGAGCAAGGCCTCCTTAGGGGGGAGGAGGACACCCCTTGGGCACACCCAGTGGTTTACAGACTGCATCGTGACCCTTTAAGGGCCATGAAACCAAAGTAGTGTGTTGCGATCAGCACTTTTTCCAAACAGAAAAAGGATAGAATTGAAAATACAGTGTATGAGGTAGTGAATAAGGGTGGTTTCCTGACTTTTGTGACATTACGTATATTTCTGCATGTCACATGTATATTACATATATTGTACTAGAGGCCAGTGTAGAAGGTACGTCTTGCTGCAGTTCATGGAAAGAAAAAAAGGGATAAAAGAAAAAGAAAGAAAGAAAGAAGAAGAAAGAAAGAAGAAAGAAAGAAAGAAAGAAAGAAAGAAAGAAAGAAAGAAAAAAGAACAAAGAAATGGGGACACTTGGGCAGCTCAGAGGTTGAGCATCTGCCTTTGGCTCAGCACGTGATCCTGGGGTCCCGGGATCGAGTCCTGCACCAGGCTCCCTGTCCTGCTTCTCCCTCTGCCTGTGTCTCTGCCTCCCCCCCCCTCTCTCTCTGTGTCTCTCATGAATAAATAATTAAAATTTCTAAAAACCCCCAAAACAACATGTAAGCAAAACTTCTGCAAAGAAATGCTGCCTCTGGCACAAGGAGACAGGAGTCGAAGGTTCGAGGCTGCAGGGGGAAAGAAAGAATCATACTAGCCCTGAATAGAAATATCCAGGTCCAGGGTTTCTTCCAACAATGGACACCAGATAAGAGTTAAGGTTTATGAAATAGGGCTCTGTATATCAGAGTGGAGAAGCCTCAGCAAATAATGATGATGGAGAAACATAAGTCGCAAAATGATACAGTAGGAGCCTAATTGTGTATCTTTTAAAAGGCATCCCACAATAGGGTATATTGTGGCGGCTGCATCCTGAATGGAAAAGTGCACAGCAGGCACACACACCGGCTTCAGGGCGGTGGGTATCTTGGGGGCAGGAGCGGAGAGAGGAGGGACGGGGAGTTGGGCCTTTGTGCCTGTAAAAGTTTGTTTTAAAAAAGAAAGAAAAAAAAAAGATCTGAAATGAAAATGGTGAAACGTCCACATCTGTTGGATATGGGTGATGGGGCTGACCATTTTCTTACTTTCCTGTTTGAAAGAAATATTCTCTAATTAAAATTCTATAAGTATTTCAAAACAGGAAACAGGCAAAGAGAAGTACAGTTGACCCTTGAGCGATGTGGGGGTTAGGAGGCACGGACCCCCCCCCCCCACGCAGTCAGAAATCCAAGTGTGACTTTTGACTCTAACCTTCGCTGTTAAAAATAAAAAAATAAAAAAATAAAAAATAAACTATTAGCCTACTGTTGGCCGGAAAGCTTACCTATAACATAAACGTGTGTTAAACCTAAATATGTGTTAACACATATTTTGTATGTTCTCTGTATTATACACAATAAAGTAAGCCAGAGAAAAGAAAATGTTTCTAAGAAAATCATACGGAAGACAAAATACATGTGCAGTACTGAATTGTTAAAAAAAAATCCGTGTATAAATGGACCCACACAGTTCAAACCCATGTTGTTCAAGGGTCATCTGTAGGGAGACCAGAGAACTGTGAGGGAGAGGGAGATGATGGCACGAGGGCCTCTCTAAGGCCCGAGAGGACTTCTATGCAGAGGGAACCCCAAGCTCAAAGTCCCTGGGGCGGGAATGTGTCTGGTGAGTTAGAGGAACAGCAGGGAGGCTGGGCGGCCCAAGGGAATGCAAAAAGGGGACAGGGAGGAGGGGAAGCCAGAATGGGGACGAGGGCCACACTAGAGCCCCCTGGACCAAGTAGGTGAGGACTTGGCTTTTACCTGGATTGAGATGGAGCCACCTGAGGGCTGGGAGGCAGGAGGGCCCTGACCTAACTCAGGGGTTCATAGGTTCCTTCTGGCTGCAGGTGGGGGGCAGACTGACTGCAGGAGGCAGAGAAGCAGTCAAGTCGCTGTCGTGGTGGCCAGCACAGGGGGCAGCGGGGGCCAAAAGTTTAGATCCTGGAGAGATTTTAGGGGTGGAACGTACACGGATTGCTGAGACTTTGGATGTGGTTGTGAGGGAAACAGAGGGGTCTGGAAAGATGGAGTTTGGGGCCTGCCGACCCCAGAACGGAGAAGTGGAGTGGGGTTTCTGGGGGGCGGGCGTGCTGCAAAGGTGGGGAGAGGGAGAGGAATGGAGTTTTTTTTAAGAGGTGGGAACAGCACGCCACGGGGGGGGGGGGCGGGGCGTCTCCGCGCTGGGGTAACGAGCAGGAGCGGGGTGGGACTCACATTTCTGTGTTTCAGGCTCGCGTCCACACCGACCCTGAGCCCCCGCGGGGGTGGGCGTCCAACTCCGCGGCCTACCCCCCGTGACCCGGGCCAAGTCCCTTCCCGGCCGCGAGACGGGGCTCCCCACCTGCAGGGCGGCTGCCGCCCCACCCCCGCGCCGTCCCGTGGGAAAGCCCTTCAGCACCGCGTGGTGGGGTCGCGGGGGCGGGGGTGACGCGCCCAAGGTCCCAGCACGGCTGAGGGCCGGGGAGGGCTCCCTGAGTCCAGCCCTGCGGGGTGTGGGAACCGCTGGGAGGGCCGAGGGGCCTCCGGGCCGCGCCCCATTCCCGCCGGCGGCGCCTCCTCGGGGCTCGCAGCCCCCGCCCTCCGCCCCCCACAATCTCCGTCCCGCCGCTCGGGGGCGCAGCCCGCGCCCCGGCTTCTTGCTGGGCTTCCCGGTCCTGGGCCCGCTGCTCCGCCTCCTTCCATTCTCAGTCCGCGGCTCTTTTCCCTTCCTCTCTCGCGTTCCGGTCTCTCGGGCGGCCCCGCCCCTCGGGCCCGGGTCTCTAACCCTCCCCCAGGCCCCCACCCCCCCGTCCCCGCGTCTCTAACTGGCTCCGCGCCTCTGCCTGGGCCTGGCCGCGCCCGCCGCTCCGGGCTAGGCCGGCCCCGCCCCAGGGCCCCCCGCCCAGGGCCCTCCCGGGCGCCGCGCAGCCCCCCTTCCCGCGCGGGCGGGGGCGGCGCCGTGACGCGGCGGGGCGGGGCGGGGCGGGGCGGCTGCGCTGACGCTGCGGCGGCTCCCGCGGCTCCGGCTCCGGCTCCGGCCTTTGTGCGGGCGGCGCGCGGCGGGCGGCGGGCGGCGGGCGGCGGCCTCGGCAGGCCCGGCAGGTGCCCCGCGGGGACGCCCAGCTCAGCCCAGCCCCGCTCGGCCGGCCCTGCCCTGAGGCCGGCGCGCCCGCCGCCGCATCCATGTTCGAGTAAGGACGGGGCGGGAGGACGCGGCGGCGGGGCCGGGGCTCCGCGCTCGCGGTGGGGGCGGGGGCGGGGGCGGGGGGGCGCTGCCCCGGGCCCGGGCGCGACGGCGGGGGGGGGGGCGGGGGGGCCTCGCCGGGGAGCGGGCGCCGCGGAGGCGGGGCTTGGGCGGGGGTCGCGGGCCTGCGGGGAGGGCGCCGGCCTAGCGGGCCGCGGCGGGCGGGTGGGCGCGAGGCGGGCCGGGGCTCTGGGTGCTCGGCGGCGCGCACGACCCCCGCTGGCCCGGGGCAGGCCGGGGTGCAGCCGCCTCCCTGCCGGGGCGCCCTCGGGCCTCCTCGTCCGCGGAGCTGCTGCGGGGCGTGGGGGCTCGTGGCCGCCCGGCCTCGGCCTGAATTCCGGGTGCTGGGCCGGGGATTGAGCTCCCACTCCCCGTCTGGGCCGCGAACGTTTTCGAGTGTGAATTGTAGGTGCCTTGGAAGCGCGCGCGCGTCTGTGTTCCCGCTGTGCATCCTGTCTGGCCGCGTGTGTGATCTACGTCAGACTCCATCTGTGGCTCCATGTGTTACTGTAAATTCCTTGAGGATGTTCGGTTGTGACTCTGCCTGTGTCTGGGGGCCCTGCGTGTGTGTCTGTGACCTTCCACGGCTGTAGAAGCCTAATGTGTTATCCGGTCCCATCAGACCATGCATGTCTGGTTGTGACTTTGGTGTGTGTGTGCATGTGTCTGGGTCTCCTAGTGCGCAGGCAGCTGTGACCCTCCCTGGCTGTGTGTGCGCGTCTGTAAAAATTACCTGTTTCCATCTGTGGCTCTAAGGTGCCACTAAGTTGCCTGTGTGTCCAGTTGTGACTCGGTGCGTATACGTGGTGTTTACAGCTCTTAGCATCCGTCTCTGTATGTGCCTGTAATTTACCTTGGAACACATTAGTGCCTGGTGCAAATTTAAGTTAGTTACCTGTGTGCGTGCATCTGTGACACTGTGTGTCTGGGGCCTGGCGGATATGGCTGGAACCCCCTGGGGTTGTGCCTGTAATTTACTTCTGATTACATCTGTGTGTGAAAGTTCCTGTGTGTATCCGTACGTGACAGTTTTGTATGTGCCTGGGCTTCTGTGTGTGTGTGTGTGCGTGTGGTGTGTGCGCGCAGCTGAGCCCCTCAGGGCTTTTGTGTGTGTGAAAGCAAGAGGGAGAGAGATCCCTTGTGGCTCCTAGTGGGCCCGGGACCTTTTTTCCTTCTTTCCTGAGACCCTTGACTCTTTGGAACAGTAACGACTGACACTCCTCCTCTGTTGGAGTTTATAAAGCACGTCCCGCGCATTATTTCAATACCGGGCCACTGTGTTAAGATGTGTCCATGACCTCCTGGGTCCTTCCTTCATGGCTCTGTGAGCGTCCAGGTTCTCCCGCGGCCACAACAGCTGACACCTCCATCGCCTGCCACATCAGAGCAGGCCTTCACTAGGTCTGCCCCGCCAGGTGCTGAACGCCAGGAGGCCTGGCTTAAGTTTACGTACCTTGTACCTGCGTTGGCTGAGTTCCTCTGTGGCCGCTCTTTTAGTTGTATGGCTCTCCCTCTAGAACATGATTTGCTTTCACCTCTTCTCTGAGACCTTCTTGTGGCCATATGTGTGAATGGAATTTTGTGGAGTTTTCTGTGGTTTCCGTGACCCGCTGCAGCTGCATGTGTGCAGCGTGGACAGCATGTGCGTGTAACCTCTGGGACCTTGGGGCTGTAGCATACTTGTAATCATGCTAGAACTCTGTGGTTCTGCGTGTGAGAGTGGCACACCTGCGATACCACCCCTGTGTGGGGATGGGGCGGGGGGGGGGACTTGTAACAGTGGGGAAGTACCGTTTGCCTGTGATACTGGCTGTGTGCAACCCACGCCACGTTTCCCTTTAGTACACATGTAGGTGTGCAGCTGCCCCCTTTGACCAGAGGGAGCGCTGGGCCTGGTTAGGCCCAGGAAGTCCCAAGAGAGGTGTCTGCGGTGGCAAAACCCTGTTTTCTTCCGAGTCCCTGCCCCCCATAACGGTCCTCAGCCACAACCGGCCCCTCCCTTCCCTGTGCCGCAGCCTGCCTGCTTGGGCAGCCTCAGGGCTGTGCTGCTCTCTGGCACTTCCTCTTCCTCCTACAGAGGAGCGCTATCTGGGAGCAGGAACCCTGCCCCGTCTGTGTGTTTTGGGGCCTGTCCTTAGGCCACCCTCCCCTAGACCTGTGGCTGTGGGAGAGTAGGACAGGTCTGCATTTTAGCCCAGAGAGGTGAGATGATGAGGCTGGGGTGGGGGTGGGGTGGGGTGGGGAATGTGGTCACCTCCTCCTTCAGAACCCTTCTATAGCTCACCAGTGCCCTCAGGGTGAAACCCAAACTCCTGACCAGGGCTACAGGGCCAGAGGGGGGCCTGTGCCCTCCTGTCTGCCTTCCCCTACCCCGCTGGCCACCTCACTCCTCAGGCCTGCCAGGCTCAGTCCTGTCCCTGAACTGCAAGCCCCTGTCCCTAAAACAGTCTTCCCCTGCCCTTTGGGAGAGCTGCTCTTGGTCCTGGGGCTCAGCTCAGGTGTGCCCTGTGCCCACTTAGCCTTCCTTTGTTTCCTTGGCCCTTAAACTTGAACGTGCTTCAGCCTCCTGGGCCCGCCCCCAGGTTCAGAGTCTGGAGGTCTGCAGCGGTCCCAGGGGTTCCGGGTCTGGGGTTCCGGGTCTGCCCACGCTGCTCGGGCCGCTTTATAGCAATGACCAGTGTCTGAGGTCCGCATCTCCATTTACACGTTTTCTTGTGCATCGTCCCTGTTCCCCAGCTGGGGTGTCAGGTCCCTGCAGGTGGATGGTATCCGCTTTGCTCACGCGCGGTTAATGAGTATTTAGTGAGTGAATGATGGAGCTTGGGGTCAGCTCGGGCTCTGAGCCCCAGGTGAGGTGTTGGTGTGATACCTGTCGGGGTCGCCTTTGCATCTTGAACACAGGGGCAGTGGCTAATCAAACCAGGGGGCCTTCCACGTGCTGGGCTTTCCGTGCAGTTGACATTGAACAACGCGGGGGTGAGGGACGCGGGGCTGCCGCTGCCGTGCAGTGAAAACTCGTGTGTGACTTTTAACTCCCCCAGAACTTAGCTACTAACAGTTTGCTGTTGACCAGAAGCTTTGCTGATGACATAAACAGTTGATTAACATATTTTTGGGGAGGATACTCTCTGTATCATATACTATATTCTTACAATAAAGCCCTCTGGAAAAAAAACTATTAAAATCACAAAGAAAATACGTATACAATATGGTACCGTATTTATTGGATAAAATTCCCGTAGAAGCGGACCCACACAGTTCAAACCCATGTTGTTCAAGGATCATCTGTGTGTTATTACCTCACTTTCCCCCCCAAGACAACCCTGTGAGGCCGATGCTGTTATTGCCATTACAGTCAGGCGGAAAATGAGGCCCAGGTGCAGACACTTGCCCAAAGTCACGCAGGGAGTGAGCGGCTGGGGGTTGCCGAGGGCTGGGCAAAGCTCACACCTAATTAAATCCAGGTTCTCAGCCCACAAGAGCAAATGCTCCTGGAGCAGCCCCTTCCCTGCGCAGTGTGGGGAGAGACATTACAGAAAGTCGAGCGGGGGAATTGCTGATGTGGAAAAGGATGAGGGAGAGCGATTGAGAGGTGGGGAGTGTGGGTTTGAGAGGAAGCTGATCTGGAGAAGTGTCCACTGAACCCTGATGTGAAGGAGGCGAGGGAGTCCTCTGGACATCTGGGAGGAAGGGCGTTTGGGAGGCGGGAACAGCCACGGCAGGGGCTGGGGAAGAGTGAGCAAGGGGTTGGTGAGAGGGTCCAGCCCCAGGCTTTTAGCTGGAGGCAGGTGCAGCTCGGGGGAGGGTCCCCAGCCTGACTCAGGTGTTCATAGTTCCCCTCTGGCCACAGGTGGGGAGCAGAGCCGGGGAAGGGTGTCAGGGAGACCTGAGAGAAGCCAGCTGCAGTAGTCCAGGGGGAACGGCTGTGGCCCGGGTCACCACCTATTTCATTTATTTACTTATTTTATTCTACAAACTCATTTCACAAGTGTGACATGAATGCCCACCCTGGGTCCTGTCCTGAGCAATACCAGGGACAGAGCAGTGACCAAGACAACACCAAGGCTTGCCATTGGGAAGCTCACAGACCTGTGGGGGAAGTGGAGCTGTCGTCGGACAAGCGACAGCCCAGAAGTAGTCAGGGCTGGGATGGGGAAGCAGAGGCAGAGAGTGGTGGCAGAGTGGTTAGGGACAGGGTGCGAGCTGCCTGGGGTCCACAGGTAGGCTCTGTCCGGGAGGCAGGGGTGGAGGGCAAGCGTCCTGGAGGACGCACACGAATTCGCTAGGCGAAGAAGGCCAAGGACAGTCTGCAGTGAGGGAATAGCCTGTGCTGAAGCTTGGAGGCGAGAGAGGGAAGTTTGAGGAGCCCCGAGCCGTCCAGGGACTCACACCTCCACCCCAGAGTAGATGGAGGCCCCCGGGGTAGAGCCCTGCCCTGACCTAAACCACTGCGTCCTGGGACAAGTGGTTGCTGCCTCAGGTCCCAGCTGCTTCCTCTGGGAAGCAGGGATGGCGATACTGTCACGTGCACGGGGTTGCCCGAGGACTAGGGAATCCGAGGGCGAGTCGTGGCACAGGGCCAGCAGGTGTCCCTTTGCCGCTCCCGCTCTCGCCAGAACACAGATCATTCGTGTAGCCTCCGGTGTTTGTTGGGAGTTCACTCCTGGGTACGGTTTTGGGTGCCGGGGACAAGGTGGTAACTAAAACTTCCTTAATTCACAGTCGGAGGCCACAGTGGGCCAAATCAACAGGCCAACAGGATGAGCTGAGGTTAGTGTGAGGTGGGCCTCGTGGGCTGGGTCCCCAGGGGAAGGGGAGCGTTGAGCCAAGTGAGACAGCCTGTTGGGCTGGGCTGCGGAAGGACATTCCAGGCAGAGGGAACAGAAGTGCAGAGGTCTCGACGTGGGAATGCAGTTGGTGAGCTCAGGGACAAAAGGAAGCTGGGGTGGCTGAAATGGAGGATGTGGACAGGCCACCCCAGGGCCTTGGGTGACAGGGTGAGGACTTGGCCTTTACCTGGAATGCAGTGTAGCCAGGAGGGGCTCTGAGCCAGCAGGCCCTGGCCTGAGTGGGTTCCCAGGCTCCCTGTGGCTCCGGGTGGGGAACATACTGCAGGGGGTCGGGGATGGGGACAGGGAGCCCAGGGAGAGGCTGCTGGGATGTCCAGCAGGGGAGGATGGAGGCCGGGCGGGGGCACTGGAGCAGGGGAAAGGGGTGTAATAGAAATGACGGAAATAGATTTTGGAGATAGAGCAGGTGGGACTTGCTACCAGGTTAGAAAGGAAGAGCGAACAAGAAAAAAATTAAGCAGATACTTGGGTTTTTAGCTCAAGCTACTGAGTAGGAAGGGGCTACTCAAAAAATATTCATAAATGAATTAATAATTTTAAAAATGGCAGGTGTCCTTGAGAGCTCACTATATGCCAGGGGCGACTAGAAGCACTTATGCCTATTGATTCCTTTAAGTGCCCAAACAAGCAGATGAGGACACTTATTTATCACCCTTGGGTCACAGATGAAATCACTGGGGTGCAGGGAATTAGGGAACTGCTCGCTCGCTCGGTCCTGCTGCTAGAGGTGGAGGCGAGAGGGTAGGTGGGGGTCGATGGGCTGCCGTGTGGGCCTCCCAACAAGGCCTGTCCCCACACCTAGCCTGTTCCCCCCACCATGTCCCTCTTTCTTTTCTCCCCCAGCACCACCCCCCACTCCGGCCGGAGCACTCCAAGCAGCTCCCCGTCTCTCCGGAAGCGGCTGCAGCTCTTGCCCTCAAGCCGGCCCCCGCCTGAGCCTGAACCGGGCACCATGGTGGAGAAGGGGTCAGACAGCTCCTCAGAGAAGGGTGGGGGGCCCGGGACACCCAGCACCCAGAGCCTGGGCAGCCGGAACTTCATCCGCAATAGCAAGGTTGCCACAAGCCCCGCGGGCTGGGGAGACGGGTGGGAGGGCAGGGGAGTTTAGGGGCTCGTTCTGACTCTGCTCCTTTCTCTTGCAGAAGATGCAGAGCTGGTACAGCGTAAGTGTTGGGCAGGGGTCTTGCCGGAGCGGGGAGAGGGAGGGGGCCGGAGGATTGGGTGCTGGGGTCGGCGGCCCTAGGGTCCCACTCTGAGCTGCTGCTTGCTTCCTGTGGGACCTCGAGTGATTGCTTAACTTCTCTGGGCCCATGTCCTGGGAAACTGTCCCAGCCTTACAAGGCAAAGGCGAAGGGAACACCCGCTGAGAGCCAGTGATGCTGGTGGGTGGGTGGCGCAGGGACCAGCTTGTGTGCACTGCGGTCACGCTTAGTCCTGTGTTGGGGGCAGCGGCAGCCGGGCGGGAGCCGGGCCCCAGGAGACCTCAGAGAGCTGGCGGGGGGCTGAGGGGCTGCCGGGCACTTTGTGGGGTGGGAGCAGGGGTGCGAGCCCCCCTCTGGGTTCTTCCCTCCCAACCTCCCCCAGATGCTGAGCCCCACGTACAAACAGCGGAATGAGGACTTCCGGAAGCTGTTCAGCAAACTCCCAGAGGCCGAACGCCTCATCGTGGGTGAGCCCTGCCGCCCGGTCCCCGTCCCCGTCCCCCCGCCTCGCCCGCCCTCCCTGGCCGTGGGCCGTGTGTGTGACTCGGGTGTCTGCTGTCTCTCCCCTCGGCCGCCTCAGATTACTCCTGTGCCTTGCAGCGCGAGATCCTCCTCCAGGGCCGCCTCTACCTCTCCGAGAACTGGATCTGCTTCTACAGCAACATCTTCCGCTGGGAAACCACAGTGAGCCGGCGGGGGTTGGGGGGACCAGGAGGGGCCGGGCCGGGCCTCTTCTGACCGGGCCTCTCGTCTTCAGATTTCCATCCAACTGAAGGAAGTGACGTGCCTGAAGAAGGAGAAGACAGCCAAGCTGATCCCCAATGCCATCCAGATCTGCACTGAGAGCGAGAAGGTGCGCTGAGGGCCTGAGGGGACGTGGGGGGCTGGGGTCACTGGTCCTAGCCAGTCCCTCCCGCCCCGAACCCTGTTTGTTCTGCACCCCGAGCTCTCAGATCCCTCGCTTTCTCTTTCTTCCCCCGCCACCCCGCTGGCCTGGCCGAGGCTCCCACACCTCTGACCTGGACCCCCGACAGCAGCCCCTCGTCTCAGTCCCCTGGTCTGTCCCCTCATGCAGCTGCTCGGGGGTAATATTAATAGTAAAATTCGTCCCTCCCATAAATCTGTCAACTCAGGCGTCCCCTCTCCTTGGAAGCCTGCCCTGACTGTCCGTTCTGTCCTGATGATTGTTGCCTCGTGGTCCCAAGACGGCTGCCTGACACCAGTGACTCAGACAGGAAGGGGGAGAGGGAGTGGTGGGGAGACTTCACAGCAGACTTCCCGTTGTGTTTTATTGGCCAGATGTGGACTAGGTGACCACCCCTGCTGGTCGAAGGAGACCGGGAGAGTGCCCTGGGCGGCCCCCTCACAGCCCGTCTGGGGGCAGGGCCAGGGGTCGTCTCCTCATCACGGGGACTCACAGGATGAACATTCTGGGGCGGGAATGAAGGGATGCAGGAGTGGATACATCAGGATGGAGATCGGGGCACAAAGTGTGGATGGCGATGGAGCCTCCCCTCCCTCTGGCCCTGCCTGTTCTCCGCCCCCTCACGCCCCAATCTCTCTCCTGCAGCATTTCTTCACCTCCTTCGGGGCTCGGGACCGCTGCTTCCTCCTCATCTTTCGCCTGTGGCAGAACGCGCTGCTTGAAAAGGTGGGTCTGGATGCGAATGGATGGGGGGCTGCAGGGATTCATGGCACTGGGGGCGCCAGAACTGGAGGGCCCCTTGGCTCCCCTCCGTGGGCATAGACTCCGTCAGGGGGCCGCCAGCAGCTCTAGCGCCAGGCCCTGCCCATGCGTACGCCTCTCCGTGGTCCCTTAATTCACCTCCACAAATCAAAAATGCTCTGATAGTGAGGGGGTGCCCCTGTGTGTGGTGGTAGCAAAATCTGACCTGAGCTAACATGGCTGTTTATGGTCTACGTCCACACTGGCTAATAGAACTTTCTGCCATGATGAAAGCATTCTCCATCCATGCTGTCTACATACGGCAGCCCCTGATGACCTGCGCCTACTGAACTCTTGAAAAGCGGGTGGTGTTGAAGATCAGCACCTTTACTTTTATTTAAGTGAACTTGAATGGCTGCACGTGCCTCCTGTACAGCACAGGCTACATTTATCTCCGCGTGACTGACTGTCCATACGCCTCAGGACAAAAAAAATGTTAACGTGGGTGACCGGGGTAAAGCTTAGACGTAATCGTAATTCAACATGAAGTTATGGTCTCTATCCGATAGCATATTCAGCCAATGATTCTCAAACTGTGTAGCTACAGGAACCCTTTATACTCTTTAAATGATTGTAGACTCCAAAGAACCTTTGGTTAAGTGGGTTATATCTACCAGTGTTTACTGGATCAGAAATTGAAACTGGGGAAAACTCTTAAACACGGGAATACACGAGCACATGCTGCATTAGCCACCAGAAAAAGACAGCGTCACATGTCACGTAGCCTCTGGAAAATTCCACAGTATACTAGTGTGAGAATAAAAGTGAAAAAGGCAAGTAGCGTCTGACACTGGTAGTAACACTTACTGTACTTATGAAAATAATTTTGATGTTGTGGATCTCCAGAGAGGGTTTGGGGACCCCCAGAAATCCTCCTTGGACCATACTTGGAGAACGTGTGGTATATGTTACACTGGGTACTGAATATAGCACATTCATCGTTGTTGGGACCATATCACTACATACCGTATAGGTGCTGTATTATCTTTCTTAAAACCCCAGACTTCTTAATTTTGACGTATGTCTTGCCCCAGAGGTTTTGAGTAAGGGCTTTTAGACTCTGTACATTCCCAGGGTCCACGGTGTGCTAGCCTGCAGGCTCTCCTGCCTTGCCCACTGTGTTTGCACGAGTTTACTAAGTAGGATACAGTCGGCTGCAAGTCACCGAAAACTCAACCACACATGCTTGAAGCAAACATCCTGAATTACTCCATGAATCCTAATAATAGCTAATACTTAGGGTGCTCCTGGGTGCCAGGCCCTGCTCTGAGCATTACATGCATTGGTTCACTTTATCTTCACAACCACCCTTATGTTTCACCAGTGAAACATGGAGGGGTAGCCTTGCCCGTGGTCATGAGAGTTTTTAGCAAGGGTGGGGTTCTGACCCGTGGCCCGTAGGGTCTGTATCATACTGATGCTCCTCTAACCAGAGGTCTGGAGGCAGGCAATCCAGGGCGGGTTTGAGGGCTTCCCCCATGTCATAAGGACCCCACCTCTTGTTTATTCTCCCACACTGTCCCCCTTCTACATATTGATGTTTTGTCCACATGCTTGTTGCCTCGTGTTGCAAGATGGTGGCTACGGCCATAGGCATCATGCCCTCCCTCACATGAGTGTCCCAACCGTGAAGGAGAAAATAGGTGGGTAGAAAGGGGACCTTCCTTTATAAGGGAGGGAAAGCCCCCTTTAAACCAACTTTTCTTTGCGTTTCTTTGGCTAGAACCAGGTAGCATAATCACCCTCAGTTGCAAAGGAAAAGGTGGAAAAATCGGTGTAAACCAGTTATAATTTATCTCTAGGGCTGGGGAAGAGTTTCACCCCAAACAAATTGAGTTTCTGCCGTGAGTGAGGGAGGGAGGATAAATGTCAGGTAGGCATGGCATGATGTCTTTACTGCTGGCCTCAGAAGGCCAAACCTGCCCCTCCAGCTGTGCTGTGCTCATGTCCTGTCCTCTTGTGGGCAGTGCCAGCCATGCCCATGCTGGGGGGTGAAAGTGCCAGACAGGAGCCCGAGACAGGGACAGCGCAGAGTCAGAGCCTCCAAGGAGGGTGCAGGCAGAGGAAGCATCCGAGGTCAGTCCCTGGAGCCAGACCACCGGAGTTGGAGTTCCAGCTCCATCACTGAGGAGCTGAGCCACCTGGAGCAAGTAACTGAACCCCATCAGACAGGGACTTTCCTACTTCATAGCCCCCAGACCTGGGTGCAGAGTTAAGTGCTCAGTCATGTCAGCTCTCATGAGGCAGCTGGCCCAGTGGTTAGCTCCAAGATCTAGAGCAGCGTGCCCCCCCCCCACCTGGGTCACACCTCACCACTGCCACTTGAGCACCTCTGTGCCTTAAAATGACCATGTTAGCACTTTATAGAATTGTTCTGGAAGATTCAGTGAGTGTGCCCATGGGTTGGAGTTAGAGGAAGGCCTGGCACTTGGAAACAGCTCAGTGGATGGCTCCCCTGCTACTGTTATTACTCCTCCACGATGCTCTTCCATTGTAGCCTTCAGCTGCCCCGGCCAGGAACTCTCGGGAAAACAGGGGCGGCACAGCAGGGGTGGGTGGGAGCCCTGGCTCTGGAGTCGGGCTGGGCTTGAATCCCTGAGCTGTTCCACTTGTGGAACCTCAGACACGTGTCCCCCCCTCCCTGGGCCTCCCTCATCTTCTCCTCTGTACATCTGGAAATGCTAACCTCTTGTGAGGACCTAAGGGGAATGTCCTGAGCACCCTGACTCCTGGTGATGGGGAATGGAGCGGGGTTGGGTGAGGGCTGGGACTGGAGACTGTGCTGCCCCCTCGTGGACACCACAGGGATGCAGAGCCCAGGGAGGGGGGGGCGGGGCGGCTAGTGGGGACAGGGATGGAAGGGCTCTGGTCTAGTGAAGTGGAGGCCAACCCCATGTCCTGCTTGCCCAGACGCTGAGTCCCCGCGAGCTCTGGCACTTGGTGCATCAGTGCTACGGCTCAGAGCTGGGCCTCACCAGTGAGGATGAGGACTATGTCTGCCCCTTGCAGCTGAACGGTCTGGGGTGAGTCAGAGGTTGGTGGCTGGTTCCTGGGGTCGGGGGAGACCGTAGGGGCTGTGTGCAGAGCTTTTGGAGTCCTGGGTGGACCGAGGTGGGTGTCCAGCCTGGGAGACCAGGAGGATGTGTGGGGTTCAAAGGTACGGTGATCCCAAACCCTCCCTTTCCCCGCAGGAGCCCCAAGGAAGTGGGAGATGTGATTGCCCTGAGTGACATCACCCCCTCGGGGGCAGCCGACAACAGCCAGGAGCCGAGCCCCGTGGGTTCGCGCCGTGGCCGCCTCACCCCCAACCTTTCCCGGGCCAGCAGTGATGCAGACCACGTGGTGAGCCCAGGATGGGGGACAGAGGAGGATGGGGAGTGCTGTCAGGGAGAGGGACAGACTGGGGGGGGGCAGGATGGAGAGGGGACAGCCAGAGGGTCAGAGAAGAGGGAGTTGGAGGGGTAAGGGAGGAGATGGACAGAGGGATGGGGTAAGGAACGAGAGAGAGAGAGGCAGAAGGGCAGAAGACAGGAAAAGACTCTGAGACAGAAGAAGCAAGACTTGGATGGATGGATGGGAGGACGGAAGGGTGGATGGACAAAGACAGACAGATGAGGCATGGAGGCATGGAAGGATGGGTGGGCAGGAGAGGCACCCTGGTGGGGCCAAGAGGGGCCCTCATCTGGGCAGCCCCAGGGCCCCTTGCAGCACACCCCCCCAGCGTTGGTTTTCCTACAAATCCTTCTGGCCAGTGTGGGTGCACGGGGGCCTCGGGCTGGAATGGGGGTGGGACGGGGCTGGATTGAGCCTTTCTCCACAGGCAGAGGAGGACAAGGAGGAGCAGACAGACAGCCAGCCAGACGCCTCCTCCAGCCAGACAGTGACCCCAGTGGCTGAACCCCCAAGCACAGAGCCTGCCCCGCCCAACGGGCCCGCCTCCCTGGGCCCCTTGGATCTCCTGCCCAGTGAGGAAGTGTTGACAGACACCAGTAACTCCTCCTCGTCCACAGGGGAGGAAGGTGAGGGGGCGGCCCCGTCCTCCCCATGGGTTACCCGTGACCAGCCTCACTCAGGCTGGCGTTAGCAAGGGGTTCACCGGCTCGGGGGACTGAAAGCTCCAGGGGCGGGCGGGTAGGGCATTCAGATGGCGAGGCAGCCACCTGTCCTGAGCTCCGCCGGGCAGGCAGCGCAGGGATGGAGAGGAGCCCAGGCTGAAGCCGGATCCCCAGCCAGGGGCCCAGTGCCGGCCACACTGCCGTGGGACTTGGGGAGGCTGTTTAACTCCTCATTCTCCTCATCTGAAAAATGGGGGCAGCGATACTAATACCCACTTCATAGGGTCCCTGCTAAGAGACCTTAAGGACCACAGGGTCCCCTTAAGAGAATGAAAGGAGTTAATATGCGAGCAGTGCTCAGCCCACTTAGCGGTGGCTCTTGTTACTATTGTGTCCATTTTTCCTGTGCCAACTTCCTTCTCAGGAAGCCTGTATTCTCCCGGGGGCCCCTGGAGCCCCAGCCCGGGGCCCCCGGGGCCCCCCTGGCCCCCCTCAGCCTAGCCCAGCAGGGAGAGAGCGAGCTTCTGAGCTTTTCCCATGGGCCGCACCCCAAGCTCTCAGCTGGGCTCTGATTGGCCCAGCTTGGAGCACAGGCCCACCCCCAGGCCCATCAGTGTGGCCCAGGGTCACAGGGTGGGGTGCCCTGGGTGTGTGTCCCGCGTGAACCAATCGCGGTGGCTCTGGCCGAGCCTGGGCAAGGCCCCCCCAAAGCCACCCCTGTGGCAGAAGGGGGCCAAGCTGCGCTCCAGGGCAGCACCTGCGCCCCCCCCCCCAAGCCCGGGAGGCCAGGGTGCAGAGGGGCAGTCGCCAGGGGGAGACCGGGGAGCTGCCCTGGGGGGGATGCACCATCCAGCGCCCCTCTCGGCCCCCAGCTGACCTGGCCGCCCTGCTTCCCGACCTCTCCGGCCGCCTCCTCATCAACTCCGTCTTCCACGTGGGCGCCGAGCGGCTCCAGCAGATGCTCTTCTCAGACTCGCCCTTCCTACAGGGCTTCCTGCAGCAGTGCAAGTTCACAGGTCGGGGGGGGGGGCCCCAGGTGACGGGGGTGGGGGCGCGGGGAGGACGCTGGGCCTGGCCGGCATCGCCCTGCGCGTGGGTGCAGCTGCCACATCCCGGAGACCTCACCCCTCTGCCTCACAGCTAGCTGAGTGCCTCTCGCAGGACTCTGAGCCTCTCTGCCTCAGTTTCCTCATCTGTACATTAGGGGTGTGGTGATAGTCCCTGCCCCATCTGCGGCCCCCGAGAACTGAGTTGATACTAGAAACGAGCCACAAACAGCAGTAGGTCGGAAGCGTTTAATAAGCCCAAGCTCGCAATCACACACTTAGCGGCCGCTGGGTCCGATTGCTGCAGAGGCCGGGGCAGATGAGTTCTAGAATCTAGAGAAGCGCAAGTCACAGGCGGGCCGGGGCTCTGCACGTCAGAGGGGTGTCAGGTCACAGACAAGGATGGAAGGATGGATGGAAGGATGTGAGATTGGGACCACGAGGCCTGAAGGAGGAACTCTGCTGGGGAAAGGGAAGGAGACGAGGGGAAACCCGGGCGGCCAGCGGGGCACCTGCAAAGGCCCTGAGGCCAGGGGCGGACCCTGGGAGGATCCCTTGAGGCCGGGCCTCTGTGGCCGGTGCGGCGAGGTGAAGCCACAGCGCCAGGGACGTGGAAGGGTTCCCGTGGGACCAGGCGAAGAGCTCAGTAGGCTGTGGAAGGGCGTCAAGCAGCGAGGGGCGAGTCAGATGCTAGTCTTCCTGTTTCTTTACCGATGTGGGTGGAAATGAACCCCGTAGAACCCCCTGCAGGACGAGTGAGGCCGTGCCTGGGGTTCCATGCTTACGTCCTAGAAGGACTGGCACATCAGATTGAGGAACTCAAATTCTGTCCGGGGCCCTGGAGAGCCATGGAGTGTTCTAGGCAGGTTGGGGGCAGGGGCAGGCTTGGCTTTTAGAAGCTACGCCTGGACCTCAGTGGAGACTGGGGCCAGAAACTCGGGCGGGGGGGCCGGAGTGGGACCCTGGGCAGGCAGGGATGGGCTGGACCAGGAGCCACGCTCAGGAGGTCAAGTGAACACACAGGGGAGGGAGTGTCCAGGGCAGGGCCCAGGGCTCTGGGGAAGCCTGGAGGGTGGAGGGGGGGGCTACCCTGTGACAGGACCCCGAGAGAGAGAGAGAGGTTTAGGGGAATGCCGAGACCAGTGTGGGAGCTGGTGGGTATGAGGTGTCTGGGGAACTTCCAGGGGAAGGTGTTCAGGAGGTCACAGGATCCTAGGTCGGAGGCTTAGGGGAGAAGCCAGGACAGATACAGAGAGGGAAACTGAGGCTGCAGGAACGGACGAGATGGCCCCAGGATGGGTGGGTGACGAATGTAGGGAAGAGAGAGGTCCCAGCTCTGAGTATTCCCAACACCTGCAGTTTTAGGGTGTCCAGAAGGAAGGTGGGCCAGACACGCGGTGGGGCTGCGGAAGCAGGGCAGGTTTGGGGGCGAGTCCCCAGAGAACTGGAGTTCTTTCCCACGGCCTGCGGGCAGAAGACTGGAGAATGGTCTCCTCATTGTGTTCCTCCCTCTTGCAGATGTGACCTTGAGTCCCTGGACCGGGGACAACAAGTGCCACCAGCGCCGAGTGCTGACGTATACCATTCCCATCAGCAACCCCCTGGGCCCCAAGAGCGCGTCGGTGGTGGAGACACAGGTGGGCCAGGCAGAGGGGCTGGCGGGGCGGGGGGCACGGCCCGGGTGGAGCGGCCCTCACCCCCGCACCCCGGTCTCCGCAGACACTGTTCCGGCGTGGCCCCCAGGCGGGCGGCTGTGTGGTGGACTCGGAGGTGCTGACACAGGGCATCCCGTACCAGGACTACTTCTACACTGCCCACCGCTACTGCATCCTGGGCCTTGCCCGGAACAAGGCCCGGCTCCGGTGGGTAGCGGCCCCTCGCCTGGCGCTCTGGGGGTCCCAGGGTCCCCGCCCCGCTCTCCCCAGCCCAAGTCAGTTGCTTGCCACCCTGCAGAGGAGCGCACGTGTTGGGCCCCGAGGCCTCTGACCTCGGGATAGTAGAGGGCAGAGCGCAGGGACTCGGGTCAGCTGTTGTCCGCTCTGGAGGCTGTGCTCTGTGCCTGGTGCTGTTCCCGACAGCGGGGGGACAGCAAACCGGAGGTGTCTGGCTTGGGCTGCCACTGCCCGGGAGGGGGAAGGTGGGGAGGAATGGGTTTGGGGGAAGATCAGGAGCTCAGTTTGGGACGTGGCGAGCTGTCTCAGGGACCCCAGGTGGAGCTGGGGCACAGCAGCGTGACGGAAGAGTCCGGGGCGAGGTGCAGGCTCCGCTGCTGGCATGGGAGGGCATTGCTGAGGCTGGGACACTTGCCAAGGGGTGCTTGTTTGTCCGTGGGGGACCAGGGGCCCTCTCTGAATGGATGGACGGAAAGCACCCGCTTGGAATGGTTGGAGTCAGACCCTGACCCCCTCACCCTGTCCCCCCAACCCCAGAGTGTCCTCCGAGATCCGCTACCGGAAGCAGCCCTGGAGCCTCGTGAAGTCACTCATTGAGAAGAACTCTTGGAGCGGCATTGAGGATTACTTCCACCACCTGGGTAGGGGACGGGTCGGCCAGGGCAGGGACGGGGTCGTGGCCTGGCTAGGTCCAGCCATGCGGAGGCCTCCCTTGTGTCCACAGAGCGAGAGCTTGCCAAAGCCGAGAAGCTGTCCCTGGAGGAAGGCGGGAAGGATGCCCGAGGATTGCTGTCAGGCCTGAGGAGGCGCAAGCGGCCCCTGAGCTGGAGGGGTCACGGCGATGGGCCCCAGCACCCGGACCCCGACCCCTGTGCCCGGGCTGGCATGCACACCTCGGGTGTGTCCCTGAGGCCGGGGCAGGGCAGGTGGAGGAGCGGGGGCCGTGGGTGTGCTGGGACGGGTCTGACTCCTCGGTGCTCCCTATCAGGTTCCCTCAGCTCGCGCTTCTCGGAACCATCCGTGGACCAGGGCCCCGGGGCGGGCATCCCCAGCGCCCTGGTTCTCATCAGCATTGTGTGAGTAAGGGGCCCGGGCTTTGGGGTCGGACAGGCCCGGGTCTGCGTTCTGGCTGTGTGACCTCGGCAGGTGCCTGGCCTCTCCCAGCGTCTGCTGAAGCCAGAGCGTTGGGCTCACCCCGTGGCCTAGCGGAGATGACTGTACCGCTCCGTTTGTCGTGGAGAAGTCTGTCCCGCTGGGAGAGGGGGACCCTGGGGGCTCTGGGAGGTCGGAGGGGGGCCTGACCTCACCCAGGGGGCAAGGAGGGCTTTCTGGGGGAGCTGACGCCCAAAGGAGGTGGAATGAGGTGAACCGGGAGAGCGATGGAAAAGAAGCGCTGTCACTTACACATCTCAGTCCTGTCTTCTGTGCCCAACCCTAACCTGGGTGACGCTGGGGACAGTAGTGACTAACAGACCTGACGCCAGGCCAGAGAGCTAGGGGTCAGGGCCGGGCCGGGGAGGCTGGGGGAGGCTTCCTGGGGAAGCAGAGGTCACTCACTCAGCCCCTCTGGGCTTCCGTTTTCCAGCACCGGCCAGAGAGGGGCTGCCTGGCGTGCTGGGGGGCACTGGGGGGGCTCTCATGGCTGGGCGGCTCTCATCTCCTTGTCTTTCCGTTGCTGCTTCCACAGGATCTGTGTGAGGTAGGGCCCTGCTTCCTGCACCCCCCTCGCTTCTCACCTCAACCCCCAGCTGCAGCCCCTTGTCCCTACCTGAGCCCCCAGCTCTCCCGGCAAGGCGGCCTGCTGTGGCAGTTGAGGGCGGGGCTGTCAGATGGGCCTGGATTTGACCCCTTGACTTTGCTGCTGCTTCTGGTCTGTCGCCCTCTCTAAGTCAGCCTTGTCCTCTGAGAAGGGGGGTGATTGTGGTGCCCCTTCAAGGTGTGGTTGTGTGGGTACCGACTTACGAGAGCATCTGTGTCCTGACTCTGACCTCTGACCCCTGCCCTCAGCCTCATCGTCCTCATCGCCCTCAATGTCCTGCTCTTTTACCGCCTCTGGTCCCTGGAGAGGACAGCCCACACCTTCGAGTCCTGGCACAGTCTGGCCCTGGCCAAGGGGTGAGTAGATGGCCTGCAGGGGATGGGAACTCGGGCAGGTCCGGAGAGACCATGGCCCCGCTCAGGCCCTGCCTCCCTTCCAGCAAGTTCCCCCAGACGGCCACGGAGTGGGCGGAGATCCTAGCCCTGCAGAAGCAGTTCCACAGCGTCGAGGTGCACAAGTGGAGGCAGATCCTGCGGGCTTCCGTGGAGCTCCTAGACGAGGTGAGGCTCTGGGGCTGCAGGGCCCCGTGTTCAGATCCCAACGTGTGGTAGATACATTTGGGCCTCAGTTTCTTCCTCTGTAAAACGAGGAAGCCATTCATAGTCCCCAGCTCCCAGGGTTGCTGGAAAAATGGAAGAAAGAATCGGCTCTCATTGGAGGAAGAGTGTCCACGGTGTGTGACTTCAGGGATGGCTGAGTCCAGCCACCCCCACGCCATCCATCTCTTGACTCTGCTCACCCCCAGAGTTGGCTTTGTTTTGGGGCATCCTCCCCTCCCGCCCCTGACCGAGGCAATAGCAGCAGCTCCAGGCTGACCTGCAAAGGAAAGAGCTCATTCTCACCGGCTGCTGGGCTCACACATCCATCACTGAACCGGTGACAGTGGCTGGGGGCAGGCGGGGTTGAGGCTGGGGTCCCATCCCTCAGAGGGATGGCAGGGCCTCCCCATGTTAAGGTAAAGTCTGATGATCTTCCTCTCCTAAGTTGCCAAGGGCACAGAGTCAGCTTCTCATATTGGTTCACCGCAGACACAGATTGAGCCGGGCTGTTCTCTGGGCTAAAAGGACCAACTGATTTGCCCCTCGAGGCCAGCCCGTGAGAGGGATGCTCTTGTTACCCGCCGTCCAGCAGATAGGGATGCTAAGGTCTGAGAAGTTCAGACCTGCCCAAGGTCACCCAGTGGGGAATGAGAATGGCCTTCCCGTGTGCCAGGTGCTAGATGTTTGCCCGTCAGAACCGGAGCTAACCCTGTGGAGCAGGGCTGTGACTGACCCACCTTTCAGCTGAGGGACCAGGGGCAGGGTAGGGGCTTGCCCAAGACCACCCAGTGCGTAGTAGCAGGGCTGTGACTGGAACCTGGGCCATCTGGGCTCCTCCCATTGGCCGCAACTTAGAAGTTACACTGGGTGCAGTAGGCTCCCCTGTTGTCCCAGGGTGACCTTGGCAGGGGGCAGGGCCCCTCAGGTCTCTCTCCAGGTCCTCAACTGCAGGAACCCCTGTGGGCGCTCACCCCCCACCCTGCCCTCTCCTTCCTCCCAGATGAAGTTCTCGCTGGAGAAGCTGCATCAAGGCATCACTGTCTCAGACCCCCCCTTCGACTCCCAGCCACGGCCCGATGACAGCTTCTCCTGAGGACAGACCCCCAGCCCTGCGGCCAACCCCCCCCAATGGACAGATGGACACAGAGCCTCGGCGGCCACTGCTGGCACGGTGTGAGCGCCGGGAGCCTCCCGCCCACCCCTCCCAGAGGCCCAGCCAGGGGCCACGCAGACATGGGGACCACAGAACCGAGATGCACTTTAGACCAGCGTGTGCGAGTCCAGCTGCCATCGCCTGCCCAGCCAGGGAGCTGGCCCGGCCTACGGCAGGCCCCTTCCGCTAACTTATTTTGCCCAGCTGGGGTTGTGGGGGGTGCCTCTGGGGTGCACGATTCCCTCAGCTCTGGGTTTAATGTATTATATTTATTTGGGGTGACAGAGAGCCCCAATAAAGGGTTGGAAATGGCTGTGGCTGTGCCTGTGAGGTCCCTGGGAGCGGGCGGGAGCCTCCGGTTGTGCTGAAAGGGGGGGATCTGTCCATTTTCAGGGGCTGAGTCACTAACACGATCTGGGACTCTCCAGCATCTTCCACGAGCTTTGCGTCATCAGGGTCCTGTGCTGGGGCTGTGAGGACAGACTTAGGTGCCTGGAGACCTGGGTTCAAATCCCCTGACCCTTAGCAATCATGCAACTGGGGTCAACTCTTCTGAGCTTTGGTTTCCCCTTCTGTACAATGGACGTAAGAGTGGCACCTGTCTCCGGGGTTCTTAGAAGTGAATGGTTCTCCAACTTGAGGTGCCGCAGTCTCCCCGAGGGCTTGTTGAAAAACAGACTTCCAGACCCTCCCCACCCCCCGGGGTTCAGAGTCAGCAGGTCTGGGGTGGGCTGAGAGTCTGCACTTCCATCAAGTTCCCAGGATCTCCCTTTGCCAGCCACTCTTACGAGAGATGAGTTAATAGATGTGGCTACTCGTAACAGGGCCTGGCACAGAGTAAGCGTTCAACTAAGCTTACTCTTACCATGGAAAAATTGGGGGGGGGGGAGAAGTAAGTGCTGTAGTAAGCACCAAGTGTGTACCAGGCTCTGTGCCAAGGCCTGGTGTTCATTTAAGTCTCACCGTGACCCCCTGAGATGCGGTAGGCAGACGGGCACATGTCTGAGGCCACTCTGCAGGAAGACAACAGCCGCGGGCCTGGTTCCTGCTTCTCCACATTTAAATGCAAGGTCCTGTCCCCTGCAGGACCCTACAATGGCCTGTCTGGGTTGAGGCCATCTGGACTCCTGTCTTACCAATGAGGAAATGGGCTTAGAGGCCACGTGTCTGGTCCTGGACAAACCCAGGTCTCCCTCTCAGCCCTGGTCTGGTTCCAGAGTGAGTGAGAGGTCAGGAGAGACCTTTGACATGTCCCGGTCAGGCTGGAAGAAACTTCTCAACTGATGGCTTGGGACAGAGGACTGGACAGAGGGGTTGGATGGAGGCAGGAAGGACCACAAGTGGCACAGCCTCTCCTCTAGCTGTGTGATCATGGCAAGTTAGCCACCCTGCGCCTCAGTTTCCCATACCTGTTAATTGGCAATAATGGTAACACCTGCCCTATAGACAGAATTACAGTTAATATTAGGAAGGTGCTTAGAAGGGCACCAAGCCCATAGTAGGTGCTCAGTGAACACCAGCTTGTAGGGCTATGAGTAGGTGCCCTCGCCCAGTGCCTCAGGCCTGTGCTCACTGCCTCTGCCCGTCACTCGCTGCCCGGGGGAGGGCCTGGTACAGCAAGGGAGTTATTTTCTGCAGGGCAATTTCACAGCCCAGGAGGTGTTGGCAGAGAGGCCCAGACCACAGAGGTGTCCATTGTCCCTGGCTTCCTGTTCCTCTGCCCCGAGCCTGTCACACACCCTGGTTCCTCTTGCTCAGCGGGTCTGGGCCAGGGGATGGCGGGCAATCTGGAACTTCACCCTACCCATAACTGGAGGCCAGGACTTGAGCAGCCAGCCAAAACTCACTCCCACCCTGGTCCTGAGAGCCCAGAGCCCCCACCGCCAACCTCTCCACCCACCACTGCTGGGGCAGGATTCCAGATCCACCCGAGGCCAACTACAAGACCCTGGGCAAGGGAGTGAGGTGCTCTCGGCCTCAGTTTCTTCTGTGAAATGGGGATAATAACTTGCCAATGTTGGGGAGGTAGAAATGGACCCCGCATACCGGAAGGGCTCTGGCATTGGCATTTATTCACTTGATGAATATTTACTGAGCACCTATCATGTGCCAGGCACAGTTCCAGATGCTGGAAACAGTGGTGTGCGAGACAGTGTCCTCACTTGGGGGCACCTTCTACCCCAGGGTTGGAGGGACAGGCGTGGAAGGAAGATCTATATAAAGGAAGAATATAATGTCAGGTGGTGACAAGTGCGGTGGAAAAAAAAACGAAATGAGTAAAGTCGGTCAAGTGAGGGACAGGGGAGGCAGTTTCCTGGGAATGGACAGAAGACCTGAGGAAGGTGACATTGAAGCCAAGAGATGCGGGAGGAGAGGGAGTGAGTTACCAGGGGGAAGAGAGTGGTCCAGGCAGAGGGAAGAGCAAAGAGGGCAAAGGCCCTGAGGCAGGAACGAGTGTGGTGTGTTGGGAACAGCAGCAGGGGCCCTGACGGCGGTGGCGGTTGGGGGTGGCGTTATCAGAGCCCAGGGACCCTCCTCCTGAAACATGGTACCCCCGGGGGCCCCCAGGGCAGCGGCTCTGGTTTAGACCCAGCACACCCCACCTGCCTGGGTGCAGTCTGAAGTACTCTTGGTGGCCCTGGCCTGGCTCCCCCACCTCACACCCACTTGAGTTCCAGCACAGTGACCTCCAGGCCCAGATGTCAGGGATCTGAAGGCGAGGTCCCCTGGGCGTCCCAGCCGAGTCGCCGTCCAGTCCCATGAGGATGACCTCCATAAACTGAAGTCGGCAGCCCTGTCCCCCAAACGCCCTCTAAGCCCTTCCGTGACTCTGGGGGGGGTGACCTTTCCCAGACTCCGAGGCTGGGTGTCCCCAGAGCCGGGAGGGGTCGCCCCCCCCACCCCGGCCACCCCCCTGCCCAGAAGCCGCCGTCCCTGCGCCACCGGGAGAGGCCGGTGCAGCGGGCGCCTCCCGGGCCGCTGCGGCAAAGGCTGGGCGGCCGCGCCCTCCCCCCGCGGTGATTCATCCCGCCCCCTCCCGCTCCTCCTCCCTCCCGGGCCGCCGCCGCCGCCGCCGCCGCCGCCGCTGCAGTGCGCAGGAGACCGCGGCCCGCGCCCCAGCGCGCCCGAGCCGGAGGGGCCGGGGTCGGCGCACCTGGCGGATGCGCCCCGCCGCGCGCCCCAGCGCAGCAGCCCGAGCAGCGGCCGCCCGAGCGGCGGGGATGCCCGGACGCCGGGCCCCGGGGCTGGGCCCCCGGCGGTAACCGGAGCGGGGGGGCCGCGCCCCCCCCCGCCCCCCCGCCGGTCCCAGAGCCGCAGCTGCTGCGCCCGCGCGCTCCCGGGGACATTCTACTCGCCGCCCGGGCCCGCTGCCTCCTGCCCCGCCACTGATCCCGCGGCCCGGGAGGGGGGCGCAGCGCGCAGCGCGCCATGGGGACCCTGCTGGCCCTGGTGGTCGGCGCGGCACTGGGTGAGCGCGGGGCGCGGGGCCGGGACGGCGGGCGAGGGCCGGGACGGCGGGGCGAGGGCCGGGACGGCGGGGCGAGGGCCGCCCCCGGCCCGGCCAAGTCGGCTCCCGAAGTTGTGAGCGCGGGGAGCGGGGCGGGGGCCGGGGGGCGCGCGGCGGGGGCCGGCCTGGCACGGCTCGGCGGCTGCGGGCGCCCGGCCGGGGGCGAGGAAACGCGGAGTCAGCTGCTCCCGGAGCCCCGCAGGCTGCAATGTGACACCCACAGCCGCGGGAGGGGGTGGGGAAAGGCGGCGCCCGGAGACCGGGACGGGGGAGCCCGGGAGCCCGGGGGAGACGGGGACGCGGGGGAGGGCGCGGGAGGCGCAGCGGCTCCGAGAGCTCCGGGGTGGCCCGGCGGGCCCGGGAGCGGGAGAGGCGGGGGAGGCGGGGGAGGAGACGGAGAGGGCTGCGGGGTGAGCCCGGGGAGGCCAGGCCGAGGAGCGAGTTAGAAAGCGGAGCGCGGGGGACCCAGCAAAGTTGGGAGACGCAGGGAGAGATGCAGACACAGGTAGACGCAGGGAGACACGAGTTTGAAAGGGACGGCCCGGTGCAGAGGGAGACCCCGAGAGGCCGCGTGAGCCTGGAAAGAGGACCCGACGGGGTGGGCCCTTCCCAGACACTCCCTAAGAGATAAAAAGTCCGGGGAGACAGACACAGAGGTGCTCAAGGAGTTAGAGACGGCAGCGGAGGAGGACCCCAAGTTCCCAAGATTGAGAGAGGAAGCTGCTCGGGGACAAAGAAACACCCAGGGCTGGAGCCCGAGAGGCGCAGCATCAGCTGGTGGGCGCTGGGCCTCGGCAAGCGGGCGGCAGGTAGGGATACGGAGGAGGCACCCAGAGGGACCGGCATCCAGCGGGGGTGCAAAGTCCCTGAGGCTGCAAAGAGCTCAGTGAGTTTCAAGAAGCTGAGAGGAGGTGGGAAAGGGGTGTGGAGGCGAGGAGCCCGGAGGGGAACGGGGGACAGAGGCCAGAGAGGCTGGGGAGGGGGTGGGTGACAGCCGAAACTGTGGGGCCTGAGAGCTGGGCAGGAGTTGGGCCCCCCACCCCCACCCCCCTGAGGCCTTGCCTTCTCCCACCCACCCTCTCGGGCTGGCTGGTTCTGCAGAGCAGTGGCGGTGCAAATGACTCGGCCGCCTCGACTTCTGACACATCCAGAACTCTAGTCCCACCTAACTGCCGCCTACCGTGGGCAGGGGGACCTAAGAAGGGGCGCTCGGGTATCTCCTTGGGCACAGAGCAAAGACTCCGAGTAACTGACCGCAGAGACAGCCCTGTTGTTGGGGAGGGGGTTCCTGTGTGCCAGACCCCCTGCTGGGTTCACCTAACCTGTGGAATCTGCCCAGCAGCCCCTAGAGGCAGAGATGATCGTCCCCCTCACCTCACAGAGGGAAACTGAGGCCAGAGACGATGAGTGACTTGCCAAGGGCACACAGCAAGGGGCAGGGCCGGGCGTAGTGTCCATTCGCTGGAGGGGAAACAGATGGTTCCGAGTGCCTGAGAGCCAACAGCCAGTAAGCCTGGCATTGCCCCCAGGGCGACGGGTGCCCCTGCTCGACCTGAGCCCGCTGTCCCCGCAGTGTCCTCAGCCTGGGGGGGCTGCGTGGAGGTGGACTCAGAGACCGAGGCCGTGTACGGGATGACCTTCAAAATCCTGTGCATCTCCTGCAAGCGCCGCAGCGAGACCACCGCCGAGACCTTCACAGAGTGGACGTTCCGCCAGAAGGGCACTGAGGAGTTTGTCAAGGTGTGTGGGTGCCTGGCACAGGTGTGGGAGGGGGCGGCTGCGTGGGCGCTGGTGGCAGGCAGGACCCGGGAGGGGCTGTCTGTCCGTCTTCAGCCATGTGCTATTAGCAGCGACCCGGATTCTGATTCCGGCTCCACCGCCGACCAGCTGGTGACCCTGGGGAAGGCGCTGAGCCTCTCTGAGCCTCAGTTTCCTCCTCCGTAAAGATGGGCTGGCGATGGTCTCTGGCTCGTAGGCTTGGGTGGGGGTCGACCCAGCTGGTGCCGGGGGGCACCGGGTAAGTGTCGTTGGAGTGACTGAGTCCCAGCAAGGATGTCTCACAGAGTCATCGTGAGAGCAAAGCAGAACTCTCCTGACCTCCTTTGCGTGATGTGTATTTTGAGCTACAAACGAGGGGGACACCGCAAACCCGCAGGGCCCCCTGAGGCCCGGGGTCTGCGGTGGCTGGGAGGGGACGCCTCTGTCCCTGCCTGAGGGAGAATGAAAGCCAGGAAGGCCAGATGGGGCTGGGAGGGGGGCCAGGGGGTGCAGAGGAGGCTGCTGCCAGAGGCCTATGTGTGCGTGTGTCAGGGCCAGGGACACAGGGCTGGGGGCAGGCCAGGGCACGATCCTAGCCCCCCGTGCCCTCCCTGCCCGAGGTCAGGGCGCCCGCTGTCTCTTTGAGCCGCAGGGCAAGGGGCGGAAAAGTCTGGGGACTGCGGCCAGTGACCGGTCCGCTGCCCCCAGATCCTGCGCTATGAGAACGAGGTCCTGCAGCTGGAGGAGGATGAGCGCTTCGAGGGCCGCGTGGTGTGGAACGGCAGCCGGGGCACCAAGGACCTGCAGGACCTGTCCATCTTCATCACCAACGTCACCTACAACCACTCGGGCGACTACGAGTGCCACGTCTACCGCCTGCTCTTCTTCGAGAACTACGAGCATAACACCAGCGTCGTCAAGAAGATCCACCTTGAGGTGGTGGACAAGGGTGAGTCAGGCGCTGCTGCCCCCTCGCCCCCGTTGCCCACTGGCAGCCAGATGGTGGGACAGATGGCAGGTAGGGGACAGCCTGGCTCCATGCCTGGGCCAGGCAAACGCCCACAGCAGTGGGGAGAGGGGGGTGCAGTGGGGAGCTGCACCTCCTTCCCCAGCCCCGGGGCTCCGGCTTCCCTTTCCTTTCAACCCGCAGCCTGGCCACACCAGGCCTCTCGCCTGAAAGTTCTGGGTGCAGAACTCGCCCACCTGTGCAGAGTTTCTCCTGCAGGTGCCTTCCCGTCTCCGAGGAAGGGCCGTCGGGTGGGAAGCTGATGATGGCATCCACCTCGCAGGGCGCTGGGAGGATGGAGCGGTGCGCGGGGCCTCACCAGTGGGGCTGACAGTGGAGGTTCCGACTGTCCGGGAGCCTCGGGCCCGCCTCCCTAGAGCAGAGCCCCTTAAATTCTGCCGTGCACCCGAGCTCCCGGGAGTCTTGCTAGTGTAGACCCTGACTCAGCAGACCCGGGGCTGGGCCCGGGCGAACCAATGCTGCAGGTCTGGGGCCACACTGAACAGCAAAGATCTCAGGCTGTTTGGGGACATTTCATCATTTTGGCTCTAGCTGCCTTGGCTCCCTTCTCTGAACCATCTTCCGAGAGGTATAAATTGGAACTTTCCAGGGCCCGAGGGCCCACTGGCTTAGAGTCAGGAAGATATCCCAGAACCTGAGCCACCCGAGTCCTGGCAGTGCAACTCCCGAGGGGCCACCAGAACCGGGCATTGTCCTTCCTTCCCCCAAGAGGGGTGCAGGCCCACCCTCCTGGCTAGAGGCTGTTACTCTCCCCATTTTACAGATGGGGAGACCCAGGCTTAGGGAGGTGAGATTACGTGGCTGAGATCACAGAGCTGGGACCTGGATTTGAACCCAACCAAGCGTGTGTGACTGCGTGTCTGTTCTTGGCGTGATTCACTCTACTCTGCTGTCAGCCAGAGCCTGTGGGTTTCTCTTGATAATTAGCATTTTTTACGTTTGTTATCGAAGTTGATCCAGCAGGGTTCAGTGCAGGAGACACGTCTGAGCTACGCTTTGGTGTAGGTCACGATGCCGGGTGGGCGGCCACCCGTGGATGTGGAAGAGGGAGCCCTGCCCATGGGCGTGCCTGTGACAAGAAGCGCCCCCAAGTGCAGTGGTTTAACGAAATCTGCGTCAATCCTGCCTCCGGGATCAGTGCCCCGGGGAGGGGTCAGGAGCGCAGGGGGCCTGCCAGGTTCCTTCCGTGTGTCCCTCGCTTGGGTAGCTGTCCCCCTCTGCGGGGCGGAGGCTGGGGCTCAGGCTCGCCCAGGACCCAGCAGAGCCTCCGTTAAACACCATCTCCCATATTCTGTTACCTGCCCGCGCCCGTGTTCTTCACGTTGACCAAGGGCAGAGAGCTCTTTCCGTCGTCTTCCCAGGGTCTAGGGGAGTATCCAACATACTCTAGTGTTTTTTTTTAAGATTTTATTTATTTATTCATAATAGACACACGGAGAGAGGCAGAGACACAGACAGAGGGAGAAGCAGGCTCCATGCGAGAGCCCGATGTGGGACTCGATCCCGGGACTCCAGGATCACACCCTGGGCCGAAGGCAGGTGCTAAACCACTGAGCCACCCAGGGATCCCCTCTAGTGGTTTTTTATCCGCCCTGGTACAGTATTTTATATTACTGTATACTATCTGATTTAACACTACCAAACATACGATAGTATTTTTATGATAATCCATCATACTACAGGTTTTTTTTTAACATTACCCACCATGCTATAGTATTTTAGATTGATTATATTCTAGTAGTTAAAAGTTTTACTGGTTATACTATATTCATCATCAGCCAGCGTACTCATCCCACCACAGTATTTCTTTCATTCCCTCTGGTATGGTTGTACTGTTAGCATTGCCAGCCTGTCGTATTCTTTTATTATTATTGTTATTATTATTATTATTATTTTTATTATTATTATTATCCACTCTCTCCCTGCATCCTCGGCATTACCCATCAGCCTATATTGCCTCCTGGTAATAACCCCAAGGAATGAATGGTGTCATTTCCAGAGGAGGGCCAGTGGGTGTTGGTGGTGAGCCCTTTACCGAGGCAGCAGAGCTGCGGAAGATGGTAGAAGCACCTAGGGCCCCCCAGCGTAGTGGAGCCGGCGGATGGGGACGAGAGGGCTGCTTCCACGTTGCATGCCTGTACTATGGGTGGGGAACGTCTTGAGGTGAAGCAGCATCCGAGGCCAGTGAGAAATCCTGCACGGGGGGCAGGCTGCGGCTTCACACCTGGGGGCTGCCAGCTTTTGGAAGACTTGGGGGCTGTTGAAGAAATCAAAGTTCTCTCTGGAGGAGGTGCCTGGTACCCTCTGCGTGACCCCTCTGCCTCAGTTCCTCGTCAGTGAAGTGGGGCAAAGACAGCCCCGCCTCCTGAGGTGTCTGTGTGGCTTGGTGGAGACTGCGTTTGACATAGGGCACCCTTGACCGAGGGTGTCTTTGGCTGGGGTAGTTTCTGGAGCAGGTGAGAGCTCAGACCCTGCAGCCAGTTACACTTGGGGTTGAATCCTGGCTCCGAGTCCGATCCTGGCTGTGCATCCTTGCCCAGCACCGGCCCCTTTCTGATCCTCGGTGTCCTTGTCTGGACAATGGGCTACAGAGCCCTGCGGGTCACCGTCCTAATCTGACTGGGAGGGCCGAGGATAGCAGATTCCCTAAATCCGTTTGAGCACTGAGTTCCTGGAGCAGGGCTGAGAATTCTGAAGAGGGGAGCTTTATCCAACATAAATCCAACTCCGTGTGATTCCTGAGGTCAGCTGACGCGGGAAGCCGGGACTCTCTCCTCGGGGCTGTTTCGGAGACTCAGGGCGATGCTCACGTACAGAATTTAGCAGAGAGCCTGGCTGAAAGCACGCATCCTCCGTATGAGACTCCTATCTTTTGGATGAATGAATGAATGAATGAACCGGGGAATGAATGATGTGTGGAGCCCTCTCTCTAGCTCCTCCGGGCAGAGAAGCAGGGGAGAAGCATCCAGCCCTGCACCCTCCCTCACCCTGGCCCAGAAAGCACCGGTGCCATCTGCACGGCGTAGGGCAGCAGAGGGTGCCCAAGACCATGTGAGGACAGTGGGGGAAGGTAACACGGAGGAATACGGAGTGGACACCTGTGAAATCCGGCCTAGGACGCCCCGGTGGCCTTTGCCTCTGGTTCCTTGGCTGAGCTCATCCCCTTCACAGTTTAAATTTAGGTGCAGTGAGAGGAAGCTGGCAACGGCAGGAGCCTAGTGCCGTGGAAAGGATAGAAGGTTTCCGGAAAACGTCAGTGAAATAGCCAGTACTTAGGCAGTGCCAACTGCGAGCACATCCATGCGTGTTAAGGATATTTTTTTAAAGATTTAGTTTATTTTATTCATGAGAGATAGAGAGAGAGGCAGAGACGCAGGCAGAGGGAGAAGCAGGCTCCCCGTGGGAGCCTGATGTGGGACTTGATCCCAGGACCCCGGGGTCATGACCTGAGCCGAAGTCAGATGCTCAGCCACTGAGCCACCCAGGCGTCCCCGTGTTCAGGATATTAGCTTGTTCACTCTTCCCAGCAGCCCTGTGAGGAGGCATGGGTGTTATCATCTCCATTCTATAGAGGGGGAATTAAGGCTCAGAGAGGTGGAGTCATTTGCCTAAAGTCACACAGCTAATAAGAGGCAGAGTCAGGATTTGAATCCAGCCCCCAGAGTCCCCTGCTCTTAACTACTATGCTGTACTGCTCCAATAATAGCAGTAACCATACTACTGATATTAATAGTAGTATCAATAATTTATTGAGCGCTATCTATATGCCAAACACCATTCTAAGGATTTTTGAAGTGTATTTAATTGTCACAACACTCCCCAGGAGATGCTGTGGTTATCAGCTTTTCACAGATGGTGAAAACTCAAACCCAGAGAGGGTGAGTCACTTGCCCAAGGTTACCCAGCCTGCAAGTGGCAGAGTCGGGATCTGAACCCGAGCCTTCTGGTTGCAAAGCTACAGCTCTTGGGCGCCTCCAGCCAGCTGAATGGCACAGATGCCCCCTCAAGCCACATAGGGAGGCAGGTCGAGGGGGGTCCCAATGCCCACTGGAGGCTGGTTATAAGAATCACAGTAATGGGGCGCCTGCCTGCATGGCTTGGTCGGTTAAGCGTCCCACTCTTGATCTCAGCTCAGGTCTTGATCTCAGAGTCCTGGGTTCAGGTCCTGTACTGGGCTCCACGCTGGGTGTGGAGCCTACTTAGAAAAAAAAAAAAGAATCACAGTAACAATCCAATGACTCTGGGGAAGCAGCATGGTCCTATTCGCAGACCAGGCCCAGAGAGGCCAGGCCACTCGGCCAAGCTCCCACAGCAAGTTCGGGGCACCTCACGCCGCCTGCTCCTGGCCCTGATTGCCACCTAACCCTGCCTGGCCCTTGCAGCCAACAGAGACATGGCGTCCATCGTGTCGGAGATCATGATGTATGTGCTCATCGTGGTGTTGACCATATGGCTCGTGGCAGAGATGGTTTACTGCTACAAGAAGATCGCTGCGGCCACGGAGGCTGCCGCACAAGAGAATGCGTGAGTGGGGCCGGTGGGGAGGGGGTCAGGTGACCTAGACACCCAGGCTTCCCAGAGGGCTATGTTTGTTATCCTGGGTGGGTAAGGTTAGGACCCAGAGTCTGAGCCCCCCACCCCAGTCCCCTCCTCCCTCACACTCAGGGCTCCAGGCCCCAGCCTGGACTCCTTGTGGATCCCTAGGAGTCCGGCCTGCAGTCCCCTCCTCTCTCTAACTCCAGAACGCCATGCGTCTGGGGCAGAGACCCCAGCCCTGTCAGGTTCCTGGGGGTGGGCCAGACTGCTGAGGAGGGTCACTGTACACCCGGCCTTTGCCCCCACAGCTCGGAATACCTGGCCATCACCTCAGAAAGCAAGGAGAACTGTACGGGCGTCCAGGTGGCCGAATAGTCCTGGTAAGGTAGGTGGGTGGGCAGCGCCGGAGGGCCTGGGCGGGTGTCAGCCCACTGGGTCCCTGATACCTGTCTCTCCCTCACCTTTAGGCCCTGGGCTCCACCTCAAGGAAGAGCCAGCCCTAATGGGGAACATCTGGGCACGGCCTGCCCCCAATGGGGGTTGGCCATTCCTGGGCCTCTACGAGCCTCAGAGTCCTGCCAGCGGAACCGCCTGGGGTGGGAGGGACAGGGGGCTTGGCTCACACCCCCAATCTGGCCTACTTCCTCCTGCCCCATTGCCCACCCACGCCATGCATGATGGGTAAAGCAATATTGCCGCTGCCCCCGCCCCTGCTTCTGCTGCCTGTTCAGGAGGGGGGGCGGTGAGGTGGGGGCAGCGGCTCCGCACCCCTCCTTCTTGCTGATTTGCACACATCGGCCGCTTCAGATGCACACTACTGGGGCCCGGCCTCCCCCTGCCCCCTTCCCCTGCCCGGCAGGGGTCGTGATGGGCTGGCACAGTTTGGGGCAGGGGGTTCTGGGACCCACTCCGACCCCCAGCAACATTTGCCCTCCTTCCTCTGGCTGGACCTGGGGTCCCCCTCCCTGTGATGCACTCTTGCCCCAGCCCAACCCTGCCCTCTCTCACCAGCCTTGGACTGTGGCCACTTAGAAGGGCCCATTCAGCCTCTTCTCTCTTCACACAAGTAGTTTTGTTCATGAAATAAAGATTCTTGGACTTGACTCATAGTCTCTCTCATGAGCCCTGTCACCCGCTACGCCCCCAAATCCAAAAGCCTCTGTGTTCCCGGGGACCGTCCTCCGGGTCTCTGCCCAGGTTCAGAGAAAAGGATGGAGAAGGAACAGGTGGGTGAGTCTCACCCTCCTCAGGGCGCAGCCTCTTAGCACTTGATTGGTGGGGAATGGGGGAGTCATTAGCTCAGTGGGGACCATGCGGGGTGTGGGAGGGTGGGAGGGGGCCAGAGGGGAGCCCTGGGGGTAGCTGGGGGTGGCAGGGCAGGGAAGGGCCTGTGGAGGGAAGGCAGGAGTTTGGGTGGTCTGCGTGTTCCTAGCAGGGTGGCTCTCTGCTGCCCTGGGGGCTGGGGAGGGGGAGGGAAGGAGACGAAGATACATCTTGGGGGGGGAGAGGAGCCCCCCCACATGACCCCTTGCAGGAGGCTGTGGCTCTGCGTGGGGCGAGCAGCTGTGGTCTGTGTTTGGGTGCGTGGCTGTCCACCAGCGGGTGTCTGGCGGTGACCCTTGTGTGTCTGGGTGTTTATCTGGCCCTGGGGTCTGACGTGGATCCCTCCGGGCTGCTGGCGGGACAGCGTGTATCTGCCCGGCCGCTTCCGGCCCCTTGGCCTGGACCTCAGCACGCCCTGCTGCCTGCCCTGCTGCCTTTTCCGGGCCAAGCCCCCCCCCCGCCCCCCCTCCCCGTGTGCGGCTTCCAGGCTCCAGAGGTCACCGCTGTGGCCAGTCGCTGCCAAAGCAAACCAGCCCCCGTGACTTGTAGGAAGGCAGCTGGGGGAGGGGAAGGGGCAGAGGCTGGGCCGGAGCTGGGGGAGGGGGGTCCGGGGCCAGGGCCCGGCGGGTCGGGACCGCCTCGCTCGCGAGCTGGCCGGGGCGGCGGGAAATGGCAGGGGCGGTGGTACCGGGCAGGGTGTCCGAGGGGCCCGGGGCACAGGGAGGGGGTCGGGCCTGAGCTGGGCCGGGTGGGGGTGCGGCGTGGGGCGGCCCGTCCCCGACTCCCTGCAACTCGAAGGCCCGCCCTTGGGTGCTGCGAGCTCCCCCGGGCTGCGCGGTCTGCCCAGACCCACCCTGCGCACACCTGGGCCCCCTCCCGCCCGCGATCCCGCCCCGCCAGCCAGGTGGCCTCCGGCGCCCCGGCCCTGGCCCTGCCCCTCCCCGCCCCTTCCCCGCCTCCGCCCGGCCCCCTCCTCCTCAGGTGAGGCCGCCAGGCCTAGCAGGCCCCACGCCGCCGCCTCTGCCTCCGGGCCACCGCCGCGGGGCCACCATGCTCCCGCCCAGGCCTGGAGACTGACCCGGAGAGGGCACTATCTCTCAGCTCCGCCCCCACCTGCCGGACCCCAGGGTAAGCACCGGGCCCTGCCTTCCAGGCCCAGGGCAAGGGTCCCGTCACCCCCACCCCACCTAATGCCCAGCTCCCCAGAGAGGGCTTCCCCGAGACCCAGGAGGGGGGCTCTCCACCTCTGTCCCCCAGGACCTGGGAGTTCCAGCCCCCCTGCCTCAGACTCAGAGATTGGGTCTCCTCCCCCCTCAGACCCCAGACTCTGGGCCCCTCCGCCCCTCCTCCCACACACCCAGGGGTTGGAGCCCCCAGATCCCTCTGTCCCCAGGGGTCCCAGCCGGCCGGGATCTCTCTGCTCCCCAGGCCCAGGCAGGGGGCCCCCCACGCTGCAAATCGAGGCATTCCCCTGGCTGCTGGTCGGACACTGACCCCATCCTTGAACCCAGCCCGGTCTGCATCCGTGATCACGGCGTGCTCTGGCCGGGGCCCAGTCCCTGCAGCCTCCCTGGATGGGCGCCGGGGCCGGGGGGCACCGGGGCTGGGCTCAGCTCCCCCAGGCCCTGCCTCTCTGTCCGTCTCCCCACAGGTCCCACCCCGGCCCGGGAGGTCAGCCGGGGAATCATTAACAAGAGGCCGTGACATGGCGGAGAAGGAGGGTGAGTCCCCTAGTAGTTTAGGACGAACGATTGGCGCCCCGAGAATAATCGCCTTCGCGCAGAATGACGATCGCTATTGCTCTTTTGTAACAGAGCGATTTTATTTTCAATTACCTAAAGCTGAGGTTTTTTTCAGCTTCTTTCCCCTGAGTCCCGAATTGGGCTCTGCCTGGCGCCCCTCCCTCTGTGCTCTGCTCCCAGCTCTCTGCCCCCTCAGAGCCCCCTCTCTCTGGCACCCCTCCGGGGCCATCCCCACCCCCTTCTACAGTCTCCTCTGCCTGATTAACTATTAACCAAATCTTCTGTGGGGCTGTGCCACCACCTGCCTTTCTGCTATCCTGTATGACCTTCCTGGCTCCTTGCCTCAGTTTCCCCTCACACCCAGTGACTCCTCAGCTAACCCTGTCCCCCACCTGGAGCTAAGGTGGGAAGACCAGCGATCACGGTTCTGGACACAGACTCGAGCCGAACGCACAGGCCTGTATTTGAATCTGCTTCTGCCACTTTTTGGCTGTGTGATCTTGTATAAGTGACATCCTTTCTCTGGGCTTCAGTCCCCCCCCCCCCCGGGGTCCAGCATGGGTCCTCATGCTACCTGCCTAGCTACTGACAGGGGTTGCTGGGAGCACAGAACGCACACAGGGCACCAGTGTGGGGCTTAGCATGTAAAACCCACGCTGTGAACCAGAGCTGTCATGACAGAGGTCGGCCAGCTTGGTGTCTAGGGGCCCCAAGACCCCCACCGATCCTAGACCCTCCTCCCACCTCTCCACACTGTGGGCAAAAGAGCAGAGGGAGGACTTTGGACTCGGCCAGGATGGATGGAGAGAGGAGAGACCGCAGAGAAACCACTCCAGGAACAAGGAGAGAAAGCCCCCGCCCGAGTGGCTGGCACGGAAGGGCTCTGGGCAGGCCCTGGTAGGGGCTCCCTGGGAGCCAGCTGGAGGGGCCTGAGCGGGGGGCAGCCTTTCCCTCCTGCCCTCTCCAGCGGGGGCTGGCTCCCTCTCTTCTTCCTGGAACCAGGCTAGCTGGGTTCAGTTCCAGGTGGTAGCAGTGTCGAGCTGGGCAGCCCTGGGCAAGCAGCTTCCCCTCTCTGGGCCTCAAGTTTTCGTCTGTAAGACGGAGGTGGGGTGAATGCGCACCTCGGGTGGCTGAGGATTTAAAGGGCATGGTTGGCAGGGAGAGCTGGGTGTTTGGCTGGAAAGATCAGTGGGGATGACTGGCCCCCTGGGGTCTCAGCAGTTAGCAAGCCCAGCCTTGGCCCAGAGCAAACCCAGCACCCCGCCCCCGCCTGCCCCCGTGGCTCAGGAGCCAGCACTGCCCTTGCCGAGCAGGTGGGTGCAGAGCCTGGAAACTTAGGGATGGACGATTTTCCTCCTGGAGCGGACTGAGGGAAGCCTCCGCGGCTGGGGGCCACGCGCGAATGAACCAGGGAGAAAAGCGGGTCATGCCCCGAAGGATGGCCAGAGCTGGTCTGGGTGCGGAGAGAATGAGGCCGAGTGGGGTGCCCCGCATCCCCAGGCGGCTCGGCCCGGTTCTCTGGCCGCGTCCTGCTTCCCGGGGCTGGAGCCAGCGATCAAACCTGGACCCAGATGCCGAAAGCTTCTGGTGCTGTGCCAACTTGCCGGGTGACCCGGGGCAGGCGGCGGCCCCTCTCTGGGCCTCCTCTCCTCCGCGGTAAACCGAGGATGGCCACAACGTTACCTTCCTTGTCACCCCCCCGGTGCAAGGACGGAGGAAAGTGCAGGACGGGGCCAGGGCCGGGCTGGGAAGGACCCGATTCTGAGAGCCGCGGCTGCCGTTAGTGGTGGCTTTGAAGTGTGCCCAGGGCAAGGTTCTTGGTGCTCCCTGGGGACTTGGGATCAGAGGGGGTGACCCCTGGGTTGGCACTCAAGGTGAGCAGGGAACGGGTGTGCCAGGCAGAGGGAAGAGCGTGCGTAAAGCAGGGCTGCCAGATGTGCAGAGGCCCGCGATACTGCGGGTGTTCCTGGGGGTCCTGTGGGATGCTGAGAGTGCCCAGGGGAGCAGGGCGTCCAGGACTGTTTTTGGAGGCGGGCCTGTGATGCCCTGGCCGTGCCGGGTGTCTCCACCAGGTGGCGATGGTGGTCATTCTTTGTTTCTCTGGTTCTGACTGGTGGTTTACAAGTCCGGTGGTGGTTTGGGTTGCTTTTTGGAAGCTCCATCAGGTGTCTGATCGGGACCCGCAAGGCTGTCTGGGAGTTCAGGGAAACATAGGTCCAACCCCCAGGTCTCTAACGGCCCTGCTTATATCCTAGAAAGACTGACACCCCAGGGCTGGGGGCCTTAGACTCTTGTCTTGGGGACACCGGGAGTCATGGAGGGGTCTAGGTAAAGAAGGAACAGGGTCGATTTGGTATTTAGGAAGATCCTCAAGCTTCCCTGTGGAGGCTGGACCAGAGGGGAGGCTGAGTCCTGGGCTTGGGTGGGGCTGGGTGTGGGCAAGGAGAGGGTGGACAGGAGGTGCTCAGGAGGCCTGCAGGTTGGGGGGGCTGGCAAGCTGTGGTTGTGGGGAGGTGTCCTGCAGAGGGGGGAATAGTCCAGAGGATGAGGGCCTCTGAGATGGAATCTGGGGATTCGGGGGGGCGGACATTGAGGCCAGTACAGGACCTGGGGAATGCGAAGGGCCCAGAGGATTCCAGGGAGAGGCATCTATGAGGCTGCAGAGCAGAAAAGGGAAACTGAGGCTGTGGAGGTGTGTGAGACAGACGTGGGAGCAGGGGGCTCATGGGGGAGGAGGCCACGTCCCACCCTACGAACTCCAGGTTTCAGGGAGTGGGAAGAGGGTCAGGAGATGGAGAGGCAGAGGGAAAATCGGACGCATGTGCTGTCCCAGAGGCCGAAGCAGAGAGTGTCTTCAGGAAGCTGGGTTGGGTACGACGAGGGCTGAGCCCTGAGCTATTGACTGAGCGGGGTTTCAGAGACAAGGAGCCAAAGGTGTCACCTGTGAGAGGTTTGCAGCCGGGTGGTGCGGACAGAACACCTAAGGTCAGGGCAGCCTGATGCCCTTGAGGAGCCTCGGGGAGAAGCTGGGCAGGCTGCTCCCCAGGAATCGCGGCAAGGATGCTGTCCCCACCGTGGGGACACTTCTGGCCTCGGGAAAGGCATGCAGTGAGGATGCCTCTCCCGCCGGAGGACCCAGAGTGACAACACTTCCCGTCCTACCAGGGCACCTGTTTTGGGGTTGCCCAAAGCCCGCCCCCCAGATCCAGAGGGCGTGGAAGGAGGTCCTTCTCACCCCAGGAGACACGGAGTGGCAGTGCTTGCCACCCCAGCACGCACACCCTAGGCTGGGTGGGCTCCGGGCGACCCAAAGCCCTGGCAGGCACACCTGAAAACAAAGGGACCAGGACCAGCCTCATGGCTGCAGGAGCCAACACCTGAAACCAGGAAGATGGCTTGGGGCACAGTTGGCAGGAGGGCGGAGGCCGGGCCTGGCCTGGGCCCCTGCGGCCTCCTTGGAGGGAGGGTGTGTTTGTTTTCTCATGCCTTGCCGAGAAGTGCTGGCCTCTCAAATTCTTAAGGCGCCCAGGCAGTGGCCGTCCCAGGAAGATCCTGGGCCAGGTCCTGCTCCATTCAGGGTGCCGGTCTGGCCCTGTGCCCACCAACTGTGGTGCCAGACACAGGTGGGAGCGCTCGGACTCCTGCCACCCTGCGGAGGTCGTGCAGGTGCCAGGGGGCGGTCGGGGGCACGCCAGGCCCAGCTGAAGGCTCCTAGGAGCCCTTCTTCCTTGGCTCTCCCACAGACCCTTGTCAAGGGGTTGGCTTTCAGTCCCCGGGACCCCTGTGGCCCTGGGCATAAAAACCCCCTTCCCTTCAGGCCACCCGGCCTCCCTAGCAGATCCCAGCCCAGGTCCCTACCTTCCCACCTTCCCCAAACTCATGCCCTTCTGGCCGCATCAGTGGTCTCTCTCTCTCTCTCAAACAGATCATGCTTATCCTTGCCCCCGGGCCTTTGCCCGTGCTGTTCCCTCTGCCCTCAGTGCTCCTGCTTGAGATCTTTGCACGGCTGCTCTCACCTCACCCTTCAGGGTTCAGCTCAAAAGCCACTTCCTGGGGAGGCCTCCCCTCAGCGCTCCACAGAAGCCACCTGCTGCCCCCGACCTGCATTATTTTCTTCATAGGCTTTGCCACCACCTGGAAACGATCAAGTGTGTTTACTTGTTTATGTTTTCCCCTCAACCTTACACGTGTGAGAATGCGAGCCCCGGGAGCGCCTGCATCTCATCTGTCTTGGGCTGTGTCTTCTGAGCCTAGTACGGTGCCAGGGACAGCAGCTGCTCAGCAGGACAACGAGGGAACAAAGCTCCATTTTACCAAGGAGGACACTGAGGCCCAGAGAGGCGAGGGGTATGGCCCAGGAGCACCCAGCTCTCATGATGTAAAAGCACTTCTTGAGAACTTGCTCCCTGCCAGGCATTATGACAAGGAGAGGGAGCAGGGCCTAGTGCTCCTACGTGTGGGTCCCAGCGCCTGTGTCCCCGGGTCCAGGGCTCAGCACTGCCTCCTGCTGGCTGAATCACGGCCAGGAGCATGTGACTCCTTCTCTGAGCCTTAGGATTCCCTGGCCAAAAAATGGGAATCCTCCCCCCAAAATGAGGACTGTGCTTGGGAGAATAAGCCTGTGATAAGAGTTTGGCTATTAGGATGTAAGAGAACCTTAAAGTAGTCTTTTTAGAGGCGAGTGTGGGGTGGATGCCCATTAAACAGACAAGAAAGCTAAGGTTCAAAGAGCTGATGCCACCTGCCCAAGGTCCCAGGTTCGGGAGGGCTAAGGCCACTATTTTTAAGTGAGGCTGGCCAATTTTCAAATTTGGGTCCTTAACGTCCAGGGGGCACATTTGACCTCGGAGCTGGGTCTTGCGGCGGGTGGGGGGTGGGCAGGGCAGGGAATGGATGCCCAGGGACAGAGGAAGTAGAGCAGCAGAGAGAGAGAGTGACGGAGTGGTGAGGACACCCCGAACAGCAGGGAAGTGAGCTGCCAGGAAGGCAAAGGTCAGGGGTCGCGGCCCCTGAGAGGCTCCCAGAGCCTCTGAGAGAGTTAGTGGAAATGAGAGGTTCAAGAAGAGATGGTGCAACGGGACAAGGACATAGCGAAGTGCAGTGTCCCCGGGAAGAGAAAGGCCGCAAGCCAGGCGTGCGGGCGGGCAGGTGGCAGCGGTCCCAGCCACGCCCCTGCCCAGCAGGAAGCCTCCGGGAGCCGGACACCTGGTCGCCCGCACAGTAGGGGAGGGACGGCCCTGCCAACCCTGGGCCTGAGAAACCGGGCCACGGTAGCCCTGGGGGGCAGGGCACGGCTGGCCCCGGTGCCCAGACGTGGCGGTGACGAGGACAGGCCTGGCAGTGGCCCTGGCATGGTGTCTGTTGCAGGTGCCCGGACTGTGCCATGCTGTTCCGGACCCAAGGTGGCAGCTCTCACTGCGGGGACCCTGCTGCTCCTGACAGGCATCGGGGCAGCGTCCTGGGCCATTGGTGAGAGTGGCCCCTGCGCCTCTACCCTCCCCTGCCCACCCCCCCCCGCCCCCCGCAGCCCCCTGCCTGCCCGCCTGCCCTCACCTGTCTGCCTTCTCTGCAGTGACCTTCCTACTCAAGAGTGATCAGGAGCCGCTGTATCCGGGTGAGTAAAGGGGGCCGGGAGCCTCAGGGGAGCCCTGGAGGAAACCTGAAGCTGGTGGGGGCTCAAGGGACGATTTCTGAGCGGCTGCGCGGGCAGGGGCCGACGCGCCAGTGGTTGGAGCGCGCAGGGACTGAGCACCTGCTCCGCGCCGCCGGCCATTCTAGTATTTTCTAGACTATAAATGCGCTCCCCCCACCCCCCCATCAGGGCCTCATGAAATTCATAAGTCAGGGAGTCAAAAACCACATTTTAAAAAGCACGAAGGAGCCTAGATTAGAAATGACCGCAGCGCATCTCCTTTGGGGCGAAAACGTGGTGTTAACCTTTCGTTCTGGTTCGCGCGAGCCGCGCTGTTGCTCTCTCCATTTTACAGATGGGGAAACTGAGGCTCGGGGCCATGCATTGGTTTGCTCATTCAGGGCTGGGTTGTAAAATGTAAACACGTGTCCCCTACTGGGAGGCATGGTCAGAACCTATTTGTGAGCTGCCGTATGAGTTCGGCGACCCCTTCTAGTTCTCCGGGGGTGGGGGGCGGCTGCGGCCATGATCCCCATCTACAGATGTGGAAAAGTGGGACCAGAGAGGACATGCGGCCGGGAGGTGATGAGGCCGGGAATAGCTGCCAGACGGGCCGGCGAGCTGGGTCTGCTCGCAGCTGAGAATGAACGGCCACGCTAATAATAGAGGCGGAAACTAAATGTGGGATGAATGGATGAATTTTCCCGGGCCCCAGCCCCCAGCGCAACGGGAAGAAAGGGGGAGCTGGGTGAGGGGATGTGTTTCTCACTCCCAGGAGCCTCCTCCAATTCCCTAAAGGACTCAGCTGGTGCTAAGAAATGAAAATCCAGACAAGGAAGCCTTCATAGCGCCGGTCACCATCCCAGCACTCAGAGCATTTACAGGTGCCAGGTGCAGGCCTCGGGCCTCTCCGGTTTCGGTTCATTAAACCCTCCCAAAAGCCCATTTTAACACGGGGAGACTGAGGCAGAGAGGCCCGGCGACCGGCCGCAGGTGTCAGAGCCAGTAGGCGGCGCTCTGGGATCCGAACCCAGGCCGCTGGATCTCTGCAGAACGGCTACACTCTGCTGTTTCTCAAGAAACAGCCAAGCCACTCGCCTTCGCGACGGCTGCCACCTGCCAGGCCCGCGCTGTGCCCTTGGCTCCAGAACCCTGCGAATTCGGACCTGTCCTCATCACCCCCGTTTGGCAGACGGGGGACACTGAAAGCCCAGTGAAGTGACTTGCCCAACATCACGAGCTGCGGAAGTGGCGGGCACGGGCCGGGGAGCTTGGGGGGGTCACACCCTGGAAGAGTCGCTCCGTCGCTCCCCACTGTCCCTGGGCTAACTCCCCCCCCCCCCCCCGCAGGCTCCAGGCAACCTGGGTGCAGACCCCTCTTCTGCCCTCTCCTCAGGCTTGCTGCGGGCGCCCTCTGGGGTTCAGCCTGTGGGCCGTGCTCATGCCCTCCAAAGGCCCTCCTGGCCCCCACCCCCACCCCCACCCCGTCTTTGCTTAGCACCTGTTTCCCGCTCACGCCCAGAAGCGGTTTGGAAGTTCTGCACTGTCACTGCTGAGCTCTGTGGCCTCATCCCAGTCCTGCCTCTCCGGGTCCCAACATCCTCACCCGTGAGCTGCGGGGGGCAGGGGGAGAATGAGAGATGAGGCACTGCTTGGCTCCCAGACACTTGGCAAGTGTCGCTTTGGGGTCTCACCACCTTCAGGCTTTAACTTTCCTGAGCAAGGCCTTCCTGCACCCCTAGGCCCCACGCTCCCCTCCACCCCATGGCCATGCCCGTTGCCGGGGTAAGAATCCTCACACCTTACGTCGGGTGAATTTTAGGAGGATGGGGCCACTTCGTTTGCTGCCCCCAACGGTGTCCCACATATGGGTGCTCGGGAAGTCTTTGCTCAACCAACAAGCACAGGCAGGTCGCCGAGACGAGCTAACCTGTCCTTGGCCTCCAGCTAGACAGTAACTAGGCCGTGAATCAGACTCCGCTCCGGCCAACGCCAGCAGTGCTGCCCTTCAGTTCTGCTTGGGTTTTCCAAAACTGTTGGGAAATTACCAAACAAACAAAAACAGCCCCCAAACTATATCCCCACCTCAATTTTTTCTGGGACTTTTCACACCTCTAAGTATATCAGACAATTTAGTAAGCAAGCCAGGTGACCCAGAACACAGTATTATTATTGCTTGTGTGTGTGCAAATTATACAAAAAAGAATAAAGAGTTGAAAGGTGAGAAACAGAGGCAGAGAATGGTGCCCTTAAAGTGGGTGCCTCTCACAGTGGGTGAGAATGTGCCTTTAAAAATAATGGGGGGGCATTTGATACCCCGTGCCCCTCCCTCCCCCAACACATATCCATAGAGTGATCATTCCCCCCCCTAAAATCTCACCCTATTGGGAATATTTGGGAGCTCTTCACCCCCAGATTCAAACCGCAAGTCCTGGTCTTGGAAATCGGGGGCGAGGGTGGGGGGGGCTGCGATGGAGGCGAGGCAGCCAGGAAGCCGTCAGCTGCGGGTTAGCGGAAGTCACCCAGAGGCTGTCCTGGGGGGCCCCACGCAGAGCTTGGGGTCTGGAGCCGCGCAGGCCTCAGTGCAAGTCTCTCTGCTTCTCACTCGCTTGGTGATGTTGGGCAAGTCACCCCACCTGTCGAGCTTCGGGCTCCTTCCTCTGATCAGAACGGGGATGGCCTGGCCTCGGGGTGGCGCAAGGCGGGGAGAACTCAAGGCAGGGGGTGGGACACACAGCAGATTCCCTAGACCTCCTGCCTCCCCTGTCCCCCCAGATCTGTGCGCCGAGGGAAGACCGCTCAGCGCGGGTGTGGCCTGGTCGGCTTCCTCCTAAGAGGAATGTGCTCTGGGGCGCCAGCCATGCAGGAGGCTCAGGGGAATAGGACCGAGGGGGTCGCAGCTGGCCTTTCCCCAAACCTGCTCCCCCTCCTCCCTCCCCCCTCCTGCTCCACGGGGCTCCGTCCTTCTGTGCTCGGGGCCAAACACCGTGTGTGGACTTGTCCTTGATTCCTCTCTTTCCTTTATGGCCACATCCAGACTGTCAGCAGACACTGTCAGCTCGACCTGCAAAATCTCTCCAGAGTCTCAATTCTCACCGCACCCCCCAACCGCCCCCCGCTGCCCCAGCCCTGGCTGGGCCTCCATCATCCCTCCCTGGGCCCCCTGCAGTCGGCTCCCCAGGGCCTGCAGCCAGAGGGTCAGGGCCCTGCTGGCTCAGAGCCTCCCTTGGCCGCAACTCGCACCTCGCTCCGGGGAGAAGCAAAGTCCTGGTGTGGACCTGGCCCCCTCCCGGCTCATCTGGCCCCGGCTCCCTCCGCTCCGGCCTCCGTGCTCTTCCTCCCGTGCTCTTCCTCCCGGACGCCAGCAGCCCGGGCGTCTCTGCACCTGCAGTTCCCGTGGCCTAGTTCTCTGTTCCCTCACCTGCCTTCACGACTCTCTCCCCCCCTTCAGATCTCTGTTCACACCCCCACCCCCCCACCCCCGCCTTCTCAGCGAAGCCTTCCCTGCCCGCCCATGGGAAATGGCAAGTTCTCCCCGCATGCCGGTATGCCCCTGCCTCCGTCAAGCTAGATTTGTCTCCCTGGCTCCTTTATTTTTTGGACACGCCGTCTATTTTGCTTACTTGTCCCCTTCGTTACCCATCTCACCTGCTGGCCCTTGAGTTCCGCAGGGCGGAGGGTTGTGTCTGATTTGTTTATTGCTGTGGTGATCGGTTTCATTGCCCAAAATAGAGCCTGGCGCATCCTGAGTGGTAAATGTAAATAAATAGGGCTGGGGTGTGAGAAGGGGTCCTCTGGCCATCGGTGGGGAGCAGCCAGTGAGGGGCTGAGGGGGTGGCTTGATCCTCTTGATGCCTCCAGCATCACCTCACACAGGGCTGGGTATGGAGTATCGATGTCTAGTCAACGCTTATCCGAGTGAGTGAATGAACGAATGAGTGAATGAATGAATACTATATCCTCAGCTCAGAGAATAGCACTTTAGTGTATTCAAGGCTCAGATAAGTCCTGCAGAAAAGATCGTTCATTCTCTCTTTCTTTCTCTCTTTCTCTCTCTCTCTTTCTTTTTTTCTTTCTTTCTTTCCTTCTTTATTTTCTTTCTTTCTTTTCTTTCTTTCTTTCTTTCTTTCTTTCTTTCTTTCTTTCTTTCTTCCTTCCTTCCTTCCTTCCTTCCTTCCTTCCTTTCTTTCTTTCTTTCTTTCTTTCTTTCTTTCTTTCTTCTTTTTCTTCTTTTCTCTTCCTTTATAAAAGTTTCTAGGGCATCTGAATATTTTGGCAAACTGATGCGTCTGTTAGTTCAGGGTCTTCGGGCTGCCTAAGACAAAAGGAGAAAATAAACCGGTTAAACAAAAAAGGGAAACGATTGGCTCACGTATCCAACAATTCTGGGGGGCTTTCGAGCCTGGCTCCATCAAGGGGCAGGCATCTCTTGGCTTTCCTCCACGTTGGCTTATTTCCCCTCATGGGGGCAAAGATGGTCCCCGGCGGCTCCAGCCTCACACACCGTCCTCCTGGGAGCACGGGTGAAACCGCTCTCCTCTCCCCCGATGTCCGATGTCCCTGCGGAGGGCCGGCCACGAGGTCCCCGGGGTCCCGCCCCCAGCAGGTGCACCTGGCGCTCCGATGGGCCCCGCGTGGAGCCTCAGGCCTGGCCCCCCCGCCCCGGGGCGCGGCGGGGAGGTGACCCGGCGGCCGTCCTGTCGCCCTGCAGTGCAGGCCAGCCCTGCCGACGGCCGGCTCATGGTGTTCGACGACACGGAGGGCACGTGGCGGCTGCTGTGCTCCTCGCGCTCCAACGCCAGGGTGGCGGGCCTGAGCTGCGAGGAGATGGGCTTCCTCAGGTACCGGCGGCCCGGGTGGGGGAGCAGACGGGCGGGGGGCGGGCGGGGTGGGAGGAGCAGGCCTCACCCCTGCCTGCCCAGGGCCCTGGGCCACTCGGAGCTGGACGTGCGGACGGCGGGCGCCAACGGCACGTCGGGCTTCTTCTGCGTGGACGAGGGGAGGCTGCCGCTGGCCCGGAGGCTGCTCGAGGTCATCTCCGTGTGGTGAGGAGGGCCGCGGCCCGGGGTGCCCAGCCCGCCCCCCCCAGGGGCCCTTCCTCCCGTCCTAACTCGCCTCCCCTTTGTTTCTGCCTCTGCCCCTGTTTCTCTCCCAGTGACTGTCCCAGGGGCCGTTTCCTGGCTACCGTCTGCCAAGGTGAGACCCTGAAACCCAGAACCTTCTTCCTGGGACCCCTCAGGGCGGAGCCATGTCCTATTGGATCCCCCTCCTCCCCACACCCACACCTATCCTATCCTCTTATCTTACAAGAATGGAGCTGTGTCCTCTGGGACCCCAGGGTGGCGAGGCCATGTCCCCATAGGGTCCCAAGGATGGGACTGTGTCTCTTTACTCCCCTAGGTGGGCCCATGCTCCTGGAGACCCCCCAGGTCAGGGTCTCATCCCATCAGACACCCCACCACCACGACTGGCCATATCTTCTTAGATCCTATGAGGATGGAGCCATGTCCCCTGACTCTCCCAGGGTGGCAGGTCCATGTCACCTCAGTCCCCCAAAGCAGGCCATGTTCCTATAGGTCCCTGGGGATGGGGCTGTGTCCTGAGGTTCCAGACCCTCCCACCGCCCCTCACTCTGCCTCCCCCCCAGATTGTGGCCGTAGGAAGCTGCCTGTGGATCGCATCGTCGGAGGCCAAGACACCAGCCTGGGCAGGTGGCCGTGGCAAGTCAGTCTTCGCTACGATGGAGCACACCTCTGTGGAGGGTCCCTGCTCTCAGGAGACTGGGTGCTGACAGCCGCCCACTGCTTCCCCGAGTGAGTGTCCCCCACGGCCCTGAGCGGGAGAGGCAGGGGACAGGTGAGGTGAGAGAGGCTGCACCCAGGCAGCTGCCACTCTCCTCTCCTCTTCCCCGGTAGGCGGAACCGGGTCCTGTCTCGGTGGCGAGTGTTTGCCGGCGCCGTGGCCCAGGCCTCACCCCATGGCCTGCAGCTGGGGGTGCAGGCAGTAGTCTACCACGGGGGCTACCTCCCCTTTCGAGACCCCAACAGTGAGGAAAACAGCAATGACATTGCCCTGGTCCACCTGTCCAGCCCCCTGCCCCTCACAGGTAAGTCTGGGGGATGAGCCTTGGCCTGGGGACTCTAGAGGCTGGAGGGACAGAGCACCGAGCCATAGGACTCCATGGTGATGAGAAAAACGATCTTGAGGGGACACAAAGTAGGCGTGCACTCGATGGGTATGGCTGGTGTAGTCGCTTTGGGAAACCACCTGGCTATTCCTTGGAAAGTTAAACACGGAGTTACCCTTTGACCCAGCTGTTCCACCCCGGGGTACATGCCCAGAAGAGATGAAAACACGTGTGCACACCGAATCTTATACACAGATGTCCACGGCAGCTCTATTCACAACAGTCAAAAGTTTGAAGCACCCCAAATGTCTGTTTAAATAAATTAACAAAACGTGGCTAATCTACCCAATAGAATAATATTTGGCCATAAGAAGGAATGATGGAGTCCTGACCCGTGTACACAACGGATACACCTTGCAGACGTTGTGCTGAACCAAGAACACACAAGAGGCCACTACCCAATTCCATTTATAGGAAATGACCAGGATAGGGGGATCTGGAGAGAGAAAGTAGTAGATTAGTGGTCGCCAGGGGGCAGGGGTGCTAAGAGGTAAGGGGGGAGGATGGGGACGGGGAGGTTGGGAGGTGGTAAATAACACAGAATTTCTTTTGCGGGTTGAGGGGTTGATAAAAATGTTCTAAAATCGGTGGTGCCAACGGTTGCACCTTCCTATCGCCAGGTAAGCACCTTGACTCTCTACCTGTGAACCCTCTAAAAACCATCGACTTGTACACTCGCAGGGCGCCAGCTGTCTGGTGCGTGAATTAGGGCTCAGAAAAGCTGTTACCAAACAACCAAACCAGTTCCGTGAAATGGAAACTTTTACCATCTATGAATGAGTCCGAGAGGGCATCAGAAGCAATTCCCTCTGCGGGTCCCTGGAGCATTTCCTTGCTCTCGGTCAGAAGGACTCCCTCGGGGGCCAGGATGGCTTTGGCGCTTCTGCGTCGCCCGCCTTTGGGTAGCGAGCCGGCCCTCGGTCACCGTGCGACCGCGGCACTAATAAAAACAAGGCCGATGAAGTCGTAACACGACGGGGATGAGCCTCCGGGTAGCAGTGTAATAAGGAGGTGGTTCAGCAAAACGCTATCCCAGTGATGATCTGCGAACACCAGCTCTTGCACACACACACACACACACACACACACACACACCCGTGTGCCCGGCGCTGTTCTCAGCGTGCCCCGAGCCTGCGTGCACTGAGCCCCCACAGCACCTCGGGGAGTGGGGCGGCGGGTGGGGGTCCTCTTAGGATCGTGTTTTCCCACGCGGTGGAAGGTTTGCATTCTACTTCTTTATATGGTTATTTTCTTTTGACTGATCCGTGTTGCCGGTTTTCCATCGAAGAGGATGATACACATTTTTCTTTAAAATGGAACAAACCAAAAAAAAAAAAAAAAAGAAAGAAACAAACCCTTGTCTTTAGGGAGGGGTTACAAATAAGGAAGTAAAGAGGTGTCCACGGAAGCCCAGGGGGAGGCTTGGGTGTGAGGCATGGGGCTGAGAGGATAAGGGCATAGGATTTGGGATCAGATTCAAGTACTTGCCAGCTGTGTGATCCTGGGTGTGTGGCTTCGCCTCTCTGTGCCTCAGTTTCCCATATCCATTAAATGACTTCCTAGGGTTATCATGACGGTTAAAAGGGTGAGATGAGGAGCACGTGGGTGGCTCAGTTGGTTAAGCGTCTGCCTTGGGCTCAGGTCATGATCCTGGGGTTTTGGGATTAAGCCCTGCATCAGGCTCCCTGCTCAGTGGAGAGCCTGCATCTCCCTCTACTCCTGCCCCCCTGCTAATGCTCTCTCTCAAATAAAGAAATAAAATCTTTTTAAAAAATATTTTATTTATTCACTCATGGAAGACACACACAGAGAGAGAGGCAGAGACACAGGCAGAGGGAGACACAGGCTCCATGCAGGGAGCCCGATGCGGGACTCGATCCCGGGTCTCCAGGACCACATCCTGGGCCGAAGTTGGTGCTAAACTGCCGAGCTACCCAGGCTGCCCATAAAAATCTTTTTTTTTTTTTTTAAAAAGGAAGGTAGTATAAGTAAAGAGCTTAGAGCGATGCCAGCACATAGTGAGCACTGTTAATATGAGCAGTCATCGCCGTTGTCGTTTATTACTATTACTAGTTAGGGGCGCACTTCCTATTTGCCAGGCGTGCCACTCAGGGCTTTACCAATTTCTCACCACAACCTCCGAGGAAAGCGATGATTCTGTCCATTTTATACCTGAGAGCTCAGGCCCGTGGAGTCAGCAGCAGGCGGTAGACAGAGCTGCCCGGACGTCCGGTGTGGGTTGGGCACTGCACAAGGACATGCCACCGTAGGGGCGCCATTCTCCCTGTTGCTGGGGTAGACCTGGGTATCTATCACAGTGATTTTCTGACAGACAGAAGCCGAGTATCTAAAACTAGGGATGCCTTTTTCTATGTCTTACCAGAGCGCCTGCTAGGCGGGCGGCGGCCTGTGGGCCTGGGTTAAGAATGCAGGCTCGGGAGCCAGGCCCGCAGGTTCAGGTTCTCCCTCTGTCACTGACTCGGTATGAGACCTGGGACAAGGGCCTTGGCTTCGTTTCCGCCCCGTGAATGGGCCCCGAGCTCTGGATGGGGGGGGGGTGCGCGGTGAGCCCGGAGGGTGGCAGTCCCCCCCGTGGCTGAGGACGCAGGTGGGTGGGGGGCCGCTGGGCGGCGGGGCGGCCGCAGACGCGCCGTGTCCCCCGCAGAGTACATCCAGCCCGTGTGCCTCCCGGCGGCCGGCCAGGCCCTGGTGGACGGCAAGATCTGCACGGTGACCGGCTGGGGCAACACGCAGTACTACGGTGAGTCCCGGCCTCTGCCTGCGGCGCCGGCGTTCGGGGGACCGGGCTGGGCTGGGAAGGGCGGTCCGGCCGGTCGGACGCTTCCAGGTCCGGGGGCCCGGGGCCGTGAGAGCCCGGGCGGGCCGCAGCAGGGCGGGGCGCCGCGCCTGTCCCCCAGCTTCTGCCAGCCTTGCCCGCACACCCCCAGGCCAACAGGCTGGGGTGCTCCAGGAGGCCCGAGTCCCCATCATCAGCAACGAGCTGTGCAACGGCCCCGACTTCTACGCGAACCAGATCAAGCCCAAGATGTTCTGTGCCGGCTACCCCGAGGGCGGCATCGATGCCTGCCAGGTGTGTGGGCAGCCCCCGCGCTGCCACTGCGGGACCGGGGGTGGAGGCGCGGGCCAGCGGGGGGGGGTCCCTATCTCAGGGCCCCCGGCCACCCAGGAGGGCCTCCCAGATGCCCTCTGGGCTTCCAGCCAGGCCACCCCTGCCCCCCGCCACCAGGGCGACAGTGGCGGCCCCTTCGTGTGTGAGGACAGCATCTCTCGGACGCCACGTTGGCGGCTGTGTGGCATCGTGAGCTGGGGCACCGGCTGTGCCCTGGCCCAGAAGCCAGGTGTCTACACCAAAGTCAGTGACTTCCGGGAGTGGATCTTCCAGGCCATAAAGGTGATGGTGGGGCCCAGATGGGAGCCAGAGGGCGGGAGGGAGGAGGCCTGTGTTCCGGCCAGAAGGGGGCGCCCCAGGGAACAGCGGGGTTTCAAAGGGCTTCTGGAGAGGGGAGGTTAGCTGTGGGACGGGGGGAGCCTCTCAGACCTCAGAAGCCCCCAGTTGTCTTTCCGCAGACTCACTCCGAAGCCAGCGGCATGGTGACCCAGCTCTGACCTGTGGCTTGTCCTTGATGCACACGCCTCCAGGGCCCAAGTTCACCTAGGTGGCTCCGGCCCCACCCGGTGGGGTTCACCCTGGGCCTGGAACGGGACATTTTTCTTCTTGGGCTGAGCCCACAGGCCCAAGGATACCCTCCCTCCAAGGCTCCTCCTTCCACAGTGGCGGGCCCACTCAGCCCTGGGACCACCTGAGACTCACCCTCCTGACCCCCATGTAAATATTGTTCTGCCATCTAGGGACCCCATCTAGGTGCCCCTGATGACAGGATGCTCTTTAAATAATAAAGATAGTTTTGATTAACATGGCCTCTGAGTTTGCAAATGTAAACAGCAATGAGGACATTTGTCGGGGAGGGAAGAGAGAAATTAGGGACTGGCCCACATCAGGCAGGGAGCATTATTCTCCAATTCCCCACTGGCTGAAGAGAAAAAAAAATTTAATTGGTTCACTTAACTGAAAATGCCCTGGAGCAGGCGGCTTCAGGTACTGCTGGATCCAGCTGCTCAAATATTTTTCATTAAGACTGCCCCATTTCCTCTCTAAAATCTGCTTTTGTACGGAGAAGAGCTTTATTTGCAAGAAGACTCCCCTACAACCAGAGACCACTCACCCAGACGCTGGGCTGATATACCATGGACCACTTAGCAGCCTTAGTGGAAAAGGAAATGTTTCTTTTTAGCTGCAGCAAGAAAGCCTCAGGCCTGGCTCTCACTGGACAGATTTCGGTCACATGCTCCTCCGTCATCAAATCACTGTGCACGAGATGTGTGGGGCTAGGGGGTTGACCCTCAAGACCTATATGACTTCAGCGTAGGGGGTTCCCCAGTGGAAAATGGAGGGTTTTTTTTTTTTCTTAAAAAAGGGATGTAGGTGCCCAGTGGGGAATAAAGAAGACATTCATCAAAGGCCAACACAAGAAACTGGGCCCTAGGTGAGATAGGGGCAGCCTGTGAGCAGGGCCTGAGACCCCCCGACCCCTTCCTTCATGTGGGCTGCGGGTCAGGTCCCAGCTTCCCTTGGGACCCCCTCTCTGTTCCCTTGAGCATCTGCAGATGGGCTGGAGGCTTGCGGGCCGCCAGGGGGTGCTGCTGCCCCTAAACCGGGAGAAATTCCTGCCTGGGTAGTCCCCAGTGCCGCTGAAAAGCAGCTGGTCTGCAGGAAGATGCCCATTTCCCATGAGTTCCAGGGATAAACATTAAAATAAAATAAAAAACATAAAAATATTTTAATGTCCACCGACTGCATGCACCCAAGCAACCTCAGAGGCACAGGAAAGTGCCTTGGAACAGCAGAGCATTTGGAAAATGCCGCAAACATCACTCCCTGGATACTAAGTTGTTAGCCTGGAGGATCCCTGCCATCGTTTTGTCCCTCGGGAGCACCCCAGCCCCACCCCCACCCCCACCACCACCCCGTCTCATTTGCAAGCTCCAGGCAGGTTTTCCAAATGTCTGCATGAGGCCGCATGGGGCCTTACCCATTGTCTCTGAGATGCTCATTTGAGACTTGACTCACATTGTTTTGTTAGAAATGTATGGAGTTATGGGGACGTGACTGTACATTTTCTTTTATAATTAGCTGAAAAACAAACTGTACGTGTGTTTTAGGAAGCTCGGGGATTCTGAGAGAACACAGCCCACTGTGGGGGCACTGGATGGGTCTAACCATGTCCTGGAGGGCCTAAGGGGACACAGCTGTCCCTGGCAGGAGGGTGGTGGTCTGAGCAGACCTGACTCGGCTCTGCAGGGGACAAAACACGACACGGTCCACCCTGGGAAGACCTGAGGGGAGGCGGCCCTATCCTCAGGGATCTAGAGGATGTTTGGGCATTAAAAGCCAACAGCAGGTCTACTGGAAACAGGTCAACCGGGGGGGCCGCTCTGGGTTGTGCCCCATTATTGCTGTTCGGAGGCAATGAGGCAGTTGGGAGGTCGTGACTCACCCAACAGCCATTTACCAGTTTCCTGTGTTTGCCAGGGGACGGTGAGCCTCGTTTTCTCCTCCTGCCTCCCCAACCTTGCCCCCCTCCCAAGGACCCACGCAGATATTAGAACAATGATGACAATACAGCATTGTTTCCACGTTCTGCTGGGGTCTTGGTCTTCAGAAAAGCTGAATATCCAAACTCTTAACTTCCGTGGCCCTGGTGTGTGTGCATCTCCCAGCCGGGAGTATTTTGCCCACCGAGTGTAACCATGTCCGGAACCCAAGCAGGGCTTTGCGTCCGTCCGCAGCGTGTGCTTCCATCTGCACATTCACTTGCAAATATAGGAAAGCCTTCTGGATGTAGCTCGGAATGGAAAGTCCCGCATGTGGTCGGTAAATTGGTTGGCGTCCTCCCAGGCGAGTCCAAGGAGAAACGCGCAGCCTTTCACAATAGTTACCTTACAAGGAAAATGCCACCGTGGTGATCAGATCACGGCACAAGGACCGAGATGATCAGAAATAATTACTGTGAACGTTCAAGTTGGGGTGCAAGTGGGAAACGGATTTTCGTTTCTGCAGAAAGAGTAATACCATTGAAATACCACGGTGTCAAGTGAGCTGCGGCTCCACGTCCATCGCTGCCTAAACAACCACCCTGATCTTAGGGGTGTAAAATCGCAACCACCTCATTATACTCATAAAGTCATAATATCCTGCTCCGAAAGTCAGACGGGAGCCGCAGGGACTGCTTGTCTCTGCTCCGCGATGTCCGGGTCCTCAGCTCCAAGGTCTGAAGGACAGAGGGACGCAGTGGACAGAGACGGGGACAGGGAAGCTGCTTTCCTCGCATATCTGGTGCCTGGGCTGGAAGGGCTCAGAGGCTGGGCCCAGCTCTCAGCTCACCGGCCTCGGAGCACGGCTGCCTCAGGACATTGGGACGTCTCACGTGTCTCGGGCGCCCCAGTGAGCGTCTCGGCAGACACTGCCTCTTACACCCCGGCCTCCCTCCTGCTCCACTCGGTCGGTTGAAGCCGCCACAAACCTGCCCAGACTCAGAAGAGCAGAGAGACAGACGCCACCTCCTAACCCCCTGAAAAAATTCGGGGTCGTGTTTTAGAACCGCCACAGAGACTCATTGACTGTGGGAGCACGTTCGCAGCTGACAAAGTGGAGAAACTGTCCCTCACTCAAGTGTTCAGCCTGAAAGATTTGCCTGCTGTAACTGTGGATAATAAGACTGTGACAGCGATGAAAGGTGTTTTTTTTTTAATATTTTTAAAATTTAAAATTTATTCATGAGAGACACAGAGAGAGAGGCAGAGATACAGGCAGAGGAAGAAGCAGGCTCCATGCGGGGAGCCCGATGCGGGACTCGATCCTGGGACTCCAGGATCACGCCCCGAGTTGAAAGCAGACGCTCAACCCCTGAGGCACCCAGGCGCCCCAGCAATACATGTTTTAATAGGTTTTCAGATTTGTCTTTTTTTTTTTTTTTTTTTTTTCAGATTTGTCTTTACATCTCAGAAGTCCACCCTAGGATGGTGATATCCAGCCTTGGGCATATCTTGAGTTTAATGCTCAGCTAGTCAGCGCTTGGCCGGAATGCCTATTTGTTTGCCCTTGTAAATAATAATAATTATTACAGGAATAAGAGCATGCGTGAATATTTTTTAGCACTTCTTTTTTTTAATTAAAGATTTTTATTTGTTTGAGAGAGAGTGAGAGCAAGAGCGATCACAGGGGGAGAGGGAGAAGCAGACTCCCCACGGAGTAGGAAGCCCGATGCAAGGCTCTATCCCAGGACCCTGAGATCACGACCTGAGCCGAAGGCAGATGCTTAACCGACTGAGCCCCCCAGGCGCCCCTTTCTAGCACTTCTTATGTGCTGGGCGCTGCTGGGAATTTCATGTATGTAATTCCATTATTTGCTCAAAGGCAGACATTTGAGTGTGGTTTTCTTGATTTTTACTATTCATTCAACCAGTATATACGGAGCACCTATTATGTGCCACGCAAGCACTGTCCCAAGCACTGCGACACAAGTGGAGACACAGCCGATGAGGTCCCTGCTCTTACGGGGTTGTCTTGGAGGGGGACAGACCAGGAACGAATACCACCGGTCCCGCTTGCATTATGATTTTATTTAGATCACGTTTTCCTGTTTCTCTTTTTTCCAACTTAGCCTTGACTTTAACACCACTATTTGCAAAACTGAAGGTTTCGTGTGGCGGTGGCATATTCTTTTCAAAGGAAATAAGAAATATTAGATAAACGGACACGAGGGAAATCATCGCCGGCGCTGCCCCGTTCCCAGCGCTCCCAGCATCCCGCCCTGGCAGCCCGGCAGCCAGCCACACTTTGGGACGTGCTGGTTTAACAGCACAGCGGCCAGGAGGAAAGGGCTGTGGGGGTGACGTCCTTCAGGGAGGCTCTGTCGTCTGGCGCAAAGCTGGGGCTGTGACTAGAGAGTCACAGGAGAGGGTGTCGGGTCCCCCAACCCCAGCCCCTCCCTGCTGACCAGACTTGGACACTGTTCCCCGGGGGTTCCCTGGCCCCAGGCTGGGGCGTTCTGGGGATGCAAGCAGGAGGCCTCAACCAGAGACGCCTCAGAGTCTGGGGGAAGGCGAGGCGTCCGCTCACATCAGGGCCCGGGATAAGCACCCCTCTCTCCCACCTGTTTGACCAGGGTTTGGGGAGCCAATGCAGTGCCTTGGGGACCCCCACTTTGACGATGGGGTCCCCACTGCCTAACTCAGGACCTCATCCGCCAAGGCAGCCCCCAGTGATTTCCACAGGGGCACAGCATGAGCCCCCTTTGTGGGTTCGAATCCCCCATCATTCTCTGCAGCCCCCGTCCCCGCGGGCCCCTCGGCTGGCCTGCAACCCCTCAAAGTCCCCGGGGCACATCTTGACCACCCCTCTGCCCACGCTGGCTCCGGCCCCGGGGAAGGCTGGCAGGGTCCAGGGAAGGAGAGGCACCTGCGTTGTCAGCTCCTCAGAGCAGCAGAGCTCCAGTTCTGCATCTGCGGATCGCCTGACTCCTGCCAGGCCTGCTAATGGAGTGGGGAGCTCCTCCGAGGGCCTGTGGCCACCCTGCCCGTGGGGAAGGAAGGCCCTGGAAGCCGTACATCTGCTCTTCCCGCCTCCCCCCTCCCCAACCTGCAGGCCAGGCTCAGCCCCGGCCAGACCCATGAGGACCAGGATCCAGGGGAGCTTCCTAGGCCTGCGGGATCCACGAACCCTGGGTAGTGGAGCTGAGTTACAGGCTCCCCAGCGCCACCCCGACCCCCTCCTGGGCCCCCACCTCAGCCCTGGTATTGGCCTCTGCACCCACCCAGTACTTGAGGCCACCGTGGGGCTGCTCTGGCTGGGCGAGTGGGAATGAGGGCCTGGAAGAGGGTCAGCTGTGGCGGGTGGACCCCAGCCCCTGGCTGACACCCTTCCCCTCTGTCCCATCGAATCAAGTGACCTGGAACAAGGTGATCAGAGTTGAGGCTGGACATGCTCCCAATCTGGTGAACCCTGTCCTTGGGGACTGAGGGGACATGTCCCCCGCCTCGCCCCTGTACCCCTGTGGGCTGAAGCAGGGGGACGAGGCCCGCCCTCAGAGGATGGATGATGGCCTCTCTGAGGTCGTGCCCAGGACAGCTGGGGTGAGGGCCCTGACCCCCTGACCATACGCCCTTGGCCCCACCTGACTGGTCCTGTCTGCATCTGCTCCTTCCCACCTCTGAGCCCAGTCCTCTGTCCGCTGGCCCCTGGGGCCTGGCCCTCTCATCCCTGTCCTGGTGACCACCCCCAGCCTTGGCTTCCCTTCCTGCCTCCCCGGAGTCTTACACCCCTGTTCACACCTGAGGCATTTCCCCGGGGCACACAGGTCCACACCGAGTGGGGCCCACGTGTGTTGGCAGCAGAGTCACAGGAAGGGCTGGGGCAGCGGACGCCCACGAGCCGGCCTCTGCTTCCCCACGTGTCTCCCGCCCCAGGCGCCCTGCTCGGGGCCTCCTGGGACTGAATTCCCTTTTCTGGGGATGGACGGGAGTGGGACGGGGGTGGGGGTCCAGCAGAAGGGCCCAGGCTGGGGCTCTCTGGCCCGGCCCCCACGGGAAAGGGTCTCCTTTCTGGGGCAGGTGGGAGACGGAGACAGAGAGTGAGACGGGGGACAGGAGACGGGCAAGAGTGCGAGGGAGAGATGGACTGGACGAGGGATGGAGGAGGAAAGAGCGAGGAGGGCAGGGAGCCAGATGGATGGACAGTGAGCGAAGGTGAAGGAATAGGACAGATGGAGGGGTGGGCCAAAGGGAAACCGAGAAATAGAGATGGACAGACGGCAAGTGAGAGGAAGGCCGTGCAGGCTGCGGTGGCTGTGGAAGGGGGACGGGGATGTGGAGGGGACGAGGGGGTGGAGGGGGACGGGGTGGAGGGGGACGGAGCTGTGGAGGGGGACGGGGTGGAGGGGGACGGGGTAGAGGAGGATGGGGCCATGGTGGGGGACTGGCCATGGAGGGGGATGGGGTGTGGGGGGACCGAACGTGGGGGGACCTGGCTTGGGGGTGACAGGTTGTGGGGAGGCACGGGGTGCTGGGGAGGCAGGGGAGCCGGGATGAAGCTGGTGGATGGGGCCACGAAGCCCATCTGAGGAGTGAGCCGCAGGTGAACGCCTCCTGGGTGCCGCTGCCCGTGGGCTGTGGTCCCTCCCGGGTGCTGGTTCTCCGACATCCAGTGGACCCCGGGGGTGCCAGCGGCAGGAGCCCCCACAATGGCACAGGGGGCACGGCTGCCCAGAGCCCTGGGGGTGAGGAGCTGGCTGGCCAACCCTGTCCTGAATCATACCCCAGGTGGGTTCAACAGTGGCTGGCAGAGGGACCACCCCATCCCGGCATCCGGCACCCCCGACACCCTGCAGGCGGCAGATAGCAGCAGCGTGGGCGTCCCTGGGTCCTGGGCCTCCCGCACTGCCACCGCTGTGGTTCTCAGTGGCTGTGTCTACAGGGTGAGCGGACCTGCCTGCTCCCAGGTCCAAGCCCACTGGCACCAGGAGCCCAAAGCCCCAGCCCTCTCCTCCTGCAGGACCAAGGGGTCTAGGCGCACGCCCCAGGTCGGCCCTGGAGTTGGGAACCCCGATACCAGAGGCCCTAGGCGCCTGCGGTGCTTGGCCAGGATGAGGCGGAGAGACCCGGAGAACCTGCAGGCCACGTGCGGGTGGGTGAGCCTGGGGCCTGGGATAGAGAGCGGCGTGGGGAGGGGCACCCGGGGGTGACGGACCCAGGGAGACAAGGGCCGTCACAGGGACTTAGAGGCTGGCAGGCAGAGAGCCCACGGCAGATGGACAGGCAGACAGAAGAAGAGAGGAACAAGACAGACCGTCAGGCGGATGGACAAAGAGCGTCAGGTTGATGGAAAAACAGAAAGCCAGATGATCCTGGGGTGAAGAGAGGCAGTGGCGGGACAGAAGTTGGGGAGACAGACGGACAGGTGAACACATGGTGGGCAGAGGGTGAACCGCACGGGGGGACTGTCCTGAGCCGCACAGTGGGTCACAGGAGAGATGGGCCCCCCAGGTCGCGTCCTCCCCACCGGCCTCTCGTTGCTCCTCCTAAGGGGCAGCCCTCGGCCTCACCCCCACTGCCCCCCACTTTCCTGGCTGCACAACCCAGTCTCTGGCTGCCTCCCCGCCACAACTCCAGCCGCTGGCTGAGCCCACTGGCCATCCAACCTCCCCTCCACCATAGCCACTGACCCTAAAGGCGCAGCCCCCTGCCCTTTCCTCCCGGACTCCAGGGTCCGTCTGTAACTCCTCCGGGCCACACCCTCCTCCCGGCCACTCAGCAGGCGAACCCCACCTCGGAGGCACTCGCCTGGGCCAGCTTCACACCTGTGATCACGACCTCGAGGGACACCTTGCAACGCCCCTTCCCCCCGTGACCACTCACACCTCCTTTCCCAAACCTCACTCTCGGGCTGGCCGCGGTCTCACCTCCTCTTTCACTGGGAAACGCAGCAGCAAACCTCTGGAGCTCCCTCGGGGTCCTGGCAGCTGTGGTGACAGTGACGGTGGCCTGTGCCCTGGCTCAGTGCCCCCATCACCGCTCCTGTTGAGACTCTTTGTCCTTTCTCTCCTCTGCATCAGCAGTTCTCAAAGCGGGGTCCCCAAGGGCTGCATCAGCAGCACCTGGGAACTCGCTTGCAATGGAAGCTCCTGGGTGCAGCCCCCCACCCCCACAGGCCGCCACTCTGCGGGGCCCACAGCCCCTTTCTGCCAGCCTCTGGGGACCCTGCCTCAGGTTCAAGCCCTGCTGGTCCGAGTCCACGCTCGCCCTGCCCCTTCCTGCGGGATCCTTCTCGCCCTGTTCCCACAGGGCTGTGATCTGTTGCATCTCTAACAGCCCGCTGGAGCCCATGCCCCTCCCCCAGCTCTGCTCCCTTTCTTAGGGACCCTGCACAGCAACCCACGGCACAGGGGTCTGTGCTCACTGCCTCCGATCCCTCCCTGTTCATTCTGCGAACCCTCTGCAGTCAGGCCTTTAGCCGCGTCCCCCCAAACCACCCTGGATGAGGGTCCCCAGTCCAGAGGCCCAATCCTCAGCCCACATCCTGCTTGGCCCTCCGTGGCCTTAGACACCCCAACACTTCCCTCCTCCGTGAAGCACTCTCTCCCTGCTTCCGGGACCCCGTGCTCCTGGTTTTGCTCCCACCTGTCCAGCTGCCACTGCCCCAAACGCTGGGGGCCACCCCCCTGACTTGGGCCACCCTCCTCCTCTCCCTTGGGCAGCTCTTTTACATCTTCTGTAAACGTCCCCACCTGCTTCCCGTCCCTTTCCAGAGTGACCCCGGTCACCTGAGCCTCACCCCCCTTCTTCCTGACACACAGGTTTTTACCAGAAATGCCTCCCATGGAGTCAACACCTCCCCCAGAACTGAGCCTGCTGAGCCCCCCTCCCCGCCCCCGACTCCAGGGCTGTGTCCTGTCCCCACAGCTGGATGTGCACCTGCTCCCTTTGCCCCCTCCATCCCTGAGGCCGGGCGAGCTGTCCACAGGTACTCAGTCTCCCACCTGGCCGTAGACACAGGCCTTGAGCCGGGGATCCAGGGTGCATGCCTGAACTCGTGGCGCTGGACGCTGAGGTGGCTGTCGCTGGGATATGTGTGGCCCTGAGGCCCTGACACCCCTGGGAACATGCCAGCTGGGGCCTGGGTTGCTCCAGGTCAGCTGGCAGGAGGCAGGGCCCTGCAGCTCAGAATGGTCCAGCGGCGCAGGCCAGAGGAGGGCCTGGTATGCGGGCCCCGAGGCCTGCGGGCAGCTCCCAGACTGACGGGCCCCTCTGCAGCCTGTGCCCGGCCCCTCCCTGAGGGCCCACCCATGGACAGCTGTGCGCGGAGCCGTGTGCAGCCAGTGAGGGCTTGGCTGTCAGGCTCTGGCCGCCTTGGCCTGAGCCTGTCAAACTGTTGATGGCCCTGTGGGGGGGACATCCAGGCTTCAGTGGTGAGCTGGAGGGAGACCTAGTAAAGAGGAGGGTGGGATCTGCACCAAGACCACTGTGTACAGTTGCACAGGCTGTGAACTGCTCAGAAACATCAGTTCCTGCTTTGGGGTCTGAGAGGACACAACCCTACTGTGTGTGTGTGTGGTGTGTGTGTGTGTGTGTTGGGGAAGGTTCTAAGAAAAACACAGTGCTGGGGCTCTGAAGGGTCACGACCTGGGCCTGGGTCAGGGTGAGGGGTGAGAGGATGGTCTTGAATCCGACGCTTGGTGTGGATTTCTCTCTCCCTCTCTCCCTCTCTCCCTCTCTCTCTCTCTCTCTGTCTCTCTCTCCCTCTCTCCTGGCTCCAGAACGACTGTGTCCTGAAAGTGGCCACAGGGAGTCACATGCTAATTCCTGTGAGGCAAGCTGCCCATGTGAGGAGGTGCCTCTGTGCCGTGAGGACGGCATGTGGGACACCAGCTGTCGGGTCAGCGGTGAGGCCTGCGGGTCCCCACCTGCTCTGGCTGCCACCCCCCCACACAGGGCCCCATCCTGCCCCTCGGGGCCCCGAGCTGAGCGCTCTGGGCTGTGAGCTGTGCGATAGAGGAGGCGGGCCGGCGCCGTCAGCTGTAGCCCGCAAGCTTGTCCCGAGCACGCTGGAGCCTGGTGTGGGGTCCCAAGAGGCAGGCGTCAGGTGACCCCCATCACAGCACCGTTGGTGGCGCTGCCGTCACCACCCAGAGGTCCTGCTGCTATGTGCTGGACCCCCGGGGGCGGGGGGCGGCCTCTACAGAGTGGGTGGGCAGTGAGTCCCTAAGCCCCGCAGCCAGGGTGACGGGGGGCCTCGGTCGATCGAGGTGGATGCCGGGGGTACAGGTGGTGTGAGGGCACAGGGAAGGGCAGGGCCCGGGGCCTGGGTACAGCAGCCGCTCAGGCTCTCCCGAACCCCGGCCCCGCGCGGAGCCTGCTCCCCCCTGGCCCCCCGACGGCGGCCTGACTGCACAGGGAGGGCTGTGGTGTGGCATGGGCTTCGGGCTCCGCGTCGCTGATCGTCGCCCCTGTTCGGTGTGGCAGCTCCCCGGGAGCCAGGACAGGTGCCACGTGGCTGGGGGAGACCTTCCGGGCTGGGGAGCGCCGGGCGCCGTTCTGCTGCTGCCCCCCAACATCCTTGCGCGCCACCCGCTCCCCTCGGGCATCTGGGCTCCTGCACCACCCTGATGGCTCAAGCACCTGTGTGTCCGTCTCTGCCAGGTCCTGTGCTGCTCTGGCTCCTTGTCCCCTTTTCCAGGGTAGAAAGTGGGTGAAAAGAAACAGGTCCAGCAGCCCCATCAGGCTCACCCCCGAAATGGATACTATCGGGGTTCATGAGAACCGGGTCGGCCCCCGGGGACAGCCCAGGCGTGGCTCAGCTAAGCCTGCCGCCCCGGAGGACATGTGAGTCCTCGGAATCCCAGCCCCACGGGGGGGGGGGGGGATAATTGCCTTTTCCTCCAATGTTTCCTCATTTTACCCTTATTCTGATTATACTCCCTTCTCTGTCTACATCCATCAGGACACATTCAGTTTAAAATAACAGAAACGCCTGTCACACCAGCTTAAGAAAGGCATTTATTGGTTCACATAATTGAAAACAAACAAACAAAAAAGGGTCTAGGGGTCTCTGGCTTCAGGCACAGCTGGATCCAAGCGCTCAAACAACGTGTCAGGGACCTGTGCCCGCTTCTGGGCTCTCCTCTCCTCCGTGGTGGCTTCCCTTTCAGGCACGGGCTGCCCCACAGGGACGGCCCCACAGGGACGGCCCCACAGGGACGGCGGTGGCCAGCTTAGCAAGCGCCTCCGGCAGAGCACCTCTTTCTCCGCTCGAGCCGCGTGGCCGCCTCTGACCCAGTCACGGGGACTGGCTGGGTGCTGGGCCCCGGTGGGCGCGGGAAGCTGGGTGGGGTGAACTGCGTGGGAAGTGCCCGGAGGAAGACGAGGGACGGCTCCCCGAGGAGATCCAGGGAAAGGGGGAAGAGTGCTGAGCAGGGCGAGGCCGCAAGGGTCTCTGTGACCGTTTGGTCTTGCCCCTTCCTTCAAAACTACGTCACATCTGGACATTTGAACACCTACTATGGGCCCAGCAGTGCTGGGCCAAACATGGTCCTGTTCTCCTGAACCTTCCTTTTCTCTGTCCTCTCCTTGGGTGGATGCCCAGGGGGTAGCCCTCCCTGTCAGCTGGCAGGGGGGCCAGGCTTGGGGACCAGGACGGCCTCTGCTCCCACTGTGGCCCGAAGGTGGCCAGTGGCCCTGCCTGGACCTCACCCACAGCCCCAGCCTCACCCTGCTGCAGCCCTAAGGCGGGGGTCACCCCCAGGGGCCCTGCGGGAGCTTCAGAGGTGACCCCAGTGATGCTACTGAGGCCCACGTTACCTTGGAGAAGAAGAGCGAGGCTGGTGGGGACGGCTACGGGCTGCCTGTCCCGCCCCCAGTGACCAGGGGCAGGCTGTGTCAGCGAGGTGGTGGTCCTCGCTCCTGCAGGGTCCGCAGGGGCCCCGTGCCCCCCGCCACAGCAGAATCAACCCGGATCCGTGGGGATCCAGCCGTGTCAGTGATCTGTGTCTCCCTGGGCCAGTGGCCACATCCTTTGCTTGGCCCCGCGGGTGCATGGCACAGGCCACGAGGGTGCAAGTGTCACCACTGGACTCTGTAGGAATCCCTCCGTCGGTGATGGGTCACAGACTAACGCTCTGTACTCCCGCGTGTCCCCAACCTCCTCCCATGTTCCAAAACGCAGCGTGGAGGACACTTCCAGATTCTCCTCCCAGGCTCCCGCTGGGCAGGCGCCCACCTGTTGGAAGCTGATGCCCTGCTGACTGCCGTCTGTGTGGTTTTTTTTTTTTAAGATTTTATTTATTTATTCGTGAGAGACACACACACACAGAGAGGCAGAGACACAGGCAGAGGGAGAAGCAGGCTCCCTGCGGGGACCCCGATGTGGGACTCGATCCTGGGACCCCGGGGTCACGCCCTGGGCTGAAGGCGGCGCTAGACCTCTGAGCCCCCCGCTGCCCTGCCGTCTGTTTTAATGCCACCTCTGGGCGGACTCTGTGACTCCTTGCGTTGTTCTCTGCCTCCCTGTCCAGTGGACGAGTTGTCCTTTCCCCTCCTCAGAAAGCCTCACCTGAGATGCCCAGAGGTGTCGTGCTGAGTCCCTGTGGTCCCCTGGGCTGCCAGTGGGACACGGGGGCCCCGAGCCCTGCCCGGACAGGCTCCGCATGGAGCAGCTCTGGGGAGTTCTGGCGAACGAACGGTTCCAGACCCTTCGCCAAGCGTCACTGACACGCAAGGACCCCACGGCCTACGTGCAGGCTGCGTCTTCGACCTCCGCCTGTAGGCCTGGGCCGTGCTGGGGGCCTGTGTCCAGCTCTGCACCCTGGGGGGCATCCACCTGCCTGAGTGGCGAGCCAGCCCGGGATACCCACAGATGCTCCTTCGCCTTGTGACAAGGGCCTTACCCCTGGGGCGGCTAGGATGCCCCCTTCCCCAGCTGATTGGGACCCCTCATCCCCAGGGAGACCCCAGGCCCTGCTCCCCGGGATGGTGACCCAAACCTCAAACCCGCATCAGGGCTCCTTCAGCCTCTCTCTGGGCCCATCTGCTTGCCCTTGATCCTGAGTTGTCCTAATTGTTCATCATGGGCCACAATCTTTTTTTTCTAACGATTTTACTTATTTATCTTAGAGATAGAGTGAGCACAAGCAGGGGGAGTGGCAGAGGGAGAGGGAGGAGCAGACTCCCCACAGAGCAGGGAGCCTGGTGTGGGGCTCGATCCCAGGACCTGGGACCATGACCTGAGCCAAAGGCAGATGCTTGACCGGTTGAGACACGAGGAGCCCCGATGGGCCACAATTTTTCAGTAGCCTGTGGCCACGATATTCATAGACCACATGGAGGGAAAGCACTAACCTGCAACCATCCCAGGTTCTTCTCGCGCTGGTTGAGGAATCAAGGGCTTGAGGGGGTGGCCCGGGTCCATCTGTCCCTTCCCCCAGGTGTGGCATGTCTAGCCACCAGCTACTGTGACTTCTGTGCACCCCCCCCCCAGCCACCTGTGCCAGCATCATCCACGCCCTGCACCCGCCAGCACACAGCGGGCTGCTTCTGGATGCCCTGGCGGCGGGCCTCTGGGTGCCGCCCGCTGGCTGCAGCTGCCACCTGCAGGACCGCTACCTCTCAGGCACCAGGGTGCTGCCCCACGGCCACCTGTGACCAGAAGTACTTGTGCCGCAGGCCTGCGTACCCGTTTGGGCGCCACCCTTGTGCCTGCAGGCCCTGAGAGCTCTGCTGGCCACGCAGGGGTGTTTGGGGTTGCCACCCCATGCACTAGGGGACACTGTGGCTCTCTGGAGACCCCCACCTGCACAACCTCAAGGTGGGGGAGCAGATGCTATCTGGGCCACGGATGGGGGTGGACGTGCCAGGATGGCACCTGTCGCTGGAGGGACAGTTTGGGGTGATCCAGGTAGGCACAACCCAACTCTAGTCCCCAGTCTCAGAGACCCCTGATGACTAGTGAGCGAAAATACCAACAGACTGATGAAGCCCAGGGGCCTTCACTTCGGAGAGGGAGCTGCCGGGGTGCTGCCATCCTTGGAACCGGCACAGGGTCCCCACCCGTGCCTTGGGCTGCAGAGCCCGGCCGCCGGGGAGTCCCGGGACCTCTCAGAAGGTGGTGCCTGCCAACTTCCTGCCAACACCTGCTCTGGGAGCCAGAATTCCCCGCCCAAGGAGCTCAGAGCTCATGGCAGGGCCTGCAGTGACCTCGTCCCGGGCCCATCCTCAGGGACACAGACTCTGTGACCAGGCCCCATTGCAGGCGGCGGGGGGACCAAGGTGGGCCAAGGAGTACGGGGGGGGGTATGGGGATGGGAGACCTCCCGCGGGTGGGCCGCAGCCAGGCCTGGGAAGACAGGACGTGAGCCTGGGTGGCCTCTCCTGGGCACCACGTCCTGCCCAGGAACTCTGAGGCCCACCTGGCCTCCAGGGCGTTAGGAAGGTCTGCGTGCCAGGGCAGGAGGATAGAACATGATTCATTTACCAGGTTGGCAACTGGAAGGCACGGGATGTGGGCCTCCATTTAGACTCTTGTTCGGGGCCCCACAAGCTGGTGGGGATGGACGCTGGGCCCACCCAACAGTGTTAGTCGAAGCTCTGACAAGCAATGTGGGGAAGGAATGAAGCGGGTGGCATGGGGCCTGGAGGCCTGGGTTCGAATCCCGCTGTGCCATCCACTAGCTGTTGCCCTTGGCCTAGAGGCTTGACATCTGCGTGCCTTGGTTTCCCCATCTGTGGCTTGGGGGGTAATGCTCCTGTGAGGACCACGTGGCACTGTTCTCTGCTCGCACAGAACACCTCTGTGGCCGGATGCGTGGGTTTTCCACACCAAGCAATTCTCCAGTTCTCTGCGGACACCGGCGGGTGATCCGACAATTCAATTTAGTTCGGACACAACCCACCTGAAGACAGCATCGGGCCCACAGGTTAAGGGCTCAGTCCCACACTGTCCTGTCCCCTTCAGGCGCCAGCTGCAAGTAGTGGGTCACCGTGGCACCTACGACTTCTGTCCAACTTGGCTACCAACGGAGGGTCCCCGCAACCCCCTCCTCGGGTTCGTTAATTTGCTCTAATGGCTCACGGAACTCAGGGAAACACATTTACTAGTTTATTTATTTATGTTTATTTTTAAAGATTTTATTTATGGATTCATGAGAGACACAGAGAGAGGCAGAGACCCAGGCAGAGGGAGAAGCAGGATCCCTGCAGGGAGCCCGATGCAGGACTCGATCCCAGGTCCCCAGGATCATACCCTGAGCTAAAGGCAGGCGCTCAACCGCTGAGCCCCCCAGGCGCCCCTTCTTACTGCTTTATTATAAAGTCTATCACAAAGGATACAGGTGAATGGCCAGGTGGAGAAGTACCTGGGGCCAGGGCCGCAGGGGTCCTGGACACCGGAGCTTCTGTCTCCGGGGAGTGGCGGGGAGGGGAGGTGTCACCCTCCTCACCTGTTGGATGTGCTCACCAACCTGGAAACTGCGAACCCCATACTTGAGGGATTTTTGTGGAGGCTTCAGCATGTAGGCTTGGTCGGTCCGTCACTCATTTTCCAGCCTCCGTCCCTTCCCCAGAGGTGGAGGTGGGAATGGACCAACCAAGCTTCTGGTTATAATTTGGCATCTGGTGACCAGAGCCATGCTGGCACCCACCAAGCAAAAAAGACGCTCCTAGCACCCAGGAAATCCCAAGAGATTTAGGAGCCCTGTGCCAGGAACTGGGGTCAAGGACCAGACATCAGAATAAGAGATTTCCCTAGCACCCCATTGCTCCGGAAGTTCCAGGGGCTTTAGGAGCCATGTGCCAGGCATGGGGCATAGACAAAATATATATATATACACCCTCCTTAATGTGTCACAGGTGCCTACCTGGGTGTGAGGACTAAGATGCAAGCTGCCCCGGTCAAGGCATTTAGGGCGTAAAGGATTTGATCAATAAATAATACATATAAGTTTGCAGCAGCGCCCCGCACCCCACAGTAGGCCACGGTGCAATCTTTAAAACACCCCGAGTCAGGTCACCTAGGTCCTATTTTAAAGCCCTCTCATGGTTCCATCTCACTCGGACTAAAACTGTGGCCTGTGTGACCCCCACCAAACTGGTGTCTCTGGCCTCATGTCCTCTTCCTCATCCCCTCCCTCACTCTGTTCTGGCCACATTGACTGACCTCTCTGCTGTTCTCCCAAAACCCCAGGCAGGCTCCCCCACCTCAGGGCCTTTGCACAGCCTGTTCCCTCCGCCTGAAACAGGCTTCCTCGAGAGGCTCACATAGCTGATGCTGACTCCTCCTTCACGTGTCAGCTCAAATGTCACTTCCTCTGGGAAGCCCTCCCTGACCACCCCCCTGCAAGGAGTCCCCCTCAGTCTCTCTCTCTCTCTCTATTATAATCTCCCATTTTCTTTCCTTTGAGGTATTTGTCAGTATCTTAAATCACCTTTTCTATTCATCACATCTTTGTTTCCTGTTGGTCTTCCTCTTGCCAGCGTAGGGGTTCTCCAAGGGCAGGGACTTTGTTTATTTCGGCAGAAAAAAAAAATAGACAAAAATCTCTGGGAGAAAGACAATAAACCAATACCTAAGGAAGCCTCTAGAATGTCAGGGGTGATGCATGCAGTTCGTTCTGGAGAAAAACAAGGCAGGGAAAGAGGCCAGAGAGGGCAGTGGAGGCAGGGAGGCCGGGAAGCGCTGGGGCAGAGACCGGAAGGAGGGGAGAGAGGGAGTGGTGTAGACACATAAGGGAAGAGCGTCCAGGCAGAAGGAACAGCCAGTGTCAAGGGCCAGAGGTTGGAATGGGGCCTGGGGTGTGGCTGGAGCAGAGCCAGCGGGGGGCTGAGTGGGCAGAGATGAGGACAGCGAGGTGACAGGTTGGCCTCCGAGGGCTGCGCAGGCCATGGGGAGGACTTCGGATTTTATCTGCGGGTATCAGGGAGCCACGGAAGGGTTTGATGGAGGGAGGGATGGGATCTGGTGGAGACTGGATCAGGGGGGCGGAAGCCAGGGGCCCCCTGGGTCGCAGATCGGCCTGCCCCTGCCTCTGGCTGGGGTCACGCTCTGGGCCTTCCCCACATCCTCAGCCATCACAGTCCAGGTGACCTCTGGCCTCTCCGATCTACACTAGCACCTCGGAGGCCTCGGGTCCACTTGGATGTCTTGGGTGATTCCACCGGCTCCAGTGGCACTCGCTTCTCTGATGCCCGTGGCTCAACCACGGGCTTAACTCTGTGCCACCGGAAAGGCAGCCCTATATCGGACCTTCTGGAGACTTCCGGGCACCCACGACAGGGCCTGCAATGAGAACATGGAGCCTCTGATCCACGGGGAGAGCTGCGTCCATGACCTCTGTGCCACAGGGGGCTTGCAAGGGACTCTGTGTGCCACGCTGAGGGGCCACGCCCAGGAATGCCAGTGACACGGCCTCCTTGTGCAGCTCTGGTCACCTGCGGTGAGCAGTGTCACCACGGGGGTCCTTTCTCAGCCCGACCTCACTGGCTGACCCAGTGCCACCTCCAGGATGTCTTCCTAGGCCAACGCCACCCAAGTTGAGTCACTGTGTGTCCTGCTGGATAATTGCCCCCCTGAGGGCCTTCCCTGCTTAAAATGCCTCGGTAATAATGACATCAACCAGCCAGGATAGTCTAGGTCACGCTGCGGTAACAAAGCAACCTGACATCCCCAACGTGGCCGAAGATTGTTCTCCCTTCTGCGAACTCCACAGCAGGCAGGGCATCATTCAAGTTCACCTCCATCCTGTGATGGCACCTTGGCGATATGTGCACCCCACCCTCCAGTCCTTCACCTTGGAAGTCACACTCATGGCTGCTAGGACTTTGGCCAGAGCTAGTCACGGACCCACTTATTTCCAAGAGGCCTGGGATGGGGAAGCACATGGGCCTTTGGTGGCTGTAGGTCACTCTACCATATGCATTAGCTCATTCAATCCCCATAACGTTTGTCTTCTGGGTGAGGAGACTGAGGCACAGAGATGTGGGACTAGTGCAAGGTCACCCACAGAGTCAGCGGGATGTGTGTTGCTTTGATCCCTGCTGCCTTTAGGACGACGAAGCCCAAGCCCTTGGCTGAGTCCTTGAATGCTCACATAGACTGGCACCCATTTCTGAGCCTGTCAGCTGCCCTGAGCCTCTTCCGACACTTTGGATCCTGAAGGGTATAAGATCCCGACTCTCCAACCATTTTCCTGCTACTTGCCGCTCTTTCAAGTCTCAGAAACCCACGTGCCAGTGAGGCCAGGCATGCAAATGGCTGATGTGGGCCGGGGGTGGGGTGGGATGGTGGGCATCGTGTCCTGAATGAGGGGATTGGGAATGTGGGCTCAGGGGGCCAACAAATTTATTCCAAGTCCCAACTCTGTCACTCAGTAGTTGCATGATTTTGGGCAAGTCGCTGAATGTCTCTGGACCTCAGTTTCCTTATCTGTAAAAGGGGTGATGAAAGTCTCTATCTCGTGAGATTGTTGTGGGGCATAAACAAGACGGCGGGTGAAAAGCAAGCTCCTGGGAACTGCTCAATTATGGGTCATTCTTTTCATTGATGAATGATAATGACCTTGTACAGTTTCTGGCTAACTCAGTTTTCTTCAGTGAAGTCAGGAAGAAAATTACTAAGCATTATAAGAGATAACACCTAGAAGGAGCATAGAGCAGGACCCAGCATACAGAGAGTGCTCGGGAAATCTTATCTAAGACAATCCTTATCACCGTTTCATCATCACCACCACCACCATCACCACCATCACCACCATCACCACCATCACCATCATCACCACCATCACCACCACCATCACCATCACCATCATCACTATCATCACCACCATCACCACCATCACCATCACCATCACCACCACCATCACCACTACCCCATCACCACCATCACTGCCACCATCATCACCACCACCACCGTCACCATCATCACCACCATCACCACCATCACCACAGTCATCACCATCATCACCATCACCATCATCACCCTCACCACCATCACCACAGGCATCACCATCACCACAATCATCCTCATCACCATCATTGTCATTGCCATCACCACCACCACCACCACCACCATCAATATCACAATACTTCCTGATGATACCTCCACATTCCCCACTTTGCCCTTGTGACCCGTCCTTGGCTTCCTCACCCTGCCCTCTGCTCCCTTAGTCCTCTTCTGGTTGGAAACATTCTAGAACAGTAATGCTCGACTTATTATCAACCCCCATCTGTGTTCCTCCAGAGCTGGCCTGTCCCCCCAACCGCCATTATGAGCTCTGCAGCTCCTCACACGTCTCAGCTCCTGCACTGAGACTGCCCTGCCTGACAGCTGCCTGACACCATGCCAGGAGGCAGCCGTGTGACATGGGCCTCATGCTCAGGGACACTGACGGCATGCCCCGCATCCACTATGGATGTTCCTTGGGTGGCAGGGACCTCCTGGCCAGGAAGGCTTTTTGGGCCGGGGAGCATTGTGAACAATTCCATCACAGCCCAACCATGCCACGCACTACTCAACTGCTCCTGCAGGCTCTGGGGGAAGTAGGGGACCCTGAGGGCATCTCCAGGTGCCACCCACTCTTCTCAGGCACCTGCCAGGGGTCTGTGCACTAGCACATCGCCACCTTCGATGGGAGGACCGTTGAGCTCCCAGGCACCTATGCTTCTGTCTTTGCCAAGTCCTTTGGCTCTGCCCTTTTACAAGGTGGACCTTATGAAGGAGGACAGGTCTTTCTCAAAGATGTCTATCTGGCCGAATGGGGCAAAGATTTGTCCACACAGAGAAATACCTGACCCGGCCAAAGTAAGCACTTATTGGTTTCTAGAAAGATACTTGGACTGATTAAAGCTAAAAGAAATGTTTTGGCTCAAACTAAGTAAAAGTCCTGTGACATATCCCAGTGAAAGTGCAGTGTGATTCTGGGTCTGCACAATTTCTCTGTGTACTATTTTGGTTGTTATTAAAAAAAAAACAGAAAACCCCATTAAAATTAACTCAAACAAGTCAAATTTTTAGATTCATGACTGAAAACTCCAGAGGGAGATCAGGCATGATTTGATCAGGGTGCAGATTCTGTTTCCCAGCCTTTCTCTTGGTTTGTGGTCCTCTCTAGGGTTGGGTTAGCTTTGGCCTCAGGTTGGCTCTTCCTGTGGTGGCAAAATGATTGCAATTTCCAGGTCCCAAATGTGCATTTCGCACTAATCAAAGCAAACCCCAAATCTTTTTTTCCCTTAATTACTAAGCAAAATTCTGGGCCTCACTTCTATTGGACCCCACTGAACCAATCCTTGTGTTCCAAAGATTATCTTAGCCTATCTGGTCCTGCCCTCAGGAGCTGTAGGTGGCCGGGAACCCCCCCCCCAATCCCCAGCCTTCACAGCTGCTCATTATAGGGAGAAGGGTAAAATAGGAGCCCACCCCAGTGGGCTCACATTCTTAAACCAGTATTTCTTATTGCAACAGTCTTCAAAGAATGTAAATGCCCGGAAAGCGTCCCCTCTGAGACCTGAAAATTTTATCTGGAACCCACAGGGGTGGCTGTGTTTGCCACGCCTGAGGGCCCCTGCCTACAAGAGTTCCATTGTTGGCTGTTGGAAAACACACGGCCCTGCCCCTTCCACCCCACCCCCTTCCAGGAAGGGAACCAGCTTTCAGAATTAGTCACGCTGCCAGCATCCCACACAACAACCCCATTGAATCCAAAGGGCAGCCCCACAGGGTGAGGGCTATTCTTAGCCTAATTTACAGATGGGGAGACTGAGGCCCAGAGAGGGAGACTGCCTTGCCTGAAGTCACATAGTGGAAAAGGGGTGGAGCTAGGATGTGAAGCTAGGCTCCCTGGTTCCAAGTTCCTTCCCTCTCCACCTGTGGGCCTACCGTGTGCGTCCAAAGTGAGATCTACTTGAGGAGAGTAGGGTACTTGAGTCATCTTGTTACCAGGCCCGGGGGACGGTAACTCTCAAGAACGGTTTTCATTCAGTCACTCAACAAATATTTCTTGGGCGCCTGCTATGTGCCAGGACCCTGTGCTTGGCGCTGGGGACACAGAAGGAAGGGGACAACCAAGGTCCCTCCCTCCCAGAGCTGACGTTCCAGAGGTGAAAGAGACAATGACTATAACCAGTAAGTGTGTAATTATACACAGGTCAGGAGGTGATAGCATGGGGCAGGGGCTCCAGGTGGAAGATGTAGTTTTAAATCCGAGGGCCTCACCAAGAAGGTGATGTCTGAGCAAAGCCCCGAAGAACAGAGCTGAGGGAGGGACCCAAGTGCACCTTACGAGAAGGAACTGCAGGTGCAAACGTCCGGGGGCTGGAAGGGCGCCCGCGGTGCTGGAGGACCAGGAGGGAGGTCAGTGTGGCTGGAGCTGAGTGAGCAAGTGAGTGAGGGGTTGAGGGGGAGGAGATGATGACATCAGAGAAAACCAGGGACCAGAGGAGTGACTTAGGGGTCGCAGGGCATGCTGTGGACTTGGACTAGGAGAGAGGTGCAGCCAGGGGAGGGCTCTGAGCCAGGAGGGCCCTGACCTGACTCAGGGGGTCGCACACAGTCTCCTTCTGGCTGCGGGCAGGTGGGGAACAGACCCAGGGCAGGCACGGGACCCGGGACGTGGGGAGCAGCAACTATGGGGTCCCGGACCGGGACGATGGAGGCCAGGCCAGGGTGGGGGCAGTGGGGGAGATGTGGTTGCTTCTAGAAATATTCTTTGTGGTCTAAGCCTCTTTTCTAACCTGTTGTCTGTTCTCAGGACCCTCAAATTTATGCAGGGTCCTGTTGTCCTTTGGTCACCCCCCTCCCCCATAAGCATACACATAGGCATGGAGCCCGATGACCTGGCTTGACACCCCAACTTCGACCCTGAGAGAACCGTGTGCCTTGAGACCAAGCGACAGCCCCTCTTTGCCACCCTTGCCCCCACTGGGAAGAGCGACGCCTGCCTCGCAGGAGGTGAGACCTGCAGCCGAGTAGAGCATTGTTGGTTGGAAACTGAGTGAGACAGTCAGCCATGGTTGGTAGGTGACCCAGGGACGTGCAGGGGTGCGGCCCCACCTTCTTAGACTCGGAGGGGTGGGGGCGGTAGAGTGGAAATGCTAGGATGACAGGGGCCCTGGTGCCAGCAGCTGCTGGGTCACTGCCTCCCCACGGCCACGGGTGCCGGCCAAGCTCTTGGATCTGCAGACTCATGGCCCTGCCTCTGCAGCCAGGAGGGAGCCTGTCAACCCCAGGGCCAGCCTCAGAGCCCCGGGGACACCCCCACCCCACTGGGCAGGGCTGGGCACCCGGGGGGCGCAGACAAGGCAACCCACCGAAGCGAAGGAAAGGAAGACCTCGTGGGAGGGCGAATAAAGAACGCGAGCTTTTATCTCTGAAGAAAGAAGCATATATGAAATTTATTTATTTTTCACATACAATATTTCATATGTACTACGTGCCAAATACCTCAATACACAATTTTCAAAGTCCAATTCAATTCTGCTCCTGTAACAACTTATCCAATTCCGAATTTACTTTTTTTCCCCTACGTTTGCCTTTTTTTTTTCCTCCTGCAGTTGCCTCTTTGGTGTTAACCTCAATTTAAGAATTTTTATTTATCTTCGCCAACTTTGATCTTGAATTTTTGTCATGCCGGGAAAGTTACATAGAGAGCACAACGAGGGGCGCCCGGGTGGCTCAGCGGATGAAGCGTCTGCCTTGGGCTCGGTCATGATCCTGGGGTCCTGGGGTCGAGCCCCACATCGGGCTCCCTGCTCGGGCAGTGGGGGGAGTGGGCGTCTCCCTCTCCCTCGGCCTCTCTCCCTGGATTGTGCTCTCTCGCACTCTCTCTATCAAATGAATAAATAAAAAAAAATTTTAAGAGTACAACGAACTCAAATACTCCTTATGAAGATCCATCGATTCTTACTATTTTCCCTCATCTGCTTTTGCTCCATGTATCTGTGTCCCAGTTATTATTTTTTTCCCCGAGTGTCTTGCCTCTCAGACATCTTCTCCTGCCTGTCTTTGGGCAGGTGGGCACTTGTGAAGGATTCGATCTTCTCCACGGGCAGTTGCTGTCAATGCCTTTTTGGGAGGGGGTCACAAAACACGACCAAGCTTTTCCTTAACTGAGCCTTTCCCCGTCGCTGTGGGCAGAGTCGGGATGACAGGCCGGGGGTCTTTCCTGTGTAAACCATGCCCCATCCATCCTGGGCCGCGGCCGTCCAGGGTCTGCCCCGTAACCGTGGCCCCGAAGGCAGATGCAGGTGTGAGGCGGGAGGTGGGTGTCCCTGTCTCCCATTCCCTCCCATGAAGCCTCAAACTAGGCAGGACATGGCCCTGCCCCTCCAGCCACTGCTGCCAAGTGGGAATCTCCAAGCGCAGGTCGGATCAGGCTGTGTCTTCCACGAGAAGCTGGAAAGACAGATTACAGTTGGGAACATCCCGATGTTTAAATGTCGGCAACTGTGCATTTTTGCACCGCGTTGCGAACCAAAGGAGGCATGTTGGGTTTTGGCCCCCCTCCCGGACATCAGAAGCAAATGGCAAAACCCAAATTAATAGAGCAGAGTCGGTGATACATGACACCCTATGGCTCTGCGTTGGTACTTCAGCGTGGCATTGCTGAACACTTTGTCGCGTCCAGAAGCTATCTGTAGGTTTGGTTTTTCTCATTTTGCAAGAATTCCCAAGATACTGAGAAATCACAGTTAATCGTGAGCTTCGGCAGATTCCTCAGGGCCAAGTGATGTCAAAGCAAAATGAAGGGGAAATATTTCAAATGACTTTATTACCTATATAATATAATAATATATGTAACATATTTACATATAAAAGATCATATATACATACATCATATATATATGTAGAGAGAAAGAGAGATTTTAAATATGATTGAAGTCAAATTGGCCTAGAAGACACCTCAAGATTCAACCAGTAGGATGCAAGCAGCTGCACCCACTACTCCCTGCAAACCTCCCCCGAGTGTCAGTGTGCGCACGTTCATCCATCCCCAGCCTGACGCACATGTGGTTATATAAGCACATTCTGGTCCAGCCCTGGGGGGTTGTTACGGTTGGCCTGGGTTGAATAAAAGCCCCATAAATGTCTGTATATCTAAATGCAAGGCCACTGTGATGAAAGATTCAGGAAACAAAGTTGGCGGAAGTTGGTCCTGCAGGCTGAAACCAGTCCTTAGAGGTATTTTGTTGGACTTGCATAACTTTTTAAACCACACATTAAAAAAAAAAAAGTCTAGCCAACTTTTTATTTTATTTATTTTATTATTTCAACTTTTTTTTTCTTAAAGTCTTCTCTACATCCAGCGTGGGGCTCAAACCCACCACCCTGAGGTCAAGAGTCTAGGCTCCAACCCACCGAGCCAGCCAGGCGCCCCTGAACCAACTTTTCATATCGGGAATTCCGTGTAAAGATTCGGGTTCCTAATATCAATTGAAAATATAACAGCAATTGCCTGGGATGGTGTGGAGACTATCCTTTATGTCTTTTAATTATACTTATTTTGAAGTAGGACATTTTCAGAATATAAAAATTCAAAAGGTACAAGAGGGAGGCGTCTCCTTTGGTGCCAGCCCCCCAGCCTCTCACTGACCAGAGTTATTTCATTCATGAACAAGTGTATGCAAATACATTCTCCACGCCCCCCAAAGGTAGCATACTCCTATATATCTTGCTCTTTTCTGCGCCCATAGTAGCGAGATGTCCTCTCTGTGCACCGAGCTTGTTCCAGTCGTTTGGGTGGCTGCCTTTTTTTTTTTTTTAAGATTTTATTTATTTATTCATGAGAGAGGGGGGCGGGGCAGAGGGAGAAGCAGGCTCCATGCAGGGAGCCCGTTGTGGGACTGGATCCTGGGAACTCCAGGATCACGCCCTGCGCTGAAGGCAGGCGCTCAACCCCTGAGCCACCCAGGGATCCCATGGGCGGCTGCCTTTTAAACAGGACAATAGTTCTCCCGTTTGCCCAGCTGCCAGCGCGCCCTGTGGTCTCGTGCCCGTCCTGCTGCACTCGTTCACAATCCTTGCCTGGCCCCCTTGGCATCTCAGTTTGCAGACGCGGGCCCAGGTAAAGGACAGTCCCGCCCTGAGCGCAGGCCTCTTCTCCCTGATGCCTGCAGTTCCTGCACTTCCCAGCAGAGGGAGACACCACCCAACCCCCAAGAGCACCTAGGGGGTCTTCCCAGGGACGTTGCATCTTGAAAGTCTGGGCAAGAGAGGCTGTCTTCCCCGAGACAAAAGACCCCCTTAGCTGCACTGGGATCATCCCCTCCAGGCCTCCCTTGACTGTTTCTGTCTCCCCCTGAACCTCCCACTTTGATGGAGCCTCTCACCCCAAGTGCCCCCTCCACTCCTTGTAGGGACTTCTTAATGGGAGCAGGGCCGGGGAGGCCTTGTCCTAGTCTAAGGCCTGGGATTGAAAAACTGCCTGAGGGAGACACATAAAGAAAGCATGTATCTGGGCTTGCCTTCCTTGCTTCCCCAGCCCTTCCAGCTAGGAAGTGGGGGGGTCCTTTCTCCCTGGCCCCAAGGACAACCCCCAGCAGACAACCCCCAGCAGAGTCTTGACCTCGGAAACCCCCTTTCCCCATCCTGCACTCCGCACTCTCCCTGGCCTGGCTCCTCCAGCCCTCCTCCCCGCCCCCGAGATGGTGTTGGGGGTCGCCTGGAGTCCAGCTGGTGGCCAGTGCAGAGCCACCCCTTTCCTGGCCCTGCCCCTCCCCATGACCCCAATCCTCCGCCAGCCACTCAAAGGCGCCTTGTTCTCCATCCAGCCCCCAGACAAAAGTCCCTCTGTCTAAAAAGGCAGAATTAGGGGGAGGGGGCACCCCAACGAGGACCATGTGGGGGCCTACACAGACCCCAGCCAGAAGGAATGCCATGAGGAGGAGGGACAGGAGGGGGGAGGGAGGGAGGGGGCCTTGCACCGCTGCGCAATGGCCTTATCCGGAGTGGGAGGCAGCCTCCACCCCAACGCCCTCGGCCTGGACCCAGGCATCTGGCTCCCAGCACCCTCGGGAAGAGCCCGAGCTAGGAAGGTCTTCCGATGCTCAGAAACCAGTTCCCAATCTCTCCAGGGCACGTTGGGCACTTGGGAGCGAGGTCATGGTCTAAAGCCCGAAGGCGCCCACCCTTCCACTCCTAGCCCTTGTGCACCCCTGCTCTCACCTCATGACCTTGGTCCTATCAGCATCTTCTGCTGACCCTCAAGGGGTCGGAAGCAACAGGCGATCTGGAAAGGGACTTCAGATATCCTGAAACTGCCACCAAGCCCTCCTGGACCAAGTGTAGCACACAATCTAAGTGACAGACATGAGATTATCACCCCAGTGCCTCGCCTTCCCCCCACCATTCTTCCAGACAGAAGCTTTGCTGTTGGAGACCTCAACCTTCTTCCTTCCAGGTCCCTTCCACAGGGGCGAGACATTGAAGAAAGCCCCCTCTCCTGATGTGAGGAGCAGATTCCGGCCCATCGTATGCCCCCTCAGCCTACCTGAGGCTGCTGTGACCTTGGGGACCTCAGGGAGCACCCTGGCTGGGAAGAAGGATGTGGGAGCTGTCTCTTTAAGAGCAGGAATGGGGTGAGAGAGCCCCAGAGCTTTAGGGAGTCCGACTTGTTCTCTACCTGCCCAGGTTTGCCTAGGGCGTGGCAGCTGCGTGCGGATAAAGGCAGGACTCAGGCTTAGCAGCCGCATTCCCTCCCTTGTCTCCCAGAACTTTCCAAGCCTTCTGGGGAGCCACACAGGTGAGCGGCTGGGGTCCCCTCCCTCCAACACCCTCTTGGCTCTGCCCCCAAACCACTCCAGCTTTCCCACTGATCTCTGTTAAAGACACTAACTAGAACTTCCTCCTTGCAAGGATTTTTCCGGGGGGGGGGTGCAAGGAGCAGGAGGCTGGAGATTAGACAAAGCATCTTCCATTGGCCTGATCGGGGTCCCCCCCACCCTGATCATTCTGCCTTGAGGGGGCTGGGTGAGTGAGCTGGGACGAGGGTAAGGTCCACATGTGGGAGCGGGGTGCCTGGGTGGATCGCGGGTGTCGGAGTGGACCAGAAGCATCTAGGTTGGGCATATCTGGGTGGACAGCGTTGGAGAGGGGTGCCTGGGTGGACGGGGGTATCCAGGTGGATCAGGGCCAGATTGAGGGTATCAGAGTGGATGCGTGGGCGGCAGGGTGGACTTGGGGTGTCTAGGGATTGAGGAGTGTGGGTCCTGGATACTTCTCAGGAAAGGGGATGGTGGCTTCCTGGGGAAGCTATAAAGTGGGGAGTTGGGTAGGAAATTCCAGGGACATGGGGGAGTCATTCTGCATGGGCTTGATGGCCACCATCACGGAGAGGCCAGCAGAGCGCAGACGGTGGAACCGGCCATCGCACTGGTGTTGGGACCTGCAGGGCGGGGAGGGAGCCCAGAGGGGTGTGCAGAGCCCCCATCTGCAGGCTGTCATCCTCTCCAAGTCCTCACACCAACTACAGTCCCTTCGGGAGCAGCTCAGGGCCCCTTCCAACAGCAGCCTGGGCCGGGAAGGGAAGGTGAGGGCAGCCTGCACTACAGGAGAGCCAGGCTAGAAAGTTTGCCCTGGGGCTGAGGTGCAGCTGAGATCACCCCTAGGTCTCCCCTGTGCCGGGGACGCCCGGACAGGCCCTGGGGATGGGGAGTAACAGAGCCCTCACAGCCGGGGGGACTTGGTGCATTCCATGGGAAGAGGTTTCAGAGCTGGGACTCTGGGCCCTGGGTGAAGCAGACAGCACTAAGCTGAGTGAGCCGGGGTCAAGAGGCTGTGGCAGCAACGTGGGGCGACCACGGTGCCAACATCATTGAGTGGCGAAGATTCTATGAGTGGGTAAGTGTGAAGAGCTGAGACCAGTGCCTGGCATGGGGTAACCGCTCAAGTAGGCCCTAGCTCTCACTACGGAGGCATCCTCTCGGGTGACAAAGCCTCATGAGGTAGCTTTATGTATTATTTATTTTTTAAGGACTTTATTTTTTTATTCATGAGAAACACAGAGAGAGGCAGGGACACAGGCAGAGGGAGAAGCAGGCTTCTCTCAGGGAGCCCGAGGTGGGACTCGATCACAGGACCCTGAGATCATGACCTGAGCTGAAGGCAGATGCTCAACCACTGAGCCCCCCAGGTGCCCACGAGGCAGCTTTAGAGGATAGGTGGTCCTCCTACAGACCTGCGCCCTGAGCCACCAGGCTGTCCTGCCCACACACCCGCTCCAGCTCTTCTCCCCAAATCTCTGGGGCCCTAAATGCCTTAGTAATGCTCCCCAAAGCTACAGGCCCCTTCCTGCAAGAAATGGTTGCATTTGAGTCCACTGTAGGGGGTTAACCGCTGAGAGGATTGCCAGGACCTGAGTGGGCACAGGGACAGGGAAGAGTGTGTGAGAATAGGCAGGAAGGAGAAAGAAACTCGAGGTGGGGGTTACGTGGAGGGTACGGAGAGAGATGGGTGGTTCTCTTCAGCTGTAGAGAGGATCCTGGGGATGGAGCAGGGAATGTCCAAGGGCTCAGTGAAATGAGGGCTGGGACAGATCACCTCCGGGGATGCCAGGGGGTGCAATGGGTGAAGACACAGCAAGGTCGCTGGGCAACGCCCAGCATAGGATGGGTCGGAGGACAGGCGAGTTCTGGCTGTCAGCATTTTGACAGTGTATGCTTGTGGCAGCGGAGCAGGGGCAGGGCTGGGCTGGGGCTGGGGCAGGGGCTGGGCAGGGCAGAGCCGGGGCTGGGGCTGGGGCAGAGGCAGGGGCAAGGGCTGGGGCAGGGGCTGGGGCAGGGGCTAGGGTAGGAGCAGGGGCAGGGCAGGGGCAAGGGCTGGGGCGGGGGCAGGGAGAGGACATGGGGCGTGCACAGAGAGATGGGGCTTATCTCAGGCACTCAGGATGGGGGCAGGGTGGGCTGATACCAGACCAGGAAAGGGACGGAGGGATTCTTTTTGCTGCACAGCCCTATCTGGGGAAAGAGGAAATAATGGCTGCCAGGAGGAGCTTGGCAGGAGCTGGGGCAGGGGCAGGGGCAGGGGTAAGGGCTGGGCAGGGGCAGGAGCTGGGGCAGGGGCAGGGGCAGAAGTGGGGCAGGGGCAGGAGCTGGCGCCGGCACGGGTAAGGACTGGGGTAAGGGCTGGGGCTGGGGCTGGGGCAGGGGCAGGAGCTGGGCAGGGTAGGGGCAGGGTAGGGCAGGGCAGCGCAGACCCAGGGCTCCGAGGGTTGTGGAGACAGATGGGGCTGGGGCTACAGCCAGGTGGCTCCTCCCTGCTCTGACCCCCCCCCCCCCCCGCACCTCCACCACCTCCACCCCAGGCTCCAGTGCTCTCCTCTGCACATCCTGCTCTGAGCAGCCTAAGGAGCCAGCTCCGGCCCGACCCGAGGCCCAGCCCAAGGTCTGCAGAGCCCGGGCAGGGCGGGCAAGCTCCGAGCTGTCTCTGGGAGACACACCCGGGAACCCGGGCCTCCTGCCACCTGGCTCCCAATATCCCGTTTCCCAAAACACCCCGAGGCCCTGAGAGTCCTGAGTGACAAACAGCGGCTGCAGAGCCAGGCTGCTTTAAATCCTGCTCCCTGGCAAGGTGACCCTGCGCACCCATTTTAACCTTTCAGGGCCTCAGTTTCCCCAACCGTAAGATGGGGATAGCAGCAGACAGCGCCTCCCTCTTTTGGTCACCAGGGCGATTCCCGTAAAGCCCCAAACCGGTGTCCAGTGAGTTATTACTGCGGCTCCTTGCCAGGTCTCCGTCGTCGCCCACCCCCCTGTACTCTGCGGCTCCTTCTTACCTTCCAGCCGGGGGTGGGGTGGTTAGTGCCAGCCTTTCTGCCCCGGGGCGAGCTGTGTACCCTGGGTGGGAGCAGAGTAGGAGAGGATCGGGAACCAGAGGCTCTGCTAAAGCTGGACCCTCCCCACCGCCCCCCCCCCACCCCTCCAGGCCAGCTCGCTGACATGCAAGAGGTGGTCCTGAGCCTGCTCATCTTCCTGGCAGGTGAGCACCTGTGCCCCGGGCCGCCTTTTCCCCAAACCCTTCCACTGAGGGGTGGCAAAGCCCCACCTGTGTGTGTGTGTGTGTGTGTGTGTGTGCGTCTGTGTGTTTCTCTGTCGTGCTTCCTGCCTCCCCTGTGGGGTGGTGACTACCCGGACAGCATCTCCTTGAGGGGGAACCGGTGGCTGCAAAGTACACACGGAGACAGCGGCTCACAGTGCTGCAGAGTCACCGTCTTGAGGCCTCCTTGATGGGACGGCTCAGCCCTGTGTGCTGTGTCTTTACCACCTCCCCAGCACCTTATTAGGAGAAGTAACTGGGAGCTTAGTGGATGCAGCAGCTACAGGAATCCTCAATTTCTCCAGCTGTAAAAATAAGGACAATACTGGTCCGTACTTAGTGCTGTCGTCGTGAGGATGATGCAAGTTAGTATGTGAAAAGCGGTTAGAACGGGGCCTAGTACGGAGTAAGCACTATGTGCTTGTGCTTTAAATATATTTAAAACTTATTAATGGCCCTTTGGCAAAAAGAACAGAGCTTAGGGCCAGAGCTCAGGTAGCCTGCTGCTTCTGGCCAGAATGTAATCCTAGTCCTTTGCTTTTATTGTATTTTTTATCCCTTACATTAGGCAAGACTGGCATTCCATTCAGGGTAGTGATAGAAAGCTGCATTTCTTTTAAATACAGTGTATTGGGTTTATAATTAGTAATTCGCTCTAAAAGGAAGTGGTGAGCACACACCAGAACAGGTGCGGTGTGGACGAGGCTCTGAGATGGGAACCGGTACCATCTGTCGGCGTGACAAGAATGTTGCTCCGTTTCTGCAGGAGGCAGGGTTAGCCAGGTGTCTGGAAGCACCAGGTGGAGGGGTGGTCCAAAGACACCCCGAGTAAAACCGATTTAGGGAGGCAGCATTCGGGCGGGGCTCACAGGGGTGGGGTTGGGGGGAAGTCCACATCTCCGGGGTTGGGGCCAGACCCCTGTGCCCTCAGCAGGTGTGTGTGGGGGGTGACTGTCCACCAGGGGACCCTCTCTCAAGGCCCCCGAGGCCCTGCGGCCCTGCCTGCTGGCGTTGCTGGGGCCAGCATGGCCATCCCCTCTCCTTCCTGCTTCTCCCAACAGGCCTGCCTGCCCTGGAGGCCAATGACCCAGAAGGTGAGTCGGACGCCTCTACCAGGCTCGCCCCCAAATTCTCCCCCGTGCCCCTGCCCTCCTGGCTGTTGTCCTGGATTCATGTTCTTTTTTTTTCTTTCCTTGCAGATAAAGACAGTCCTTTCTACTATGGTGAGAATTAGTGCCGCTGTCTCCCAGCCACTACCCCCCTCCCCACAGCCCACTTTGTGCCAAGGGGCCCCCACAGGTCGGGCAGGGGTCTGATGTGCGTGAAACAGGGGTGAGGATAGGAAGAGGCAGGGATGGGGGCGGGCACTGAACTGTCGACAATAATAAAAGGAACGAGCCCTGCCACTCTGGTCCTTGGGAAGGTTCCCTTCCAGCAGGAGAGACGCACACAGGAAGCCAGGCGGTTCACAAGGAGCCGTTGTTAGGGTTCAAATCCACTGCTGGGAGGAGGCTCGCCTTGCGACAACCACCTGGGTGGCCTCCCTGCTGTTGCTCAGACACAGCAGACACACTCCAAGCCTCCAGACCTTTGTGATCCCTCTGCCATGGCCCCCTGCCTTGCCTCCTCGGGTCCCTGCCCAGAGAGGCCTTCCCTGACCACCCTCCCTAAAAGAGCTGCCCTCTGACTTTTTGTTCCCTGGCTCTGCTTATTTGTCTTCAGGCAGATAAGCTTATCTCCACCTGACCTTCCATTAAATCTCTTATCGCTTGTTTGTTGGGTAAAGGGAGGGCTGGGGGGCTGCTGTCCTCTCGGCTCCGTGTCCCCAGCTCCCTGCCCGTCATAAGGCGCCCAATACCTACCTGTCGAATGGAGGGAGGTTGGGCTGGGGAGGACACAGGCAGGCATCGATCGCCTCCTCTGGGTTTCTCCTAGACTGGCAGAGGCTCCGGATCGGTGGGCTCATCTGTGCCGCGGTTCTGTGCACCATCGGCATCATTGTCCTCTTGAGTGAGTGGGGACCCTGGTGGCTGAGCTGGCAGGGCAGGGCTGTGGGTCCCCTCCCCCCAACCGTTCCTTCTCCCCCAACAGGTGGGAAATGCAAATGCAAGTTCAGCCAGAAGCCCAGGTAAGATGGGTTCCCTGCGTGCCCGCTTCACACTAAGCAGTGAACACATTTCACCGGTGAAAAGAGCTAAATCTTGCAGAAAGAGGCCTCCCAGCTCTGCCCTGGAGAATTCCCGCCACTAAGATTTCCCAGGTTTATTCTTCAGAGCTGATAGTCTTCAGAGGGCCCTGAATCCTGAAAAGCTTTGCTCCCATTCCAGGAAAAATAGCCAGGAAGCTATGTCGGGGCAAGCTGAGAATCCTCTAGGCTTGAGGGAGAGGACAGGTGGGTGGATACAGATCTCACCACTTTTCTTTCCCTAGCCACCATCCGGGGGACGCCCCACCTCTCATCACTCCAGGTAAGACAGGAACAGAATGGGCGTGCAGGGAACACAGGATGGGAGGGGTGGGCGCGTGGGAGCGTGCATGCTCGTGTGCGCACGTGCCTGGGGGAAAAAACTCCATCTGCTCTCACAAGCGGACCCATCATCTCTCCCAGGCTCTGCCCAGAACTGCTGAGGATGCATCACCCAAAAGGACATAGAGGTCCCTTCTCTTGCCTCAAGTCCTAGCTCTGCACAGGAGCCCGGACACCAGGATAGAATTCTCCTTCCTTGCCTCAGACCACCTTGCCAGGGCTTCATCTTACCTCTCTCTGGAGGGGTCTTTTTGCTCAATTTGTATTCTTAAAATTGATCTCGCCTCCTGTCCAAAGAGCCTCAAGACTCCCTATGTGTACACGGGGGTGGGCTTTTGAGGACTGGAAGGTGGATGCACACTGGCAGCTGGTGCAGAAGCTGGAAGCTGAATCTCCTTGTTGGGAAAAGCCCAAGACCTGCTGAGTGGCATGCGGCCCACCCTCCGCCTCCAAGGCTAGGGGAACCACAAGCACAATTTAAGATTTTTCTAGTAGCCAAATGGGGGACACTTTGGGGGGTGAAAGAGAGCTCTAACCAGATGCACTGCTGGGACGTTCAAGGGGACACTGAGACCATCCCAGGAAAACAAAGATGTGGATGTTCCTACTATGATATGAGTAGTCAGACAGCTTATGATTTTAATAGTAAGACCGCATGACCCTCCTACCCACCCCCGAGACCCCACTTTATTATAGAAAACCCTTCCTAATACCCAGCTGTCCCCGTGAGGCCTTTAAATAATGCCCCACGGCACTCCTAGTAATGTATAGTGGCCATATGGTGTGAGAACCCCCAAGGAGCCACAGACTCCTCTGAAACCCCCCGATGCCCAGGAAGATCTCCAAGATGCCCCCGAGGGCCACCCTATGAAATGCCTTAAACCCTTTAAAACACCCAAAATGATCTCCTACAATGCCCTGAGACAGGACCCCAAGAAGAGACCCACAATAATCCAGCGACTTGTCCCCTAATAAGGCCCTAGAATCCCTTGAACATCCCATGACCCCCCCCCCCAACCATGAGCTCACACTCATGGGGCAAGCGAATGCGCACCAGGGCAGCCAAGATGCACCCCCGGGACCCCTCCACCCCCCATAATACAGCTCCTGGGACAGCACTCCCGCCCCCGCCCACGCCACTCAGGAAACACCGTCTCCCAAGTATCCCCACCCACGAGCGCGGCAGGTGCACAGCGCGTTTATTGAGCTCATACACTTCCGGTCCTCAGCCCCGCCCCTCGGCGGAGACGGGCAGCTCCCGCTTGCCCACCTGTTCCCCCGCGCACGCGCAAAGGGCCCACACGCTGGGCTTCCGCCTCGGCAGCGGGCAATGCGCACAGCAGCAGAGGACCTTAGCAAGCCCGGCGGGGAACCCCGCCCAGCGACTGATGACGTCACGGAGGCGGGCGCTAAAAGCGATTGGCCGGACTGCGCTCAGGGGGAGGGGACGGCTGGCGGCTCCTCGGCCCTTTCCCCGGGAGCGGGGAGGGTGGGTGCGGGCGGGACGGGGAGTTCCGGACCTCGTGGGGCTCTGCACGTCACCCCCGGCGCGGCCTCTGTACCCCGGCTCCTTGCAGCGCCCCGGCCCGAGCCCCCACGTCATCCTTAGAGACGTGGCGTCAGACCGGAGGGCCAGCTCTCGCCTTGAACTTGGCCTGTGGTCAGGACCTCGCAGGCACCGGCACCCCGAGGAGGGCCAGGAGGCCGGTCCAGGGGGGTGTCCAGAGGCCTGGGACTGCCGCCGCCGGTGCCCCTTCCCTCCGGGCCATGCCCAAGGTCCCCGCGGGTCTCAGGCGCTCAGGTCTAACTCGTGATGCTGGTAGATCTGCGTGGGGCCCTTGAAGCAAGCGGCGAAGAGGAAGCGTCTGCCGGCCATGGTGACGTGAGCAAAGGCGCGAGGGGCCACCAAGGCTGGGGGCCCCAGCTCCTGCAGTGGCTCCAGGAGCCCCTTGTCAGGCTCCAGGCGGAAGACCTGGCTGAAGGCGAAGTCGCTGCCCAGGATGGCCAGCTGGTCCCTGGCGATGAGCAGGGGCTGGAAGACGTGGGCACCTCGCGAGGGAAGTTGCTGCAGCAGGCGGAACATGGAGCCGTCCCAGCGCATGACCTGTGAAGTGTGGCCGCTGGTTAGGGCCTGGGCTCCAGGAGGCCCAGGTCTGCCCGTGTCCTCGGGGCTTCAGAGCACCTGCAACGGCCTGGAGGTCCCTAAACTCCCACAGCTTTCTTACCTTCACACCTGTCACCGCCCAGCTGCCCAGGCCCCAGACTCGAGGTCGTTCTTGGCCTCTCCCTCGCTCTCCCTCGCACCCCACATAGAATCCGTCGGTTTTTCCTATGAGGGTGTCTATTTCTCCGTCTCCTCTGGCCGCACTCCGCCCCGCCACAGTCACCTCCCTCCGTGACGGCAGGCTCTTCCCTGGGCTCTCCGCTCCCATCCCTGCACCCACAGTCTGCTCCCTACATACGTGTCCTGTGAACGCCTGACTCAGCCTGTAGGCCCAGAGCGCTCCACTTGGCCGTTCCTCACCCCAGAAGGGGAATGCTGGGGGGGGGGGGCCCTCAGCCTTGGGGGGTCCAGCGTGTGGTGGTTGTGGCCAAATGTAAGTCTTAGAGTGCGTCATTGTTACAGAGCTGGGGTTAGGGACCAGTGTCAGGGTTGGGGGTAGGAAGTGGCTTATGGTCAGCCAGCCTTGAGGAGTCATAGTGGTCTTGGAGTCGGTGTTGGGGTGGCCAGATGTCAAGGATCAGTACACTAGGTGGGGTCAGAGTTCGAAGGTCAGGTCAGAGTTTGAGTTTGAAGGCTTGCGTGCAAGGCGGGGTCAGTGCCGGAAGACCAGTCCACATCAGGTGGCCGTCGCTGAAAAGCCACCCCCGGGGGGATTCGGCTTGGCCCCCACCCCGAGCAGGCCCAGCCTCACCATGGAGTCCCCGATGTAGCGCGTCAGGCACAGGAACACGTCCCCGCCAGCCTGGAAGTGGCGTGTGGCATAGACGTCCTCGGCCTCGGGGATGTCCGTGCGCCTCTCGAAGCGGCCCCCGAGCCAGTGGAAGAGCACGGGCCGCTGCGAGGCGGAGGCCAGCAGCAGGTGCGGCCGGCCGTCCAGCTCCAGGGCCTCAGCGTCCGTGTCCCGGTGCCAGGCGTGCAGGCTCTGGCGGGGGTAGAAGCCGGGCCCGTCCTGGCACAGCAGCGTGGTGCTGCCCGCCTTGGAGGCGTCGGCCACCACGAAGCAGGGCTGCCCGTCCAGCCACAGGAGCTCGGCGTCATTGGGCCGCAGCAGCCGCCGCGGGGCCAGGGCCTGAGTGGGCGCCAGGCGTAGGCCGGGGCCGGGCCGGGCCCACAGCTGGGAGCCCCCCCACAGGCGGGCGGCCAGCACGAAGAGGCGCGGGCCCAGGACCAGCGGCTTGCAGGACACCACGGAGGGCGCTGTGGGGGCGTCGGGGAGCAGGCCCCGGGTTAGGCCGCCAGCAGGGCAGGCCCACCAGGCGGCTGTGGGGCGCGGGGAGGATGAGGACGGAGGCGGGGCGCTCACCGGACAGCTCTTCCTCGGGCCGGAAGCGCTGCAGGCTGTAGTCCCAGGCCAGGATCAAGCAGCGGCCGGCAAAGGGCTGTGCCAGGACCATGTGGGGCTCCCCCTGGTAGGAGAAAGACTCCACGCCCAGCGCCGACTCCCCGACCGTCTGGAACCAGGACAGCTCTGGGGGTGGCGGGAGAGAGTCAGGCAGGCCCCGGGGGACCCCGAGGGCCCTCGTCGCCGAGCCTCGGTTTGCACATCTCTGCAACGAGGACCACTGCGGTGTGCGCCCCAGCGGGACTTACAGCGGAATCTTTCTATCGGTTGGTGGATCAAGTCACGACAAGATGGTGATCCTTGATTTCCTAAGCTGCCTGTCATCAACTCATTGCTTAGGAACCGCATGGTTATTCCTTCATTCACCTCCCCAAGCTCCCTCTGGGGGACATCCCATTCCGTCCGTTTTACAGACGAGGGAGCTAAGGCTGAGAGGCTCAGGCAGCCGGTTGCGCAGCACGATCCATCCTTCCCCCCTTCCATGAAAGAACTGGGGCGCAGAGCTGGCCAGCTGCAGGCCACCTTATCCCAGCGCTGCCCCCGACGCCTCCCTCCTGATATTAGGTGTGGCCACGTCCAGGCCGGGTTCCCAGCGGAAAAGAGCGAAGTGATGGGGGCAATGCTCGCTGGCTCCTTTGGCAACGGCTCCCCTGGACTTGGTCTCTTTCCCCTTCTCCCCATGACCTGGCAGATGGATGTGTGACAACTCTGTTTCATCCACGAGAAAACCAGGACGACACCCGGGGGCTGCCCCACCCGCCTGGACTGCTCACCTCAGACCCTTCGGTCGTCTTTAATTCGTGGTATTTCGAGCCTCTTTGTTACAGCAACTTAGCTTTTACGGTATTGATGCACCAAGGTGGCCCGGCACGGTGAGGGGGGAGCCGGGTGATGGACCCCTGGTTATAATACCCCACTCCATGTGCGAGGCCTTGTTTCCAGGCCCCAGGGTTGAAGCAACGAACCGAGCTACCAAGGATGCCCACGCAAAGGTGGGTCTATTAAAAATGTCCATCATATCATCACCCCCTCTCCCTGCTCGAAAACCCCCCGCGGGTTCCCCCAGCCTTTAGAGTAAAGTCCACTCTGCTGTCTGTGGGCTTTCAAAGTCCTACACAGTGAGGCCCCTGCTGCCTTCAGCCTGACCTGTGTCTTTCCCTTCACTCAGTCCCCCAAGGTGCTGCCTGCCTGTGATCTGCAGGCAGGACAGACTGCTGCCTCAGGACCCTTGCACATGCTGTTCCCTCTCTCTTGAGTGCCCTTCCCTCTGAACCTCACTGAACTACATCTGGATGTAAAGCCAACTCTTCAGAGAAGCCTTCTCCAATGCCCCTTGGAAGGTGGGACCGCTCCGTCCCCTTCATCTCCCTCATCGCTCCCTGGGTTTGCAAAACGTGTAGCATACATTTGTTTCTGCAGCATTTTGTTTAATATCTACATCCTCACCCACCAGGGCTTCTGAGGGCAGGGCCCACGGCCATCTGGGTTACCATGGTGCGCCCATCGCCTCTCACAGGGCAGGACACAGAGTGGCCCTCAGTGACTGCTTGTGACCCTAAGTCAACTTCTCTGGTTCTAGGAGTCCCACAAACCAAAAACACGTCTTATGCTGAGATGATGGTAAGAATTGATGATTATATTAGTAGCCTTCGGATTTGATCTCAAATACCCACTCCTTTGGGAAGCCGTCCCTGGCCCTCCCGCTCCACCTTCCCCTGGCACTGGCCCTGGCTTGGGGCGCCTGCAGGTGGGCTTCCCCCATCCCAGCCCTGAGCACTCCAGGCTCTCACTCTCCACCGTCTCTGTGCTGCAGGCTCCAGGAGGGCCAGAGCCGGGGCCATCTTCATCCCTGCTGTGCCTCTTGCATGGCCCAGGACCCATAAAGGTGCCAAAACATATTTATGGAAAAGCAAAATAGCAAGTATCATAGCAAGTATTTGTAAATGGTCACTTTTTATATGAATAACAACCACCAGAGTGAACACTTGTGAGGGCCTCCCATCCAAGGCTCTGCGCCAAATGCGGGCGTGGGTGGATGCATCACTGAATTCTCGCTGCAATCCTATGTCACGGCTTATTACCTCCATTTTACAGATGAGGAAACTGAGGCTCAGGGAGCCGATGCTCATGCCCAGGGTCTCACAAGCTGGGAAACAGCAGAGCAGGGAGCGAGGTGAGCCCTCCAGCCCTGGGAGCCATTCCCCTGATCTCCCGCCTTCTTCTGGAACCCCTGCGGTCCCTCCCACCCTGCCGGGAAAGCCCCCACCTATGGCTCTGCACTTGAACGTCTTGGGGTCCAGGTGGCGGAGCTGCATGTGGGCCAGAGCGGTGGGGCCGGCGCAGGCCCCGGTCCCCACGCTGGCATTCACGGTGGGCATCCACTGCAGCAGCCAGAGGACACGGCAGTCACACTGGAACGGGTTCCCGCGGAGGTCCCTGGGGCAAGAGGCCGGGGAGGGGCTGCGACCTGGCTTCCACCCCCCTGGAGGCCACGTCCGCCGCCCCCTCCCCGGGCAAAGGTTCAGGATGGGGCCCCAGAGGCGGTGTGTGAAAAATACGGAAGAACCATCGCATACTGATCTGTGTCGACCAAAAGTGGGCACAGCCATTCCCGTCCCTCTCCAGCAACCCCAGACTCCCCGGAGCCACCCAGCCCCCTTGAGCCTCACACATGAGTTAGGGTCTCCAGGCCTCGGAACAGGAATCTGGGGAGGGTCTCGAGATTATTATTGGCCAGGCTCCTGGTGGAAGGAGAGAAGGAGGAGGGGCTGTCACCAGCTACCCGGCTCCCCTGTGTCCCTGGGTGCTGGGGCTGGGGCTGGGGGGCTGTCTGGGTGGGCTGGTGAGCGAGTGGGGGAGGCACGCACAGGTGTGTGAGTGAGCGAAGTCCTCTGAGCGCGTTCTTAGAGATGGAGCCAATCTCATTGTCCTCAATGAAGCTGTGGAGGGAAGGTGGGGTGAGGGGGAGGCCCTCGGGTCCCTGCGGTGGCCCCGGAGCGTTTGGGGAAACTCAGCCCACCGAAGCCTCCCCAGGAAACTCTCCTCCCCAAGGTTCCAGACTATCATCCCAGGAGCCAAGAACCTAACCCTGGGCTCACTGCCAGCCTGACAGTGAGCACTGCCACCGCATCACCACCACTGCCACCACAGGACCACCGACACCAGCACTCGCTCCAGTATCACCGCCAGCACCTCCACCGTCATCCATCTGACCAACACCTGTGCCCCTGTCGCCATCACCAACCCCGGTGCCAATGACTGTTACTGTCATCCATACCATACTGTGCCACCACCGCCACCAGCACCAGCATCACCACCCACTCCCGTCGTCCACACCAACAGCATCGTCGCCAAGCCTTACCCAGCTATACTGATAAGCGTCACCGGCAACACAGCCTTCACGGTGGCCCCAACAGGACGGCCACCGTCATCAACACTGCCACCGTTATCGAAGGCTTCAGCACAGGTACCAGCGTTGCCAATACCAACGTCACCGTTATCCCCAGCATCACCACCACCACAACTTCCATACACATCAACACCTCCATCATCGCCACCAAACCCGGGGCCAGCAACGTTGCCCTTGCACCAACACCAGCAGCCCCCACAGCCGTTGCCAACAGCGACACTGATGCTGTAATTATCAACACCCACAACACTGATAGTAGCAACACCAGCCCCTCAAACTTCATTGCCAGCACCAGCACCAGCGCCATTGGGTCTGCCATTGTGACCAACATCATCCCCACTTCATCGTCCTCAATAATGTCACCCCTTCCCTGTGAGCAGCAGCGACAGGATCACCATCAACACCGTGATCACTGACACCAGCATTGGTGTCACACTGTCACCACCGCCGCCACCACCACTACCACCACCAGTACCACCATCACCACCATCACCACCTCAGAGCTGTTTCCTGTTCATTTGAAGTATTTCCTTATCTCTGGCCTCTTTTACTCTCCCTGGGCTCCCCTAAGTCAGGTAGAGAGCCAGAAACAGTCTTGGGGCTGTGGATCTTGTGGCACAGAGAGGGGAGGTGAGCAGGCCGGGATCACACAGCTGAGCAGGAGCCCAAGACGCCAGGCCTCTTGCCCTCCAGGAGGGACCCTTGTCCAGACACTCCCCCTACCCATGCCAATAAGGCCCTACCTGCGTCTACTCTCAGAGCCTCAGATGGCCCCCCCCAACTTCCTCTCCCAAGCCCCCACCCCTGTCCCCATCCCCTGGCCTCACTCACAGGTACCGCAGGTGGGACAGACCCGCAAAGGCATCGTCCTCAATCACTGAGAAGGAGTTGGATGTGAAGAGGCTGCCAAGGGAGCAAGAAGAGTTTTTTCCCCAAAATTACTGCCCCCCATGAGATTTAAACATTGGCTCCCACCTCCACCCACATGGACATGGTCACACACACCCGTACGTGCACGTACACCTCTGTGCACCCCCCCCCACGTACCTGTGCCAACACCCACCCACTCCCTCGAGCTAGTCCTCGGCTCAGCTGAGCCGCACTCACAGCAGGTGTAGGGTGGGCACCCTCAGGAAGCTGCCGGCCTTCAGCTGGGTGACTCCAGTCCTAACGAGTGAGCTGGGGACGGAGGAGAAAACCACCCCAATGCTCTGGTCCCGCCCCAGAGCCGTCTCCTGTTTGGGGGACACTGGCACCCCGCCCCAACCCTGGATGTCTTTCCTTTCCATCCTAGGGAAACAGGCATTGGCCCTCCTCACTTGGCAAGGATCCTGGCAACATCCAGCCCTCCAACCCCTGCTGCCCCGCGCCCCCCACCTGGAACCCCAAATGCTGCCCTGAGCTTTGGAGTTTCCCTTCGGCTCCTGTCCACATCCCAGCAGCTCCCTTCGAGGCATCCCGACAGCCCTTGCTGCCCACCTCCCAAGATCCTGGAGGGTCCCGGCTTCCTCGGGGACCCCCCACGCCCTGCCCCCGGCCCCTGGGGCCCCAGGTCCTCACCCACTGTGACACTCACAGTGACAGCAGCGTCGGGGAGAAGCTGTCGGGCAGGTCCGGAGAGCCCTCGCACAGGGCGCTGTCCTTGGAGCAGGAGCAGCTCAGGGGGCACTTTCCCTTGGGGGGCCTCCAGGCGCCGGCCCCGGCCAACAGCAGCAGCAGCAGCACGCCCGCCCCTCCCATGCCCCCTCACCCCTGCCGCCGCCGCTCTCTGCTGCCCACCCGCGCGGTGGGTGACTCGGGGCCACTACCTCCGCCCCGCCGGGCGGCCCCCCATCCGGCCGGCTGGCACAGCGCGGCCGCCGCGCCTCTCCCTTCTCCGTCTCTCCTTCAGCTGCTTCTCTTCCTGTATGCCCTGGGCGTCTAATTTTCTTAGTTCTCTCTCTCTCTCTCTCTCTCTCTCTCTGACTCAGTGAGTTAGTCCGCTTCCCACTCTCTGTCTTTAGTTCCGTTTGTCTCTCTATCTCTGTTTCTTTGTCTCTCTCTGTTTCTGTCTCTGTCCGTCTGTCGGCCTGTGTGTGTGTGTGTGTGTGTGTGTGTGTCCCTCTGTCTGGTGTCTTTATTTCTCACCGCCCCTTCCAATTCCCCTTCTCCCCTTCCTCCCACGCCCCTTCTCCTTGGAGGTTTGGGAAAGGGACTCACTGGGGCACCGGGTGTGCCGCTGGGCACTGCCGCAGCGGGAGGAGGGGGTTAGAGGCCATAGGAAGAGCGGCCCTAAGGAAGGGACTGGATGGCCCCATGGGAGGGGAGGGGCTGCAAGGGCTGGAGCTGCCCTGACCCCTCTCAGCCAGCCCCCTCCCCAGATTCCCCCTCCACCCCGCTCCACCCCACTCGGAGTGTGAGGAGATGTCACCAGGGTGGGGAGTGGATGGCTCTGCAGGTGGGGGTGGGGTGGCAGGAGCGACCCCGGGGAAGGGGGGGTGCTGGTCCCATCCTGGGCTCCCCCAGCCAGCCCCCTCCCCGGAGGGTGTGATGAGCCGGGGCACCAAGCCTCAGAGGGGGCCAGCTGCTCCCTCTGGTGGCCACACTCGGCGGGACAGCAGCCCTGCCCGGAGCCCACAGCCGCCGGCCCTGCCTCAAATTAACCCCCTGAGTGCCAACCACCCACTGGGATTAGGAGCCGACTCCAGGGGAAACCGATGGTGAGGATGCCACCCCCTTCCTCGGCGTTGGCTCTGCGCTAGGCCCTGTCCTGACACTTCGTCTCTCAGCTCATGCTGAGCTCCCCGCACCCTCTGAGGCTGATCCTCTTACGTGGCTGTTTTACAGATGGAAACACTGAGGAGGGAGGTCAAGTCAACTTGAGATTTGGGTTAGGGACTGGGGCAGGGCCAGCTCTGGAGCCCAAGCAGCCAGCTCCAGGGCCTCTCCGCATGACTTTGTGTTCCCTCTTGGGGGACCAGAGCTCATGGATATTGGTCATTTTCATTTGGACTAAGGTTTTAGCAATTTGGATAGATTCTGTCCATTAAGTAAGAAAAAAAAATACAGACACCTGGTGGCTCAGCGGTTGAGCATCTGCCTTCGGCTCAGGATGTGATCCCCGGGTCCTGGGATCGAATCCCACTTGGGGCTCCCCGCACGGAGCCTGCTTCTCCCTATGCCTGTGTCTCTCGAGAATAAAGAAATTAAGCCTTTTAGAAAGAAAGAATTAAAAAAAGAAAAAGTAATAAATGACACTTGTACCCAACCCGAAATAGTCGTAGTAATAATCATTGAGCCCTTGCTGTGTGCCTGACCTAACACGAATGTGATCAGCTCCCACAACAACCCTGTGAAGGGAGTCATACTACTGGTCCCCACTTTGCAGATGGAAAAAATGAGGTATGAAGAGGTTTATCGATTCACTTCATGGCCCTGGACTGAACTAAACCAACCCACCCCCCTCCCCACCCTGAGGAAAACACACAGCCTCTCTGGCTACGGCCACGCACACCCAGAAGACTCGGAGGTCAAGAGGCTCAACAGCACCAGCTCAGGAGGGATCACAGACTCAGCTCTGCGTGGCTCCGGCAAGTCATCTGGCTCCCTGGTCCTCAGTTTCCCCGTCTGTCAAGTGGGGCAATTGGTGGCTCCCACTTCCCCAATGTGTAGAACAGTCCATGAGATGAGGGGGGCGGTGGCCCCCGCTTGTGGGTCAGCGCAGGGCGGGCCCCCCACGGTGGTCGGCAGGCCTGCAGGTGAATTCTGGATCCCAGCGCTTGTCCTGCACCCGGAATGGCTCTGTGATTTGAGCAAGGCCTTCGGGACTTGGTTACCTCGGCTATAAAGCAGAGGTGATAAACTTCTTTCCAAAGCCTTTGCAAAGATGAAGAACTTGTGCCAGGGACACAGTGGGGACACAGGCGTAAATCCATACAGCGTCCCCGGCCAGCAGCGTTCTCACTTGGGTTTGCAAAGAGAATGACAATGACGACAGTGACACTAGCTAACCTTTTTTTTAGTCACTTACTGTTGGCCAGGCTTTGTTCTAGATGCTTTCCATGGATCACTTCAGATAATCATCCCAGCTTCCCTCTGAGGTGACTACGATTTTACCTCTGTGCTACGGTAGGAGAAACTGAGCCTCAGAGCGGTTATGTCATGTGCCCAACGTCACCTAGCACGGAAGTGGCTGAGCTGCTCCACTCTGGAGCTGTCGGCCTTGTGAGGAGGAGGTGCCAAGGACTGGCTGCAGCTGGCCGGGTGCCCCCAGCCCTGCTTGACTTCCCTGCTCCGCTGTCAGCCCTCCCCACGGCTGCATAAACATCCTGGTTATCATTAACCAAGGCCTGCTGGTGACCCAGGGGTGCAGGGCCACGGGGGGCAGAGGCTCAGATGTACAGGGATGAGGGTGCATTTCAAAGCCACCTCTGAGGCTCCTCTGAGACCGCACGCACACACACACACACACACACACACACACACACACGTATCGTGGAGCACTAGCTATGCCTGTGCCGAGTGCGAGCGTGTCCACCTGCCCCTGAAACTGCGTCCTACAGAGTCGGAGCCCACGTCTGACTCTTTCAGCGTGCCGGCGGTTTCTGTCCTTAACCACCAGGGACCTCAGGAGAATTAGCTCCACTGTGCTGACCCTTGTTTTGCTCATCTCTAAAACGGGGTTCATAATAGGACTGTGTTGGGTTCACAGGCCTCTGAGCCTGCCTCAGCGTTTCACATACGCTTTTGGTGATTTCTCCATTTTATAGGACAGAAAACTAAGGCATAGAGAGGTCGTATGGGCTGCTCAATGTCGCACAACCACCAGCGGCAGAGCTCAGACCCGGCCCCAGGTTTCTCTGTCACCTGTACCTACAAATCTGGCCCGCTCGTGAGGACACCGTGTGCTGTTCTCCAGAGAGTCCTACAGGCCACATGAGATCAGGGAAGGGGGGTGGTTGGGGTTAAACACATCACCACACATTGGGTGGTGTCTCCAAGTGTGTCAACACAAGTTGTAGGCCTGTCTGCCTATGGCCGAGTGGCCAGCTATGTCCTATTTGCCCGTGCATGAGGGTATGAACACTGTGTGTGTGTGTTTTGTGGTTGTAAGAGTGGCCGGTCTTACACCTGAGTCCTTTACAGAGTTTCTGTCTCTCTTTGTACCCGCAGAGGTATATGCAGGTACCCACGTGCATATGTACATGGTCTGTGGGCCTTCGCATCTCGGAAACTGTGGGAGGGCTGGCTGGGCGTCCGTGCTTTTGAATGTATTGATGTGTGGTGTGTGTACTGGTGTGTTAATGTACAGCCATTTGTGAGTGCGTCTTCACAAGGGTGTGGCCATTTGTAAGGGTGCACACTTGTGTGAGGTCTTTGTGTCTCTGTACGGGCATCCACGCGTGTGTGTGTGTGTGTGCGTGTGTATGGCATGCGTATACAAATGTATCTGTCCGTGTTTTGTGACTGGTGTAAGAAGTATGGGCTGTACGGGTGTGTCTTTGGGTCTCTCCGCGGGTGTGTTATCCTCTGTGTGTCTGTCTCTGTGTTTGTATGTAGGAGCACATACGTATTTGTTTGATTTTCTGCCTACGTAAATGGAGTCGTGTGTGTGTGTGTGTGTGTGTGTGTGTGTGTGTGGTGTGCACTCCTGGGTGAACTCACCATCAGCAGCAGACAACGGACACACACTGAAATGCTCCCACAACAGCCCTGCGGGGCCCACCAGGTCTCCGCAGAACGCTGGGGTCAGGGGTCAGTGGGCTCCGAAGCATTCAGACAGGGTGACCTTAGGCCCCGACCGGCCCAATGCCCAGGGAGCCTCCCAGAAAATCCCCGACACCCACCGGCCCACCGCAGGGCAGAGGCTCTCTGAGGCACCCGGGGCGGAGCGTGGGTGCCTGCCTGCGTGGGTGCGGGTGCGTGTCCTGAGCCGGAGCTCCCTGCCAGCACCCTCCCCCGCGATCCCGCCCTGGCTCCTCCATCTGAGCTGAGAGAGTTAACCTAGCGGGCCAGGGCGGTCTGGGCTGGGGGCCGCCCCCTGGCCCCCCTCCAGCCCGGGCTCCAGTTACAGCTGCCGGTTGGGGAGGGTAGGGGTGGGGTGGGGCTGGGAGGGGAGACCGCTGAGGGCGGCGCAGGACCAGCTCTGGGCCAGGGGGTCCAAAGTGCTCACCCCCGGCACAGCCGGACGTTTGGGGGCCTTCTTTCAGCAGGGGACAGCCTGACTGGGGTGAGCGTCCCCTGCCCTCCCCCCCAGGCCTCACCCCTGGCCTGGCCACGCCACCTATTTTGGGAGCAGGAGTGGCCAGCCCGTGGCTTCCCAGGCAGGCCAGACCCAAGAGGAAGGGAATGTGGTTGGGGCGGCCGTGGGGTTCCCCAGGAGCCGAGTGTGGGTGCGACTCCCCCTCCTCTGCTGCTGTGTGTGCAGGCTGGTGTGGGTTTTGAACACTGATGTGTGTAGGTCGGGTGGCGTCACTTTTGGGGGGCACTGGAGGCTCAGATGAAGAGTATCGTTTTAGTGACTGTGTCTCCACCCCATGTCTTGCTCAAACCAGAGGTTTGGGGAGTAGGCGTTGTCTCCATTCCAGCCCCATTGCGCATGTGTGTGTGTCTGTGTGTCTGTGTCTGTGTGTCTGTGTGTGTCCCTGGCCCTGGCATCTGTCTTCCGTCTCTCAGCCCCGCTGCTCTGGGCCTCATGCCACTCGCCTGGTGGTGTCCGCCTGTGAGAGATGTCACCCAGAGGCAGGCGGAGGGGATGTTTATCCCTGTTCTCATCATTTCCAGAAGAGAAGGGGTTGGCCTTTCCCCCAGGGGCAGCCTGTAGCGATGTGGCAGCCGGGCCTCACCCGGCAGGGTTGTGCGTGACCCCCGAGTGGGGGAAGGAAGGCTGTTGCCATGGTGGCCTGTGTGAGGCAAATTCCTCCAGGGTGAAGTGGGAGATATTTATACCCGGGGTCAGGAGAGAGCCGGCCAGCGGCCGAGGCCAGGGGAGCGGGATATTACACGGACACAGCGAGGCCCTGTGTGTGGGCAGGTGGCCCTTGGGCATGTCTTGGGCTGCAGCGTCGCTCACCCCTCACCGCGTGCATCTGTCTCTCCACCTGGGTGGGGTGAGCCATCCTGCTCTTCCCACGGGGTAGGTGTGGGAACCTGGGGCCTGCTGTCGGGAGGCCCAGGCCTTGGGCGACCCCCGTGGGCTGTGTGTGTCTCACCCCTGCCCTCGCTGTGTGTCGTACCACCCCCACGGTGGTTTGTTTTGGGGACACCGTGTCCACATGAAGCAGTGGCCAAGCTGGATGATGGGTACTTTTGGAATTAAGCCCCTGGACTCTGATTTAACCCCTTGGGTTCAAGCCCCAATGGTGAGGGAGACGAGGGAACACATTTCTTGACCCTTGCTGCCTCCCAGGACGATGGCACCTCTCCACCACATCTTGGTTCTCTGTGTGGGTTTTCTCACCACGGCCACCGCAGGTGAGTCTAGGGCGGGTAGCCCACAACCCACCTCAGCCCCAAGGGAGGCCAGGGGAGGGGAAAGCCCTTCAAGAGAAACAACTTGGAGACTCCAACCTACACCCAGTCGGTTGGGGTACCAGGAAATTGGGGACTTTGCGTGGGTCCAAACACCAGCTAGTATTTGGGGCAGGGGAGCAGATGCAAGGTCAGGCAAAGGCGGATGGTGGGATGGAGGCCTCTAACCTCAAATGACAGAATCATTGACAACAGGGAATAAGACAGGAAGCGGGGGCAGTTAGGAGCCCCCCGCCCCACCCAGCACAGTGCAGATGAGGCGGCTAAGGCCCAGGGAGGGTGGGCAGCCTGCTCAGGGCCCAGCGGTCCGCAGACTCTCAGCCCAAGGGAGTAAAGCCCCCAGAGGGTCTCTTTACGCCCTTCCCTGTGCAGAGTCCCAGGAAGCAGCCAACCTCTGACTTCCTTCTCTTTCCAGAAGCGCCACAGGAACACGACCCGTTCACCTACGGTGAGGGAGGGAGAGGCATCTACTGGGAAGCCACTGGGGAGCCGGGAGGGCGGATGGCCTAGGTGTGCCCGTCCTGTCCTCATTACCTCTTCTCCTTGTCCACCTGTCTCTCCGGCTCGGTGTTTGTATCTCGGTCACTCTCCTGTCTCTCGTGTCTCTCAGAGATCTGGCTCTCTGACTCCCTGTTTTGATCTGCCCTTGTCTGTGTCTCTGTGTGTCTGCCTACTTGGTCCCTCTCTGAGTCTCTTTCTCCTGTCACCTCTGCGTACTTCATGGCTCATCCTCTGCTGTGCCTCCCTCTCTCCCCTCTGCGGTCCCCTCACTCTCTCCACCATCCTCCTCTACTTCCTTGTTTCCTGCCTCCTCCCCGCCTGCCCTGCCCACCTCCTCCCTCTCCTTCGCACCCCGCTTGATCTCTCTCCCTGATCCCGCTCCCACTTCCTCCTCTCACCGTTCTCCTCTCCCCTCCCGGATCCTCCCGGGTCCTCCTCGCCCCCTCCTCCCCATTCTGTCCCCTCTCCTCCCCTTCCTCCTCCCCTCCCTGCCCTCACCCTCCTCCCTGCCGCCCACAGACTACCAATCCCTGCGGATCGGAGGCCTCATCATCGCCGGGATCCTCTTCATCCTCGGTATCCTCATCATCCTGAGTGAGTACCCCCATCCCCTGCCTCCAGCCCCCCGGGTGCTGTGGTGTGCGTCCCCTCCTTGCCGCGGGTCTCCGCCCCGCCCCGCCCCGCCGCCCCAGCCCCGCCGCCTTAGCCCCGCCCACGTCCCGCCCCTGCCGCCTCGCCCCACCCCTGCCGCCCCGCCCTAGCCCCGCCCCTCCGCCCCGTCCCGCCCCTGCCTCCCCACCCTAGCCCCCGCCCACGCCCCTGCCGCCCCGCCCTAGCCCCGCCCATCCGCCTGGCCCCGCCCTAGCCCCGCCCATCCGCCCCGTCCCGCCCCTGCCTCCCCACCCTAGCCCCGCCCTGCCGCCCGCCCTAGCCCGCCCTCCGCCCCGCCCCTGCCGCCCCGCCTCCGCCTAGCCCCCGACCCGCCCCCTGCCGCCCCTCCCTAGCCCCGCCCCTCCGCCCCGCCCCCTGCCGCCCCGCCCTAGCCCCGCCCATCCGCCTAGCCCCCGCCCACGCCCCCTGCCGCCCGCCCTAGCCCGCCCATCCCGCTAGCCCCCGCCCACGCCCCCTGCCACCCCCGCCCTAGCCCCGCCCCTCCGCCTCGCCCCGCCCACGCCCCTCCGCCCCGCCCTAGCCCCGCCCCTCCGCCCCGCCCCGCCCACGCCCCCTGCCGCGCCGCCCACTCCGCGCCGCCCCCGCCCTAGCCCTGCCCTCGCCCGCCCCTTCGCCCCGCCCCTATCCCTGCGGCTCCGCCCCTCCCCAGCCCCAGGCGGCTCACCAGCGCCGCTTGGTGCCCGCCGGGAGCTGAATCCCGGCCTCCTCCTACCCCCACCCGCAGGCAGAAGGTGCCGGTGCAAATTCAACCAGCAGCAGAGGTAAGAGGCCCCTCCGGGCTCTCACTCACCTACTTTCGCTCTAGAGGGGCGCTGCGGGGGTGAGGCAGGGCATCCACCAGACCCGCAGCCGGAGCCCTTTCCGCAAAAATGTATTAAGCCCCTACTATGTGTGCCAAGCCCCAGGCCAAGCCCTGGGGACCAGTGAATAAATAAACTGCCCTCCCTGCCTGGCTGAGCTCCCGGCCCAGTGGGGGCGGCGGCCGTGGGCTCCAACAGCCCCACAAATATAAAATCACAAAGCGTGCTAAGTGCTGTGAAAGAGCCACGGCGAAATGAGATCACCGCGCTTGGCGGCCCAGTTTAGCTCAGAGTCCTGTTCCTAGCTCTTTGATTCATCTTTAAATAAAAATTTAAAGCAGCGTATGAATACCTTCTCCATGTTAAAACAGTCATGGATGTCATTTTAAATAATAGCTAATGTTTAGCGCCACGTGCCGGATACCGTTTTACTGCCTTCTCTACTCCCCACAGCCCTAGTACGGGGTAGGTGCTGTTATTAACCTCATTTTGCTGGTGAGGAAACCGGCGCACAGGGAGGCGAAGCCACTTGCCCAAGATCTCTCAACGAGGAGATGAGGGTTCTGGGTTTTTCTAACCTAGGCTGTCGCCAGGCCGGCCGCGCTCAGGCCCTTCGGCCGCCCCTCCCCCACCAACTTCCAGCCTCTTCCCCTGCGCTCCGGGAGGCACTGGGAGCAGCACCCCCTGGCACACGTTTAAGCCGCTCCTGGGTGCGCCCGATTTTCTGGCGGCCCCCGAGCCTGCTCCTCGCCCATCTCCAGCCCTCAGCGCAGGGGACTGTGAAGTGAGGGCTGCCCTGGCGGAGGGAGGGGTCCTGGGGGCGGCTGCCTCTCTCCGTTTTCATCCCCAATTCCTTCTGCCAGGACTGGGGAACCTGATGAAGAGGAGGGAACTTTCCGCAGCTCCATCCGCCGTGAGTCTGGGGAGATTTCGAGTGTTTTGGGGCGGGGGTGGGGGCGGGTTCCAAGAACCCCTTTCCTGGCCCTCCCGGGGTGCGAGGTGGGAGGGGCTGGCTTTGAAACCCGAGGTCCCCGAGTCCCCCTGCTGCTTCCCGCTCCGCAGGAGCTAGGGTGCCCCTCCCGACGCCCGGACTCTCCGTGTTCCCCCTCAGGTCTGTCCACCCGCAGGCGGTAGAGACACCTGGCGCGATGGAACCCAGCCAGGTCCTGCAGCTCGGGCTAGGCTGGGGGGCGGGGGGAGGAGAAGGGGGCGAAGGGTGGGCTGGGATGGCCGGGGGGCTCTCTTGCCTCTCACCTTTGTCACCCCCACAGGATTCCCCTGGCGCCTGATGCCTCCCACCCACACCTGTGCGCCCACCGCCACCTGGACTGCCCTCTTCCCCAGCCCTGCCCCCGCAGGCTCCTCTCTGCCGCCCAGACTTCAATAAAACGTGCTTTTCTCTCTTGACGGCGCTTTGTGGATCTGTCAGTCCCTCTGCGCGGAAGCCCGGGCGCCCCCTTGGCCCCGGCAGGGGGCGCCCCCACCCTTGGGGAAGGGGCGGGGACGTCGGCAGTGGGCGGGGGCGGGGGCGGGGGTGGCCGGGACGGGGGCGGGCTCTCCGGGCCCCCATTGGCTACGGCCCCCCCCACACGAGGGCTCCCCCCATCTCCCCCCGACATCAGTCCGTCCCGCTTCCAGCTGCTGCAGCCGCGCCTTCACCGCCTCGGCCTCCAGCCGCCCCCTGCTCCGGCCCGGCATGGCGACCCCGACCCAGGCCCCCACAAAGGGTGAGCGTCGCCTGGGGAGAGGGCGCGCGGGTGGGCAGGGAGGCTCCGGGATCTTAGAGCTTAGGGGAGAGGATCGAGGGGGATGCCAGTACGGAAAAGGGAGGGGAATGGGGAAGGGGATGTCCGTTGTTCCACGGGCGGCGGCCCCTGCAGTGCACCCCTTGGCGCCCCTCCAGGCCTCTGGGACACCCCCTCCCGGCGGTGTCGTTCCCGTGCGGGACCCCAGGTCGGAGAGCGGCAGTCCCGGGAGAAGGGATGCGCGGACCGGTAGCTATGGCAACCGGGCGGCTGGTCCTGCACGGCGGCGGTAGTGGACGCGGAGAGCCGGGCTTCGGGCTTCGAGGGTGGGAACGGGGGGCTCGGCCACCGCAGAGGCTCTTGCAAATCTCAGGGTCTCCGAGGTGGGCGGGGGGGTGCATCCCTCTCCTTCCCAGCGCTGGCTCCTGTGGTGGGTGTCTCCAGAAATCCCTGACAGGCAGGTTCCGCGGGAAGGAGGGAGAAGGATGGAAAGACAGGGGAGGGGAGAGCGCCGGAGGAAGTGAGAGAGAGATGGAAAGAGACAGAAGAGAGAGGGAGACGGAAAGGAATGTGAAAATTGTCTGAGAGCCTGAAAGAGAGAGCGAGCAAGGGTGACAGGCGACCCAGAGTCCGAGACTCAGAGGGAGAGGACAGATACGGGGCTGGAAGAGATTGGGAGTGACGGGAAGGCAGAGAGCAAGAGAAAGAGATGCAGAGAAAGAGAGAAAATCAGAGACAGAGGCACAGAGAAAGGCATCGAGGAGGAGGAGAGAGAGAAGGACCCACAGCGCGGGAGACAGACAGAAGGAGGAGCAGCATGGGGTGGGGCCGAGCCACTGCAGTGAGCCCCCTGGGCAGGAATGGGTGGCGGGACCCTCCTTCCCAGCCCACATGCAGGGGTGTCGTCTGGTCCAGGAGGGTGCACTCGGCTGTGCACACAGATGTCCCTCCTTCACCCCCGGCTAGCCACACAGCGATTTACATTTCACACCGTTAACCCAGTTATTCACCCACTTAAACCCCCACTGCCCCCCTGACAGCCCCGCTCTTGAGCCTGCCTCTGCGGAGGAACAAGGGGAAGGATGCTCTAGTAGGGGTAGGGGTGGGGGTGGGGTTTCCAGCGCTGAGAGCAGGGCCAGAGGGGATAGGCCAGTGGTGCTGAGGAGCCCCTGGTGGTGAAGGGAACCCCAGTTCCACTCGGATCTCTCCTTCCCTGCCCCCCTTCCCGGCAGGCAGGGGCTGCTGCACTGAGCCATATCTGCAGAATTTGAAGCAGGGCGGGGGGGGGGGGCTGCAGAGGCTGGAAGCCACCCTAGGGAGAGGGGGCAGGGCTGAGCCAGCGGGCCTGGCGGGAGCCCAGGGCTTCTTTTCGCAGAGATGGTGGTTAACAGGATCGATGGCAGCAGACGGGCAGAGGTGGGAGGACAGACGCCTCAGCCCCACCCCCACCCCCACCTTTTCCCCAGTCATAGCACAAGAGGGGATCGCAGGTCTTGGGAAACCCCGGGGGGGAGGTGTGGGGGGGTGAAGAAGAGCATGTTGTGTATTGCACCACTTAAATTGATTAATGGATTATTGGGGGGGAGCATGGGGGAGGGAGCTGAGGGCTCTCCCACCGTGTCAGAGATCAGGGGGCAAGCAGAAAGGGGATGCAGAGGCACAGCTGGGCTTGGGTCCCCATCCTTGAGAAGGACCCTGGGTTTGGCCAGAAGCTAGCCCTGCAGGGACAATGGGAGCTACAAAGGGAGCAGAGGGAGTCAAGATTGGCCCTAGAGTTAGAGACCTAACCCTCAGGACCCCACCCAGCCTGGGGGTGCCCAGACCCATCACCTCTCTTCACCTCTTAAGATGCCCCAGTTGCCATAGCAACCACCTCCTTCCTGATGTCTCCCTGGCAACTAGCCAGGAGTGGTGCACATTTCTCCTCCTGCCTCCTGGCTCCACCCTTAGCCCAGCCTCGCCCTGAGGAACCAGATTGCTGGGGCAGCAGGGACCAGAAGAGGGACTTCTGCATAGAGCACGGGGCACCCAGGGTGGCACCAAAGAGGATTCTGAAGCAGGTGCTCATCCAGTGGGCTTCTGACGGTTAAGGAGGGCAGGGTGTTTGGAAACACAGGAGACAAATCAAGATAATCCGTCCACTCCACCTCTGATGCAGCTTCCAAAGCCTAGCAGGGGCTCTCATTCATTCATTCATTCATTCATTCATTCATTTACTCGCTCACTCATTTATTCATTTTTTCTTTCATTCATCCTAGAAAACTTCCCTGAAAGATTTTTATAAATGCCACGATTAATGGCAGAGGAGTCAAACAAATCTACTCCCCATCTGGTGGAGGGGGGGAGCTAAGATAGCACATACGACTCTAAAATAACGTTTCCCCATCTTGACACTTTCGAGGACCACCTCCACAGTTTTTGGCCTATCCAGATGTTCCCCACACTCATACTTAGTATTTTTCCTTTCAAGGATTCGCTTTAAAAAAAAAACCGTAATTAGCTTCATTTGGTATCACCATCACACATGGAAAATTGGGACTTTTTTTTTTGTCTTAAAGGCAAGTGTAAACATCTTAAACAGTGTCACCTCAGGGGCTTGTGACAACCAAGGTAGAACTCTCACTTACACGATATGCCCATCACAGGTCAGCTGGGGGTCCCTACTCACCAGAGAAAGCTTCATGTCACCGGGCCAATGGCCACAGGGAGCTCTGCTAAGAGCGCTTAAATGTCCAGCCTGGAAGAGATGGGACACCTGGGCTCACAGTTCAGTGGCCAGAGTTAGTCACGTGGCCTCCCCCAGTCTCAAGGCAGTTGCGATCCTCCCCGGATCCTGGAAGAGAGCACTGATGCCGGTGCCTGGCATGGCCCTGACATTCCTGGCCCCCCTCGCCTGGTGGGGCACACTGTGCCGAATTCTGCTCTAGCCAAGAAAGAACATACTGAGAGCTCTCAGGAATTAGGGAGCCGCCAGGATGGGCTTCTCGAATGGGAATGAGTTCTCCTGAAGGGGGATATGGTTTGGAACAGGGAGGTGGGTGAGGGGGAGAGATAAATACCCCCCCACACACGTGCATTTTATCTACACAGTAACATTTCTGAAATCGGGGTGAGTCCTCTAATGGATGGGTATGTTTTGGATGGTAGAGTTACATACATATTCACACACACACACACCCAGAAAGCTATTATGAAATCAATTTTGAATCTTAAAATTGGTGATGGCTTAGAAATAAGTCATCAAGTATATATCCTATGTAGTATAATACAGGGTATATTATAGGACAGCTTCCCTGCATAGGATTTGGTGGCAGGAGCGAGTGGATGAGAATAGTAGGGACAGCGTCTGAGTTTTTTGGAGCTGTCAGATGACTGAGGAGTTTTACGGAGTATTTGGGGGAAGCTGGTCTACTCAGCGGTTTACCAGTGGGATTGGAGTCTGTTAACCCAGCATCATATGCAAATGGGAGTGTGTATGTGTTTTTCAGGAAATGAGTCCATAGCTTGCCTCAGATTTCCACAGGGGACTAGGACCAAGACTGCCATGTACAGTTTGGTAGGTTGTGCACTGAACAAGGGAAGGTACTGACTAATGGTGTGAGTAGGGGGCTGGAATCCATCCTATGCTCCACTCTTCAAGCCTTGTGTCCTGCCATGCATGAAGCTGTATCATTCAGATCAAGGGGCATCTTTATCTGATTTCTACCCAGAAACCTTGGACCAGTGGCCCCATCTGGAGCCTCAGAAATGTTAAGAAACCCAGTGTTGAAATATTTTTTCCCCTCTCTCTCTTTTCCTGCCTTCCTTCCCACAGTTCCTCAGGAGCCTGACCCATTTTACTATGGTGAGTGGCAGATTCTGATGAGGGTACCCTGGGGCTGGATAAAGGGGTGGTTGCAGGTCCTCACAGGTAATTGCTGAAGCGGCTTCAGCCCCCGCAACATGATACCTGCTGGGCCACTGGCCATGTGACCATGCGGGTTTGGTTTACACCAGCTGGGCTCAGAGGGCAAAACCAGATTTTGAGGGGTAACCTCTCTGGACCTCCTTCAGGCTTCACCAGGACTCTGGGATCGTACGTGGTGGTCATCAGAGAGGCATACAGCTCGGAGGCCAGGCTGCCCGGGTTTGAATCCTGGCTCATCTCCTTGCTAGCAGCGGTGTGGCCTTGAGCAGGCAACTTTTCCTCTCTGGGCTCTTCTGTAAATAAGGGATAGTATTAGTTCTTACCTGTGAGGATTGTGGGAAAGATTTACTTGAGTGATGCCGTTAAATCACCCCCATGGCATGGAAGCTTGAAAAAGTTACCCCCAGGTCTGGCAGACCTGGCCCTGGCTCCCTCTCTAAACACCCCTCTACCTTTGCTCACTCATTCTGTTCCTCCAGTACGCCAAATTCTTTCCCACCTCAGGGCCTTTGCACGTGCTGTATCCTCTGCCAGGAATACTCCTCATCTAGCTCTCCAAACAGCTGACTAAGGCTCCTTTTCCTTCTTCAGGGCTCAGATCAAATATTGACTGTTCTGCTAGGAGAGGCTCTTCCTGACTCTCTGCCAACAGGAGCCACAGATACATCTAGCCATAGTCACATGGCCCTGATGTTTCATTTTATTTTGTTGAAGCCTTTATCACACTATGAAAGTCAATTCCCTGAGGCAGAGGCCTGGACAACTGCTGGTACAGAGGGGGTGCTCTATACATTCATATTCCAATAAATGCAATCAACCCTTGAACAATGTGGGGATTAAGGGGTGCCGACCCCCCATGCGGTTGAAAATCCACATATAACTCTTGACTCCCCCAAAACTTAACTACTCATGGCCTACTGTTGATTAGAAGCCTTACAGAAGATATAGTCGATTAACACACATTTTGTATGTTATGTGTATTATATACTGTATTCTGACAACCCAGGGAACTAGAGGAAAAATGTTATTAAGAAAATTAGAAGGAAGAGGGGCGCCTGGCTGGCTCGGTCAGTAGAGCATGTGATTCTGGATCTCGGGGTTGTGAGTTCAAGCCCCAGGTTGGGTGTAGAGCTTACTAAAAAATAAAAATAAAAATAATTTCATAAGGCAGAGAAAATACATTTACAGTGCTGTACAATATTTATTGAAAAATCTGCATATAAGGGGACCTGTACGTTGTTCAAGGGTCAACTGTATTTCCTGTGGCATATTGGACAAGAATGCTTCTTATAAAGGAAGATAAGGAAAGAATGGGATTACAAAGTATTGAGGAGAGGATGGGAAATTCTAAATAGACAAGGTTTCAGAGAAGTTTTCACCGACATTTGAATAAAGCCCAGAAATTGGTAAGGAAGAAATACTGGGGGAGAGAGCTTTTTAGGTAGAGGGAACAGCAGATGCAAAGGCCCTGAGGTAGGACCATACTTAATCTGTTCCAGGAGAGGCAGAAAGACCAGATTGCCTGGGGCAGGAGACTGAGGAAGCAAGCGGGGTGGGGTGAGGTCTGAGAAGGAACAGGGACCAGGTGATGCAGGACTAGGTGGGCTATGGTGAGGATTTTTTGGCTTTTCCTTGGAATGCAATGGAAGCCAGGGCAGGGTGGGGCGCTCTGAGCTCAGGGACCCCATCTGACTTAGGTGTTGGCAGGATCCCTGAGACTGGGGTGTGGGGAGACCACAGAGTGGCTTGCTTGCTGCGATGGTTCAGACAGGTGACAGTGGTGGACAGGACCGGGGAGGAGGCCGTGAAAGGAGGTGAGATGTATGTGTCTGCGATACATGACGTAGAGCACGGTTTTCTGTATGTACAAGGCATCTAGAGGAGGGGGGAGGGTAAAGAGGTCCAGGAGCTCCCAAGCTCCTGCTGTCCATCCTCACATTGGGGGGGGGGGCAGCGCAGCCCGCAGCATCCCTGGACTCTGCGCCCCTGGCCGAGTCAAGGCTCCAGGGAGGGCTGCGTACTACCCACGTTGATGCTCCCCCTTATCTCCCCCAGACTATGACACTGTACAGACTGTGGGCATGACTCTGGCCACCATATTGTTCCTGCTGGGCATTCTCATCATCATCAGTAAGTGTGACCCTTTCCTGGGCTCCAAAGCACCTCACAGAGGGCCGCTTCGGGGGCCCTGGGCGCCTACAGCTTCCCCGCCGGCCTTTGTCCAGCCCCTCATGCCCTGTCTCGTTGTGTCTGTCTCCTAACAGGCAAGAAGGTGAAGTGCAGGAAGGCGGACTCCAGGTCTGAGAGGTCTGGCAGCAGAGGGGAGAGAGAGGAGAGGGGTGGGGTAGCCCGGGGTGCAGGGGTGCTTGCACAACATCTAACGCAAAGCCTGCGGCTATTGGATTTCTTGATGCTTTTCTCTCGGTCTTTGCTTCCACAGCCCAACATGCAAATCCTGTAAGTCGGAGCTTCCCTCCTCAGGTGAGGGTGAGGGAGGCTGTGGTCCTGGGAGGAGGGGAGGTGGGGGCAGGAAGGGCAAGGGGAGCTGCGCTGGATGTCCCTGCGGACCCGCCCTCGCCAGGCCGTCGGTAGGAGAGCTTAAACCATGGCGAGTCCCTGGGATGTGGGGACGGTGCTCAAGGGTCCACAGAAGCTTCCCAGAGATGAGTGTGGAAGCGGGGGGGGGGGGGGGGGGGGGGGGGGAGGGGGGGCTGATGCTCCAGGGGAGGGAGCCACAAGTCTGCGACCAGAGGGGCCACAGTCCCAGGGGCACAGAGCAGGTGCTAGGGGAGGCGGGAAGAGGGGACGTTTTCCAGACTTTACTGTTCAGGTGGGAAGAATGAGGATGAAATGACCTAGAAAAAGGAAGGAGGGGGGCACCTGGCTGGCTCCGTGGGTGGAGCTTGCGACCCTTGATCTCAGGGCTGGGAGTTCGAGCCCCACGTGGGGGTAGAGATGACTTAAAAAGAGAAAAAAGAAAGAAAAAGGAAGGAGGGGAGGAAAGAGAAGGGGAAGGAGAGAGGGGGCGGGGGGATGGAGGGAAGTGTTTTTGAATAATTGTAGCAAAATAACAAGAGGAGAAATGCATAGAATACAGATTTTCAAAGCTGATTTTGGAAAAGAGAGAATGCGGGGATGTAAGGAGCGTGGGGATGAAAGTACAGGAAAAGCAGAAAGAGTGAAGAGGATGGAGGGTGTGTGAGGGGTGGAGGTGTGTAGGGGGTGGAGGGTGGAGAGGGAGGATAGGAGAGGAAGGGGATGAAAGTGTTGGGGGGAGGCCACAGAGGGGGTGGAGGGGTGGGGGGTGAAAGGGTGGAGGGTATGGAGGGGGTGGGGTGGGTGATGGAAGGAGAAGGGGTGTAAGAGTGTGAGGGGGTGAGGGGTGTAGGAATGTGAGGGGGTAGAACTGTGGAGGGGATTGGAGTGTGAAGGGGTGAGGGGGTGGAGGGTATGGAAGGGGTGGGGTGGGGGTGGAGGGATAAAGGGTGTAAAAGTGTGAGGGGGTGAGGGGTGGGGGGCGTAAGGGGGTGGAGGGTGTGGAGCAAGTGGGGTAGGGGTGTGGAGGGGTGAGGGGTGTGGGAGTGTGAGTGGGTGAGTGGGTGAGGGGTGGGGGAGCATGAGGGGGTGGGGGTGAAGGGTGTTGGAGTGTGAAAGGGTGAGTGGTGTGGGGCATCAGGGGGTGGAGGGTGTGGAGGGAGTGGGTTGGGGGTGTGGAGGGGTGAGGGGTGTGGGAGTGTGAGGGGTGGGGGTGTGGAGGGGTGGGGTGGGGAGAGGGGGTGTAGGTGGGTGGAAGGGGTGAAGGAAGATGGGCAGAGGTTAGGCTGTAGGAGGGAATAAGCAGGATTGAGACTCCTTGGGGTGTTAATTCAAATTCTGTAAAAATATCTTGACCTGTTTTTAGTGGAGCCGCATCCTTTTGGGGACAGGAAACATCAGAAAGGGGAGTCTCCCTGCCTCTCCTAAAGCTCTTAGGGCTAAAAAGTGGGCCTTGGGGTACTCAGTGCTGGGGGATTTGGTGTGGAATTTCATGAGTTTTGTTTCCTTTTGTTTTTGTGAGATTTAAAACCCCTGGTGGGGGTGCGCGGGTGACTTTGCGGGTGGGGGTGGGGGGGTGGCCCTGCTCCCGGGGCAAAAGCACAGGACTGGGACCCACTCAGCCGAGTGATGGTCCCAGGTGGGTGAGAGACAGAGGAATTCCGCCTGCGTCCACGTGTTGGGGAGACAGGGTGTGTGACTGGGATGGGAGGGTCAGAGGAGGTTGGGGACGTGGGAGGAGATGGAGCCCCCCCTTTCTGGCACCAGGGGGACATCCCAGAAAGGCTCAGCCTGGCCCAGGGGTCTCTAGCCTCAAGTGTGTTCCCTTCTGTGACAGTGTCCCCTGGGGCAGGACGAAAGCCACCCGGGGGTCCCTAGTTCCCCAGTGTTAGCTCAAGGGTGACAGTCCCTGGGGGTCTGGCTCCCATGGGAGGCTGGGGGTCCCAGTGGCTGTGGGAGGGGGTTGCTTGCTCAGGTGCAGCAGGTGGGTGACCACAGCTCTGATGCTCCCCTCTCTCTGTCTCTGTGCCACCCCCCCCCCCCAGCCCCTGGAGGTGGCGGCGTGTAAGACCAGCCCTGGGCACCTCCACTGCTGTCCCTGCCTGAGTGCGGAAGCCCGAGGACCGGGTGGAGGCGGTGGGGACCCCAGCCTTGCGCCGGGGAGCGCTCCCCCGAATGAGCCGCCCCACCCACCCGAGGCTGGTGCCGCTGCACCCTGCTGCCCCTCCCCAGGCCTTGGCAATGACGACCCCCCAAAGAGCCCGTGTGCATCCCGGATCCGGGGACTCAGGCCTCCAGCTCCTGGGGTCCGGGAGCCCAGCCCCAGCCCCCCAGGATCCCCACGTACTGCTCCCCGGCACCTCCCTGTCTCCCCTCCGAAGAAGATCGGTTGCCCTGCACCCTTGGAGTCTGTCTTGAGCTTAATAAATGTGCATTTGGTTTTTTCCCCTGTTCTGTCTGTAAGTTCTCATCTGTGGGGACCAAACGGGGGGAGAGGACAAAACTGAACCCTGCGGGAGCTCTGTCCCACGCCCACACTTGCCCCCTCCTCCTCCCTCGCCTCCCCCAGCGCCCCAGGGCCCCGTCACCTCTCAGAGACCCGGGGGCCTCCCCTCCCCTGCCCCTCCCCTGCCCCTCCCCTGCCCGACGTCCCCTCCCCAGTTGCCCCTTCCCGGCTCGTCTCTCCCCCGGCGCCCCCTCCCCAAGGAGCCCCACCCACGGGACCTGCCCGCTCGTCCCCACCCTCCCTCCCCCAGCGCTGGGCGGAGGCCGCCGCCGGCTCTCACCCCTGCCCCCCGTCGCCCTCCGCGTCTCCCCCTCCTGCTCCCACCGCGGGCTCCGAAGCCAGGAAACCCGAGAGGAAATGACTGAGCCCGTCTCGGTCCCCGCCCGCCAGCGCTCCCCTGGCCACACCCTCCGCCCGGCCGCCGCCGCCGCCGCCGCCGCCCTCTGCCCACGAGGCTGCCGGCTCGGGACCCCCAGCTCGGACGTGAGTCTCCTGCGCTCCGCCCGCGCCGCCTCCCCTCTGCCCGGGGCCGGGCTCAGGTGCCGGGGGACCGCGCTCGTCGGGCGGCCGCCCCCACCCTGCGCACGTCCCGCGCCTGCCGGGGCGCCCCGGGGGCTGCGGCTCCTCGGCCCCCCGCCGCCTCCCCGCCCCGCGGCCCCTGGCCCGGCCCGGAGGTGCCCCGCATCCCGCTCCGTCCCGTCCCGCTCCGGCGGCGACAGGCCCCTCGCACCAGCTCACTTTTTCCTCTGAGATCGGGAGCACATTACTCATTCTTCCTCTTTCCCCTCCTTGCTGACTCCTGGGCCCTGGGGACAGCCCCAGAGGGAGGCACCAGCCCCCCAGCCCTCCTGGGCCCCGCGGGGTCAGTCTGGGGAGGGGGAGCTCTTCTGGGCCCTGCGCGGTGGCTGCTCCTGGAAGCCCAGATTGCTCGATGCTTCTTGTTTTCTTTGGGGACCTGTGGATGGAAGCAGGGGGTGGGCGCCGGGGCCCTCCACTCCTAAAACCCTCCGCCCGCCCTGGAGACCAGCTGTCCGCCCTGGCAGGGGCCCCTTGAAGCCAGGGGTGCTCGCCTGGGGGTAAAGAAGGGGCTGCAGGATCCCACCGGGCTGGGGGGCCGGTGGGAGGGGTGGCGGTGCAGCCCTGGGCCTGCCTCAGTGACGTCATGGCTGACCCCAGCTCCTGCTCACCCCATAGATGTCGCTCTCTGGTCACCTGTGTCTCCTCACCATCGTTGGCCTGATTCTCCCCTCCAGAGGTAAGGCCGAGCTCTTGCCCCCCTCCGCCCCAGAGTCCCCCACCTGGAGGGCACTGGCGCCGCCGGCACCTGGTGAATTGGGCTGCCCTGCCCTGCATCTTCACCCTCCTACTGAGCCAGCACCAGGAAGTGAGGTGTCGGTGAGGGGCCCAGGGTTACACCCTCTTTGGGCACCTCGCACCTGGGTGGCCGCTTCCAATGAGTCTGGCCAGAGCCTGTCCTGCTGAGCATCCTCCATTTCACCTCCAAGAAGAACCCACTGAGTTTGATTTGGCGGGGACATTGGTGTCAGTTTTCTACTGAGCAGCCAGGAACCCCGGGCGCCCATCAAAGCAGCTGCCTGGATACGGGGTGATGCACGATTAGGCAAGGGAGGCCAGCTGGGGCACGCCCAAGAGTTGAGGGTGTCTCACTCTTGGCCTAGGAAGCGTTTCTCGAAGGCAGGACCAGGGTGGGCATTTGCAGGGGCTTCCTACCTGGCAGGTGCTGCATGTGTGAACTCATGTCGACTTCCACTCGGTTATACGGACTGTCGTGCCCATTTTATGGATGAGGGTACTGAGGCTCTGCAAAGGGCAGTGCCCTGTGCCGGAGGCTAGTGAGTGGCGAGGCGGGGAGACGACCGCCCCTGGAACCAGGGCCCCTGGAACCAGGGCCTACCCTCCACTGAAGCCGCCCCCGTTGGCCTTTGATAAAATGGTTTTCATGTGTTCTTTCAGCCAGCCACCAAGTAGTCACAGACCAGGGGGAGGGCCCCATGAGTCTTTTGGCTTTTATTAGGAGCAAGGAGGGGGGGTGGGAGCCAGCAGGGCCTTGCCCTGACCCAGGGTCCACAGGCTCCCTCTGGCTGTTGACGGGGAGCAGACTGCAGGGGGCAGGGGTGAGGCCAGGGAGCCCTGGGAGGGGGTCCAGGCCAGAGAGGAGGGGGCGGGCAGTGGCTGTAACCGACTGCGACTGCGTATCCAGGGGTGGGGGAGATGCTTCCCTCTGGCGGGTCCTTTCGCCCTCCCTACAGCCCCGAGTAGATCAGGTGTCCCCACAGGTGAGACAGGTGAGACAGCTGAAGCGCAGAGAGAGGACTTCATCTGCTCCAGGTCACGGAGCGAGGAAGTTGCTGGGAGGAGAATTTGAGACCAGGGCCCCGGCCCGACTTCAGGCCCTGGGCTCGCTGGGCTAGATCGCGCCTCCCATCCCACAAGGACGGGCAGGCAGACGGGCTAGGGTTCGGGTCCTGGCCGCAGGGGTTTCTTAAAACACCTCCAGGACCTCGGATGGATACCCCCCCTTCAAATGTCCACCCGCTGCTCTACCAGGTGTCCCGAGTTACAGCCCACAGCTTCCGAAGGGAGGGCAGGGTGGGGGTGAGAGAAGGGGCACCAGAGGCTCCTCTCTGACTCCTCGCCCTTGATTTCTCAGGACAGATATTGAAGGAGGCCACGGCCATTTCTCCAGCGGATCTAACCAGTGTGAACGTTAATGCCTTGACCCCACCAGTCCCAGGTAAGGAAAGAGGGATGGATCTGTCAAGATCCTGTCACTGCAAATCACAACAGCCACAAAAATCTCAAGCTCGGACTGCTTGGGAATTTGGGGTTTGTGCAACTGGAAAGTCTGGTGATAGACCTTCAGGCACGGCTTGGTCTAGGTGCTCAGAGGATGCTCTCAGGAGCCTGTCGCTGCCTCTCGGCTCTATTTCTCCTGTGTTGGCTTCATTCTCAAGCGGGATTTTCCTTTTACGGGGCCAGGATGGCCCCTAGAGACCTGAGGCTTCCGTCCTACCTGCTAAGAAGCTAGAGGAAAGGGCACTCCCCCTAGTCCCAATCCAGCAAACATCCCGTGACTGAGTGTCCCTGCCCAGGCTCAGGTGACATGTCCCACCATGAGGTGATCGTTGTGGCCACAGGCCAAAGCCGGTCGGCCAGACCCGGGTCTCAGGTTCAACCTCCACCAAGGCTGGTGCCAGCCTCAGTGCATGAGTGGACACAGAGCCAGGGAAGGGTGGTTCATAAAGAAAGTTCCAGGGGCTCCTCCCAGAGGCGGATGGGTTCTGAGTAGGGGAGAGTGCCTCTGCGGGACGGGATGGCTGAGGCAGGGGAGGTCTGAGGCGCGGGCAGGGCCGTTGGGCTGTTAGCGAATGACTCGGTTAACGAAGTCATTTCGATGATGTCAAAACTGAGTTGTTTCTCCATCCACGGACCTTCTCCACATCTTGTCTCTCTCTCCTCCCCCTGTTCGCGGACTCCAGACACAGTCCATCGGGACCCCCAGTCCACACCTCGGATGGGCCTGCAGACTGGTGGTGAGCGGGGCAGGGGAGGTGGGCGGGGGCGGCGTGGGCCCAGGACAGACACTGCTCCCCCTCTTCCCCCAACACTCTGGGTCCTTAGTTACTCATTTCAGTTCCCCAGGTCTGAATCCTCCGGTTTACTTTGTGGTGGGATAGCCAGCCGCCCACATCCACGTCTTTCAAAACAAATCTTCCAAAAGCATGAAAAATAATACGCATATAGAAAAGTACCCCTAAACCCCCCCCATAAATGTACAACTTCAGAGAAAACCCTAACCTGAACCGCCGTGTAACCAGCACCCAGCTCACAGCACATATATGGAGCTTTACAACCCCGCCATGTGCCGAGGCCATTCTTGCCTTCCTTGCATCTCTGCATCGTTTCCCCTTTTTGAGTGTTCAGACCACTTTTGAACTCTTTCTTGCAGTATAACGGAATTCAAAAAAGGGCTCCCCGATTTTCTCCGTCAATATTTAACGATACAGCCGTCTAGAAACACGTTCTGCTTGGAAGTAATAAAATTCATATAGGCGAGATGAAATCCCTTGCTGCGTTCCCCACTCTGGTCTCTAAGAGGCCCCAACTGCGAGCAACGGATTGGGGGGGCCCCCCAGTGGTGCTGTGCCACCTGGATATTGCGGGCAGAAACTATGCTGGCCGGCGGTATGTGTTTGTGAGCCGGTCATTTGCAAAATGATTGCTGTCCTGCAACTTTCTCCACCCGCCCCGTGCAAGGGTATGTTGGGGGGCTCCTTCCAGTTCCCATGTAACACTGATCGCGTCCCGTGTGCTGGTGTGCGGGGGCCCGTGCGTGGGGGTGAAACCATGCCCAGCTCCAGAACATCTTGGTCTCCTCTGCTGCACCTGTTGCCACAATAAGCAACCTCGCTCCCCGCTCCCTGAGCAAATGCCTCTAAGCACTTCTTGTACCTGGGCCGCGGTTCCCAATGTCTTACCTGTGTTTGGGGGATCATTCGATCCCCACACAAACCCGCTGAGGTGCAGCAACCTCACTTGACAGACAGGGAAACAGAGGCTCGGAGTGACTCACTCGAGGCGTCTCAGCAAGTCAGGGACGCACAGCTGGGACCGGCACCCTGGAGCCTGGCCCAAGGGCCTGGCTTTCACCCACAACACGACGCGGGGCGGGGGGGGGGGGGGGGGGGAGGGGGAGGAGACAAATGCTGAAACCTGTCTCCGAAGCCACTTGGGAAATGGCTGCACAGATCCGCCCCACCACCAGCCCTGGGCCACCGCGTCCCCCCCTTTTCCACCCAGGCAGTGACACCTGCTGCCTGAACGGCTTTGATTTTCACCAGCCTGGGGAGGGGAGAGGGCCCCTTGCTGTTTTGTGGACCTGAGTGTCCCTGATTCACTCGTTGCTCACCCTCCCCTCGCTCATCCAACCCAAGTAGGAACAACACAGGAGCAGATGGAGGGGACCCAGACCCCACAACCCACGGAAACGTCCGAGCTTCTAGCAGCAGATCAGGCGATGGTGACGATGACAACGGGCAAGAGCAGCCTGAGAGGTAGGCCCTGGAACTAGAAGGGCAACATGCAAATTTTGTTTAATTCTCTATCTGGGTCAGCAGCTCCCCGAGCACATTTCTCGGAGCACCCGTTTGGGGAATTGTTAATACATTTTCGAGACATCTGTTTTGCTTTGCGGTCCAAGGGAAACTCTGAGTTAAAGTTAAACACATTTCTTTGTGGCAGGACTTCTTGGAGTCTTATTAATGCTTATTTGCAGCAAGCATTCCCCAAACCTGATTGGACTTGGGACTCTCATTCAGGTTCCTTTATAGGGCTGGTGCCTTGGAAATGTGGGTGTGGGTTTTTTTCCTTCATGTACCTGTTCACGTGAGAGCAGGAGCTTTTCGGTTGCAAAATACTGCAAAGGCAACTAAAGCTAAAATAGATTCATTGGCTATATATGTTCTGTAAAATCCGGAATCATGGTTTCAGGAACAGCTGGATCAAGGTGCTCAAGCACTGTCATCATAACTGGCTTGCTCTGTCTCTCAGCCCTGTTATCTACATCCTCAAGTTCTCTTGGTGGCACAGATAGTCCCATAGTTCTATTTAGGTCACACACCCAGCAGGTAGAGCACCTCTCTTTCTCATCTCTAGCCCAAGGTGTTTAATGGACTGTCATTGGCCCACCTGGGGTCACACGCCCACGTCTGGCTGGGGGTGGCGGGGGAGCCGGGGACATGGACTGCTCTGACTGGTTAGGCCTGAGTCTTGTGCCCACTGTGAGGCTGGAGAGCAGGATCAGCTATGCCTGAACGGCATAGACCTGGAGTCAGGGAAGAGGTAGTTCTCCCTGGGACCAGCGAGTAGTTAACATTTTAGAGGCATGGGAAAGGAAGCTGAGCCAGAGGGGAAGGCAGCAGGTGGCCCCAAGGTCTTTTTGACTCATATTTGAGGAGTAGCCCCTACTGGAAAGTACTGTAGCTTGGGCCATTCCCAGGCTGACATGTATGCACAGTTGTGCAGACTGGGCACTGCACAAGACCATCACCTCTAAGGCCGTGTCATCCCCCACGTGGATTTTTATCTTTGTTATAGTTTTCCAGTGATGGCAGTGAAGCCCCTAATTCGGACAGAGCCTGTCTATTAAAACAATTTCACAACAGATAGAAACGAAGCGTCTCGGAGAAGAACTCTTTTCTATTTTCTGAAAGAGGGAAGGTGAGGGGACGGTGACTGTGTCCACACCTCCCCATTGAGAAAACCTTCTCACATCTTTGCTTGCTGTGAGTCCTGGTTGACCTGAGTCCTGATAATAGCACGGAGTCACTCTGTGTTATTATATCGTGTTCCTGATTACACGTGACAGGCATTCAAGTGGGCCGGGGGCAGGGGTGTCATGGAGCCAAGTGGTAAAAGCCATTGAGGAGCCTTGGGGTCACCCAGAACCTGGGCAGGACCGCCCGCCCCCAGTGCCTCTCTCCCTCCTTCGTCTGTGTTTCTCTGGTGCTGGGTCTTGTCTCCTGCCTGGTGAGGAACTGGCTCCTGCCCCCCCCTCCCGCCGTGTCCACCCCCGGGGCAAGCTCCAGAGCTCCCCAACTTCGCCCAGCTGTGTCTCCCATGCCTACTTGGAAGTTGGAAGGTCCCAGGGAAGAAGGAGACTGGGTCACAAGCTCCCCCTTGTGGCCTGCGTTCTGATAGACCCAGGAGGCCGTTGGGGGGGGTGGGAGGGGGGGAGCGGTCCCCCCCAAGAAAGAGGAAGATGCTTCTGGAAGCAGGGAGGCCTGAGAGCCAGCACCATGGTAACAGCGACAGGAGGCATTTGCCCAGAGTGAGCATTCTGCTCACTCGTTCATGGTTCATGGTTCCCAGCCCCCCCGCGTGGGAGGGACTGTCCCCCACCCCTCGCGTGGGAGGGACTGTTGGTTCCACAATTTACAGGAGGGCAGCGAAGGCCCAGAGAGGTTACTGTGCCGCCCTAGGCCACACAGCCCGGAGCGGCAGAACCAGCGTTTGAGCCCAGGCTCTCTAGGGCCAGCGTGCCTGAGCACCACGCAGCACCCAGGCTGTCCTTTGCATTCACTGTCTGGCTCGAGCCTTCCTCCAGCTGAACATCTCGGGATCCTTGCCTTCAGTTCATACTTAAGGAGTGAGGTGCTGGGGCGCCTGGGGGGCTCAGTGGGTCAAGCGTTTGCCTTCGGTCCAGATCACGGTCTCAGAATCCTGGGATGGAGGCCCCGCATCAGGCTCCCCGCTCGGCGTGGAGGTGGGGAGCGCGCTTCTCCCTCTCCCTCTCCCTCTGCCCTGCTCAGTGCTCTCGGTCTCTCTCCAATAAATAGCATCTTAAAAAAAAAAAGTGAGGTGCTGAGATTGGCCTGGGAGCCTGGGCTCTGTAAGGCAGTTTTTCTGCCTGTTGGCTTCATAGTGGGGCCTCAGACAGGGGTGACCACTTCACTGGGAACACTTCTCAGTGTCAGCAGGGCAGATATTTTCCTTGGGGCATTGGCTTTTTTATTTTTTTATTTTTTATTTTTTAAATTTTTATTTATTTTTGATAGTCACACACACAGAGAGAGAGGCAGAGACACAGGCAGAGGGAGAAGCAGGCTCCATGCACTGGGAGCCCGACGTGGGATTCGATCCCGGGTCTCCAGGATCGCGCCCCGGGCCAAAGGCAGGCACCAAACCGCTGCGCCACCCAGGGATCCTGCATTGGCTTTTTTAAATTAAGATTTTATTTATTTATTTGACACAGAGAGAGAGAGAGAGAGAGCACAAGTGGGGGGAGAGGCAGAGAGAGAGGGAGAAGCAGGGTTCCTGCTGAGCTGGAAGCCCGATGTCGGGTTCGATCCCAGGACCTCGGGATCGTGATTTGAGCTGAAGGCAGATGCTTAACGCACTGAGCCACCCAGGTGCCCCGTGGCATCGACTTTTTAAAGGAGAGGAACCGTCTAGTATTTTTGGTCTGGGAGCAGAAGTGACCTACAAAGTATTTTACAACCAACCAGTACCCCTAGGCTCTGCGTCTCCCAGTGCTGGGGAGTCCTGGGGGCCCCCTGCCTGGCTCAGACACACACTCTCCTTTGCTTCTCCCATTGTGAGGCAGCCCAGGAGGTCCTGGGGGAGGAGCCAGGGGGACGGGACAGCTGGTCTTAACCAGGGGGTGCAGGCTGGTCAATATTTCCACACCTATCTCCCCGCTGCGCCCAGGTTAGGAGTGGGGGGGGGATACTGCTCCTGCCCCCTGCATGTGTAGACGTGGACGGGAGTGTCTCCTGGGGACACACGTGCAGCGACATCGTCCCCATCATCCCGTGTTTCCTCCACGACTCACTTCCACCCTCTGCTACCTTTTAGCAACTCCTTCTCCTGAACCCACCAAAGGCACCACGCTCTCCAAGAGACAGTCTCCAGGCAGAGACATCAGGCGGGACCCCCCACTCGAGCCAACTGGTCAGTAACTCTCTTCCCAGACTGGAAACAGGCTATTTCCTATTCTCTGTGTGTTTCTGGCACCTGGAACCCTGCCCGGCGTGAACTAGTGCTCCGTGACCATGTGTCAGGTGGATACGTGACTTGAGGGCTGGAGGGGTGGGGGTATAAGGTAGACAGCCAAAAAGTCTCCGGATAGACGAATGAATCCACGCATGACTGCAGCGGCTTAGGAGCACAACCACGAGTCTGGAGCTCCCGAGTCTGGAGTTTGGAAGTTCAGTCTGGGCTCAGTCGAGAGGTTCTTCTGGTCTCAGCTGGACCTACTCCTGCGCCTGAGATCAGTTTGGGGGGCCAGCAGGGAGCTCTGCTTCAGGGACACCTTGATCTGTCCCCTCGTGGTCTTACCTTCTGCTTCCTGCCCAGCCAACCCCACTGAATGGATGAGAATGACACGTCCACGGGTCACAAAGAGAGTTCATTCATTCATTCATTCATTCATGACACATTCTCAAGCACCCACTGTGTCCTCGGCACCAGAGATACAGCAGTGAACAGGATGGACCAAAATCTCTTCCCTCGTGGAGCAGACATTCTGGTGGGGTGGGGGGCATTAGAGACAATAAGTCATAATCATAAGAATTATGTATCAGGTGCTTTAAAGCTGCTTTGAAGATAAATGAAGCAGCATTAGAGTCAGAGGTGACTGGAGAGTATTTCCCATAAAGGGCCAGGGAGACCTCCCTGAGAGGGAGCAGAGCGGGAGTCGCGTGGATGTCTGGGCTGGGGTGTTCCGGGCAGAGGCAGCAGCCAGTGCAAAGGCCCTGAGGTGAGAGGGGCCGGGCATGGCCACCAGCAGGGCGGCCAGTGGGGCTGGAGCATCTGGGTGAGCGGGCGAGTGAGGAGCTGAGGTGGGGAGGTGGTGGGAGCCACGGGGTGTGCCACGGAGGCTTTTGTTCTAAGTTGCCCAAGGCCGAGGCCCAAGCTGCACCCCTACCCCCACCCCTGCCCCCGACTCTGCCATCCACTGCTTCCCTCCACAATTTTTTTAATTAATTAATTAATTAATTAATTAATTTATGATAGTCCCAGAGAGAGAGAGAGAGAGAGGCGCAGAGACACAGGTAGAGGGAGAAGCAGGCTCCATGCACTGGGAGCCCAACGTGAGATTCGATCCCGGGTCTCCGGGAAAGCGCCCTGGGCCAAAGGCAGGCGCCAAACCGCTGCGCCACCCAGGGATCCCCTCCCTCCACAATTTTTGCTGAACTCTGACTTGCTCCCTGTCTGTGCCCCCAGGTTCCAGCGAGGACGACCCCTTCTCCTACGGTGAGTTACCCCCGGAGGATGTGGGAGGCGGGAGGCAGGGAGGCAGCTCTTGCCATTCTCCGCTCTTCCCTCTGCAGACGAGGACACTCTCCGGAAGCGGGGGCTGCTGGTCGCAGCTGTGCTGTTCATCACAGGCATTGTCATCCTCACGAGTGAGAACCGGGGCTGGGGGGGGCGGGCGGTGGACCCCGGGACCCCGAGATCGGGAGCGAGGAGGCCTTCCCTGGCACCTTGACGGAGGGCTCAGTCCTTGAAGGCGCCCGGGACAGAGTTGTTTTAAAGGACACATATTAGCTGCAGATCCCTATAAACCACCCAGAAGTCGGTGGCTTCAAATGATCACCGTTTGCTTAGCTCTCAAGTGTGCAATTTGGAAATGTCAGCGGGGTGCGGCTGGCTGGTTCTTGGGGTCCCAGCTGGGTTTATTCAGGCACCTGGGCTCAGGCACGGGTCGGCAGGGGGCTCTGTTTTTGTGGGTGCGTGGGCCGTTCACCTCATAGTCTTCGCTCCAAGAGGCCGCCCTGGGCTTGTTCGCAGGGTCCCCACCACGGAGAGCTGTGTCCCGGCAGCTGGGAGGGGTGACAGGTGACGGGAGGCAGCGACCACGCCAGGGACTGCTGGGAGACAGACCAATAGGCAGGGGCCCCCCCAGCAGGAGCTGCAGCTCCAGCCCCCGCCCCACTGTAAGCCCACCAGGAGGGAGCAGGGGTGGCGGGGGCAGGGGGGTCACCCCCACCCTGCCGGGGCTCGGCTAGAAGGCCAGGGGCCAGGGGATGCCGTCGCATGCTGGGGCAGGGGCAGCATTGTGTGGGGCCAGTGTTGCCCGACGGATGGGGGCACGGAGAGAAGAACACGCAGAAAAACTAATTTTTAAAACAGCCTTTAAAATGCTGCTGATTAACTGGAACACGCAGGCCGCCAGTTTGCGAGCTCTCAGTGAAGCCTTTTTTTACACCAAGTTTTATTCCCGCTCCTGCCCAACTCCGCCATCAGGAGGATGCACACGCCACAGCTTCTATTTTGTCTAGGGCGGGGGTGGGGGGCACGAACAGCCCCCGGAAGAGGTCCCTAACGCCTGCCGGCAGCGCAGAATCCAGGGCCAGGGTACCGTAGCCTCAGTCATAAACACCTGTTCCTTGTTCCCGACTGTGTGCGGGTCCCTGTCTGCACCCCCTGCCCTGTCCCCACCGCTGTGGGAAAAGTGAGGCTCCGAGACCGGAGGGGTCTGTCCAGATGGCACACAGAAATTTGGGAAGGACTGGACCCGGGTCTGTGTGGGTGTAGAGCCCGAAATGAGCTCTGGGGCCATAAATCGTTCTGGTGACAATGGTTCGTGGGCACCTGCTCTGTCTTCACCCTGTGCCCTGGTCCCCACCCTCGGGGACCTCGCAGCCAGTGGGGGGCTGACCGTAAGCAGTCTAAGTGCGTGACCGAGTGGAGTGGACGCTGAGAGGTCATTGCTGTAAGGAAGATACAGCAGAATGACAGGCCAACAGGGATGGGGGTGACACTCCCTCTAAAGAGATCGAATCAGAAGTCATTCTTGATGGTGAGAAAGACGGTTTAAGAAAACAGGTAAAGGGAGCAGCAAAGGCGAAGCCCCAGAGGCAGGAGTGAGCTGAGCGTGTTGCAATAACCACAGGAAGAGGCCGGGGTGGCTGGGGCCGCGTGTGAGCTCGGCGGGGAGTAGAAAGAGGTGAGGAGGCAGGGGCGACAGTCAGGTGACCTGTCTTCCGAAATGCCCCCCCCATTGGCTTTGGTGCAGCCCCCCTGACTCCCCTGCTGTGCCTTAAGCCCCCCTGTCTCCTCCTACCTCAGGGCCTTTGGACTGGCCATTCCCTCTGCCTTTCCAGGGAACACCCCTCCTCTAGATGTCTGCGTGGCTCCCCCCTCACCTCCTTCAATGTGCTCAAAAGTCCCCTGCTCAGTGAGGCCCCTGTAGCCAGCGCCATGAGGATGCCCCCGGTCCCTGGGCCTCCCTGCCTCCTTCCTGGCACGCGTCACCATCTGACGACACTGTCCATACACTTGACGGAGTCGTTTTTCTCATTGCCGAGCATCTCCTCGACTAGAAAGTCACCTCCCCCAGGACAGGGATTTGATTCACTCCTGTTCCCGGCTTGGCTCCCAGGGTTGAGACCAGAGCCTGGCACATAGTGGGCACATAGTAAATGTTCGCTGGATGAATGAGTGACACACGAGCGAGGCTGGGTTTTCAAAGGGCTCCTGTGTGTCTGGGGGCGGAGGGGGGTTGCGGAGGCTGCCCTGGAGCTTCCCGAGCGGCGGGGTTGATGGGCCTCGTCTCCAGCACCCAGAGCGTGCAGTGATGAATGTTGTTGACTCATGACGGAACCTTTTCCTTCACCCACAGGTGGCAAATGTAGGCGGTTACCCCAGTTATGTCGGAATTATAACAGGTGAGGCCCTCGGAAGTAGGGGCCGGCAACCCCATCGATGGGCACCCCAGGACTGAGTCCTCACCAGCTCACCATGCCCAGCCTCCTCCCTCCCCTCTCCTACAGAATAGTCAGTAAAGCCCAGCCTGGGAGGGAAGACCCGGATGGAGCCAGAGCCGGGGCTGACGGCCCGAGGCCCCTCTGCTCCCCACCCTGCCCACCCTGAGGGCTGCCCGGCTCCCTGGGCACTGCCCCCCAATTACCCATCCTGTTCAGACGAAAAGTAAAGCACTGTGGTCCTTGCCCGTGGTCTCTGATCATTCATGACTGGGGGGTGGGGTGGCGGGAAGAAGCAGCCAGGACGGGGACAGGGGCCCTGAGGAATAAAGGGAGGGGTCACAGACTCAACAGCCAAGGACGGGGTCACAGTGAACACAGCCTGGCTGGTGTGAGGCAGGAGGGATGGGAGGGCAGGCCGTGGAGGACTCTGGCCAGTGGGAGCGTCTGCGCTGGCTCTGCCCCCGGCACTTTGGGCCCCTTGGCCTGAGCGTGTGCAGAGCCTGGTGTCCGAGGGAGCTCACCCCTCCCATCGGGAGGTGGTATCGGTAACTGGCTCTGGGCCTCCCAGCGGTCCACTTTTCTTCACACTCCAGATCCTTCCACCATCATGAGGGGCCTCACACATGGGTGCGGACACCCCAGCCCACACATCCAGACTCCATCTACACCCCATGCCGAAGTGACTGCCTCTGGGCCACCTCTCGGTGTAGGGGCCTGCCTACCAAGAAGGCCACACAGGCCCTGGAGACGGGGGCTCGGGGTAGTTTGGGCAGGGAATTCCAGGGGCCCAGAGCAGGGTCAAGAAGGGCCACAGGCTCTGGTGGGCACTTCCTGCAGGCCCTGGAGAGGGACCCAACTGGATAAAGCCAGAGCAGGCCCTCTGAAGCCTGGGTAAGGGCCATCAGGACAAGGTAAAGACACGAGGTCCTGTTCACAAGTGGTTGCATAACAAGAGTTCACAGACCTCAGGTCACAGCCTATTCATGGGTTGTGAAATCAGTTTCGTGAGCTGTGGGTAGCATAAAAAAAGAAAAAGAGGGGTGCCTGGGTGGCTCAGCAGTTGAGCATCTGCCTTCGGCTCAGGGTGTGATCCCGGGGTCCTGGGATTGAGTCCCATCTGGGGCTCCCCGCAGGGAGCCTGCTTCTCCCTCTGCCTGCGTCTCTGCTTCTCTCTGTGTGTGTCTCTCATGAATAAATAGATAAAATCTTTTTTAAAAAAGAAAGAAAGACAGGGCAGCCTGGTGGCTCAGTGGTTTAGCGCTGCCTTCAACCCAGGGCTTGATCCTGGAGACCCGGGATCGAGTCCCACATCCGGCTCTCTGCATGGAGCCTGCTTCTCCCTCTGCCTGTGCCTCTGCCTCTCTCCCTCTCTCTCTCTCATGAATAAATAAAATATTTAAAAAAGGAAAGAAAAACAATAAAATATAAAAGAAAAATATCAGAATATATCCCAAATAATCTGACTCTTTATATACTCTCCTCAATTTTTGGCACATTTTCATCCTACCTGTATCATTACTCACTTTTTTCAAGACATCACCTCCTTTTTTAACTTAATACATTTATTTTAAAAGGAACAATCATGTATGGAAAACCAGTATGGCTTCATGTAAGGAGAAGTTAGCCATAAGGATTCAATCCATTGAGGGGGCCCCCCGGGGTGGGGCTCAGTCAGTTAAGTGACTGACTCTTGGTTTCATCTCAGGTCATGATCTCAGGGTCATGGGATGGAGCCCTGTGACTGGCTCCACGTGCAGCACAGAGTCTCCTGGAGATTCTTTCCTCCTCCTTCCCTTTCCCCCTCCCTCTGCTCCTCCCTCTCCCCCGCCCTCTGCTCCTACCCCTGCTTGCACTCTCTCTCTCTCTCTCAAATAAAAAAATAAATAGGATAAATCCATTGAATTCAAGCATGTATTATATGCGATAAATGGCATATGTACACATGTGGTATATACTCTGTACATGCGTAGACATGTATGACACGTGTATTATAGATGTGACACATAGAGTATGTGATAGATGCATCTAGGGGAGATTCTCAAAATATTTTTGCTTGGCATCCACCATCTGCTACTCAGATGCCTACCCCAACGGGAGGCGGTGTCATTCGTGTACACACATGATGTATTATACACACACCGAGTGAACACAGCTGGCAGGTGCTGGATGGGACACCACTCAACACGAACAGGAGAAACAATGGTGCACACGGCGACACGGATGAATCACGGCGCAGTATCCTGAGTGAAAGGAGCCGGATACCAAAGAGCACAGACTGTGTAATACCGCTTGTAGGTAGGAAGTTCTGGAATAAGCAAGAAGAAGTGATGGTCAGAGTAACGGCTGCCTTTACTACATCGTGTTGCCTTTCCCGTGGGGTGGGGGGGCGCTGGCTGAGGAGAGGCCCGAGGAAACGTCCTCGAAGGCCCGACACATCCTGCACCATGACGGTGGCGCAGGCTACATGAAGGTATCTATCGGCAACACCGCCTGAACCATTCGCTTCAGACCTGCGTGCTTAACACACGCAAGTTGTACCTCAACACAGAGCACAACAAAATTGGAAACAAAAAGGCAGTTCTGTCTTGGGCGGTGCTGACCTCCAGGTCCTGGATCGGAGACGGAGCAACAGGATTCTGAAGGTGCCACGGACGGCGGTGGGGGAGGCCCTCGCCACCGAGGTGGAGAGAGAAGCTCCCCAAGTGGGTTGGTCCGGTTATTGGAAAATAATAGGAAATAGGTATGTTGGGTTTTAGGAAATGGGTATGTTGGGTTTTGCTCCCAGTTCCTGGCACACAGCTCCTCGGGATTTCCTGGGTGACAGGAGTATCTTCCGTTTCGAAGGAGGCAGAATGTGGTGGGGTCCTGGGTGGGTCTGGCCACCAGAAAGACCACCTCATGATCAGAAGCATGGAACTTCCAGTCCCACCACCCACCCGATCCTCTGGAGGGGGAACAGAGGCTGGAAATTGAGTTAATGGTCCGTCCTGCCTACATGATGAAGCCTCCATAAAAGCCCCCAAGTTATAGGGTTCAGAGAGCAGCCTGTCTGGTGAACGCAGCCACACGCTGGCGGGGCGGTGACCCACCCAGCTGCACGGGGGATGAAGCTCCCATTCTCAGGATTCTTCTAGACCTCGCCCTGCGTGTCTCTTTACCTGGTTGTTCCTCTGTATCCTTCATCATATCCTTCCTTGTGCGATAAACTGGTTCTACGGGCTGTTCTAGCAAATAATCAAATCCGAGGTGAGGGAATCATGGGAACCTCCCAATTGTAGTCGAGTTTGACAGAAGTTGTGGGTAACCTGGGACCTACCAGCAATTGGCATCAGAGGTGGAGGAGGGGCAGTCGCATGGGACAGAGCCCTAAACCTGTGGGGTCTGCGTTAAGTCTGGTCAGTGTCGAATTGAAGTGTGGGACACCCAGCTCGTGTCACAGAGAGTTGCTTGGTGTGGTGGCAGTGTGAGGGTAAACAAGCAACACACGGGAGTAGAGGCGAAGTTTTCCTTATAGTCTGGTTTCCAGGAATCGTTCGCAGAGTGAGCCTAGAGCCCACCCCACTAGCCTTCCCAAAAAGCTTGTCAGCTCCTCATTGCCTGTATCAAGCCAACCCACTTTTGCTTGAAAGTGACAATAATAATCTCAAAATCTCTGGGGCTTACAACAGCAAGGGTCTGTTTGTAATCACACCCCATGGTCGTCATGGGTCGGCTGGGAGCAATGATGTGACCTAAGCTGATGACGAAGTCACCATCGGAAACGTCTCTGGTTATCAGCAACAGAAAGAAGAGAGAATGAGGTGAGACGCACGCTGGCTCTTGTAGCCTCTGCCAGAAGGGATCTGCTCGCATTTCATCGACCAGAGAAAATCACACAACCACGTTTGAGTTCAAGAGGGTAGGAAACTACCATCTTCTTATAGCGAGGGCACCGGGTATTGCCACAAATTAATTAATCTCACATACCAAGAAGTCTGGAAGCGGAAACCGTGTTCGATGTCAAGAGACATAAGCCAGAAACAGCAGGCGCTCAACAAGGTGATTTATTTCTCCGTCACGTAGCAAACGATGGAGGCTATAGTCCGGGGCCGGAGAAGGGGTCCTTTGGTGTCATTACTGCTCTGCCGTCCTCAGCATGTGGCTCTAATCCTCAAGATCACAAAACGGCTGCAGGGGCCTCAGCCATCGTGTCATATTCCAGAGGAAAAAAAGCAAGAAGGAAAGAAAAAGGTGTGGAGGGGGAGGCACCACTAGGTAAGTTTCGTCCTTTTAAAAAGGGAATCCCGGGATCCCCTCGCAAAGACCTCTACTTACTTCTGACTGGCCACCTCTACCTGCAAAGAGAAATCGGGAAATGTAGTCTTTTCAAGTCCATGACACCCCGAATACCATCATGGAAAACAAAGAGCCCCAAGGAGTTTGTTGATGGGGTGGGGAGGAGGCCGAGTTTCTCCCGAGTTAAGGATGTGAGGACTCTGCCTATTTTTATTCAAATATGAAAGGAAAAGGTAATTCTTAAGACCAGAGTCTGTGGACACTTCCAGGGGACAGAAGGCTGAACCTCAGACTTGGAAAAGACATCCGGGAATCTCTCCTGTTCATCTGCTGCCCCAAGCCCTTCTGGCCTAAGACCCCTTTTTCTGCTGTGGTGTCTGAGCGGCAGCCTCCTCCCCCACTCTTACATCAGGGGAGAGAGGGCTTGCCAAGGCCTAATGGAATTGCTCTTGTAATGCGGCCAGGCTCCTGAGTACAATCCTGACAAGCTTCTTGTTCTGGAAGAATTGAGGCCAAATCACACTAACTGGAAGGAGTCTACTTTCTTCACATGGGCCTACCTTGTGCTTCTCTTGGGGTGTCGGGAGGGACTTGCAATGCTTGTGACAATGAGGTGTTGCTTTTAGGGTGGCTGGCGAGCTCCTGCTGGTGGAGAGATCAAACCGGCTTTGAAACACCCCATGAGGTGGCTCTGTGAGGTGTCCACTCGGCTGGATTAAGGGACATTTAACCCATGCATGCCTGCATTCCCCTCCCTCTACGCTTCTGGTGAGGGTGGGCCGCAAGAGAAGTTCTCATGGGAGATTGCGGGGTAGAGGTTGGAGCCCCAGCCATTTTGTGGCCTCCCCGCGCTAGCTGTTGCTTATCTGTGACTTGTCTCATTGGCCGAAGGCAACAGCCAGGCCTGCATCTGTTCCCACCTTCTCCTCTTTCAGCTCCTCCAAGTCCTGCATCAGCTGCCTGCCTTGCCCTGCGTGGGGGGCCCTGGCTTCAGTGGGACCTCGCGCCTCCTTGGTCACAGGTGACAAGAGTGGCATGTGGTTCAGTCCATCCTCATGAACTCCAACTCATGTTGGTAGGGTCCAGATTGTTCTTGCTCCTCCTGACCTTGCGCACTTCTCTTTCCCTCCTGACCGCCTGCCTGCTCCGTGGACTTCAAGTTCCAGTGTCAAGCACCTGGACGACAACCTTACAGAGACAGCTTACCCAGCTCCCACAGTTGTGAAGGGTCCAATTCCTGTAACAAATTGTGTGTGTGTGTGTGTGTGTCTGTCCATCTGTTTGTCGGTAGTTCTGCATTGCTGATACAGAATTTGGTCTGAGAATGGTTCCAGAAAAAACAAATCTTACAGATGAGTTATGGGGTTTTCTATGGGAAACTCTTATTTCCCATAGACACAGGGCCTAGAGTTCTGAAAAACACACTCAAAGTGATATTCCTGTGGGTGGCTGAATTACAATGCACATGGAACTTCCAGCCTCTCCCCTGATGTAAGAGTGGGGGAGGAGGCTGCCGCTCAGACACCACAGAAGAAAAAAGCGTCTTAGGCCAGAGGGGCTTGGGGCAGCAGATGAACAGGAGAGATTCCCGGATGTCTTTTCCAAGTCTGAGGTTCAGCCTTCTGTCCCCTGGAAGTGTCCACAGACTCTGGTCTTAAGAATTACCTTTTCCTTTCATATTTGAATAAAAATAGGCAGAGTCCTCACATCCTTAACTCGGGAGAAACTCGGCCTCCTCCCCACCCCATCAACAAACTCCTTGGGCCTCTTTGTTTTCCATGATGGTGGTCAGGGTTTGCCAATTGGTTCTCTGGTCTAATTAGATTTAAAGGCATTAATGACCCTGTTTCCAGTGATGTCCATGGCATCTAATGGCAGAGCAGTTACTCAGATCAGGGCCAGTAGCTTCCCATATAGAGACAAGGCTCCGGGTGACCGAGTATTTGCTTCCATAGAACACTTTAATAAAAATAAGGCTCCTGATGAGTTGGTTGGTTGCCTCTACCACTGCTGGAAAACTCAGGGAAAGAAAACAGTGAGCTCGGAGCTCTACATCCTCAGCTCAAGAGCTGTCCAAGGGACTTGAAAGTTTCTGTGACTACAAGGGAAGAAACTGATTTCCCCCAGACACAGGGCCTAGAGTTCTGAAAACCACACTCAAAGTGACATTACTGCGGGTGGCCGAATTACAATCCATGTGGAACTTGCAACCTCGCAGGGTCCTTTTGTTAACACAAGGGCATTGAATGGGAAGGAACAGGAGACAAAAAAATTGGAATCGGGATGCATGGGCAGACCCTAATAAGGCTGTCACCTCTTCTTTGCCCGTCGAGCGAGTCTGCACCCCTGCCTGGGGAGGTTGGTCTCCTCTTGCTTGAAGAAACCGAAATGGCCCTCCCTAAGGGAGCTGCCTGGCAAGGAGCTGCTGATGCCTCTACAACCTTTCCTTGCCTCTAAGACCTATATCCAGACTCAAGTCTCAATAGAACCCAAAGGGCAAGGAACAAAGTATGACCCAAGAGGAAGTCGCCGAAACAATTGCCAGTTTCCATTTGCTGATTTATATCAACAGACAACTGCAGGATGTGTATGGAAATGGGTCTTCGGTGTGCTGAATCAAGGTGGCGGCAGGATATAAAGTTGGATCAGGCCAAATGTATTGATTTGGCCCACTAAACAGAGATTCTGGCTTCAATGTTTGACTAGAAGGGTCTAAGAATATCTCTGATGTTTTGCTTGGTTGTTTGACTGACATATAACCCCAAAGGTGGCCTGTACTAGGTGAAAATGTCAGAGGTTCCTTGATGTACCCACAGAGCATGAGTCAGCAAACGTTTTCTGTAAAAGGCCAGATAATACATGTTTTAGGGTTTGCAGGCCAGTGTCAGCTGCAGCTCTGGCATGATGGCGGAAAAGCAAAGACAATTTGTAAAGGAATGAGCATGGCTGTGTCCCAATAAAAGTTTATTTATGGCCACTGAAATGTGAATTTCATATCATTTGCATGTGTCACACAATATTATTCTTTTGTTTTTATCTCAATTAAAAATGTGAAAACCAGGGCACCTGGGTGGCTCAGTTGGTCAAGCATCCAGCTCTTGATTTCAGCTCAAGTCATGATCTCAGGGTCGTGGGATGGAGCCCCACATTGAGCTCTGTGCTCAGCATGGGGTTTGCTTGTCCCTCTCCCTCTGTTCTCCCCCCAATCCGCCCCCCACCGCCACCACTCGTGCACGCACACACTCTCTCTCTCTCAAATAAATTTTTTAAAAATGTGAGAACCATTTTTAGCCTGCAGGCCATACAAAACAGCCTGCATGCTGGATTTTGGTTTGTTGACTCCTGCTATAGAGGAAGGTATCCAAAAGGCTTGGCACCTGGAGGACACTATGCTAAGTAGAATCAGCCAGACACAGAGAAATAAATACTGCATGATATCACTTATAAATGGAATCTATAAAAATCAAATTCATAAAAGCAGAGAGTGGAGTGGTGGTTGCCAGAGGCTGGGAGATGGGGGAAATGGGGAGATGTTGGTCAGAGGGCATAAAGTTCCAGTCATATGAGATGAGTAAATTCTGGAGATCTAAAGTACAGCATAGTGATCATAGTTAATAATACTTTATTTATTCTAGTAATACTGAATTTTGCTAAGAGAATAGATCTTAGGTGTTCTCACCCCGCCACACACACACACAGAGATGACAAAAATGTTAATTAGCTTGATGATGGTAATCATTTCACCTTGTATACATATATCAAAGTAATACACTGTATGCTTTAAATATACAGAATTTTTACTTACCAATAAAACCTCAGGAAAGCTGGAAAGAAATCTACACAGGCTTAGAAAGATTAGACTATTGAGTGGCTCTGTCATTAAGACTGCTTATTAGACACACACACATCGGCTGGGGGGTCAGAGGGCCGCAGTGATATCACTATCATTAGCTGTCATGTGGCTGTCAGAAATAAATTCATAAGAAGGAGTCCTAGCATCCTTGAAGAGCTCCAGGGTGGCTCTTCTTGGAAGGTCAGAAACTCTAGTGGAAATGGCTGTCATTGAACGGGGACCTCTAAATGCAAGAGGCATGACGGAACCAGGGGTAGCGGGGATCCTGGGGCCACTCCCACACCAAAGAGAAGATGGCATGGTTTTCACAGTGGATAGTGAAGGCCAAACAATAATGGGAATAGTTTGACTTGCAGAGCTCCTTGGCATTTCCTAGTTTGTCATGGCATCCTCAGACATGACATAGGTGGGCAGCCTACTAAAGTCTTGCTTGGTCTGAATCTGTGGGTGAGTTCTGGGTCTAGTGAACGAACCTGACCTGAATTACCAAAACGGAGTCGTGCAACCTCAATCACTTCGTACACTAGAGCCTTCGATGAAAGGAGAGGCCAGGTTCCTTTGAGGAAGGACCTTGTTACCCAGCCAAAAATGTATGCTGTTCATCTTTCTCCTAGATTTCTCCAAGGAGACCTGTGGCCATTTACCAGGCAGCTGCACACTTTGGGGTGGGGAGGAAGGAAATAATCAGATTTTCCAAGGATTACTGGACACTGGGAGGGAACTGACTCTAGTTCCTGGAATTCCAGGAACTAGTGGTTCATTAGTCAGAGGGGGGCTGTGGAGATCAGGTGATCAACGAAATTTAGGGGAAGTTCTGTCTCACAAGAGGCCTAACTGGTCACTGAATCCACCCTGTGGATTTTTGTTCAATGTGGAAATACATAATTGGGATAGACATAGTGAGCAATTAGGAGAATTCCAACATTGGTTCCCTGAACCATGGAGTGAAAAATATAATGGTTGGAAAAGCCAAGTGGAAGCCACTAGAACTCTCTCGGCCTATGCAACTACTAAACCAAAAGCAATACTGTGTTCCTGGGCGGATTACAGAAATTGGGGCCATCATTAAGACTTAAAAGATACAAGAGTGGTGATTCCCACCACAACCCCATCAACTTACCTATCTGGCCTGTGCAGAGGACAGAGGGATCTGAGAGGATGACAGTGGATCATCATAAACTTAAGGAGGTGGTGGCTCCAGCTGCTGCTGCTGTTGTTCCAAATGGGGTTTTGTTGATGGAGCAATCAATGCAACTCCCGGGACCTATTATTCAGTTATTGATCTGGAAAATGTGTGTGTGTTTTTTTTTTTTAAATCTCTACCTGATAGTAAAGACCATCAGAAGAAGTTTGTGTTCAGCTGGCAAAGCCAGAAACACCTTTACTGCCCCAGCTCAGAGATATACCAGTGCTCCAGCCCTATGTCATACTCTAGTCTGGACCGACCTTAGTCCCCTTCCTTCTCCATAGGACATCATGCTGGCCCATTACATGGATGATATGATGATGATGGGGTCTGATGAACAAGAAGTAGCAACTACTTTAGACACATTGGTAAGACAGTTGCATGCCAGAGAGTGGGAAATAAATCACACCCACAAAAATTTGTGGCCTATCACTTCAGTGAATATTCTTGCAGTACAGTGATTTGAGGCATGTTGAGATATTCCTTCCTAAGTGAAGGCGAAGTTGCTGCCCATGGCCCCTCCTGACACCGAAATAGAGACACAATGCCTGGGGAGCCTCTTTGGAATGTGGAGTCCACATACACCTCACTTGGGAATGCTGCTGTGGCTCATCTACTGAGTAACTTGAAAAGCTGCCAGTTTTGAGTGGATCCAGAATGAGAGAAAGTTCTGCAGCAGATTCAGGCTAATATGATATGACACTTGGTGCTTGACATGTCAGTGGTAGATAGGGATGCTGTTTGGAGACTGGCAGCCCCCTACAGGTGAATCACACTGCAGACCTGTAGGATTTTGGAGCAAAGCCATGCCATTCTCTGAAAATAATCATTCTACCTTTTTTTTTTTAATTTTTATTTATTTATGATAGTCACAGAGAGAGAGAGATAGAGAGAGAGAGGCAGAGACATATGCAGAGGGAGAAGCAGGCTCCATGCACCAGGAGCCCGACGTGGGATTCGATCCCGGGTCTCCGGGATCGTGCCCTGGACCAAAGGCAGGCGCTAAACTGCTGCGCCACCCAGGGATCCCTAATCATTCTACCTTTGAGAAACTTCTTGGCTTTCTACTGGGCTTTAGTCAAGACTAAATATTTGACTTCAGGCCACTAAGATACTATGCAAATTGAGCTACTTGTCATTATCTGTTGTGTGATCCAAGAAGTCACATAGTCAGGCATGCACAGCAGCAATCTGGGGAAATGGTTTGTACAAGATGGCTCTAGCAGGCCGGAAAGGCAATAAAAGTACTTTGCCCAAGGAAGATGCCCCTATGTCCAGATCCCTGACTCCTGCTGCAGTGCCTTCTCTCTCTCAAACCTCACCTATGGCTAATGGAGAGTTCTCTATGGAGAAGAAAAAAAAACCTCAGGTTTTACAAATAGTAAAACTCTGGTTTACATATAGTTCTGCAGGACACGGAGGCGCCACCCAGAAGTAGACAGCTGCATCACTACAGCCCCATTCTGGGACACCTTGAAGGACGGGGGTAAAGGGAGATTTTGCCAATGGGCAGAAATTTGAGCGGTGCGCCCAGTTGCCCATTTTGACTAAAATAAGAGATGCCCAGAAATATGGATCCATATCAATTCATCAGTTGTGACTAATGGCTTGGCTAGATGGTTGGGACGGCTACAAAGAGGTCTGAGGAAGAGATAAGTAGAGAGACCTCTGCAGGAGAGGAAGACAATTGTGTCCCATGCGAATGCTCACCAGAGTGACCTCAGAAAATAAGATTTTAGGAATATAGAATAACCCATTTTGTGGACACCAGTCAGCCACTTTCCCTAGCCACTCCTGTCATGGCCCAGCCAGCTCATTAACAATGTCACCAAGGTGGTGGAGTCATGGGAACTGTGCGTGGGGTCAGCAGTGAGAACTTCCTCTCGCAAAGGCAGATCTGGCTACTGCCGCTGATAAGTGGCCAGTCTTCCAGCAACAAAGACCAGCACTAAATCCCCTGATATGGCACCATTCCTCAAGAGGATCAGTCAGCTTGATGATGGCAGGTTGATTACAATGAACTGCTTTCCTCATGGAAAGAGCAGCATTTTTTGGTTTAAATAACCACTTTCCTGTAATAAAATTGATATACCATACAATCCACTTCTTTAAAGTGTACGTGCTAATGGTTTTTTATATATTCACAGATATATAGAACCTTCACTACAATTGGTATCAGAACATTTTCATCATCCCACAAAGAAACCCCAGGAGGATTCTGGGAAGATGGCAAAGGAGGAAGCACGAGGAATCTGTCTCCCCACCTGGACAGCAATTGCACTGGCAGACTCATTTTAGAACTCTGGAGACTATTGAAGTCTGAAAATTTCCAGAGGAAGGCTTGGATGGTAAATTGTGGTTAATTTTAGTCAATTTTCGCTCTTAGCAGAGTAGCAGCTTCCCACCCGCCAGCCCCAGCCCTGTGGCAAGCAGCTGTGAACATGTTTCTGCAGCAGCTTACACACATCCTGCAGGTCCAAAGAGGGCAAAAAGCACCTTGTCCTCCAAATATAGAGGATCAGGGGTCTGATCGCTGACTGCTGCTTGCTTGCTTGCTTTATTTATTTATTTATTTATTTAAGTTTCAGAGGTAGAATTTAGTAATTCATCAGTTGCATATAACACCCAGTGCTCATTACATCAAGTGCCCTCCTTAAAGTCCATCAACCAGTTATCCCTTCCCCCCACTCCCATCCCCTCCAGTAACCCTCAGTTTGTTTCTAGCGTTCAGTGTCTCTTATGGTTTAACTCCCTCTCAATTTTCATCTTATTTTATTTTTCCTTCCCTTCCCCCATATTTAGCCGTTTTGTTTCTTAAAGTCTATGTATGAGTAAAATCATATGGTATTTGTTTTTCTCTGACTGACCTATTTCGCTTAGCGTAATACCCTTCGGTTCCATCCCTGTCAATGCAAATGGCCAGATTTCATTCTTTGTGATGGCTGAGTAATATTCTATTATATATACACCACATTCTCTTTCTCCATTGATCTGTCTACATTTCCATATTTTGGCTATTGTGGACATTGCTGCTGTAAACATTGAGGTGCATGTGCCCCTTCAAATCACTATGTTTGTATCTTTTGGATATATACCTAGTAGTGCAATTGCTGGATCATAGGGTAGCTATATTTTTAACTTTTTGAGGAATCTCCATACTGTTTTCCAGAGGCTGCTGCTTCTGATGACAGAGGCACAGATAAAGGGGCAGATAAACCTTCCAAAAGCCCTCACATTGTTTCAGTCTCTTCCTCTCCAGCTGATGTGACTTCCTGGGGATTTAAAGAGCTGGTGCTTTTTTTATCCCCACCTTCATTTTTCTCTTTTTCCCCTTTCGGGAGCCAGATACTAAAGACCAGGACATTCATAAACAAGGAAAAGGGAAAGATGCAAGATCAGAAAAGACCTCAGAAGACCTTAAATTTACACTCCAGGCTGATTCTTAGCACAGAGACAGCCTATAACAATTTTTTTTAAAAAAAGCAAAAACAGTGCAGGCTGGGTACCTCAGTGCTTTAGCACCACGTTCGGCCCAGGGACATGTCCTGGAGACCTGGGATCGAGTCCCACATTGGGCTCCCTGCGTGGAGCCTGCTTCTTTCTCTGCTTGTGTCTCTGCCTTTCTCTCTCTGTGTCTCTCATGAATAAATAAATAAAATCTTAAAAAAAAAAAAGAAAGAAAAAACAGGGATGCCTGGGTGGCTCAGTGGTTGAGCATCTGCTCAGAGTGTGATCCCAGGTCTGGGTATTGAGTCCCACATCAGGCTCCCTGTGAGGAGCCTGCTTCTCCATCTGCCTATGTTTCTTCCTCTCTCTGTGTGTCTCTCATGAATAAATAAATAAAATCTTAAAAAAAGAAAAACAATAAACAAAACCAATAATAAAAAACAGCAATTCCTGAGGATGAGGAGAATCTGATTTCCAAATTACATTATTAGATTCAAATGTCCATTTTTCAAAAAAAAATCACAAGGCATACAAAGAAACAGGAAAATGTGACCCATTCAAAGGAAAAAAATAAAGCAACCAAAACTGGCCCTGAAAAATGTCTGGTGGCAGATCTAATAGACAAAGACTTTAAAACAACTGCCTTAAAGAAGTTCAAACAACTAAAAGAATATGTGGGGAAAGTCAACAAAATGATATATGAACCAAATGGAAATATAAATAAAGACAGAAAACCTGAAAAGAAACCTAAAAGAAGTTCTGGAATTTAAATGTATAATAAGTGAGATGAAAAATTCACTAGGGGGATTCCATAGCAGATTTGAGCAGACAGAAAAAAGAATTGGTGCATTTGAAGAGAGGACAATGGAAATTATTGAGTATGAGGAACAGAAAGTAAAAAGATTGAAAGGCAGACATAAATGACCTATCGAACACCATTAAGTGGGCCAATACACACATTGTGGGAGTGCTGGAAGGATAAGAGAGAAAGGCACAGAGAGCATATTTGAAGAAATAATGGCTGAGAACTTCCCACAGTTGATGAAGGACATTAATATAAACCTCTAATAATCTCAACAAACTCGAAGCAAAATGAACTCAAACAGCCCCATACTGAAGCACATTATAGTTAAACTTTCAAAAGCCAAAGAAATGTGCATTGGCTGTATAGTTGTGAGCATAGATACTTTCCAAAAGCCAAAATGAAAAAGATAGGATCATGAGAACAGCAAGAGAAAAGTGACTTGTCACGTACAGGAGATCCTCACTGTGATTTTCAGCAGATTTCTCATCAGATACTTTGGAAGACAGAAGGCAGTGGGCTGATATATTCAAAGATCTAAAAGAAAAAAAAAACACTGTTAACCAAGAATTTGATATCCAGCAACTGTCTTTCAAAAGTGAGAACAAAATCAAAATATTCTCATATTTAAAAAGTAAGCTGAGGGAGTTTGTTCCACCACAAGAATGATTAAAGTGGTTCTGTGGGGTGATATGAAAAGACTAGATAGTACCTGGAAGCCATATAAGGAAATGAAGATCTCAATAAAGGAAAATACATGGTGAGATTCTGTACCCAATTCTGACGTGGGTTTTTTTTTCCCCCACACCAAGCAATTTTCCTACACAGATAGGTGTCCTACAATTTCACAGTTTTGACACTATCTACTCTGAGATAGCATCAGATTCCATAGGTCGAGGGCTCAGTCCTACAAGACTACCTCCCCTTCAGATGCCAATTGGAAGTCCAGGTTGTCGCCTGTGCTTCTGGGCAATTGGCTGTAAATCAGAGGTTCCCATGACCTCCTCCTTGGGTTCAATTAGTTGGCTAGAGTGGCTCACAGAACTCAGGGAAACATTTTACTTACTAGAATACTGGTTTATTGCTGGTTATAAAAGAATGTAACTCAGGAACAGCCAGATAGAAGAGATGCATGGAGCAAGGTCCTCTTTCCATGTCCTCTCTGAGTGCATCACTCTCCCCAGATGTCCGCGTCTTCACCACTCAGAACCTCTATGAACCCTCATCTTTTTGGATTCTTATGGAGGCTTCATGACATAGGCAAGATTGGTGATTCAACTCAACCTTCAGGCCCTTCCCTTCCCAGGAGGTGGGTGGTAATGTGGAAAGTTCCAAATCTCTAGTCACATTGTTGGCTCCACTGGCAATGTCTCTCATCCTTAGGCACAGGTCCAAGAATCACCTCATTAACATAACAAAAGACATCTTTGTCACTCTGAGGGTTTTAGGAGCTTTGTGCAGGAATGAGGTTGGAGACTACATATATATTTCTTATTATAAATTACAATATCACATATGGGCATTTAAGAAGTTAACATTTAAAAAAATATTTATATTTATTTATTCATGAGAGACATGGAGAGAGAGAGAGGCAGAGACATAGGCACAGGAAGAAGCAGGCTCCCCACAAGGAGCCCAACATGGGACTCAATCCTGGACCCCCGAGATCATGCCCTGAGCCAAACACAGATGCTCATCCACTGAGACATCCAGGCATCCCAAAGCTAACATTATTTTAATAATGATTTATAACTGTACTTTTTGTTTGCTATCTTATCTGAGAGACATTTTAAAAATTATTAGTCTAAAAGCTACTATTATTGTGACTTTGGTTTCTAATGCCACATTCTGTTTTCTACATAATTTGAGACTAATCCATTCAAAAGAATTCTTAATTTGTGTTTTCGGGCACAGAATGTCTAAAGATGTAATTGTATGACATCAACAACCAAAAGGGGTGGGAACAGAGCTGTTAAGAAGCAAAGTTTTTGTATTTTGTTGAAATTAAGCTAGTATAAATTCAAGTCAGAGTCTTATAACTTTAGGATGTTAAATATAGTCCCCATTGCAACGGAAAAGAAAATAGCTATCAAATATACACAAAGGAAATGAGAAAGAAATTTAAATACTTCATTACAAAAAAGTTAAATATAAAAGAAGATAGTAAGGTAGGAAATGAGAGACTAAAAAGCTATAAACATCTGGAAATCGAATAGGAAAGTGGCAGAAATTATACCCCTCCTTATCAATAATTACTGTAAATGGAAATGAATTAGACCCTCCAGTCAAGGGACGCCTGGGTAGCTCAGTGGTTGAGCAGCTGCCTTCGGTTCAGGGTATGATCCTGGTCCCATGACCGAGCCCCACATCAGGCTCTTAAAAACAAAAAACAAAAAACAAAAAACTCACCAGTCAAAAGACAGAGACTGGCAGGAGGAATAAAAAAAAAATGCCATCTACAAGAGACTCATTTTAGATCCAAAGAGATTGGATCTAAAAAGTCATACTGAGAATGAAATACACAAATAGATTGAATAGATTAAAATCATCTGAATCCACAAATATATTGAAAATAGATTGGAAAGAAAGGGATGGAAAAATATATTCCTTTCAAAGAGTAACCAAAAGGAGTGCTTGGGTGGCTCAGTTGGCTAAGTTGGTTTGCCTTCAGCTCAGCTCATGATCTTGAGGTCCTGGGATGGAGCCTGACATCAGACTCCCTGCTCAGCGGGAAATCTGCTTCTCTCTCTCCCTGTGCTCCTCCCCCCATTCATGTTCTCTCTCTCTGTCTCTCCTTCTCGCTCTCCAATAAATAAATAAATAAATAAATAAATAAATAAATAAATAATCTTAAAAAACAACAACAAAGAGTAACCCAAAGAGAGCAGGGTGGTTATACTCCTAACAGACCAAATAGACTTTAAATTACTAAGTTAAAAGAGACAAAGTAGTAGATTATGTTTTAAGAAAAAGTACAATATAACAAGAAGATAGAATTATAAATTGTTAGGGGCACCTGGGTGGCTCCATCAGTTAAGCATCTGACTCGATTTCAGGTCACGTCATGATCTCAGGGTCGTGGGATTGAGCCTGCATAAGGCTCTGCAATCAGTGTGGAGTCTGCTTATCTCTCTCCCTCTCCACCCTCTCTTTCTCTCTAAAATGAACAAATAAAATCTTAAAAAAAAGAATTATAAACTTTACATATCTAGTAACAGACTATGAACATATACAATGCAAAAACTGACAGAATGGAAATAAGAGATAGTACACCATGCTACAATGGCAGCAGGAGATGTTAATACTCCCTCTCAATAATGAATAGAACAACCAGACGAAAAATAAGGAGGGAAACAGAAGACTCAAACAAGACAATAAACCAAGAAGATCTAATAGACATATAGGACATGCTACCCAAGCACGGCATACACATTCTTCCCAAGGGCACACAGGACATTTTTCAGGATATATTGTAGGTCAGGTTACCAGGTAAATCTCATTACATATTAAAAGATAGGTGTCATACAAAATATCTTTTTTGACCACAATGAGATGAAGTTAGAAATCAGTCACAGAAGGAAAGCTTCAAAATTAAACAACACACTTAAAAAAATCAATGGGTCAAAGAAAAGTCACAAGGGAACTAGAAAGTTCAGACAAATGAAAATGAAGACATGACCTATCAGAACTTATGGGATGAGTGAAAGCGGTGCTAGAGGAAATTTATTGCTGAGAGGCTTATGTTGAAAAGCAAGAATGCAAATCAACAACCTGACTTTATAGCCCAAGGCACTACAAAGGGAAGCACAGAGTAAACCCAGAGCTAGCACAGGAAGGAAACATAAAGATTAGGACAGAGATGAACAAAGTAGAGAATAGAAATACAATAGAGAAAATCAATGAAATCAAAAGCTGATTCTTTGAAATATAGAGAACAAACTGATGGTTCTCAGAGGGGAGGTCGATGGGGGATGGGTGGAATGGGTGAAGGGGATTAAAGAGTACACTTATCACAACAAGTACTGGGTTATGTACTGAATTACTGAATCACTATATTCTACAGCAGAAATTAAACTGGAATTAAAATTAAAAACTGTTTAAAAAAAACTGTTTAAAAAGTTGATTCTTTGCAAAGATGAACAAAACTGCCAAGACTTTTAGCTCAATGGACTAAGAGAAAAAGAGAGAAGACACAAATTATGAAAATCAGAAACGAAAGTGGAGACATTACTACTACCAATTCTACAGAAATAAAAAGGATTATAGGGACTCCTGGGTGGCTAAGCGGTTGGGCGTCTGCCTTCGGCTCAGGGCGTGATCTCGGAATTTGAATCCCCTGCAGGGAGCCTGCTTCTCCCTCTGCCTGTGTCTCTGCCTCTCTCTCTCTGTGTGTCTCTTATGAATAAATAAATAAATCTTTTAAAAAAAGGATTATAAAAGTTCTGTGAACTAATTAGACAATGCAGATGAAATGGACAAACATGAAATGAAACACAAAACTTGACAAAACTAAATCACGAAGAAATAGAAAATCTGAATAGACCTACAACTAGTAAGGAGATTGAATCAGTAATCAAAACCTCCCAACAACAAAAAGTCCCAGACTTGATGGCTTCACTAGTGAATCATTCCAAAAATTTAAAGAAAAACTATTACCAATGCTTCTCAAATGTTTCCAAAAAATTGAAAAGAACATGTCCTAACTCATTCTATGAAACCAGAATAACCCTGATACCAAATCCAGACAAAAACACCATAAGAAAACTCAAGACTGGGATGCTTGGGTGGCTCAGGGCGTGATCCCAGGATCCGGGATTGAGTCCCACATTGGGCTCCTTGCAGGGAGCCTGCTTCTCCCTCTGCCTGTGTCTCTGCCAGTCTCTCTGTGTCTCTCATGAATAAATAAATAAAATATTAAAAAAAAAGAAAACTCAAGACCAATATCCCTTATGAACATGATGCAAAAATTCTCAACAAAATACAAGCAAACCAAATTCAGCAGTATATTAAAAGTATTACAAACATAACCAAGTGAGATTTATTCCTGGAATGCAAAGATGGTTTAACATATGGCAATCAATCAGTGTAATAGATTGGATAAACAGAATGAAGGATAATATCAACTGATGCAGAAAAAGCACTGACAAAACTCAACACTCTTTCGTGATTTAAAAATACACTCGATAAACTAGGAATAGGACACTGGCTCAGCATAATAAAAGATATGTGTGAAAAACCTACAACCAACATCATGCTTGATAGTGAAAGACAGGAAGCTTTGCCTGTAAGATCAGGAACAAGGCAAGGATGCCTACTTTCACCACTTCTATTCAACATAGTCCTGGAAGTTCTAGCCAGAACAAATAGGCAAGAAAAAGAAATTTAAGGCACCCAAATTCAAGGTTTCTCTGTCCGTATCACTGTACCCAGGGGATACATGAGAAAAATAAAATGGTAAACTCACCATTGGTTTAAATCCTACCAGAGATTCATGGCCAGACAAGGTGGCTGCTGAGGGCAGAGTGAACATGGAGTGGTGTCTTAGTCCATTTAGCTGCTATAACCACAGGCAGAGTAGCTTATAAACAATGGAAATTTCTTTCTCAAACTTGTCAAGGCTGGAAGTCCAAGATGAGGGTGCCGGCATGGTTGGGTAAGGGCCCTCTTCTGGGTTCAGACTTCTCATTATATCCTTATATGGTGCAAGGGGTTAGGGAGCTCTCTAGGGTCTCTTCTTATAAGCGTTCCATTCATAAGGGCTCCACCCCCTGACTTAATCACCTCCCAAAGGTCCCATCGCATAATATCATCATATTGGTCATCAGAATTTCAATATATGAATGTGGGGGGAAATCTAAACATTTAGACCACAGCAGATGGGTAATGGAAAAGGTAGTTATAAATAGAACTATAAACGCCAGCCCGCACAGAAATAAGAATTGTAGCAGCTATATGGGTAGAAATAAATATTGCTTCCCTTTTTCGGAATGAATATGCTTGTGTGTGTGTGTTTATTAAAACACACATATTTTAATTTTCTTTCTCTCTTTCCCCTTGTTAGCTAACACAGGATGTGTCCATAGTGGTTAGGTTTACTTCTCAATATGTAAACTACAGGATATCAAAGGTATAGAATCAGCTACGAGAAGAAGAGCATCAACCATAACCAAAACAAGAGAGATTCTATTTTCTCCTCAGGAAAGTGCTAGCAAATTCTGAGTTTTAGCTGGCACAGATGTATACTCTATTTTTTTTTATTTATTTATTCATGAGAGAGAGAGAGAGAGAGAGAGAGAGAGAGAGAGAGAGAGAGAGGCAGAGACACGGGCAGAGGGAGAAGCAGGCTCCATGCAGGGACCCCAACATGGGACTCGATCCTGGGTCTCCAGGATCACGCCCTAGGCCAAAGGCAGGTGCTCAACCGTTGAGCCACCCAGGGATCCCCAGATGTATGCTCTAGTTAAAGCATGACTTTGGTATTCTCTTTGGTGATTAAGTGTGGTTTAAGGACGTGTGTACCTGCGAGGTGACAAGGGGTAGACTGTGGTGTGGTGGCTTTGTAATGTTAGGTGCTTACATTGAACTACATTTCCCAGAAGGCCCTTTTCAGTGTGCTTCCAGCAAGGCTGAGCCCAAAGGAGGGATTCTTATGGAAGATTTGGGGCAAGGTTTGGGTAAGAATCAGCTGCTTAGAAGCTCATACATGCTGTCCTTTATGGGCTGGCTCACTCCATTGGTCCTGCAAGGGCTCCGCCTTCCCCTGGAACCTCCTTTCAGCTTCCTAGCTCCTGGGCCAGGTGTGTATTCAGCACCCCTTTCCTTTCCACCCCCCCCCCCCGCCGCCCCCAACACGAAGGGTTCTGGCTCCAGCAGGACACGTACACCACCGAGGTCGAGGTCGTCAGAGGCAACAGGAATTGACAGAGGCTCCGTCCCTCCTCTGGAGTCCAGCCTGTGCTGGGTGCTCTTGCTAATTCTTGCTCTCCCTGACCTGACGTGCACGTCCCCTTCCTGACCGCCTGCCCTGCGGACTCCAAGTTCCCGCATCAGACTCAGAGGCGACTCAGAGGCAACACCCTAAGAGAGACTGCTCCCTCTGCTAACTCCCCAGATTGCATAAGATCAGATCCAGTAACAAGTGCCTTCCTGGCTATTTATAGATATGTCTTAGTGGTTCTGCTTCTCGGGTTGAATCCTGACTGGAACACCCACCAAATCCTTGTGACTTCAGAACCAGAGCCTGGAACGTGGGCATGGCCCCTGGGGAGTAGGAAGCTCTGGCCAGAAGAGAGTTTCCATTAGCATCTGACTGAAGCTCCCTGCACCCCCTCACCTTCCCCACCCTCACCCCCCCCAAAAGATGGGAGGATAGAATTTCACAGGGAAGAAGGGAGGAATGCCAGATTCAAAGCCTGGAAAGAGGAGCTATAGGGGGAAGGTGGAGAAGAGAACAAGAGAGAACAGGAGAAAATATTTCACTGCACTTTCCAAGAGCCAAGCCAGAGTGGCTCAAGGAGGCAAAAAAGCTAAATAGAGTCACACCTTTAAGTCCTCTAAGCAGGGATCTGTGTGACTCTAGAGGACATCTCATTTCCCTCTGAATCATTCTCTCATCTTTGAGTAACAGCCCCCCCCCCCCGCCATTTTCCTTTGGAGAGTTCTTGTTCCCATGTTCAGCCCCTATAGTTTGGGCTATGACCCCCTTTCCTAGCTCCAGGGATACGCATATACCCCCAGATTGTATCTTGGCCACTGTCATTGGTTCTGGGATGGGTACATGGCTATGCTGAGCTAATGACATTCATTTCTGGGACCTTCACTGATATTTTGTCTGGGTTGCTCCGCCTTTTGATAAGACATGAACCTGGAGTTGCCACTGTTTCTCCCAGGCGCAGGAGAGTCAGCCTGACGATGAGGCCAACATAAAAGGTACATTGAGCTGCTGGAAGGAGCAGAGATACACTCCTGATGTTGTCCTCCGAGCACCTGGATCCAACTATGCCTGAAGCTAAATACATTCTAGTGTACCAATAAGTTCCATCTTGGGACGCCTGGGTGGCTCCGCAGTTGAGCATCTGCCTTTGGCTCAGGGCATGATCCCGGGGTCCCGGGATCAAGTCCTGCATCGGGCCCCCTGCATGAAGCCTGCTTCTCCCTCTGCCTGTGTCTCAGCCTCTCTCTCTGTCTCTCATGAATAAATAAATAGAATCTTAAAAAAATAATAAGTTCCATCTCCTTTGCTGTTGTTGTTCTATTTAGGTCCTTCTGAAAGTGGGGTTCTGACACTTGCAGCAGGGTCAAAACTGATCAACTGAAAAAAAAAACTGATCAACTGACCCCTCAGTTAAAGAATTTGTTCACACCTGCCTCACATCACAAGTGTGTTTGACTTCGGGGGAAATTAAGGAGGCTGGAGACACCCGTTAACAATGGCAGCTACCCTCACTGAACACTTATCAGGGACCAGGTACCCTGGAAACACTACAGGTATCTCAGGGTCCTCAGAACAACCCCACGAGAAGGCTACCACAATCGCCCCCCTGTCTTAGACGTGGCGCAGGCTGTGTAGACGGCCACCTGCAGGTTAGGCGCAATAAGCAAGAACGGCAATCACTTTGGGACAGCAGACTGAGAGGACGCCCCAAGAGAGGGAGAGGGAAAGGTCCCATCCCGAGGGCACTGGTACAGGCTAGCTGCCCCTTTATGACTGTCCTAACCACAGTGTCATAAGGAAACCGCCCCCCTCTCCCTCCACCCTCAGCGCCAAGAGCAGCAGCGCCCAAGCAGCTGTGTGCGCCCTGCGTCTTCCCCATCGTCACCCCTGGTTGCTCCCCCTGCTGCTGCCCGTGGGCTGTTCGGGCTGCCCTCAAAATATAGTCCCTGTGTGGGCCGCTGAGCTCCTTTCGCCATCATTGCTAAGTCACATCAGGCCAACGCTTTCCCCACCGTGCCAGAGAAACGCCGAGCTCCCCAGGTCTGCTTTTTCTCATCGTGGTCACACGGACCTGCCAGGGGCTGGCTTTGAAAACCCAAGTCTCCGTCGTTACCAAGAGGCACGTGCAGAAGAAGCAGAGTTGCCTTCTCTGCCCGCAGCTGTGTACAATCTGTGTCGTAAATCTAGCCCCGGGATGTGCTGGGAGAAAGTGTGAAAGAAGGCATTCCCAAGAACATCCCCCCCTGCCCCCTGCACCGTGGGAGTAGCCCTGCGTGACTTGTGCCTGGGATGCAACCCAAACGCCCCGCCCCGCTGCAGGCCCTGCTTGGCCCGGCACCTGCACCTGCACCCCCATCTCCCCGGCTCCTACCCTGCTTCCACTTGCTCTCCACTCCGGCTACAGGCTCAGGCTCGCCCTTTTCCCTCTTGGCACAAGGCTTTTGCACATGCCATTCCTTCTCCCTGAAACACTCTTCCCTGCATCATCTAATTAAACACTCTTCCTCGCATCCTCCAAGTCTCTGCTCAAATTTCGTGTCCCCAGAAAAGTCTTCTTGGAGCCCCCTGCATCATAGGCTCTCATGGATTCCTGTGTTTACTTCACAGCATTTACGTGTTTACGTTTACTTTTGCGGTTACTTCAGTAAACGGTTCACTCCCCTGAAGAACGTAAACTCTGGGGACATCTGGGTGGCTCAGCAGTTGAGCATCTGCCTTCGGCTCAGGGCGTGATCCCGGGGTCCTGGGATCGAGTTCTACATCCGCCCCCCTGCATGGAGCTTGCTTCTCCCTCTGCCTGTGTCTCTGCCTCTCTCTCTGTGACTCCCACAAAAATAAATAAAATCTTAAAAAAAAAAAAAAAGAGGGGATCCCTGGGTGGCTCGGCGGTTCAGTGCCTGCCTTTGGCCCAGGGCACGATCCTGGAGTCCTGGGATCGAGTCCCACTTTGGGCTCCTGGCATGGAGCCTGCTTCTCCCTCTGCCTGTGTCTCTGCCTCTCTCTCTCTCTCTCTCTCTCTCTCTCTCTCTTCTCTGTGTCTATCATGAATGAGTAAATAAAATCTTAAAAAAAAAACCAACATAAACTCAGTGCAGGGAACTGACCAGTAATGTGCGCACGAGTGTTTAACAAGCAGCTATGGGGTGTTAACATCAAAAGTAAAAGTCAGTTATTTTATCAGGAAAAATGAATTTATTTGGGAGCCGATTGCAATTTAGACTATGAAAACAATGGCAAAACTACAGGCAGGTCCAGAGAACACAGGAGAGGAATATTATTTTACAGAGAAGGAGGAGGTTGGGAGCAGTTGTTCTGAATGAAAGTCCATTGGAGCAAAGCAAGAGTGCAGGCTGATGGTGGTTGCTCATTGGCTGAGTTGTCAATTTTTTTTTCAGATTTATTTTATTTATTTAGTTATGAGAGACACAAAGAGAAGGCAGAGACACAGGCAGAGGGAGAAGCAGGATTCCCGTAGGGACCCGGATGCAGGACTTGATCCCAAGACCCTGGGATCATGACCTGAGCTGAAGGCAGACGCTCAACCACTGAGCCACCCAGGCGTCCCTGGGTTGTCAATTTGTTGCAGAAGATCCAATGTACATCTTCTCCTCTTAGGGCCTCTGACTGGTCATTCTTCCCCTTGGGGATTCTTGCTTGGGGTCTGTAACGGACAATTCTTCCTATAATTGACACTGAGTGGTACAGCCTCCCCTTCCGGCCTCCCCATGGACTTCAGTGAAGTTTCCCTTTATTAATTTTCAGAGGGGTAAGGTGTGTGTGTAGGGGGGCACCGATTGACGGCTCTTGATGATTAGTGTGGCCAGTCTCAAGCCACCAATGTGACTTCAACCAAAATTCCTGAACATTTTAACAACTGACTCCCGCCAGCTGGTGGAGCCAGCTCCAGCCGCCCACTGCAGCCGACACCCCAGCACCCAGCACAGGTTTGCTGAACGAGTGAATGAATGGAATTAATCCCACAGAAATAGCTCCCCCTACCTGTGCCTATCCATGGCACCCTCTCATCTGTCCGTTGCAGATTTTTTAAAAAACAAAACTATGATGTTTTCACCGAGCAAAATGTAACCAGCATGAAGGAATATTCCTTGGGTACAACTCTCCCACTTTTTCCTGTGTTAAAAACATCCTCTTCTTGCCTGTAATTAAAGCTTTGCAGACTGTGAGTAGTGACTCATTTGTGGTTCATGAGATCAATTTAGAAGGTCATGATAAACATCTTTTAAATTGAGTTGAGGAGAAGAAAAATTTCAGAGTATCAGAATTTGTCTTGGGCTGTCAGGAAGTATTGTTTTGGGAAGCTTCGGTTGTGATCATGTGTTCATCTTGACTTGTGATGTAAGGTGACTTTTTAGAGTCCAGAAAGCTTGAAAACCATTGGGATTGAAAGCAATGCTTTTAAATAATAATAATTAATAATAATAATAATAATAATAATAATAAATTTTATTATTTTTTATTTTTTATTTTTAATTTTATTTTTTAAAGCCATTTTAGGTTTGCAAAAAAAAATTGGGTGAAAAGTACAGATTGCCCCATAAAATCCCTCCTCCTCTCACAGACACAGCCTCCCTGTGATTAACATCTCCCTCCAGAGTCCATGTATCACAATCGAACCTGCAATGACACATCTTTATTACCCAAAGTACGTAGTTTGCATTACAGTTCACTCTTGGTGCTGCACATTCTATGGCTTTGTACAAATGCATGACATACACCCATCTGCATCATATCATACAGATAGTTTCTGCCCTAAAAAGCTTCCGTGCTCTGCTTTTCAGCCCTGCATAATATTCCACTGCCTGGATGTGCCACAGTTTACATAGCCACTCACCTACTGAACAACATCTTGGTTGTTTCCAAGTTTGGGAATTACAAATAAAGCTGTCATAAACATCAGCGCAGGTTTTTGTGGGGACCTCCTTCGGGTGAACACCAAGGAGTGCCATTGCTGGATCATCCCGTAGGAGCGGGTTTAGTTGTGTTAGAAACTACAAACTACCAGCCACTCTGGAAAACAGTGCGGAGGTCCCTCAGGAAGTTAAAAATAGAGCTACCCTATGACCCAGCTGTCACACTATTGGGTATTTACCCCAAAGATACAGATGTAGTGAAAGGGCGGGACACCTGCCCCCCCAGTGTTCACAGCAGCAATGTCCACAACAGCCAAACTGCGGAAGGAGCCACGATATCCATTGACAGATGATGGATAAGGAAGATGGGGGTCTACATATAACTGGAATATTAGCCATCAGAAAGGACGAATGGTGGGTACCATTTGCTCCGACGTGGATGGAACTGGAGGGTGTTAAGTGAAATAAGCCAACAGAGAAGGACAATCATCATATGGTTTCACTCATATGTGGAAACTAAGAAATAGTGAAAGGGATTATAAGGGAAAGGAGGGAACTGAGTGGGGAAAAGTTAGAGAGGGAGACAGACCATGAGCGACTCCTAACTCTGGGAAACAAAGGGTTGCAGAAGGGGAGGTGGGTGGGGGGTTGGGGTGACTGGGTGATGGCACTGAGGGCACTGAGGGGATGAGCATTGGATGTTATACTATATGTTGGCAAATTGAATTCAAACAAAAAATTTTAAAAAATAAGTAAGGATGCAATTGAAAGTGCATTTGCACCTCACTAAGCCACTTCAGTTGTATACAGTTACCCTGTGAGATGATTTTTGGAAACAAAGTCACTTTTATTTTTTTTATTTATTTTTTTGGCAAAGTCACTTTTAAACAAAGAAAACATACTTAAAATATGTCTGATGTATAGTATGTACTCAATAAATATTTGTAGAATAATTAAAAAACAAAACAAAACAAAACCAAAGTGGCTGTACCATTTTGCATTCCCACCAGCGATGAATGAGTTTCTGGTGCTTCACATCCTCACCAGCATTTGGTGATGTCAAGTGTTTTGGAGTTTGACCATTCTAATAGTATCTCGGACTGACCTTTCCCTGATGACGTATGATGTTGAACATCTTTCTACATGGTTATTTGTCATCTGCATATTTTCTTTGCTGAGATGTCTGTTCAGGTCTTTGCCCGTTTTTTTTTTTTAATTTAATTTTTTTTATCATACAGCAATGCTTTTTCATCTAGTAGATTTGTTTTGTTGTCCATGTCCTTACTTGCAATTTTTTTCAAAGGCAAGAACAGTGCATCAGACTTTATATTTTTGTTGCACACTTTACCAGTTTCTCAAACAAAACAAAACAACCAAAGTCTTAAAAGAAACAACCTAGCTTTCCCAAGACCCAGGGACCAAACGGTTAAGTCCACGGAGCTCTGAGAGATGAGAGATGATAGATAGATAGATAGATAGATAGATAGATAGATAGATAGATAGATAATAGAATAGGAAGGTGTCTGGCTTGGGGGCCGTGGAACTTCCTGTTCTGGTCTACCCCTCCCCCCACCCCACCCCCACAATGTCTCTAGTTATAAATGTTCATCCCAGAGTTGTGGGACCTTTTTCAATCTAGCTGCCCCCACCTGGTGACAGCATGAGCAGGGCAGGGAGCATCATGGGGCTGATGCTTGCAGTTCTGATGCTCCCTCTGTGCAGGGGACAGCCCCTAGCAGGCCCTTAAGAAGGGAGGTAAGCCTTGGAGGAGGACTGGTGATAAAGCCAGACCCAGGCCATGGGTGGAGTCACATGTCCTGCCAAGAAACCTCTCTAGGTTGTAGCTGGCTGAACAAACGACATCGTAAATCACTTTCCGTTTGCTGCCTGGAGGCCTGCCCTAGACACTTCTTTCTGCATGAGTTCGTTCCACCTGCAGCACAGCTGTGTGGGTCCGTTTGCGTGTGCTCCCATGACGGGGAGCAGAGAAGCGTGGTGGTGCTGCATTGAGCCTTGTTTTCCAGAGAGAAACGGCTCCAGAAAAGAGAGATCACTTGGACAGGGTCACAGGGCCAGGAGGTCCCAGCCGTGGCTGGAATCTGCACACTGGGTGGTCATCTACAGGTAACCACTGTGCCCGGCTCCCCTCCAAAGACCTCATGACAGCCCTGGGGTGGTAAGAATGATACTAAAGTGGCTGCCCCCTGTGGGGCACCTCTGTGAGCCGAGCTCCCCCTGGGTGCTGAGCGTGCCTGAGATAGGTCGTCTTCAGACGCGGTGTCTACTGTTATGTCCACTGGAAACCGAGGCACAGAGACAGACGATCACCCTGGAAAGAGCAGACATGGAGCATTGCTGAACCTTGAGGCCCTGAGCAGATGCTCAGGGAGGGGAGAGCGAACTTCTGTGCCGGGGTTTGTGCTGGGCACTGGGGTGACCGCAGCAGCCTCAAAGCCTCAGGGAAAGGAAGTCAAGCTGGGCGCATGACTGGGAAGGGGTTGTGGGGCAGGAGGCAGGTAACTCGGTTGGGGTGGTCCAGGGAGGGCTGCTCGCAGGAGGGGGCTTGGCTGCAACCTGAGGGCCAAGGAAGAGCCAGGCTCGCAAAGTCCTCGGGGAAGGGTGTTTCAGCCGGAAGGAATAGCAAACACAAAGGCCTCAAGATGGGAGCAAGTTAGGTGTGTTTGAGGAACTGAGAAAAGGTAGTGAGAAGAGAAGGCAGAGAGGGAGGGGAGAGGCTGGGGAGAGGGAGGAGACTGGGCTCTGGGCAGCCCCAGGAGCCTCTGCAGTGGAGGGAGGGATGTGGGTCGTGGTCTCCAAGGTTCACTGTCAACTTCTCCTCCAGGCTCTTCCTTTTCTCCACTGGGGCTACTTCCCCTGCAATAGCTGCGGTCGGACCCCAGCTCCCCCCTTTACCACCAGGCTCACGGGCTCCTTCTGAGCAGGAAGACGGGGCTTCAGCGTGCAGGCCCTGCCTATCAGCATTCATTCATTCATTCATTCATCCTTCCACTCACCCATTACCCGTGGATTTGCCACAGGTCTTTTGCTTTTGCAGGTCCCTCTGCCTGGAACATTGTCTTTTATCCCTCAGGGCTCTGCTTCCAATGGCACCTCTTCCAAGATGCCTTCCCTGACCACTCCCAGCTAATTTAGCCCCTTATCACCCATTAGCAACTATACTTCCCTTTCGGGATGCAACAGGATAGGTTGGTGCTCCCAGGGGCTCTCTGTCTGTATGTAAGAGATCTATGTCCCATCCTTCCCTTCTCTGCCTGCATAATTTGTTTGTGGCAACACCATTCCCCAACTCTGGGAATGAGCCCATCATCCGGGTAAAGCCAATGAGAGGCAGCTGCAGGACTCTGCTGGCGCTATTGGGAGCTAAGATTTGTTCCACCGTGATTGCTTAGCCGCTAGGCTGCAAGGTTGGAGCTGCTGGGGAAGGAGAGGACCTGCCTGAAGATGAAATCCAGATGGAAGGAAGGAAAGGTAAAAGAAGGAGAGATGCACAGTCCCGAGTGAACTGACTGAGCACCTGGATTCAGCCAAACCTGAAATCCAAACTCCCCCTGGACTTTTCCATTATAAGACCCAATAAGTTCCCTTTGTGCTTAAGCTGGTCTAGGTTTCGGTAGCAGTCAATGGACTACTTGATAACAAAGCCTGAAAGCTGGGCCTCGGTCATGCTTAAGTACTTTCCCCTTGAGGGATGTGGGCAGGCCCTTCCCTCATTCAGAAGCCACGCCCCCATCTCGAGGCTCTTTTTCTACGTGGCCTTAGTGTTTGGGCCTCGCTCAACCTGAAGCAAAAAAAAAGCAGAATCAGGAGCCTGCGGCCAGAGGTGGGGTGACTGCAGAAGCAGCCATGCAACCAGCAGTAGGAACTGGGAATCTGCATTGTTCATAAGCAAATCCCTTTTCCTTCCCTCTTCTTGGTAGGCTGTGCCTGGATTTTATTAGCTTGTTTATCAACTTCGTCCATGTGTTCAGGGAAAGCATCTAAGGCCCTCATAGTTCTCTAGTGTCCTGAGCGGTGACTGGTTCTAGAAGAAGCTCTGACTAACCACTTCCCAGCAGACTTACTCCCCTACATGGGAGGATAAATCTGCTGGGAAGTGGTTAGTAGAAATTTCTGAGGATAAAAATGGTTTTGCTCTTAAAAAGTAATGCAAGGGAGAGAAATTTCCCTTTTCTGACTCCCGCAGGAAGTACGGCCACATGAGGAGGCACTAACTGACCTAGGATTCCACTTCCTCAAACTCTTCATCTGAAGCAGAATCATGACAGACTGTGTGTCTGGCTTTCCCCTCCATCTGTGTGGGAGAAAGTGGGTGCTAATCACACTCTTCTGGTTTAACAAAGAAGAGATTTGTAAATATTTAGCCTTTTCAGAATATTTCATGTCGATTTAAGTATTATTCCCAGGGCAATACATTATTAAGTAAGACAGATCAGAATTATGGATTTTGGAAGGTTGGAGCTTGCTTTCCCAAGACATATCAATCTCTGAAGTCCCTATGGCCTACAAAGAATATTTGCAGGAGTTTGATGATGCTGAGGAGCGTCTGATTTTCTGCAGCTGCAAAGAAAGATCATTTTTGTACTTATCTCTCTGCAATTTCTTCTACCGGCACTTAGAAGAGCCTATAAGTACCGAGAGCAAAATCAGAGAGGTCACTTAAAATATGGGGGGGGGGATGGGCAGAGGAGGATTTTACCAAAAGGAACCGTAAGGTTATAATGTTTTGGATCTGTAGGAAATGATGGCCGGAGCTGCGGCAGCCATTAGCCACCTTGAGGGATGACACTGCCAACATGCCAAGAAATCTTAGTCCACGAGAACACCATTGAGCAGTTGATGCGCTGACCACTACCTCCCCATCTTGGTGAGATTTGTTGTTTTGTAAAATAACAAAGGCCTTTTTTTTTTAGATATTTGGAATCTCTTTTTCCCTTACTTGCAGCCAACAGTGACCTTCGGGATTGATACCCCCAGGGTGGCACAGGAACTTCAACAGCCTGGCCCATGCCATGCTCAGGCTACTGCGCTCACCAGGCATGGATGGTCCTGTCCATCAGCTGGAGGGGCCCCTCATCCCCTCCAGGCCCAGTCACTGCTGGCATCATAATGCTGATTATGGTTCCCGCATTCTTCAGAAGGGCACAGTAATTATTATTTTTTTAAACTCTAGCCACCAACTCATACAATCACTCCCAGAACGTACATGTCACCAACCCTGATAATTTAACAGTGAAGGTATAAAAATATCAGAACCATGATTGCCTTTGGGAATGGGGCGAGGATTACCCAGTGGGGTAACTTTGAGGGGTGATGGAAGTGTTCTTTCCTTGAGGGGGTTCGTAGGACACACGTGAGCCAGTCAAAACTCAGCAACTGCTGAGTTTAAGGTTTAAGAGAAGCACATTCCATCGTGTGCAAATTTTACCTCGGAAAAAGAACGGGGAGACATTGAATTCCAATTAGTGACGTGCATGCTGAAATATTTAGGAGGTACTTGTGCTGATTCAAGATACTTCACTTGAATCAACAAAGAGATCACGTGTTTTGATGAATGAGTAGAGGACGGCCTGAGGAGTATGTGATAAAGCAAATGGAGAAAAATGTTGGTTGTGGAATCTAGATGATGGGGGTGCTGGGGGGCTCAGTCGGTGAAGGTGAAGCGTCTGACTCCTGATTTCTGCTCAGGTCATGATCTCAGGGTCCCAGCTCTGCACTCAGCGGGGAGTCTGCTTGTCCCTCTCCCTCCCACTCTGTCCCTCCCTCCACACTGTCCCTGTCTCTCTCTCAAATAAATAAATAAAATCTTTAAAAAAAAAACACACACACACAAAAAAAGAAAAAGTTCTCCTAATTCAAAGTTGGTGGGGGAAAGCCTACGGAGAGTCAGGGAATCGGGTCCTCTGCTGTGGCAGGTCCTCAGAATCACGGTGGCTCCAACCAGGCAGATGTCTGGATCTTTCTCAGCGCCAGCCTGCTGGGCACCCACCCGAGCTGTGGTCGGTCCTCAGAGGCTCACAGCCGCCAGGCCCACGGGCCTAGGCCAAGGGGAGGGGGGGGGAAGGCCAGAGGGAGACATGGAGATCTGTGACTGAGAGTACAAAGCTAACTAATAGAGAAACCAAAAGTGATGATAGTGATAATCGTAACAACAGCAAGAGCCAACACGTGCCCCTCCCATGACGGCCAAGGCCCAGCTCCAAGGCCTCCACGGGAATTAATCCACTTGTTCCTCACAACCTTATGGGGTGGGTACTGCTGTTCTCGTTTACTGACGTGGAAGCTGAGGCCAAGGAGGGGGAGCCGTGTCATTATATCAGGAGGGGTTTGGTGTGAGTCTGATTCCATCCAATTTCACCCACACCTTCCACCCTCCCCACATGGGGGTGGGGTGGGCAGGAAGTCACCAACCAAAGGCTTAGCTGGTAGCACTGATGAGTCAAAACCCAGAGGCAGAAACATCTTGTTAAGAGATGGAGAGATTGTGATGGAAGAGTGGTCACCTCCGGAGGGAGGAAGTGGTGGAGGCGACACCGGGGTGGCAGGGCGCCGTGGCCACAGCAGCGCCCGCGCGGTCTGGAAAGGAGGGCCGAGGCATGAACCTGGGAGCCTGGCAGGCTCCGCTCCTGAGACCTCAAGCGTCATTCAGGCGAGCAGGTGCAGCCGGTGTTGATACCTGGGATGCGGGTCAGCGACATCCGAGCCGCTGGTGGAGGTTTGGAGGCTGCAGGTGGAGCATGAGGCCAGGAGTGGCCCCCGCACGCGTGCGGGACACCCACGGGGGCCTCCTCACGGTCAGGCCAGGTCCCCGAGGCCTCGGCGGAAGACGGTAGCTCGGGGCAGACCTTCAGAGGCCTGTGCTCCGGGCCAGGCGCTGTTCTAAGTGTTACTGGACAGAGAACTGGTTCCAAACTCAGGTCTTGGGGTGTTTGCAGCCCGAAAATCAATACTCGACAGACAAGTGATGGTGAGAAAGGAAAAGTTGCTTTATTCAGGGAGCTGGCAACCTGGGAAGACGGGGGACTAATGTCTCCAAACCATCTCCCCCCCTTCCAGGGGGAGCCGGAGGGTTTTAATGGGGACAGCATGGGCATGGGGAGGAGGCCTGCGTGCCGGAGAAGCAGGGGCCCCGGGCAGGGAGCCCTGTGTCCACACGGCCCTGAACAGACTTGCTGGCACCCACGGCGGCTGTTTCAAATGCGGTCGGGCCTTATCTCCGGGGAAAGTCTGGCCTTTCACTTCCCAAGGCCAGGGGTCTGCAAATCTCGAGGAAAGTTGGTTCTGCTACAGAGCGAGGGGCTTCGGTCCCCAGCAGGGGGTGCATAAGCCTGAAGCAAGTTACCCTTAAGACCTGTTGCTTAAGCACTCCATGGGATCAGCTCGCTCCATCCTCCCAATGCCAAGGACCAGGAGGGGACACGACGACGCAGCGCAGAGATCCCATGAAAGGCCACTGCGAAGCAGCGCCCCCAAAGGATCCCTGCAGAACAATGCTAAGTCCAATGTCAGACTTCCCCCCGCCCCGGGGTGGGGACAGTTACTTGACTCATCTCTGGAGCCCTCGCTTCAATCTCAGCTGCAGGAGCCACAGGGTCTGCACAGAAGTGCTGAGAGCCTCAGTGGCAGGCGGGACACAGCCGGGAGGAGACACCGCACTCGCCTCGATCTGCAGAATGGAGATAATTAGGGCATTTATTCGAGAATCCACTGAGGCTGGTGAGACTCCATGTGCGGAGAACTCAGGTTCCCCCTGACCCTCTCTGATGCCAGCTCTTGTGAGCTGTGATTATCGCCTTGGTGGAAGGAGATGAAGGAAGGGGGAAGAACGCGGGAAAGAGAGACAAGAAAAAAGGAAACATTTTCACATTCAAGAGGAAGGAAGGGAGTGAGGGTGGAAGGGGGGAGGAGAAGGAGAAACGTGAAGCAGGTGGAAGGAGCCCAGAGATTTCCAAACAGCTGGAAAAAGAGCTTTGTCCTTAATGGCAGGGTCCCGGCCACACAGCCGAGGCGGTGTGCCGAGTGGGTTAAGAGGCCTCCTGGATCCATTTCCACTCCAGCCGAGGCGATGAGCAACTGCCCTTCCCCCTCTGAGACTCAGTTTCCCCCTGCCCACAGGTTGCCATGAGAACCTGATGAGCCCACAGAGCAGAGCATGCTCGCTGTCTTTGTTAAGGGGCGGGCAGCTGCTCACGGGATGTCATTACATTTACCCAGTTCTCAGTTGGCTGACAAATCAAAGGGATATAAATAGCCATGTTTGGTTTCTCATAAATGCATTAAAAATGACTTGGCATCTTGCCCGGGCTCCCTGTCAGGGCGGTGGGCAAGGATTGCTTGGCAGAGACCTAAGGGCGTCAAGGTCAGGGGCTCAGAAGGGACTCCAGCTGCCCAGTGGCACCAGGTGTCGTCTGTGCGAGCCCACGCCCTCCTTGGCACGGCCCCACGCCGCCACTCTGGGCCCTGGCAAGGCCCGCCGGGTGACTCAGGGCCGGCCCCTGCTTGTTTGCCTGGACTCAGCCCTCTGGCCGAGCCTGCATTAGGTCAGTCTGTTCACAAGTGGGTTCTGGGAAGGCTGTGCCAGGCGGCGGGTGGAGGGGAGAGCAGCGGGAGGCGGACGCGGCGAGGGGAAGACTGGACTGTCCTCCGGCCTCCCTCCATCTCGCTGCATGACGTTCTTGGAGGCTGACCTCACCTCTGGCTCAGGGTGGGGGGTGCTCTGGGGGCAGAAGGTACAGATTCTGGACTCTACTGTCTGGGTTCATTCCTAGCTGCCCCCACATGTGACCCTATCAGTGCCTCAGTCTCCCTATCTGCAAAATGGACATAATAGCAGTGCTTACCCCACAGGGTTCCTGGAAGGCTTAAATAATTAAATGGATGTTATTATTACTATTACCATTATCATGATATCCTGATGCCCCAGACACAGGGTATCTGCTCCCACTAGGGCTTGCTATTATTACTGCTTTTCTGTGAAGTAGTTAAGAGCAAGGACTCTGGGGCGGCCTGGTTGAGTTCAGCTTCCAGCCTGAACTGGCGGAAGCCTGAATAGCGGGCTTCCAGCCTGAATAGCGGGTGACGCTATTACCTGTTTACCCTTAAACATGGATCTTAATCTCTTGGCCTCAGTTTCCTCATCTGTAAAATAGGGATGGCGATTACTTATTCCTCATAGGGTCTCATGAGGCCTATGTAAGTTAACACTTGCCAAGTGCTTCGAACTGGGCCTGGCATACAGTGAGCACTCCATCGTTGTTCCTGTTGGCGCGGGAGGTGTGCCCTCTTTCCACTGAGGCGGCTAGGCTGCAGTGATGGAATCCCGGAGCCGCCCCCATCTCTTGGGAAGCATCTGCTTGAGGATTAAGACAATGCAGAAAGAAGTGGAGTAGAGAGATGAAGAAAAACAACTTTGGAGGACACTGTATGAGGCACCTGGATCTAACTGTGCCTGAAGCAGAAGCTACTCTTGGACTTCTCCATCCCAAGAGCCAAATACACTCCTTGTTAGTTAAACAACTTTGCCTGGATTTCTGTTACTTGCAGCCAAATGTGTTCTGGCCAATACAGAAGGCCCTTGGGGGCTCTAATAACAGATAGGGAGGTGGCTCCGTGGTTGAGCATCTGCCTTCGGCTCAGGGCGTGATCCTGGGGTCCTGGGATCGAGTCCCACATCAGGTCCCCGCAGGGAGCCTGCTTTTCCCTCTGCTTATGTCTCTGCCTCTCTGTGTGTCTCTCATGAATAAATAAATAAAATCCTAAAAAAAAAAAATAACAGGGAAGACATATGAGGAGATGGGGAAGGAACAGAAGTGATACAGCTCTAGAAGAGTTAGCACCCTCCTAACTCTGGGTTAGAGTCCCAGCTGTGCTCCTTATGGCCTGTGGTGAAGTGATTCCAGAAAGGATGAAGTCTTTCATGTCTCCCCAAGTACATTCTCACAATGTGACTTTGCTACTCTTCCCACCAAGACATGAGTCTATGTCCCCACCCTTTGAATCTGGGCTGACCTTGTGATTTGCTTTGATCACAAAGAAAGCGATACTGTGTTCATTCCAAGCGCAGGCTTCAAGAAGTCCACGCAGTTTCCGCTCGCTCCCTTGGCCCTTTGCCAGGACCTCACAAACATGTCCAGGCTAGCCTAGGAGACTCACAGCTCTGCAGCCACCTGCCACCCAGCCCCCGGAAGCAGAGCCGTCTAGCCGCTCCGAGCTGACCACAGATGCATGAATGAGATGAATGAGCCCGACCAAGACCTGAAGAACTACCCAGCTGAGCCCAGCCCAGGTTACCAACCTACAGAACGGAGAGATAACTAAGGCATTGTTGCATCAAACCGCTGCACTTTGGGTAGTTCCTTACGTGACAGTAGATAACAGATACACCTTGTTTACAGCAGCCTTGTCCAGGGGACACCCCCAAACCTAACATTTAAGTCACATGGCCAGCCAAGGCCACTCTGCTCCAGTCACCAGCTCAAGAGGCCTTGCAGCTTCTGTTGGCTCTCCTGGATCCCTGCCACCACCTTGTGGACAAGCCTGGCTGGAGGATGAGAGATCACACGGCCAGCCCAGCTACCCCAGCGGATGGCACCTGCTCCTTCCTAGCACACGGAAGACACCTCAGCCCAGATGGGAGAGCCAAGCCCAACCTGCTGTCCATCGCAGAAGCATCCCATCACCTCTAGACTCATAAGCAATCATAGATTCTTACTATTCTAAATCCCTGACTTGGGAGGATGTTTTATTTTGCCGCCATAATTGATACCAAGTTTGTATCAATAGGCAGGTAGATTTCCCATGCTAGACCTCATTGTCCTGTGAAAAATAAAATCGCCTGGGATGGGTCATGAGGATGCCGTGAGCTCATGATCGTTTTGGTGTGGGGCCTGGCAGAGAGTGAGCGTGCAGTTAATGGAAGCTGTTTTAAAAAGAGGTAAAATAGAAGACAAAGACACAACTGACCACCTCCCCTCTCTCTTTGAATCTCTCTGCTTTATCTGGCCAGCAGTGAATCATTCCAGAGATGACCAATGGCCCGTAGATTCCTAAGCCTTTTATCCCTTAGTGTCACCAACACAGAAACATTCCTTCTCAGAGGTAGGGCTGAAACCATTGAGTAGAGGTGTGCCTGGCCCACTGAGGCCATCCTGTCCAGGAAACGTCCAAGTTCTGGACTCAGACCTGGGTTCTGACCAATCTCTGCCATTTACCTACCGTGTGACATTGAGCAACCCATGCAACCCTTCTGAGCTTCCATTTCGTCCCTGTAAACTAGTACCTACCTCTGAGGATTATTACTCATTCATTTCTTCCTTCAATCAGTGGACATACATTTATTCTAGCTGTTTCTAGAGGGGGAGATACAGTGGAGAAACAACAAGCCTTTTATACTTTAGTGTCACCAACACCAAAAATATCCCTGACCTCAGAGAGCCCTCAGTTCAGTGGGTGAAGAAAAATATTAACCCACCAGTGACAAAAGCAAGTGAAAAAAATCACAAAAGTGACAAGTGTTTTGGAAGGAGGGGGTATCAGTTAGGACAAGTTGGGTTATGCTGTGGGAACTGACGTCTCCCAAGCCTTATAGCTTAGGATAAGAAGTGTTTATTTCTTATATATGTGCCCTGTCTGTTGTGGGTCAGCTGGAACTCTGCTCAAACCACAATATTTAGTCTCAAGTACTGTGAGTTCCGCACAGAGGAAAGAGGACCCAAGAGTATCTTGCTCTGGAATCAAGTGCTCTAGCTTGGAAGTGCCTTGGATTACATCTGCCCACATCTCCTGGGCCAGAGCTAGTTGCATGGCCTCACCCACCCATAAGGAGGCCAAGTAGCACCATCCTACCCTGTTGGAAGATGGGCAGCCAGGGAGATTTGGTGAACAGCACAATGACCATTCTGAAAATGTGAATGTGGTGGGGAGGCTTCCATGAGGTGATAATGCCTGAACAGCTGAGGTCTGAACAATACAAGGAGTTGACTAAGAGGAGGGGGCAGGGGAGGTTTTTCTAGAAGGAGGGCACCACGTAGGGAGGATGGTAAAATGTAGGGGTGGCTTGAAGGCAGCCAGTTTGGCTGGAGCCAGAGATGGTGTGGCATACTGTGTGAGGAGAGAAGAGAGCGTGTGGCAGCCTGTTGGTGCAGGCCCTGTAGGCCAGGAAGATAGTTGGTCTGATTCTAGGAGCAAGGAATGGCCATTGCTGGGGCTTTAGGCAGATGTAGGGTCTCCTGGATTTGCCTGAGCATTCAGGGAGAGCACGGCCACGGACTCTCATGAAAGCCATTGAAGGGCGCCCTGAGCTATTTATTGCTAAAGGCTGTGGATCCTCCAAGACTCTGGACCTCATAAGACTATGGCAGATTCAAAGCTTTATTTTTACCTAAATTTGAGAAGAGATGATCTTTTTAATGTGTGAACAAAAATAATGAGGAGCATATGCAAGTTCTGGGAATTGGGAAATGTCAATTTAAATATTCCCCTCGGGTCAACAAATTAGTATAAGGTATCAGAATTACATATTTTTTTAGAGGTTACCATTGCTTCAGAGGACATAGCCACAAACTCTGACGTCTGGATTGGGGCAGTAATTGGTCAGATGCTCACCAGTTCACCTCCTCCTCCTCCTCGGGTACGCAGAAGGCCACATTTCCAAGCTTCCTTTGTAGTCAAGTAGCAGCTACGTGACTAGGTTCTGGCCAATGAAATGTGGACAAAATAAATGACACTTCCGAGCCTGGCCCTAACCCCCATATCTGAGTCCATGTTCTTCTGGTCCATTCTGTAGTGACCTTGGAAACCACACTTCAGACGGCAGCCTGTACCCTCTGAGTCACTGCTTGGAGGAAAGCCCTGAGCTGTATCTGATCATGGTATGAGCAAGAAATAAGACTTTGTGTTTCTTCTGTGGTTTATTCATTACTGTAGAAAAGCCTATCCCACTCTGACTTATAAAATGACTTACAGGACTCCTCTAATAGAAATAATATTTGCAAAGGCCATTTCATGATGCCGGAAGTGTCTATATTCAGGGTTAGCGGGTGGGGTTGTGTAGGTTAGCATTAGGCAAAGTGGCCAGCCAAGGAGCAAGTAGGGACCCACTCCATGCCCTACTCACCTAGCCGGTACCCTGATTAGGAGGCTGTGTCCGTGTGAAGGAAGCCCGCTTTAAATTGTACAGTAAGGTGACATAGTGGCACCTTAGTGGCACCTTTGTCTGCATTTCTGCAGCGTCAGAAAAGAAAGGGGGGGGGATTATTTTCTCCATTCTCCTTTCTTTCTGTAGGAGATGGGAGGGGCTACAGCAAGGCCAAGCGCTGGACTTGCCATTTATTAGTAATTATACTCTTTAAAAAGTAAGCCTAAGAATTTAAAAAGTCACAGTGTAAAACACCTCACCAAAGAAGATCTACGCCTGGCAAATAAACACATGAAAAGATGCTCCATATCAGATGCCATCAGAGAAATACAAGTTAGAACAATAATGAGTGGGCACCTGGGTGGCTCAGTCAGTGAAACGTCCGAGTCTTGGTTTTGGCTCAGGTCACCATCTCGGAGTCTGGACCAAGCCCTGTGTCAGGCTCCACGCCCAGCACAGACTCTGCTTGGATTCTCTCTCTCCTTCTCCTTCTGCCCCTCCTGTTGGCTTTCTCTCTCTCTCTCTCTGTCTTTCTCTCTTTCTCTAAAATAAATAAATCTTTAAAAGATAAAAAAATAAAACAATAATGAGATACCACATCACACCTGTCAGAATGGCCAAAATCTGGACCAAAGACAACTGCTGGCAAAGATGTGAAGCAACAGGAACTCCTATTTATTGCTGGTCGGAATGAAAAATGGTGCAGTGGTTTGGGATGAGAGTTTGTCAGTTTCTTACACATCCTCTTACCATACAACCCAGCAATTGCCCTCCTTGGTATTTGTTTACCCAAAGGAGATGAAAACTTAGGTCCAAACAAAACCCTGCACGTATAGGCTCATAGCAGCTTCCTCCATAAGTGGCAAAACTTGGAAACAACCAAGTTTGTCTGTAGTACAACCAGATGATGGAAGAGTATGCAGCGCTAAAAAAGAAATGAGCCACCAAAAGCCATGAAAAGACAAGTGGAACCTTCCATGCGTATGGCAAAGTGAGGGAAGCCAGTCTGAAAAGGTGACATCCTGCACGATTCCAACTCTAGGACATTCTGGAAAAGTCTGGAGACGGTGTAAAAATGAGTGGTTGCCAAGGGTTAGCTGGGAGATGGGAATGAATGGTAGGGCACAGAGGGCTTTTAGGGGAGTGAAATCACCTTGGGTTTTTTTTTTTTAAGTTTTTTTGATTTATTTATTAATGAGAGACAGAGAGAGAGAGAGAGAGAGAGAGAGAGAGAGATCAGCAGAGAGAGAAGCAGGTTCCATGCAGGGAGCCTGACGTGGGACTCGATCCCAGATCTCCAGGATCAGGCCCTGGGCCTAAGGCGGCGCTAAACTGCTGAGCCACCCGGGCTGCCCACTCTGTTTTGTTTTGTTGTTGTTGTTGTTAAAGATTTTTATCTATTTGAAAGAGAGCCCGTAAGCTGGGGGAGGGGCCAGAGGGAGAGGGAGAAGCAGACTCTCGGCTGAGCAGGGAGCCCGACACAGGGCTCGATCCTAGGATCTGGGGATCATGACCTGAACCGAAGGCAGACGCTTAACCGACTGAGCCACCCGGGCCCCGTGAGGCAGCGAAGCGACTCTGATGCTGCAGTGCTGCCTGCGGTTCTCCAAGGCCGTGGGAGGTACGCCGTCAAGAGTGAGCCCTGATGTGGACCCCGGGCCCTGCGTGATAACGATGTGCCAGTGCTGGCTCATCAGCTGTGCGAGATGTGCCCCTCGGGTGGGAGGTGTGGATGATGGGGAGGCTGGGCCTTCACCAGATGTTGAGGGGGGAGGGAAAATCCACGAAATCGCTGTGCCTTCCTCTCGATTTTGCTGTGAGCCTCGAACTGTTCTTAAAAAAAAAAAAAAGAGGCAAAGTCTTAAAATTACAATATGACAAGGAAAAGGGCAAAATAGGGTGGTTAAAAATGGAATATGGGGCATGTTGTGCCTTACAGTGCACTCAGAGGTGTGGGGAAGAGGTGGCAAGGGCTGGCCTCACCCCTTCTCCTACGGGAGGATGGAAGCTTCTCGTGGTCCAGTGACGAGGATGGAGAGTGGCCGCTACTCCCCACTCAGCCCTAGGGCTGCCCCTGCCCCCCTTCCCTGTCAGGATCGCTACCTTGTCAGCATCAGTTTTTTATTTTATTTTGTTTTTTTAAATTTTATTTATTTATTCATGAGAGAGAGAGAGAGAGGCAGAGACACAGGCAGAGGGAGAAGTAGACTCTCTGCAGGGAGCTGAATGCAGGACTCGATCCCGGGACCCCAGGATCACGACCCGAGCCAAAAGCAGACGCTCAACCGCTGAACCACCTGGGCTGCCCAGCATCAGCTTTTTAAAAGGGCATCCGATCAGGTGTCCCCACTGCTCAAAAACCCCACGTGGCTCCCATCTCGCTTCAGACAGAACCCAAAGCCCTCTCCCTGGCCTACCGGGCCCTCAACATCGGGCTGTGCTCCCCTCCCTCATGTCCTCACTGCCCCAGTCCGCTCTGCCTGCAGGTAGACACCCACTCCGGAGCCCTTGTGAACGCTGCCTCTGCCCAGAACCCCTCGTGGCAGGCTGGACACAGCCCCCGAAGAGTCTGCTCCAAATCCCTCCCTGCCATCTAGGAAAACATTACTGTATATGGTGGCAGGGACTTTGCAGGTGTGATTAAGCTCAGGACCTTGGAATGGGGACGTTATTTTGGATTATCGGGGAGGCCCCATGAAACCATAAAGGTCCATATAGGAGGGAGGCAGGAGAGTTGGAGTCGGAGAAGATGTGCCCCTCGCATCGTTGGCCAGAGTCACAGAGATTCGAAAATATTCCACTGCTGGCTTGGAAGATGGAGGGAATGTGGGACACCCAGGTGCCTCAGCAGCAGAGCGTCTGCCTTCGGCTCAGGGCGTGATCCCGGGGTCCTGGGATCGAGTCCTGCATCGGGCTCCCTGCGAGGAGCCTGCCTCTCCCTCTGCCTGTGTCTCTGCCTCTTTCTCTGTCTCTCGTGAATAAATAAACAAAAATCTTAAAAAAATATATGGAGGGAATGTTAAGAAGCTGGAGAGGCAAGCCAAGGATTCTTGCCCTCGAAACTCCGGAGGGATTCAGTCCATGATTTTAGACCCATTCAAGACCAAAATCAGACCCATTTTGGACTTGGACCTCCCGAACTGTAAAATTGGAAATCTGTGTTGTTTTAAAGCCAAATGACGTTTGCAGTCATTTGCAATAGCGGCCCTAGGAAACCACCCCCCACACCCCCCCGCCCCGCTCCCCACCGGATCTCTACTTGTCTGGCTCGTCCTTGTTGTTCAAGGCTCATCGGCAACGTCATCTCTTGAGAGAAGCTGTCCTTGGCTTCTCTGGCTCAATAAATATTTATTGAAAGAATAATCGAAAACAGAAATGTACATGTGACCCCGATAAAGGTCGAAGCAGGAGCCCACAGGCTAACACCTGTGGGTTCATGTGTTTGGTTTGACTGAGGTTGTGTTTGAAAACTTTTCTGAGCCAATATTTCTAAGTTGAAACAGGTTCACTCAGACATCTCGATTTCCAGAAGCATTTGGAGGATCGAGGCCTGCATCCCCGAGCTCGGCGACACTCAGCTAGAATTTGCAGACGTGGCCCCCTAGCCCTTCCCCTTCCCAGTATAACTGCCGCCAGGCCTTCCCCCTTCATGTGTGGCTTCTGCTTGGCTCACACACGCCTGAGTTAGCAACCCCGGCATCTCAGCAAGGATTCCCCTGAAAGCAAATATATATTTTTAAAGATTTTATTTATTTATTCATGAGAGGCAGAGGGAGAAGCAGGCTCCCTGCAGGAAGCCCGATGCAGGACTTGATCCCAGGACCCCAGGATCACCCCCTGAGCTGAAGACAGACCCTTAACTGCTGAGCCACCCAGGTGACCCCGAAAGCAAATATTTAAATAGAAAGTATCAACACGGAGAGGGGCAGGAGGGTGGGGAGGCTGGGGAGGGCTGCCCCCATCAACAGCGCTTTAGAGAGCTGCTTGCTGCTGTACCCACCGGAAGCTCTGTGCCACCGAGGACCCTCGGAGGGAATGTGGCCTGGAGTCGTATCTTCTGCTCCCATCCCTTTGGGGGAAGGATTATTCCCAGGGCACCGAGCGCCCGGCTGCCAGCCTGGTGCAGCAGGCCCCTGAGGGGAGCAGGGGCCCCTGGTGCATACAGGGACCGTCCATGTCACTGCTGAAGCTACAGGGGACCTCAGGGTGGGCTGGGGGTGACAGGAGGGGTATCTCTTGTCTACCACTGCATGACGGATTGCCAGATGTTAAGTGGCTTAAAACAGCACACATGCATGGTACCCCAGTGTCTGGGGGTCAGGAGTCCAGAGGTGGCGGGACCGGGTCTTCCGCTCAGCGTCTCCCAAGCCCACAAAGTGTCAGGGTCAGGCTGAGTTCTCAGCTGGATGCTTGGCTGAAGAATCTGCTCCGACCTTACTCAGATGGTTGGCAGGGTTCGTTTCCTTGTGGCTGTTGTGACCGAATCCCCAGCTGTCACCTCAGGTCCGAAAGGCCACTTGCAGCTGTGACCGTCAGGGCTGTGCAGACAGGCCTGGGCGTCCGGCCAGGAGGGGCCCAGAGGTCTTCAGTCTCCCACCCCCGGCCTCCCCCCAAGCTCACTGTGTGACCCCAGCCAGGGTGCTTGAACCCTCCGTGCCTTGTGGTTCTCGACTATAAAACGAGATTCATAGGAACCACAGGCTCACGGGTGGCCATGAGGACGTAATGCTCGCGAACGGTGTGAGTCCTGATCCTGCCAGGAAGTCCACAAATATTTGCCACCACTGTCATTATCCTCGGCCTCCTCCCCGTGCAGCTCCCCGCGAACATTCCCGCATTCGGCAGGAATCTTGGCATCTCCAGGCACTGGTGAAGCCTTACGTGTTCTGGCAACTGCGTCAGTAAGTGAGGAGCGAGCTCTGTTCTCTCCCCAGGGGCAGAAGTTCTCTTTTGGAAGTTCCAGATCTGTCCTGCCATTGCTTCACAGTGCAATATCAGGGCAATGAGTTTTACCAGGCATTAATATTTTATTTCCCACTCTTGCACTCTGCTGCGCAGTGTATAGAATTTCTGGGAACGGCCAGGCTTGGTGATTCCCGTGGGCCAGCTGGGCCAGGCCTGGCGCCTTGTCCTGGCACAGGGGTCTGTTTCTCCTTCTCGGGGCCCCGGGGGCTCTCTGCACTGCAAGAGCCAGGAAGGGTGACACGCGTCCAGCTGCCCTGGGCCACCCTGACCCATCCCCTGGCACCATCCTCGGCCTCGGAAGAGATGTGGCTAAGCCCGAGGCCCCAGACACAACTGGGGCAGGGTGGGGCAGGCGAGCAGCCTGGAAAGGCCCCAGTGAAGTGCACATCTGCAGGCTGCGGGCTCCCCGCCCCCCAGCCCACCTTGACCCCAGTCCTTGGGGGAGTGAAATCAGTAAGGTGGCCGCGGTTTCCCAACTCCCAGAGACTCACCCTGCAAATGGCCTCCTTCCATTCCATCCCTCCCTCCCTGGGAGGAACACAAGGCTTGAGCCAGTCTTGAACACAGACTGGAGCCCTGCCCCCTAGTCTCTAGACAGCAGCCTTGCCTCAGTTTCCCTGTCTGTGGGACTGGGATAGCTAATGAGTTAACAGAGCAGGACCTGGAACAGGGTAGACCCGGCCTCAGCTGTGGCCATGGGTCTGTCTGGGTGCCCCCCTCTCCCCCAGAGTGCCCAGGGAAGAACAGGTAAGGGGATGAAGACACAGGAGACCAGGGGTCCTGGGCACCGAGGCCTCGCTTTATTTCACCAGCAGCACCTGGTCACTTCTTTTGCCCTGGGAATGGTGGAAGAACTTGAGCAGCAGCCCCAGCAGCCCCAGGACTATGCCCACCAGCAGCGTCAACTTCAGCCCCTTGAGGACAGGCCCGGCCTTCCCCTTCGAGGCCTCCCTCGCCCCCTGCTGCTGGCCTGCCTCCTCCTCCCTGAGGGCCTCCGGCACGTCAGGAAAGGGCCTGGGGTTGAACCGAGCCATGAGCTCCTGCTGCACGAAGCACTTGTAGATGGCTGGCTGGAAGACCCGCAGCTGCCTGCCGCCGTTGGCGGGTTCCAGAACGGTGTTTAAGTCCTGGTTGGAGAGCTGGCCCTGCCACGTCAGGGGCATGTCGTTGGCTTCCCAGAGGATGGGCCTGCAAAGGAGGACAAGGTGAGCTGCAGCAGCCCCGGGGAGAAAGGAGGTGGAGACGGCGGCCCCCTGCTCCCTAGGGAACAGCGGACGGGGCGCCCCCTCCCAGAGGACCCCAGCAACAGGGGGGATGGTGGGCATGCAGCTCGGAGCCCCACCCCACACTAATGGGCAAGGGGCACACACCTCCAGCTTTTCGAGCCTCCACTTCATCGTCTGAAAACTGGGGGTGTAAGGGTCGTACCCACCTCACTACTTGGGGGCTACTTGGAGGAATCAGCGAGAACACTGCCTGTGTGATAGCCCCCCACCCCCATTTCCCTGCCAGCCTCATTCTCTCCAATCTCCCTGTACCTCACTCTCTCCCAGCCATGCTGGCCTCCAAGGTGGTCCTCCAACCTGCTGGGCTGGGCTCTGTCCTGCCTCAGGGCCTTTGCTCCTGCCATTCCCTCCTCCGGAGTGCACTCCCTCAGCACATGAGGCCCCCTCACCTCCTTTTGGTCTGGCAACTTCTCAGAAGCCTCCCCTGGCCTCTGTATCTAAAATGATTCTCTCCGCCACTCCCATCCCCCTTCCAGCCCTTCCTTACCACCATCTGGGACACCGTATGTTTTATTTTTTTAAATTTTTAAATCATTTTTATTTTTATTTTTTTAAATAATAAATTTATTTTTATTGGTGTTCAATTTGCCAACATACAGAATAACACCCAGTGCTCATCCCGTCAAGTGCCCCCCTCAGTGCCCACCACCCATTCACCCCCACCCCCCGCCCTCCTCCCCTTCCACCACCACTACTTCGTTTCCCAGAGTTAGGAGTCTTTATGTTCTGTCTCCCTTTCTGATATTTCCTACCGATTTCTTCTCCCTTCCCTTTTATTCCCTTCCACTATTTTTTATATTCCCCAAATGAATGAGAACATATAGTGTCTGTCCTCTGATTGACTTATTTCCCTCAGCATAATACCCTCCAGTTCCATCCACGTCGAAGCAAATGGTGGGTATTTGTCGTTTCTAATGGCTGAGGAATATTCCATTGTATACATAGACCACAGCTTCTTTATCCATCATCTTTCGATGGACACCGAGGCTCCTTCCACAGTTTGGCTATTGTGGACATTGCCGCTAGAAACATCGGGGTGCAGGTGTCCCGGCGTTTCATTGCATCTGAATCTTTGGGGTAAATCCCCAACAGTGCAATTGCTGGGTCGTAGGGCAGGTCTATTTTTAATTCTTTGAGGAACCTCCACACAGTTTTCCAGAGTGACTGCACCAGTTCACATTCCCACCAACAGTGTAGAGGGTTCCCCTTTCTCCGCATCCTCTCCAACATTTGTGGTTTCCTGCCTTGTTAATGTTCCCCATTCTCACTGGGGTGAGGTGGGCTCTCATTGTGGTTTTGATTTGTATTTCCCTGATGGCCACCGTATGTTTTATTCATGACATTGTTTTACGGCTCCATGAGGGCAGGAATCTTCCCCAGCTTTGGTCTCCCCTGCACCCCGGGGACCAACATTAGTGCTTGGTTTATAAACAAACACTGAGTGAAAACATGGTACGTGAACAAGCAAATCAGACACATAACACACCTATCACGGCTGAGGAACAGAGGGCCGCTCAGTAGACAACACTGACAAGGCCAATAATCACACAAGCAAAAAAGGACACCGATGAGAGCTCGGAACTTTGGTCAGACACTCTCCGGAGTGTTTTGTAGGCATTTGCATCCTTAGACATCACACAGTGACCCAGCGAGGCCGGGGCCAGCGAGACCTCGGTACTGGGTTGGATTGTGTCCTTGCCACAGGGTGACCTTATCTGGAAATCGGGTTGTTGCAGATGTACCAGGTAAGGTGCGGCCTGAAAGACGTAGCCCCGGGCCCTAAATCCAATATGACCGGTGTCCTTTTAAGAAATGGAGAAGAGACCCAGATACAAACACACAGGGAAAATGCCAAGTGATGCGGATAGATCGGGGTGGGGGGTGGGGGTGGATGTAGCTACAAGCCCAGGAAGGCCAAGGATGGCCCAGGCCAGAAACTAGGATTCTGGGACAGATTCCACTCAGCACCTCAGAGGCCACATGGCCCTCGTGACAATTTGACTTGGACTCCAGAGCAGTAAGAGAATACATTATAATTGTGTTAAGCCCCCCAGGGTGTGGTACTTTGTTATGATGGGCCCAAGGAAAGGGATACAAGGCTCATTCAACAGACAGGGAGACTGAGGCCCAGAGAGATGCCACAGGCCCCAAGTCGCACAGCTGGAGAGTGGCAGTGCTGGGACTGGGGCCCAGGCCCGCCTGAATCCAGAGTCCAGGACATAAAGCTCACATGAAATGCCATTCTACGCAGCTTCTGAGAGACATGGTAGCTCTCAAAGCCTCAGTGACCTCTCTTGAGTTTTTCGTTCTGTTTTCAGTAGCCTCCACAGCCAGCATGGAGCCCAGCCCGGGGCTTGAACTCACAGCCCTGAGATCAAGATGAGCTGAGATGGAGTCAGATGTTTAAGTCACTGAGTCGCCCAGGTGTCCCCCATCTCTTGAGTCTCATCCAGAGGGCCTGTGACTGGCGCTCAGGAATCCCTTGTCTGGCAAATGACATGGGACAAGCGTCCCAGTCCAGATAGCAGGCACCCATGCACTTTCCCGCACTTCTGAATTGTGGGGGTTTTGGAGAGACTAGGTGTTAACTTTTAGACTTACAGGGGGAGGAAGACAGGAGGAAGGGAGACAAAAGAGGAGGAGAGAAGTCACAGCTGGAATAAGGAGAAGAAAACCAGATGGAGGTGGCGAGCCCAGATTTGACGGAGCAGGTGGCTGCAGAGGCCTCAAGCGGTGGCTCGGGCTCCTGCCTTGCAAGGGAGGGGTTGCCACAGGCATGTGGGGAACGAGAGCGAGGGGACCTCATGGGTTTCAAGTCACCACGGCTCCCCCTGGACAAGAACTGCACCCCTCCAAGCTGGACCCCCGTGGAACCCCCAGCCCCTCGGGCCCCGGGAAGGAGGGTTGGAACAGGATGCAGCCTGGGCCGAAGCACAGCACTGTGGGTGGTTGTAGTCCTTACTCCTGGCTAGTGTGGGTGGCTTGGGGAAGACAGGCCAAGGGGAGATTTCCCAAGGCTCCGGGCAGGAAACCAAGAACAGGAGCACAAGCTCTGGGAGGCGGACCCTGATGGGCATCCCCCGGGGGCACCATCCTCGCTCTGACACTTGCTGACCCTGCCAGATGAGAAGCAGCCTCGGGCCCATAGCCTTCCCCCCAGCACAGACTCATCCTCACATGGGCTGCTCCCACGCCAGCCCTGACCACCCTGGGGCTGTCCACAGCACCCACCCATGCTGGCTGGGGGCTTCCTGGGTGGGGGGCAGGGGTCTGATGATTGCTGCATCCACAGCATGGGCCAACCATGGGACCAGGCCCAGAACCAGCTGAGCCCTCCCTAGGTGTCAACGATCCTGTTCCACCTGTGTGACCCAAGAGCGTGTGGGCACCAGGGGATTCTTGCCAAAGGCACGTCTGAAGAGGCCAGCAGAGATAGCCTGCAGGGCTGCTCCCGGGGGAGCCCTGCCCTCTGCACGAATTAGTCATGAGGGCTCCAGATTGGGGCAGCCTGGCGAGGGGCGAGGGGCTGGTGCCCGCCTCCATCACCTGTAGATGGATCCCAGGGGGCAGGTGAGCCACACGGATTCTGACTCCTCGCTGATCTCAAAGTTGTCAAAAGTGATGAAATCCAGCGTTGATGTTTTGCACGGGACATGGCAGGTTTCCACCTGCATCTCAGGTCGCAGGCGGGTGGACCACATGTTCAGATCCCCCAGGTAGAGCCAGCAGGGCACGGGTTTCTGCAGGGGCTCCTCGATGTAGCAGTACCCCAGGCGTTTCCGCTCGCCCGGCTCCCCACAGCGGTTACAGTCCTGCCAGGGCTCCCAGCGGGTGAAGATGAGCTCGTCGCCACCCAGACTCAGAGTGTCATTCTGCAGGGGCTTCTGGCCCAGGCCTTTGTGTGTAATATGCAGGGTGCTGACATCCTGGAAGTCAACCTCGTATTGCACCACCTGGATGCCATTCTCGTCCTGGCAGTGATAGAAGCCTGTCTGGGAGGGCAACGGACTCCTAATGAGAATGCCGGTTCCAGGTATTATTTCTATGTTGGAAACGCTGGAGACTTTGTTGGGCCAGTTGGCCCTGTTGTTCATGAAGAAGAAGTTCCACTGTGCCCCAGAAGAGTTGCAGAGCAAAAAGATGTCATTGTCTGAGAGGAGGGCGGTTTGGCATTGCTTCTCACTGGGACAGCTGAAGGAAGGATAGAACCCCAGCAAGGGGGTGGCGAGGTTGAGCAGCAGGCACAGGGTGGTTAGCATGGCGGACTGGGGCTGTGGCGGTGGGCAGGACACCACCCTGGCCATTGTGAAGTCACCCAAGAGACCCAGATCTCAGCCCTGGGCCGCATGGACTATAGTCCATGCCATGGGTTTGTGAGGTCACAATCCCCATTTGATTTGCGACAATTGAACAACTCTACTTAATTCCTATTCTGAGTCCCCCGCTCTGCTGGGATAGGACGAAACTTAATTTGTCCATTCAAGGTTTTCTCTACCATCCCCGGCTTTGGCATTGAAGTGCCACACGTGGGGCTGCCTGGGGGGCTCCTTCGGTTAAGCGTTTGTCTTCGGCTCAGGTCCTGATCTCAAGGTCCTGGGATCAAGCCCCGCAGTGGGTTTCTCACTCAGCAGGGAATCTCTTTCTCCCTCTGCCTCTCCCCCCCCCCCAGCTCATGCTCTGTTTCTATCTCTCAAATATATAAATAAAATATTTTTTAAAACCCTAAAGTGTCACATGTGAACATTCAACACATTTCCCGCAAACGCCTACTACGTTCTGGGCACGATTCTTAGCGCTGGGCGTGGAAAGATGACGAAAGGTGACTAAACCCTCTCTGGTTACCATTCTGACTTCCTGCCCCTTTATCCCAGCCCCGTGTTCCCAGCCACGCTGGCCTCCCTGCCGTCTCCTGAAAACATCAGGCAAGCAAAGGGCTCCTGCCTCAGGATCTTTGCACACACCCGTCCCAGACTCTTTCCACAGATATCTGCATGATTCAATTCATTTTAAACAGATAAGTATTTTTCTCGGTTGTCTCTTTCCAAAACCCTTTCCTAAGCCCCTTGTCTTGACATTAAAAATGATTACCGTGCAGGCTTGATCTGCCATCATTCACTCATTTCACAAATGTTTACTGCATGCCTACCATGTGCTGGCCCTTATTCTAGTCACAGCCCTGAGTGAGTCAGACAAAGCCCCTTCCCACCCCCACCTTGGACTTACCTTCTAGAAGAAGAGATAGATAATAGGCAATTATATAATACATAGTATCAGACCAAAAAATACATAGTATCAGACACAGTAGATTCTCCTTATTCGGGGCTGTTATGTTCTATAAAGTTGCTGAGTTAGCAAATGTGGAAACATTGTTTCCAGGAGAAATACAGGCTTAAGGTCCTCCAAGCCTCTGGGGGTAATATCTTTGTCAACTGCTCAACACAGAACCTTGCTTTACGGGTATTTTTGTTTAAAGACCTCTTATTTAATATACATTCTTAATTCACTGACATTGAACTTAGGACCAGCAGCACAATTAACTCACGCCTGAGCGAAGCTTCTCGAACACACGTTTTCTCCGCAAGATATGTCATAGGCTGCTTGTGCTTAGGGACGCTGGCCAGCCCATCAGCACTGCTTGGGAGCCATTTGAAACAGCAGAATCACCAGCAAAAATGCAAAAATGCAGCAACAACACAAGAGCGGCACTGAACGGACCATGGACAAAGGATACTTGCTGATAGCGGGAGCCCTAAAACTAGAAGGGGGTCGCATGTTGCTGGACCTCAGCTGGGAATGCGCGTTGTTAGTGACTCAACGTTTCCACCACGCTGGGCCTGTCTGCGGAGGACGATGAAACCCCTGTGGGTACCGACCTGGGGGCTTTGCGTGAATTTCAGCAAGTAGGTGAATTCACAAAAGCATGGGGTCCTCAAACAGGGAGGGTTACCCTATAATCGCTGAGGATGAGAACAGAGCAGGGAAATGGGGATAGGACGAGAAGAGTATGTGGGTGTGAGCTGTTTTAGGGAGTGGGATCGGGCCTGTCTGCGCACTCCCCCAAAGCGGTTTCACCAACATGTGAATAGAGTGAGATAAAGAGCCCTGTGGATATCTGCAGATATTCCCAAGAGATGGCTAGACCCTGACACGGCTGCCATATGTAAAGGGCACAGAGGCCAGAGTGACCAAGAAGTAGTGGACAAGCAGGGGAGTGGGGAGCGGTGAGGTCAGAGGTTCATGCACGCCTTTGCTAGGACATCCTGCCTTCCTCTCCACCCGGCTCCTTATGGCTTGGGGCTCTCTTAGTCGTGTCCCTGCCCCATGCAGGGACGGACCTCTACAGGCTGTGTTTGGCACAAACTGGATGCTCAGACTGGAACTGAGGCATCCAGTTCCAGTCTGATGCTGCTTCTGAGGCATCTTGCCGCCACCTTTGTCCCCCAATGGGCCACACATCCCCTCTGTTCTCACATCTATAAAACTATCTAGAGTTTTTGTCTGCTTCCTAGGATCTTATAAAGTCCCTCTACCTGAGTCACATTAACATCTGCACTTCTGTTGCTTGCCCTCCATCTCCCTCCCTGTCTCTCTGTCTCTCTCCTCAGCCCAGGAATCTCTTTTCTAAACAAGGAAGCAGGGCTAGGAGGACCCTGAGATAGCCCACTTCCAATTTTCACATTGTCTAACTGAGAAGTAATAAACTGCCTGGATCCAGCCTGAATAAATGTTTTCATTGGCCTCCCTAAGGTGTTTTTAGAATATTTAAATCAGTGACCAACATGTAAAATCCAAAGACTTCTTTTTTTTTAAGATTTATTTATTTATTCATCAGAGACATAAAAAGAAGTAGAAACACAGGCAGAGGGAGAAGCAGGCTCCACACCTGATGTGGGACTCGATCCCAGGACCCCGGGATCATGCCCTGAGCCAAAGGCAGATGCTCAACCGCTGAGCCACCCAGGAGTCCCAGTCCAAGAGATTTCATGTGAAAATCCAGATTCCCTGATATTCTTTAAATAACGTGGGTGAGGTTTCTGCTTACTGCTACAATTGAGAAGCTTATATCAGACCAGCACTTTTGCTAATAATTAACAACTATAGACTTTAAGGTAAGTGTGATTAATATGTCCAGGAGATGACAAGATGAGGATTTTGAATCTATACAGAATAATTAAATGAAAATACTAGAATTGAAAAATGAAATATGTGAAATTGAGAATTCACTAGAAAGAGTAGCAAGCTCTTTGACACAACAGAAAAGAGGATTAAGGAAATGAAAGATGGGCCTACAGAAAAACAACCATACTGAAGCATGCAAAAAAAAAAAAAAAGATAGGAAAATACATAAAAGAGTGTAAGAGATATATAAGACATGGTGAAAAGTTCTAACATTTATGTTAATGGAGACTCAGAAGCAAAGGAGAGACAAGAACATAAGCAATATTTTAAGACATTGAATAAAAATTTTCCAAAACTCATGAAAGACACCAAAGCAACAAATTCAAGATGACCTTCAGGGATGCCTGGGTGGCTCAGCGATTGGGCGCCTGCCTTTGGCTCAGGTTGTGATCCACGGATCCGGGATCGAGTTCCGCATCGGGCTCCCTGCGAGGAGCCTGCTTCTCCCTCTGCCTATGTCTCTGCCTCTCCTCTCAATCTGTGTCTCTCATGAATAAATAAATAAATCTTTAAAAAAAAGATGACCTTCAAACACCGTGCAGGATGAATATAAATGAAGCCACACCTAGACACATTATAGGAAAATGCTGCTGAAAACCAAAGAGGATATAATAAAAATGGCCAGAGAAGAAAAAGATAAGTGCTTTCAAAGCGACAATCATAAGACCCTACATTGACTTTTTAAGAACATCATCATCATCATCATCACTATTATTATTATTATTATTATTATTATTATCATTATTAAGTAGGCTCCACACCCAGTGTGGAGCCCAGTATAGAGCTTGAACTCGACCCTGAGATGAAGACCTGAGCTGAGATCATGATCCTACTTTGACTTTTTTTTTTAATTTTTAAAAAGATTTTATTTATTTATTCATGAGAGACACACACAGAGAGGCAGAGAGAGAGAGAGAGGCAGAGACACACGCAGAGGAAGAAGCAGGCTCCATGCAGAGAGCCCAATGTGGGACTCGATCCCCAGTCTCCAGGATCAGGCCCTGGGCTGAAGGCAGCACTAAACTGCTGAGCCACCTGGGCTGCCCCCTACATTGACTTTTAAAAAGAAATGTTGGGGGGCACCTGGTGGCTCAATGAGTTAAGTGTCTGGCTCTAGTTAAGTGTCTGGCTCTTTGATTTCAGCTCAGGTCATGAGCTCAGGGTCATGGGACTGAGTTCCACGCTGGGCTCTGCATTCAGCAGAAAGTCTACTTCTCTCCCTTTCCCTCTGTCCCTCCCTGTGCATGATCTATAAATAAATAAATAAATAAATAAATAAATAAATTAATTAATTAACAAAATCAAAATAAATGATGGAAGGTAGAAGACAATGGAACGACACCTTTAAAGCACTAAAAGAAAATGATTGCCAATCTAGAATTCTATATGGAGACTTCTATAAAACCACAGTGAAAATATCCTTTAAAGGTGGAGGCAAAAAATAAAGATATTTTCAGATGAAACCTGAGATTTACCACAGCAGAGCACACTAAAAGTAATACTGAAGAGAATTCTCCAGGTAGCAGGAAAATGATCCCCAGTAGAAGTAAGGTAATGCAGGAATGAAAACTACCAAAAAGTAAATATGCGGGTAAAATTAAATTAACATTTAGAGTGTTTAAAAATAATGTCTTGTGGGGTTTAAAATATATTTAAGATACAGATATCTGATAACAAGAGTACCACAGATGGAAGGGGAACAAATGGAGCTAAAAAGTTATAAGATCTCTACATTGCCTAGGAAATGGTACAATTTATAAATTTATATTATATTATTATATCATAATGAGTGAGAATTAATTTTGTAAACTCTAGAGAAAACAATAAAAGAATGCATATCTAATAAGCTAATAGAGGACGCTTGGGTGGCTCAGTGGTTGAGCATCTGCCTTTGGCTCAGGGCGTGATCCCAGGTTGCTGGATCGAGTCCCGCATCAGGCTCCCTACATGGAGCCTGCTCCTCCCTCTGCCTGTGTCTCTGCCTCTCTCTGTGTGTCTCTCATGAATGAATAAATAGCATCTTTTTAAAAATAATAATAAGCTAATAGAGGGGGAAATGGAATAATTAAAAAATATTTGGTGAAAAATATACTTGATGAATCCAGTACTATGTTGAATAAAAGTGGTGAGAGTGGACACCCTTGTCTTGTTCCTGACCATAGAGGGGAAGCTCTCAATTCTTCCCAACTGAGTACGATGTACACCATGGGTTTTTCATATATTGCCTTTGCTGAGGGCTTTTTTCACGAATGGATGTTGTACTTTGTCAAATGCTTTTTTTTGCATCTACCGGAATGATCATATGGTTTTTATCCTTTCTCTAATTAATATGATATATCATGTCAATTGATATGCAAATATTGAACCCCTCTTGCATCTGAGGAATAAATCCCATTTGATCGGTGGTGAACAGAAAAGAAAACTCCAAAGTATATCCACAATTATGCAAATAAATAAATAAATATATATATGATCAACTAATCTTCAACAAAGCAGGGAAAAATATGCAATGGGGAAAAGACAGTCTCTTCAAAAATGGTGTTGGGAAAACTGGTCAAGCAAAAGAATGAACCTGGGTAACTTTCTTACACAATACACAAAAATAAACTCAAAATGGAGTAAAAACCTAAATGTGTGACCTGAAATCATTAAAATCCTAGACGAGAGCACAGGCAGTAATGTCTCTGACATCGGCCATAGCAACAGTTTTCTAGATATGTCTCCTGAGGCAAGGGAAATAAAAGCAAAAATAAACCATTTGGACTGCCTCAAAACAAAAAGCTTCTACACAGCCAAGGAAACAATCAACAAAACTAAAAGGCGACCTACTGAATTAGGGGAAGATATTTGCCGATGACCTATCTGACAAGGGTTAGTATCCAAAATATATAAAGAACTGATATAATTCAACATTCAAAAAACAAATAATCCAATTAAAAAAATGGGCATAAGACGTGAACAGATATTTCTCCAACGAAGACATCCCGATGGCCAACAGACACAGGAAAAGATGCTCAACATCATTCATCATCAGGGAAATGCAAATAAAAACTACAATGAAGGGGCAACTGGGTGGCACAGTCAGTTGAGCGTCTGCCTTCAGATCAGGTCATGATTCCAGGGTCCTGGGATTGAGCTCTGCATCGGGCTCCCTGTTGGGTGGAGAGCCTGCTTCTCCCTCTGCCTCTCCCTTTGCTTATGTTCTCTCTCTCTCTTGCTCTATCTCAAATATGTAAATAAAATATTTTTTTAAAAAAACTACAGTGAGATATCGCCTCACATCTGTCAGAATGGCTGAAATAAAAAATACAAGAAATGGCCAATCATAAGAGGATTTGGAAGAAAAGGTACACTCTCACATTGTTGCTAAGAATGCAAACTAGTGCAGCCACTGTGGAAAATGGTATAAAGTTTCCTCAAAATGTTAAAAATAGAATTGCACTATGATCCAGTAATCACACTACTGGGTATTTACCCCCCAAATACAAAAACACTGGGGTGCCTGGATGGCTCAGTTGGTTGAGCGACCAATTCCGGATTTTGGCTCAGGTCACAATCTTGGGCTCCTGGGATCAGGCCATTGAGCTTCATGCTCAGCATGGAACCTGCTTAGGGATTCTCTCCTTCTCCCTCTGTCTCCCCGCTCCCCTCTGCTCATGCTGTTTCTTTCTGTCTCTCTTTAAAATAAATAAAATTTAAAAATCTTTTAAAAATACAAAAACATTCAAAGGGATATAGGTACCCCAGTGTTTATAGGAGCATTATTTACAACAGTCAAATTATGGAAGCAGCCCATCCACGGATGCTATCTGCTTCCAGATAGATGAATAGATAGAGAATATGCGATATACATATATATATATGTGTGTGTGTGTATACATATATATATATATATATATGTATTATTCAGCCATAAAAAAGAATGAAATCTTCCCATTTGCAATGACATGGATGAAGTCAGAGAATATAATGCTAAATGAAATAAATCAGAGAAAAACATATACCATATTATTTCACTAGTATGTGGAATTTAAGAAACAAAACAAATAAGCAAATGAAAGAGAGAGAAACCAAGAAACAGACTCTTAACTATAGAGAAAAAACTGATGGTTACCAGAGGGGAGGTGAATGGGAGGGATGGGTTAAATAGGTGAGGAGGATTAAGGCTATACTTATTGTGATGAGCACTGAGTGATGTATAGAACTGTTGAATCACTGTATTATACACCTGAAATTAATATAACACTGTTATATGCTAACTATCTTGGAATAAAATTTTTAAAAAATACTTGGTAAATCCAAATTCAAAAAAAGACAAAAGAAGAGACGGAACATGTAGAAAGCAAAGAGGAAAATGGTAAACTTAAACCCAACTATATCAGTAATTACATTAAATGTAATGAACTAAATACTCCAATTAAGGACAAAGATTTTCAGACTGAATACCAAAACAGGCAGAGGGAGAAGTAGGTTCCCCGTGGGGGCTGATGTGGGACTTGGTCCCAGGACTCCAGGATCATGACCTGAGTTGAACGCAGATCCTCAACTGCTGAGCCACTCAGGTGTCCCCAACAAAAATCTAACACATACTTAAGAGATTCATCCTAAGTAAAAAAATATAGAGAAATTGAAAGTTAAGCCATGGAAAAGTATCATGCAAACATTAAAGAAAACTGGTATGCTAGCTATACTAATAACAGAAAGTAGACATAAAGGCCAAAAGTATTAATAGAGACTATAAGAGACATTTTATAAGATGGCCAGTCCAATGGGAAGTTAAAATGATCTTAAGTTTGTGTGAACCTAAAAATATATAAAGCAAAACCTTATAGTACTAAATGTTGAAATAGACAAGTCCACAGTAAAGGTATAGAAGATTTGAGCGATATGATATAAACTTGATCTAATTCATATATATAGAACACTGCACTCAACTTCAGATCATATTTTTTTACATTCAAATGAAATTTTTGCCAAAATTAACTATATCCTAGGTCATAAAACAAGTCTCAATAAATGTTAAAGGTAGAGAAGCACATTTTAGGTTAGTGGAATTAAGTTAGATATAAATACAAAAAGACAAGAACATCACTAGATATTTGAAATTTATACAGTGAGATGTCCAAATAACTAATGGATGCAAAGAGAAATCACAACTGAAGATATAAAGTATTTTTAACTGACAGAAGATATATAATATCCAAACTTGTAGGATGCTAGTGAGTTGTACTTAGGGGGAAATTTCCAGACTAAATACATATTTTCAAGGGAAAAAGGAAAGATAAAAACTAGAGATATAAGCAAGTATCATAAATCAATTAGATAGAAAACAAAACTACAATAAACAAAACCGGTAAACCAAAAGTTAGTTCTTTCAAAGATGAATGTGATTGATAAAGGCCTAGCAAGACTAATCAAGATAAAAACAGGAAGAAAGCCTAAATAACAAATACTAGTACTGAAAAAAGAAACATTACTACAGATCTTAGAGGCACAAAAAAATAATCAGATGATATTAAAAACAACTTTTGGCCAAAACTTATAAAAGTTTAGATAAAATAGATAAATTCATTGAAAAGCTTAGCAACACTGGCACAAGAAAAAAACTGAACTGTTCTCTATTTAGAATTAAAAACCTATGCACAAAAAACTCTCTAAACCCAGAAAGCTTTACCACTGAATCCTTCCAAACATTTCTTAACAATTAAGAAATGGCATCTATCTTTCAAAATCTTTCCAGAAATATAAAAATATGAAATACTTCCAAACTTCTGTGAGGCCTACATCACCTTAATACCAAAATCATGTAAGGTTTTTACCACTAAGAAAAATATCAGGCCAATCTCTTTCATGAACAAGGATACAATATCCTAAACAAAATATTAGCAAATTTCTTCCAATGACAAACAAAAAGAATAAATATCATGAGCACATTGGGTTTATCCCAGGAAAGCAAGGTTGGGTTTACATATGAACATAATAAATGAAATTCACCATATTAACATAATAAAGGAGAAAAACCATATTATCATCTCACTAAAGCAGAACATGCATTTGATAAAATTCAACACTCACTCATGGCTCAAAACTCTTGGACAACTAGGAATAAAATGGAATTTTATTAATCTGATAGTTTTTCTACTAAAAACCTAGAGCAGTATTATATTTACTAGTGAAATATTAAGAATAACATAACTATGTTTGCCGTCAACTTCTCCACTCAGCATTTTATTGGAGGCAAGTGAATTTAGCAAAATAACTCGATAGAAAGTCATATACAAATATCAAATATATTTTTATTGACCAACAACAGACAAATAGAACATGAAATTTAAAAGATACAATCTGTTTCTCTAGCTGTCCCTCCAAAGCTGACAAGCATGAATTCCAGCCCTGCGCTCACCTGCAGCCTTGCCAAAGCTGATGGATGTACCTGGGCCTTGTGCTCTCACCCTGCCTCACAAAAGCTAGCAGGTATGCACTCAACACAAGGGATTCCCCTTGACTGCCTGGTTCTGGTGGCTCGCTGGGGTGTGTGTGTAAGCATTTGTGTCTCTGGCTCCCGTGGGACTGAAACAATTGTGGGGATAGTTCTTGGCAGGCTACTATCCCCAGGGCACTCTACAGACAGCAGACTGAAATACATCATAGTCTTTCTGTGAAAAAGATCTATTTACATATCCTAGAGTTTTAGCATAGCTTCAAGTTTGCCACACATCTAGAGGCTATGAAGGAGTTCTCAGGGAATGTAGGCAGAAGGTCACCATCTTTGTGCTCTCCCTTGGTTTCTTTACAGTTCACTGTTACCTCCCAGAAAGGAGTTTATATACTGACCTGGAGCCCCAATTTTCACAACTCTCACACAAGAGACACTTGCAGATCACCTAGTCAAGAGGTCAGCAGGGTTTATGATTGCAGTCCCATAGGACTGTATACATCTGTATAATTTAAAAGCTATTTCCAGATGGTCTGGCTTCCAGTCAGCCTGAAACTAGCTGCTGATTGAGATTCCTCCCTTTGAAAGTCTGACAAGTCCACCCTCAACAACTGGGACCTATCAAGAATGCCTCAGGCTGCTTGGAAAACCACAAAGGCATAAGAGAAAACCAAGAACTAGAACACAGTTGAATGATAAAGGTTCATCCCCTACACAAGCCCATTTACTCAAGACTGGGAGACGTAGCTGTTTCACCTAATACATAGAAATAATCACAGAAAATTGAACAAGATGTGGAAAGAGAAGAATTTGTTCCAAATGAAGGAAAAAGATAAAACTTCAGAAAAAAAATAAAATGGAGATAATAATTTACCTGATAGACTAAGAGTTCAAAGTAAAGGTCAGAAAGATACTCAGGAGAATGGATGAACACAGTGAGAACTTCATCCCAAAAAACTGATAAGTAAAATCCAAGAAAGTATCAAACAGAAGCCACAGAACTATAAAGAATGACTGAGCTGAAAATACACTAGAAGGGTTCAATAGCAGACTAGATGAAGCAGAAGAAAGGATCAGTGATCTGGAAGACAGGACAGTGGAACTTACACAAACAGAGCAGCAAAAGGAAAAAAGGATTTTAAAAAGTAAAGACAGTTTAAGGGACCTATAGGACAAAATCAAGTGGAATAACATTCGCATGATAGGAGCCTCAGGAAGAAAAGAAAGAGAAGGGAGGAGAAAACTTATTTGAAGAAATAATGGCTGAAAACCTCCCTAAACTGGAGAAGAACACATATATCCAGATCCAGGAATCCCAGAGAGTTCTGAAAAAGATTAGCCCAAAGAGATCCACAGTAAGACATAGAAGATGAGAAAGGAATCTAATCATAACACTAAAGAAAGTCATCAAACCACAAGGGAAGAGAACAACAGAATGAAAGAATAGAGAGGAGCTACAAAATAGCCAGAAAACAATTAATAAGATGGGAATAAGTATACATCTAATAATAATTACTTTAAATCATTAAATGAACTAAATTCTTCAGTCAAAAGACATAGGGGGCACCTGCCTGAGTGGCTCAGTTGGTTAAGCATCTGACTGTTGATTTCAGCTTAACGTTATGAGATCAAAACCTGTGTTGGGCACTGTGCGGGGCATGGAGCCTGCTTAAGATTCTCTCCCTCTCTTTCTACCCCACCTCTGCTCACAAGTATTCTCTCTCTCTCTCTGTCTCAAAAAAAAAAAAAGACATAGCAAAAGACATAGCATGGCTTCATGGATTTTAAAAAAGAAAGAAATCCAAATCCATTTATATGCTGCCTATAAGACTCACTTCAGATATAAAGTTACACACAAACTGAAAATGAGGGCATTAAAAAAAAAAAGATGCTTCATGCAAATGAAAACAAACAAACAAAAGGCTGGCAGCTATACTTATATCAAACAAAACAGATTTTAAAATAAAGACTACGGTGCTTAGGTGGCTCAATTGGTTAAGCATCTGCCTTCAGCCCAGGTCATGATCCCAGGGTCCTGGGATCAAGCCCCGTGTCAGGCTCTGTGCTCTGTATGAAGTCCACTTCTCTCTCTCCCTCTGCCCTTCCCTATCCCCACCCCATTAGTGCTCTCTCTCAAATAAATAGATAATACCTTTTTTAAAAAGACTGCAGTAAAAGAGAAAGATGGGCATTACATAATGATAAAGAGTTCAATCCAACAAGATATAATATCTGTAAATATTAATGCACTCAACGTAGGAGCACCTAAATATGTAAAGTAAATATTAACAGGAGGATCCGACAGTAAAACAATAGTTCAGGACTTAAATATGCTATTTACATCAATGGATAGATCATCCAGACAGAAAAATCAATAAGGAAATATCAGCATTAAATGACAGATAGACAAGATGGACTTAATAGATATATAACAGAACATTCCACCCAAAGCAGCAGAATGTACATTCTTCTCAAATGCACATGGGATCTTCTCTAGGATAAATTATATATTAGGCCACAAAACAAATCTCAATAAATTAAAGAGAATTGAAATCATATCAAGCATCTTTTCCAACCATGATAGTATGAAATTAGAAAAATAATTACATGAAAAAAATGGAAAAAAATCACAAATATGTAGAGATTAAACCACATGCTACTAAACAATCAATGTATTAATTCTTAATGAAGAAAAGAATGAAAGGAGAAATAAAAATACTTTGATACAAATGAAAATGGAAATACAAAATATCAAAATCTAGGAGATATAGAAAAAGCAGTTATAAGAGGGAAGTTCATAGTGATACAGGTCTACCTCAAGAAACAAGGAAAATCTCAAATAAGCAATCTAACTTTACACCTAAAGAAACCAAAAAAAAAAAAAAAAAAAAAGAACAAGTGGAACCCAAAGTTAGTAGAAGGAGGGAAATAATAAAGATCAGGGCAGAAAGAAATGAAATGGAAACTAAAAAGACAGTGGAAAAGATCAGCATAACTAAAAGCTGGTTCTTTGAAAAGATAAACAAAATTGACAACCTTTAGCTAGACTCACTAAAAAAAGTGAAAAGGCTCAAATAAATAAAATCAGAAATGAAAGAGAAGTTACAACTGATATCACAAAAATATAAAGGATCATGGCGTGCCTGTGGCATAGTCAGTTTATTGTCCAACTCTTGGTTTTGACTTAGGTCATGAACTTAGGGTCATGAGATCGAACCCCCTGTTGGGCTCTACACTCAGTGTGGCATCTGCTGGAGATCCTCTGTCCCTTTCCCTATGCCCCGCCCAGTCACACTTACTCTCTCTCTACCATAAATGAATAAATCATATATATATGATTTATATATAAATATTTATATATTATAAAAATATATAATATATACAATATAAAAATATATATATAAAATCATGAGACTACTGTGAACAATTATATGCCAACAAATTGGACAACCAAGAAGAAAGAGGTAAATTTCTAGAAATATAAAATCTTCCAAGACCGAATTGTAAAGAAATAGAAAATCCAAAAAGACTGATTACTAGGATGGAGATTGAATCAGTAACCAGCCCCCCACGCACACACAAAAAAATAAAAGTCCAGGACCAAAAAGTTTTGCTGGTGAATTCCACCAAACATTCAGAGAAGATTTAATACTTACCCTTTTCAAACTCTTCCAAAAATTCAAGATGAGGGAATGTTTTCAAACTTATTTTTAGGAGAAGAAAGAGAGGAGGGAGGAGAAGAGGATGAAGGAGGAGGAGGGGATGCCTGGGTGGCTCAGTGGTGGAGCGTCTGTCTTAGGCTCAGGTCATGATCCCACCATCCCAGGATAGAGTCCCACATCAGGCTCCCTGCATGGAGCCGGCTTCTCCCTCTGCCTGTGTCTCTGCCTCTCTCTCTCTGTGTCTCTCATGAATAAATACATAAAACCTTAAAAAAAAAAAAGACGGAGGAGGAGAAGAAGAAATAGGAGGAGGAGGGAATGGAAGGGGGAAAGAGAGAAAGAAAAGAAAGAAAAGGAAAAATTACAGGCTAATATCCCTGATGAACACAGATGTAAAAATCCACAAGAAGGTACTAGCAAATCAAATTCAACAATACATTAAAAGGATCATAAGATATGATCAAGTGAGATTTACTCCAGGGATGCAAAGATGATTCAACATCCACAAATCAACCAATGCAATACATCACATTAACAAAATGAAGGATAAAAGTCATATGATTATCTCAGTAGATACAGGGAAAGCATTTGACATAATTCAACATCCATTTATAACAAAAATTCTCTTTTTTTTAGATTTTATTTATTTATTCATGAGACACAGAGAGGAGAGAGGCAGAGACACAGGCAGAGGGAGAAGCAGGCTCCATGCTGGGAGCCTGACATGGGACTTGATCCTGGGACTCCAGGATCAGGCCCTGGGCTGAAGGCGGTGCTAAACTGCTGAGCCACCCGGGCTGCCCTATAACAAAAATTCTTAAAGCGGGTATAGATGGAATGTACCCAACATAAAGACCACATACGACAAGCCCACAGTTAACATTATACTCAATGGTGACAAACTGAAAGCTTTTCTTCTAAGACCAGGAAAAAGACAAAGATGCCTACTCTCATCACTTGTATTCAACACTGTATTGGAAATCCTAGACAGATCAATTAGACAAGAAAAAGAAATAAGACATCCAACTTAGAAAGAAGTAAAACTATCACTATTTGTGGACAATATGGTTTTATATATAGAAAACTCTAAAGATTCCACCAAAAAACTGTTAAACAAATTCAGTAAAGTTGTAGGATACAAAATCAATATACATAAATCAGCTGCCTTTCTATACATTAACTATTATTAGAGAAATTAAGAAAATGATTCCATTTACATTTGCATCAAAAAGAATAAAATAGGGATGTCTGGATGGCTCAGCAGTTCAGTGTCTGCCTTTGGCTCAGGTCGTGATTCTGGGGTTGGGGATTGAGTCCTCCATCAGATTCCCTGCGAGAAGCCTGCTTCTCCCTCTACCTAAGTCTCTGCCTCTCTCTGTAACTCTCATGAATAAATAAATAAAATCTTATAAAAAAAGAATAAAATGTCTGGGAATAAATTTAACCCATGAGGTGAAAAACTTGTACACTGAAAACTATAAGTCACTAACGAAAGAAATTGAAGAAGACACCAATAAATAGCAAGACATTCTGTGCTTGTGGATTGGAAGAATTAATATTATTAAAATGTCCATATTACTCAAAGTGATTTATAGATTCAAGGCAATCTTTATCAAAATTCTAATGACTTTTTTTTACAGAAATAGAACAAATAATTCTAAAATTTGTGTGAAACTCCAAAGACCCCCAAAAACCAAAGCAATCTTGAGAAAGAACAAAACTGGAGGCATCATATTCCCTGATTTCAAACTATATTACACAACCACAGTAATCAAAATAGTGTAGTATTGGCATAACAACAGACACACAGATCAACAGAACAGTACAGAGAGCCCCGAAATAAACTCACATGTATATGGTCAATTAATTTATGACAAAGGATCAAGAAAAAACAATGAGGAAAGGACAGCTTCTTTAATAAATTATGTTGGAAAACACTGGACAACTACATGCAAAAGAATGAAGCTAAACCCCTATGTTGCACCAAACACAAAATTAACTCAAATGGCTTAAAGACTTAAATATAAGACCCGAAACCATAAAACTCCTAGAAGAAAACACAGGCAGTTAGTTCTGAAATGAAAAGTTTCATTTTTTGACATTGGCCTTGGCAACAAATCTTTGGATCTGATTCCAAAAGCAAGGCAACAAAAGTAAAAATAAACAAGTGGGACTGCATCAAGCTAAAATGCTTCTGCACAGCAAAGAAAACCATCAACAAGATGAAAAGCAACATACTGATTAGGAGAAAATATTTGAAAATTATTTTTCCAATAAGGGATTACTATTAAAAATTAAAAAAAAAAAAAAACAGAACTACCAGATGATCCAGCAGTTCCACCTCTGGGAACTTATCTGAAGAAAATGAAAACACTAATTTGAAAATATATAAAGGATATATGTATCCTTATGTTCACTGTAGAAGATATAGAATCAATCTAAATGCCCATCAATGGATGAATGGTTAAAGAAGACGTGGTATACATACACAGTGGTCTACTATCAGCCATTAAAAAAGAATGAAATTGGGACACCTGGTGGCTCAGTAGTTGAGCATCTGCCTTCGGCTCAGGTCCTAATGCCTGGGTCCTGGGATCGAGTCCTGCATCAAGCTCCCTGCAGGGAACCTGCTTCTCCCTCTGCCTATGTCTCAGCCTCTCTCTGTGTCTCTCATGAATGAATAAATAAATAAAATCTTTTTTTTTTAAAGAATGAGATCTTACCATTTGTGGCACTATGGATGGAATTTGAGGGCATTATGCTAGGTGAAATAAATCAGACAGAAAGACAAATACCAAATGACTTCACTTATACATGGAAACTAAAAAACTAAGCAAACAAAATAGATACGAAGAACAGATGGTTCGTTGCCAGAGGGGAGGAAGGTTGAAGGGTGGGTAGAATGGGTGAAGGGAGTCAAGAGGTACAAACTTCCGGTTGGAAAATAAATAAATGGAGATGTAATGCATGTGGAGATGTAATGTGCAACATGGTGACAAAGGTCAATAATATTTTCTTGTATGTTTGAAAGTTTTTAAGAGAGTAAATCTTATTACAGGAAGAAAAATTTGTAACTTTGTATGGGGATGGATGGTAGCTAGACTTATTGTGGTGATTATTTCACAGTGTATGGAAATACTGAATCATTACATGGTGCACCTGAAACTAATATAATGTCACATTTCAATTATACCTCTCTATATATGGTGGGGATGTATAAATGAAATATGAGATTATATTAGCTTCAGGTGTACAATATAATGTAATGTAGATAATATAATAACATATTGTATTATAATAATATGTATTATATATTGTATGTGTGTGGTGTATATAATACATATCTATGACTTGAATCAGATTTTAATATCAGATATATTAAAATTTTGTCAATAGTCAAAACACTGTTTACAACCTTGTATTATTTTATTTTACGTATTATTAAATCATGCATTATAAATCCATAAAAAAGACACAATTTGTAATGGCATGAAAAATCAAGTGCTTAGGAATAAATATAATAAAAATATATGTAAAATCTATATTAATAACTGTACATTATTGGGAGAAATTAAAGCCTAAATAATGGGAATATTTATGATGTTCATGGATTGGAAATATGAATATTGTAATACATTAATTCTACCCAAATTTATCTTTAGATTCAATGAAGTCTCAATTTATTAAAAAACGGGATTTTGCGGGGGGATAGAAACTACAAGCTGATTTCAAAATATTTATACAAAGGGCCAAGAATAATCAAGACAATCTTGAAGAACTAGTTAGAAAATCTATACTATCAGATATCACGACTTACTATAAAAGTAGAGTAATAAAAACATTGTGGCATTGGTGCAAGGATGGATTGACAAATTGAATTCATCAGAGTCCCATGAGACGACAAAAACCACACTAGTGATGATGTTGGCAAGAGTATGGACCAAAGCATCTTGGTGTCTAGGTTTTACATTTGGTCATTCCAAATATCAAGAGCTTATGAGGGCAGGAACTAAACCTTTTTGGTCACTACTGTGTCCCTAGTATCACCTGCCCAGGGCCTGACTCAGAAGGGACACAAGTAGTTCCTACTGAATGAACATCTGAACAGGCCAGTGAAGAGACTCCTTTCTAGACAGACTGATGGTGAAGGCTTATGGGCTGGGAGACAGAGCCTTCTTTTCCACTGGAAGGCAAACCCCTGCCCCCCAGGTGGGCATAGGAAACAGTCTAGGAGAGGGTCAAAGGCAGGGCTGATACCCTGGTCCAGTCACCTGTAGATGGATGCCAAGGGGCAGGTAAGCCACACGTTGTTGGTCAACTTGCCCAATTGATAAATGTCAAAGATGAAGTATGGCTGGTCGATTTCCTTGACGTGGTTGCAGGGTACGAGACAGGCTTCCACCTGCAGCTCAGGCCGCATACGGCTGTATCGTGCCTTCTTGGTTCTCAGATAGAGCCAACAGGGCATGGGTTTTTCCAGGTGCTCCTCGATGTAGCAGTACCCCAAGCGTTTCCGCTCGCCTGGCTCCCCACAGCGGTTACAGTCCTGCCAAGGCTCCCAGCGGGTGAAGATGAGTACGTGGCCACTCAGACCCAGAGTCTCATTCTGCAGGGGCTTTTGGCCCAGGTCTTTGTGTGTAATGTGTAGGGTGCTGACATCCTGGAAGTCAATCTCATACTCTACCACAAGGGCACTGTCATTGTCCTGGCAGTGATAGAGGCCTGTCTGGGAGGGTTGAGGGTTGGTCAGTTGAAGGCTGCCCCCGGGCAGTTTTTTTATGTGAGGCATGGAGGAGAGCAGGAGGGGTTCTTCCCCCAGAACGGAAGAGAAGTACCAGAATGCCTTGGGATAGTCACACTGCAGGACAACATCATTGCCTGAGACTAGGGCCTGCTGGCAGAGACTCTTATAGGCACAGCTGATTAATGTGTAGGCCCACAGAGTGGGGAGAGAAAGGCTAAGCAGCCACAGGGTGGCCAACATGGTAGCCTGAGACTACAAAAGGATGCTGGGAACCACCCTGGGCATTGTGAAGTCACCCACAGAACTCAGACATCAGCCCTGAGTGGAATGAAACTTGGTCCTGCTGCACTTTCAGGAGTACGCAGACCTCACTGGTCTGTACCATTTCTAAAATCAGCTGAGGAAACACTGCCAGGACCTCTCGTCTTGTAAACTGGAAGGACTGCTCAATTAGCAGAGCACCAGGTCGGCTCATTGGGGGGGGGGGGGGCTTTCTAAATCTTCGTTCCCTGTGGCTCATGTTTCTACTTACTCTCCAGAGAGGTTTCTCCTTTTCCATGACTATCCTTCGCTATGCCTGAGGTGGCATTGAAAGATGTGCCCTCCTTCCCACATGAGCAGTTTTCCCCTTCTGCCTATGTCTCTGCCTCTCTCTGTGTCTTTCATGGATAAATAAATAAAATCTTTTAAAAAAAAAGTATCTTGGGCAACAATCATCATCCTGATGCTTTCTTTTTTTTTTTTTTTTTTTAAGATTTTATCTATTTATGCCTGAGAGACACAGAGAGAGAGAGAGGCAGAGACACAAGCAGAGGGAGAAGCAGCGGTTTAGCCCCGCCTGCAGCCTAGGGCATGATCCTGGAGACCCTGGATCGAGTCCCACATCAGGCTCTCTGTGTGGTGCCTGCTTCTCCCTCTGCCTGTGTCTCTGCCTCTCTCTCTGTGTGTCTCTATGAATAAATAAATAAATAAATAAATAATAAATAATCGTAAAAAAAAAAGATTTTATCTATTTATGCATGAGAGACACACAGAGAGAGAGGCAGAGACACAGGCAGAGGGAGAAGCAGGTTCCATGCAGGGAGCCCGACGTGGCACTCGATCCCTGGCCCCCAGGATCAGGCCCTGGGCTGAAGGTGGCACTAAACCGCCGAGCCACTGGGGCCGCCCAGTCCTGATGCTTTCAAATAAATTTTCTTGTTCCCTTTGTGGTTTTGTGTCAAAGCCAATGCCATGTATTTTTATGTTTGGTTAAAGAAGCATCTCATTCCTGATACTCCTTTCTGCATCACTCGAGATAGTCTATTTGCTTCTATAGTAAACTTATCCCAAATCTCAGTGACATAAAAACAAAGGTTTACTCCTCCACTCAAGTTCCATGTCCATTGTGGGTGGCATATAATCACGTAGGGACCGAGGATAATGGAACAAAGCCATCTCAAGCATTTCTAGTTTCATGCCAGAGGAGGAAGAAAGAGAGCTTTGTAAGATTTCATGTCTACAATTAAATGCTCTGGTCTTAAATGATACCTGTCACTTGCTCACAAGCCACTGACCAGGAACAGTTACATAGCACCACCAATCCACCAGCCCAACAAACAAATGGAATTCTTCTATGCCCAAAAAACATTTGGCAAAAGGAAGTCAGTAATGATTACTACATTTGATGTTTACTAAAGGAGTGTTCTTTTACATTGTAAAGTTAAAATATTTTCCAAAATCATCCCAGCAGATGTCCTAAGGTTTCACTGGGAAGGATTAAGTGCCATGTGCAGACCCAAACCAATCCCTGAGAAAAAATAGAATTTTTATGATAGGCTTAAGACAATCAGATTTTGTTCTCTAGGACTGGGGAAATATAACCTTCTCTGACTACAGAAGTCATTGAAGACAAAATCAGGGCTTTGTATATAGGAGAGATATAGAAGAGAATCCTTATTTGATGGGAGTAATTCTACACTATCTAGAAGATGAGAAGAATGCAGCAAAGCTAAAGTAGCAGCCATTCACATGACCTGGGAGAGGATGACATTTGGTATTTTGTGGCTTTGACAATGTTTCTGTCTTATCTTTTCAGATATGATTATAGATCTCATTTTTGTCTTGATCCATCATTGTCACAGGGAGGTTTTGTGTGATGTTGGTGTTCTGTGGAATTATTATGTTTGACAGTATACCATAACCTAGGCCAGGTTAACAACAGTTATTAGTGTCAGGCCAGCTCCCACACCAGAGGCTGCTTTTTTCTCTTTCTCACACATTTCAAGAACAGCAGTGAAGTCTCTTCCTGCACTGAAAGGCTGATCAAATGGCTTTCTTCTTTGGGAACCTGTTTCTTCATTTTTAAAATAGGGATTTTAATGGTACTGGCTACAAAGGGCACTTATGAAGATTTGATGAGATCCTGTAAATAAAGTGCTCAGCCAGTGTCATTATTGGGGAATGCACAATAAGGACCTTGTCCTCTGTATATCAGGGTTCTATATTCTGATTGCAGATTACTACTTCTGATCACAAAAGTGCAGACACAGCAGCAGGCCACCATTGTTTCGACCTTCATTGGCTGAAGCAGCTTCCTGGAGATTTAAAGGGACAGCCTCAGGGTTTTTCTCCCCTTTCCCGTCTTTGGAAACCAGACATTTAGGGATTAGGACATTTGTAAGCAACAATACATACATAATGTAGGGGAATTTAGAAAGTCATTGCATAAGCCCAGAGAAAAATGCAAACTCAGAAGAGATCTGAGATGACCCTAAACTTTCACCTCAGGCTGATCCCCAGCACAGAGATACCCTATAACAACAACAACTGCTAGCAAGCATGGGAAGAGGGGGAATATGATTTCCAGAGTTACCACATTATAAGATTGAAATGTCTGTGTTCTTTCTTTCTTTTTTTTTAAGATTTTGTTTATTTATTCATGAGAGACACAGAGAGGGGCAGAGACATAGGCAGAGGGAGAAGCAGGCTCACTGTGGGGATCCTGATGTGGGCCTTGATCCCAGGACCCCTGGATCATGACCTGAGTCAAAGGCAGATGCTCAACCACTGAGTCACTCACGTGCCCCTGAATGTCTGTTTTCAACAACAACAACAAAAAAAATAGTAAGGCATAGAGAAACAGAAAAGTGGGGCCAATTCAAAGCAAAAAAATATCCCCAAAGAAGCCCAAGTGGTAGACATACTAGACAAAGACTTAAATGACAGTCTTAAAATGCTCAAGGAACTTGAGAAGATATGGTGAAAGATGGAAAATGATGTATGAACAGAATGAAAATATCAATAGAGACATAGAAAATATTTTTTAAAAAAAGAACCAAAAAGGAATCCCAGAGCTGAAAAATACAATTACTAAGATAAAAAAAACCATTCAAGGAGTTCAGAACAGATGTGAGAGGCAGAAGACACAATTAGTGAACTTGAAGATAGGATAACTGAAAGTATCGAGTCTGAGGAACAGAAGGAAAAAAGATTGAAGAAGAGTGAGCAGAACCTAATGACCTATGGAGCATGATCATGCAGACCAACATACATACATACAGAAGAAGAATAGAGAGAAAGCTGCTATAAAATTACATTTGAAGAAATATTGGCCAGAAACCTCCCAAATTTTAGAAAGACACGAATCTACAAATCAACTGAACTTCTATAGAATTAATCCCTAAAGATCCACACCAAGACATATTGTAATCAAACTGGTAAAAGCCAAAAAAGAAAAATACCATCTTGAAAGCAAGAGAGAAGCAACTGTCACATAGAGGGGTCCCCAGTAAGAGTTTTAGCTGATTCCTTATCAGAAATCCTGGAGGCCAGAAGGTAATTGGTTGGAATTTTCAAAGTGCTGAAAGAAAAAACAATTTTTAAAAAAGATTTTATTTATTTATTCATGAGAGACACACAGAGAGAGGCAGAGGCACAGACAGAGGGAGAAGCAGGCTCCCCACAAGGAGCCCGATGTGGGACTCGATCCCAGACCCCAGGATCACTCCCTGAGCCAAAGGCAATGCTCAACCACTGAGCCACCCAGGCATCCTGCAAAAACAATTTTCAACCAGGAATTCTATAACTAGCAAAAGTGTCCTTCAACAATGAGGGGAAAATTAAAACATGCCCAGATAAGGAAAAGCTGAGAGAGTTAGTTGCCATTAGACCTGCCTTGAAGAAAATGATGAAGGGAGCCCTCCCCATTGAAATGAAAGCCATCAGAAGAAACAAAGATCTCCAGCAGAGGTAAATACATAGACAATTGTAATTATAAAAGCTAGTATTGTTGTTTTAAAATCCACTTTTAATTGCCTACATGACTTACAAGAAAATCCATAAAAATAATTATTAAGTCTTTGCTATTGGGAAAACATCATATAAAGATGTAATTTGAGACACAGTAACAGCAAGGAGGTGATAGAGACCTATAGGTATAGAGATTTTATATGATATTTTATAGTTAAGCTGGTATAAATTCAAATAGAAATGTTATCACTTTAGGGGGTTTTATATGTAATGTAATTTCCAGGGTTACCACAAAGAAAATCACTATACAATATATACAATAGGAAAGGAGAAGGGAATCAGAACATTTTATATAAAAACATTAACTAAACACAAAAGAAAGCAATAATGGTGTAAATGAGGGGCAAAAAAAAAAAGCTATAAGGCATACAGAAAATAAACAGCAAAGTGGCAGAAATAAGTTTATCCTTATCCGTAATTTATTTAAATCAAAAGACAGAGATTGGCGGAATAGATAAAGAAAACATGATCCAACTATAGGCTGTCTACAAGAGACTCACTTTAGATTCAAAGACACAAATAAGTTGAAAGTGAAAATATAGAAAAGGATATTGCATATATTCCATGCAAATAGTAACCAAAGAGAGTTGGAATGGCTATGCTAATATCACACAAAATAGATTTTGAATAGAAATATGTTTCAGGGGATGCCTGGGTGGCTCAGTGGTTGAGCATCTGCTTTTGGCTTAGGACGTGATCCTGGAGGATCACATCCTGCATTGGGCTCCTGCGCGGAGCCTGCTTCTCCTCCCTCTGCCTATGTCTCTGCCTCTCTTTGTGTCTCTCATGAATAAATAAATAAAATCTTAAAAAAAAAATATGATTCAAGAGGCAAAGAAGAGTATTTATTTATTTTTAAGATTTTATTTATTCATGAGAGAAAGAGACACACAGAGAGAGAGACAGAGGCAGAGATACATGCAGAGGGGGAAGCATGCTCCACGCAGGGAGCCCCATGTGGGACTTGATCCCAGGTCTCCAGGATCAGGCCCTGGGCTGAAGGCAGCCCTAAACCACTGAGCCACCCGGGATGCCCAAGAACAGTATTTATTAATAAAAGTTTCAACACAGCAAGATGAAGATGCTATACCCCATACATTTATACACCTAATAACAGACCCTCAAAATATGAAGCAAATGTGGACAGAGTTGCACAGAGAAATAGATAGGTCTATAGCTATAGTTGGAGACTTCAATATTCCACTTTCAATAATGGATAGAACAAACAGGTAATAAGTAAGGAAATAAAAGACTTAAACAACACAATAAATCGACTCTTCCTGACATACATATACAGAAAACTCTACCCGACAATAAAATACAAGTGCACATGAGATGTTTTCCAGGATATATCATATGTTAGGCCACCAACTACATCTCAGGAGAAAAATCAGATATCATACAAACTATCTTCTCTGATCACAATGTGATAAGAAAAGAAGTTAATAACAGAAAGAAAAATAGAAAATTTACAACTGTGGAAATTAAACAAACAATAAGTCAAAAAAGAAGTCACAAGGGAAATTAGAAAATACTTAGAAATGAAAATGTAATATGCCCAAACTGTGGCATTGCTCAGAGAGAAATTTATAGATTTTAATGCCTATATTAAAAAAAACCCTCAAATTAGTAATTTGACTTTATACCTTAAAGAACTAGAAAAAGAAGAGCCAACTAAACTCACAACTAGCAGAAGGAAGGAAATAACAAAGAGCAGACCAGAGACAAATAAAATAGAGAATGGGGGGAGGGAAAGAAATTGACAAGCCTTTGGCTAGACTGACAAAGAACAAAAGACAGAAGACACAAATAACTAAAATCAGAAATGAGAGTGGGCACATTACTACTGACCCTACAGAAATAAAGAGGATTACAAGAGAATACTAGGCACAACTATATGCCAAGAAATTAGATAATCTAGAAGAAATGGACATATTCCTTGAAACATACATTTACCTAAACTAACTCAAAAAGAAATACAAAATCTCAACAGATCTATAATAAGTAAAGAGATTGAAAAAGTAATTAAATACCTTCCAGCAAAGAAAAGCCTGGAAACAGATGATTTCACAGATTAACCAATAATTTAAAGAAAAATTAACACCAATCCTTCCCAAATTCTTCCAAAAAATTGCAAAGGAGGTAACACTTCCTGATTCTATGTACCCAGAACTACCTTGATACCAAAGCCAGATAAACACATCAGATGAAAAGAAAATTGCAGACCAATGTCCCTTACGAATATAGATGCAAAAATCAACAAAATTTTAGCAATGCAAATACAACAGCATATTAAAAGATTATTCATCATGACCAAGTGGAATTTATCTAAGAATGTAAAGAGTGGTTCGAAATAAGAAAACTAATCAAAGTAATACATCACATTAATAGAATGAAAGGAAAAGAGGGAAACCTAGGTGACTCAGCTGATTAAGCATCTGCCTTCAGCTTAGGTCATGAACTTGGGATCCTGGGACTGAGCCCAGCCCTGAGTTGGGCTCCCTGCTTGGTGGGAGAATCTGCTTCTCCCTCTCCCTCTCCCCCACACCCCACCCCTACTCATGTGCTCACTCTCTCTCTCAAATAAATACATAAAATCTTTTTTAAAAATTTTAAAATAAAAACAATTTTTAAAAAAAGAATGAAAGGGAAAGAAACATGATTATCTCAATTGATGGAGAAAAGGCATTTGACAAAATCCAACATCCTTTACTGATAAAAACTCTTCAAAAACCAAGAATAGAGGGAAAATTCTCAATCTGATAAAGGGTATTATTGGAAATCCACAGCTAACATCATAGTCAATGTGAAAGACTGAATACTTTCCTTCTAAGGTCAGGAACAAGACAAGGATGCCTACTTTCACTGCTGTTATTCAACACTACTAAAAATCCTAGCACAGCAATCAGACAAGAAAAAGGAGTAAAAAGCATCCAAACTGGAGAGAGGTAAAATTATCCCTATTCACAGATGACATGATCCGATATAGAGAAAGTCTAAGAGAAACCACAAGAAAGCCTCTAAAAATCAATAAATGAATTCAGTAAGTTTGCAAGGTATGAGAGCAACACACAAAAAAATCAGTTGTGTTTCTACACAATAGTATCAAACAGTCCAAAGAGGAAATAAAGAAAACAATTCCCTTTAAAATGACATCTAAAAATTTAAATACTTAGCAATAAATCTCATCAAGGAGGTGAAAGACTTGCAAGCTGAAACTACAAAAGACTGCTGAGAGAAATGAAAATATCTTAATCTAAACAGATGGAAAGACATTCACCGTTCATAGATAGGAAGACTTAACATGTCAACAAAACTCAAAGTGTTACACAGATTCAACACAATGCTTATCAAAATTCCAATAGCCTATTTCAAAGAAATAGGAACAAATCTTCAAATTCGTATGGAATTGCATTTAGCCCTCAAATAGCCAAAGCAATCTTGGGGAAAAAAAAGAATAAAGTCGGGACTCATACTTCAAAACTTAATACAAAGCTACAGTAATTGAAACAGTATGGTACTGTCATAAAGGCAGCTATACAGACCAATGGAATAGAACAGAGAACCCAGAAATAAATCCTCATCTATATGGTCAATTGAGTTTTGACAAAGGTACCAAGATCATTCAATGGTTAAAGAATAGCTTTTTCAACAAATGGTGATGGGAAGACTGGATGACCACACGCAAAAGAATGAAGTTGGACCCTTACCTTATACCATATACAAAAATTAACTCAAAATGTATCAAAGACCTGACTTAAGAGCTGAAACTGTAAAACTCTTAGAAGACAATTTTGGAGAAAATCTTCATGACCTTCGATTTGGCAACAATTTTGAGGATACGACAAAAAGCACAAGCAACAAAAGAAAAAATAGGTAAACTGAACTTCATCCAATTAAGAACCTTTGTAAGAACAAATACTATTAAGAAAGTGAAAAGAGGGGCACCTGGGTGGCTCAGTCAGTTAAGCATTCACCTCTTGATCTCAGCTCAGGTCTCGATCTCACAGTCATGAGGTCAAGCCCCATGCCTGCTTCACACTAGGTGTGGAGCTGACTTAGAAAAAAAAAGTGAAAAGACAACCTTCAGAATGGGAAAAATATTCACAGGTTATATATACAAGGGATTCATATTCAGAATAGAAAAAGAATTGCAACTCGATAATGACAACAACAAACAGCCTAATTCAAAAATGGGCAAAGATTTGAATAGACATTTCTCCAAAGATATACAAGCGGCCAATAAGTACATGAAAAGGTGCTCAACACCATTAGTCATTAAGGACATGCAAATAAAAACTGTGATAAGATGCTACCTCACACCGACTAAAATGGCTATAATCAAGGAGATGGGAAATGATAAATGTCAGGGAGGATGTGGAAAGATTGGAACCGTCCTGTGCTGCTGGTGGCGGTGTAAAAGGTGCAGCTTTGGATGTGGAAAACAGTTTGGAAGTCACTCAAGATTAAAACCCACCCTATGACCTAGCAACCCCATTCCTAGATATAGGTTCTAAAGCACTGAAAACAGCTATCTGTACACCAATGTTCACGGCATTATTTACAACAACTAAAAGGTGGAAACAAGTGTCTAACAATAAACGGATACACGAAACGTGGCATATACATACAATGAAATGCTCTGCAGCCAGAAAATGGAAGGAAATTTTCATTGTGATGTATCCTACCACGTGCCTGGGCCTCAAAAACACTAGGCTTTGTGAATAAGCCAGACATAACAAATGTATGATTCCACTCGTACGAGGTACTCAGAATAGACAATTTGATGAAGAAAGTAGAAGAGAGGTTACCAGGGGCTCGAGGCAGGCAAAATTGAGGAGCTTTTGTTAAATTGATGCAGAGTTTATACTGGGGACGAGGAGGTAACGCTGTGAATGTAATGAACTGTTCATTTAAAAATGGCTAATAAAAGTATTACGGTGTATATTTCATTATTTTTATTTTTTTTAGAATATTTTATTTATTTATTCATGACAGATAGAGAGAGAGGCAGAGACACAGGCAGAGGGAGAAGCAGGCGCCACGCAGGGAGCCCGACGCGGGACTCGATCCCGGTCTCCAGGCTGCAGGCGGCGCTAAACCGCTGGGCCCCCGGGGCTGCCCACGGTGTATACTTCACCATGCATGCACAAAACAGTTAAAAGGTGAGGGAGGGACGTGAAAGGGTTGAGAGTTTTATAAGAAATGACCTTTCGGTAACATCAGCGGCACCTTTTCCGTCCCCCCGCCCCCGGCTTGCCGTCTCCCTCCGGGTCTCTCCCAGAAAGCGCCTAGGGTTTCCCAGGAGGCGCCTCCCCCAGCCGCCTTCGGGGGGCAGAAGAGGCGCGCTGAACGCCCCGCTCTTGGGGTGCCTCGGCGCGCCCCACCCTGGGGCGCAGGTGGCCCAGTCCCCGGCACTCCTTAAGCGGAAACCTGTCCCTGGTTCCGCGCCTCCGCTCGGCCCCTTTAAGAGCCGGAGTGTCCGGAGCCGGGGATGCCCGCGGGCTGCACCGCGACTCTGCAACCGGGAGGTGGGGGGCGCAAAACTTCCGAGAGAGAATTCCAACTTTTCCCGGGCCCGGTTCCCCTCGAGCGTCCCTACGAGGGCAGAGCTTCCGATCCAGAAGTTTCTGAGTGGAAGGCACAAGGGGCGCCCCGCGCCGCCGCGGCCGCTGGAAGGGAGCCGGTCCCTGCCCCGCGCTCCCGAGCCGCGCCCCTCCCCGCGGGGTGTACCTAGGCGGGACCATCGTCAGCCGGGAGGGGGGTGTGGGCAGAGCGGGAACAGGTGCAGCCAGAGACCCGCCCCCGTCAACAGGTGAATCACCCGGGTGGAGCCTCGGGCCTCGCGAGCTACACTCCGCTCGGCTCCGCCCGGGCAGGGCAGGGCGGGCCAGCAGCCCCAGTGTGCAGGCGCCCTCCCGGCGGGCTGGTCACTTGGTTCCGACCCTCGGGGGCCGGGGCGCACCTGGGTCAGCCCACTTCCGGGGAGGGAGGAGGAGGAGCCCCTCCCCGCCGCCCACCCCCGGGCCCAGCCCCGCGCGCTCGCCCCGAGTACCTGGGCCGATCCATTCCCCCGAGTGCGCGGGGGTGGAGAGGCTCGGGGAGCCGCCGGGGGTCGGGCAAGTGTCTCCCCGAAAGCTGGAGCCGTGCCCCTCGTCCACGTTATTTCCGCCCTTTAAAGTCCTGGGACAGGGGCAGAGTGGGCTTCGAGTGGGGCCACGGAGCGGAGGCGGGAAGGGGAGGAGACTGCACCCCTGCCCGCCTTGGTGCGCGCCGCGCCCCCGACCCTCTCGGTACCTAGTAGGGGACGCGCGGGCCGGACGCGCCCAGACGGCCGCGATGGCGCCAGTGGCCCGCGGGCTCCCCGGGGGGCTGGGCCCCCGGCCGGCCTCTCGGGGCTGGGGCGCGGTCGTCTTCGGGTGCCTCTTTCTCAGCACCTTGTGCGCAGGTAGGGAGAGCGGAGCCGCTGGCGCGCAGGGGCGGCGGGAGGGCACCGTGGAGGGCGGTGGATGGAGAGTCCCCACCGCCGAGCGGGCAGGAGGGCTGGGGGAGGGGGCGAGCCGAGGCCGGGATCTGCTGATCCCGAGGGTCTCGGGAAATCTTTGGGTGCCGGAGTGAGAGGAGTTGCTCCTGGGAGTCGGGGAGCGCTCCCCCGCCCTTGTTCGGAGACAGCAGGAAGTGAAACTCCCCGCACCGCGAGCCCTGGAGCGGCAAGGAGAATGGGACTCTTTGTGGCGTAGGGACGGAGGACCCCCCACCCCACCCGCGATCACTGGGAAGGCCCAGGACGGGGACTTGGGCGCACCTTAAGGTTTCTAAGTCTTGGGGTAACGGGGAGCGGACGCAGGAGGGCTGGATCCGACGCTTCCTGGAGAGAGAGTTCAAGAAACAGTGCCCAGGCCTGGAGCGGGTGTAGGACTGGGGACTCCAGTCCTACCCAGTGTCCCGAAGTGTCCTCTTAAGGGCCTGGTGGGATGGACGTGTGCACTCGGTGTGAAATCACCTTCTGCTGGCAAGCTTTCAGCTGGATGGGGCGTTTGTTTGGGTGCGGGTGTGGAGGGGACTTTATCTTTCCCCAAGCACTTTTGTTGTGTTTATTTGAATTGGCTTTGGGTAGGGCGAGGTGGGAGGCTGATGGAGACCCCATGGGGGCTTTCCCTACTCCATGGCAAAATAGTTGAATAGAAAAACTCCACAATCTCCCCCTTCCTCCCAAAACCCCTGCATAACTTGGAACCTTTGGCGGTGGTTTTCTGCGGGAGGGCCTTGAGGGCGGCTTTGCGGTGGTCATGTGCGCTTTCCTGTACAGGCCACAGTGGTGGCCTTTTCCATGAGGGAATGGCCAAGGGAAGAGGGAGCTGGGGTGGTTCAGAGGCCACGCTCTGGAAAGAGGGATGAACGGGATGTTCCAAGAAATCTGGCTGTGCAACTTTGTATTTGCCACCTTAGCCCCATGGGTCTATAAAATGGGCATGATTATCGGAACCTACCGGTCCCAGGGATTAAGAAACAATGTGTGCTAGGTGCTCTGTAAAACCATTATACTTTTAAATGTCAAACTGGTGACAAGTGGTGTTGCACATTCCTGCTGAATGAAGTACCTCCCTGAGCTCACAGAGGCCCTGCTAACATTCCTCTCGCCCTCAGCCCCTGCCAGCGCCATCCAGGTGACTGTGTCAGACCCCTACCACGTGGTGATCCTATTCCAGCCGGTGACCCTGCCCTGCACCTACCAATTGACCACAACCCCTACGGCACCCATCGTGATCTGGAAGTACAAGTCTTTCTGCCGCGACCGTATCGCCGATGCCTTCTCCCCAGCCAGTGCTGACAACCAGCTGAATGCCCAGCTGGCAGCCGGTAACCCCGGCTTCAACCCGTATGTGGAGTGCCAGGACAGCATGCGCACGGTCCGGGTCGTGGCCACCAAGCAGGGCAATGCCGTGACCCTGGGAGACTACTACCAGGGCCGGAGGATCACCATCACAGGAAGTATGTCGGGCGGGGCAGGGGATGGGGCTGGGCTTGCTTGGGTGGTGGTGGTGGTGATGGTGGCGGTGACTCCCTTGTGTCCAACCTGGCTTCCCACTTTGAAGCTCTTGAGCACCAGTGTCTGAAAGGGTTGATGAAGGGAGGGATCCCTCCTTCCATCCACCCGTTTGTCCAGCCATCTAGACTTTGTTTAACAACAAAGATTCATCGAGCACCTAACATATACAGGCACCGTTTGAAGCTGGGAATACAGCAGTAAACACATTCATCAAAACCCTTCCCTCCGGGAGCTTGCATTCCGGTGAGGGAGACAAATGAGATAATACAACATATCCTATCAACTGCTTGGGACATGAAAGGGTAAAGAAGAGAAGCAGGGGGTTCTATAATAATACTAGTTCCAGCAACAGCAAGTAACTTGTATATAAATAACAACTTCTAGAGGCCTCCTAAGTGCCAGGCTCTAATCCAGGTTTACGTGGATGAACTCATTTAGACCACACAGTGATTGTGTGATCTGTTGTCATTTTATGCAGGTCCGGAGAGGTAAAGCGACTTGCGCAGGGTTACAAAGCTGGTAACAGGGCTGGGATTCTAAGGGGCTAAGTGAGCCACTTTGGGTCTCCTCTCCAAGCTTGTGACCCCTGTACTTGCCCCAGAGTGGTCAGCAAAGGGCTCACCAAGGAGGTAACTTGAGTGAACTGACAGGATGAGAGCTCTTAACAGATAAAGCCTATAACTTGCCAGGCACCTTGCACACTTTCTCCCATACAGTCCTCACAACCACATCTTATACTCACAGCATCCGGGGCACAGAGAGGTCAAGTGGCTGTCTAGGCACATAGCTAGGAAGGAGCTGGAGCTGGAATTGGAACCCAGGCAGCCCTCAGAAGTCTTGCACTTAACCGTAATGCTGCCAGCTAATAGGAAGTGCCTGTTGGGACTAAGTAAGAGGGAGGTGGGGAGTCGTTCACTCATTCTTTTGGTAGTTATCGAGCGTCTCCTAAGTGTCGGTGCTGCTGTTGTGCTGGGGATGTAAGTGGTGATCGGGACAGCCGTGGTCCCTGCCCTCAAGGAGATGACATTCTAGTGGGGGTGAGACAGGCAGTAAACAGGCAGATAAAGAGCAAGAGGAAAGGAAACCAACTAGGACCATGTGCTAAATGGAATGGCTCGGGTGCCCACCGTTAAGATCTTTTGCGAATGTGGTTTTAGAAGGACCAGACCCTAAAGCACCTCGAGGAAGGTGATGGGCTGCAGTGGGCAAGGGATGAAAACACTCAACTCACTTAATGGATTTACCCTCTTACCGTCTTACACGAGGATTAGAGTCTTCATCCTGGGCTTGGGGACAGAGGGGTTGAAGGGAGGGGTCTTTGCTAGACTGTGGATGAGAGGCAGGTGTCCAGGGACCCAGCCTTTCAGTCATGTTTGGGGGTGGGGGGACTGGATCTGCTTGCTTTGAATTTTCCTGAGCAGCTCAACCTGAAGCATCCTGCTGTTCCAGCGGTGGGAGAGCTTCTTGGGGGTTCAACCTGTATGGGCCCCTCCCCATTACCCAGCACCCTCTCTGGCCTGGACCGGGCACGATAGCCCAGCAGCCCGGTCAGGATAACCCCAAAACCGAGAGTGTCCTTGAAGGCCAGCTGGAATTGTGCCTCCTCTGCTGAGAGTGACCTTCAGGCTCTCCTGGGGTAGACTGTCTGTGTTCCATAGGCCTCATGGGTTTGGGTGTTTCAAGCTGCCTTGACGTGCTCGGGTGTTTGATACAGGCCATAATTTGTAAATACCCATTGTGTGCGCGTCCTCTCAGGAAACCCGGGAGCCGTAGGAGCTTCCTCCACTCCAGCTTTGAGGATGGAGAAAAGTGGACCTCCTTTTGGTGCTCCTGGGGGCACCAGCTGTCCGGGTTTTAACCGAAAGTTGTCCCAGATAAACTAACACTGCGCACCCTCGGTGTCCATCAGCCCAGGGTGGCTCCTACTACCCCTGCATTCCTCCCCGCTTTGGGTGACCTGGGGCCCCAGGATAGGAGCCTTGTTTCTACCTCATCAAGCTGCTTGGGGCTCCCTTGCCACCCATTAGTGCTAAAAAGAGCCCATGGGACCCCTGAGATGAGGGCTGCCTCTGCTCTCTACAGATAAGGAACCCAGGAATTTGGAGAAGGCCCCACTTCTGTTCTCAACTGAAGACCCAGCATCTCCTGGCACCTAAAACAACGAAGCCAATGCCCAGCCCAAGTGATGTCAGGACCAGACATAGACCGGGAACAGGGTGCGCCTTGCAGGAAGGGGGTGGGCCCAGGCCTTAGAATTGATCAAAAGAAGCTGGAAGGCCGTATTTTTTGTGGGCTTTGAAAACATTATGCGGGCCAAACAAAACACACTGAGGCTGGGATCCGGCCCAATGGAGCCCAGATTTCAACTCCCGGCCTATGACCTTTGGCAGTAGCACGGGATTCCCATCCACCTCCTCAGCATTGGGTAGGGAACCTGCCCCTGAGCTCTGATTTTGGAGAGATGTGGTTAGAGTCTGATTTAAGGACATAGGTGGAAAAATTGAAAACTGATGGGCCGACAGGGTGTTATGGTGAATCAGGAAGATTTAGGAGCACGTAGTTGGGCATTTTGTGAGGTTTCAGTGAGCAAATACGTGGAAAGGGACCCAGTGCAGACAGAGCTCAATAATTGGTGGCTAGACATGTGACCGTGGAGTGTCCTCCACCCCTTCACGACTACTTGGAAGGTCACCTTACCTGAAGGGCTTCCCTGGTCACCTTTTAAATTTGCACAACTCCCACCTCCACTCTGGCACTTTCTGTCTGCTTTTCCTGATCAGTTTTCTCCATACCGCTTATCACCATCTGATGTGACCTATTTACATTTGTTTGTTTGTCTTTCTCTCCCAGTTAGGATCTGAGCTCCTAAGCACAGGGATTCATATCTCCTGTCTGTGGCAGTGGTTCTCAAATGTGTTGGTTGTCAGACCTCTATGCTTTTTCTTTTTCACTCTTAAATTCTTCAAAGAACTTTGTTTTCATACCTAGCACACTGAGGGAAGTTTGAAAAATATTTAACATGACGATAACCAAACTCATTATAGGTTAATATACATCACATGCTTTTTATGAAGAAATAACCGTATTTTCCAAAACACAGCAAAAAACGGTAATGAAGAGTATGGCGTTGCTTTAGCTTTATATTTTTGCACGCCTCCTTCAAGTCTGCCTGAATAGTAGAAGAGGCGGGTTTCTCAAAGCTGCTTCTACATTCAGTTTATTGTGACAGCACAACCCTGGAGCCTCTGAAAAACTTCACCGCATACTCCTGAGCGATTAGGTGAAAAAGGCACATAACATCTTAGTATTATTATGATAATAACCTTGACCTCAAGGATGCCCTGAAAAGATTCTGAGGGGACCTCAAGGTCCACAGATCCGACTTTGAGAACTGCTGTTCTCTAGGATAGCGGGTGCCTCAGATACTGCCGGGAACATAGGGTGCATTTGGTAATTATGTATTAAATATTGAATGAGTGTATCAAGTGCCTGTTTGAGTTTAGCCATGTGTCCGGAATGCTGGAATGGACAATAAGAGCTAAGGAAGGGGGGCATGAAGAGGGAAGGGGTTCATTTCCAGGTCCTGGCCAAGGCCTTGTGTCAAGCACTGGGGGCACAGCAGTGGCCAGGACACGTCGGATTATGCTTGCATGGAGCCTGCATTCTCCTGGGTGTGGGGTTATGGAGGGTCAGCCCCTAAGCTGGCTGATAACAGTTGAGCAGTCAGGGCAGGCGGGGGGTACGCTTGCAGGATGGAACGAGCCCTGTGAGCATCTGGGAAGCCAGTGCCGGCCAGAGGGAGTAGCACGAGCCCTGGAGGTACAGGCCCAAGACATCAATAGGAGGGTTTTTCTTTTTCTCTCTCTCTCTCTTTTTTTTTCCAGAGAGGGTGGGTGTGGGAGAGGGGCAGAGGGAGAGAGAATCCCAAGCAGACTCCCTGATGAGCATGGAGCCCGAGGCAGGGAGACAGGGCTCCCTCCATCTCATGACCCTGAGATCACAACTGGAGCTGAAATCAGGAGTCAGACACTTGACTGAGGAAGCCACCCAGGCACCTCGGGAGGGTTTTTCTATAGACGTGAGGTCTTTTGAAGAAGGAAGAAGGCTCCAGTTCTTTCATTCCCTCAGCAACGGACTGGGGTGCACACGGTTACTATCCCCCGAGTCGGCCTGGAGAAGGGCAGGGGATGCGTGGGGCGAGGAGGTGGGCAGGTTGGCAGGAGCCAGGGAGCAAGAGCGGCTGGGGAGCTCTGGGGGTGCTCCTCTCTGCCCATTCACATCTGCGGTCCTCCACCCACCTGACCCACGTGAGTGAATGACTGAAGGGCTTTAACTAATTAGGGCCTGAGGAGTAGAGAGCAAACCGGATGTGCTGAAAGACTTTCATTACTGCCATAATTGACAGGCTCCTTGCCAGCCTGAGCGTCCCAAGCGCCGGGCCTGACCTGGAATGTGGGGCCCACGACTCCAGAACTGGGGGTGGCCCTCAACTCTCTATCACAGCCACTCTTTCTCACGCCTGGGTGGCACCTGATCTTTGGAATCTGGCCTACTTATCTCTGCCTCGCCCCCCCCCCCAGGCCCCTTGCCCCTGGGTCGGCACCAGGTTCTGGGGGGGTTTGAGTCCGGGCAGTTACCCTAGCCGTGAGAAGAGGTAAGAGGATGGCCATAACTGCAGCCCAGGCTCTGGACTCGGACCATCCAGCTCCACCACTGATGACTCGGACGGGGCAGATTAGGTAACCTTGCCAGACCTCGTTTCTCATCTATAGAACAGGAAAGGTAACAGGACCCACCTCACAGACTTGTTGAAATACCCCGTGCTAAGTGTTTACAGCAGAGCCTAAAACGTAGCACACCCTTGGTACAGGTTCTGTAATGTTCCCCGGGCCGTCGGCAGCCCCGCTCTCGTGCCCCGTTCCTTCCTGCTGTGCTCGTGGGGAGGCTCCGATCCTCTCCCGAGGTGTCCTCACCCCTCTCCTGTTGCAGATGCCGACCTGACCTTTGACCAGACCGGTTGGGGGGACAGTGGCGTGTATTACTGCTCCGTGGTCTCGGCCCAGGACCTCCAGGGGAACAACGAGGCCTACGCAGAGCTCATCGTCCTGGGTGAGTGGGTTGGGCCCTGAGGGCCTGGGAAGGGGTCGGGAACCGGGACCAGGGCCCCTTCTTCAGCCACTTCTGTGTGTCTGCCCTCTGCCCTTCCGCTCGCTCTCTGGACTCTGTCGCCTGCTTTGCTCTCTGCTCATGGCACTGCCAGTCACGGGGGCTTCTCTGTGCCCTGCACCCCAGGCAAGGACCCCTCCCCCCCCACATTTCAGATAAGCCAGAGCCAAATTGAGAGTGGAGAGAATTGGGGACCCTACCTCTTCCCGGTCTCTTTTTTTTTTTTTAAATCCCCCCATTTTTAGAGTTAATTGGCAGTGAGTGAGGAGGGCAGATGGTGTGTCTAACTGGGGGGGTGGGGGTTGGACCCACCTGCCACATCCCCAGGGCCACCCAAAGCTCAGGATGAGGCCGCCTCCACATGCTTAAGGGCAGGGTGGGGTACCCACCAGCAGCCCCCCGCTGGCCCTGATGCCCCCCTGCCTCGAGGGGATGCCACCATTAGCCGGATGCTCTGTTGCAGCCAACACCTATGGCCTTGGGAGGCGTGTGCTGTGTGTGGTGCTGCGGGGCTGTACGTTGCCATCATTGCACGCATGATGCAAGGAAACGCATGTGTGAATGAGCACACATGACGGGGGGCATGCTCCAGGGCGCTCGGATCAGGACAGACCTCACGTTGGGTGACCGCGCATGCAGCAGTGACCCGGAGAACTCCGTGTGTCCGTTGCTAGAACGCACAGTCTAGCATTTCTCAAAACGTAGCGTCAGGACCTGCTTAACACTTTAAAGAACCCTTAAGGATCTCAAGAGTTTCCGTCTGAGTTTTTGTGGGTGACGTCTATGGTTGCCTGACGCTAGTTACAAACTGAAAGCAGGAAATTGTTAAAGCGCGAGGCCCGTGAGCGCACAGGCCATTATCGTCTGAGCGATGAGGTCATCACACCACGAAGCCTCTGGAACACCTGAGGGAGAAGGCGCGTGAGAAAGGCGGGAACGGCTTGGTGTTCTCTGCAAGCAGTCTTGGCCTCACGGACGGGACCCCACTTTGGGTCTGCATGCTAGAACCTTCTCGTGAGGGCAGGTGGCAGCGAGTGCGCGAGCCCTGTTGATGCAGAGCGGGGTGTGTGGGTGCCCCGGCGGTAGCACCCTCGTGGGGCACAGAGCAGCCAGTGGCCCTCGAGGAGGCACCGGCTGGGCCGCGGATGGGGTCTGTACAGGGGACAGAATGCGTGAAATGGGCTGGGACGCAGGGTCCTACTATGATTTTTATGGGCCGGGGGCACTTCCGCCCTCACGGGCATATGGTTTATGATTGCGTTGCTGTAAAGACAATTATTACATATTCAGTATTATTCTTTTTTCCTTCCGATTTTAAAATAAAATTAAAACATTTTCATGGGCTCTAGGGCACCGTGCCTACCCCGCCTGATGGAACAGGACTGTCCCTGTCACAGGAGATGGAGCCCTTTGGGGTGATAGGACCCATGTATGTGGAAAAGATGGGTGCCCACTCTGAGGTTGAACCTTCAGAACCCGTGGGGTATGTTCTGGAACCCTCTGGGGCAACAGAATTTCCCATGGGATGAGAGAGTGGGTAAATTATATGGAAGCCTTCTGGAAAATAGCATCTATGGAGGTGGGTGGGCAGGAACCATGTGCTAGGACCCTCCTCGGCCACCAGCCCCTCTGCTTCAGGACACACCTTCACCCTGATGAGCCTGAACTTGGCTTCGGGGTAGGGGCGGGGTGGGCTGGCCCTTGCCAGCATAATCTGTCTCTCTTTTGTCCCTCCAGGCAGGACCTCGGGGGTGGCCGAGCTCTTACCTGGTTTTCAGGCGGGGCCCATGGAAGGTACGGGGTGGAGTCCCCCCCCCAAACCCCCAGTTTGCCGCTCTAAGTATTCTCCACCACCTAAACATTGCTCCCTGTGGACCCCCACTAACCTTACCTGACTCCAGCTCTGTGGCATCTAGTGACCTGGCCCTGGGATTTGGGGGGGGGGGCGCTAGGCTGGCCGCGGAGGGGCCTGGGGTGTAGGCAGGGGGCTCCTGTTGACTGGTGCCTGCAGTGCTCTTCTAGAGAGTGGGATCTGGGCAGCTGGCTCTCTGTCCCTCCTCTGAAGCTACATCCTATTCTCGCTCCAGCCAGGTCACCTCTCGTTTTCGGCTTTGCCAGATGAGCCCAGTGCAGGTTCCCTAAATTCAGGACTGGCCTGGGTCGGAGGGGGTGGGCGTCCCTTGGCTGCTGTGCCCCCCGCTTCGGGCTGGAGAATCCAGCAGGCATCGCAGCTTCCCCAGTAGGCATCACCCCCCCTCGGCCCCGACTCTGCATTGCCCCACTGTGCCTGTGTGCCTGTGTCCCTCTTCCCCTCTTCCCTCCCCAGCCTCCTGCTCATGGCCTCTTCTCTCTCTGCAGACTGGCTATTTGTGGTCGTGGTCTGCCTGGCTGTCTTCCTCGTGTTCCTCCTCCTGGGCATCTGCTGGTGTCAGTGCTGCCCTCACACCTGCTGCTGCTATGTCAGGTGCCCCTGCTGTCCGGAGAAGTGCTGCTGCCCCGAGGCCCGTAAGTGCCCCTCATATGCCCATCCCCGCAGGCCTCCCCCTGGGTTCAGGGGGTGGAGGGAGCCATCTGCTTGCTTCCCAGGATAGTGCCATCGGTCCGGAGGGTGTCAGGTGAGCAATTTGGGAGAAGGCGGGCCAAGGAGCATCTGCTGTTTTAGATGATCATTTACATACTTCAACTTTTCATTTATTTTAAATTTTCACTTATTTTCAGTTGTTTGTTTTGAAAGCATAATTTATCCACATGGGAAAAAAATTCAGATAGTCCAAAACATGATTCACTGGAAAATACAGCTTTTCTTTTTTTCCTTGTTCAACGATTTTATTAATTTGAGAGAGAGAGAGAGAGAGAGAGAGAGAGAGAGAAGCACCAGCAGGGGGCGGGATGGGCAGAGGGAAAGGGAGAAGCAGGCTCCCCGCTGAGCAGGAACCCTCCCCCCCCCCCCCCGCCCCCAACAGCATGGGGGCACCATCCCAGGACCCCGGGATCATGACCTGAGCCAAAGGCAGATGCTTAACCGACTGAGCCACCCAGGTCCCCCAGTAAAGCTCCCTTTAAAAATAAAATTTTAAATGAAAAAGGTAAGAAACCAAACAGGATTTACAGCACTGATATAATGTACACAATTACAAAAACCCCATGCACACAGGCACTCTGGGTGTTACACAGATTCTATGCTTAAGGACATGCCTAGCATGTCACAGTAGGTCTCTGGGGCACTGGGGACAGACGCGGGACCAGAGATGAAGGGGGAGGGAGCAAACCCAATAGGGAAGTAGGAAGAGAGGAAGCAAGTGAGTCTCCCTCTTGCCACACCGCCCGATTTCTCCTCTGGGGGATGGCAACTCTCAGTGAGGTCGTTGTGGCTCAGGCAGGTGGAGGTGTGAGGCCTGGCTGGCTGGGTTACCTGCTTGGAAGCCTGATGAGTGACCTCCCCACTGTCTGGCACCTGGCACGGGGCTCAGCCTACATGAAATGTTCCTCACCCGCTAGCTGCCAGACGTGTTGCTGTCAGCACGGTGGTGACCGAGGGCCAGGGAGCAAATCTCAGGCCTGCCACAGCCACTGGGTGACCTCAGATGCCACTCACTCGCTCCCCGAGACAGTGTCCTTTGCAAGGTTCCCATGAGGCGTTGTGAGCATCCAGGGAAGACTGTGTGGGCGCCCTGCACGGGGCTGCCACTCGGTCCACACTAGCCAATTTTATGACTGTGAACTCAGCACTGGGTAACCTGGTTCCTCAAAGTTGCTGCTCTCTGGAGGCTCTGCTGGCCGTCCTGTTTCTCTTGTCATTTTTAGCTGAGGGCTTCCTGCTCAGGTGGTGGCTGTTAGTCCCCATCACAGGTGAGGAGGGTCACCCCCAGCTCTGGGGGCCGCAACCAAGTTTGCAGTTACCCCACTCATGAAGGCCAGGGTCAGGATGGCAAATGTCTGTCCCAAGGCCACGTTCCTTCATCCTGAGACCCTGAAACCTCCCAACAGGGAAGCCATTAACTCACTGCGGAGACCCTGCTCCTTTTGCCAGGGCCACAACCCTGCCGAGCCTGCCAGGAACAGCAAATCCCGTGGCTGGTTATGAAGTGCCAGGTCCCCTGAGCTACCGAGGGGCTTCTCCTGGGGCTGCTGAGTGCTGAGCCTTCTGCTTCCAAACTGAATCCGAGGAGGGGGCTTCCTGAGTCCCCCACTGCCCTGTCAGCTTCCCAGGGACTCTGACACCAGAGCAGCCGCCTGAACCCTGCCTCTTGCCTGGGGAGGAAGGCAGCAAGGAGGATTTGCCCTTGAGCTATCCGGCCTTGAACCACGACGCCAGGGTGGGAGCGGGTGTGGCCCTCGGGCTGGAAACACTAGAGGTACTTTGCAGAGGTACTTTGCTTCTTGGCCGAGGCAAGTGAACTCTGAGGCTCCCACGCTTCTGCCTCAGAATGATTCCCATTGCGTCTGGGCCTGGAGAACCCAGCAGCCATAAGGGAGTGGGCTTGGGATTCCCCACAGATGACGCATTTTCTGGAATGGTGGCTTACCTGCCAAAGGGAACACTTGAATCCGGCTAGTGGGTCCAGCACATGGGCTTTATCTAAAGGGGCATCTTTGCCCCCCAGCTGCTCTGTAAGAACCCAGGCCTGGGGTGGCCCCATCTCCTGATAAGGTGGCTACAGAGCTGGGGTTGTATGTAAAACCTCATCCAATGTTGGCAAACCATCATACAGTCAAACATATTAGCTAGCCAGATTGGAGCTGTGGCTGCCAGCGTGCACCCCCTGCCCCAAAACCTGTGTGAGGAAGCACAGGAGGTGTGGGTTCAGTGAAGCTGATGTCCTGAATCTCGGGAACCCTGTGGAAACCAGTCTAAGTGTCTGGGGAAGCCCCACACCTGGGGGTTGGAAAGAAGGTCCGGGCACGGGTCCCTCCAGACCCTCTAACACAGCAGAGGGCAGCATGGCTCCCTGCCTTCTCATAACGTGTGTCCTCTCCAGTGTATGCAGCTGGCAAAGCTGCCACTTCAGGCGTCCCAAGCATATACGCCCCCAGCACCTACGCTCACCTCTCCCCTGCCAAGACCCCGCCCCCGCCAGCCATGATTCCCATGGGGCCTCTCTACAACGGGTACCCTGGAGACTTCGACAGGAATAGCTCAGGTGAGGCCTGGTGGAACCAGGAGTGGCTGGGGCAGGGGTAGGCTGGGCATTTGGGTACTAAGGGGTCTGGGGCTGAAGGAAGGGGACTGGGGGCTGGGTATGGAGAGCTTTGTTTCGGGGGCACAGCCACTCACGGTTTGGTCAATCTCCCTCAGTTGGTGGCCACAGCTCCCAGGTACCCCTGCTTCGTGACACAGACAGCAGCGTGACCTCTGGTGAGAACCAGTTGTTAACAAGGTTGGACGAGTCTTTACGGGAGGGGGCTGGGTCAGCAGCTGTTCTCCTACACTGATCACCTCCAACTCCTGTCCTTAGAAGTCCGCAGTGGCTACAGGATTCAGGCCAGCCAGCAGGATGACTCCATGCGGGTCCTATACTACATGGAGAAAGAGCTGGCCAACTTTGATCCCTCCCGACCTGGCGCCCCCAATGGCCGTGTAGAGCGGGGTGAGTGTGAGCCTTGCAGTTGGAGGGGTTCCTGAGTGGGGAGGGAGGAGCACGTCTCCCTGACACCTGCCCCAGGTACACTTGCTGCAAATCCTGGACATAGAACCTCCTTCCCTACCACAGCCACAGTGAGAGGTGTACAGCACCCTGCACGTCAGCACTTTAAAAAGGAGAAGTCTAGGGCCCCCTTGAAAGCGTATGACCAAGTGGGTGACAGTGCTGGGCCTTGGCGTTCCTGACCTCGCAGTCAGTGACACCCCCCTTCCCTACAGCTATGAGTGAAGTCACCTCCCTCCATGAGGACGACTGGAGATCCCGGCCGTCCCGAGGTCCTGCCCTTACCCCAATCCGGGACGAGGAATGGGATCGCCACTCCCCCCGGAGTCCCAGACGGTGGGAGCAAGAGCCCCCCACAGAGCGCCCAGGGAGTGGCTGGGGGGCCGCGCGGCCCCGGGCCCGATCTGTGGATGCGCTGGATGACCTCACCCGGCCGAGCTCTGCTGAATCAGGGAGGAGGTCTCCCCCAAGTCGGGGGAGGAGAGGTCAAGCCTACGGTCGTCCCAGAAGCCGAAGCCGAGATGACCTCTACGACCAAGATGGCCCAAGGGAGTTTCCACACCCCCGGGATCCCCACTACGATGACTTCAGGCCCAGAGACCGCCCTCATGCTGACCCTAGGTCCCGCAACCACCGCTCCCGGGACTCTCGGGAGGATGGCTCCAGGTCTGGGGACCCCCAGTATGATGGGCGGCTTCTGGAAGAGGCTTTGAGGAGAAAGGGGCCAGCCGAGAGGAGGAGAGCTTACAGGGAGGAAGAGGAGGAGGAGGCCTACTACCCCCCAGCGCCCCCCCCTTACTCGGAGACGGACTCCCAGGCCTCACGGGAGCGGAGGCTTAAGAAGGTGAGTGCCCCCCCCTCCTTCCCTGCCCTACAAGAGCCCTCCTGGACCCCTCCAGCCGGCCCCAGCTCACACCCGTCTTCTTCCTCCCTCGCAGAACTTGGCCCTGAGTCGGGAGAGTTTAATCGTCTGATCTCACGTTTTGTATGTACCTTTTGTACTTTTTTTCTTTTTTTAATTTGAGGAACTATTGATGATCTTGCCCCTCCTAAGTCTAATAAAACTTAAGATCACAAGGCCTGTGTGTAGCGGGACGTGTTTCTTCTGCCGCGCGAGGTGGGGAGCCCGGGCAGCTGCTGCGTGTGCGTGTGCGTGTGCGTGTGCGCGCCCGCGAGTGTGCAGGAGCCCGCGGACGCGAGCGCAGCCTTCTCCCCGGACCGACTCCCGCCGCGGGCCGCGGGCCGCGGGCCGCGAACCGCCTCGGCTCTGCCTTCCTCCCCGGGCCGGGAGTACGTGCCCCGCGCCGACTCCGCCCCGCCCTGCGTGCGCGCCCCGGCCCCGCCCAGACGTGCGCATGCGCCCCGGCCTCCGCCTTCGCGCACCTCCGACCGGCCGCCGGGAGCGCGCGTGCGCGCTCCTCTCCCCTCCAGCCCCGTTCACCTCCCCCCAAGTCCGACCTACTTTACTGTTCCAAACCCCGCAGCCTGCCTCGGCCCCGGCGGCCGCAGCGCCTCCTCCGGGTCCCCCGGCGTTCCATCCGGGCCCGCGTTCCCCCCGGGCGGCCCGCCGGCGCGTGCAGGGCGGCCGCGGAGGCGCGGGCGGCGACCTCGCGCCCCGCCGAGACCCGGGCCCGCGCGCGCCCGCCGCCATCCGAGACACAGCGCGCGCGCTCCCGGGGGGCTGCCCTCCCCCCGCGCGCGTCGGGCCCGGGCTCGCGCCGCCGCCGCCGCCGCCGCCGCCGCCGCCGCCGCCGCGCGCGCGCAGCTCAAGTAAAGGAGGAAAAAAAAGGAGGAAAAAATAGAAAGCCGCGGCGGCTGCAGCAGCGATCCGCCGCCGGACTGGGCCAGGCCGGGCGGCGGACGCGCGAGCCGGCGACCGGGGGACAGGCGGCGGCCATCCGGGGCGGGCCGGGGGGTTCAAAAAAAAGTCGCGGCAGCGGCGGCCGCTGCTCAGGGAAGGAGGCCCGAGGGCCGCGTGCAGCGGGCGGGGGGCGGCCGCGCTGCGTCCCGGAGCCGGGAGCCGCCGGGAGCCGGCGGGCGGGCGGGCGGAGGCGGCGGCGGCGGCGGCGGCTGCAGGAGCAGCGGCGGCGGCGGCGGCGGCGGCGGCGGCATCTCCTCCTCACATGACCCCACTGTTTGTCCCCGTGATCAGCGCGAGCGGCTCCCGTGTCTCCTCCGTCCCCTCCTGCCGCGCGGCGTGAGCGCCGGGCTCGGGGCCCCCCCGGCCGCCCGCCCCCTCCCCTCCCTCCCCTCCCCTCCCCTCCCCCCCCCGGGCCCCGCGCCCCCCCCGCCCCCACCCCCCCCATGGACATGCTGGACCCGGGTCTGGATCCCGCTGCCTCGGCCACCGCTGCTGCCGCCGCCAGGTAAGAGCGCCGGCCGGCGCGTGCCCCCGCGCGCCCCGGCCCCGGCCCCGGCCCCGGCCCCTCGGCCCGCCCGCCGGGCCGCCATGATCCCGAGCGGCCGCCGGGCCCGGCTCAAAATGGAGGCTGCGAGGGAGGGGGGCCCGCGCCGGCACCCTCGGGCCCGGTCCCCGCGGGCCCCGACGCCGCACCGGGCCGGGCGGGCCGGGCGGGCCGGGGCCGTGCACGGGGCCACGGGCGGGGGCGGGCCTGACCCCCGGCTTCCCCCGTCCTGCCCGCAGCCACGACAAGGGACCCGAGGCGGAGGAGGGCGTCGAGCTGCAGGAAGGTGAGTGCTCGCGGGGCCCACCGGGGCCGCGGCCGGGTCGGGGGGTCCGGGGGCGCCCGGGCCGCGTGACCACTGACCCCCCCCCCCCCCCCGGCCGCAGGCGGGGACGGGCCTGGGGCGGAGGAGCAGACGGCGGTGGCCATCGCCAGCGTCCAGCAGGCGGCGTTTGGCGACCACAACATCCAGTACCAGTTCCGCACAGAGAATAATGGAGGACAGGTGAGGCTGCGCGCCCCGGGCCGCGGCCGGGAGGCCCGGGCCGCGGGCCGGCGGGGACCCCGGAGCCGAGCCGCTGCTCTGCCGCCCCCTGCAGGTGACGTACCGCGTCGTCCAGGTGACTGATGGTCAGCTGGATGGCCAAGGCGACACGGCCGGCGCCGTCAGCGTCGTGTCCACCGCCGCCTTCGCGGGGGGGCAGCAGGCTGTGACCCAGGTGGGTGTGGATGGGGCAGCCCAGCGCCCTGGCCCCACTGCCGCCTCTGTGCCCCCAGGGCCCGCAGCGCCCTTCCCGCTGGTAGGTGCCCACCGCCCCGGGGGGATGGCCGGGGGACACGATGCTGTGCTTGGGAATGGGGGGGGGGAGGGGGCAAGTGAGACACCGATGCTGCCTTTGGGCCATCGGGCGGTGTGGGTCAAATCCCAGCTCTGCAAGGTGAAACTTGGGTCGGGAGCATTGGAAGTGGAAGACCTTTTTTTTTTTTTTTTTCCTTCTGTAAACTGGGAGTGAAGGGAACAGGAAAGTCTCTTAGAGATAAAAGCGGATCGAGGTATCAAGCGATTGCAGGGTATCTGCTGAGCTCCCGGGTAGGAGACAGGACGGAGTGGCACACGTAGCCGCTGTTTCCCGTCCTCCAGAGGATGCGGTGAACCATGAGCCGCGGCAACAAGGGGACCAGTCGGCCAGCAAAGATGGCTAAGGGTGGCCTCTGTGTCCTCCTACTCCCCAGGCCGTAATCCAAAATCCCTTCAGCAATGGCGGCAGCCCGGCAGCTGAGGCTGTCAGTGGGGAGGCACGGTTTGCCTATTTCCCAGCATCCAGTGTGGGAGATACCACAGCTGTGTCCGTACAGACCACAGACCAGAGCTTGCAGGCCGGAGGTAAAGGGAGGAAGGGGCCAGGGCGGAAGGCAGGGGAGGCAGCAGGCCTAGCAGGGAGGGAAGCCCCCCAACTGGTTCTGGCTGCCCCCCTAGTTTTCACGCTAACTCCTGCTTTTGCTGCAGGCCAGTTCTATGTCATGATGACGCCACAGGACGTGCTTCAGACAGGAACACAGAGGACAATTGCACCCCGGACGCACCCCTACTCCCCGTACGTGCGGGACACCTGGGCCCAGAAATGGGGGACCCTGGGAGGGTCTGGTTTGAGGGGGCCAAAGGAAGGGAAGGTGTTCTGGGATGGGAGCCAGACAGTTGAGCACAGAGCAAACAGCGTATTTTTTGGCCTCTTCTGCTTCTTGAATATAAGTAATTAGCGTTCTTCTCTTTTTGCGTAAGTTTATCTCACAGAGGTAATTTTAACTCTGACGTCTTAATAGATGTTTAGACAAATGGGACCTGAGAGAATGTATGCCCATTTCTTTCCTCTTCTAGGAAAATTGACGGAACCAGAACACCACGGGATGAAAGAAGGAGGGCCCAGCACAATGAAGGTAAGGTCAGGATGGAGTTCCTGGGCTCCAAGGGCACATCCGGGTGCGGTGCTTGGTGTCCCGGATCACTGGCACACCATAAGTGCATAAGAGGTGTTTGTTGGATGCTGGAGAAGGAGAAATAGGTAGAAGTGCGTTGTCAGGAACGTAGGCAGGAGGTGCGATCCGGAAGGCGTTTTGTCATGCTGGCTAGTGATCTTGAATTCACGGTCAACATCTGAAATGGCAAATTTCACGTTCACATACAGAGTCTCTGCTTCTCTGGACAAATCAGTCTGATTTGGTTTCCCTAGAACGTTCCAATTGGCAGCTGTTGAGCTTGAGTCCCTCATTCCTCCATTCCCCTGCCACCTGACTTCCAGAAGCAGCTCTGGTGTGCCAGGGAACACACCTGAGATTGAAGCTCCCGGAAGCCGTGCCTCTGGCTGGCCGATGCCAGAGCATCATGCGCTTCCGGGAAGCACCATATCCTACCCTCAGGTCCTTTTGGCCCTCGGTGCTGTCCCTCAGTCCTCCAACCCTCCCCTACCCCCAGTCGGTAGCCACTGCAGTGGAAGAGGTAGCGTGCGAGTCCAGGGGAACATTTACACCCAGACGGTCGTGTCTCAGCAAATGTTTCCTGAAGGTGGTTCTAGGCTGGGCAGCGTGCACCCGGGCCAGGTCTGGACCCTGGTCTGCAGTGTCAAGGAGGCTGAAAGGAGTTGAGGCTGGTGTCTTCCCAGGAGAGCTGACCTTCGTTTGGGAGTGCCTTTCAGGCAGAGGGGAGCACAGGCTGGAGGAAGTGCAGAGTGGGAAAGGTTGCTTCGGGGAGTGCTGGTTTGGTCATAGCAGAGGTTCCATGCGGAGTGCTTGGGGACAGGGGACCAGGGAGGACTCAGGAAGGCATTGAATGTCAGGGTGACGCCCCGAGAGCCTGAAAGCGTTCGGTTGGCTGTGGGTCTTTGCGGCTATGATCTGAGCAGCTCACTGAGCTCGGCGTTCAGTGTATCTGTACCCCACGTCTGCCTGGGTTTTAGGCCCTTGGGTACCGCAGATGATAGAACAGATGAGGTCTTGGCTCTTGCAGCGCTCGTTGTGGTGGGAAAGACAGATTACACCAAGCTCCAGGGGTGTGAGGTAACATGGGCCCCAAGAAGGAAGATAAAGCTGCAAGGGAAGGTGGAGAGCGATGGCGGCGTGGGTTCCGTAGGCCTCTCTGAGAGGTGACATGGGAGCAGAGGCCTGAATGGGCCAACCAGGTCCCTGGAGAAGAGTCGCAGACAGAGGGATGGGCAAGTGCAGCCAGGCCAGAACCGGAAGAGACTCGATGTGTTTGAAAAAGAGCAGGATTCACAGAAGGAAAGAGGAGGTTGGTGGAGTTTCAGGAGGGCTGGCCGGGTCATGTGGGGCCTCGTAAGACCAGCATCCCTACTCCGGGGTTTTAGTCTAACTGGAGGGGAAGCCAGCAGAGGGGTTTGTGTACAGAGGCTGGATGGTAAGGGTGATGGGACACCAGAGGCCGGGAGCGTGGGAGGTGACTGCGGATGCTGGCCTGAGACAGGGCTCGGCAGGATGTAGGGGAGCGCGTCGGGGAGAAGATTCCAAGGCCAGAGATGCGGGGTTTCATGATGGCGTCAGGTTGGTTTGGAAGGAAGGGGGAGAGCCTGAGCATGGTTGGTGTGTCTGGGGGCGTCCCGGCTGCTTCTCAGTCCCTGCGCCTGCCCAGTGCCGTGTAAGGTGATGTTAGCATGACTACTAACTGGGGCTCGTGGCGAGTTCAGCCCATCCAGACGCACGAGGCCCCCAGTGGTGCCACGTGCCACCTGCTAAGGCCACCGCAGACACCTGGGGGGTCCCATCCAGCCACCGTCCACCCTCCGCCTTTCACCAGCTAAGTCTCTCTGCCAGGTCTTGAATGTTTCTCATCCTCCAGAAGACAGCGATCTTTCTCCGCACCTGTCCTTACATTCCAGCTGCACCCGCCCTCTCTCCTAACCTCTGCCGTCCCACCCACCCTCTGCCCATCTCCCTGTACCTTGGCAGTCTGGCTCAATTCTCTACCAAAAGAGGTCTGTCTGAGGTCACTGAGGTCACCCGTGACGACCTCATTGCCAAATCCACTGGCTCCCTTTCCTGTCTTTGCTCCAACCATCTGACCCTGCCTGTTCCCCTTTCGGGAATGTTCCTTTATGCTTTACTCGTTCTGCTCTTCCTGCCCGGCCTGTTCCTCAAAGCAGAGCTCCCCAGTAGCTCCGGGAAGCTTGTTAACAGTCACGAGCTCCAGGGCTGTCCTCTCTAGGTTCTGAACGAGTAGATCAGAGGGGGGCCCAGGAGCCTGTATTTCAACAAGGTGCCCTGGTGATTCTTCCCATTGGAGAGGCTGGGAAACTGCTTTGATTGTTGGCCTCCCTTAAGGTCTGGCCTTCAGGAGAGTTGAAACCTTAGGCCCAGGGATGGGCAGCACCCCCAAAGCCTATCCCCAACTGTAGGTACCCATCATTGCTCCAGAAAGGAGTGTGTGATTCAGACAAGGTGAGAACCGCTCCTTGGAGTCCTCCCAGGGGTCCCCCTCACCCCAGACCCTGGCTGTGTGCAAAGCTGTTCTATTCCATTCTTCTCTCTTGAACTCCAGACCCATAGCTTGAACTGCCCATTAAAAATCTTCATTTTTAGACGTCCTTAGACACTTCATATTCAATTGTCCAAAACAAGCACAGCACCCCCGCCGCCCCCCAAGCCTCCCAAAGGCTCCCATGCAACATTTCTTTTTCCAGAGTGGTAAAAGGCACCCCTGTTAGAATTACCCAAGCTAGAACCGAAAGCCAGGGCCACCCTGCTCTGTCCCTTCTCCTTCCCTCATGTACTCGAACCCCAAGATTCTGTGCTGCAGTGGGCCTCAAATCAGCTTCTCTTTCTCCTTTTCCCTCTTTCCCACCGCTTCTTGGGACTGTAGGAGCCCATCCTCAGGCCCCACAGGGAACTGGAGCCCTTGTGCCAGCCCATTGCAGCCGGGTCAGAGTTTGGGCCCACTGTGGCCGGGAGCCTCTGAGGAGCCAAAAATCCACATCTTTAGGTGAAATCTGATTTTTAAATGCAGGATGGATTTGCTTTTTCTATTTCACTAGTTTCTACTCTTAATGTTGCTAATTCATTCCATCTACTTACTTTGGGTTTAATTAGCTTTTTTTTTTTTTTTTTTTCCTCCTAGCCTTTCAAGATGATTTAAACCTTTCTCTTTTTCCTAACACAAGCCTCTCTAGTTGCAAATTTCACTCCAGTGCTGCTTCAGCTGCATCCTATTTGGGATATATTGGTTTTCATTGCCGTTTACTTTAAAATACTTTCCAATTTTCCCCTTGATTTTTTGTTTGATTCATGGGTTATTTAGAAGTACCTTGCTTAATTTCCAAACATTTGTGGGTTTTCTGGATATTTTATTGTTACTGATTTTTAATTTAGTTCTGTTCAGAACTATCAGAAGCATACTCTTACTGTATAATTTCGGTTCTTTGAAATTTGTTGAGATGTATTTTATGGCCCTGAATCTGGTCCGTGTTGTGAAAGTTCCCACATGTACTTGAAGAGGCTGCGAATCTCTGCTGTGGTGTGTTGGGTTCCCTCAGCATCAGCTGGGTCAAGGTGCTTGACACTGTTCAGGTTTTCTATCCTGTTTTTTTTTTTTTTTTTTTTGGTCTACTTGTTTATCAGTTACTGAGAGGAATGTTAACATCTCCAAGTATGTCTGGGAGTTTGTCTACTTCTCCCATCTGTCTTGGCCAGATTTTGCTTCTGAATTGTTTTCAATGTTGTATGGGCATAACTGAAGCACTTCTGTGGAGTAGACGTGGCCTGGGTCTTAACTGGTCGTCCTCCATTCCATTTCCAACGTGCCAGGATGGTCTTTCCGAGCCACGGGCCTGACCACCTCCCCATCTGCTTGATGAAAGGGCCCAGACCCATTAGCAGGGCATTCAAGGCCTTCCCAACCTGGCCTTTGCCAGCACCTGCCTCTACCCCCTCCAGAGTATTTCCACGGCCCCATTTCTGCATTTCCCACACCTGTCTGCCTGACGCCCCTCAGAAACCAGCCCACATGTTCCGTCTCCCATCTTCCTCTGAAGGCCCACCACACCCCAGCCCCTGCAGAAGTCCTTGCCCTTCCCTGGCATTCCTCAGGCACTTGGTACAATCTTCCATCCTAATACATCTGCGGTGTCAGTATCCCCCGTTCCCGCACACCTCACAGGGATGCTGTGAGCACCAGCCAGGCAGAGACCCGAGTCTACCATAGACTCTATGCATGGTTAAGGCAGGCAGCAGGGGCTTATTTTATTTTATTTTTTTTATTTTGTTTTGTTTTGTTTTGTTTTATTTATCTTATTTATTTTATTTCATTTTTTATTTTATTTATTTATTATTTTAATATTAGAGAGTGCACATGTGCACAAGAGAACGGGGGGTGGGGGGGGGCAGAGGGAGAGATTCTCAAGCCGACTGAGCACAGAGTCCGGCCCGGAGTTCAATCCCACAACTGAGATCACAACCCCATCTGGAACCGAGAAAGAAGAGTCGGCTGCTCGACCTACTGAGCTCCCCTGGGCACACTGGGCAGGAAAGCAAACACCAACTACAAAAGTCATGCCCGGCCCCCAGCCCCGCCCTCTGGTGGCCCGAAGGGAGGGATGGCAGGAGACCCCGCACAGCACGGTGGTGCCCCGGCTTGAGAATGCCAGACGGTGTGCAGGGATGTGCAGGCAGCTGAGAAGCCCTCTGCTGACGCCTGGGGAATAGAGCACACTGCTGGGGACCGGGTGGGCAGTACCGCTGGCCTGGGCCGGATTCTTGGCTCTTAGGTGATTTTTAGCCACAGAATTGGCAGGTTGTAGGACACGGCCATCCTCGGTGGGGAGGTTCAGCTCCCCCCAGCAGTAATGAGGCACTTGGAGGTGGGGAAGGACTGGGTGGCATTGAGCAGACGAAGCCGAGTGCCGAGAGCCCACAGTGGGATTTGCCTCTTAGGGGCCAGGCATGTTGTTTGTGAGAACAGCAGGGTCAAGGGGCAGGTGCCAGCCTCGGAGGCCATGAGGAGTAAGGGGTGTGATTCTGGCCCACCCTCCTTTTTCACTCTCACCCAGACCCCCTTCTGGGACCCCCATCGGCACCGCCCAGCCTGGAGAAAATACCCTTTGCCCTGCTTTCCAAATCCCACCTATAGGCTTATTCTCACCACAAACACTACCTACAGTTGTCCATGAGTTGTCCTGGCAGGAGGGGTGAGGGCGTGTGACAGTTGGGGCAGGTGACTGGGCTTTCTTGTGTGTCCACACCAGTGCCTAGTACTGTGCTTGGGAGGTAAGGAAGGTTCTGGCACAGCTTTGCTTCCGTAAGCGCTGAGCCATGGTCTTGGGCTCCAATGCAGGCAGCCCCAAAGCTGCTGTCATAAGGCCATGACATGAGCTGGATGAGAAGCCCTAGAGAGAAGGCACATGCCCCGTCTGAACGGGGCCGGCTGCCACTCAAGCCAGCTGACACTCTGGGTGAGATTGCCGAGTGTAATGGGACAAAATCACAAATCTGGACTTTTGTAAGCAGAGTCCTCCATGAGTTCGCTCGCCCTGGCCTTCAGGGTAGGGTTCGCGTTGCCCTTGGGTGGTGCACACCTGATGGGGCCAGGCCCCTGGGAGCCACAGTGCCGGCCTGGGCAGCTGGGGTCTTGCTGCTTGGGCTCCGGAGGAAGATTTTAACCAGGGGGTGAGACATGGTCAGACAGCGATTTTAAAGGTGAAGAACCAAACTTGTGGAGCCCAAAGCTCGAGAGGCCCAAGGACCGTGGAAAATCAGGCAGCAGCTGTGGAGGACCAGACAGGGGCACTGGGGTCCCGTGGGAAGGGGCTCTGGCCCATTCTTGCCTCCCAGGAACACGAGCCACAGCTCTGCTTTGCAGAAGGCACCAATGATTATGTGAGGTTTTCTAACTTAAATCTTGGCTCAGATTTTTTAAAATATGCCCGGTGGGTAAACAAAATGCACCCGCTGCCTCCAGCGTCGATTGTGCCTGAAGGTGTGTGTGTGGCCCCTGAGGCCGCACCGGGTTCCTCTTGAGAGGCAGTGTGAGGGGGTGCCGGCCTCTGGGTCTGCCCTCACCCAGACCGGCCTGGGGCAGGGGGCAGGGGGAGGGAGCCCTTCCTCCTGCCTCACGGTCCCCGCCGGGGTGCAGGGAGCACGGCCTGAGCCCCTGCCCTTATTACCCTTGCAGTGGAGCGGAGGCGGAGGGACAAGATCAACAACTGGATCGTCCAACTTTCAAAAATCATTCCAGATTGTAACGCAGACAACAGCAAGACGGGAGCGGTGAGTGCCCCCGGCCCTTTGGGAAAGGGGGGGTTCCTGGGCGCAGGAGCTGTCCCCTGGATGCTGAGCCCTCCAGCGGTGCCCACCAGCGGTGCTCTTGCCCCTCCACCCCCCAGAGTAAAGGAGGGATCCTGTCAAAGGCCTGCGACTACATCCGGGAGCTGCGCCAGACCAACCAGCGCATGCAGGAGACCTTCAAGGAGGCCGAGAGGCTGCAGATGGACAACGAGCTCCTGCGGCAACAGGTGAGGGGCGGGGCGGGGCGCGGGCCTGGCAGCCGGCCGGGTGCAGGGGAGCCAGCCCGCTCCTCGTCCACTGTCCTGTGCCCTGTCGTGTCCTGTGTGCCAGATCGAGGAGCTGAAGAACGAGAACGCCGTGCTCCGCGCCCAGCTGCAGCAGCACAACCTGGAGATGGTGGGCGAGAGTGCGCGGCAGTGACGCCCAGCCTGCGGCGCGGCGGGGCTCCTCCGGCCCCTGCCGCCCCTTCCCCAGCCCTTAGCACAGAGAGGGACAGACGCCCCTCCCCCAGCTGCGTTTTTTTATAGTAGATTTTTAACAAAACGGGGAGAAATAATGCATTTCTGTGGATAAGCTCCCACCGCTCTCCTCAACTTGAGAAGCGATCTCCTCCCTCCCCTGTCTGTCTCCCTTCTCTCGGCCCCCACTAAAGCCCCAGCACTTCTAGTGGTCTCGCCTGGAGGCAAGAGGGAGGAGGACACAGGCCCTGCCCTATCCCGCTGCCTCCTTGGTCTCTAGAGGTACTGAGACAGGGTGCTTTCGGGAAGGAGGGGAGCCTTTAGGGGGGCCACCCCGGGGCCTGGACCTGAGCAGGGAGGCCATGTCCCACCCCACCTCTTGTTTCTGGATCCCTGCTCCCCTTTGAGTGTGTGTGTGTGTTTTAATTTTCTTTATGGAAAAGTGGACGAAAAAATAGAGAGAGAGAGAGAGGTATTTAACTGCAATAAACTGGCCCCATGTGGCCCCGCCTTGTCTGTTTGTGTATCTGTCCATCTCGGGTATGGGAAGGGGGCCCAGGGTCTGTGCGGTGCTCCATGAGGGTGGTTGGTGCCTCGGCCGCTGTTTGTGTGGCTGTGTGCGGGTCCCTGCCATCCTCTCCCACCTGGTCCCCAGGCTGTTGGGCGGATGAGCAGAGAAATTAAGGAATGGATATCCTCTTTGAGGCTCCAGGTGCGCAGATGTGGTGTGAGGGCGTGGGAAGCTAGGGTCAAGGACATGGCACATGTGTTTGGAGGAGAGGCTGGGGTCTCTCCTGTCATCTGTTACTAAAAACAGAACTGGCTCCTGACCCTGCCCTTAAGGGGTTGAAGCCCTCCCCTCTGTACCAGCCAATGGTGGGGCCTGGCCTTGAGCCCCCCACCCCCAGGAAGGGCAGATGGCCAGGAAGCCAGGCTTGGCCCGTCAGCCTGTCGCCTCATACTGTGGCTCTGGCGCCTGTACTGTGACCCCTGCCCTGGCTGATGACGAAACCTGGCCTGAGCTGAGATGCAGTGATGCGGGGTAGTGCTGGGGAACACTGCTGCTTCTCCCCATGGGTGAGCGCGGGCCCTTTGCTGCCTTCTGCTGCAGCCCGCGGCCCCATGCAACTCCCTGGACCTAGTCCGGCCGGCCTGGTCACCTGGCTGAGCCCTCCATCCGGTCCTAACCCAGATCCTCCCAACTGGTCTTCCCCCTGACAACCCCGTCTCCCTTTCTTCCTCCATCTGAGGCCGTCTTAGAGCCAGGGTGTGTGCAGCAGGAAGAGCCTCACATGGGGTGAACGGGAGGCAGAGGGCAGGGAGCAGCCTTCACTCCTTGGACCCCACACCCCCCAGTTTTGTGGGTTTTGAGTGGGCCTTGGCAGCAGTTCAGGGCTGGGAAGAGTGTTCATTCCTTGGCAGCATCGTCCACAGGCTCTCATGCCAGAGCTGACCCGGGTGGTCCCAGAGTGAGTCAGGGAGGCAACATGCCCAAAGGCCTATGTGGAATCGAGGTTCATGGTTCCCTGGGACATGTGCACCCAAAGACGGTTCAGAGTGGGTAGGAGTGAGGTTGCCACGGTCAGGCAACCTGGTTCATCTCCATCCAGTGACCTGCTGGAGAACTGGCTCTCCAAAAGAAAGGCCCAGGTTTGTAGTGTCAGCCGGTGTCTGTGCTTTAAATACACCATTGCTGGATGCAAGGTGCCAGGGTGATGTCTCGCAACGCGCTGCTGGGACGGGGGCGCATGATCATGGAGCCGTGGGACCCAGGCCTGGCACAGTCCCCTGTGGCCGCCTGTGCTTGTGGGGAGCCGGGAAAGCCAAATGGGGAGAACATGGGCCCCGGGTCAGGTTGCTCACACTGGAATCCCAGCTCCTGCCTCTGCCTGAGTGAGCTTGGGCAGTTCCCCAATCTCTGCTTCCAGTTCCTCCCAGAAAGTGAAGAAAGCAAGTCATGGGGTGGGCATGGTGCTAAGAGGGAGCAGGGTCTGGGCAGCCGGGCCCCTGGGGTCGGTGGCTAAGCAGGCAGCTCGGGCCCTGGCCCCTGAATACGGAGCAGAGCCCAGCACGGGGCAGGCAGGAGCTGCTCAGAGGACAGGTGGCACAGGCTGGGGTAACACAAAAGCGGGTCGGTACGTGTCTGCCGGCATAGGAGAGGCGGGCACCCGATGTCAGCCACTGCTAACCCTGGCCCAAAATGCACGGGGACGTTTTCCAGATATATTTTCTGATAACAGAAAACCACACTCGCTGGGGGCTTGTGCCGACACGAGCTGCTCCTGGCTGCCCCAGTGCTTCGTGCCGGAATCCCTGCCGGCGCGAAGGGAGCCTGAAGCAGTAGGAATTGTGCTGGGCACCCCCGAGGGACCCACAAGTGACAGCCAGCCTAGCCTTCCTGTGGACGCGGACATCCGGAAAGAGTGCAGAATAGAGGTCACCTCACCTGCTCATCGATCTGTTCGACTCTTGGGGCAAAGGGGGGACTTTTTTTTTCCGCCGTCAACAGATGATGGCATGTCAGAGAAAGTGTTTCCCAGGTGGCTGGCTAGAGGCGTGTGTCTGTGTGTGTCTGTGGCCCCGTCTGCCCCACCCCCTGGACACACCTCTGCTGGCTAAGGGTGACATAACACTGTTCCCTGTCCCTCTGTTCCCGCTTATCTCCCGTCTTGTCGGCGCCACCACCTTCTTGGAAATGAGTTAGGACAAAGGGGAGGGGGCTCAGCACCCCCGCCTTCCCCAGAAGGACCCATAAAAGCAACCGAATCGGGGCCCCAGGCACCACAGCAAGTCTGAAACCTGACAGCAGGACAGCCAGACGGACAGCACGATGGCCCTGAGCACGCGGATCCAGGCTGCCTGCCTCCTGCTCCTCCTCCTGGCCAGCGTGGCCAGTGGCTCAGTCCTTCTACACCAGGTGAGAGCCCACGGGGCCTGGGCCCGACCCGGCGGCCAAGACTCCGGGAGAGCCAGTCCCTGGGGCTGGGGATCCCTTAGCACCACACAGAGCTCAGGGATGGAAAAGGGGGCACGACGGGCAGCTGCGTGAAGTGCAGGGATGGGACCCTGAGAACCAGGGCCCCGAGCCCCCTCCACCCGATGGACGGGCGGCCCGATGCCACCCCTGCCTGTGTTAAGTCCGATTCTGCACGGTGGGGATCACGCAACGAGCACGGGAGCCGAGAGACGAGTTTTGCTCTCGCGGAGCTTACGTCTCGGTCAGGGAATTAGTGACCAGTTAAAACAAGGTGACTGTTTTAGTAAATGCTCTTCATGAGTAACGGAAAATTATGATGCTAGGAGAGCGACCACAAGGGGGGCCCTGCAGGCTTTCACTCTGAGAAGGCCAGTGGAACGGAACTGAGTGGATGCTGTTGCAGGCAGGGGTGGCATCGGGCTGGGAGGGCGCTGTCCCCCAAAGAGTAGCTGTGGAGAGAGAAGGAGACACACCTGGGATGTCTAGAGGAGGCGCTGCCCGAGGGAAGGGGAGAAGCCGCACCGTAGGGCCGCTCCCGGGACACCAACTGAGCCCCGGGACACCGACACTTGGGCAGCAGGTGGTGGGTTGGGGGGCAGGTGGGCGAGCTCCCCCGGGCCCTGGCCATGCTCACCACCCCTTCTGCTCCCGCAGACAGGACAGCTCACAGACCTCCAAGCCCAGGACACAGCTGGAGCCGAGGCGGGCCTGCCGGTGAGAGCACCTGCCCCCCTCTGAGCCTCCCCCGGCCTCCCCTGCGCCCCAGCTCCCATCTCTGGATCTCCGCTCACTCTCCCTTCCTCCCTGCAGCCCACGTTCCAGCTCCGGAGGCTGAGGAGGCGAGACACCCACTTCCCCATCTGCATATTCTGCTGCGGCTGCTGTAAAACACCGAAGTGTGGGTTCTGCTGCAGGACGTAGAGCGCCCCGGCCGCCCCCCTCCCCGGTGCCCCCTCCACTCCGTATTTATTCCTGCCTCGCCCTCCACCCCTCGGTGACCAGACTTGGAATAAAATGGCTGGTTCTGTCTGCTGTTTTCCATACTAGCGTGTCCACTGTCCTTTCTTCCCGCCCCAGGCCTGCGCCGGAGGTTGGTTTCGGGCCCGGCCTGGGCAGGGGCGTGTGGGCTCGGCGTGGTCGGGGCTTGGCGCGGAGGCTCGGGGAAGGAAATCTGTTTCCTGTTCTTCCCTTCCTCCCCCTCTTCAGAAGCCCTAGAATCTCTGCTGCAAGAGCAGGGCCTGGAAATTAAACCAAGTTTCCTCTCATTGAAGTTTTCTTGAAACAAGGGTAACAGATTCAGAGTCCTCACAAGGGTGCTCACAGCAAGGTCCGGGGAACCCCTCGCAGGGCTCCACTGGGTGGAAACGACTAAGATGTTACTTGCCTCCGTCCCTCGCCTCTGTCATGGGTGTACAGGCCCTGCGATGTGGGGTCACCTCACCGCTCTGATGATAATGGCTTGGGTGCTCGTGCGCCTTGGGCTTTGAAAACATCCCAGTCTGTTTTCCGATACAGTAAGCAGCTGTCGATCAAACCCACTTGAGCAGAAGTGTTTTGGGGTGTCCTCCATAATTCTGCAGAGCAGAAAGGGGTCCTGGCACCAAGAAGTCGGAGAACCGCTGGCCTTCCAGGCAGACACAGTGAAGGAGTAGGGGGCAGTGGCTGGGTTTCAGGGGAGCGCGGGAAGCTACGTCCTCTCAGGGAGGACACGCCGGCCCTGAGATGTGCTGGAAAATATCGCTCACCTCCACAAGAAGGTCAGCTCCCTCCCAATCTTCTCGAAACCGTATCCCTCTCAATTCATCCCATTTCCCCACTTTTGACAGAGACAGAGAAGATGCATTTCTCTCTTCTTACCCCCTAAGAACATGTCAGCACAGGCATGGTGATGAACAGCCTTGGCTCTTGGGCCCCAGTGTCACATATGGATAGGGAAGCCTGGGTTAGATGGTTAGGGGGACCGGGAGATGGCTGTCATGGCCAAAGGCAGGCCAAACATGGTTAGAGCTTCTTTTCAAGAGAAGGCGGCCATGTTGATTTTTAGGTGAAATTTCCTGATTTTTACAATATTGCCAACTGATTAAAGGGATTTTATTTTTTAAATCAACACTCTGGGAGCCAAACTAAACCCAGCTGGGAGCCAGATCAATCCCATCCACCACCCTCCGTCTTGTAAGCCACAAGAGGCCCATCACCTGGAGAGGTTTTTCTGAATGGAGGCTGAAGGGTGGGGAGAGGAAGGCAGGTGGACAGCTTGGCCTCCCATGAGCTTCCGGACCTTGCAGACATCTTTGTTCCACTCTGCAACCCCGCCTCCTCATCTGAGAAAGGAGAAGTTTCTGCAGTGTTCAGCTCCTCAGGCTGTGCAGCTGCTTATGACTTAATGAGCTGAGTTGTGTGTGTCGCCCGTCTCCCAAATTTAAATGTTGAAATCCCAGCTCCCAGCCCCTCAGATTGCAATCTGATTTGGAAATGGGGTCTTTATAGAGATAATCAAGTTAAAATGAGGTCAGTAGGTTGGACCCTAATCCAGTTGGACTGGTATCCTTATACAAAGCGGGGATTTGGACAGAGGCTCTGTGAACACCATGGGAATGCCTTGTGAACATGAAGACCGTCATCTATTAGCCAAAGGGAGAAACCTAGAACAGATCCCTCCCCACAGTGCTCAGAAGAATCAACCCTGCCAATATCTTGACGTCAGACTGTGACCTCCAGCACTGCGAGACAATAAGTTCTGTTTTTAGGCCACCCAGTCTGTGGTGCTCTCTCACAACAGCTCTAACACACCTGCCCCATTGAGAGGGCTCTGCTGGATCGGAGTGGTGGCTCCCCCTTCGGACAGGCCCAGGCTCCCCAGCGCCCCATCCTCCTGTGGCCCAGGGACCTGGGATTGCAGATTTCAGCGGTAGTTGCCAGTGCTGCCTGTGGACACACTTGACCGTGCACCCCTCCCCCAGGGTCAGCCTTCCATCCACACCTAGAGAGGCGATGGACTCCCAAACTGCATAGGTACATGACCCCAAGGGGGTTGGTGTCAAGGCTGAAGGCTGTGACCCAGGAATACCCCAGGAGCTCAGCATCCTCCTCCAAAGCCCAAGCACCAAGGCCCCTCTCTTCTCCAGGACCCAGGCGTTCAAGCCCCACCCCACTCTCAATGGGCCTTTGTCCCTGCCTGGGAAAGGCACGGGCAGAGTCTGACATCATGAAGCCTGAGGTGGGGGTGGGAACCCCCTCCCCCTCTATCCAGCTTTCTCTGACTCCACACACCCCGGTCTGAGGGATTTCCCTGCCCCTCACCCTCCTCAGCCCGGCCGGGTTCTCCCTTGGGAGAGAGGACCCCCTCCCTCTCCCCCAAAACTGCTCTGCCCTGAAGGACAGAAGATGCTCCAGCGTGACTCAACAGCTCGTGGTCAAACCATGACTATGCCTGATCACAGTACCATTGGCTCCCTCCGCAGACCCCACACTCAAGCACTTTGCAAGGGTCATGACCTATGGGAGGGGTGGGGGCGGGAGGAGGATCACTGTGGAATCCGGAGTCTGCACACAGTGGGTCCTCACCCAGCTCGAAGGGTAAGCAGAGACCTCTATAAGCCCCACTGAGCACGAGGCACTGTCCTAGGGGACAGAGGGCAGAGCAGACAGGCAGAAACCCTGGCCTCTGGGAGCTCCTGTGGGGGCAGAGAAGGAGGGTGCCCAGAGGGCAATGGGCAGATGTGCGGAAGGCTGTGGGCAGCGTCTGGGTGGAGGGGCTTGGCTCGGTGAGCTGGGCAGGGCAGGCTTCCAGACGAAGTGGCATCTGGGTGGGGAGCCTGTAGGATGTGCAGGCTGTGGCCTGAGGCAGAGTGGGGTGTGGGATGGGGTGGGGGTCCAGGAGGAAGGAATGAGAGCAAAGGTCTGCAGCCAGAAGGTGCCGCTGGTGTTTGAGGAATAAGGCGTGCACCCACTCAGTGGTTGTGAACCTTAACTCTGTGCCAGGTGCCAGTCTGCAAACAGGATAGATTGGAAATAGGCAGGCGAAGCCCTTATCTTACTGGAGATCATGTTCTCTTGAGAGGAGACAATCAATCCATAAGGTCATTTCTGACGGTCAGAAGAGTCTGGAAAATGGATCAGGACGTCGGCACCAAACGTGACCCAGGGAGTGGCTCAAGAGAAGATAGAGGTGACACGAAAATCAAGGGTGGGCAGGTCCTATCTCCTCCTGCTCCCACTCTGTGGCCTCTTGGGACCGACCTATACCTGCTCGGGCCACCAAGAGTCCCTAGACACTGAGAACAAAGCCTTCTGTTTCTTAGCCTGAGGCTTGCAGAGATCTTAGAAGGCCCTTCCAGGGACCCAGACCCTGGTGCGCCGCGATGGAGGCTGCCTCCCCTCGTCCCCTCCAGGAAGGAGCTAGTAGAACCCAGGCGTCAGGCTGCCCAGTCCCAGTGGTGGTGACAAGGGCCCCTTTGTGCCCCCCTCCCTCGGGGGCAGGGAGGAGCTGGGCCCTGGAGGCAGGCGGCCCCTGGCACCCGGGGGGAGGGGATGGGCTGGCAAGTGGGGGCCTGGACCCTGCGAGCCAGGGGACTGTGAGCGGGGCCGGTGGAGCGGAGGGTGCAGAAGCGAGAGCATCCAAGTGAGTACTGCGGCCCGGAGGGGCCGGGACCAGCGGAGAGGGGAGCCAAGGGCCAGGCTCAGAGGGTGGGGCAAAGGGTGCACAGCAGCACGTGCAAGGCCAGGTGCTCCGGGCCACCGATGCTCACCGAGGGTGCGGCTGGTTCAGGATGGGGCCGGGTGCTGCTCAGGACCACGTTGGGAATGGGCTGGGACCACGGCAGGGACAGTGGCCGGGCTGAGGGAAGAAACCCCCAGAGAGAAAGACTGAGGGGTTCTTCTCAGCATCTCTGGGTGGAAGGGCTGCAGGAGCAGCTGCCCTGGGGCTCCTAAGTTTGGGGCAGATGGGGTGGCAGTGGTCGGGGGCTGGATGAAGAGCAGAAGGATGGGCAGGTGATCAGCCACCTGCGTCCTGCCATCTGTGAGGGGGTGGGGGCAGTGGGCTGTGAGTGAGCCAGTTCCAGCACCTGGACGCATGACACACACCACCCCTGGGTGAGCCTTAATCTACATCAGTGTTCCTCCACCTTGTTTTCACTGTACCCCACTAAGGAACTATTTCAGAGCTATTTTTCCTAATCTGATTCTGCCCACGAAATGCTACTACTATAGCCGTACAGTAGATGTCTATGTACGGCGGCCCGTTAGGGAGTCACAGCTCACTGTGACAGCTAAGATTTTCCTGGCCTCCACCCCAAGAACCAATTTCTGCCCCCATTACAAGCAGAGGGTCTGCATGCTTGGGTCACAAGTCTCCCGTCCCCGTAACTGGCCCTCACCTGTGTCCCACACCTTCCCGTTGCAGGCGCGAGGCTGGTATCTGTCGTGTGTCCGTCAGCTTGTGTCTGGGTGGGTCTGTCCTTAGCGACCCTCAGCGTGTGTGGGGGTCTGTGTGTCATTGGGAGCGTGTGTGGACAGGAGGCAGGGCAGTGCAGGGGTGCTCCTGCAGGGGCAGGGGTCTCAGGGCCCGTCCGTGTGTTCAGGGGGCCCCCCGGGAGTGTGCCCGGGTCACTGTTGTGAGCCTGTTCCTTCTGGTCGGGTCTAGATCTGTCACATTTCATGCCAGCGTTTGCATGTGTCTGACTGTGCATGTGTCTGTGTCTGTGGGAAGAGGGCGGTGAGGGCCAGGGAAGGCAGCCACTTGGAACCCTGGCTTCGACCCTGAGGCGACCCACAGAGCAGCCGGGTGCCAGGGACTCACCAACTCCCAGCCCCGGGGGCCTTCCTGGCCTCACTCCCAAGTCCAGCCAGGAGCGCCAGACTCTTCTTTCATCCCACCTACCCGAGAAGCCCCCCAGGATGAGGCACCCTTGCCCCGAGGGAACAGGGCTCTTTTGTACGGGGCCCTGGCCTCCGCTGAGGGTGGGGACAGCAGGGGCCGTCTGTGGGGTGGGAGAGGGCGGCAGGAATTCCCGCGGCATGTTGGGAATGCTGATGCTGTGAAACCCGGTCATTGATGGGCTGGGTCCCTGCCCGCCACCCCCAGGCCTCTGCCGTGGGACATCTGCTCCCTCACCCCGCTCACCACACCGCCGGCCTCCCCCCACCCCGATGCTCCGCCGCTCCCCTCTCCTCCCCAAAGTTCTTCGCCATCACAGCTCACAGCTCGGGGCTGGCGGTGACGACAGAGCAGCTTCCAGGCTGTGTGGGAGGGTCCCTAGAATCGGGCAGCACGGCGGAGACCACGTGGGCCACCACTCAGAGCGACCCGGAGAGAGGGCGGCAGAGGGTGCACCTGTCTGGCTCTCATTCCAGGTTGGCTGGCTGACAGCTTCAAGTGAGACCCGAAGACATTCCCAACTCAGGGAGACTGAGGTGAGGGGCGGGGTTCCAGCTCTTGGGGTTCTCTTTCCCCCTGGCTACCCCTGATTCCTGCTGCCCGTCCAGCCCTGGCTCTGTCCTTACTTTCTTGGAGATGCCCAGGCGCACGATGGTGATGAAGAGAATGATCAGCTTGGCACTATGACCCAGAGGCAGGGCCGTTTGGCAGTTAAGTCTGCAGACCCGGAGCTAGGCACACTGGGCTTGAATCCTAACTCAGCCGCTAACCAGCCCTGCGGCTTTAGGCAAATTGCTTAACCTCTCTGGACCTCAGCCATACAATGCGGGTTATACCGGCTCCCGCCTCAAAGGGACCAGATGAATTAATATAGCACTGGGGCCTGATGCACGGTCAATGCCTCAGAAATGTTTGTAATTCCACATAAGAATACCTGCAGCAAGGGCACCTGGGTGGCTCCATGGTGGAGCGTCTGCCTTTGGCTCAGGTTGTAACCCCAGGGCTCTGGGATCGAGTCCTGCATCAGGATCCCGGCAGGGAGCCTGCTTCTCCCTCTGCCTATGTCTCTGCCTCTCTCTGTGTGTCTCTTGTGAATTAATAAACAAAATCTAAAAAAAAAAAAAAAAAAAGAATACCAGCTGCAGCGAACATCTGAACAGGCCCCCTCCTGAAGCCTTATCAGAAGCACCGTTCGCCACTACCCCCAGCCTCCTGTGCTCTCCTCTCTCCTCTCCAGCTGTCGCTCACTTGCTGGACAAGATGATCTTCCTCACGACACTGCCTCTGTTTTGGATCATGATCTCAGGTAAGGGCTAGGGGTGCTGGGGATCCCAGGGCCTTGGTCCCCGAGTAGGCTGGGGTTGTTTCTGTGGGTCCCTGCAGGGTGGAAGGTGGTGGGAGTGTGTGTGTGTGTGTGTGTGTGTGTGTGTGGTGGGGGGATCGGGGAAGGACCTGTCCCTCCACCTCAGTGGTCCTGCTTGCCCACAGCCTCTCGAGGGGGCCACTGGGGTGCCTGGATGCCCTCGTCCATCTCTGCCTTCGAGGGCACTTGCGTCTCCATCCCCTGCCGCTTCGACTTCCCTGACGAGCTGCGGCCGGCCGTCGTGCACGGCGTCTGGTATTTCAACAGCCCCTACCCGAAAAACTATCCCCCGGTGGTCTTCAAGTCTCGAACCCAAGTTGTGCACGAGAGCTTCCAGGGCCGCAGCCGACTCCTGGGGGACCTGGGCCTGCGGAACTGCACCCTCCTGCTTAGCAGCCTCAGCCCCGAGCTGGGAGGCAAGTACTACTTCCGCGGAGACCTCGGCGGCTACAACCAGTACACCTTCTCCGAGCACAGTGTCCTGGACATCATCAGTGAGTCCCCGAGGGCATGCGCGTGCTGGGGCTGGGGCTGCGCCGGCCAGGCTGGGTGCATGTGGCTCGATGGGCTCCTCCGTGCCTTTCTGGGGAGTGAACCCCGATGCCCGCACAGACCTGGCGGCCAACAGAACTAAGCGAAGTGGGGCCCCAAATAGTCTTGCCGCCCTCAGAGGGAAAACGAGGGTGCTTCCTCTTTTAGAAGCAACTAGGAGAAAAGCAATGGGGCCCAGGGGTGGGGGGTAAAAGGCCTCCGGATCCCTGGGGTTAGCTGGGTGACCATGGGCATGTTACTTAGTTTCTCTGGGCCTTGTTTTCCGCTTCTGTAAGATGGGGACAAGGAGAGCACGTACAGCTCAACAAGCAGACAGTCGCAGGGCACCCAGACCAGCACCTGGCCTGTGGCACCCTGCTCTGGGTAACTGGTGCAGGAGGAGAACGTAGAGATGTTGCTCTCAGGGAGTCTGCATTAAGAGAAACCAGAATCGTGTGCTTTTCTGTGTCATCTCCTAACTCCTAAACACTGGCTGCGGATTTGGATTTTTTAAAACAAATCCAGTTTCGGCCAAATAACCTGCGGTTCTGGGCCAGAGTTGGCCATCAGAGTAGGCCACGCTGCCCAATTTCTGAGAGGCCCCATAGCACAGAACCCCTAAATTCGGATTCCCCAGCAGCACGGAGTCCACATGAGCCAGGTTACAGCCCCGATGCAGAAAAAGACCCCACTGGCACAGCCAGATGTAGACGTATCTCCAGGACATACCACACACACTCACGTACACACACACACTCACATACATAAGTGGAAAAGGAACCAAAGCAAACATGGGAAAGGAGAGAAGTTTCTTAAGGGCTACAACGTAGTATCCAGAGCACAGACGATGAAGCTGGAGTGGCAGCGTCTGAAGCTCTTCTCCTCGGCGCGGGCTGTGGCCTGTTTTGTGATCTAAAACACGAGCAAAATAACAACACCCACCTCCCGGGCAAGGTAGATGCTGTGAGGCCATTGAAGTGTTCTGTTCATGATTACACACCTGGGGACCCTGGAGGGCCTCTAGGTGAAGGGACACCGGGAGCAGAGAAGGCAGTGGGGAATTCTGTATCCAAGGATGGGGAGGGGACCAGGAAGCCAGAACGCTTCCCCAACCCTCCTCTCCCCCGTGTGGCCCAGACACCCCCAACATCGTGGTCCCCCCGGAGGTGGTGGCGGGCTCGGAAGTGGAGGTCAGCTGCATGGTGCCTGACAACTGCCCGGAGCTGCGCCCGGAGCTGAGCTGGCTGGGCCACGAGGGGCTGGGGGAGCCCGCCGTGCTGGGTCGGCTGCGCGAGGACGAGGGCACCTGGGTGCAGGTGTCGCTGCTCCACTTCGTGCCCACCAGGGAGGCCAACGGCCACCGGCTGGGCTGCCAGGCCTCGTTCCCCAACACCACCCTGCTCTTCGAGGGCTACGCCAGCCTGGACGTCAAGTGTGAGTGTGGGGGCGGGGCCGGGGCCGGGGCGGGGCCTCGAGGGGGCGGGGCGGGGCCAGGGTCCGGGGCTGGGGCCGGGAGGGGGCGGGGCCGGGCCGGGGCGGGGCCAGGAGGGGCGGGCCGGGCCCGGGGCGGGGCCAGGGCGGGGCCCGCTGACACGCCCCCCCGCCCCCGCTGTGTCTGGGGCCTCAGACCCCCCGGTGATCGTGGAGATGAACGCCTCGGTGGAGGCCATCGAGGGCTCGCACGTCAGCCTGCTGTGCGGGGCGGACAGCAACCCGCTGCCGCTGCTGACCTGGATGCGGGACGGCTCGGTGCTCCGCGAGGCGGTGGCCGAGAGCCTGTTCCTGGATCTGGAGGAGGTGACCCCCGCGGAGGACGGCGTCTACGCCTGCCTGGCCGAGAACGCCTACGGCCAGGACAACCGCACCGTGGGGCTCAGCGTCATGTGTGAGTGGCGGCCCAGGGGGACGAGGGGAAGCCCCCCCCAGGCCTCGGGCGGAGCAGGGGGACCCGAAGCTGGAGGCGGTCCTCCCTGCGTCCCAGGCTCGCGCACCTGGCGGACACCTGCGGCGCACACGCATCCCGGGGCGAGGTGGGAAGGCGCAGGGCTCAGGGGAGCTGGTTAGACTCCGGGGCCTGCGGACAGCCTTGGCTGGCGTGGGAGTACAGCCGGGCCCTGGAAATCCGCATTTCCCCGGGAGCCCCGTTGCAGTTGTAGGGGGACGGATGAGGGGACCCCAGACCCCACGCAGCCCCTTGTCCGCACTGTGTACGTTAGGGAGTCCCCGGCGGAGGGGCTGGACAGATAAGGTCCTTTGTTGGGAACCAAGGAGAGGTCATTCATTCATTCACTCATTCACAAATATTTATTGAGGCAAAATGCCCAGGGCTGTGGATAATAATAATGAGAACTGCAGCCAACATTTACTCAGCAGTTTCTGAGCGCTTTCCACAAATACTCTTCCCCCAGACATCCCCAGGGCTGGCCCTGACCCACCTCTTCTCCTCTGGGGGAAGACTTCCCTCACCATCCCAGTTACAACTGTAACTACTCTAACTTCCGTCACCACATTTCTTTTTCTCCAAAGCCCTTATGTGCATCTTGCCAACTACATGTGTTTACTTACATAGCGTCTCCTCACATGGTTGGGAATCTTTACCTTACCTTGTGCAGGCTAGAACGGCACCTGTCACTTAGGTTCTCAGTGGCCCCGCTGAGGTTGGGACTGTTATCAGGCTCATTTTCCAGATGAGAGAGAGGAGGCCCAGAGAGGTCACACACACCGCTGGGAAGGGGTAGAGCTGGGATTCAGCCACAAGCGCCCTGCTAGCAGAGCCCCTGTTCTTATAAACGGTAGCCAGGACAAGGGTTACCTGAGCAGGTGTGCTCAGATTGGGGCATATGCGGTCACACTGGTGGGGGGTGGGTGGGAAGAGGCACTGTTGCCTTCTGACCGTCAACCCCCTGTCTTGCCCCCCAGATGCACCCCGGAAGCCCACGGTGAACGGGACAATGGTGGCCGTGGAAGGGGAGACCGTCTCCATCCTGTGCTCCACACGGAGCAACCCGGACCCTATTCTCACCATCTTCAAGGAGAAGCAGATTCTGGCCACGGTCATCTACGAGAGCGAGCTGCAGCTTGAGCTGCCTGCCGTCACGCCCGAGGATGATGGGGAGTACTGGTGTGTGGCTGAGAATCAGTATGGCCAGAGGGCCACCACCTTCAACCTATCCGTGGAGTGTGAGTACCGCCGCTCCTCGCCCCTTCCCCTGCTGACTGCCGGCTGGACTTGACCTCCTTCCACATTCCCCTCCTCAGTGGATGGTTCAGGGTGGGGGGCACCTCGACTGCTGGATTGCACCATGCATCCCAGCCAAGGGTCAGCTTTGCACCAGCAGATGAGAATGGGGAAGGGAGGGAAGCTGAATCCACAGCAAGAAATTCAGTCCCACCCGAGAGTGCTGTGTTCCCACATCTCGGGGATGCACTTTTGACCAGAAAGGTTTCTGGGTCCCGTGGCCTCTACCCCTTTGCATTCACCAAGAACCACAACACCTAACCCTTGCATTGCATTGCTGTGTACCAGGCATTGCTAGAAGCTCTGTACGGGGATCCATTCGTTTCCTCCACAGGATGTTCCTATGAGGGAGGTCCTATTACTGTCCCCAGTTTCCAGAGAAGCAAACTGGGGCCCAGAGAGTTTATGCCAACTTACCCCAAGGTCACACAGCTGGAAAGTGGTTCAAATCCAGGCAGTCTGGCTCCTCTTTCCTGGACTGCCATAGCTGGCCTCATCCTAAGTTATTACATCAGAATACATCAATCAAGCAGTTGTTGTGTGCAAAGGGCAGTGTGGCTCTGGGGGACATGGAGGAGAGGACCGAGAGTACAGACACCAGGCTTATAGCAGATACAGTCGAGCCAGAGAGATGGGACGGATGCACAGAGAAAGCTGTCTTGGAAGTGAAACTCATCCTTCCACTGCCAATCAGCACCTCTCCCGGCCTCCTCAACCGGTGGCATCGCCAACACCCCCACCCCCACCCCCAACCCCGGCTGCCATTCAGGGCTGTGGCTCCCAACTCACAGTCTGCACTCCGTCTCCAGCAGCAGCTCCCTCCGGAGTGTCACCTCCGTGTTTCCATCTCCCCTGCTTCCTCTCCAGCTCCTGCCTGGCCTCTGCGCTAGTCTCCGGACTTTACCACTCCCGGCCTCTATTACTCTACCCACGGTGGTCCTCGCCACACAAGTTTGCCAGAAGGTATTGAGCACAATCTGTACTCAGTGCTTTGTATGTGGCGAGAATCAGCACGTGGTAGATAGAGATTATTTCTGGAGTGCCACCTTCTGTGGCAGAGGGGTGGCCATGCACTGCTGTGCCAACCTTTCACCTTGGGGTGCATTCCCTCCCGGCCTCTGCTCGCCCGCAGTACCCAGGGTGATCATGAGTGTGGGGTACTCTGCTTTCTCCATACGCCGCCTCCTGGGCCCAGCTTCCTCCTTCTGCTACACCCTTTTTCCCTGTCGCACCCCAAGCCAGTGGATCTTAAGTTTAAGGGTCAGAGAGCTCCCTGAGAATCATATGGAGGCCCCGGAACATGCGCACCACAGCATCTCACACACATTTGCAGTCACAGATTCTCTTGCGCAGTAAGGTCGGTCATTAATGGTCTCCTCTGGGCAGGACCACAAGCTCGGCAGGTGTTCTTTTGCTGAGCCTGTGTGGTCACCCTGTGAAGAAGAAAATAAAAGTCAGAATCTCCAAGGACCATGCAGCAAGGAAGGTTGGTCGGAGCCAGGAATGTTCTGGACTCTTGTCCCACCCAGCTCTTAAACCGCTGGCTGCTTTGCCTCCCCGAAGCCCGTGGAACCCAAGGGCTTACTTACTTTGGCTTCTTTTGAAGACAAATCAACAGATTGGGAGTGGAAGGCCCCCTCCCACCTGGCCCCGCCCCACCTGCTGAGCCCTTCAGGCTTCACCCGGGCCCTGATCACAGGACGTGCTCTCTGGCAGTGAGGCCACAGGGTGCTGAGCACGGTACCCCTCAGGCTCCTCTCTGTCCCTGAAGTCTGTGATCCCTAGCACCAGGGGTTTGGTGCTCCCTGACAATGGCAGGGGCTTCTAGTGCGGGGCTTCCTTCTTACCAGCTGAGCCCAGGGCCAGCGTGGCATGGGTCCTGCAGCAGGTACTCACCTTACCGAGTGCTTGTGCCCAGGGTCCTAACCTGAGCCCCTGGCGCTCCCTGACCTATGTGGGTCTCACCACAACGTGATTGCGAGGGACTGTTCTTCACCCCAGTTTAATAGAAGGAAACCGAAGTGTGAACTGGTGTCCAGCACCAGACAGAGCTGACCCGCCCTGGGGCAGAATCCCAGCTCTGTCTTCATCTTGCTGCACGATCCCTGACAAGTGACTTCACTTTTGCTGAGCCTCTCTACTGAGAAATGGCTATGATAACAGTAGCTTATCCCAAAGAAGCCTGTGAAGACTCTGGAAGTTATGCTGAGCGCCCACAGTGCCTGACTGACGCGTCCTCTGTGCTCCCTAAATCATTTCCCACTAATCTCTCCCTTGGACTCCAGGCTGGGTGCCTCCGGCCTTCCTGCTGCTAAGGCTTTTCTCACGTGCTCCCCCTGCTGGAATGGCTCTATTTATCTCGTCCTAAATCCTTGGAAGGGAAAAGTTAAGCCTTTACATCACACTAGGGAGCTTATCTTCAGAGTTCTCACAGGCCCTTGCAAGAAAGGACCGCCACTCCTGTTTGCACAATGAAAACTCCATCGTGGAGGCCCAAGGAGGCCGAATGGCCTGGTCGGGGACAGTAAGCGACAGAGCTGGGCTTCCAGCCAAAGCTGTCACACCCCAAACTCCCCATTCTTTGTGGGACTTGGGGTTTGTGTGGGGTCAGTCAGGCTTTGTCAGGTCTCCCAGGCCACCTGCAAAGCTGCGGAGATACTGAGCACATGCAGGCAGGGCGGCGGCAGGGGGTCAAGGGTGGAAGCTGTCACCGGAGCACCAGGGGTGTGGTCTTGAATGAAAAGGTTTCTTAAAAAATGTAATAGCTGTTGGCTCAGGTTTGTCGTTACGCACTTTGCGGAGTGTCAATTTGTTAACACTAGAGCCAGCATAGTGCATGTTTGCCTGAACAGAATTCGGGCAATATATTTTTAATTTACCGGGTTTCGATGCAAGTACAGACTGAGGTTCCAATTGGAACCATCTCGAGTTTGAATCCAGTCATGTGACTCCCTTAGCTTGTCAATGTTAGGTGCATATTTTTTTTTTTTTTGACGGAAATTGAAAGTAAGTGGCGGTAGATGGTCCGAGGGTCCTTTGGCCGTTTGTTAAGTGGATTCTGGTCAGAACTGAGAATCAGAGTTCAGTCTAGCGGGGCAGACTCTGGTGCTGGATTTTTCAGGAGGGAAAGAGAACATAGTTTTAAAAAAGGAATGTTCGATGTTCTATTATAGTATCATATTTTGGAAAATGAAAGAAACTACAAGAACAAAAAAGCCACAAAAACCACACCAGTATCATTCTTGGAATACAAATGGCAGCAATGGAGAACTTGATGCAATGGTCTTGGGTGGAGGGTGGGGGTTGGTGTCAGGGGCAGTGGAGGATCCCATGAAAGTGGGACAGGCAGCCTGCAAGGGAGCCTTAGGGAGTCAGCCGGGGCATCTGTAGGATGGCCAGGAAGGGGAGCCTGCGGAACTCAGTGGCCCACACCGGTCTCCACAGAGCTCCGCTATGTGAGGGTGTGTTCTAAGTGTGGGGACAGGGTACAGGCGGAAGGAGAGCCTGTCTTGATGGCAGTAAGAGCTGTACAGGTGTCTAACAGGGAGGGATAAGTGCTGGGAGCAAACCGAGGCGAGATGGGTGCGAATGGTCAGTGAAGTGAGGTGCAGTTTCCATGAGTGGTCAGAAAAAAGACATGTCACCTGAGTTCAGCAGGTGTCAGGGAAGTGTTCCAGGCAAAGACCCCCAGGGGGGAAGAAGCTCCATGAGCTTTAGAAGCAGCGAGGAGGGGATCCCTGGGTGGCTCAGCAGTTCAGAGCCTGCCTTTGGCCCAGGGCATGATCCTGGAGACCCAGGATCGAGTCCCACATCAGGCTCCTTGCGGGGAGCCTGCTTCTCCCTCTACCTGTGTCTCTGCCTCTTTCTCTGAGTCTCTCATGAATAAATAAATAGAATCTTAAAAAAAGAAGAAGAAGAAGAAGAAGAAGAAGAAGAAGAAGAAGAAGAAGAAGCAGCAGCGAGGAGGCCAGTGCGAGTGGGCAGGAGCCCCGATGAGAGATTAGTGCGGCTGGGGCCTTTCGGGGTGTCATGAAAGCAGGAAAAGAGTTTGGATGTCATTGTCAGTGACATGGGGAGCAACTGAGGGTCTTTTTTTGTTTTTGTTTTTTTGTTTGTTTTTTGAGTGGGGAGCATCATGATGTCATTTGGGTCTTACAAGGTGAACAAAATTAGAGAGGGGGCCAGAGACCGTGCAAAGGGGAAAAGGCCGCTCGTCTCTGCGACAGCTACCACCTGCTCTTGGCCCTCCGCCAAGGAGTCCCCTGAGGCTCAGCCTCCGCTTGTCGCCCGTCGTCCCCTGAGTCTTGGTCCTTCTTGGCCTGCAGTTGCCCCTGTGATCCTCCTGGAGTCCCACTGCGCGGCAGCCCGAGACACAGTGCAGTGCCTGTGCGTGGTGAAGTCCAACCCGGAGCCGTCCGTGGCCTTTGAGCTGCCCTCGCGCAACGTGACCGTGAACGAGACCGAGCGGGAGTTCGTGTACTCGGAGCGCAGCGGCCTCCTGCTCACCAGCATCCTCACGCTGCGCGGGCAGGCCCAGGCCCCGCCGCGGGTCATCTGCACCGCCCGCAACCTCTACGGCTCCAAGAGCCTGGAGCTGCCCTTCCAGGGAGCCCGTGAGTGCTGGGGGGGCGGGGGGGCACGGGGAGGGAGGGTACCTCTTGGATCCAGGCTTCCCGCCCCGGGGCTGGCCATCAGCCTCCCAGCATGGTCCAGGCGACACAGATGGAGCAAGTGATAAAGATGCCCTTTCCGGGTGGTAAGGGGGGGCTGCCCTGGGTTGGCCGGCGCTTTACTGGGCCCTGTCCCGGGCCCGTCAGGCAGTGCAGGGACCTGCCAGCTGTGTAAATGTCCTCACTGTCACCTCCGCCCGGCCCGTCTCCTACAAGCCCCCGTGTCCTCGCCACTGCTGGCATTCCTGAGGGTGCCTGGGTCCTCTGTCCTCAGACCGCCTGATGTGGGCCAAGATCGGCCCCGTGGGAGCTGTGGTAGCCTTTGCCATCCTCATCGCCATCGTCTGCTACATTACCCAGACACGCAGAAAGTGAGCGGCCTGCCAGGGCTCCCCTGAGGGCGGGGGGTGCCCCGGGGCTGGGGAGGCGGGGAGGTCAGTTAGAGGCAGTGGGTGGGCAGCGGAGGGCGGCCCTGTGCGTGTGAGGGAGGGCGGATTCTGCTCTGTGAATGTTTGGCTGGATGGAGGAGAGACCCCCGCCTAGCAGGCCAGCGCCTGGGCCGAGCGCATCCTGATGGTGCTGTGGCCTCCTGTCCTCCGGGAACCCTCCTGCAAGCGCTCCGGTGTGATGGGGGAGAGCCAGCGTCCCCTGGCTTGTAGCCACGGGGTCAGGCACCGTGGGTTCCAGGGCCCCGATCCTTACACACATCATCCCTGGCAACAAAAACCCTCCCCAGCCCCAAACCACACGCACCTACCACAACTGGACTGGTTTTCCTCCTTGTGGTGCACACGCACGTCAGCTTTCCTGAAAATGAATGCACCTTTCTGCTCCGCATCCTGGCAGCGAGGGGCTGACAGAGCCAGAGCACTTGAGAAGAAATCCAAGAAGCTAGGCTGGGGCCCCAAAAAGTGGCAGAGACAGGACCAGACAGGGGGATGGCAGTGGGGGCAGGAGGAGGCTGGTCATTCTGAAGAGGCATCTGCTCCATCTTAGAGACATGGGGGGTGGGAACCACCCTGGGGTCCCTTGAGCCAAATTCCTAAGGTAGATGGGGTGCAGAAAGGGAGCGGGGAGGGAAGCCCAGGACTCCCGCTGGGGCCTGACATGTCCTGTCCTGCAGAAAGAACGTGACAGAGAGCCCCAGCTTCTCGGCGGGGGACAACCCCCCGGTCCTGTTCAGCAGTGACTTCCGCATCTCTGGGGCGCCAGAGAAGTATGAGGTGAGGGCCAGAGCCTTGTGGCTCCAGGCTAGCTGGAGAACCTGGGTGCCAGGGACCCTGAGGACCTGGGAGGGCCTGGGAGGCCAAGGGAGGGAGAAGGAGGAAGTGCGGAGGGCTGGGTGCACCTGGGCTGGGAGGGCCACTCAGGCGGAGGCCACGAAAGGGGCTGAGGGGCTCAGCGGAGGGCAGCCCCAACCTCCCCACCCCGGTCTATGACTGCATTTCCTTCTCTAATAGTCCAGAGAGGTCTCTACCCTGGAATGAGCGCCCCAGGAGGTAGGTCCCCGGGGCCTCAGTGTGTCCGCCTCTGGGCCCCTGTCGGGCCTGGGGGTTGGGGTGCATGTGTGTGCGTTCTCGTCAGGCACCCGGAATGTTCCCTGGTTAAGCCTGGCCCTGCCTGGCACTCCCGGCCTTGTCCATTCTGTCTGTGGCCACTGTCCTGTGTCTGTGTCTGAAGGCCCCGTGTAGGGTGGGGGTGAGGGTGGAGCCCGCGACGGGGAAGCGGGGGTCACCCGGGTGGAGCGAGGAGGGGAGCCGCACCAGACCCAGGCATCAGGGGAAGAACATACCGAGCCAGGTGCTTACAAATATTTGGAAAGGTGGGGTCCCAGCCAGGTGGCTTTAATCTGGGAAGAAGCTATGGGTTGAATAGTGTGCCCCCCCCCGCCCCTGCCAATTCCTAGGTCGAAGAGGGCTTCCTGGGGACAGTGGATCTGTAGGTGACTTTCAGGCTTAGCAAGGAAGAGGGGGTGGTGCGTGGCGGCGCCAGCTGGGGCAAAGGCTCCAGAGCGGGACCCGGACACCGAAGGGGTGGCTGCGTGCTGGTCCTTAAGAAAGGAGGTTCGCACGGGGCCTTGGGACTCAGCCCCGGAGCTGCGGGGGTGCAGGTACCTGCTGCCTCTGCACCTGGAAAAGGTGGAACCATAGCCTTCTAATGGGCTGGGTCTGTTCATAGAGTGAGAGGCGACTGGGATCGGAGAGGAGGCTGCTGGGCCTTCGTGGGGAACCCCCAGAGCTGGACCTGAGCTATTCTCACTCGGACCTGGGCAAACGAGCCACCAAGGACAGCTACACCCTGACGGAGGAGCTGGCCGAGTATGCTGAAATTCGGGTCAAGTGAGGGGGCTGGGGGCCGCCTGTGTGGCCACCCCTCCCTCAGGACCCTCACTGGCCCCTACTGGCTACGGGCTCCCTTGCTCCCCAGAGTGGTGGGGGCCAGGGCAGGAAAGGGAGGGGGCAGGTGACAGCGAGGTCCTGGGGGCCTGGCCTCCCCTCCTTCCCAGCCGCCCCCAGCCCTGCCAGCACCCACCCCACACTGTGGCTCCTCTCTAACCTCCTTTAACCTCATCTGTCTGGAGGGGAGCCCTGTCTGTCTGTCCATGTTATTTATTGCTACCCCTGCCTGGTCTCCTGCCCCCCACACCTGGCCCCAGGGCCTGTACAGAGGGACGTGAAATAAATGCCACGAAGCCAAACACCTGTCCAGATCCTGATGATTTCTGATCCGTCCTAGGGGAGCCTGCCGTCGCCCTCCCTGCCCCCTACAAGGTCCCGTGTGGGGACAAGGGCCCAGGTGTTCTAGCCCCGAGCCCAAGGCCACCCGCCCTGATGCCGCTCCCACTCTGAGCTGGCAGCTGTGGGCTGAGGCCTCTTTCCACACTGACATTCCCTCCTGTCCCCTGCAGCTCGGGGTGTTTCATGGGCCTGTGGGGGTTTGACTGCCGTCCCTCGCATTCAGGCCGTACTCCGCAGCTGCAGCCTTTCCAACTGTATTTTTTTTGGTTTCAGAAACACTAATTAGGCCTCAGCTGTGTATGGAGCCCCTTCAGGAATTCAGGCTGCCCTGGGAAGGGACCGTGTCGTGAAGATAACACTGGGGCTCAGTGTAGGTGCCAGGGGATTTTCCTAGGGTCCCAGAGCTAGGAAACAGAGTGGCCAGGCCCTGGTCTCAGTTATTCTTTTTTTCCATAACCCCCGCTGGCAATTTGAATTTTGCCAGACTCTCTGGGAGGAATGGTAGTAATAACTAAGAGTTGTCGAGCGCTTACTCTGAGTGGTTCTACTCGATTTACGTGAAGTAACCTCCACTTACCCTCTCTAACTAGTATGACAATGGCTCTCCAAGTTGGGTGCCTGCACCAGCAGCATCAGCATCACCTGGGAACTCGTTAGAAAAGCACATTCTCGGGGCACCTGGGTGGGTCAGTCAGTTAAGCATCTACCTTCGGCTCAGGTCATGATCTCGGGGTCCTGGGATCGAGCCCTACATTGGGTTCCCTGCTCCATGAGGAGTCTGCTTCTCCCTCTTCCTCTGCCCTTCCCTGCCCCACTCCTGTACTCTCTATCTCCCTCTATCAAATAAGTAAAAATCTTTAAAAAAAAAAAAAAAAAGGGAGCAAGGCACATTCTCAAGGCCCCATGCCAGATTGCAGAACTAAAAACTCGGGTGGGGCCCAGCAGTCTGTTTTGATGACTCCTCCAGGTGATTCTGGTGCATTGATGTTTGTGAACCTGGAAGTGCTGAGACACAGAGGTCAAGTCACTTCCTTGAGGTCCCCCAGCTGGTAACTGTGCAGCCCCGACTTGCACCCAGGGCCCAGAGCTCTCACTACTGTGCGCTCCGTCATCTTGGTGAGAAGCAGCAGGGGCTCAAGGTCCAAATGGGGTTAAGAGAGCACTGAGAATAAAGCTGCCATTTGGGTGTGGCTCCTGAACAGGGCTGTTCTCCCCTAGTTTTTGATGAAGGCAGAGGATACCACAGAGACCACAGTCAAGACCAAGAGGCAGGACTAACCAAACCATGTTGGGAGAGAAGGTGATGAGGCCGCCTTGGCTGGAATGGGAAGTCCACGTGCAGGAGCAGGGCAGGGCTGTGGGTGGTAGTGGGGCAGAGGGTGGTAGTGGGGCTGTGAGCGGCGGGGAGGGGACTGACACCCGATGCCTGCCTGAGCCCCTTCCTCGTGGGGCTCTCTCAGTCTTGTAGAGAAGAGGACATTAACCAAATGACCTCATGCATAATGCCTGACTTGCCACCTGTGGCACCTGCTCCTGAGAGACGTGCAAGGGGGGCTTTTAGAGCACAGAATGGAAGTGTGTGTTGGGATCTCAGGAGCCCGGGGAGGTGTCCCAATGACAGGAAAGTCCCACAAGGACACTGTATGTGAAGGCCCCAAGTGGGAAGATGTTTGGCAAAATCCCAGGGGCTGAAAATAAGGCCGGAGAGTGGTCGGGACGGGGCAGAGAACGGCAGCGGCTTCACAGCAGCTCCAGGGACCGTCCCCACCGGATCTCCTGCACACGAGCATGGACCCCGCCCTGACACACCTGTGCTCTGACAACAGACCCTGGCTCCAGCAGGTCTGGCCTGGGAGGAATGCCCCGAAGGACTTCGCCCTGAGGAGCAGAGCACTGTCAATAATGAGGGACTGAGTAAACCTGTGCTGTCCAGAGGGCCACCCAAGCACCATCCTGATGAGCCAGGGGATCCCAGGAGGAATGGACAGCAACTTTTGTGTTAATATATATTAACATATTAGCATGATCAGAACAAAGAGAAGCCGGCATACCAAATGGGTGATTTATTTTTTTTAAATACAAGCTTAAGAGGAAGCTAAGTTAAAAAAAAAATCAATCAAGTGAATGATTTAAAGAGATGTAGGAAATAAAGGTTTACAGGATGAAAGGTCGAAGGTCATAGGCAAACCTCTAAAGTTTAGGAAAAATGAAGTGATCTGATGCAAAGGCCATCTCGTAGGAGGGACTCACAGTCAGTGACGACACACAAGGAGGACCAAATTCAGGATATCACGCTCCACCCCTCGTCCTGGACTCTCCCAGAATTCATCTGTTCCATCGACACATGTTTACTGAGCACCTACTATGTGACATGCCTATGCTGGGCTCTAGGGGTATCATAGTGACCGAGAAGAAACACTCTCCGACCTCGTGGAGCTGACATTCTGTCGAACGGATGGATGACAATCAGATAAACAAGTGTTGGTCAGATAGTGAGCATGCTAAGAAGGAAATTAAGCAGGGCAGGATGGAATGTGCAGGGTCAGGCTGCTGTTCTAGAAAGAGGTCATTTGAGTAGAGAGAGGAAGGAAGCAAGAGAGAGAATTCTGTTCATTTCTGGGGAATGGAGATCCAGGAAAAAGCGAAGATCAGGCACAAAGGCCCATGGTGGGGATGTACTTGTTATGCTCAGGAGTGAGAAGGAGACCAGCTTGCCTGGAGGGGGCTGGAGAGCCGGAGCAGCTGCCCAAGGGAGCCTCGTCACCGAAGGCCCTAGAGGCCACGGTTAGGACTCAGGCTTTCACTCGGGCAGATTGGGTTGTTGCTGGAGGATTATACACAGAGGAATGTTGAGGGGCTGAGGTTTCTAAGACCCCGCTGGCAGCTGTGCGGACAATGAGCACAGCTGGTCAGCAGATGCAGGCAGAGGGCTCAGGAGGCCAAGTGAGAGGAAGTGGAGATGGCGAGAGGGGACAGGTCAGGACCTCTTTTGTAAGAAGAATTGGTGGAGCTTTGCGAAAGCTGGAGGGGAGGGAAACAGGAATCCAAGAAAGCCACTTCCTCAGCTGTCGAAGACGGTGGAAGGAACGGGTTTGAGGAGAACACAAGTGTGCTCCATCTACACTGACCACATCAACAGGAAAAAGTTGATGGCACCCTCCCCCCTTGGGAAATTACAAGCTGAGGAAGACTCAGTACCCATGGCACGGTGGCTCGGAGAGACGGGAGCAGATGCGTGAGATGACGGCTGGCTGGGCTAGAGTAGAGGTGAGCATGGACAGGCCACCCCATGTAGGAAGGAGGACACCCGGGCACCAGGCCAGGGTCATGGCAACATGGGTCTCCTTTTCCCTCTTCTCCCGCCAACCTCCCAGGTCCCTCCTGGCTGAGACAAGCCAACCCTGGTGGCCCCCAATCCTGTCCTGAGGACAGTGCCTGTGCCAGGCGGCTCTGTTATCCTCATTGATGAAAGGGCTCCAGGCCAGAGAGGGCTACTCCAAAGCCTCCTCCCCTGCCAGGCTTGGGGACTCTCAGCACTGCTCAGGAGTAGCCAAGCGTCTTTCTTCCCCACCTTCCCGGCTCTTGACTCTGGCCTGCAACCAGGACAGGAGGAGACAGGCAGAAGGCCCACCCCCAGTCTGGTGTGTCTGGAATACCTTCCCCGGGGAATGGGAGGGAAACCATAGGGTCTCTCTGTCAAGCCCAGGCTAGGGCTGAGTAGCCAGAGGTGTGTGACTCAGTGTCATCATGGAGTCAAGCACAGCAAGTGACAATATCCCTAACAATAACAGCTCACTTTTGCAGAGCGCTCATTCCATGACAGCCACCGTGCAAAGTGCTTGCTGTGCTCGTGATTTCTCACACGCCGCCCACGAGGTCGGTGCTGCCAATATCCAATATCATCAGCTCCCTCAGAAGGGAAACTCAGGAGCCGCCTGGGTGGCTCAGTCGGTTAACCATCTGCCTTCGGCTCAGATCATGATCCCAGGATCCTGAGCTGGAGCCCCACATTGGGCTCTCTGCTCAGCAAGGATCCTGCTTCTCCCTCTCCCTCTGTCTGCCACTCCCCCTGCTTGTACTCTCTCTCCATCAAATAAATAAATAAAATCTTTAAAAAGAAAAAAAAAAAGAAGGGAATCTGAGGGACGTCACCACTGACAATTGGTAGGACTAGGATTTGAATCAGGTCTGTTTGCCACATGCTTGTCGTCAGCTGCACACGCAGCTAAGTGCATCTCACGTGTGGCCGCCCTAACCTTGTGAGGAAGGCCCTACTATCCTCACCTTATAGTCCTGGGGCACATGGTCAGGTGGGGGGTGATAGCCAGGGCTCACAGTGACACCTAGTTGCCTAGCTCCGCTGCTTCCCTGGAGGGTTGGGGGGGGAGTCACCCAAAACGGTGGTCACCCACCATACCACCTGATGTCAATTACAGGAAGAACTGTCAGTTACAGGAAGACTCATCAACAGGAAAGAATCATCTGTTACAGAAAGTATTTAGAACACTTGATCACCCAAAATGGAGGCCATCTACCTCTTTGGAGGAAAAGATGGAAGGAAGAGTAAGGGCACCACGTCACGGAGTCCTGCTTCCACCCTGGCCTTCTCCATAAGCCCTTGGCCACCAGATAGCAAGGCATGTCCATCAGCCTGCTGCCCAGTTTCCTCTTGTTACTGTGAGCACTGCCTGGAGTTATGCCAGCAGAGGCCACAGGTGCTCCTTCTAGACAATCAGGGATTTCAGTCCCCAGTGGGTCTCCTGTCAGAGACCTTCAGGACCCTTCCCACCAGCAATTGAGATTGCCGGGGGTTATAACTTTTTATTTGGAAATAATTATAGAATCACGGGAAGTGGCAAAAATAGAACTTTTTATTTTGAAATAATTATAGGTTCACAGGAAATCGCATGGGTTGAATAGAGAGGTCCAGTGTGCCCATATCTTACACAATTACGGTAGCGTATCAAAACGAGGAGTGTGGCATTAGTACAGCGTGTGTGTACAGTTCCAAGTCCTTTTATCACATGTCTAGATGTATGTGACGATGACTGCAATCACGATCCAGAATTATTCCTTACCACAAGGCTCTCCCTTGTAGTCAAGCCCACTTCCCTCTGACCCTGGCAACCTGTAATCTGTTTTCCATCTCTATCATTTTGTCATTTCAGGAATGTTACATAAAAAAAATCATATGGTTTATGACCTTTTGAGGTTGACTTTTTTTCTTACTCGGTGGAATGCCCGTCAGAATCATCCGAGTTGTGTGTGTCACTATTGTGCTGTGCTATTGCCACTCCATGGTATGGATGGAACACAGTTTAACGGTTCACCTCCTAAGGGACGTGCTGGTTCTTGCCAGTTTTTGGCTATTACAAATAAAACTGCTGTGAGCAATTGTGTAAAGATTTTTGTGTCGACATAGTTTTCAGTGTGTGTGTGGGGGGTGGATATACGCCCTGGAATGCAATTGCTGAGTCGTATGGTAGGTGTATTTTGTTCGTTTTTAGAGAAACTCACAAACTATGTTCCAGAGTGGCTGTAACCATTTTACGTTCCTGCCAGCAATGTATGACTGATCCAGTTTCACTCTATAATCACAAGCATCTTGTCTTGTCTTGTCATTAGCTTTTATTTTGGCTGTTCTAATAGCTATGTAGTGATATCTTATCATAGTCTCGATTTGCATTTCACTGATGGCTAGTGATGTTGAACATCTCTTAGGGTGTTTATTAGCCATCTGTGTATCCCCTTCTATAAAATGTCTCTTCATGACTTTTGCCCATTTTTTAATTGCCCATACAATCCAGTTACTTAAAGTGCACAGTCCAGTGGTTTTATGTATATTCAGAGTTGTGCAGCCATCCCCACAATCAATTTTAAAATGTTTTATTTTAAGTAAACTCCACACCACACGTGGAGCTCCAACTCATAACTTGAAGATCAAGAGTCTCATGTTCTACTGACTGAGGCACCCAGGCACCCCAACCACAATCAATTTTAGAACATTTCATCACCCCCAAAATAAACCCATACTCATTAGCAGTCACCTGCCATTTCCTCCCAGTACCCCCACCCTGGCTCTAGGCAACCATTAAATCTACTTTGTATCTCTATAGATTTTCCTTTTCTAGACATTTCATATAAATGGAATGATATAATATGTGGTCTGTTGTGATCAGCTTCTTTCACTTAATGTTTCCACGTTCACTCGTGTGGCAGCATATATCAGTATTTTATTTCCTTTTATTGCTACATATTTTATTGTGTGGATATACCATATTTTATTTATCCATTCATCACTTGAAGGACACCTGGGCTGTTCCTACTTTTTGGCTTTTATGAATAATGTCACTGTGAATGAACATTTGTGTTCAAATTTCTGGGTGGATATGTTTTTTCTCTCGGGTGTATACCTAGGAGTGGGAGTGGAGAGTTACATGGTAATTATACATTTAACCTTCTGAGGAATTGTTTTGAGGTTGTTTTCCAAAGTGGCTGGACAATTTTACATTCCTACCAGCAACATATAAAAGATTCAGTTACTGTACATCCTTTCCGGCATTTGATATTGCCACTATATTTTTTCCTATTTTTTATTTTAGCTGTCTAATAATAATAGGTGTGCGGTAGTATTACCTCATTGTGCTCTTAATTTGCATTTCTTTAAGGCTATGATTGTTGAACATCTTTTTATTATTTTAATTTATTTTATTATTATTAGTGTCAGGGGTAGAATTCAGTGATTTATCAGTTGCATGCAACACCCATCGTGAACATCTTTTTATATGATTATTTGCTATCCATATATATCATCTTCAGTGAAATATCTCCTCACGAAAATGGAGCAGGGAGGCTAGAAGGGGAGGCTAAAAGGGGGAGCCACACCAATTCAATGTCAATTACAGAAAGAATGGTTAACTACAGACCCCAAAAGAAGAATTCTCAACAGGAAAGAATCCTTAACTGCAGGCCCCAACAGGAGAAAAAATGTACATTGCGTCTCCTACAAGAAATCAACTACCCCCGGAACTCAGCCAATGAGAAACTGTTATCACCCTGGACTTGTGCTTTTCTCTAGTGGACTTTTATTCCAAACAACCTCTTTTAACTTGTTCCTTGTCCATAAAATAATGTTCCTCTCCTTTGTTGGGCCTGCGTGTGGTTTTACCATAGCTTGCTTGTCCCACATTGCAATTTTCTGTTATTCTCGAATAAACTAATTTTTGCTGGTAAAATAACTTACTGTCTTATTTTTAGGATTAATGCTATCTTCTAATTTGAGTTTTTCTTAATGTTGAGTTTTGAGAGTTCTTCATATATATGCATTCTAGATATGCAAATATTCTCTTCCAGTCTGTAGTTAGTCTTTTTATTGTCTTTTTTTTTTTTATGATAGGCACACAGTGAGAGAGAGAGAGGCAGAGACACAGGCAGAGGGAGAAGCAGGCTCCATGCATGGGGAGCCCGACGTGGGACTCGATCCCGGGCCTTCAGGATCGCGCCCTGGGCCAAAGGCAGACGCCAAACCACTGCGCCACCCAGGGATCCCCTTTTTATTGTCTTAACAAGGGCTTTCACAGAGAAAAACAAAACAAAGCAAAATCCCCAAACCCTCAAAACCCCCCACATATTTTTAATTTTGATGAAGTTCAATTTATAGATTTTTAGGGGTAATGCTTTTGGTCTCAGGTCCGAGAATGCTTCATCAGGCCCTACATCCCAAAGATTTTTCTCCCATATTATCTTCTAAAAGTTTTATAGTTTAATGCTTTGCATGCAATCTATGATCCACTTTGAGTTCATTTTTGTATAAAGGGTGAGGTTTGGGTTGAGGCTCATGTTTTGCTTATGGATATAGCCAATTATTCCACCACCATTTGTTGAAAAGACTTATGTTTATTCCATTGGATTGCTTTTGCTTCTTTATAAAAAATTAGTTGGCCACACTTATTTGGGGTCATTTCTGGGTTCTTTAGTTCATTCAATGGATCTATGTGTTATTCCCCCCCCCCACTGATACCACAGTTTGGATTACTGTATGTTATTTTATGATAAGCTTCGAAATCAGGGTAGGCTGACTACCCCTTTATTCTTCTTCAGAAATGTTCTATCTAGGGACACCAGGGTGACTCAGTTGGTTGAGTGACCGTCTCAATTTCAGCTGAAGTCATGATATCAAGGTCCTGGAATTGAGCCCCCATCAGGCTCTGTGCTCAGCAGGGACTCTGCTTGAGGATTCTCATCCTCTCCCTCTGTCCCACCCTCTGCTCATACATGCACTTTCTCTCTTTCTCTAAAATAAATAAATAAATCTTAAAAAGGAAAAGAAATATTCTATTGTAGCTCTCTTCCATATAAACTTCAGAATAATCTTGTTTATAGCTACACAAATTTTTGCTGGGATTTTGAAAGTAGTTACATTAAATCTGCTTATCAACTTGGGAATAATTGACATCTTTATTGTGTTTAGTCTTCCAATTTGTGAATATGGTATTTACTTAGGTCTCCTTTTATTTTTCAGCAGGGTTTTGCCATTTTACAAGTATACAAGTCTTATATATGTTTTTAGATTACATCTAATTATTTCTTTTTAAAAAGCCATTATAAATGGAATTGTATTTTACATTTCAATTTCCATATGTTCATTGTCAGTATTTTTTTTTTTTTTAAATATTTATTTATGATAGTCACACACACACACACAGAGAGAGAGGCAGAGACACAGGCAGAGGGAGAAACAGGCTCCATGCACCGGGATCCCGACGTGGGATTCGATCCCGGGTCTCCAGGATCGTGCCCCGGGCCAAAGGCAGGTGCCAAACTGCTGCGCCACCCAGGGATCCCCTGTTCATTGTCAGTATTAAAAAAAGTCACTAATTTTTGTGTGGATCTCATATTCTGCAATCTTCCTGAACTTCTAGTACTACACTGAGTAGAGTGGTGATAGTGGGCATCTTTGCCTTGTTCCCAATCTTGGGGGAAAGTACTGAATACTTAATTTATTTATTGAAAGCACCGCATATTTTTTTTAGCTTTGGATTTTTTAGGTGAGTTATAGATCGTCAAGCTGAGAAATTTCCTCTCTATTACCAGTTTTCAGAGAGTTTTTGTCATGAATGTGTTGAATGTTGCAAATACTTTTTTCTGCAACAATTTATATGATCGTGATTTTTCTTCTTTAATGTATAAATATGATTACATCATTTGATTTTCAAATATTGAACCAGCTTTGCATCTCTGGAATAATATCCACTTGGTCATTGTGTATAATTCTTCCTATATATTTCTGAATTCTATCTGCTAATATTTTGGTAAAATTTCTTTGCTCCTGTATTCATGAGGAGTGTTGGTCTGTAGTGTTCCTTTATACTGTTTTGTCTTGTTTGTTTCAGGGTAATCCTGGCTTCAGAGAATGGGTTGAAAAGTGTTCCTCTGACTGTTTTCTGGAAGAGATTATGTAGAATTTCTGTTACTTCTTTAAACATTGACTTGGATGCTTCAGTAAAGCCATATGTGCCTAGGGAGTTCTTTTTCATATTTTAAATGATCTCAGTGGTTAGAGGGCTGTTCAAGTTTCATGAGTTGAGTAGTTTGTACTTTTTGAAGAATTGATCCATTTAATCTAAGTTTTGAAATCTATGCACATAGAGTTGTTCATAGTATTCCCTTAATACCTTTTTGATGTCTACAGGTCCTGTAGTGATATACCATTTCATTCTTGATGTTAGCAATTTGTCTGCTCTTTTTGTTAGCCTTGTTAGTGATTTGTCAGTTTTATTGGTATCTTCGTGGAGCCTGATGTGGAGCTTGATATCATGACCCTGAGATCATGACCTGAGCTGAAATCAAGAGTCAGCTGTTTAACAAACCCAGGTGCCCCTGAAGCTTTTCTTCTTTTATTTTATATTTTTTAAAAAAGCTTTTATTTTTATTTACTCATGAGAGACACACACAGAGAGAGGCAGAGACATAGGCACAGGGAGAAGCAGGCTCCATGCAGGAAGCCTGGTGTGGGACTCAATCCCAGGACCCCGGGACTACACCCTGTGTCAAAGGCAGACGTTCAACCACTGAGCCACCCAGGTGTCCCTATTTTCTATTCTTAAAAATATTTTATTTATTTACTTATTTGAGAGAGAGAGGTAGACATAGTAAGATAAAGCACACGTGGGGAGGAGAGGGAAAAGCAGGCTCTCCACTGAGCTGGTAGCGTAATACAGGGCTTAATCCCAGGACCCCAGGATCATGTATGACCTGAGTCGAAGGCAGACGCTGGATTGACTAAGCCACCCAGGTGCCCTGCTTTTCTTCTTTTAATATAAGCATTCAATGCTATACATTTCCTTCCCGTACTTAGCTGTGTCTCACAAAATTTGATAAGTTCTATTTTCATTTTCTTTCAGTTCAATTTTTTAAAAAAATTTCCCTTGAGATGCCCTCTTTGACCCATAGATTATTTAGAACTGTGATGTTTAGTTTCCAAGTCTTTGGAGCTTTTCCTGTTACTGACTTCTAGTTTGATTCCATTGTGATTAGAAAATATACTCTACATGATTTCAATTATTTCAACAATTTTAAGTCTTGTTTTTTAGCCCTAAACTTAGTTTATCTTGGTACATTTTCCATGGGTTCTTGAAAAGAACGTGTATTATGCTGTTTTGGGGTCATTTGGATCCTGTTGGTTGATGCTGTTGTTAAGTTCTTCTCTGTCCTTGCTGATTTTCTGTCTAGTTGCTCTATCATTTGTTGAGGGAGGAGTGCTGAAGTTTTCAACTATAACTGTGGATTTTTCTACTTCTCCTTTCATTTCTGTTGGGGTTTGCTTCATATATTTTGCAGCTCTGTTGTTTGATACACATATCAAAATGTCTTCTTGGTGGCTATGTCTCCTTGGTGGCTTGACCCCTTCCTTAAAATATAATATACCTTCCTAGCTTTGGTCATTTCCTTTGTTCTGAAGTCTACTTTACCTATTTACTTATATTGAGATCTAATTGACATATAACATAAATGTACAACATGATTCAAAATTTTATATATTGTCAAGTGATTACCACAATAAGTCTAGTTAACATCCATCACCACACAATTATAATTTTTTTTCTTGTGATGAGAACTTTTAAGATCTATTCTCTTAGAAACTTTCAAATATAACAATATTATTAACCATAGTCACCATGCTGTATATTACATCCCCAAGACTTATTTTAAAACTAGAAGCCTGTACCTTTGGCCACCTTCACCCTTTTTGCCCACCTCCCCAACTCCTGTCTCTGGCAAACACCAATCTGTTCTTTGTATATATGAGTTCATTGTGTTTGTTTTTTAGATTCCACATACAAGTAAGGTCAGACAATGTTTGTTTTTCGGTTTGGTTTATTTCACTTAGCATAATGCCCTTAAGGTTCATCCATGTTGTCACAAATGGCAAGATGTCCTTCTTCCTTGTGGCTGAATAATAGTTCATTGTATGTGCACACCACATTTTCCTTACCCATTCAGCTACAGATGCACACTTAGGTTGCTTCTATGTCTCGGCTATTGTAAATAATCTGCAGTGAATTTGGAAGTGCCATATCTTTTTGCATTAGTGTCTTGATTTTCTTTGGAAAATACCCAGAAGTGAAATTCTTGGACCATTTGGTAGTTCTATTTTTAATATTTTGAGGAACTCCCATGGTTCTTGCATTAATGTTTTCATTTCTATCAGCTAAATACCCAGGAGAATTGCTCAAACACATATTTTTAATTTTTTGGAAGAACTTTACTTTCTTTCGATTAATGTTAGTATAGTATATCCATTTACATTATTTTCAACTTGATTATATTTGAAGTTATTTTTCTTATGGACAGCATACAGTTGGGTCATGTTTTTTATTCACTCTGTCAATCTCTTTTTTCATTTGTGTATTTACACCACTTACATTTAATGTAATACTTACATGGTAAGGCTTAATTAAGCCTGTCAGTTTGCTTTTGTTTTCTCTCTGTTCTCTCCATTTTTTTTCCTACCTGTGGGTCTCTTAAACAATTTTAAAATTCCATTTTCATTTATCTAGTGTTTTTGAGTAAATAACTTTGCATAGCTTTTTAGTGATTGATCTAAGTATTACATTATATAGAACTTACCAAAGTCTACTGGTTTCAACATTTTACAAGTTCAAGTATAGAAACCTCACCAACCTTCACATCTCTTTACCCTCTCCCATTTATAATTGTCATAAATATTTCTTCTACCTAGCATTACACAGTGTTATAGTTTTTACTTTGATTGCCAAACATAATTTAGAAAACTCAAGAAGAGAAGGAAAGTCTGTTGTATTTACCCATAGGTTTGCTCTTCCCATGTTCTTTCTTCCTTTTTGATGTTCCAAGATTTCTTTCTTTTTTAAAAAATCATTTTCTTTCTGTTTAGAGAATTCCCTTTAGCTGTTCTTTTCAGGTTTCTGTTGGTTAAAAATTGTTAGTTTTCCTTTATCTGAAGATGTCTTGATTTCCTTTTCATTCCTGAGGGATATTTTCAGTAAATATAGGTTTCCAAGTTGATAGTTCTTTTCCTTTAGTATCTGAGAAATGCTATTTCAGTTCCTTATGGCCTCCATGGTTTTTGATAGGAAGGCTACTGTCATTTAAATGGGTTTCTCCCTATAGGTAATGTGTCATTTCTCTGTGATTGCTTTCAAGATTTTTGCTTTGTCTTTAATTTTTAGAAGTTTGACTATTATGTGTTTTGTCATGGATTTCTTTGGATTTATCTTTTTTGGGATTCACTCAGCTTCTTGAATCTGTAGATACATGGTTTTTGTTTTGTCAAATTAAGGACATTTTTTCAATCATTATTTCTTCAAATATTTTCTCAGCCTCACCCTGCCTCTCCTCTCCTTCAGAGACTCCAATGACATAAATGTTAGATCTTTTGTTATACTAGCCAGACATGCCCCTGGGGCTCTGTTAATTTTTATTTGTTTGTTTATTTTCTTTCTGCTGTTCAAACTGGGTAATTTATATTGTTCTATGTTCCATTTCAGTGATTGTTATTTCTATAATCCCCATTCTGCTGTTGAGCCCATTCATTAAGCTTTTTATTTCAGTCATTGTATTTTTTTAGTTCTAAAATTTTCTTCTTTCTTTGCTGACACTATTTTTTCATTTGTTTCAAGCATGTTTGTAATTGCTCACTGAAACATTTTTATAATGGCTGCTTTAAAATCTTTGTCCGATAATTCAAACATCTGTGTCATCTTGGTGTTTGTGTCTGATTACCTTTTCACATTCAGTTTGAGAACTTCCTGGTTCTTAGTATGCCAAGTGATTTACAATTGAAACTTGGACAGTTTGGGTATTATTTATGGGATTGGATCTTATTTAAATCTGTGTTTTAGCAAGTCTCCCCTGCCACTGCTTCAGTGAAATAATGGGGGCACTGCCTCATTACTGCTAAATGGGAGTAGAAGTTCAGGTTCTCCACTCAACCTCTCTTGACACCTGGGGTGTGTGTGTGTGTGTGTGTGTGAGTGAAGTTTTCTTATTACTGCTGGGCAGGAGTAGATCAGGTTCCCCAGTATGCATCTACTAATATCACCCTAGCTGGGAGTGGGAGGGGTACTTCATTACTACTCTCCACATGGTTTCCATATAGATTCCACAGTAGGAGGTGGGCTTATGACCGCTGAGTGACAGTGAAAGTCCTGACTCTCCCCTAGATCTCCTCTTACATCATTCCATTGAGGAGAATGATCACCATGGATGGGGGGTGAATGTTCAGGCTCCCCATGTGGTCTCCAATGACACTGTGAGGAGGAATAGCCCAGTGGGGATGGAGGGCCCAGCTCCACACTCAGCCTGGCACCACTCAGATGTGGTATGGGGCAGTGGCCTGGGTTCTTCATTATGGTCTAGCAAAGGTGGAAGTCTAGGGCCCCACTCAGCTTTGCTGTCAGGGGTGGGAGTGAAGCAGCAGATTTTTCTAATAGTTAGCTGGAGTAGAACAGTTATTGCCTGAAAGATGTCTGTCTTTCTGGGTTGCCCCTTTCTCAGTTTTTGGCCAGAGGAGCAGAGTTTTGCTGAGCATTCTTTTATCTGTGTCCACTGGCATTTCCAGTTGCTTGCTTCTTCAGTATCCAATCTGGGATATATAAAGTAAAGAGAAAACCCAGGGAATTCACCATCATATCATTCCTCAGGTCCCAAGGTCCCTAACCAGTGTGTTCCTCTCTCAATCTTTCAGTGTCTTCTTGTGCTTGTTTTATAACTTCCAGGGTTTTTAGTTGTTCTCAGCAAAAGAAATAGGGAAGATTACATCTTTCCAGAACATTACTGTTTTTGAATGAGCTGTGCTTCCCCTTCTCCGTTTCCTTCTCAATGGCTGGCCATCAGTAGAGTTTGGTGATGCCAGATACAGATTACTCAGAGACTTCCTTGATCATCTGTAGGATTTGAATGGCTTTGTCTGATGCCACTAGAAGGCTGACCAAGTGGTAAGGTTCCAGTCTCATGACTTGCCCAATTCAATGACACTTCATGTAAGTTATCTTTTTTCTTCCTGATATCTATGTGTTCTTCCCTAGAACCATAGGAGCCGCTGAAGCATCAGTGTGAGTAGGAATCAGACTCCTGACCATTCTTGCCTCTGAAGGGAAAGTATAAGAATGAGAATAACTGGATGGTATCACTAAACTACAAATACTTTCAGATTGCCTTGGGCCTTTTCCAGCAGACTGGCAGTTCTAATCTGTTTGTCTTGAATTTTTAGCATTTCCTGAGAGCTGGATAGAGGGGAAGTTGTGGAGGAACCAGCTCTAACTATCTGATATAGAAACTCCATATACTGAAACTAAAAACTGACCGTGGATGCCCAAATGTGCCCTCCAATCTGCCTTCGAGCCCACATTGCCCTCATTCCCTCTTTTCCCAACTCCCCACTTTGCCATGCCTCTTGGTTGCCCTGAGAGTCACAGAGGGGGCAGGGGGTGTGGCCAAGGAGAGTGAAAATCCTTCACTGTGCTTCCCCTTTCACTCTCAGATGCTGCCAGGGTCCCCGAAGAAGGAAGACACGAGAAAACAGGTAAAAACTATTTTGCTCTCTTTTGCATTCAGCAAGCCAGTATGGAGCAGCTGCTGTGTGCCAGGCATGATTCTTGGGGCTGGGAGCACAGCGGGAAGCCCTCCTCTCTCTTGCCTGTGTTATAACTGATTCTGAGCCCTGTCTTTGAGTATGCCCCCTGACGGGCTTGATGAGTCTTCTGAGAGTAAGATGGGTCACCAGATGCCCAGGAGGGAAGAATGGACCCAGGGAGGCTGGCTCTGAGATCTTGCAAGGCCCTCAACAGGCCTCTGATGAGCAGGCCACAGGCCTGGATAGCATGGTCTTGTCCTGAGTCTTTGTGCTTAATGCCTATTGTCCCCAGCCTCCACACCCTCTCCTGTCTCAGCAGCCTTCCAATTCCAGGTCTGTGGTCCCACTTCTTATGCCCCAAGACTGCCTGGAGCTGCTTGGGTTGAGCACGCAGCCCTGCTCTGAGCCCTGCTCTGCTCTGCTCATGTGCCCTTTCCTACTTGTCCAGGTGTCCTCAAGCCATTCCTCCATGAGGGTGGCTGGTGGTAGAGAGGGCATGATGGCCCAGCTACTGGAGGCTAGTCTTTGCCACAGAGAATGGAATCTAGCCCTTGCCGTAGCTCTTGTAGAAACCCAAGGGGACCCAAAGTGCATCCCTCAAAACACTGACCCTGCAACCCTGCCAAGTTGTTCACGGGAAATGTAAAATCGGTTCCGTGGTGAAAGAAGTGTGGGCAACGTACTGTACTCTAGGCCCCATGTGGGGACACGTGTCATGCTCACACAGCTGATTAAAGAGATCAAAAAGACCCCCAGTAAAGAATCTATTTAAGACCCACAGTAAAGAATCTATTTACATTTTTAACCCAGCTTTTTTCAAGTGGATGTGGCCTTGAAGACATTTTTCTGTGTAGCACTATTAGCACCCGCAGAGCTGGTGTCAGTTCTGCCTGGAAAGTCTGCCCCAGTTTGGAGCTCTCACCCCTAACCCGTGCTTGGTCCAGCCCAGCATACTACGCCTGGGGACAGACTCCTTCCTGCTCAGCAAGCAGGCTAGCTTTCCCCACCCAGGTACTAGACACCCAACAGCATTTGGCATGAGCCACGCAGCCTGAGAAGATAAACAGCCTGAGGGGGTGAGGGGCCTCTGATGCGTGGGAAATGTCGCTGGCCAGGTGGGAGGGGTGCAGGTCTGCGTGAGACCGGAGACACACTCTGTCACACATCCTGCTAACCCCAGAGGGACCAGCACAGAGGGGCCCAGCCATGCAAATTGGGACTTAAATTTAACTCTATGTAAATGTAACTCTATGTAAAAGTCTAGTAAAGTAGCAGGTAAGCTCATTGATCTCTCAAAGAGAGACAGATGGGCAGCAGCTGCGAAGTGGAGGCCCCTGGACTGCCTCCAGCCCATAGACAGGTTTTGTTTGACCAGCACCACGTTTGTTTGTTTGGCTGGCTGGTTGGTTTCTGATTGCAGGACATTTCACATGAAAATCTGGCTTCTTATTTCTCTTAAAACAGTAGAAGATCAGGAAGTGCTGAGCTCATGTCCCCAGTTGGCAACAATTGGCGGGTACTGAGAGAGTCACTGCCTTTACTGAAAGCATGACCCCACCTGGCTGATTTCTGTTTTCTCCCAGCCTCCCCCGTCCCCGGGCTTATCTGAGTGGGATTCTTGGACCACATTCTCCTAAGTCCTCCTAGAGCCCTCTAAATGCTGTCCTGCAATCACACTTAATTATTAGTTTTAGAGTAATTCTGTTCTTGATCTTTAAAATCAGATTTTTGGCCATGGCTCTCCCCTACATAAAATCCTTCACTAGTTGTCTCAAGGTGAGCTTCAAGTTACCCCAAGGCCTGGGATTCAAGGTACCCAGTAGTCTGGTGCCACTCAAAGCCTGAGAGCTGGGCAGGAAGTTTGTAAAATTATGGATGGATGAATGGACGGATGGATGGGTGGATGGATGGATAGAAGGAAGGAAGGAAGGAAGGAAGGAAGGAAGGAAGGCAGGCTAGGAAGAGAGACGGGCTAGCTGAACAGAGTTCTTAGGCAGACAGAATAGACATGGCATATCCACAAAAGGCCCCATGGACTTCCAGAATTCACATCATGCAATACAACCAGATGTGGTCCTCCTACGATCAGGGAAGAGGGATTGGGCTTGGTGGGTGAGCGAGAAAAGCCATCTGAAAAGAGTAAGCGACCAGATGGCTCAAAGACAAACTCTTCTCAGCCCAGGCTCCTGCCTAGACACAGCACCATGCATCTCCTCGGCCCCTTGCTCCTGCTCCTTGGTAAGGACTGTGGCCTAGGCTTGGGTTCTGGGATGTCTGTGGGAGCTGGAGGAGGAGGAGGAAAGCTCTGGAGCAAAGAGTAAGTGTTGGGGAGGGTGGGGACAGGCAGGGTATGTGTGTGTGTGTATACACTTCTCTGTGTACCTTCCTCTCTCCCTCTATCTTTGGAGGGGAGTCTTTATTCATTTGAAAGCTCTTTATGTCTCTCAATAAAGCTTTTTGATCACTGTGGTGGGTTCCAGAATACTTGGCCTTCTCTGACTCATCCTATTGGAGGTTTAATCACCCCCACACTCTCTACACCTGGGAAAAGGCCTGCGTCTGGATTCCCTGTACCTACACGATTCCAGAGAGAGATAGTGTGCTGGAAAAGCTGACCGTGTACAGCAACTATGAATATAATGACACCACCAAGGACTTCCAGGGGTCCATTCTCTATGAGACCAAAGATTTTAAGAATAATCCTCCTCAGGAGATGAGGGTTCAGTTCCTGGGAAACAAAAATCTCAACTGCACCCTCCACATCAACCCTGTGTCTAAAGAAGACAATGGCTGGCTGGGAATCAGAGTGAATACGAAGACTGACAAATGGATGGAGAAAATAAACCTCAACGTCTCTAGTAAGACCCTGAGGGATGGGTTGTGGGCAAGGAGGGAGGTGGGAACCACTCAACTCTGGGGACAGGGGTGCAAGCCAGGCTGCCTGTAGAAGCCAGGCAGGAGGTGCCAGTAAGTGACTCAGGCAACACAAGACAGTGGCGGCTGTGGCAGGCTGCAGCCTGGGCACCCGTCTCTCCTCAAGCATCTCACCTGCCACTTAGCTCCCGCCCATTCTGGAATCTGGGTCCGGGGTTGCCTGATTTTTCAAGAGAAGATGGAAATGTGGATTTTCAAGTGAAATCTCCTAATGCTTTAATGTTGATGGTTAATTCTAATAAGGCCTCCATGGCTAAATGAGACCCCTGTAGGAGATGAGTCGAGCATAGGCCTGGGACCTCTACCCCACAGCCTGTTTCTTCGGTGCGGGAGGAGGGGGGTTCTAAGCAGCCCTCCACCGCAATGATGGATGTAGCTTCAGACCTGCAGTTCTAGGGTGGCCCAGCCCTGGGGATTCCCTAAAGGAATGCCATGCTGGGTGTGTCCAGCATTGAGGCCATTAGTTACAAAGGCAGGTTTGTCCTCCAAGAAGCCAAGAAAGGCATGGTGACCTAAACTGATAAAATTCCCTTGAGGTGAGGGAGTGAGCTTGCAAATGTGAGCACACATCAGGGAAGGACAACGAGGTAAGTATAAAATATAAATATAAAATACGATTCCTAAGGAGCATCAGCATTTACAAGACCTTCTAGAGAATGCTTCGGCTGAGCAAAAGTGACCCAAAGCAGAGAAAGGCAGGCCCAGAGAGAGGTGGAAGGGACTGGCTCGGGGGAGGGGGGCTCCTGAGGGGTTAATTGGGGTGGGGCATCTAACGCCAGGTGTGGGAGGCTGGCATTTGCTCCCCCCAAGGTCTCCCAGGCCTCCAGCACGGCCCCTCCTCTTTCGCAGAGACGCCGCTTCCACCTCACATCCAGCTCCCTCCAGAAATCCAGGAGTCCCAGGAAGTCACTCTGACCTGCCTGCTGAATTTCTCCTGCCCTGGGTTCCCGATCCAACTGAAGTGGTCCCTGCAGGAGCCTGCCGTCACCCTGACCTCCCTGAGCACCAAGACCGTCTCCACCCAGAGCAAGCTCACCTTCCGGCCGCAGTGGACGCACCACGGCAAGAACCTGACCTGCCAGCTCTGGGATCATAAAGCGGAGCGGGTGCTCTCTGAGGACACGGTGTGCCTGGATGTGAAGCGTGAGTGTCCCCAGTGCCCCACCCCGGGGAAGGACGTGGGTCTTGTCTCTTTTCCCCAACCCCGCAGAGGGTAGCGGGCACCTACACAGAAGGAAGCATGATCAATGCGTGGACCCACGCAGCTGGGGGAGGTCCAGCCAGGGCTGCGTCCCTCCGCCACCCCAGTGGTCAGCCCCAGGGTTTCAGGGAACAGATTCATCGTAGCATCTGCTTTGGTCTAACAGGATAACATAATTCAATATCCTCGAGCCATGACGTGAGTTGGAGATCATGTGGTTAAGTGTTTTTGTTCCCCCAGAGGGGGAGGGTGTTGGGGTAAGAAATGTTTTCATGTCATTGTGCCTCACTCACTCACTCATTCATTCATTCATTCATTCAATAAATATTTACTACGAGCCTCCTAGGTGCCAGGCCTGTTCTTGCCCATGAGGAGCTAGCACTGCAGTGGGGAAGACAAACAATGAACAGATTAACAAAGAAATATGGAACTTAACTGGAGGCAGTGATAAGTGTAGCAGGAGGAAGTAAGGCCCAGCTTGGCCAGAGGAAGCGAGAGAGGGAGGTGAACTTGGGTGAAGGGAAACACGGAGGCAGGCAGGTATTTGCCAGAAGATCCCAGGAAGAGGAAAGAACAAGGACTAAGGCCTGGCGGTAGGAGCTTGGTGTGCCTGCGACAGAGCAAGGGGCCAGAGAACCTCAGCCCTGCGTCCCAAGGGCCCAATGGTAGGAAAGATGAGCCACGGCCAGACCTCATAGGTGGCAGCAGGGTTTTGGATTTTATTCTGGGTGTGGAGTCCGCTGAATGGTTTCAATTAGGGGAGTGGCAAAGTCTGATTGATGGAGTTAGGAAGACGGCTGGCTGCTGGTGGAGACCAGAACTTCTGGGAACAAGTCGGAGGAGTGATGCTCAGAGCAGAGAGACACGTTAAGAGTCTGTGATAGTCACCTGGGCCCTTGGGCCAGCCCACACCCGTGGACCGGGGGAGTGGCGAGTGGCTGCACACACTTGCACGCGAAGTGTAGGCCGCTGCTTTATGTGAATCGAAGCCCTGCAACTTCCCACCACGTCACACCCTCTGAGAATTCCCTACCCCCTCTCCCACTGCCTCTCTGCTCCTCTAGATGTCCCAAAGTTGAAGATTGAGGTCAGTCCCGGAGGAGCCAATGTAACAGAGGGAGAGTCTGTGATCATGACGTGCCAAGTTATCAGCAGCAACCCAGAGTACCGGAGAATAGCCTGGCTCAAGGATGGGAACACACTGCAGGAGCAGGAGACATTCACACTAACTCTGTCCCCTGTGACCAAGAAGATGAGTGGAAAGTACCAGTGTGAGGCCTTCAATGATGTAGGCTCGGGACAGTCGGATGGAGTGGTCCTTCAAGTATACTGTGAGCCTCCTGGGAGCCGGAAGGGGGGCAGGCAGGGAGTCAGCAGTGGGTGGAAGCAAGGCCCTTGAGAGGTGAACAACAGAGGCCTCTGCTCACCTCCCTCCCCTGCCTCTGCACCTTTTTCCAGATGCTCCGGAACCTTCCAGGGTTGAGATCCTCTCCTCGCCAGCTAAGGAGAGAAATAGAGTAGAGATGACCTGTGTGTCACTGGCCAATCCTCCTCCAACAAATTACACCTGGTATCACAATGATAGAGAAGTGCCAGGAATTACAGGCAAGGCCTTCCAGATCCCAGCGGTCCTCGTCGGGCATGCTGGGAGTTATTCCTGCTTGGCACAAAACAGCCTTGGTCTTGGACAAGTTGGCCAGAAAGCTGAGTTAGACGTCCAATGTGAGTAGTCACAGGGCCTCTGGGTTCTTGAGGGTTAAGGAGGAAGGCAGATGGAGCCCAGGCGATTCCTGGGTCCTAGAGTGGATGGCATGCAGAGGTCGGGGTCTCCCAACACGTACGCTCCTTGGGTGGGTGCTTTGCTGCTCTTCCCAGTTGTATACTCAGCACCAGGACAGGGTCTGGCTCATTCGTGGCAGGTGCTCAGTAGATGTTTGTTGAATGAATGAACTGCAAGATGCCAGGGCCTTGTGAGGGACACGGAGGCTTGGTGCCACTGGGCAGTGGCTGAGTCCCAGAGGGGGCCTGACGTTTTGGAGGAGAACTGGAGTAAAGCGTCTCATTGCCTCTCCATCGGAGGTCACACCTTGTTTAGCACAGGGAATCTTGTCAGGCAGCCAAGCCCAGGACAAAGAGAATCCATAAGTTTGATCTTTGGACCCTAATGTCAGGGTCCGAACCAGATACTTTGATGGGGTTGCTCGAATCCTGAACGTGTCGACTCTGGGTGCGCCATAGGCAGCAGCGGCAGCAATGCTTCTGGAGTGAGGATTTCATTTCGTTTCATTTCCTCCTTGCAATGATTCTAGCAGGTTAGGGGCCCTTTGGGTTCCATCTGACAGATAAGCAAACTGAGTCCCACGGCCCACAGTCACTCAACGCTGAATCACAGGGTCTGGCCATCTGGTCCAGAGCTGTGCTGTTCCCTCTCCACCCCCCCAACCCCCCAGTGAAGGCCTGCTCCGCGGCCCAGGCCCTGCGGAGACCCCCAGGCAGGGCGCCTCGGCCTCGCACACACCCCGCGTTCTCTACTTGAGCTCTGCTCTGAATCACTACGTCATCTTGCCTCAAACCACAGCCAGGCCAAGTGGCCAGGTTTCCTGTCCTTACACAGATGCAAGAGGGAAGCACAAGCCTTCCTTTGGTTAATTTAGGAACTGTGTGAAAACGGGGGGGGGGGGGGTTGCCTAAGGGGTGGGGGAGGTGGCCCTGGAAGGCAGTCTGGACAGCAGCTGACTCTCCCTTGCCCATCTGTCTGCTTTCTTCCCAGATCCCCCCAAGGAGGTGACCGCAGTGATTCAGAACCCCACGCGGATTCGAGAAGGAGACAATGTGACCGTGTCCTGTAACTATAATTCCAGTAATCCCCGAGTTAGCCAATACGAATGGAACGTCCAAGGCTCCCGGAATAAAGTATTTTCTGAGGTGCTGGTAATTCAGAAAGTCTCCTGGGACGCCAGGCCAATCGCCTGTGCAGCCTGTAACCAGTGGTGTTCGTGGGCTCCCTCTGTCAACCTGGATGTCCAGCGTGAGTGACCGGGCGAGGGGATCCAAGAGGTAGCGCAGCTGGGAAATGGGCTCTAAGGTTAGGGCACTGGGGCCTGGGCCAGAACCTTCACAGAGAATTGAGGGCTGAGAGTCTGGCCTCAAGGCCAAGGGGAGAGGAAATCCCGGGGTTGGGGGTGGGGGAGGAAGAGGGAAAGGGACCCAAGAGGTCAGCCGGAGCCCCTTGCTTTCCAGATGCCCCCAAGGACGTCAGGGTCCAGCAGACCAGCCCCTCTTCTGAGATTCACTCCGGGCACCGAGTCCTCCTGGGATGTAACTTCTCAAGCAGCCGCCCCAGAGATGTCCGCTTCTTCTGGAAGAAAAATGGAATCTTCCTGAAGGAAGGAAGAGAACTGAGCTTTGACTCCATCTCTCCAGAAGATGCTGGCATTTATAACTGCCTGGTGAACAACTCCATTGGACAGACCATGTCTGAGGCCAAGATGCTCCGAGTGCTGTGTGAGTGGCGGGTGCTGGAGACACGCGGGACGGCAGGTGACAGTGATCTGGGATCCTGATTCCTTCGCGTCTCTCTACAGACGCACCAAGGATGCTGCGCGTGGCCATTAGCCCGAAGGATGAAGTGATAGAGGGGAAGAAGGCAGTCCTGACCTGCGAGAGCGATGCCAACCCTCCCATCCTCCAGTACGCCTGGTTTGACTGGAATAACCAAAACCTCCGCCACTATGATCAGATGCTGAGATTGGATCCGGTGAAGGTCCAGCATTCCGGCGCCTATCGGTGCCAGGCGACCAACCGGCTGGGCACAGGCCAGTCGCCCCCCGGCACCCTCACTGTCTACTGTAAGGCCGCTTCCCTGTCCTTCTCTGCCCCGCCTTCTCCTTCCCTCCCCCGCCGCCCCTCCCCTGTCCTTGGGGCAGCCCAGCGGGTCACTCCCGGGCATGGCACCTGCTCCACACAGGCTAACCTGTCTTCCTCCTCCCAGTCTCTTCTGACCCCCTCTAGGGGGGTTGCTTCTCAGGCTGCCCCTGCCCTCCAGACATCCTGAGCTGCTACCGGGTCCCTCTTTGTCTCACCCTTGATAGGCTGCTTCCTTCTCTTTATCTTTTGAGATCTCAGTAGTTTTTTTTTTTTTTTTAAGACAAGGTAAGATAAAACAGCATGAAAGGGTAAATAGTAGAGACACCTCTCCTTTCTTTCTCCCTGAGGACTCCCCTCCCTCCCTGAAGGTCTCCACTACTGGCAGCTGGTTGCCTCTCCTCACAGAGCTACTCTGGACACGCACAGTCGCATAAGTGGATCTATGTCTCTATACCCTTCGTCTCGCAAATCGTGGGAGAGCTCGCATGTTGCCCTGGACGTTCTTTTTTTTTTTTTTTCCACGTAACAATTCCACTCGGAGCTTGTTCTATATCCCTGCGTGTACGGGGCGTCTGAAGAGTCTGAAAACAATAGGGAAGAAATTTAATTGATTTATTGCCCTTTTCAGATTAAACTTGGAGCCTGACTTTAAATTTAGGAGATCATGGCCTGCAAAGCTTGGAGACCTGAGTGTGTTATTTGGAAATGCAACATGTTGTATAAAAATCTATTTTGGGGGTCTCCCCTTTGCAGACACCCCTGGAGACCTGCCTCTTGCCCGCAGGGCTGCACGGCCGTTGTATTCCCATGCACGTCTACCCTGTGCCTTTCCCACAGCCCAGAGTGTCCCCGGCTCTGTCCCACTCAGGGACAGCTGCAGAAGTCCCTACATGGAAATGCTGTGTCAAAGGCCAAGTGATTTTAAGTTCTGATAAGTCTGGCTAAGCTGCCTCTAAAGAAGTTGTAGGTTTTACTGTATATTGTGTGTGTTGGGAAGAATTAGCCCTTTCCTCCCAATGGGGCCTGGGGGGCGGGGAGCAGGGGCTGGCTTTTCCCTTTCCCTGTGTCCCCTCCCCTACCTGCGGGAGGAGAAGTTGCACAGGCAAGGGCAGTGGCCACGCAGAGAAGTGGAGGATGGATGCCTTCCCGGTGAACGGTGAACGAGCCAGCCGTGACCCCAGAGAGGCAGCGTTCCCAACTCACGGTCGCTCCTTCCCCCACCAGACAGCCCGGAGACCATCGGCAGGAGAGTGGCCGTGGGCGTGGGTTTCTGTCTGGCCACGCTCCTCCTGGCATTCTGGGGAGTCAAGCTGCAGCGCAGGTGAGCGCCCCCCCCGAGGCCCAGGTGAGCACCTCCTGAGGCCCAGGTCCTGGGCTCCCCCTGACTCCTTCCCTGGCCACCCCCTAGCCCCCAGATGCCCACTGCACAGGGTCGTGGTCCCACTGCCCTGATCCTCACCGAGCTGGTCATTATCTCCTAGCTGGAAGAGGATACGGAGCCAGCAGGGGCTCCAGGAAAATTCTAGTGGGCAGAGCTTCTTTGTGAGGAATAAAAAGGTAGGATATGGGAAAAGATGAAACAGAGAGCAGACAGAGATGCATCAAAGACGGGGTGCAAAGAACACTGTGGGGAGGTCTGGGGGTCAGAGGCCAGGGGTGGGGGACTCAGGTGGAGAAAGGAGTGGTGGGAACTGAGGCCTTGTCTCTCTCCCAGATTAGAAGGGTCCCGGTCTCCGAAGACCCCCACTCCCTGGGCTGCTACAACCCTGTGATGGAAGATGCCATCAGTTACGCCACCTTGCGATTTCCTGTTGGCGAGACCAACACACCAAGAACTAGGTACTGAGTGAGGGAGGGCCCCCGGGGGATGGTGACACTGGCAGCCAGGGAGGGCAGCGGGAGGAGCAGCTCATGTCCCGCTTACCCTCTTTATGGCACACCCATGAGCCAGGCTCTGCTCTGGGGTGCTCTTGGGGTCTAGGGGAGTTGGAAATAAGAGAGTTCGAGTGAAAGGCTGCATCTGCGGCCGTCCATCTACATCTACCCTCCCTCAGAGATGCAGGGACCCTGGAGGCAGAGGGACCTTCTCCAAACAGGGACGACACCGTCACTTACTCTGTCTTGCAGAAGCGTCGAGTGGTAAGAGGGCAGGGCTGTGGAAGGTGGGGGTGGGTTGGGGCTGGCCTCAGCTGTGAGTCCCAAAAGGAAAGGACTTGGTGGCCTTAGTGGTGGCAAGGGCTGGGGGGGGGGGGGGTGCCCAGGCACAGGTGCGGCCGGAGCCAGAGCCACACCTCCCAGGCCGAGAAGCTGATTGCAGCCAGCGTGTGTGAACAAAGGGACCTGCTCAGGCTCTTGGACCCCCAAGAGGAGCCAGAGAGACAACAGGCAGGGGATACAGACCAGGAGCCAACCTCACACAGGGCCTTTCTCAGGGCGACTATGAGAACGTGGTTCCAGAAAATGTAGAAGACGAGGGGATACATTACTCGGAGCTGGTTCATCTTGGGGTTGGGGAGCGGCCTCTGGGCCAGGAAGCGGTGGAGTACGTGACCCTCAAGCACTGACAGGCCAACCCCATGGAAGCAGAGGCTCTGAGAGACTGCAAAGGCCAGGTGGGCGTCGAGCTCGCCCGGGGACTGCTGCTCAGCTGCAAAGTCCCGCGGCCTCCCCGCCAACTTACATGCACACACACACACGCACACGCACACGCATGCATGCACACGCACACAATTACCGAAACCTCAGTCGGCGCACAGAACTTCCTCCGTGGCCCAGAGACAGGCCCCCCTCTCAACACTGGTAACCCTGCCCCCCCTCCCGAAGGCCTGCTCCCCGTCCACTCTCCTTCCCATACGGGGAGTCATCTAAACACCTACCCTGCACTGCCCAAATCATCTTGCCCATCCCCGACCATCTGCCACCCCCTATCCCCTCTCAAACCCCGTCCACAGAGGCCCGTGTCCCTGCTGGGATCAGCTTGTTACTGTATTTTTTTCCTTTCCCTCTCCAACCTTCGAGCCCCTTACCCCTGCTCTGAAAGCCCCACTCACGAATCCTGTGTCTAGTTTCTTCTGCCTCTGGGGCAAAGCGCAGGGAAAGAGGGGCTGTCCTGAGCTGGGGCTGGGCTCTCCTCCACGTGTCAGCGAGGCATTCCATTAGCTGCTGCGCCCCCCCCACCCTTCCCCCAGGGGTCTGGGGGGCTGAGACACATGCCGACGTGGACAGACGTATAACACACACAGAGCTGCACAATAAAAATGGCTCAGATGCCACTTCAAAGAACCTGTGCACTGTTTCCAGTCCGTGGGGTCAGAGTGAGAATGGGGAGATTTGGGAGAAGGGAAATGAATGGAGGCAACCTCAGGATCAGACTTGGCGGGGGGGGGGGGTGTCCATTGTCTTATTGCAAAGAACGCACTGGCCCTGCAGGCAGACGGGCAGGAGGCTGAGCCCTGACTCTTCCACTTCACTGGCGCAGGGACCCTGGGCAAGCTCACCAGCTTACTGAGCCTCATGTCTGTAAAATGGAGCTGCCACTACTCACGGTGCCGGTGGTTCAAGAGAGGAAGTGAGGGCCAATCGTACATATGCTGGAGTCACATTATAAGAAACCTGACACAACAGCCAAGAGTCTCTAAAAACCAGATTGCTATCTTCTTTGCCTCATAAGATGGACCTAAGAAGGGGAAGCCTCTCCGTCACTCCAAGCTGCTCTCAAAAGTCACCCTGCCAAGGTTGGTCATGACCCACAGTTGTCCACAGTTGCCCAAGAGCTTCTCGAAAGGCAACTGCCTTGAGAAACCTCACCGCTTTTCTCTTACCTACCGTCACTGCCACCAGTTCCCTGTCATGTTCTGCTAACTCTGACTTTCCAGCGAGGTCCCTTCCAGCTTCCCCTCCGCTTCTCAGGTTTGACCTTTCTCCACCTATTCTTAGAAACAGAAACATGTGGTCCATCAATCGGCGAGAGGATGCGAATTCCTGGCCTGTGGTGGGTGCTCCCCAAGTTCCACCTTGCTTCCTTGCCCTCCCTTCCCATCTGCTCAGTTCCCGAATGCTCCCTGAGAAGACAACGCTCTGGTCCTCCCGGAATTACGCCAGAGCGGGGCACTGATTTCCCCATCAATCCACTTTGTCCGCAGTGTGATTGAGCATTTCTGGAGGAAGGGGAGACTGCAAGAACTCCCTTTCAGGGAGAGAGTAGGGGTTTGGGGTTACTGTCTCAAGAATGAAGTCCAGTATCGCTCACACATTCAACTCTTTATTCAGCAAATATTTACCCAGCACGCGTCAATGCATCCAGCATAGAGCAGTCATTGGGACACAGAAAAGAAATGGCATATGCCTAATCTGGGGGATCTCTAGTCTTGGGTGCCCAAAAGGTTTCAGGGCAGGATCCCCTCAAAGGAGCTGAAGACAGCCTTGACCCCAGTGAGGCCTGGCACAGGCTCCCTGGCAACCAGCAGGTGCCCCGCCAGCCTGTCCAAGCCCAGCTGCTGACATAAACCTACTTCGTGACCAATTGCCCGAGAGATGTGGCTGTAATAGGCACCGCGGAGGTGTGCAGGGCAGGTGGTCAGACAACTCCAAAGCCAGGGACTCCTGAATCCAGGCAGTCCTCCACCCTGCCCCCCAGCTCACTGTCCTCCCAGGGCCCAGAAAACTGGCCATTCACTCAATTCCCGAGCCCCTACCATGTAGGGGTGGACAAAGCAGACAGAAACCTTAGGCCTCACTGACCAACATCCTAGCAGAGGAGCCAGCAAATCTGATGTCACAGGCTCATAGTGCTAGGGATAAACACAGCCCAAGATAAAGACGGAGAGACAGGAGCAGGGCAGGGGCCCATCCGGAGAGGGTTCAAGGGAGGCCCTCTGAGGGGGTGACGCAGGGCACAGATCTGAACGCCAGATGCGTGGGGCCAAAGCAGAGATCTTGAAGGTCTGATGTCTCCCTTCACACCTTGCTTTTCTCCTCTTCCAAACACTTGTTATAGGGGGTGAAATGGCCCTTCTGATTTTTCCCTTGGTTTTGTTGGTTCCCAAGGATAAAATACTAAACAACAGATGGCGAGTTCTTCTCTATCCCCAGGGAGGTGCTGGACCACATATGCAGGCCATGGGAGGGAAGCAACCAAGAGTCAGTTTAGCAAATGAAGTAGGGAAGGGGGGATGGATTCAGTCATTTCTTTGGAGGCAATTGTTGGTGCCCCGAGAATCCCGTGCTGCCCCCACCCGAAGCCTGGGGGGCAGGGGGGGACGCTCCCAGGAAACCACTAGCGAAGCTTGTCCTGGGTGCTTGGAATCCGGGAGCACATGATGGCCGGAACACACCCACCAAAACAGAGGAGTCTGAAGTCCAGAGAGCGTTTGTGTTGTCCTAGGCAGAGACAGAGAGACACAGGTATAGTCAGAGACAGAGAGACAAAACCCCCAGACTGTGGCCATTTTAAATCTCACTTAGAAGGGGCACCTGGAGCCTCGGTGCCCATCAAAAGATGAATGGATAAAGAAGCTGTGGTTTATGTATACAATGGAATATTCCTCAGCCATTAGAAACGACAAATACCCACCATTTGCTTCAACGTGGATGGAACTGGAGGGGATTATGCTGAGTGAAGTAAGTCAATCGGAGAAGGACAAACAGTGTATGTTCTCATTCATTTGGGGAATATAAATAATAGTGAAGGGGAATATAAGGGAAGGGAGAAGAAATGTGTGGGAGATATCAGAAAAGGAGACAGAACATAAAGACTCCTAACTCTGGGAAATGAACTAGGGGTGGTGGAAGGGGAGGAGGGCGGGGGGTGGGGGTGAATGGGTGACGGGCACGGAGGGGGACACTTGACGGGATGAGCACTGGGTGTTATTCTGTATGTTGGTAAATTGAACACCAATAAAAATTAATTTATAAAAAAAAAAGAAGGGGCACCTGGGTGGCTCAGTGGTGGAGCATCTGCCTGTGGCTCAGGGCGTGATCCCGGAGTCCTGGGAGCAGGGAGCCTGCTTCTCCCTCTGCCTATGTCTCTGTGTCTCTCTCTGTGTCTCTCATGAATAAATAAATAAAATCTTAAAAAAAAAATCTTCCTAGAAGGGTAAAGTGACCCCCACAGGGAGTAAGTGGGTGAATTCTCCGAGGCTGAGAAGAAAGCTAAGCAGTGCGCTGGAGTCTCGCACCATCCATGCCTTGAACCATCCGCCCAGCATTGGTCCAAGTGTCCCAGAGGGACACAGTATGGGGACCACGGTCCGGCACTTCAGGGCCACCCAACAAGACCCGTCCCTCGTCTGTCCTTTGCACTGGCACCAGAAGGGTCAGAAACTACTGTCATCGAGCCAGAGGGGAAAGGACAGGGAACACAGGAGCACACTTCTCCTCTCAAAATGTGCCCACCATCTGTGGGGGTCCGGGGAGGGCAGAGGAGACATCCTGAAATGATTACTTCATTGTCTCACATTCTAGTCACCGAATGGCCGTGGGGTGGGCCACCAAAGTTTGTGGTGTCTGAGTGGGCCCGTAAGGCCGGGAGGAGAGAAGACAGCGCCCAGGGCAGGGCTGAACAGGCTGCGGTGGGGTGGGATCAAGCCGTAGCCTGGACGCCCCCCACAACCCTGCTCCTTTAAGGGACTGGCTACACACGCCTCACACTACCCCTCATTGCTCCCCAGCCCCCGTCCTGTGTTTGCATCATCTGTTTGGACCCGTACCCCGGCCTCGGCTCCTGCGCGAGATGCCCCATTAGCTGCTCACCCAGGCTGCTGCAGCCTCGGGCTAATGGCCCTGCCTCCCCGCCCTCCTCTCCCTTCCGGCTCAGTGCCCATCCTGGACGCCCTCCCTCAGCCCAGTGAGGGGGACTCCTGAGCCTCAGAGACATCTGGCAGCGCCAAGAGGTGAGTCCCTCTTCTTGTGGCTCCTCTCTCCTGCGATTATCCCCCAGGCCCCCCAGCCTACCTGCCCGGGGCGCCCCCTGAGGTTGGCTAAGGTCATTCCGGGTGGCACTGATGGGGCCTGGCCTGCCTTTGGGCTCAGCCCCACGTTGCCCTGCTTCGCCTGCCCTTTACCCACCTTACCCCAATCCTGACAGACCCCTCAGCTAGGAGTCGCCACCAGCCCACCACCGGCTGCCACGCAGGCGCCCCCTGTCCCTGCTGTCTCTTCCCAGGGGATCGGGGAGGGAGTCTAACTTCCAGTCCTCTGAGAAAAACATGTACGCCATATGCTGGGGCCGACTCTGTCCTGACTTTCTGCCCCTTCTCTCCCCAGTCTCAGAAACCAGGAGGCCTTTCCTCGAACGGGACCTGCTTGCTTCCTTTGTGCTTTAAGCGAGGATACGAGGATACGGAGGACAGGAAGCAGAGGCCCGAGCTAGAGACCTCACTTGGCGCCCAGGCTCGCCTGCTCCCTGGGGCCTCCCTCGTTGAGATAGTTGGTGTCGCGCTACATGGCTTCTAGCGCCTGGGGCGGTCCGTGACCCCGGGACCCCCTGCCCTGCCCCCCCACCCTGCCCGGGGCCCATCCCAGGGTGGGGAGCGAGGGGAGCTCAGCCCTGGCCCCATGGACCTGCCCCCGCAGCTCTTCTTCGCCCTCTATGTGGCCGCCTTCGCGCTGGGCTTCCCGCTCAACATCCTGGCCATCGGGGGCGCCGTGTCCCACGCCCGGCTCCGCCTCACCCCCAGCCTCGTCTACGCCCTCCACCTGGGCTTCTCTGACCTCCTGCTGGCGGCCTCCCTGCCCCTGAAGGCGGTGGAGGCGCTGGCCCTGGGCGCCTGGCCTCTGCCCGCCCCGCTCTGCCCCGCCTTTGCCCTGGCCCACTTCGCGCCCCTGTACGCCGGCGGGGGCTTCCTGGCTGCCCTGAGCGTCGGCCGCTACCTGGGGGCCGCCTTCCCCTTGGGCTACCAAGCGGCCCGCAGGCCGCGCTACTCCTGGGCCGTGTGCGCTGCCATATGGGCCCTGGTCCTCTGTCACCTGGGGTTGGTCTTCGGGCTGGAGGCTCCGGGAGGCTGGGTGGACAACACCACCAGCTCCCTGGGCATCAACACGCCGGTCAACGGCTCTCCAGTCTGCCTGGAGGCCTGGGACCCTGCCTCAGCGGGCCCCGCTCGCCTCACCCTCTCTCTCCTGCTCTTCTTCCTGCCCCTGACCATCACGGCCTTCTGCTACGTGGGCTGCCTCCGGGCACTGGCCCGCTCAGGCCTGAGCCACAGACGGAAGCTAAGGGCAGCCTGGGTGGCCGGTGGGGCTCTGCTCACGCTGCTGTTCTGCTTAGGACCTTACAATGCCTCCAACGTGGCTGGCTTCCTGCGCCCCGACATAGGAGGCTGCTGGCGGAAACTGGGGCTCATCATGGGGGCTTGGAGTGTGGTGCTCAACCCGCTGGTGACTGGCTACTTGGGAAGGGGCACCGGCCGGGTGACAAGTGTGGCAAGAACGAAAGGAGGGACATCTCAGAAGTAGTAGCCGCTGCTGGGGACAAGGGGCTTGGAGCAGGAGGGCCTGGCTGCCTGGCCGGGCCCCTGCTGGGGACTCCTCCAGAGGAGCTGCAGCGCAGCCTTGCCTGGGAGCATCCCTGGAGCGGCTCGGAAAGGCCCGAGCCCGGCAGAAGGCCGCACCCCAGCTGCAGGGAAGAACGGAGGCCAGGAGCTAGGTCACAGAAGGAAGGTAAGCTTGCCTCTGGGCCCATCGGCGCAACTCCCCACCTGTGCCCGTCCCTCTTCTCCCCGTGCCCCCCCCCCGCCAGTGCTACGGAGGTTTTCCTCCAACGTTGAGGAAAGGTCGCTCTGCCGATACCCTTTGGGAGATGCTACTCCCAACGCGTGGCCTAGGAAAGAACATCTTCATTTCGGAGTAAGAGGCAGGAGTCAAGATACTGACGCTGTTATACCACTTGGGACTCACAAGAGGGCAGCATTGGAACTGTGAACAGGAAGTTGGTAGGAAAAAGGATGCTCCAGCCGGGAGAGGGAAAATACTAGCAACACCAGAAATAGTCACCTAACCAATAGAGTCTCTAAGGTGTGGTAGTCACCACATGCAGCGCTTTTCAAGTGTTGTCCCACTTCACGCAATGCTCTGATTTGGCCATGCCGCTGCTGTACGGATGGGCAGCTTGTTCACTGCACAAACGTGCCAGGCAGAGGGGCAAACATTTACTACATTTCAACCTGGGCTTTGCTCACCGAGCCATGTGCCCTGCAAGGGGCTGCTTCCGTCTAGAGGAAGGAGCATATTATTCTAATTTGAGCAAAGATACCACTTGTTCCTCAAGCAGTGCACCCCGGTGGAGGGTGCTGCCTCCTGGAGGGGGTGTGGGGGGGTGCATTTACCTAATTACGCAGCACAGAGGCACTGCAAAAGTTAGCTACGGTCCCGGAGCCAAGTGTTATTACTGTCTTCATTTTGCAGGTTAAGAAATGGGGGAAAGGAGGGAAAATGAGTGGGAATAAATAGAGACTCCTAACTCTGGGAAACGAACAAGGGGTGGAAGGGAGGCGGGAGAGGGGATGGGGTGACTGGGTGATGGGCACTAAGGGGGGGCACTTGACAGGATGAGCACTGGGTGTCATACTATATGTTGGAACTTCAATTAAAAAAAATATATATATATAAAGAAAGCAACTTTCCAGGGCTCTACAGCAAGGGAGGGGTGGATGCGGGATGCCATCCTTCAAGGCAGGACCCCGAAGGGTCAGGGGAGATTTGAAAACTTTGGGGTATCGAGGTTCATGCCTGTCCCTGTGGTCCACTTTGCAAAGGTGAATGGTGGCACCTGGACCCCTCGGGAGAGCTGTAGAGGGAGTGGCCACGGAGGAGACAAACCTTGGGGCATCTGCTCTGATGAGGCGCGATGCAGGAAGCAGACTCGTTCCTCTAAAGACAGCCATGCCACGCACACAGAGGACACAAAAAGGCCTGGTGTGCATGGACGGGTTTATACCAGCTTCAATGTCTACAAGGGCAAGGAGTTTTATTTGCTGATACGTTCCCGGCACCTAGAGGGGAGCGTTGGCACCTTAGTAGGATCTCGGCAAATGTTTGCTGAACGAATGACTGTTCACAACAGCCTTCGGAAGGAAATTTTATTATCTGTTTTATAATTAAATGAAAACAGACCAGAGAAGTCACGAAACTGGCCTGAAGCTCCACAGAAGCGAGGAACAAGTTTATTCCCCGCACAGTGGTGACACCAGAGAATTTCAGCGTAAGCCAAACTCTAGCCCACGCGGCCTCACTGCCCCTCCCAGCAAGCCAGGGCCGCTCGCTCTCCCACTGCTCTGGAGCACCTGCTGCTGCCGGACCACTTCTTCCAGTTAATTGTGTCTGCTCCACTTAGGGGTGGAACTTAGTTCCTCCCGAGGGTCCCCGAAGCCCCACATGACCCGCCCCCAGCGCCCTCGTGACCCTTGCCCCTACGAAGCTCCTTCTACAGGTTCCCCAGGAGGTCACCCGTGCACCCGCTAGTCTGTTCACCTGCAGGCTTCCCCGGTGGTTCCCTGCCCCTGTGTCACCGAGTCTTTATTCCCCTCCGACCACTCAGTCCCCCGAGACCTCACTACCACCCAACCCGTGACAGCAAAAACTTTGCTGTGGTCTCCTTTTTTAACAATTTATTTGAGATAAAATGTATGTGTTCTACAATTCACCCATTTTAAGTGCACTAGTCCATGAGTTTTAGGAAGTTTGCTGAGGTGCGCGACTATCACTATCATCCAGTTTAGGACATTTTCATCAGCCCAGTAAGGCCCCACCTGCTCATTCACGGTTAATCCCCCTAAGTCCCCAGGCAACTAGTAATCTACTTCCTGTATGCACAAATTTGCCTATTCTGGACATTTTGTATAAATGGAAACATACAGCACATGGTCTTTTATGTCTGGCTTGTTTCACTTGGCATGTTTTTGAGGTTCATCCGTGTCCTCGTACTCACAGGTATTTTATTCCATTTTATTGGCAAATAGTATTCCGTTCACCAGCTGGCTGTTATGAATAATGCTATTTTGCTTACGTGGATCCTATAGTGGAGCTGGGTCACGTGGTCAATTTATATTAATTGTTTTAAGAAACTGCTTTCCAAGGTCACTCTACCATTTTATTATAGTCTTACCAGCAACGTACAAGAGGATTCTCGCCTGGTACCTCTACCTCTTGCCGACCACCTGGTATTGTCTAGTTTTTTTTTGCCTAGGGCCATTCCAGAGGGTATAAAATGGTATCTCACTGTGCTCCATGAATATTTGAATGAATAAATAAATACTCTCTGACGCTGGACAGAACTTGGGTTTGAACCCTGGTGGTGATTCTTACCAAGCTGTATTGCCCGGAGTGAGTCATTCCCTCCCATCCCGTGAGGCACAAGGACAGATTGGCGATGCCTTCGGAGGCAGAGTGTCTGCTACGGATTATGTGCCCCCTAAATCATCATTATCATCATCATTATTGCCATCACCCCGGAGACAAGCCCATACCAGTGACTCGGATGATGGCAGCTAACATCTGTTAAGTATTCATCACAACATGCCAGGTTCCGTTCCCGGCACTTGACAGGTATTAATGCTTTAATAACGACAACCCTATGAGATTGGTACTGTGATTATCCCTGCTTTGCAGATGAGGAAGCAGAGATAGAGTTTACGTCACTTGCCCCCAAAACACAGAGTTAGTGACAGAGTCGGCAGTGCACCCAGGCCACCGGCTCCAGATCCCAGGCTCTCCATCACGGCGTCGTGCTTCCTGCCCTTACAAGGCAAATTGGATGACTGCCATTCCAGAGAAGCAGATAAAATTCAAGTGGAGGATCCGGGAGGGGAAGACAAAGTCGGTCGGCTTGGGGCTGGCTCGAGCATCCTCTCTGAGACAGCCCATGAGCAAGGCGCAGAGTTGTGGAATTTGCTCCTCATTTTGCATACTGGCACGGTGCTGGTAATGGAGCTAAAGGCATCTTTTGTGTGATTGCTCAACGGGGAATGATGTCATGGGTCTTTATCAGTTCTTCCAGATAAAGAGCTAACTATACTGCTCTGCAGGAGCCGACAAGGTGCTGGGGGCAGAGCAGCTGGGTTCTCAAAGAAGCAGGTGAGCAAGGGACCATGAGGGGCTTGGGAAGGGAGGGCCCCTTGGTGCTTGCTTTTCTGGAGAAGCGACAGGGGACAGGACCTGACCAGGAAGACAGCCAGGCTGTCCCTGCTGGAGAAAGTATCAGGGGGCTTGAGGGGCTGGGGGGGAGGTTTCAGTGTTCTCTGCCAGTGGTTGAGATGCCGCTGGCACGAGACACCAAGGTCCGCACTCAGACTAACACCTCCATCTGTCTGTCTTTCTCCAGTGGCCATCACCATGGACACAAGCCCGGACTTGGCCTTCTTCCCCGGCAATCACTGGCTCTACTTCTCTGTGTACCTCTTCACCTTCCTCGTGGGCCTCCCTCTCAACCTGGTGGCCCTGGTGATCTTCCTGGGCAAGCTGCGGCGGCGCCCGGTGGCCGTGGACGTGCTCTTGCTCAACCTGACCATCTCCGACCTGCTCCTGCTGCTCTTCCTGCCATTCCGCATGGTGGAGGCGGCCAGCAGCATGCGCTGGCCCCTGCCCTTCATCTTCTGCCCCTTCTCCGGATTCCTCTTCTTCACCACCATCTATCTTACTTCCCTCTTCCTGGCAGCTGTGAGCGTCGAGCGCTTCCTGAGCGTGGCCTACCCCCTATGGTACAAGGCCCGGCCAAGGCCTAGACAAGCCGGCCTGGTCAGTGGGGCCTGCTGGCTCGTGGCCGGCGCGCACTGCAGCGTGGTCTACATCACTGAATTCTCAGGGAACTCCCCCTACAGCCACACCAACAATGACACCTGCTACTTGGAATTCCAGGAGAACCAGCTGGCTATTCTCCTGCCCGTCAGGCTGGAGATGGCTGTGGTCCTTTTCGGGGTGCCCCTGCTCATCACCAGCTACTGCTACGGCCATCTGGTATGGGTGCTCAGCAGGGGAGCCAGCCACCGGAGGCGGCGGAGGGTGGTTGGGCTTGTGGCAGCCACCCTGCTCAACTTCCTCGTCTGCTTCGGGCCCTACAATGTGTCTCACGTCGTGGGCTACATCCGGGGTGAAAGCCCAGCGTGGAGAAGTTATGTGTTGCTTCTTAGCATCCTGAATTCCTGTGTCGACCCCCTTGTCTACTACTTCTCATCATCCGGATTCCAGGCTGACTTTCACGGGCTGCTGAGAAGGCTGACTGGGGGCTGGCGCCCCTGGAGGGAGGAGGGCAGCCTGAAGCTGAAAGAGAAGAATGAGGAGGGGGGCAGCCGCGGGAGCTGTCCAACGTAGAGAGCAGGGAGTGGACTCCAGAGGGCTGTGGAGTGGGTGCCTGAGCTGCCTAGCACTTCCCAGCTTGAGTCAGGCAGGACTGGGGAGTCGGGGGAGGTGGGGGGGTGCTGGGGACTGAGGCAGCCCGGCAGAGCAGACACCCAGCTTCCCAAGGATGCGCTCGCGGGGCCCAGCTCTCCATCTTCCCCAACTGCCCTCCCTTCCCATCCCCACCCACGCACCCACACCCCATGCTGTGAACTTGGCCCTGGGAAATAGGATGAGAGCGTGTGCTGAAGGAAAATGGGCTCTCAGGGCAGCAGGCCAGCTCCTGGGCTTTTCTGAGGGTAAAAGAGGAGAAGAGAGCCATGAGCAGGGACTGAGGGAGCTGCCGGTGGCTTGGGACGGGAGGTGGAAGCAGCCACCCTTCAGAGCTGCTCCTGCCCAGCAGGTCAAGAGTGGGTACACAGATTCCCAGGCTTGAGGGAGTATCTTGCTCTTATGTGGACTTTTCCAGAAAGTTTCCATTGTTTAGTAAACTCAGATTTTCAGGAATATTTATGAAAAATGACAGAAGAAAAATGACCTAAATAAATCTGGTAGCAAGTAAAAGAGAATGGTTTTTCCTTCTTCTTTTTTTTTTTTTTTCTGGAGAGAGAACATGCATGCATAGACACGCGAGATGGGGGAAGGTGCAGAGGGAGAGGGAGAGAGAATCTCAGGCAGGCTCCACACCCAATGCAGAGCCTGATAAAGGGCTTGATCTCAGGACCCTGAGATCATGACCTGAGCCAAAATCAAGAGTTGGACACTCAACCGACGGAGCCACCCAGGCGCCGCTTTTTCTTATGGTACATGTGGGCCAGATGGGATTGGTGGATGGAAGGATTTTATCCTAGACTCTGAAGGAAAAGGGCTAAAATGCCCAGATGTTGGGAGAGGATCTGGGCTGGAGGAATAAAAATAACAGCTAATTTATGCGAAGGACTTGGCCTGATCCATTATCTTTGATCCTCTCAGCAACCATGTGGCGGGGACTATTATTATTCTCATTTTGCAGAGGAGGGGATGAGCCCCCGACAGGTGAAGTCTCTCTCTTGAGATCCTACAGTCCATGAGTCTGTGAGTGATTGATGCAGGACTGGAGGCCAGAATTAGCTGCCCCAGAATCCTGTGCCCTCACCCACTCTGCTCTTCTGCCTGCAGCTATGTATTATTCACACAGAATGGGCCGGGTCTGTCTTCCAGAGCCAGTGAGACAGTCCAGCCAGGACAAATGTAAACAGGCCACGAGGACAACTGGAATTACATGCAAAGCAGCTTGGCTCTCTGTGTGGCTAAGTCTTCTTCCCGTATTATTAGAAACTCGCTTGAAAAAAAAAATAATCAGCACGGTTGACTTCAAAGACAGATGAACATTCTTAAGAGCTATTTTTATCGAGATGTGACCATTTAGTAAGCCTTCCTTTCCTACTGAAGGGTGGTGCATGAGAAAGAGTGGGTTAGGGCCTCCTCTCCCAGCAAGACAACCAGAGAAATGCGGGCACCTCTTTGTACTCACTCAACTTTGGTTCAAAAAAACATTTGTTGGGCCCCTCCTGTGCAGGTGGCTGGGCTGAGAACCACACGGACTTCCAATACTAACGTCTTCAGCATCCGCTTTCTCCCTGGGGTTAAGGTCACTGGAGAACCAGGGCTGGCTGTTGGGGGTGGGGGAAGATTGGGCTTCAGGTGGAAGGGGACAGACATCATTTCAGTGCAGAGATGAAGGCAGGAGCTGCCTCTCTGACCTGTGACTCATCTTCTGTCCCGAGGCACTCAGCCCTGGTGACAGCTAAGAAGTCAATATGGACACGAGTCTACATGGCTCAGAAAGGGAACAGAGGTGACATGAAGTCCTGTGACTCCAGAATGGGTAACAAAGACCCAACTCGGAACAAGAAGGAGTTGGAAACCCCACGTGCTAGAGAGAGCCATGCAGCACAGGAGCCTGACTCCTCTCCCAGGGTTCATAATGAGGAGTAAGAGGCGGCTTAGAGGGCTTTGCTGCTTCCAACTATCACCCAGCGCCACCCTCTCCCCAGTCTGTATAAGCAAAAGGCTAGAGGTGGGGAGGATAAACAATCATCAGAGGCCAGGGCCGTTGTCTGGGCTGTGTTGAGGGGACAGTGGCAGTGTTTTCCATGTCTTGTGGAAGCCAAGGGAAAGGGGTGCTCAGGGAATGGCAGGTGTGTTCTAGAACCATTACCCTGTGTCCGCCTGGGCAGAGAAATGAGAGTGGCAGACAGTGTCATGGGAGCGTATGTGTGCATGACAGGGAGCATCGTGCCCTCTCACCAGTTGGCAATGCAAGCGGGTGGGAGCTCCCCACAGGTAAGGTAGAAATTCTCGATGCTGGAAGAGGTCAAACCTGTTCCAAGACAGAGGTCAGAAGAACTCAATTCTAGCTGCAACCAAGAGCCGATAAGTAGACACCTACTTATCGAACAATGGACACAAAAAGCTATTCAATATTTAGGGAAAGCACTGTTTCTCAAACTTTTTGTATCTCTGTCCCCTCAAGGAAATTTTTTGGATATTTTTTCCTATTCAGCCCCTTCTTCTCCCCTGCGTGTGAAATTTTAACACAGCAGACACACTCTATACCTGTTTATGGATACAGCCTTTGGAAGGCCACAAACCACTGCTCCCCTACAACTAACTTTCACCTCTTTGGGGGGCAATGTTGGACCTGTTGAGGACGAATGAGCTACAGAACTAGTCTTACCTCACAGAGTGATAAAGCCTGTCGCACACAACTGTAGCCCGACAGAGTGGAATTGATTAGGTTGCTGGAGCAAAGGAAACCACATTCCAGAGGAACCATGGGAATCTCATGAGAGACAAGACAGGGTTATTTTAGGATTTGGGGTAAGGGGAACTTTAGGCAAAGTTTCAGTGAAGCAGGGCTTGACAGGCACAGAGCAAAGAGACCTGTATGCAAAGAGATCCGTTTCAGGCCTGGGCTTTTTCCTTTGGAAAATGGAAAAGATAAAGGCAGAACTTTGAGTCTGAAAACTCTTTCTCTGAAGCTCTGGAGGTTGAAAAGCCAGGCTGCTTCTCCGTGTCACATGCCCCGCTCAGATCATCTGAACAGCAGTGGGATGTTCCATTCCTACTGACCAGATTTCAAACAGCCAAGGTTCTAACAACCTGGTTTTAGAGAGCAAGGTTTCTCAGCAATATAATTTTGTCAATTTATAAAAGGAACTCATTGATGGCCATGACAGAGGAGGATATTTTCTCTCTTGGAAGGAAGGGTCCTCCTTTAGCAAGCCCCAAGGCAAAACCACCCAGAAGGACAGGAGGAAGGAAGGGTAGACTTGACCCACCCTTGCCACAGGGTTCCCTGGGCCACAGGTCAAGTCTCAGCTTATAAGGAACTGAGAAGAGGCCAGAAGTTGTAAAGCTCCAAGTGTGACCAGAGACCTAGAGAGGCTACTCACAAAGTCATTAAGAAACTAGCAGAGACAGTCCAATACAGCTTGGCCAAAGGCAGTTGAGTGTTGCAGGCTTGTGCAGCACCACGTTCAAACTATATGTAGACCAGCACCCATCAGAGGAGGACAGAGGGGCAGGGAGGAAAGCAGAGAGAAAACTGGGTTTGGTAGGGTAGGCTGACTTGCTGCCTTTTCCTGAGTTGCATATGCCACCTGTGACCAGAGCCTTTGGCTATTTTACCAAGTGACCTCTCGGCCTGTGAATGTGCCCGGAAGGGCGAGGGACGCTGTAGTCCCTCGGAGCAAGGAGAGGTAAATCTGCTTCAACTGGATGCTGGGAAGGGGGTGAAAATGAGACCAAGTCAGGGTTGGGGGGGCATGAAGTGAACGGAAGAATAGATGGGGTGAGCAAGAAGCCTGAGACTCTGCAAAATTAATTGCAACAATCATCCCAAAGCAGGAAGCAGAGCAGCAATAAAAGTAAAAGAATGTGGAAGAAGCCAGGCCATAGATTCTGGGAGAGGAGAACTGTAAGTGGGACACAGAGTCTGCAGTGGAGGAAAAAACTAAAGTGAAATAGTGTGAGAAACTGGTCAACTTTTTATCTTCCTCTCCCTGACATGACCTCTCTGGTTAAAAAAAAAAAAAAAAAAAAAGAACTCCAGGCAATATAGGTAGTTGTGGCCCCTTAAAACTCTGGAAAGTCTGTGAGAAGCCTACTGACTTCCCTTTAAGGCCAGTTCTGAAGAACCGTCCCTATGGAGGGAGATAGAAGCACCAAGATGGTGGCCACGATCTGGGAAAAGGATGCTGGGATCACATTCCAGAGAAAGAACGGGTTAGAAGAAATGAAGTCTGGGAAATCTGGTGGGGGTAGGATGGTGGACAGAGTTCACCCCCTCTGGGAGCGTGGAGTGAAAATATTGCACAAGAGGAAATGGGCTCCAGAAATGTTTCTGGAAAGGAGGTGACTTTACTGGATTTAGACTCATTTCACTGGGTTTAGACAACCAAATCAATCATCCCCTGTTGCAGGTCCCCCAGTCCCAGGGTTAAGTTGTAATTGGCACTAACTACGACAATCCTGTTCCCCTTTATCGGTGACTGCTCTCAGAATGAATACCCAGTGACCCAATTCAAGCCAGCCAAAGGTAAGAAGTCTGCTGAGGGGCGTCTGGGAGAGATTTTTCTCTGTACTGAAAGAGATCGATGTGTGAGGAGCTGCCCTCTCTCCTCCTGGTTTGGAAATGTTTTCATGAGGATGTGATACTGGGAGCTGTAACAACAGCCACTTGGGGGCCATGAGGCCACAAACTGGAGGAAGAAAGCTAACAAGCTAAGGGTGGCAGAGGAGAAGGGTCAAAAGGCCTTGCTGAGCTGGGACCCCCACCTCCACACTCATCGGCAATAAGCAATCCTGTAGTTGACTCACTAAGCCAGTCTCTAACTTGTAGCAACTGCATCTTAACTGTAACGGGTAAGTCTCTATCTAAACATCCTATATCCTACTAGAATCCACTTGGTGACATCTCCTCTTCTTCCAAATTAGTTTATTTAGGATTTCTAAGTTCTGACGATTCGCTTTGGAGGTGCTATGAAATCCTAGTGTTTATCTTACCTATCATAGCTGGACTCAGGGGAGATTTCTTATGGGTCCAGTCAAGTAGCTCTGGCACCAAGGTGTCAGGACTCCCCTCGTTCGAGAGGGCTTTTGGCTTTTTTGAGAGCTGACTGGCTGGGTTTGTGTGGACACAGCATCACAAGACAAAAAACAAACCTACTGGATGGGATACTTTTTGAGGTTGAATGTCATCTGACTGGGCAGTCTGGCCTGCAAGCTCCTCTCCTTTTAGTGATAAAAATTCCCAGGCTTATTATGGGACACAGATTGCCATGGAAGCAAGAGAGGGTTGAATGAGTTGGGGAGGGGATCATGTCTTGTGGAAGGACACTTGGCCCTGCTCAGTGTTCTTAGAAACACGAGAGCTACCCAGCCTTCTTGCCTGTGGAGTCACTGTCACACACATTATGGCTACACGAAGATGACAAGATGTATTCCTAGATGCCTAATTCACCACTTAACAGTCTATGCACACAATTAAGGGCTTGCTGCTTACCTTGTCCCTGCCCCCCCCTTCTAATAATCTTTTCCTAACGGTTCTCAGCACTCGGAGCACAAGCCTCATCTTTCAACACCCTAGAAACCTCCTTCAGACTAACTCCTTGTTTGTTTATCCTTTGGAAAACAATCAAATTATACGCTATGAATCAAAAGGTCAGCCGGAAAAGATATAAACAGGAAAAGTTCACTGCAGGGTGAACCGAGCATCTAGGCCAGCGAGGAGTGGGCCTTGACTGGGGGTGCTGGCAGTGCTCCTGCTATTGCACGTCCACCAACCGTACCCCAGCCAGCCTGGGGAGCCATCGGGCCAGGCTCTGGGACAAGAGAAACACAAGCGGGCATCGCTTCTGACCTCACAACCCAGCAATGTCCTCCTAGCTGTTGCTCAGGAGGATGAGAGCAACCCTGTGCACACAGGCTGTACACAAATATTCACAGCGGCTTTAATCACAATAGCCCCAAACGGGAAATGGTCCAGGTGTCCATCAGAAGAGAACGGATTTAAAAACTGTGATGTAGCCATGCAACAGAATACCGCCAGGCAATAAAAGTAATGAACGGCTGAAATAGGTAACCGTATAGCCTCTGACTGTGATGCTGTGATTTATAATAACAAATATATTTGGTCTTTAGCCAAGGGTCTTAGTTGCTCCGCGGCCCATTCCTGCCATAGAGCTCCTAAAACCTTTTGAGTTTCCTAAGTGATGAGAGCAACGACAAAGGTGTCTTTTGTTACACTGAGGTGACTACTGGACTCCCACTTAAGGATGCGGGCTGGCTGCCAGAAGAGCCAACCTCCTGACCTCTAGAGAGGGGACAGGGGCTAGAGGCTGAGTCAACCCCAGTGGCCAGTGGTTTAATCAATCCCGCCTAGGTAATGAAGCCTCCATATAAACTCCGAAGGGTGGGGTGCAGGATGCTTCCGGTTGGTGAACACATGGCAACTGGGCAAGAGCACTGTGCTAGGAGAGGGCATGGAAGCTCCGCACCCCCTCCCCATCCCACTTCTTGCTCTTTGTGTCTCTTCCATCCGGCTATCCCTGAGCCATAGTCCTTTACGGCAGACCAGTGATCTAGCAAGTAAAATGTTTCTGTGAGTTCTGCGAGCCGCTCTAGCAAGTTAATTGAACCCGAGAAAGGGGTCGTGGGAACCTCCAATCTGCAGCCATTGGGTCAGAAGCACAGGTGGAGAACCTGGGCCAGCAATTGGTGTCTGAAGTGGCGGCGGCAGGGGGGTGAGGGGTGATGGTTAGTTTTGTAAGACAGCCCCGTAGCCTATGGAATGCGACACTATCTCTAAGGGGATAGTGTCAGAATTAAGTTGAATCACAAGACACCCAGCTAGTGTCCAGAGAATTGCTTGGTGGCGTGGGGGGAGCCCCCCTCCAACTTCTGGTTAGAACTGGTACCAGAACCCCTATGCTAACAGAAAGCGGATCTGTGCTTGCCAGGAGCCACGGGTGAGAAGGGGAGGGGACGGACTGGGAAGATGCCAGGCGGCCACTTAAAAGAGTGATGGATGTTTTTCTATAACTTGACCAGGGTGGGGAGTTACTCAGATTTCTACATTTATCAAAACTTCTCGAATGCTATGCTTAAAATGGATGCATTGTAGTGCGGGTAAATGTAGCCTTTCTAAAAACAACTCATCACCAAGGTCACCTTGCCTCTCTCTGTCACCTCGTGTTATATGTGTGCATAATGGTGGCAATACACCTTCCCGTGTTTGGACAAGCCACGCAGGTTTCTGCTTTTGCCGTGCCACCCTGCAGACGAGACAGCTGAAGATGACCCAGGTGGGGGGGGGGGCAGACACCATGTGCCAACAGGTGGTAAGTGGCAACCAGCTCTTATCTTGGCGTCAGAGATCCACAGGGAGTAGCGGGGACTAAGCCAACTGGGGAATGCCCAGCTCGTCAGAATTCAACTCCTGTCTCGTTGCCGAGAAGGGCTGTGGGTTTGGGGCTGCAGTACCTTCCGATTCTTCTAGTTGAAAACCCACTGTTGCTGCTCGCTGTCAAATCTTACATTTCTTTAAGCTGATATAATGGTAAAGTCCTGTGTGTGGTGAAAACAAGACAGGGCTAAGGTTTGTGGTCTGGCGCGCAGGCTTCCAGTTTGTGGCCCCTGCACCAGGAGAGGCTGAGGAGGGCCCAGATGCTGGGGGTGGGTGGGGAGAGCAGCAGGAGGAAGTGTTGTTTTGCCACAAGTGCAGCTCAGAGATAACTTCACCCAGATCTGATGGCAAACAGCTGCAGAGATCTGCTGACTTTCTAAAATCATTCTTAGCATTTCCAAGTCCCTGCCCACCCCAGCAGCCCTTTCTGAGGGCTGTCCTCCCCTCTGCTCTCCTCCCTGAGGGAAGCCTCTGGAGAACACAGGCAGAGCAGAGCAGAGGAGCCCACAGAGGAACCCTCACAATCCCAGGGGGCCCCTATCTCAGCCCTGGCTCCTCCTTCTGTCCCCAAGCTCTGGAAGCCATTGCTCTGGAAGGCTGTCCCTTTGTGCTCGCCACCCTCTCTCTCTTCAGGTGTTCTAATTCACGGTCACAGCTTTAGTCATTGATGGTTCCAGATTCCCATATCCAGCCTCAGACTCTTGTGTACTCAACTGTGAACATCTCAACGTCATACGTCCCAACCAAGCTCTTCATTCACTCCCTGGGAGCAGCCCCCCTTCCGAGCCTCGGCCACGCCAGGGAGCAGCAGCAAGACCATCTAACTATCTGCCCGTGCCACAAACCCAGGAATCCTCCCCCCTTTTAAATCAAAGGTTTAATTTTTTTAAAGATTTTATTTATTTGTGAGAGACACAGAGAGAGGCAGACACATATGCAGAAGGAGAAGCAGGTTCCCTGCAGGGAGCCCGATGTGGGACTCGATCCCAAGACCCCGGGATCACCCCTCAGCCGAAGGCAGATGCTTAACCGTTGAGACACCCAGATGCCCCAATTAAATTCTTTTTTATGCTTAAAATGATCATACAATAAAAAGGAACTTTTTCAGGGAGGACTGTACAGTTCTGTGAATTTTAACACTCATGGATTCCTGTAACCACAACTGCAATCAAGATAAAGAACAGTTAGTTATAGTCACATCCTCCCCTGGCTCCTAACCACTGGACAACCACAGATCTATCACAATCTTATCTTTTCAAAAGTGCCACCTAAATGGAATCATACCATCTCTAACCTTTTGACACTGGCTTCTCTCACTGGGCAGAGTGTCTTTGAAATTCATCCCAGTTACTGTGGGCATCATGATTTGTTTCTGGTGCTGAGTGGTTTGCTCATTATCTGGCTGTACAACAATGGGCCCATCCACACACCCACTGGCCGCCATCTGGGTGCTTTCAGGTTAGGGCAGTTATGGATAGAGCTGCGCAAAACATTCATGTGGCAGGTGTTTGTGTGGACTCAAGTTTTCAATTCTCTAGGTCAAATACCCGGGAGACGGATGGCTGAGCCATTTGTAACTGTATATTCAACTTTTAAGGATACCTTCAGCCTGTGTGTTGGCGGTTGTACCATTCTGCAGTCCTTCCAGCAATACAAGAGGTTCAGTTGATCCATAATCTTGCAGCACATGGCAGTGTGGTGTTTCTATTTGGGCCATTCGGACAGGTGTCTGGTGGTCAGGCAGCCATTCTTTTTTTCTTTTTTAAAGATTTATTTATTTATTTATATTTATTTATTTATTTATTTATTTATTTATTTATTTATTTATAGAGAGGCAGAGACACAGGCAGAGGGAGAAGCAGGCTCCATTCAGGGAGCCCGACGTGGGACTCGATCCCGGGTCCCCAGGATCACACCCCGGGCTGCAGGCGGCGCTAAACCGCTGTGCCACAGGGGCTCAGGCAGCCATTCTTGATGCCTACTCCTTTACTGCCCACAGGGAACTTATCACCAAGTCCTACTGCTTCTTTTTCTTTTTTTTTTTTTAAAGACTTTATTTATTTGACAGAAAGAGAGCACAAGCAGAGGGAGCAGCAGGCAGAGGAAGAGGGAGAAGCAGATTCCCAGCTGAGCAAGGAGCCCAATGTGGGACTTGATCCCAGGATCCTGGGATCGTGACCTGAGCCAAAGGCAGATGCCCAACTGACTGAGCCACCAGGCACCTGAAGTCCTACTACTTCTATCTCCAAAATGTGTCTTGCATGAATCTGCTTCTCTCCAATACAAGGCAACCATTATCTGTCACCTGGACTACAAAAGCTTCTAACCTGGTTTTTCTTCTTGTCTTTAACCCCATTAGTCCACACCACGGCTGGGGACCATTAAGGAACATTAATTAGATTATGTCATTGTCCATTATCCATTCCTATCCCCTCTTCCTGGCCTCCCAGGCCCTGTGCCATCTGGTCCCACCTCTCGAGAGTTTCTAAGCTCCTGGGGAGGCCATCCCATCGAAGCGAGTAGCGCTATGCTGGCCTGGCCTCAAGCAGGCCAAGCTCTCAATTTCTGCACACAGCTTCTTCCATGCTTGACCTGGCTGACCGGCCTCTCCTTTCAGGTTTTCTCACCAATGTCACTCTTTAGAGAGGTCTTCCCTGATCACCTAATCTCAAGTAACCCTCCCCCACCTTGACATTATCTCACACTGTGCTAAGACAGTTTGGTTTATTTATTTGTCTGATCATTCGCTTAACATGTGATTTCTCCCTAAGCCCTTGGCCACAAGTCACTGTGTCTATTTCATGCTCACTGTCTATCCAGGCGCTTAACACAGTCCTAGCACAGAGTAGGCATTTGGTATTTGATAAATAAATGAATGAATAATAAAAGTATGTCTGATTTTCCACTATTTTAAGTAATGCTACAATCAACACCCTTTTCCATAAATGCTAGTGTGTCTACGTTTCCTAAAAGGTGTACTTCTGTATTACCTGGTAGGTCCATTTGATTTTTAATTTTTTTAATTTTAAAAAAATTTTTTATTGGGAGTTCAATTTGCCAACATATAGCATAACAACCAGTGCTCATCCCTCCAAGTGCCCCCCTCATTGCCCATCACCCAGTCACCCCAACCCCCCACCCAATATGTTTATGAATGATACTGCCCTTCAGTTTTCTTTTCTGGCAATGTCTTTGTTTTTGTTGTTGCTGTTGTTGTTTGTTTTTGCCATTTGATTTTTTTAAATAAATATTGACAAATTACCTTCTCCAGCTGAATCAACTCTTTGTCTCCTGTCTGTAGGAGACTCCATAACCCTGCCAGCAAGGGGAAATATCATATTTTAATTTTTTTAGGTTGATACTTATTTTTTTTTTAAATAGGCTCCATGCCCAGTGTGGAGCCCAATGTAAGGGACAAATTCATGACCCCAAGATCAAGGCCTGAGCTGAGATCCAGAGTTAGATGCTTAACCAAGCTACCCGGCACCACCTTTTAAGTTGACATTTAGAATTTTGTAACTCAGTGTATTAGAGTCCTCCAGACAAAGAACCAATGTAAAGAGAGATTTGTTTAAGAACTTCGCTCATGTGACTGTGGTGGTTTATGGGCCCCAAATCTGATGAAGGCTGGTGGGCTGAAGACTCAGGTCCAAAGGGTTGTAGTTCAAGTCCAAAGGCAGTCTGGCTGGGAGATGAGGAAGGGTCAATGTTGTGAGTGAAATCTGAAGGCAGCCTGCTGGAGAATTCCCGCTGGCTCAGGAAAGGTCAGCTTTTGATTCAGGTCTTCCAACTGATTGGATGAGATGTGCTCATATTATGGAGAGAATTCTGCTTTACTCAAAGTTGACCAAATTAAATGTAAATCTCATCCAAAAACATCCTCACAGAAACATCTGGAATAATAGTTGATCAAATATCTGGGCACTGTGGCCCAGCCAAGCTGATACATAAAATTAGACATCCCCTCAGTACTATTTTGACTTTAATTTCTCTGATACTAAGAAAACTGAGTGTGCTGTCCTGGAGAATGGCAGAGATGTGGGCAGGACAGGCCATCAAGAAATGACCCCGGAGACACATGTGGGAGTCTCACAACCTACTCCCTTTGTAGGGTCAGCACATGCCCTTGGACACTACCACTTCTCCCACATTAAGGTGTAGACAACATACCCCAAAGGGTCACCACCAGGATAATCATTCCACAGAGAGCCCTGTCTGAGTAGTTTCTGGTGAGCCTGTCACATGGAATCAACAGCTGTGAGTTCAAGAAGCAATTGGATTGCTCTGTCTCTCCCCGGACTGATCTCTGGACACCCCCAAAAGCAGGCATGGGGTTTTCCCCAAATTAGAGGGCTCCCGTGAGCTCTTGGAATACATGGCAATAGCCTTTGAGATACAAACAGTGTCATACCCTTTTGGGAAAAGCCTCCTCTCACAACAGCTAGAGAGAGGAACTGGCAACTTAGGGATAGGGGGATGGGCAAAATAGGTGAAGGGGAGCCGAGAGGTAAGGCTTCCAGTCGGAGTGAATAATAAGTCAGGAGGATAAAAAGCACAGCACAAGGAATATAGTCAATGATATCATAACAGTGATGTACTGATGCACGGGCTCAGGACAAGCAGTAGGCTGGTAGTGAATGGAGCACAATATATAGCCGTGCGGAATCACTATGTCGCACATCAGAAACTCATGTAACATTGTGTGTCAACTGTGCTCAAATAAAATAAAATAATAAAATAAAAATTAAAATGGTAACTTGGAAAAAAGATCAACAGGTACCAAGTGCCACCACATCCTGACCTCATGGGAGGTGTTAAACCATCCACACAGACTTTAAAAACGGATTTGATTGGCATTGGTTCAAGACTCACCTCTAGGCCTAATAGAAGGAGTTGGGAAGTGGAAGAGGAGACACTTCTAGAGCATGGTGACCCCAGTGGGAAGAAAATGCAGTGCTTCCTGCTCCCAGATAGTGTATGATACAGGGACTTGCAGACCGCCACCGGCAGGGCTTGACACGTCCCTAAAGTTTAGAGGGCACAGGGGTTGGTGCCAAATGCTTGCTGGGAGAAATCAAAATAGTATAGACAGCCACACTGGGGGTGAGCTGCTGTCCCACCAACAATGGTATTCAGATCCATGGGCCCACTTGGACCAAAGGGGGGCCCCCTGCTGACAACCCAGCCTAGAGTCATTTCATGAATGATGCCCCCCTTCCCAAGAGTTAGCCTGGAGGAGCAGCGCCATCCCACAGAAAGGAGGCCCAGGGACAGAGACTGGACTGAGCAACCGAGCAGAGGTGGTGCTCCACATCCAAAGGTTCCAGCTGGGGAGGACCAAGAACCTGCAACAGGGCCCCTTGGGAAAACGAGTCAGCACTAGATGTGTCCCGCCCAGAGGGCATCAAACCCCAGGGCATGGGGCGAGACATGCATCCTCTCTGCCCACAGGGCAGGGCCGAAAGCTGTAGCTAGTGAGCGGGAGAGCACAGGAGACAAGGTGGGGAGAAAGAGAAATCACACGGTGCCATGTGCTCCTCCTCTGCAGGCTGCGAGTCCGAGGCATTGCAGGGCTGGGAGGGAGAAGTGCTCCTCGGAACAGAATTGGGAATTTTGATATTACACTGGGCTGGAGCTATGTGATGAGGACACCGACTGGACTTTCATTATCTAAGAACACCCAAAGAAGCCACGGACCTCAAGGAGTCCTGCTACCACAGGAAAAGGGTTGCAGGGGAAGATATGGGGTTTACTTGTATCTGCCAAATCCTGCTCATTCTGTGACAAGGTTACATCCCATTTCAGGTGGCCTCGGGGTGTAGTAATTTCCCTCCCTGGCATTTGGCCTCGGCACAACGTCTAGGGCAGTTCCTGGCTCTTGTATGAGCAGCAGATTTTTTTCTGTGCAGGGAGGGACTGCTGCCCAAGGGCGGATCCTGACTCTGAGCAAGGCAGCCCCGGACCATCTGCTTACACCAGGCTCACCTCAGGGCCCGCCTGCAGGGCATCTGGCCCGGGCCTCACATTTACTCTTAGGACATGATTCCCAGATGAGTTTAAAACATATGGTCACACAGATAGCTTGATAGGATCTAATTTTTAAGACCCACGGCTCATTTCTGGTTCTACACTTTAATGAGTTCTGCCAAAAAGGCAAACAAATAAAATCCGAATGCTATTTTGTGAACAGTACAATGACATTTTTAATTTCATGTTAAGATGCTGCTCTACCATTACGATCCCTCTTGGGCATGTCATCCTTTTTTTTCCCCCCTGTATCCTGGGAACCTCAAAAAATGGAAGTGGTCTGGGCTGTCCTGATGTTGAAGGGTCCTGTCCTAAGAATACTGGACACCCTTCAGTCTCCTAGCATCTGAACCCCTTCCTGTGCTTAGGGAACTGCCTACAGATGCATCTTTAATCTTAGTGGGAAGCAGAACCCGGCTCCCACCAGAGAAGCTGAGAACGCTGGACCTTGTTCTCCGAGCTTCCCTCCTATGTTTAGCCAGTCAGGCTTGCCTGTCCAAGTTCAGCATCTGAGGCTTCAAGTGGCGCAAAGAAGGGACTTACTTCTGGTGGTAGCAGCAGTCATGACAAACAGAACGTGGCTCTAGGGCCCAGAGTTCAGTGTGTGGGGGCTGGGGGAGGTGGGGGCCCCCGCACCCTCACTGGACTGGCTCAGCGGCATGACTTTGAATGTGGTCCTGGCTGCCCAGCTTCCCTTCTCCTCCAAGCCTGGTTCCCCAGCCTTCCTGGGGAATCTCTGAGCTACCCAACATGTTACGGTATAATCCCTAAATTAGCAGACTGGGCCTCTGGTGCTGCACTTAAGAGCCATCACTGAGACACTGTCCAGCACAGTGATTATGGGCCACGGGGGCTGCGTTCTGTTGAGATGCGAAACCCATTAGCGATCAGTAAAACGGGACTGCATCCGGACCGCAGAGAGACACCGCTTGATACCCACTCGACTGGCAAAAACTCGGAAGCTGGATAATTGCCACACGTGGGTGGAGACGTGGCCCAGGGATCTAACGGCTGTGAGGCCCGTAGCTCTGTCCTTTTTCTCTTTGATGTCTACTTTGGTCCTATCCGCTCCCCCAGATGGGGAGGCCCCACAGAAGAGAAGGCTGTGGCGGAGTGGGGTGGGGTGGGCTGGGCTGTCACTTTCAGGGCCACTCCTGCTTAAGCACGGCTGTTCAGGTGGCGCACAGCACCGCTCGTGACAAATGCTCAATCAATATTACCTGTGAATGTTTTTCTTGCTTTTATTTATTTTTTATTTTTTAGTATTTTATTTAAATTCAATTTGCCGACATGTAGTGTACACCGAGTGCTCACCTCAACATGTGCCCTCCTCTGTGCCTGGGTTTTTCTTGCTTTTAAATGGCTTTTTGAGTAAGATTACACACGCTCACTGGGTGTTATACAATATGTTGGCAAACTAAATTGAAATATTTTTTTTAAAAAAAGATTTCACAGGCTCAGAAAAAGTTTTTTTTTTTTTTAACAGCACAGAAGGACAGATGGAGAAAAGTCTCCCTCCCAGAGACAAACCCCTGCTACCAGTCTCATGGGTGTCCCATCCCCCATCCACTCATCACTCAGCATCCCGAAGGATCCTTTGAAAATGTGGGAGAGATCACATCACGCCTTTGCCCACCATACTCCAGATGTCACTCCACATCCTGCCCATGACCACAAGGCCCCACGTGGTCTGGGGCCTCCAGCTGACCACCTGACTTCATTATCAGGACTCCACCCTCACAGTGTCCTGGCTGCCACCCTGGCCTCCCCGACCTCCTCCGACACACTGGGTCACCTCAGGGCTTGCTGGCTTGGAACACCACGCCAGTCTCACACCTCATTCTCTTCTTTCCTACAGTCTCCACTCAAACGTCACCTCCTCTGAGAGGCCTTTGCAGGCTGCTCTCGCTCCCTGCCCTGCTCTGCTTTTCCAGTCTGTCTTCCTTCTGAACCCCAGCCTAGTGCCTGGCTTGACGTTATGATCAATCTGCTCTCTGTCTTGCACTAGCAGAACGTCGGCTCCCCGAGACAAGACCTGTTTGCCGATCGTCTAGCATCTCCAAGTCCTATAACATGGGGCCTGCCCAGGAAATCCTCACTGAGCGAACGTGTGGGTGTGCATTCATTCCCCTTTCGTACAACTCATTATTCTTGTAATGTACTTTTTTTTTCTTTTGACGATACATCTCAGTGTTTGATCTGTACTGGCCTCTGTAGAATTGCCTCATCATCTGTAACAGATATATACTATTTCTACTGACTGGATGGCCCCTAGTTCTTATTTAACCACAATTTTACTGATGGACATAGGTTGTTCCCGGTCTTTTATTATTACAGAACAAACAAACAAAAAACACTGTGAGACTGGGTGAGGGGCACTGAAGGGGGCACTTGATGGGATGAGCTCTGGGTGTTATTCTATACGTTGGCAAATTGAACACCAATAAAAAATAAATTAAAAAAAGAAACAAACCAAAAAAAAAAGTTTTGTCAGTTTTACTTTCAAAAAAAAAACAACACTGTGAGGAATATACTTCTTCGTGGATCTGGGAAAGTATATCCACATAATAAACTCATTAACATCAGTTCACTGGACCAGGTGGTGTAGGATTTTTAGTTTTTAAAAATATCATCAAATTGCACCCCCTCCCCCCAGAGTGTCCCAAGTAACAATGGGAGAGACAGGAGCAGAGGATGAGCTCAGAGAGTGACAGGGACAGGAAGCCAACACAGTAGAGCTTATAGACCACTGGAAGGACTGTGACATTGAAAAGGGATGGGAAGACCATGGGGTTTTGAGTAGAGGAGGAATGTGACCTACTTCGGTTTTAAAAGGACCATTCTGGCCGCTGTGTGGAGGAAAGATTGAAGCGGGCGACAAGGGAAGCTGGGAGGCCAGACAGGAGATTGCTCAGGAACAGGCGAGCGAGCGATGGGGAGGACAGCGTGAACCAGGGTGGCAGCAGTGGATGTGGTGAGAAGCGGTGGTCGGGGATATATTTTGAAAATAGAGCGGAAGACACGTGGCAATGGAATAAGTGTCAGAGGAAGAGAAGAGTCAAGGATCTGTCTTGGGGTTTTGGTTTGAGCAACTGGAAGGATGCGGTGGCTAAGTCTGTGTCACCTGGGTCCCACCCCTGAGATGTGGGAAGCCAGGGTCTGCAGAGGCAGTAGCTGGCAGAGGGGAGGTGGCTAGAAAACCTTAATTTCCTAATAGGGCAGGTTTCTCATCTTACGTGGTGTGGTTTCAAGGGGGACAGCTGACCCACAGTGGGCTGGGCTACACAGGGGTCTAGCTCAAGGGCAAGTGAGAGCAGTGAGGACCTTGAACCCTGCTCCCTGGATGGGTCTCTGCCCCATTTCTTCACTTCCTCTGGTGGTGCGTACCACTGTGTGTGTGTGGCTGGACACTTCTGTTCTCCATCCTCTTAAAATGTTTCCCAGGGACTCTGTGTTTAGTGTCCCCCTATCTGACCTTTTCCTGGTCACTTATTGCTGGATGCTAAAGAGGACAGTGGTCTGTTGTCCGGATGGCAGGAGGGCTCTGAACCAGAAGGGGGCTGTCAGATTGTGCCTGGCCCGGGAGCTTATTGAGACACACCAAAGAGCAGGAGAGAGAGAGAAGATCAACGGGAAGACAGCCCTCCTCTGAGGTCAGACAGCTCCAGATGACAGCACTCTCCAACTCACTCCTGTGTCCTCTCACCATGGCTGAGCGGCCTGACCTATCTCCTACACTCAGCCACACTGGCCTCCTTTCTGTTCCTCCGATGCAGCAAGTCTGTTCCCACTGCAGGGCCCTGGTGCTCATCGTCCCCTCTACCTGCGACGCTCTTCACATGGCTGGCTCCTTGCATTGGTTCAAACATCCCTGCTTAGCCCAGGCCTCTCTCTCAAAAAAGCCCCATGCTAGTCTCTCTCCAGATTTCCCTTTTTGCTTCCTTCTTTTACTTGAACTTCCCCACTGGTTTCTTTGTGTACTGTCTGTCTCGTTCATTCATGTCCCCAGCACCTAGGGCAGTGTCTAGGTGCTTGGGTGTCTGATGAGCAGGGAGCGCGGTGACGGTGAGAGGTGAGGCATTGTGGAGGGAAGCCCACATACGCCATCAGTGTGACCCTGAGCATCGCTTAGCGGAGGTAAAGCTGGGATGTTATATTGCCCATTCCCATGCTGCTGCTGTGCGTGAGGTCCACGAAGCTGCTGGTTCTGTAAAACAGCTTAATCTGCGCTCCCCTTTCTACCTTGGTGACCCCGGGACCTCAGCACCGAGGACGGCCCAATTCTGCTGGCTTGGGTAGCAGAATGGAAATAAAAAGCCAAAAGTGCAGGTTCGGATCTCCTCTTTGCTTGCATCAGTGGCTAGCAAGCTCCTCCAGGCACCCCCAACTCTCTTCCTTTTACTCCATAGGTACGCAGGCACCCGTGACATGCAAGGGAGTATGTTGGTTTTTTCCCTAAGGACGAATTTCAAAAAGTCACTTGCAGAAAGGCCGAAGTTACGTAGACTCAACCCACACGCCCATGGGAAGGAGTGGGGTCATCTCAGGAAGAACAGCTAACAGAGAGACTCCTGAGGCCCTGGACAGTGCGCATGGTCCCAGCACCTGCTAATAGATTGCGCAGCTCTGTTCCTGACTGGGGAATCGGCTCCGCATGGTTGCAGATGGGGATGGAGAAAAGAGAACCTTTCCCTCACATTTTATAATGAGAGCAGCTTTTTGTGGCAACCTTTACCATTCCGGGAAGTTCCTGTTGCTCAATCCAATGGAGACAGCAAAATAGTGCAAATTAACTTGGTAGAGAACAAAAGATAATTATGTTGCTTTTGTCCCAGGTGCCCACTACAGGACAGGTACAGTGTGGGGTAGGGAAGGACAGTCTACAGGAATATAGAGAGATCACCCAACCACCAATATGGGGAACGAGCAGTAAGAGATCATGGAGGAGAAACTGGGCTGAGAGTCACTCTCCTGGGGTCCCAGGGGAAAGGACGAAGGTCTCTGTTGGCCGGGTCAGGCGGCCAGTGGCAAGACACACACATTCCCTGAGGAAAGACAAGTCCTGGAACCCAATCTGCCTGGCAGCAACACGGTCCAAGTTCGGGATAGTCCAAGTTCAAGGAAAAGCATTTATAAGAAGGGCCAGAGGAAGTCAAGCGATGCATTAGACACGCATGAGTTTCAGAGGAGCCTCCTAGAAAGAGAACAGGAAACTGATTAGGTCAGGAGCCTGAAGAGAAAAGATGGGGAAGGAACAAGTGCAGAAAGAGCAGAGGGAGAAGGAACCAGATGCGTGTGCAAACTTGTTTGGAATCATTGCCCATAGAAAAGAAAACAGAATGGAGTATTTGAAATGCAGAAGGAGGAGGGAGCCCAAAAGAGCAGTTGTGATCTGGATTCTGGGGGAAATAAGAAATAGTTTGGTGGGAGCAGAATTTGGTGGAGGAGCCAGAGGGTCAAGCTGCCTTGGGAAAAGCTCAACTACTGACCTTCCTCTCTCTGACCACATGACTCTTCCAGGCATAAAAGCTTCGTGTTTGTGGAAGAGAATAAGGTGGTCCAGTTAGACAAGGTTCCCCTTGCACCTGAGACCGGACGAATTGGAAAAGCCATCCAACTGTCTCCAGGAAAAGGCAAGACACCCAACTTTGCTGTGCTCAGGGAAGAGGCCATTGGGATCACAAGCCTAGAGAGGGGATGAGAGGAGGGAGGGAGTATAGATAAACTTATGAGGTTTATGGAGCGGAGTATGGAGTTTACTCTCCAAAGAGTTGAGGCAAGAGGTCACGGAGATGGGAAAGGGGCCAGCACGAGTCAGTGGGAAGCCTGTGCTGGCGGGGGCCTGGTGCAGGTGAGAGGGGCAGGAAACACAAATGGTGCGCTCAGTCCCAACTAGATGGCAATCTCCCTGTTCACCTGGCCCTCTACCTGAGATTCCCCAATCTGGGAATGAGATTTATTTATTTTTTTAATAATTTTTTAAATTTTTATTTATTTATGATAGTCACACAGAGAGAGAGAGAGAGAGAGAGAGGCAGAGACACAGGCAGAGGGAGAAGCAGGCTCCATGCACGAGGAGCCCGACGTGGGATTCGATCCCGGGTCTCCAGGATCGCGCCCTGGGCCAAAGGCAGGCGCCAAACTGCTGCGCCACCCAGGGATCCCTGGGAACGAGATTTATAGATGGCCTACCAGTAATACATTAGCAGTAACAGGTTGAGGGCTCAAGTTTATTTATTTTATTTATTTATTTATTTATTTATTTATTTATTTATTTATTATGTATTACGTATTATTATTTATTTACTTATCTTATTATTTATTTATTTATTATTTATTATTTATTTATTTATTTATTTATTTTTCTTCCCACCCCAAGTTTTATTTTAAATGTCTACCTTTCAATGGTAAATAACAGGAACGGGCACTGAGGGGGGCACTTGATGGGATGAGCACTGGGTGTTATTCTGTACGTTGGTAAATTGAACACCAATAAAAAATAAATTTATTATAAAAAAATAAATTAAAATAAATAAGACAGATAAAAAATAAAAATAAAAGTTACTCTTGATCAATATGAATTTCACATTTATGCACTTACTTCAGGCAGTGAGAAAGGGTGAATTAGTGGGCAGCAGACTGGGAACTGTGGTACTTTGGGAGAAATCATGGTTATCTGTGGTATGGAGGGAAACAAGCTGCTGCTGGGAGGACCTACGTGATCTTCCCAGAGTCACACGACTGAGCTGAGGCATGGCCGGGGCTGGGGCCTGGTGACCTGGCTCAGCTCAGGCTCCTTCCTTTACTACTCCCCCAAAACTTAGAGAGGGAGGAAGGGAGGATGAGTGGGAGGGAGGATGAGTGGGAGGGAGGGAGAGCAGGAGGGAGGAAGTAGGGAGCCACAAGCAGGCTGAGTAAAATTTGGAGAAACTCAGACACAGTCTCAGGCTTAGTCCCTCTTGGTGATGAAGCAGCTGTTCCCTTCCCTCCGTTCATATAGTCATTCATTTAACAACAGTTAGTGCTGAGCACCTACTATGCATCAGGCACAGTTCTAGGTCCTAGGGACATAGGGGTGAGCAAGCTAGAGGATGTCACTGCCCTCACAAAGTGGGGACTTGGGAGACCTCAGACTTTTCCTGTGGGAGCTTCTAAGATATCTAAATGCTTAGGAGACCTTTCCCTCCTCCTTCCTTCCTTCCCTCCTTCCTTTTCTTCCTTCCTTCCTCTCAGAATAATTTGGTTGGGAAGCAAGGAGGTCTTCTTTCTCCATGACACACAGGAAGCAGAAGGGTACTCAGTTCGAGGGGTTAGCCATAACCACTCAGAAAGGCAGGAAGGGGTGATGCAACGAAGCCGAGAATGGATTCACTTTGGTTTGGGGCTGGCAAGCCCATGGTCAGAGAGGATTCTGACTTCATCTTTGGTCTCTTCAGGAAGGATGACCAAAAATCCCAATAGCCGAGTTATTCTGTCTACATAATATACTTCTTCATTGGTCTCCCTGCCAACCTCCTGGCCCTGCAGGCCTTCATGGGACGGGTCCGCCAGCCCCACCCTGCACCTGTCCACATCCTGCTGCTCAGCCCGACGCTGGTGGACCTCCTCCTCCTCCTCCTGCTGCTGCTGCCCTTCAAGATTGACGCTGCATATGGCTTCCGCTGGCCCTTGGCGGATGTCCTCTGTGCCTTCACTGCTTATGGCTTCTACAGCAGCATCTACTGCAGCACGTGGCTCTTGGCGGGCATCAGCATCGAGCGCTACGGCAGTGTGGCTGTCCCCGTGCAGTACAAGCTGTCCCGCAAGCCTGTGTACGGAGTCACTGCCTCTCTATTCTTCTGCCTCTTGTCGTTTGGAAATTGCAGCATTGTGACCATCGTCCACTACTTACCATTGCCGAAGGCCTCCCTGTCTGCTATGAGAACTTCACCACAGAGCAGCTGGCCGTGTTGCTCCCTGTGCAGCTAGAGCTGTGTCTTGTCCTCTTCCTCATCCCCATGGTGGTCACCATCTTCTGCTACTGGCGCTTTGTGCATATCACGCTCTCCAGGCCCCAAGTGGGAATGAGGAAGCACTGGAGAGAGCTGTGAAGCTGGCCACTGTGACTCTCTTCAATTTCCTGGTCTGCTTTGGGCCCTACAATGTGTTTCTTGTGCTGAGGTTCTTGAAGAAAGATAGTGAATCCTGGCAAGTGTGTGCGGTGTTGCTCAGTGCTCTCAGCGCTTGCATCGACCCCTTGATTTTCTATTTCTTCTCCTGAGCTGTGCGCAAAGCCTTTGACAAAAGGCTGCAGAGTCTGCAGAGTTGGGGTACCTCACTGGCAGGGTTCTGCAAGAGAAGAGCTGGAGAGGCGGCTACACAGAGAGAAGATGTGAGCATAGGTGTTGACCGATGTCACCTTCACAGGAGACTAAATTTGCCGATTTGGTGTTACATTTTGGGGGAGGAGGGCTCAAAAAGGGGAAACCATGAAACAGAACTGGGGCAACTTCTCCTGTGCTTAGCCTTTGAAGCAAAGGAGAGCAGTGGATATCTCAAATCCAACTCATCCAGGGGCGCCTGGATCAGTCTGTTAAGTCTGAGCCTTTGGCTCAGGTCATGATCGTGGGGTCCTGGGATTGAGACCCCCCCATCCAGACTAACTCTACTCAGCAGGGAGTCCGCTTCTCCCTTTGCCCCTCCATCCACTTATGTGCTCACTTTCTCTCTCTCTCTCTCTCTCTCATGAATAAATAAAATCTTAAAAAAAAATCCAACTCATCTACTGGATGTTTTTGTTTTGTTTCCTGGGGGTTATGAAATTTCCTTATTTGTGGTAAGCCACAGCCCTCTGATCCTTGAAATTCTTTCCCCATTCAGTATTCATAAGATGATAGCATTCCTTCAACCCCTGCAGAGCTGTTTGCTCTATCCTTGGCCTTGATTCAGAAGCAAGGAGTTGCAAGGGGGATCCACAAATTAGGTCTGAACATCCAGCACAGGCAAGTGTCCAGAGAGCCAGACAGGATCCTAGCACGTGAGCCCACATGACCAGCCCCCCAACCAAAGCAGTTGCTGGCTCAGGTGTATGAAACAGGCAAGAAGAGAAACAGTCCTTGAGGGAAAAGTCAGTGCTAGTGGGAAGAAACTCGGGTCAGGATAGTTTTTAGTGGTTGTGTCCTATTTTCAATCCCCAACATTTTGTATTTGTGTCTTTTTTTCCATCATCAATCTTGCCAGAGGTCTGATAACTTGGTCTTTTCAAAAGCCAAAGGCTTTCTCTGGCATTTATCCATTGCCCTCCATTTCATTAATGTTGGGTTGTTTCCTTCCCTTTACTTTTTTGTCTTTTCAATCGCTCCTTTTCCAACTTTTTTTAAGCCTTTGTTCTTTGCTACCATAAGCATGGAAGGCTAAAAATCCCCCCTCAAAGGGCAGCTTCAGTGGGATGCTACAAGTTTGGATTTGCATACTTTTCATTATTTTAAGTTCTAAGTGACTCTAATTTCCATATGATTGTTTTTTCTTTGACTCAAGTTTAGAAATTTTCTTTTATTTTCAAGCACACAATTTTTTTTTCTTGATTCTTTTGTTACTCTGTTCTAACTAAATGGCACTTCGGTCAGAGAATACAGTTTGAGTGGCTCCAGCTCTTTGAAATTTGTTGAGAATTGCTTTTTTGACCGGGAATATAGTCATCCTAACATTCCAGGTGTGAAAAGAACACAGATTCTGCAACCATCGGGTACAGGTCTCTGTACACCTTAGATCAAACTTGTTAATCTGTGATGTTCAAATCTTTAGAACCTTTATTTACTTTTGGTCTATCCGATCTATCAGTTACACGGAGAGGTGTGTTACACACTCCTCCTGTGATAGTGATCTTGTCCATTTCTCCTCGTAGTTTTATCTTTCTGGTGGAATGAAATGTTCATTGTTCCTTTTGCCTTAAAAATTATTTTGTCTGGTATTAATATATCCATGCCAACTTATTATTTTAAAATTAGTATTTGCCTGGTACATCCTTTAACTTTCCAACTTTCTATATCCTTAGGCTTCAGATGCATCTTATAAACAATAACATCCAGTGGCTTGGAGGTTTTGTAATCTGGTATGAAAATTCAACAGTATTTGTCTTTCAACTATATCATTTTATTAGTTTATATTTATATAATAATAATTTCCAATATGCTTGGATTTATTTCTGTCATCTTAAACACTTCCACAGAAGTATATCCACACACTGAAGTCTACGCATACTACAAATGGCCTAATAATAACTGTAGCAGCCAGATGAATTATCACAGTGAACACATACATTTAAGGGAAAAAAATTTTCTTTTTCTCTCGTCTTGTCTTCCTCTGGGATTAAGTTGTTTTTGTTTCTTTTCATTTCTGATATTACTGAATTGGAAATCATATGCTCTGTTTTTATTATTTCAGTGGTTATTTTAGATATTTTAATGTGTTAAGTGTTCCTTAGTTGGTTCCTCCCTCCCTTTCTTCCTTGGCACTCCAGATGGCACTCAACTAATGATGTGAGTCCTAGAGAGCACTTTCCTTCCTTCCTTCCTTCCTTCCTTCCTTCCTTCCTTCCTTCCTTCCTTCCTTCCTTCTTTTTAAAGATTTTATTTATTTATTTTAGGCAGAGACAGAGAGAGAGGGAGAAAGCTCAAGCAGGGGACAGGGGAGGGGCAGAGGGAGAGGGAGAGAGAGAATCCCAAGCAGACTGCCTGCTCAGTGTAGAGTCCTATGTGGGGCTTGATCCCAGGACCCTGAGATTATGACCTAAGCCAAAGTCAAGAGTCCAACACTTAACTGACTGAGCCCAGGTGCCCCTAGGAAGCACTTTTCAAAATGTGGTCTGTAGACCCCTAGGTCCCAGAAACCTTTTCTGGGATCTGAGGGGTCAAGACTATTTTCATAATGATATTAAGATGCTAATTGCTTTTTTCACTCACATTCTTGCATGAATGATTGCACAGTGGAGTTTTTCAGAAGCTACCTAACATGTGCTATTACAACAGACTATGCAAAGCAGCTATGAGAATATAGCTGCCTTCTATTTAGCTAGAGGTCTAAAGAGGTCTGCAAAAGTGTAAAACAACGCCATTCTTCTCATTAGGATTTTTGAAAATATAGTTATTTTCATTAAATATGTTCTTTTTATTAACATGTAATGGTTTTCTGATTATTATTTTTAAATAAATACATGTTTAAATCTTTTTGTTTTAATTTTGTTTTGTTTTAATTTGGTAAGTCATAAAAATTTAAAAAGCTCTTCGGGGTCCTTAGTAATTTTTAACAGTATAAAGGGGTCCTGTGATGAACAAGTTTGAGAATTGCTGATCTAGTGTCATGAGAGAACCACTGCTTGTTCTGCTGGATGCAACTGCGTGTATATAAAATATTATGCCGTCTGGTGTATCAGCATTTAGTGACTCAAAATTTCATAAAGCTTAATGCCACTTAAACTTTTAGAGATGTGAGTTTAAAGTTTGCCTGGTCAAACGCAAAGCTTTTTGATGTTTGCACTAGGAGACGTAAAAACCAGAACTACCCTGTCATGAGATAAACAGTAACAAACCGGTTTTAATGGGTAAGATAGAGTTGCTCTGCACAGAGTGGTGGATTTATCACTTTATGTGAGTCAAGAATCTTGTTCCAAAGATTCTTTGAACTGGAGTTTTTCTTCTTGTTTCATGGAGGAGGATTATTTCATCCACCTCTAGGGGATGGTTTGTTAATCCAAAATATAGGTAGGGCTTGTGACCTTAGAAATCTCAATGCTAATTATATTGGCCCTATGGCATCCTGAAAAAACTGTACATTTGATTTTTGTCAGCAAAGATCAAAGAAAGCTTGTGGGAGGCAAAAGTTATGAGCATACTTGGTGTGCTTTATTTTGGAAGGAGGTCTTCATGAAGCTCCAGTAAAAGCCTAATTTTGTTTCTAGAGTAATCAATAATGTCTAGTTCATATATTCAATGCAACTCCTGTTGCACCTCCTGGAAAATGAACGGTTCCTAGGGCATGATGTTAGGAGGAAAAGGAAAGGTTTGAAGATACCATTAGCTAAATCTCCTCAGCCCTCTCTGGTTTTCAAGTTAATGGTGGCGAGGGCAAGCTTCCATTGAAACTCTGATGTGAAGACAGGTCCCTTGGTTTATGTAAACTTAGGGGAAAGCTTTCTCTTTCAGCTGTGCTCAAGAAACCCTACTCCCAGGGAGAACTTCACTATCTTTGAAGACATGACTTTTTGACAAAAACAACAATAAATTGCTCACTGTCCATAGTTTGTGTTACATTAAATAAATATTATCTGGCAAAGAGAAAATTATATCAAACCGGCACTTTCAATTCATCTACTCCATCCTACTTACAGAATACCCAAGATGCTACTGGCTCACTCGGCAGAGGCTAGGCCCCCACCCCGACTTGGGTGGGGAGTTGACGGCTTACGGGAAGCCTACTGAGTGCCTCGTTCTGGCATTTACAGTATCACTCCCATGAGGAAGCCCCACTACCGGGGCAGGATGCAAAGTGGTAAGAGGCAGGTGGGGAAAAATCAAGCTGTTTGGTGGACTTGAAAACTACAATTTCATCACAACATGCTCTGCAATCCCTTTTCAAAACTGACCCAACAATCTGAGGTGGGCATTTGTTCCTTTGGCCTTCTCGGCAGCACCCCTTCACTGCTGGTGACAATGCCCCATCCTTCCCCCCTCCCCCTCCACTGTGATGCCTGGTGGAGCTGAGTTCACTCCCCACTTTATGCTCTGGGGCAGGACCAGAGCCATCAGCACAGCTCCCCTGTGACCACAGTGATCTGGTCATGAGACTCAATCCAGGCCAAGCAAAGCTAGCCCAGTCCTTTTAACCATTTAGGAGAATGTACCCCTCTTCTGCTGAACTGATCCTGGAGAATGCTGGCTACGGGGGCCACTTCGAGGAGAGATGGTGAAGTCGACTTAAAGGCAGGCAGCACACCAAGAAACTGAATCCACGCATCTGAAATCCCAAGCAGACATACTCCGGAGCTACTCAGATCTGAAAGCCAAAAATTCTCCTTCTTTAGCTAAGTCAGTTGGAACTGGGTTTTCAGTCACTTGTAACAAAAAGATATATCATTTCTCAAATGCTCACAGTAGCAGCCAGTCTTTCCTTCAATTATTTAAAAAATCTGAGTCAAAAGTTTAAGTAGGGAGACTTAAAAACATAACAAATATGCATATAACCATCATGAACAGTGAATGCTTGTTAATAGTTATATTTCTTCAGATTTTAAAAAAAATTTATTTTTAAGCCACCTCCATACCCAGTGTGGGGCTTGAATTCACAACCCAGAGATCAAGAGCCGCATGCTCCACCAACTGAGCCTGCCAGGTGCCCCAGTATTTCTTCAGATTTTTTTTAATTTTTTTAAAATTTTTATTTATTTATGATAGTCACACACACACACACAGAGAGAGAGACAGACAGAGAGAGAGAGAGAGAGAGAGAGAGAGAGGCAGAGACACAGGCAGAGGGAGAAGCAGGCTCCATGCACCGGGAGCCCGACGTGGGACTCGATCCCGGGTCTCCAGGATCGTGCCCTGGGCCAAAGGCAGGCGCTAAACCGCTGTGCCACCCAGGGATCCCTTTTCAGATTTTTTAAGTTGATGTTCCCATTATGTTTCTCCCTCACTGAATTTCCTCTTTTTCTCCAAAAGCAGCATTATTTTGGAATTTAAGTGTATTTTTCCGGTCCATGGACACGTCCACAAAATGTACTTTGTACCTGAGTCCACAATCACGGTTTAGTATTCTCTTTGTTTTTTAAATGCCCCAAAATATCACATAGTACAAGTCATCCTGGAACTCGTTTTCCACCCAAATCACGTCTTTGATAACCACGCCCTTGACATCCATCCCTGAAGCTTACGGCTCTCATTTGTTTCTCTTGTCTGCTGAGTATGTTTGCCATCCTATTTAAATGCTATCTTATATTTTTTTTCTGTTCTACTAGCTATAACCATTTAGATTATCTCCTAGTTTCACCAGCATAACAATGCTGCTTTGAGCATCCCAGGCCATGTCTCTGTGTTCACGTGTGGAAGGTTCCTCAAAGGAGGGAACCACTGAGAGGCATGGAATGTGCATTTTCCGTTTCAGCAAAACCTTCAGGCTACTCTCCAAAGTGATAGCGTAAATCCAGCTCTTCCTGTAAAACAGCTGGCAACACAGGAGCTCCTGAGTCCAGCCCTGCAGCAGATACAAGGCGACAAATGGGAGGGAACAGGCCAGGCGCACATTACCTGCCAACAGGAAAAGGGGTCCAGATGAGGCCGGAAACCCACAGAGTAACCTGATGTACATATGCATGGACCGTGTTGGGGTGTCATGGGGGCAGACTGCCTCTCTAGGATTCCAAGGGTATAGGAGTAGCCCATCTCCACATTCTTTACCTTCACCAAATCCAGATTGTCATGAACATTCTACAGAAGTGTAAAGATAAGGGGCACCCGGGTGGCTCAGTCATTGAGTCTTTGGTTCAGGTCGTGATCCCAGGTCCTGGGATCGAGGCCTGCATCAGGCTTCCCTCAGGGAGTCTGCTTTTCCCTCTGCCTGTGTCTCTGACTCTCTCTCTCTCTCTGTCTCTCAAGAATAAGTAAATAAAATCTAAAAAAAAAAGTATAAAGGTAAGATGATTCAATCAAATGCAGCTAACAGGGGCTTCTCCCCTCACTGTGTGGTTTATACAGAAAGTGCACACAGACCAAGAAGAAATGGTGGCTGGAGGCTACAAAATCTTGGGCCTAGAGAAGAGTGGATTGACAATGACAGTGAAAGGAGAATAAGACACTGGGATCCTGAGGATGAGAATGCAGCCCCTGTGGGCCCTGAGTCACGTAACCAGGGCCAAGACCAGATACAGTCCCTGCAGGGAGGGCAAAGCATAATCTGTCATGTATTCATGTGTCTGTGTCAAACAGCTTCCGAGCAAACCAGAGCCACCTTGGATCTATGCGGTTGAAACAAAGAAGAGGTAAGAAGGCAGAGGTGGTGCAGAGGCAGGGGATGGGACACTGAGAGACAGGGTCAGAGGCGCTGCCTGTACACGTGATGGGCAGCATGAGGCCCTACTTTCCTCTTGGGTGCTCCTGTGTCCAGGGATTCTAGAGAGGTTTTGTGAGGCAGGGCTGAAGAATAAACATTCAAGTGGGTCCTCACTTGGGAAAACTGACCAACCAAGGAGCATGGCCGAGGAGGTGTGGCATGGGATGGGGGTACATGAGAAAACCAGCCATGTGCAAGTCCATCTGGACTAATCAGGGGCAGACATAAAACGGGATTCCTGAGTTATGAAAGCAGAACAAAATCTGAAAGAATAATCACAGCTTGAGATTGACAGGAGGTCAATTAGATTTGTGTGAAAACGTTTCAGAGTTTTGGAGAAAACAGAGAGGACTGAGTGGCCTGACAGAGAGCTCAATTCTTGACCTTCCTCTTCCTGACCCACAGCAAGTTCAAGTTCAAATGCTCTTGGCTCCTTGGGGACCCCGAGAATGCAGAAGTACCTGTCTCTGCACCTTCTCCCATAAGTTGGTAAAAATCCATTTCGGGCTGATCCCCAAAAGCCATTTGCTTGGGAACGGGCTGGAGTTAGTTACCCAAAACACTGAGCAAGCCCTGGGAGAAGGCACCCTGAAGTCTGACCCAGAAAAGGAAAGTAGGATGGAAAAAAAAAAAGGAAAGTAGGATGGGCCCTAGTGACCACAGGGTCTTAGCTGGGGACAAGGTGAGGAGTTTATTCCCACTGCAGGGGGAACGCCAGAATGGTAAAAGATCAAGAAAACTCAATGGAGGCTCAAGAGGTAAAGTGGCAGAGGGATTATACAAGTTGGGGTGGGAGGTGCCAAGCAGAACTGGTCTTCCTCTTCAGACTGGAGAAATGCCCATATTCAACTGGCCTAGGATGTAACAGCCCTCACCTCCGGTCTGGCTCCATTTCCCAGATGGCAACCTAGGGTTTTGCCCACCAGCATCCCATCCATTCCTCCTCCTTCTGGTAACAACTTCCCAATTCTCCATCAGTCAACCACTCCTCCACTGTCAGTCCATGAGGCATGGCGAGCGGGGCAAAAGGCTAGCTCCAGCCCAGCTGCAAGGGAGGACATGTCATCCAGACTTGGGTCCCTGTCCAAATCCGTCCATCCAGAGTCATCATTACTAGACTCTTCTCGAATGGTTTGGAAAGAACCATACTCTTTCCATGGGGTGGTTAGGCTGGTAAAATGTAATCCTGGAGCTTCTGGGAGTCACCTTTGCCACCACTTGGAGAGGGCCTGCGTGAGAAGGAGGCTGGTGTAGGAACACAGAGCTGAGACCAAACACTAACAGCTTTGTTTAAACACCTGATCTGGCCATTCCTGAAGCCACTTTGCCCTTTAGCTACAAGACTCTTTAATTACATAGCAAACAAATGTCCCTTTTTTTACTTAATCAGCCAGGACAATTTTCAGTCACCTAAAACCAAGATATTAGTACAAACAGTTGGTAAACAATTTGTCACTCTTAATAAAGAATCGGTGTTTCTGAATTCTACCTTTTACGATATTTAAGAAATAAATTAGAACAGGGCAGCCCGGGTGGCACAGCGGTTTAGTACCACCTGAGGCCCAGGGTGTGATCCTGGAGACCCGGGATCGAGTCCCACGTCGGGCTCCCTGCATGGAGCCTGCTTCTTCCTCTGCCTGTGTCTCTGCCTCTCTCTCTCTCTCTCTCTCTCTCTCTCTCTCTCTCTCTCTGTGTGTGTGTCTCTCATGAATAAATAAATAAAATTTTTATTAAAAAAAGAAATAAATTAGAACAGATGCAAGTGGCCTGTATAATAATTTCACCAATTCATTTGCATTCTGACATGCAAGTCGCTGCCCCTGGGCTGGGAATGGCACATAGCTCTGCTCATGCCGGTGACCCCCTTCTCTGCTCTCATAAATCAGATTCCTAGTTATGGACAATAACTTCTATCAGAAGAAGCGTGTTCTGCGGTTGCAACAGTGTTTCCACACGTATCATCACACTTGAGTCATAAAACAAGCCTATGAGGTCGCTTTCTGATGCCCTCTTCAGAAGGGGGGACTCTAAGAGAGCCCAGAGAGGCCAGATGCCTTCCTCAAAGATACACAGCCCATCAGCGGCCACACCTGGACCAGAATCTCTGCTGGTGCTCCGGGTCCAGTGCTCCTTCTCTTACACCAGCTTCCTCAAAAGTCAGTAACCAGTGTGTGGGGCTTGGGGACAGCAGCTCAGAGGGGAGGCCAGGCTCCCTGGGGAGGCCTTCACGCGAGCTTTGAGGGAACAGAGAACAGGAATAGTGTGGCTGAGGCTGGAAATACTTGGCTCCAGAAAGACTCTGGACTACGTCTTTTCTGTCCGGGGTTCATATCACTCTTTTGGGGGGTCTGTGCCTTCCCTAGGCAAGCGGAAACTTGCTTTCCTGGGGCCTTCTCACATCCGGGGCCCAGGCACAGGACCTATTCACATACACACGTGGGCACAGTGCTGCCACGCTGCAGCGTCAAGACGAGGGCATGATGCCCATGGCAGCCGTTCTGGGAAGGTGCCAGCTCCCAGAGCGCAGGGGGCGGGGGTGCGAGGCCCGACCCAGGGGTGTGAGCCACAGGGTCTGTACCAGCGGCGGAGGCAGTGCTGTCTCCACAGGTGTGATCCAGGCATAACCTCCACCTCGGCGTCTCTGGCTGCCCCGGGGGATTCCAAGAGTGACACACCTGAGATCCTTCCCGAAGAAAATCCCTTTCTGCTTAGAGAGAGGGAGGTCTGCGGTCTGCACCAAGACAGCTGACAGGTCTTTTCCTCTGCATCTTGTCTATGCTATTGGTCCCCCCGCCACGGCTCTGGCCACGTGTGACCTCCTGGGAAGAGCAGAGCCCTGCCCTGCTCCACGTATGGCCTCCTGCAGTGGCAACTGCCGCCACCCAAAGGGGTCGAGTGTGGCCCGCGGTCTGCGCCTTTGCCCCTTCTGGCTTCTCCCGTGGCACGTGGCATGGCCTGCAATCTGCCCGGGCCCAGCGCTTTCCTCGGCTCTTCCGCCCCTTGCCTCTACGACTAAGGGCAGCACTGCAGGGCCAGGCCCACAGCAAATGAATCCGGGAGCCCCCATTTCTCCGTAAGAATGTTGTCCAACAGCAGCCGGGTGTGGTGCCGGGATCACTGAGGGCTGAGCACCCGGATCCTGGGAGGAGAGCCTGAACCTGGGGGGCACCTACCGGAGTCCCCGGGGGAACAGGAAACATCAGCGAGTACTTAGCTGCTCTAAATGTTTCCTGTGCTCTAACCCGGTAGTCTAGCTCTCCCGAAAGGCTCTCACTGCAGGGCTTCAGGAAGACCTGTCCGGTGCTACAGACATGTGCCTGCACCCTTATCTTTCTGCCATTCATTCCTTCACTTGACTACGTTTATGGGGCATCTGCTCCATGTCGAGCCTTCCTCAGTCTGTAGAAAATATGATGGTGAACAAGACAGAGATGCTACCAGCTCTCATCAAGTGCATCTTCCGGAAGGCGCTGGAGTTGAGGGACACTAATATGCCCCATTGGGCCTAGTGTTTGGGCTCTTCAGAAACAACATAGTATTTAAAAAAATTTTTTTTTTCAAAGATCCCATTTATTTACTCATGAGAGACATAAAGAGAGAGAGAGAGAGGCAGAGACACAGGCAGAGGGAGAAGCAGGCTCCCCGCAAGGAGCCCGATGTGAGACTTGATCCCAGGACCCCAGGATCACATCCTGAGCCAAAGGGAGACGCTCAACCAGTGAGCCACCCAGGGGCCCCAGCAACCCAGTACTTTAGATGATTACCATGTGATCAAACTCGTAAAAGTCCAGAGACAGTTAACAACGTTGTTTTGGTAAGTTAAGTGTGGCTTCCTCCTCCCTGTTTCTGGGCCAAGCAGTGGTGAGAGGTGGCAAATAAAAAAAGAAATTGTTTGTTTAACCTGAAAGCATGCCTAATTATTAAGCACAACAAAAAAAAATTTTTACTGGAACAATATAAAACCAAGCCTGTAACCTGAGCAGCACCTCCCAGTCACCAGGAACTGGTGATAAACAGAAGGTAAAGAGATAGTTTCCAATCTTGGTAAAGTACAATGAAGGTAACACTCTTCATTGAAGAGCACTGTGACGAGGCGGAGAGGGCCCTTCTATAGGTGGAGTTGCCACGTAGGGCTCTCCGAGGAAGAAAGAAGTGATCGACCATCGGCTCCCTGCTGATGACACAGCCCACGTTGCTGAAAGCAGACTGCGGAGCCGAGCCAGATGAGGCAGAGGCAGCTCCAATCCTGCCACTTTATTAAGGAGCCTGGAGACTTCCTTTTGGAAACTGCCAGTCCCTTGCCCAATAAAAAATTCTGAAAAAGGCAAGGTCCCCTGGTGGCTGCAGGTGTTCTGGGCAAGGATTGTTGGTGGCATACAATAGAAGGAATCAGGACAGTGCCAGGCTGTCTGGGACAAGGCAAGTGCTTCAATTCCAGGGGACAGACAAGACCAGGGAAGGGAAAGACCACAGAGAGGGGGCAGGGGTGGAGAGACAGCAGTGGAGGGACTGCGCCACGCTGAACTGAGGCTAGAGTGAGGGCAGAGGGACGGAGCAGGCCAGGTCACGGCCACAGGGCAGGGACATGTCTCCTCTGCCCACTGGAACTTCTGACTCAGAAGCTGTTGACATTGTCTCTCTTGAGAGCAGGAAAGGGATGGGAGAAGTCGCAGCTGGAATGTTTTGGGAGTCTGTTTACCATGTCAGCATAATCAGTCCCATGTGTGGCCACTGGAAAAAAGTTGGGAATCACTCCTGTGAAGAGTTTAGTTGTCTGGTGACAACTGACAGTAGAGAAGTATCTGCAGTTTTGCAAAGTGATTTCACATAAATTGCCTCATTTGTTCCCCCAAACAATCCTGTTCTATTTGCAGAGGGCTATGACCCATGTTGAAATCCAGAAAGGTTACATGGCTCCCCAAAACTATGCTGTTGGTCAGGGCACAGTCCTGGTGGGAATCCGGGCTGTCTACCCAACTGCCTGGCTGACATCCCTGAGATCTGCCCTTGGGAGGTTTGGGAGGGAAGCAAGCCAGAGACATTCAGAGAGGTCAGCTGGCTCCCCTTCTGCCTCCGGCCCCTGTCTTCACAACCGAGCCTTATAGCTTCATGTGAGCACCAGTTGTCCAGAGCAGGACTATGAATCCGAGCAACCCCAGAACAGCCACTGACCCCACCTTTCCTATGTGATGGCAGCTCCCAAACCTTGGCATGCACCCAAACCTCTTGCTGGACTGGCTGAAACACAGATCACTGGGCTCCAACTCCAGCGCCTCTGATTCAGCAGGTCTGGGATAGGTGGTCAAGCATGGGCATTTCGAACAAGTTCCCAGGTGATGCTGATGCTGCTGGCCCAGGGGCCACACTTTGAGGACCACGGATCTGGGATGTAACAGGCAACTTCCCCTCCTGGAGGGAAGAAAGGCTACGGGACTCTGGAACCCTTGTGAGGTGAGGATCATTCTTCCTCTGGTGGAGAAGTAGAAAGGACAAGAGGGCCAGACGGATGGTTCAACAGAGACCTAAGGAGCTGCTTTGCCATGAGGCATATGATAGAAAACCCGGTGAAGAGCAGAAGTAACAAATTAAATCAAAGGAAGTCGGGAGGAGCCTGTGAGATGCGGAGGCAGCAGAGGACAGAATGCTGGGGACCAGACCAGGCTACCATCCACTTAGCTATCAAGGAGCTCTCACACCATATCCACTGTCTATACACCACCCGCAGTAGGATTTACTTATGGGTTTTTAAAAAATCAACATGTTTCTCACACATCATTTAGCCTTATCCTAAGCAAAAGTGAAATAAGGATAGTAATAGCAGCCAACACTCACACGTGCTCGCTATGTACCAGCCATGCACGTACGTACACACACGCTTATTTTTATGCACAGACGCCCACACGCATGCGCACAGACACGCATGCATACATGTACACAGTCCTTTCAATCCTCACGGCAACCCTGCATGGTCAACCCTGTAGTGTTATCCTTGTTCTACAAATAAAGAAACTGAGGCCTAGATAAGGTAGCCCTGCCCAACGTTACACACACAACAAGCGGCAGAGCCAGGATTCCAACCTCCGTGGCTGGGTCCAGAGTCCATGCTTTTACCCTCCAAAATTAGGGCTTTAGTGGTTTCACTGCGGGTTTGGTAGTTCGCCAAAGAACACAGTGCTGGGGATGGGATGGGAACCAAGATGTGAATATGCATATGATTTTATTTTATTTTTTTAAGCCCCCCCCCCTTTTTTTGTATATGATTTTAACATCAGAGTGTGAACCGCCGACACACGTTCCCACACGGGCTGTGGCTGGTGGTGGTAATGAAGCGGGGCTGCGCTGGGATGGCGTCGTGGAGAGGAGCCTGGAGCTGAGATGGTTCCCTCCTTTGAGCTGGGCCAGAGATGCCCACCTGTCTTCTCGGTGCCCCTCAACCTTGAGTTAAAAATAACCCCAAAGCCGACTTGTACTAGTCTATAACACGAAATAACTTTTTGATTTTGGTTTTCAAATGTAAAAGTATATGAAATACACTTTTTCAAAGTACTTAATCCACCCCACCCCACACCCTCTCTCCCCCAAATACTCGCCCCTGAAAACCTTTGCTCTTCAGAGAGACTAAGGTCAGCCAGGCTTCAGTATCGCATGGAGGGTTGGAACAGGGGGAAGGAGGAGAGACCAACTGGTGGAAAGCAGGGAGAAGGAACTCAGCTTTGCCCCACTTGGCTCCTCCCAGAGCAGAAACTCTCCCTCTGCTTCCTGCTGAGCCAGGATTAACACCGGGAGAGGAGCAGAACAGGAACCCCCCACCCCTGGCCCATCCCCAGCAGTCCTAGGCAGTAAGGTGTCAGCAGGGGTTTGAGGCTCATGGGAACCGCTGTGGCTTGACATTTGCTCCAGAATGGAGATTCCTCAGTAATACTCAGAGGCTGCAGTCCCTGCTTGGGGGGTGGGGGTGGGGGGTGGGCAGGACGGTCAGGAAGGAAGGCAAGACAAGACTCAGGGATAAAAAGTAGTACCCTCCCTTCCCAACACTTCCAGTGAGTTTGTGTCATTCACTCGAATCCAGAACATCATGGATATCTATGTAAAATGATGCAAAGGATGCTGGACAAGAGATACAGCCAGTGGTCTCTTCCTTTCGGCTCCTGCTAGTCTGGAAAGTGGGCCGGTGTGGGAGGACGGTGAAGCCTGGACAGAGAGGATGGAGGAATAAGAGACAGAGGCTAGGTCGCTGCACAGACTCCCGAACCAGGAGGCCTCCCCTGAAGCTCTGTCGAACAGGAGCAAGACACTCTTATACTCCAGCAGGGACCATGAATCAAAAACCATGAATCAGATTTCACTTCTCTGCCCAAAACCCTTCCATGGTTTCCTACTACTTTGAGCATAAAGTCTGAATCTGCCCATTGGACTACAGAGGCCTGCATGATGAGCTCTCCCTGCCCATAGTCACATCTCTGACCTCATTTCCCATCACTCTCCCTCCTGCTCATTCCGCCCCAGCCACCCTGGCCTCCTTTCAGTTCCTCCACCACACCATGCTCTGTGCAGCCCCTGGGCCTTTGCACAAACTTCCTTGTCTGCCCTGAGTGCTCTTCCTCCAGCCCTTCAGATGGAGAGCTCTTTCAGGCTGCTTGCTGCTCAATGTCACCGCTTCAGGGAACACTCCCCTGCCACTCAGAGTACCTCCCTTGCGTCCCAGGCAACTGTTACATTATGTTGCTTTGTTTCCTTCAAGGAATGTGCCACGACAATAGATTCTCTTCTATATTTATGTCGATACTGTTCCATTCTCCATGCCCCAGTCACTAGCATGTAAAGTCCAGGAAGGCAAGAGCCATGGCTGTCTTGTTTGATGCTCTATCCCCCTTCATTCACAGAGATGAAATGCATGATCTGGTTGTCACCCTGCCCTCAGCCACCTGATCCAAAAGACTTTCAGGAAGTATCTGAGGAGCCTGGGGCTGGGCCCACAGACCTCGGACAGAGGTCACTGGAGAGAAGAGAGGAGAACCTGGGGCAGAAAGATATGTAGGAGCAACAGCGGAGCCTGATTTCCCAAACAGCAGCGGACTTTATGGGGCCACGTGGCCTCAGATACTTTCTGGGCAGGCTGGAGCCCCTGGACCTGAAAGCCAGTAGTCCCCAGCTTCTACAAAATGTGTTCTACACATTTTGGCCAGGGAATGCCAAATGATGCAAAACCGGAGATGAATCTGCTTTGGCTGGATCATGCCAGGAAGGGAACAGGAACTTGACAAACTAGATATTGTCCAGGGTGGGGGCAGAGAGGAAGAGAAGTGAAGAAAGACCAGAAAGAAAGGGTAAAAAAACAGCCGGTGACCTAAAAGAAGCCTTCAAAAGAGAAAGAATGGGCTGCATGGATTCTGGATGTTAAAAAAGCCTAGAAGAACTGTCAGAATTTGGATTTGGAGAGGGATCAATTAGATTCGCAGGGGCAGAGATGTGGGGAGAAGCAGAGAGGGCCTGACTGCCTCAGCAGGGCTTGGCAAGGGCCCTTCCCCTCTAATACACATCTCCTTGAATGGAAGAGATCTATGGCCCTAGGAGAGATTGACCATCAGGGTGCTTGCAGGCCCGCGCCCTATCCCCGAAGCCCCCATCCCTTCTCGGGAGCACCGTGGGAGCCACTCCACCACTATTCACGTCTGGAGAGGGGGGTGCTGGAGCACATACCACAGAAGCATTGGGACTCCTGGAGAGCTAAAGGGAGGGTGCCACTCTTGGGAACATGACAGGTGTTGGGGGGAAAAGTAGGTGGGGTCCTAAGGTGAACACGGGCAGATGCATACGCTAGTGCCAGGCTAGACAGGAGCCTCAGGTGGGGTGATCCGTCCCCGGCCAGGCCAGGAACGTCTGGTCCTCTAACTCAACAGTTCTCAAAAGACATGTTGGGACACACTGGTGTGTGGCAACCACAGGCAAGAAATGCAGGTCATAGGTTCATGGTAATATGGAAAGGATCAGCATTTGTGAATTTAAGTAAACAAAGAAATGAGCAGACATAAGGTAACGTGTTCTAATGTCACAAGTGTTCCATCGTACTTTCTGGAGTGAGCAAGAAGGGGGAACATCCCTGTGTAGACTGGAAATTGCACTGGACATGAGCACAGCAGATCCTGACACAGAACTGCTTCCTGGAGGGCGTTGGTTAAGCATCTGCCTTCGGCTCAGATCATGATCCCAGGGTCCTAGGATTGAGTCCCACGTCAGGCTCCGTGTGCAGCGGGCAGCCTGCTTCTCCCCCTCTCTCTGCCTCCTCCTCCTGCTCATGCTCTGTGTCTGTCTCTCTCAAATAAATAAGATCTTTTTAAAAACCCCACAAAAGAAAAAAAATAAAAAAATAAACTGCTTCCTTTGGGGCTTTGAGAATGTGCCTTTCCCACTTTGCTTTCCGGGGTTCAAGTAGGGCTGACCCGAGCCCTCGGCTCCAGCTGCAAGGACGTGTGGCTGACCAGAACGCTAAGCCTGCGGGGCCAGCCCAGAGATCTCAGCTGGGACCTCGGGACAAGGGACACTGTGAGCGCTAGTTGTAACCCTACGTTGCCAAGGGCCACTGCGCAGAATAACCACACTGAGGAAAGAGTCTTCAAACTCCTCTCTTCCCTCAAGCTAAGTCCGCCCTTCTCAGAAGAGCATGAGAGGCCTCTGGGGGAGTGAGACAGAATGGGGCACTGTCAGAACTCAAAGACAGTTATACCCATCACCTCCTTGTCTTTGCATGGCGGGAGGGCACTTTGGGACTCTCAAACTCCTGTAAGAACGCGTCTTGTCCAGCAAGGGTAGAGGAGCAAAGTCTGGGGTGTCAGGAGAGGAATCAGGTGAGTGAAGAGTCAGCCTTCCTGAGACACAGGGTGGGGAAACCTGGCAGGTTAGAATCTTTACCCCCATCAAGGAACTCCACGGACGGCCCTATGAGGGAGTGGGCAGCGGAGGCACCCATGGGCATTTCAAAAAAGCAAATTGGAGACTAGTAAACAAACAAAAAGCAGAAACAGACCCATAAGTACAGAGAACAAACTGATGGCTGCCAGAGGGGACGAGACAGGGAGGTGCAGGCTTCCAGTCATGGGGTAAGTCATGGAGATAAGAGGTACCGCATGGGGAATAGAGTTAATGGGATCGTACTAGTGTTGTGTGGGGATGGAAAGCAGCTGTTTGTGGTGAGCGGAGCATAACATAAAGACTTGCCCAATCACTATGTTGTACACCCAAAACTCATTGCAGCGCTGTGTGTCAACTACATTTCCATTATAAATAAATGAATAGGGATCCCTGGGTGGCGCAGTGGTTTGGCGCCTGCCTTTGGCCCAGGGCGCGATCCTGGAGACCCGGGATCGAATCCCATGTCGGGCTCCCGGTGCATGGAGCCTGCTTCTCCCTCTGCCTGTGTCTCTGCCTCTCTCTCTGTGTGTGTGACTATCATAAATAAATAAAAATTTAAAAAAATGAAATTTAAAATAAATAAATGAATGAATGAATAAATTAAATAGTAGCAGCCCGGTTGGTTAAGCATGGCAAAAAGGAACGTAAAATCAGGGAGGTTATTTACCCTAATTTTTCTTAACTCAAGCAGAACATCTCAGAGAGCCTCACCCGATTCCACAATTCTCTTCGTCTTCATCCTGAGCCAAACGCTACCAGGCCCTTCGCTTCCACCCTTTCCCTTTCAAGGCACATGGGGCCCTGGGCCCTGGCCCATTTCAGATGCCACTGCAGGAAGGAAAGCTTTGCCTTTCCCTAGTCTTGCCCCTGCTTCCGCAGAAGCATCCTCTGTGACCCAGGGCTCTTGGCTGGATGGGCACTGAGGGATACAGCAGTGTGGCTTTCTTGACCAACTGGCACTTTCTCTCTGTCCACCATGCAGGTGGCTGGGCTCCTGGCTCCTATCCACAGTGCTGTGGTTGGGTTCTTTCATTGGGAAACAAATGGCACTTGTGTCAAAGAAAATACAAAAAAAGTAATCTAAATCTTGTCCAGCAATGGGTGGCTAAGGTGCTAACAGAATGCTCACATCTGCTTTTGTGTTCCCAAGACAAAACTGACCTCTGCCACTGGGCTCAATTATATTCATCCAACCCCAAGGACCACAGAACCCGGTGAGTGTGGCTGACTGCAATGCTCCGGGTGGCACCTTCTTCCCCACGTGCTGAGGTTTTCCCTGAGACGCGCTCTTCCTTGGGCATATGTCAGGCCTTTGGGGACATGATACAAAGGCTGCAGAACTGAGGGAGAGAGGGCTCATCTACAAAAGTTGTACAAGTGCGATTCGGAAAAGACTACCAGTTTCTTCATTTAGTAAAAAAGTGTTTTTTATTTTTATTTTTAAATTTTTTTAGAGTGAGTATGAGCAGGGAGGTGTGGAGAGAGAGAATTTCAAGCTCCACACAAAGCCTGACATGGGGCCTGACCCCACAATCCTGAGATCAGGACCTGAGCCGACACCAAGACCCAGATACTCAACCGACTGAACTACCCAGAAACCCCTCCCCCCAAAAAGTCTGATTTTTAATAATACACTGAACCCAGCTAAAAGACTGCTTCCCAGCCCTCTTTACAGTTAGGTGTGATCAGTTGACTATGTTCTTGCCAGTGAATTTTTAGTAGAAGTATTGTGTGGAACTTCCAAGAAGTCTATGATCAGTTGACTAAGTCCTTGCCAATGAGTTTTTAGTAGTATTGTGTGGAACTTCCAAGAAGTCTATTAAGTTGAGAAGGGGTGAGCGCTTCTTTTTTCCCTCCCTCTTATTCCACTGTCAGGAACACAGGCCTGATGACTGGAGCTTTAGCTTCTATCCTGGACCACGAGGACAAGGGCTACTCCAGGATTGGAAGAGCAGACAGCTAGAAGAGGATGGGTCTCTTAAGTCTTTCTGCAGCTGCCAAAGACAATCCTGGCTCTCCTGGACTACAAATCTTCAGGCTGTTTTTATATGACAGAGAAATAGGATTCTAGCCCATTTTCAAAGCTATTGCCTAGAGTTGTTCTATTACACACAGTAATTCAGTCCTAACTAATTGGAGTTTCAGCTTCTATCAACTAAAATTTCTATCTTCAGTTTTTGATGACATTCTAAGAGGAAGGTTTACAAAATGTAATTAGAGTAATTTAAGAGGCAAAGTATTACCTCTTAAATACTTAAGAGCAGCAGTATTACCAAACCAGCCATTAATTCGGTCTTCTCTTTCCCTTTTGTTTCTCTCTACCCATCACATGTTTTCCTTCCAAGATGAATGATGGCTAATATCCCTCTTCTAGTGGTAGAAGTTGGAATACTGGTTATCTCAGAGGTGGGAAGGTTGCTCTGTGAGCAGGGGCACAGAGAGTTCTTGTAGAGTATTGAAAATGGTCTACATCTCGACCACATAGTGGTTACACGAATACGTATGTTAACAGTCATTAAATTGTACCTCTACGACTAGTATACTTTATTGTACGTAAGCTACACTTCAATAAAAACAATTTCTAAAAATCCTTTCTAAAGTCCTACACCTTTTTTCGAAGCTTTTAAAAAATTTATTATTTTTTATAAATATTAATGCAGTTGACACACAATCTTATATTAGTTTTCAGTGTACAACACAGTGATTTAACGATTCTATGCATTACTTGGTGCTCACTACGGTGAGGGTAGTTACCATCTGTCACCACACAACATTACAATATTATTAACTACACTCCTTGTGCTGTACTTTTCATCCTCCTGACTTATTTATTTTATAGCTGGAAGTCTGTACCTCTTAATCCTTTTTACCTATTTTGCCCATCCCCCCAACCCACCTCCCCTCTGGCAACCACCAGTTTGTTCTCTGCATTTATGAGTCTGTTTTTGTTTTTTTAGATTCTACATATAAGTGAAATCATAGGATATCTGTCTTTCTCTAACTTACTTAGCATAATATCCCCTAGGTTCATTCTTTTTAATGTCTGAGTAACATTTCATTATACATATATACCACATCTTTACCATTCATCTATCAATGGACACTTGGGTTACTTCCATACTTTGACTATCGTGTATAAAGCTGCAGTAAACATCAGGGTGTTTGTATCTTTTTTTTTTTAATTGGAGTTCAATGCATGTATCTTTTTGATTTAGTGTTTTCCTTTTCTTTGGGTAAATACCTAGTAGTGGAAATACTGGATCATAATGATACTTCTTTTTAATTTTTTTAGGAAACTCCATACTGTTTTCCATAGTGGTGGCACCAATTTACACTCTCACCAATGTTGCACGAGGGCTCCCTTCTCTCCATACCCTCGCCAACACTTGTCTTTTTAACACCAGCCATTCTGACTGATGTGAAGTGGTATCTCACTGTGGTTTTGATTTCTCTGATGATGACTGATGTTGAGCATCTTTTCATGTACCTATTGGCCATGTGTTTGCCTTCTTTGGAAATGTGTCTGTTCAGGTCTCTGCCCATTTTCTAATTGCATTGTTTGTTTTGGTGCTGGGTTAAGTCCTTTATGTATTTTGGAAATTAACCTTTTATCAAATATACCATTTGAAAATATCTTCACTCATGCAGTAAGTTGCCTTTTTGTTTTGTTGATGATTTCCTTTGTTGTGCAAAAGCTTTTTATTTTGGTGTAGTCCCAACAGTTTATTTTTCTTTTTGTTTCCCTCGCCTGAAGGAACATATCCACAAATATGTTGCTAAGGGTGATGTCCAAGAGATTACTGCCTATGTTTTATTTCAGAAATTTTACGGTTTCAAGTGTCACAGTCAGGTCTTTAATCCACTTAAAATTTATTTTTGTGTATGGTGTAAAAAAGTAGTCCAGTTTTACCAACACTGTTGAAGAGGCTGTCTTTTCCCCGTTGCATATTCTTGGCCCTTTTGTTGTATATTGACCATATAAGCGTGGATTTATCTCTGGACTCACTGGTTCCATTGATCTAGGCATCTATTTTTGTGCCAGTGTCATACTGTCTTGATAGTATGACAAAAGCAAAGCAATAGCTTTGAAGCAATTGTGAAATATGGGATTGTGATACCTCCAACTTTGTTCTCTTTTCTCAAGGTTGCTTTGGTTATTTGGGGTCTTTGGTGGCTCTATACAAATTTTAGGATTATTTGTTCTAGCTCTGTGAAAAATGCTCTTGGTATTTTGATAGGGATTGCATTGAATCTATAGATTGCTTTGTAAAATCCTACCCCTTTTTATGGTCATCATAGATATTTTAGTTTTTGAAGTATTTTTCTTCCCTATGTGTGCTATTCAAGATCTCTGTAATTTTGGCATTTACCTCACCCTCCTTAACCAATTTTGTCTGACTGGGAAAATGCCCAGTTGATAATCACTTTCCCAGACACCTTTGTAGACAGGAGTTGTCACAAGATAACAGAACTAGCCAATAAGAAGTAAGAAGTCTGCTGAGTAGGGCTTCTAGAAAAGCTGTCATTTTCTTGATTAAAAAAGGGATAGGGATCCCTGAGTGGCGCAGCGGTTTGGCGCCTGCCTTTGGCCCAGGGCGCGATCCTGGAGACCCAGGATCGAATCCCACATCGGGCTCCTGGTGCATGGAGCCTGCTTCTCCCTCTGCCTGTGTCTCTGCCTCTCTCTCTCTCTCTGTGACTATCATAAATAAATAAATTGAAAAAAATTAAAAAAATAAAAAATAAAAAAGGGATAGATTTGGGTGATGATGATGTGTCAGCATAAGTTCATAATTGTAATGACGTATCTTTCTGGCGAGGGATGTGGATAATGCAGGAGGCTATGCATGTGTGGGGTATAAGAGAAATCTCTGTGCCTTCTGTGTTGCAGATCTAAAACGGCTCTACAAAATAAAGTCTCTCAAGTTTTAGATTTAGCTCTCATGTCTTTTGTTCTTTATATTCTCCACCCCCGCCATTCTTCTGCTCAGAATGTTGATGCTTCTTAAGATCATGAAGCAGAAAGTCAAATCTAGGGATGGTGAAGCAGAAAGCAAGAAGCCTCAGTTATTGATGGCCACTTCTGAGAAGCTGCATGAGCCCCGTTTCCTTCATGTGACATGATGAAAAAAAAAAAAAACCCTGTGTGTTTAAGCCTCTGTGGTTTGGGTTTCTAGGCTCATGTGAGATATAAGGCTTTTAGCTTTATATGTGGCAAAGACCTCTTGAGAGGTCTCCCACAAAGGGAGACTCAGGTGCTAATTTACTGTGGTATCCTATCATGGCGTGGCAAAGCCCTGGGGAAAAGAGGAAAACCTTGAAACGGAAGACCCCATTGGCACACTCTCTTCTTGTTCTCTTCCTAACATTCTCACTGCTCACTAAGGGAGCGGAATTCTTCTGGCAATGGAAGGGGCTTAGAGAGGGTGGCTCAACATGCAGAGGATCTCAGTTCATATAAACTTCTCTGAGAGTTAGTAGTAAAGTGTTACATCAGCTGCATCACTGTTTCTCAATCTATTTTTAACCAATTTCCGCTTTTGATAAACAGAAATTCTACTTTCTACAGCAGTTTGCATTAAGAAAACCAGGGCTTTCCCTTTTCCTGGGAAATTCCAATTATCAGACCACACGTACTACTGCTTTCCCCATGCAAAAATTTCTGGTACGTTGCCCCATGCCTCTGGAGAGTCCGTGCTGTAATCTGAGTTTTCTGAGATTCTGCAAACTGGACAGAAATCCTGGTAGCTCCAGTGATGCCACATCCAGCTGGGGAAGAGGAGCAGCATATGGGACAGAGGCAGCTTAAGAGCAGGAAAGCAGAGCCAGGACTGGGCTGGGAAAAGGAACACGGAGCAGTAGTTTTGCCCCGAGTCGGCTCAGCTTTTGCAGGGTCAGCCAGTACCTGACTGCAACCACATTCAGTTTTACTGAGGAAATCTGCACTTCCATTTCTAAAGACTCTGCCCTTCCTCCTTTGGTCAGGGTCAAAACCAAAATGCGATCCAAGCTAACAACCAGCTGCCTTGTGCTGTTTCATAGGAGGCCTGAGCCACTGAAAGCTACCTAGTGTCTGGGTTAGAAGCTGTGTGTAGCCAAGGGGATGGGGAGGTGGGGGTGGATTTCAGACCTGTTCCTGGTCTGAAGGTCAGTTTTGCAGGGACAGAAGATAGAGAAGAAGGATGAGTGGGGGAGAAGAGGTCAGACCACCTTCTTCAAGATTCCAGGAATAAAGGAAAAGTCTCTTCCCAAGATCTTAGTCCTGTTTACCATCAAATCCAGATCCTTAGAAACATTCGTGCTCATAAGTGCTAAACAACAGAGAGAATTAAGTAGAGAGCAACAGAAGATGCTCTCTCCCTTCCATTCCCCATGCTTCCAATGGTTAGAGACAGGGAGAGAAGGAAGGATGAAGGATGACAGAGTCTGATGGGGTGCCTGGGTGGCTCAATGGGTTGGGCATCTGACTGGCTCAGGTCCTGATCTTGGGGTCCTGGATGGAGCCTCACACTGGGCTCTGTGCTCAGCAGGGAGTCTGCTTCTCCATCTCCTTTTGACCCTCATCTTGTTCATGCTTTTTCTCTTTCTCTCTTTCAAATAAATAAAATCTTAAAAAAAAATGACAGCATCCAGGATCTGGGGTTAGAGCATGAACTAGAACACATGCCGGGCTCCTAGGAAACTGGGATGGAAGGTTATTCCCTCTTGGGTTCAGGGAAAGAGTGAAGGACAACAGCAGGAAGGCTGGCAATCATTCAGAGAGTCGTTATGGGAAGCAGATGACACGATCTTACACTCTTGCCTCCTTGCCTGTGCCCTTGTAACCTCCTGTGTGCGATCTACAGGACTTCCAGGGGCTGCTGGGAGAGATAGTTCTAATCCAGACAGGGGCGGGGGAAGGGAGCAGAGTCCAGTGGTGAAGACCATGGATTCCTAAGCCAGAAAGCTGGCTCCCAAATTCAAGAGTTCAGCTCTTCCATATACCAGCTGACTTTAGGCAAATTATTTAACCCCTCCAATATCTCAGTTTTATCATCTACAGAATGGGGATGAGTGTGCCAAACTCACAGAATGTTTTTTATTAGCTATATTCCCAGTGCTGTACTTTTCATCCCTGTAACTTACTTACTTTATAACTGAATGCTCCTACCTCTTAATCCCCTTCACCTATTTTGCCCACCCCCACACATCCTCTCCCCTCTGGCAACCACCAGTTTGTTCTCTGTGTTTAGGAGTCTGTTTCACAGAATGTTTTCAGGATTATATGAGTTCATCTTTGTAAAGCTCTTAGCATAGTGCCTGATACATAGTGTCCTAGAATGAGCAGTAAATGTTGGCTGGTGTACCCGTTTCCTATGTCCACTATAACAAATTGTCACTAACTTGGTGGCTTAACACAACCACGAATCGAGTCTCTCACAGTTCTGGAGGCCAGAAGTCCTAAACCAGTATCATCAGTCTGTGGAAAACCCATTTTTGCCTCTTCCAGCTCCTGGTAGCTACTGGCATTCCTTGGCTTGTTGGCCACATCATTCCAGTCTCCGCCTTGGTGATCAGATTGTCTTCCCCTCTTCTGTCTGCTGGACATCTCCGTCTGCCTCCTTCTGATAAGAATATCTGTGATCATCTTTAAGGCCCACACAGATTATCCAGGATAACCTCCCCGTTGTAAGATTCTCCATCACACCTGCAAAGTCCTTTTTGCCACATAAAGCAACATTCACAGGTTCCAGGGATTAGGATGTGGATATCTTTTGGGGGGATCATTATGCAGCCACCACAGCTGGTATTGTTGGCCAGAAGCAGAGTCTGATGAATGGCAAGCAGGTGGACAGAGTGAAGGGAGATCTCTGCAGAGGGAGGTTGGGGCATGGTTACCAGCGGTGGGCGGCAAAACCCATATGCCCACCAAGGAGCCCAACAGGGACAGGCCTGAAGAACACTCCCAAGATGCTAGTCCTGATATGTCCCTCCTTGTTCCTCCTCTTCAGTGGTACGACAGTACTGAGGATGGAGGTGGCAAGGCTGCAGAACTAGAGGACACCACTGTCGACTGGAACTGTGGGCAAGGCTGGGCATGTGGCAACTAAAAGAGGACATGCAAGGGGTGGGCATCAACTGTCACCTCCACACCTTCACAAGCCACTGCAGGCGCTCAAAATGGTAACGCATAGTTGGAAGGAGGGTGAACTGTGCTGGCACAGGAGAAAAATAAAATCTCAAAGTTTACCCAGATGTATTGGTCTACAACCATCTCTGTCACTCCCTGTCTCTCTGGCATCCTGTACTCCTCCTGAATCCATGCCATCGTCAGCCCTCCCCTGGATGGCCCCAGTGCATTTCTATTCTCTCTCTGCTTCCAACTTCATCCCTCTGGAGACCTCTCCCTACACAGCGCTGTCCGGTCTCTCAAATCATAAATCTCACCATGTCACTCTCCTCTTATGGCCTGGAAGCGGCTTCCCACTGCTTATGGATGGAATCCCAAGTCCCTACTAAAAACCATCTGGTCTTCCACTGTCACAGCCCTGCCTTACCATGCTCCAGTCATGCCAGCCTCTTAGTCTGGACCCCTCCTCTGAGGGAACTTCATAGTAGCCAGCCCCACAATTCAGCTCAACCTCTCAGGTGTCAGCTAACAGTAATCACATTGATGGCTTCTCTGATGCCTCTGGCCAAAGAAGTCCCTGCCATGCTGTAACCACTCTCCACATTGCCCTGTTTTATTTCCTTCAATGTCTTTCTCTGCGTAACAACTCCCATGTGCATATTTGCTCACTCTCTTCCCTCTCTCTCCACTAACATGTAACCACCCTCCATGAGTGCGAGACCGTGTTTATCTTTGGGACCCTGATACCCTGGTGTTTGGCACATTCTAGGGAACAGACACATTGGTTGAATGAATGAATGAAACGACAGCTCTTTATTTACCATTAGTGCCACTACTGGTGAAATCCTGTATTTCCCATCATTTTTGAATACTTTATATCCACATTGCCCTCATCTTTGCCAAGCAGAAACTAGGTCAGAAAGGTATATTAGCCTGATTTATCAATACCGGCGATGAGGAAAGATCCTGGCAGTTTCCCGCAAAAGTAGCAGGAGTGCCTTAATCTATGAAAGAGCTCTCAAGTGATTCCTGGCTGGTATTTCTTATGACAGTCCCAGAAGAAGATAAAATGAGACAGCTGGAAACAAGTATCTCCAAGCTTTTAAAAATCGATTTCTCTTCATTCCAATCTTCCACTTATCTATCCACATGTCATCCAGGAAACAATTACCAAGTGTCTAATATGTGCCAGGCTCTTTGCCAGACCCTGGGGATACAATGGTAAGCAAAACAGCCATTTACCCTGCCTTTGTGGGGAGTCTGTAAGGGAGATGGACATTAAGCAAATCTTCATACAATAAATGGATTATAACACACTGAGATAGTGCTTTGAAGGAATTGTAGAAGACGCTATGAAAGTAACAAGTAATTAGAAAACAAAATTTAAAAAAAAAACTAAACCTGCAAGACCACCAAAAATACTTAGGAATCAATGTAAGAAAAGATGTGTAAAAGCTCTTTGCTTAACACTAAAAAGCACCGTTGGGAGAAATTAAACACTTAAATAATAGAGCTAAGTCAGATGGGAAGGCTTGATGTGATCCCAGTTTCAACAGTTCCAAATTATCTATGGATTCAACACAATCCCAGCCAAAATTCCAGCAGGCTTCTCTGCAACAAAAACAAAACAAAACAAAAAAAAAGGTTCTATGGAAATGCAAATGACCTGGAAGAGCCAGAGCAATCTTAGAAAAGAACAACGCTACAGAACTTACACTTCCCAATTTCAATACTTATTATAAAACTACAGTCATCGAGACTGTGTAGAATGGGGAAAGGAAAGACGTAAGGATCACTAGACCGTAACAGAGACTCAAGAAACAGACTCACTTAGATACAATCAATTCATTTGCAGTTGAGGTACCAAGGTAACTCAACAGGGAAAAGAAAGTCTGGAACTGGGTAGGTAGGTAAAGATTTCTTAGGACATAAAAACACAAAACATAAAGGCAAACTAAATGAGCTAGATTTTATCAAAATTCTAATATATTTTTTGGTCTTCGAGAGAACAATTAAGAAAGTGGGAACATAAGTCATGTAGTGAGACTACATCTAACAGATGAGCAGTACCCAGAACATAATAATGAACTCTCAGATCTCAGTAATATGAAAATAATCTAATTTTTAAAAAATGGGCAGAAGACTTAAACAGACACTTTACAAAAGAAGACACAGATGGCCAATAAGTATTTGAAAATATGCTCGGGGATCCCTGGGTGGCAAAGCGGTTTGGCGCCTGCCTTTGGCCCAGGGCGCGATCCTGGAGACCCGGGATCGAATCCCACATCGGGCTCCCGGTGCATGGAGCCTGCTTCTCCCTCTGCCTGTGTCTCTGCCTCTCTCTCTCTCTCTCTCTCTCTCTGTGTGTGTGTCTATCATAAATAAATAAAAATTAAAAAAATAAAAAGAAAAAAAAAAAAGAAAATATGCTCAATCAACAGTCATCAGCGAAATGCTAATTAAAACCACAATGAGACACCATGCCGCATAATTAGAATGCTTAAAACCTAAGACTAAAAAATACCAAGGGTTGGCAACGCTGTGGAGCAACTGAAATGCTCATACATTGCTGGTGGGAATAAAAATGGTACAGCCACCTTGGAAAACTGGCAGTTTCTTAAAAAGTTAAACAAAAAGTTGACCATACAGCCCAGCCAATATATTTCTAGGTATTTGCTCAAGAGAACTGAAAATCCATATCTGCACAGAGACCTAAATAACAAGGTACATATAGCAGCTTTGTTCATACTAGCCAAAAACTGAAAAACAAAAAACCCAAACATCTAGCAACAGGTGAATGGATAAATAAAATAAAAAATATCCATGAAACAGAATATTATTTAGCAACAATGCTCTGAGAACCTGCAATAAGAGATCTAACTGAACCTAGGAGGTCAGGGAGGGCTTTCTTAAGGAAGAAGTAGATATCTGAAAGAAGGCTAGAGACTGACCAGGGAGGTAGAGTGGGTAATGAGAAATAACGAGCACTGCAGGTAGAGGCTTGGTCAAGAGCCCCTGGCAGAGGAAAGGTGGCACATTCATGTAAGTGAGACATGGTCTTGCTTAAAGAGCAAGGAGAGAGAAGAGAGATAGGAGTTGAGGCTGGAAGTTGGCAAGAGTCATGCCAGGCAGGCCTTATAGGCCTTGTTAAGGATTTTGATGTTTATCTTCAAGGCAATAAGAAACCTCAGAAAGAGTTTTGTTTTGTTTTGTTTTTTAAGATTCATTCATTCATTCATTCGAGATAGAGAGAGGCAGAGACACAGGCAGAGGGAGAAGTAGGCTCCATGCAGGGAGCCTGATGTAGGACTCCATCCCAGGACCCCAGGATCACACCCTGAGCCAAAGGCATATGCTCAACCACTGAGCCACCAGGTGCCCCTCAGAAAGGGTATTAAATAAGAGGGTGATAGATATAACTGGCTTGACATTTTAGATCCCACTAACTACAGAATGGAGAATTGACTATTGGGGCGTGAGTGGCTGGGAAGGAGCCTGTCATGGCCTCTGCCAACCTCCAGGTAACAGATTGTGGCTTATGTTGGGATGGGATGATGGAGAAGGGGAGAGATGGAAGCTTTCAATGGGCTCTGAAAAGCATGTGGGAATGTACTGAGGGGATAGAAAAGAAGACAGCTCCAATCTTGGACTGACTCCAAGATTATGGCTTGGGGGATGGAATGGGAAGAGCTCCTATGCTCCAATATGGAGAATGCTGGAAGAAGACCTAATCAGGTGGAGGTCTAAAGTCAGTTCTGGACACACTGGATTTGAGGTGCCTGGGAGCCATCTGAATGACAATGTTTACCAGGAATTTGGACATGCAGATGTTAAAGCTCACAGGAGCCCAGGATAGAGATTCAAAATTAGGTTTTATGAGATGGTAATTGACAATGCAGAAATACATACAACAGGTTAGAGAGAGCATAGGACCAGGATAAGAGAGAATCTGGAATCAAGTCTTAAGGCACTTGAACACTTAGAGGATGATTAGGGAAAGGTGGGCTAGTGAAGGAAACGAAGAGGTGACCCGGGGAAAGGCTGGGAAACCAGAAGAGCATAATACATGAGAATTCATGGAAAGAGAATGTTTCAAGAGGCTATGGAAACTGTGTTGAAGGCTAATAAAAGGGGAATAAAATGTCTACTAAATTTAGTAGCATAGCAGTCACTGCTAATCTTAGGATAAGCTGGTCCTATGGGGGAAAAAAAGGGATATAACCCAAATTAGAGTGGATAGGAGACGGGAGTGGTGACTGAGGGATAAGGAAGTAGAGAAAGTGATTATACATAATTTTAAGATAATTGGCCCAACTTCCTATTCTAAAGCTGGGTTGTGATGATGATGAAAGAAAACAACTTGGAAGAGATTGTGAAAGACATTGCCTTTGTGTAAGCTCGGCCCTTGAATTTAGCTTGAGATGTTGCATTTCCTTTTCCTGTGACATAGGTGGATGTTGTGAGTCATGAGTTCAAAGTTTCCTTTATTATGTTACCTTCATAACTACCCCGAATGTGGAGGAGGGGGCTCAGTGGTGCCCCTTCAACTTAGGTGACACACCACAAGGACAAGAGGAAGGCACGGGGCACAGGAAGGACAAGCAGAGATAAGGCAGTTGTCCTACTCCTCAACACTTGCATGCCAGAACTTTCTGCTTTGTCATTAAACCCAGATCCTCATGAACGTTATAGAAAATCATAAAAGCAAAATGACACAAATATATCAGAGAATGGTCTCTTCCTTAGCTCCCCTGTTTATCTGGGAAGTGCATGTGTGTACTGGGAGAAGGAGACAAATGCCAAGATCGAACTCCTTGCTTCTAGTGGAGGGTAGAGCTGAAGAGAAAGAAAAGCTACTATTTAGGATCCCTGGACCCTGGGGTTCTAGACTACAAAACCAATAACTGACTAATGAAATGCCTGCCTGAATGAGCAAACAACACGGGATGAGAGAAGTCCCGGGGGAAGAATTCTGGAAGCAGGGATCAGGCCACTGATGGCAAAACACAGACCCATTCCCTAGGTTGAGAGGAAACCGTGTTCCGACTCTGTTTCTTCAGATGTGTGTATCTGGACAGGAATTGAGGAGCTTCTAATCTGGAGCTCCACAGAGCAGGGGGGAAAGTGAGGGAGGAACAAGGGTGGCTCAGAGGTGAGACCCAGCCCACAGGGAGAGGGGATCTATGGGGGAAAGACACGGGAGCCTGAGCACAACTCCCCTATAAAGAGCCACACAGGTATGCGGGGCCTCCTGAATCCCTGATACTCCCCCAAGTCAGAAGGCATGTAGGTGCCCTCCGCCTCCGGCTGTTTTACCAAGTGGCTCGCTCTCACCAAAGCTCCAGCAGACTTCCACTCATGGGCACCCACCAAGTGCTCACCACTGGCCCAGATGCTCCATACATGCTGTCTCATCCACACCTCACCCAAACCCTGGGATTTAAGTATTCCCATCCTCACTTAACCCAAAAAGGAAGCTAAAATTCAGAATATTCATCTGCCCCAAGGTTACAGTGAAGGGACCTGAGTCTGAGCCCACATCTGCATGACTCTAAATCCCATGCTATTTCCACCAGAACAAGACTCGGGCTGGGTGAAACCAAACTGTCCCAATCAAGAGGGCAAAAGAGACCTGTTGGGGGCAGAAGGCAGGAGACCCCGTATAAAGAAAAAAATTGAAGAATCAAAGGAAACAAGAAACTTCTTTCTTGAAAATGAGAAGAATCACAAAAGAAATTGCCTAGAAAAGAGAAGATGAGATCATCTAACTTGAGAAATGGGAAAAATGCTTGGGAATGAAAAAATAATCCAGGACCTAGGGACGGAGAATCTGGTTTGGAAGTCGAGTGAGGATCTCTGGGGGGAGAAGGAAGATGCCGGCGGGCGCCCCACCATCCTTCAGGTTTGAGAGGAGACAGTGTTCAATTACTGACCTTCCTCTCTCTGGTCACATGACCTGTGCTAGTATAAAAGCTTTCTACCAGCAGGTTCCTTACAATTTTTTCCTGTGTGAAATGGGCAGTAGCAGTGGCTAAAGGCCCGTTCCTCTTCCCCAGAAGCTTTCCGACTTTCCTTCAGGACTAATCCCAAGAAGCCATCTCTCTGGACTGCAGACAAGGCAAGGCAGCTGGCTCTGTGCTTGTGCTCTGGGAAGTGATGCTGGGATCTGGACTGGAGGGGGAGGTGCCGGCGGGGCTGCCCGAAGTCTGTGAGAAACTGGATGTGAGGCTCATACCTGCAGCCAGTGTAGCTGGGATCCAGGAAAGAGCCAGGGGACCTCAAGCCTGGAGAGAGGACGGAGGGGGTGGGCTGTGTTAGGGCAGCAGGGGTCACAAGCCAAGTGGAAACCGAATGACCCCGTTTACAGTTCTTCTGTTTACACTCAAAACACCGGGCTCTGGAGCCAGTTGCTGCCTGTGGGTTTTCTTGAATCTGCTCTGAAGCCGTTTAGAGGACAAGCCCCAAAAGATAGCACAGGCTCACCCTTCCCCCCCAATGCCCCTCCCTACACTTCATTAGCTTCCTCCTTTCAGTCCCAGAGTTGGGTATTGGTCAGGGGAGGAAAAGGTGGAGGAGAATCTGTGTTCTGCAAAAGGACAGGAGGACGAGGTAGGGAGATGGGTTGGGGGGCCAGGCCCCCGCTCCCTGGGCGTGTGGCGGGGTCCTGTGAGGAGCTGGCCCTGGGTCCCAGGGCCTGGGCTTTCCCAGCCTCGAGCCCCTGAGCGCTCACAGCCCTCTCCTCGGGAGAGGCTCGCCCTTTCTCTCCGCGGATCTCCGACCGGGTAAAGAACTCAAGGAAAGTTGGAAGCTGATAACGGCAACTTCCTGTATCTGTGGGGAGAGAAGGAGAAAGCCATGGGTTGGTCCCCCCCAGAGACACATGATGGCAAACGTAATAACTCCCGCTTACTATCCCGCCCCAGGCAAAGTCAATAATTGCTCTGGGCAGTTCTGGCAGGTGTGCGAGCAAGCGGCGGAGGCGGCACAGGGCTCTGGCCGGGGAGGGGACAGCAGCACGGGGGATGTCCACGTCCTGAAGCGGAGGGGGGTCCTCAGGCTGCCAGGGGCACCTCCTGACCCTGCCCTTTGTCAACCTCTTCCAGAGCCATCATGACAAACTGGCGCAGCCCCCTCATCTTCACGGCCTACATCGTCATCTTCCTCACCGGCCTCCCCGCCAACCTCCTGGCCCTGCGGGCCTTCATAGGACGGGTCCGCCAGCCCCACCCGGCCCCCGTGCACATCCTGCTGCTCAGCCTGACGCTGGCGGACCTCCTGCTGCTGCTGCTGCTGCCCTTCAAGATGATCGAGGCCGCGTACGACTTCCGCTGGTACCTGCCCGAGTTACTCTGCGCCCTCACGGGGTTCGGCTTCTACAGCAGCATCTACTGCAGCACGTGGCTCCTGGCGGGCATCAGCATCGAGCGCTACCTGGGAGTGGCCTTCCCCGTGCAGTACAAGCTGTCCCGCAAGCCGGTGTACGGAGTGATTGCGGCCGTGATCGCCTGGGTCATGTCCTTCGGTCACTGCACCATCGTGATCATCGGCCAGTACTGGAACTCAACCCATAATGACACAAATGACAATGGCATCACCTGCTATGAGAACTTCACCAAAGCTCAGCTGGATGTGGTGCTTCCTGTGAGGCTGGAGCTGTGCCTCTTCCTGTTCTTTGTCCCCATGGTGATCACCATCTTCTGCTACTGGCGCTTTGTGTGGATCATGCTCACCCAGCCCCACGTGGGGGCTCAGAGGCGGCGCAGAGCTGTAGGGCTGGCTGTCGTGACGCTCCTTAATTTCCTGGTGTGCTTCGGGCCTTACAATGTATCCCACTTGGTGGGGTTTTTCACGAAGAAGAGCCCCCAGTGGAGGGCTGAAGCCGTGGTATTCAGTTCCCTCAATGCCAGTCTGGACCCCCTGCTTTTCTATTTCTCTTCGTCAGCTGTGCGCAGAGCCTTTGGAAGGGGGCTGCAGATCCTGAGGCATCAGAGCGCCTCCCTGCTGGGGCGCAGAGGCAAAGAGACAACAGAGGGGACGAGCGGGGACAGGGGTGTGAGTCAGGCAGAGGGAGCTCCGAGTTCTGACTTCACCACAGAATAGGGGTGTCCGGGACCTTTGGAGGCACTCTGGGTGACACAGGCATTGAGCAGGCTGGGACAGGGGGAACGTGAGGTTCCGTGAGTTCCTGTCCCAGAGTCAGAAATCCTCGGATGGATCCACTACGGGAGCTGTAGAAATCTCTCTCAGCAGCTTGGTATCCCTTCCTGACTGAAGTTTTCTTCCCAAAGGAGCACAGCTCCATGACAAAGGAAGAAATGGTTTGGCATAGAAGCACCCTCAGACCATGGTTTCAGGAGCAATGTAGCTAATACAAATTCAGTCCTTGTGACACAGTGGTAGCTGGGGACGATCAGGCTAAAGCCGAGTCCTAAAGCCATCTTGCTACAGGCTTTGAAACAACATCTAGACCCTGGGCCAGCTGTTGATACTGGAAAGAAGACAATGGGAAGAGATGGAAGGGAATACAAGGGAATACCAAATGAGGTCAAAGAAGACTCAGGAAGATTATGAGTCAAGGGAACTAAGAGGGAGGACCAGGGACTTTGAACTCTAACCATCTAGGTCTGCACTGTATCGCTCTGACCTGCTGCTTTGTAAGTATGCTCCAGTCATCTTCAAGTGTGTATTCTGTCTCCCTGTATTAAACCTGCCAGAGGTCTGGGTCTTGTCTCCTCCCTCCATGGCACCCCGCACGGGCTAGGACACAGCCTGGTGCCTGTCAGTCAGAAGTCAACACTGACTATAGGACAAGAGCAGACAACCCGGTCTGGCAGATTGAAAATAAAAATGGTAAAACCCTGAAGCGAGTGTCCACAATTTTTGTGCTTTTCTACAAGCCCGGGGAAGGCAAACATGAAACGAAGAAGCCGACTCAGCAGCACAGAGGGAGGGTTATGCATGTGAAACCACAAAGTATTTTAAGGTCAGGATGTAATGAGTGGAGCTAGGGAGGGGGCTGGTGGGATCTTGTTTCCAGTGATGGACAGAGACGGGACTTAGAAAGAAGATGTGGGGTGAATCCTGACTTAACCGTATCGAGTGTATCTCAGGAGTCTCAAACACATGAAGCTCCCCCTTAGAAACCTGCAGAGCTTTCCTATTGTCAAAAGTTTTCGTCCCAGGAACTCCTATCCTATCATTCCATTGCCTACTTCGTATCCTGTCTCCCTGCCCAATCCCACCTTCCTAACTCATTTCTCCACAATAAGGACCCCTAGCTCTTGTTCTCTCTCTCTCTCTCTCTCTCTCTCTCTCTCTCTCTCTCTCTCGTTAACTGACCCTAGCCCCAGACTAGTGGTCTGCTATTGAGGCAATACAGCAGAATTGCAAGGTACAAAAGTAGATCACATGACCCCCTCAAATCTACTGATTCTCTGGGGGTAGGACAGCAGATGAGCTTTTAAAAGCTCCCTGGTGGGGCGCCTGGGTGGTTCAGTGGTTGAGCATCTGCCTTTGGCTCAAGTGGTGATCCTGGGGTCTCTTGATCAAGTCCCACATCAGGCTCCCCACAGGGAGCCTGCTTCTCCCTCTGCCTGTGTCTCTGCCTCTCACTCTCTCTCTGTCTCTTATGAATAAATAAATAAAATCTTAATATAATATAATATAATATAATATAATATAATATAATAATCTCCCTGGTGATTATGCAAGGCAGCTCAGGAAAGGAATTGCTGATCTAGCTCGGGGGCCCAATCTGTCCAAGAGAGCATTCTTCAGAGAGGCCCTTCCTGCTTCTAAGTCCCTCCTACTGCAACCCCACATACCCTCATCTTGATTACTTACTTTTTCCACTTTTATAAAATCCCACTCAATATTCACTTTCTCCAGAAAGACTTTCCTAATTATTCTCACCCAACTGAGAGGTCATTTTCTCAGTTTCCCTTCCTCAAAAACCACTGGACTGGTGTAAGAGTCCTGACTTCACTGTTAGTTCTGCTTACTAGCTGGATGGCCTTGAGCAAGTCTCCATCTCCAGCCTCCATTTCCAAACCATAATCATGAGGATGACATATACCTCCCACAGTTATTAAGTTCCAGACTGGATGTGTAAAATTGCCGAACATTTTTACAGTAACACTTAGCTCTAAGATATCGACCCAAGTGAAACACAGCTACACCCCCACCTAAAAGAAATATAGTATGTGGAAATTTAAAATGATGTAAATCATATATTAGATAGCCAACTGTATAGGATGGTTTGACAGTAACATGTGAGAAAAGAATCTGGGATTTTCTGCTGACTGTACATCTGGGATGTATTGCACCTTCCAAAAAAGCTTATTTGATTTTGGGTGCCATTGAAAGAAATAGAGTCTAAATAAGTTGAGTATAACCCCACATCACTGAGGTCTTTTTTTTTTTAATTTTTTTTAATTTATATATGATAGTCACACACACACAGAGAGAGAGAGAGGCAGAGACACAGGCAGAGGAAGAAGCAGGCTCCATGCACCAGGAGCCCGACGTGGAATTCGATCCCGGGTCTCCAGGATCGCGCCCTGGGCCAAAGGCAGGCGCCAAACCGCTGTGCCACCCAGGGATCCCTGTCACTGAGGTCTTAATCAGTAGCATGTTCAGCATCTGAGTGCCACATTTTTAAAAAAAAGATTTATTTACTTTGAGAGAGAGAAAAAGTGCTTGCAGATGAATGGAAGGAGAGAATTTTTAAAGCAGACCCTCCACTGAACAAGGAGCCTGACTAGGGGCTTGATCCTACAACCCATGAGATCACAACCTGGGCCGACACCAAGAGTCAGGCACTCAACCAACTAAGCCACTCAGACTCCCCATTGGCAGTACATTTTAAAAAAGACATTAACTGGGCAGCCCGGGTGGCTCAGCAGTTTAGCGCCTGCCTTCGGCCCAGGGCGTGATCCTGGAGACGGGGGATCAGTCCCACATCAGGCTCCCAGCATGGAGGCTGCTTCTCCCTCTGCCTGTGTCTCTGACACACACTCTCTCTCTCTTTCTCAAGAATAAATAAAACCTTTAAATTAAAAAAAAGACATTAACTCAGGGATCCCTGGGTGGCTCAGCGGTTTAGCGCCTGCCTTCGGCCCAGGGCATAATCCTAGAATCCTAGGATTGAGGTCCGCATCAGGCTCCCTGCATGGAGCCTGCTTTTCCCTCTGCCTGTGTCTCTGCCTCTCTCTCTCTCTCTCTCTGTGTCTCTCATGAATAAATAAGTAAAATCTTTTTAAAAAATAAAAATACATTAACTCAGAGGTGCCTGGCCATTTCAGTTGGTAGAGCATGCGATTCTTGATCTTGGAGTTTTAAGTTTGGAGCCCCACATTGGGTGTAGACATAACTTAAAAATATAATCTTTTTTTGAAAAAAGATTTTTTTAAAGATTTATTTATTTATTCATGAAAGACAGAGAGAGAGAGAGAGAGAGAGAGAGAGAGAGAGAGAGGCAGAGACACAGGAGGAGGAAGAAGCAGGCTCCATGCCGGGAGCCCAATGCAGGACTCGATCCCGGTACTCCAGGATCACACTCTGAGCCAAAGACAGATGCACTTAACCCCTGAGCCACCCAGGCATTCCACAAATAAAATCTTTAAAAAAAAAACCCATTAACTCAAGGAATCAAGTCCAGAAGAATTACCCAAATGTTTGGAGATTGAAAACCATATAATGATGATGATGATTGGTGACAGTGATATGTAATAAAAGCCAGACACTGTTCCAGAGAAATAGCCTGAGATGATTAAGGGAGCTTTCCAAGGTCAACAAGTGAGAGGAAGTATGAATCCAAGTCTGCCTTTCTCCCAAGTATATGCTTTTTTCATTGATTCATGAGAAGCAAGTAAGAGAATGTTGGAAATGAGGTCCATCGCACGGAAGGTGCATTCTATGTAGCTCCGAAAGGGAAAAGAAAGGACCATGGGCAGAAGCAAGGGAGCTGCATCTCCAACAGTCAGGGCTGTTTAAATGGAACTGAGCTATCTCACTAAGGTAGTCACTCCCCAGTTCCAGGAATTGAAGTGGAAGGTAGAAAACACCCAGCCTGGGACATTGAGGAAACTCACATATCTGATAAGAACCCCTTCCAACTCAGAAATTCCCAGAGTTTCAGGAACAGGGCTGCTCTTATTAATCAAGACCGTGAAAGAAAATCTCCCCACCTAGTCTGAGCTTTTCAGGGTGAAGCTTTTGCCACTTTCTAACAAGCACCTGATCTGTATCAAGTCACTTGATATATAGCCCATTTCTTCACTGGGAAATTAATAATTCATCTGTTCAACAAATATGTACTGGTTACCTACTATAAGCCAGGTACTTTTCCAAGGGCTAAGGATACAGAGTACATAAGAGACAAGGGGGCCACCTGGGTGGCTAAGTCGGTTAAGCATCTGCCTTTGGCTCAAGTCATGACCCCGGGGTCCTGGGATTGAGCCCTGCATCCCTGCATCCCTGCATCCCTGCATCCCTGCATCGGGACTTCCTGCTCAGCAGGAAGCCTGCGTCTCCCTCTCCCTCTGCCTGCCACTCCCTCTGCTTGTGATCTCTCTCTCTTTCTCTTTCTGTCAAATAAATAAATAAAATATTTTTCAAAAAAAAGACCTTAAAAAAATAAGAGACAAGGTATCTGCCCTCTTAGGGCATCTGTTCCAGTAGGAAAAAATTATTAATAAACAAGTAATCAAGTAAGGTAATTTCAGAATATGACAAATGGTTTTACAAGTAGACTAAAATAGCGACATGGGAGAAAGTATAATTAGAGGTTAAGGGATTTTAGAAGATTCTCCTGAGTCAGGGATGTTCAGTGGAGACCTGAATGATGAGAAGGAGTTGCCAAAGGCCCATGGGAAGAGCATTCTAGAAACAGGAACTGCTGATGCAAAGACAGGGAGGAGGGAGAAAACTTTAGTTTCCCAAAGGCTGAGATAAGGCCAGTGTGGAGCTAGAGCAGTGGTCTGCAAATGTGGGCATGTACTGGAATCATGTGGAGAGTTTGCTGAAGCACAGATTACTATCTTCCCTCCCCACAGTTTCAGAATGAGTAGATCTGGGATGGGGCCCAAGAGTCTGCAGTTCCAACAATCCTAAGTGATACTGATGCTGGTGGTCATGACTACACTTTAAGAACCACTGGGCTAGGATACAGTGACCTGAGGGAGAGCCAGAGAAGGTGAGGTCAAAGAGGTCAAGAGGAACTAGGCCATGCAAACCTTTAGGCCATAACTAGAAGTCTGAATTTATTCTAAGAGCTTTGTAAGCCATTCAAGGGTTTTAAGCAAGAGAGCGGAATGGTCTGATTTCCATTTTAAGTCAATCACTCCGGTATCTGTCCCCACCACCAAAGGGAGATGGTTGTTAGGATCAAGGAGATAATGTCATGACAGAGCTAAGAGCCATAACATACCACTGCAAGCATGCAGGGTTTTCACCAGACTGGTAGCTCCCTGAATGTGACGGCTGTTTCTTTTCTCATTAGAATTGGCTATCCAAGGGCCAGCTACCCAGGAGGAGGCCCTTGTAAGTCATCATGCGTCCACTTGATAAACAGATGACCCTATAATGTGATAGAAAGGGTCTAACAACTAGTTTTTGGGATTGGTTGGGGGGTGGAGTGGGTAACAACAGGGTAGGGGGTAATGAAGCCCTGATTTGTAGAACTTGCCAATTTCTGCAGTATACACCCCCCCACACCCCCCCCCCGGCCAACTTCTACCAATATGAAGACACTGAACGTGGGCCTGGCAAGAGATGTTAATGATCAGTTCTTGCAAGCCAGCTCAAGCACATCACTGGATGTACCTCCCAGCACATTTGCTCAACTGGCAGACAGGTCGCATCCTATTTGAGAAAACTTTATCTCTCCCTGGCTACATATAGTACAAGGCTCTGGCACAGGGCTTTTGACATAATAAACACTGGCTAAAGGTGGCTCGCTGGGCCTGATCCAAGAGGATCCGGGTAGCTGGTTAGATTGTGAGACTTCTCTGAATCCCCTGTAGAATGACAGATGGGTAAACAGAAATATTAGTACGTGGTTAATGAATAACACAGACAGCAGCCTAGAGCCATACCAGGAAACAGGAGTGGAGGGAGCCAACTTGGCCTGACTTGGGGGCCTGACCAACAGGAAAGGGGAACCTGCATTGACTAGTTCACTTCCTCTTTCTGGAAAAGATGCTGTTTGTGCCCCCTTCCTCAGAAATCCTCATCTGACCACACAGACAGAGCTGTCCTGTTGTGTGGTGGTCACTGTGGTCCAAGAAGGCAGGGGTGGGTGACCTAGGGAGAGAGCCCGAAGGAGAACACGCAGCCCAGATTCCAAACACTCCATTGGACTTCTCTGTCCCTTAGCTCCAGGTTTCTGTCAGTTCTCTCTTTTTTTTTTTTTTTTCAGCTTTCTCTACCTTCTGTGGTTAAATACTTTGGCCCCATTTTTTTTTCTTTTCGTTTTTTTTCTCTAGTCACAGGAAATGAAGACATCTCTCATCTACAAATTGCACATCCACCCAGGAAATTGGGCTAAAGATCTCTAAGTCCTCAATAGTGGTAGTCCAGTAACCCACTTGGCAAAGTTTTCAGTGTCTGGGAAGGTCTAGTGCGGGGGGAGAGGGGTGAGCATAGCTGGCTGTCCATCAGCAGCTTACCCAAGGAGGGGCTGTCCACAGCTCCAGTAAAATCTCAGGCTCCCTCTCCCCAGATCCCGAACTATGATCAGCCTCAAGAAGACAGTGTTAGGAAAGTGAATACACTGCTCTCGAATCTAGATGTTTTAAATAAAAAGCCAATACACGTGTGCTGTAGTCTACTATGTGTTGGGCCCCGCTCCGGGTGCTAAAAACATAGCAGTGGACAAGGACCAGATCCTTGCTCTCGTGCAGCTCACATTCCAGTGGGGATGTGGATAGGAAGACCAATACGCGGACACTTTGAGGCAGTGCTGAGAGCAGTGAAGACACTAAGACAGAGCCAGGGGTAGAGAATGACCTTGAAAAGGGAAATAGGTGGCTACTTTTGAATGAGTAGCTTGGAAAGTCCTCTGGAAAATGACATTAGAGTTGCAACCAGAATGTCAAGAAGGAATCATGCATGCCAAGAATTGGCAGGAGAGGGGGGTGGGGACAGGGAATGCTCTAAGCAAAGAGTTCAAGGCAGTGCAAGGATTGAATAAGCCGAAACTTCATAAAGAACAGAAAAGGCAAGGTGACTGGGGCTTAGTGATGATGGCTGGAAGAGCGAGCAAGGGTCAGATCACAGGGGTTCTCGAAGGCTCACGATAATTAGCACAGTAGATGTCTTCTCCCTACGTAACAACAAGAAAAGCTGAGGCCCGGAGATGTAAAGCGTCATGTGCCAACTCTCATCAAGATGGCTTTCTGACCCCAGCTCTGGGACCCCTGACTCCCTCTCAAAATGAGATACACATACTCCCTTTCACTGTCTCAATCCATTACTTCACTGCAGAAGAGGAAGGTGGGCAGAAAACAGGATTTGTGCCATGGGCAATTTGGGGGGTATAGCAAGTTGGGGAGGGAGGGAGAGAATGATGAGGTTCTAAGGAAAGAAAGGAACCAGAGGTAGACAGATGCCTGAGTGTGAGAGCAGCGACCAGCTGGGAAAGCTAGCTTCTGGGGGGGAGCCGAGGCCGAGGAGAGGTGGGAAGCCTGGACTCTGAGGAAGAGGTGGACATAATCAAAAGACATGCCACGCTGTCCCCATGTCCACTGGCCTGGAGCAGAAATGGTGGCGTGAGGATAGAATCAGGACACTTTGGGGAATCATAGAAAGCCTCCAATCCAATGATTCTCAACCCAGCCTGCACTCTGAAACCACCTGAGGAGCTTCTAAAAATGCCAGTGCATTTAGGTATTTTATTTTGTTAAAGCTCCCTGGGTGCTTGGAAGCCCAGAGGGTTGAGAATCACTGTATCTAGTCCTGATTCTCTGCTGCACGGGGCAGAGGGGTTTCCAGGAAGGCAGCAGGGCACGGTGACTGGGTCTGAACTCAGGCTTACGTTGTGCTTCCCAATTTCTCTGGGTTTTTGTTTTCTAATTGAAAAAAAAAATGGGGCTAATGCACTTAAATCATCACACTACTGTGAGGACTGAACGAGTTGAATGTTGACACAGAAAACACTTCGAGCAGTGTCTGGCACCCCGTAGATGTCCACACACGTCTATACAAGGCAATCTTTTTAAAAGGTAATGCCAGGCTTCTACCTCCAAATGCTTCTCATGGCCCTTAGAATAAATGTCAAACCCTCCCACAGCCGGGAAGGCCCTGCAGGATTTCATACTCTTCCGTCTGCCCAGGCTCTTCTCCCTCTCCCATACCCCCTCCCTCCCACTTCATGTTTCTGGCCTCAGATCCTTTGCACGACTAATTCCCTTTTCCTGGGGTCCCCCTTCCCCCAGTTCTCAGTGACAGGTTCCTCTCTTTCAGGCTGTCTGTGACTTAAATTTCATTTGCTCACTGGACTTCTTCCTCAACTCACTCCAAAAGTGCCTCCCTCTGATACACGCGCTCACATCACTGACTTTACTGCATTTACCACAACCTGAGATCATCTCTTTTTGTCTTCTTTGTTATTTTCATGAAAGATACACGTGCACCCTCACGCCCCACCCAGGACATTAACCCCTTCTTACTCCTTCCTGGAGGTGATGGCTTTCACCTCTTTTCAACTAATTACATATCTTTCGTGTCTCTAAGAAATTTGCTTACTTTACTCTACTTCTTCATTTTTTCATATCAGGTTTTATCTGTTAACTTCCCCTGATGGCAGATGAGGATTTAGCTCTCCCAAACACATGAATACACTCACACCTGCCCACTTGGCATCCCAATTACATCATAGCTGTGTTAGAATGGGGCACCTAGGTGGCTCAGTCCGTTAAGTGTCCAACTCTTGATTTGGGCTCAGGTCATGAACTCATGAGTCATGAGTCATGAGATCAAGCCCTGTATCCAGCTCCGGGCTCAGCATGGAGTCTGCTTGTCCCTCTCCCTCTGCTCCTCCCCCTGAGCTCATGCTCCTTCACTTTACTCTCTAATTAATTATTAATTATTAAATATTTTAAAATAAACAACAAAATAACCACGTCAGAACAGTACTCAATGCTTACATTATTGTGACTATGTAAATAGTGGAGCTCTATAGTACACTATGATTACTCTCTTACTCCACACAACTTTTTCCCAACCCCTAGAATTAATAATTGCCTTATTTTTCATTTGCTTACTTTTCTACATACAGATCACCAATTCTACCCAAACTCTTTGCCAATATCTTCAGCAGCATTAGCAAGATATGAATTTCACTTTCCTGAGGAGATCTCTTCCAGAACTTTCTGACCTGCTCCCCTCTGGACTGGTGGCAGTTTATGCCAGGTATACAGCTAGCCCCTGGATGCCCTTGAGAGGCTTTCTGCTTCTCTACTCTTCTCGGTCTTCCTTGGTTTATGCCCTCTAACAGCTTCTTTAGAAAGTATTGCACATCAGAAACTATTCTACTTTCATGCTTAATCGGTTAGGACTATCTGTGGAATTCTAGATCGGAAATAACTTGTTCAGCATTTTCAAGGCATCATGATACTGCCTTCTAGCTTCTTGTCCTGTGGGAAAGTCCCAAGACAATCTGATTCCTTGTCTGCAGCCTTTTCATCACTGGAAGTCTATAGGGGCCTTCTATCTCTCATAAGTATTTTAAAATTTCATCCTTTCTGTGCTAGGCACTCGATGGACTCCTTCCATCTGCAAAATAATATCTTCCCATTTGGGGAATTTCTCTTAAAACATTTTGTGATTATTTCCTCACCTTTACTTTCTCTTCTCTCTTTCTGAACACCCGTTATTTGGTGCATATTGGGCCTCCTAGGCTGGCCTGCTAATTTTACCTTCTCTCCTATTTTCCAGATCGCCACTTCTTTTAGAGAGAAAGAGTGTGAGGTGGGTGGGCAGAGGAAGAGAGCACCTCTCGCAAGCAGACTCCCTGCTGAGTGTGGAGCTGCCATGGGACACGATCTCATGACCCTGAGATCATGACCTGAGCTGAAATCAAGAGTTGGATACTTAACCAACTGAAGTACTCAGGCACTCTGATCTCTCCACTTTCAGTGAGTCCCTCTATGTAATTTTCCCTTTTTGCTATCCTTTTTCCATTTCCAAGCATTCTCTTTTATTCTTTATCTTGTTTCATGGTTGTAACATCCACTCTGATCTTTCTGAGGAATTTTCATCTCCCTGCTCCAAGCTGCTTTTTTGGCATAGGTTTCTATTTATGTTAGAAGTTGTCGTCAGATATCTGGCAATTCTTGCTTATCTATTCATCTTAAAGGGAAAGAAAGGAATTAACTTTTTTGAGGTATATAAAAAGCTTAAAAAGGTAATATGACATGTTTCCATGGTCTGCTTTAAAAGCAGAAAGAAAGAAAGAGAATGGAAGAAGCCAATATGGTAAAATCTCAATAACTACTGAATCTGGGTGATGGATAAATTAGGTTCTATTGTACCATTCCTCCTACTTTTGGTCATGTTTGAAAATAAATAATAATGTGGTTGTTGACAGGATTCAGTTCCTTGAAGGCTATTAAACTGAGGAGTAGTTCCTCACTGGCTGTGGGCTGGAGGCTTCCCTTAGTTCCTTACCATGTGGGCCTCTCCAGAGCAGCTGGCTTCCACCACAGCAAATAAACAAGAAAGAAAGAGAACACAAAAAGCAGCCTTCTTATAAGCCTAATCATCAACATGATCTTCCACCATTTTTGCTCAAGCCCATTCTCAAAGGGAGAGAGAATTACACAAGACTGTAAATACTACAAGATGAGATCACTAGGGTCATCCTGGAGGCTGCCTCGCATTGGTACTAAATAAGGAATGGAAGCTAATGAGCACATGAATTAGGCATCACTGCAAGGTGATTTTGCTGAGACATCTTGTTGGGGAACCTCCAACATTAACACTTAGGGTTTTTCTTCTTGGGCTGATCAAACTTCGCAGAAAAACAAACAAACAAACAAACAAAGTCTTCTAATCTCCTGTCTGGAAGATGAAAGTTGGACTGCCAGTCAGTTAGGAGCCAAATGGAGAAGAGGGCTAGGGGGTGTCAACATCCAGCATTCCTTTAATCTCCGTTTTGCACACTGATCCCTCTTCCAAGTATGTCTGGTATCCCATGTTTCAAAGACCCTCTGTGTTATCCTTTCCAGAGAATAAGATGTAGGTCTTTTCCTGAGTGAGGGACCATCGGCTCGTATCAGAGATCTGAGGATTTTTTAAAATAAATTTTCAACCAATCTTCCTTATGTTAGTTTGCCTTTAGTTGTTTTCAGAGGTAATTGTTGCCATTCATTCATGAGCGTTATGTGGACTGCGGCATAGAAATTTGGTTGAGTCCTGGCTTTCCCCACAATTGGCTTGGGATTCTACTTCCATGGGCCTACCAAGTCAGCTTCCAGTTAACCACTCATTCATCTGCTTTCCAGCTCCCAAAATTTTGTTGTCATTGCAACCTGTATTGCTCTCCCTGTCCTTGTGGCTTTAGAGATATTTCTGAAATATCTCTTTACTGTCACTGTAGTGTGATTTCAGGAGGGAGCTAAAGGACATGTATATGCTCAATCTACCATCATTGGCCTCAAGTGTTTCTTCTTTATTATATGTTGTCTGTTTTCCCTCTTGAAATGTGTAAGTTTCAGGATACCTTGTCTATCTCATTCACCTCTGCATCCCCAGAACCATTCCGGACACAGGTTGGTGTTCAACAAACAAATGAATCAATTTGCCAAAGAGGGAACCCTGCTCTCTATCAAAAAGTTGGTAGTAGACCCATGGCTCCTGCCTTTCTATCCAGTGCCTTTCCTGCCACAGCATGTGTGGGATGTAGGTAATTTTGCTATCTAATGATACCTAACAGGTTACAAAGTGCTTTACAAGCTACAAAGTGGTTTCAGAATGTTATCTCACTTGATCCTGACAATAGCCCAGGGCTAAATAGGAAAAGGATTATTACTGGCTCTAATATAATTATAATCCTTGCCAAGAACTATCCTATGTCAAAGAAATCACCAACCTTGTTCCTCATCTTTCACCTCCAGCCTGTTGCCATTTGTCTGGCCCCTCCCATAACTTCCTCTGCAAATGGAACTTTCAAGGTCTGTCATCTCTCAAGGAAATGGTCCTCAAGGACTAGAATCAGTTCTCTCATAAATAAGGAAACAGGTATCCACATGGGTAAATGATCCAAGGGCCTTCAGGCAAAAAGGCTATCTGAGTGCTATGACATGGCTGGAGCAGGAAAAAAAAAAGTGGGACTCTCCATTTTAGTAGAGCATAGAGAAGAGGTTGGTACTTGGGAGGGTGCTTAGATCCTAGAAGGAGAGGGAATAAGTCCCAGAATTAATGAACAGTATATGTATGGTGGGGAGAGAAGGGATAGAAATAACTATCTACCATAACTAGAAGACTCTCTTTTAAAAAAGATAACAAGAAACTATGATATAGGGATCCCTGGGTGGCGCAGCGGTTTGGCGCCTGCCTTTGGCCCAGGGCACAATCCTGGAGACCCGGGATCGAGTCCCACGTCGGGCTCTCGGTGCATGGAGCCTGCTTCTCCCTCTGCCTGTGTCTCTGCGCCTCTCTCTCTCTCTCTCTGTGACTATCATAAATAAATAAATAAATAAATAAATAAATAAATAAATAAATAAAACTATAATATAATCATAAAGCCAGTTAAAAAATACTCTAGACAGCAGGTCCTGTAAAACAATGAAATTAAGATCTTGAAATCTAGGACGAACTTGGACTCTGCAGAATCTGGACTCTGCCTGAGGACCTCCAGGGAAAAGTGAAAACAGGGTATAGGGCCCCTTCAGGGAAATTAGATGCAACCTCAGGAGACACACTAAGTCCCAAGGGTCACAGAGGTAAAAGGTTACAAAGAACCCCACACTTTCCCTGCTAGCCTCTCTTGGAATCTGCCTGCCACCTCCTGGGTAGATAAGGTTATTACCTGCCTCCAGAGCCTGGAAGGCCCAGGCAACCACACAAGGCATGGTCTCTGTTGTTGATATGCAGCCAGGAATCTCTCAGAAGCAGAAACTTAGTGCTGAGGAGTTGGAAGCCTGTAACAAATCAAGTCTTGGCGTGGAAAGAGGTTCAAGACATCTAATTAAGCTATAAGAGCAGTTGCAGAAGGGTATAAAGAAAACAGTATTATCTATAACCTTAAAACAAATGCACAGGTATACCTCAGAGATGTTTTAGCCTTGGCTTTGGACCTCCTCCACCTCCTCCTCCTCCTCCTCCTCCATAAGGACCTCCTCCATAATCATAAAAGTCAAATGATTTTTCAGGCTTCCCAGTGCATATTAAAGGAATACTATAGCTTATTAAGTGTGCAATAGTATTAGGTCTAAAAAAAAACCAGCAACGTATATATCTTCATTTAAAAATCCTATATTGCTAACAAAAGCTAACTATCATCTGAGCTTCTGGTGAGTCATAATCACTTATCACGGATCACTATAACAAATATAATAATAATAATAAAGTTAGAAATATTACAAGAATGACCAAATGTGACACAGAGACACGAAGTGAACAAATGTTGTTGGAAACACAGCGCCGACAGATTTGCTCGATGTAGGGTTGCTATAAACCTTCAACACGTAAAAATAAACGCAGTTATCTTCACGGTGCAATAAAACAAAGCACAAATGGAGTATATGCGTGCATAGAGTAATAGCAGCTATGTGTTTAGAGACCTTCGTCCATGTGGACCATGCTAATCCTTCTGCACACACCATTCAGCTACTCTTTGCCCAAGCACAATACCAGTACTGCCATGATTTTTCCGCTTACATAAAGGGAAATTGAGACTTAAGACTGAACATTAAATCTGCCCAATATCTTACAGCAACTAAGTGGCAGGGGCAGGTCAGCATCCTGGCCTGGGTGACTCAGGAATCTGAACTCTCAGCCATTATCTTACACTGCCTCCTCAAGCAAAACATGACTGTGCATGCACACATCCGTGTGTACGTGGAATTCTGAAAGGCTCTGCAACAGTAAACAGTGGTTACCTAAAGAGTTAGGGGAAGAAGTAGGTCAACTTGCATCTGCTACTTAATGTAATTCTGCACCATTTATATTTTTTCAATAGGCATGTATTATTTGGTGATAAAAATACAAAGACTTAAGTACTAATTCTGCTCTCCAAATACACACGGAGAAGAAAACTCAAATTAGTCTAGTATTTAGGCCCTGTTTACTGAGCAATTACTATGTCCTACACTGAGTAGGACACACACTCAAGACTACTGAATTCTCACCACTGTGTCTGGAGGGAGGGTATTATCATTCACTCCCTTTACAGAAAAGGAACTTGAGGCTCAGGGAGGTGAATTGACCGCACCGAGGTCACAAAACAATCAATGCAGGGACTCAACTCAGGTCTGGCTGGGCTGAAGAGCCCATGCTTTTACCTACTAAGTATGCAAGTCATGCAGGAATGATCACAATGATAATAATAACAGTTTAAGGGCTTATCATGAGCCAGACCCATGCTCTTCATGCATGATGTCATCAAATCTCCGTGATGGGTACCCAAGTGGCACAGTCAGTTAGGCAGCTGACTCAGTTTCAGGTCAGGTCATGATCTCAGAGTTGTGAGATCAAGCCCCGAGTCAGGCTATGCACTTAGTGCAGAGTCTGTTTAGGATTCACTCTCCTTCTCCCTCTGTTTCTATCGCTCTGTTCTCTCTCTCTAAGATAAATAAATAAATCTTAAAAAAAAAAAAACAACTCCATGGCAATCCCAATTGTATACATGGGGAAACTGAGGCTCAACAGAGAGGAAGCCACTTATTTGCCCAGGGTCATCCAGCAGAACGGGACTGGAATCCAAATCACTGTACACATGTCCATCAAGAAAAGAGACAGAGCTAAAATAAAACAAAAGCACTTAGGGGTTCCTAGGTGGCTCAGTTAGTTAAGTGTCCAACTCTTGATTTCAGCTCACGTCGTGATCTCAGGGTTGTGATATGGAGCCCTGCATCGGGACTCTGCTTAGGACTCTCTCCCTCGCCCTCTGCCCCCCACTCCTTGTGGACACACACACACTTGCATTCTCTCTCTCCCTCTCCCTCCCTCCCTCTCTTTCTCAAAAAAAAAAAAAAAAAGCAAACCAGGGGCATCTGGGTGGCTCAGTCAGTTGGGCATCTGCCTTCGGCTCAGGTCATAATCCTGGGGTCCTGGGATCAAGCCCCACATAGGGATCCCTACTCTGTGAGGGGGCCTGCTTCTCCCTCTCCCTGGCCCCTGCTCATGCATGCTCTCTCTCTCTCTCATTCTCAAATAAATAAATAAAAACCTTAAAAAAATGGGGGTGGGGTCAAACCAACCAACCAACTAACAAAAAAAGCACTCATTTGCAATTCAAGAAGAATGGATTTGGGTAGCAAACAAAATTGTGTCCCTCCCCAGGGAACACAAATCAAGGGTTTTTAAAGACAAAAGGAATGCTTATATATATTGCTTACAAAGAGTTTTGACTGGTGTTGGTGAAAAAAAAAACTAACCTTAACTGAACATAATTGGTGGCTAAGGCTATCATTAAGTGAAGCCTCTTGCTATCGCTGGTGTTCGGGCTGAGTCCTTGCAGTATTTGCAGTTTGGCCCAGTTCAAAAGTTCATGGTTTTGGGACACCTGGGTGGCTCAGCGGTTGAGCGTCTGCCTTTGGCTCAGGGTGTGATCCCAGTTCGGGGATCAAGTCCCACATTGGGCTCCCTGCATGGAGCCTACTTCTCCCTCTGCCTATGTCTCTGACTCTCTCTCTCTCTCTCTCTGTATTTCTCATGAATAAATAAAATCTTTTAAAAAAGAAAAAAAAAGTTCATGATTTCACCAGTGGGAGTGCACAAGGCCCATCCCCTTAATGGCTTCTCAGCTCCATTTTGAAACCTCTTGACATAAGTGACCCCGTGTCATTTCACCTTCCACAACATGACACTGGCATTCATCCAGTTGCTCAGGCCCAAAACTTAGTATTATCCTTGACTCCTTGCTCTCTTTCCTTTCCCTCCCCATGTCTAATCCACTGACACTAGCTGGTTTTAGGTTCCAAAGTACATGCTCACTTCTCACCATCCAACTACTTCAGCCCAGTGGAAGCCACAGCCAACTCTCTTCTGGGCCACTGTGAAGGCTCCCCACTGATCTCCATGCTTCCATTCTTTCCACTCGGCTCCATCCCATTTACTCTCTATACTGTGGTTGATGTGGTCTTTTTCAAATCTCTTGCTAAATAGCCTCTCATGCAGCCTCTCTTGGGTCGTGGGAGAGAATTACGCCCTCCAGAGAATGGTATGAGTGACTGTTTTCTCAATTTTCCTAATACCATTTTCTCTCTATTACAATAGATGACCTAATTCATTGCATGTAATGGATGCCGCAGAGTGTCAGGGCTTGAGTCTCTGCAAGAACTGGGTGGAGAAGGCTGCAAAGATTTCCAGTCATGTTTCAAATACCAATGGCTAAAGCCTACTAGTCCCTTGTGACCTACAGGACACCACATTTCCACCTCTGCAGCCTCATTTCCTACTACCTTTTCCCTGAAAATAAGAGTTGTTTTCCATTTCTCAATTAGAAAAGCCTCATTCCTGATTCAGGGCTTTTGGAGAGTCTGTTCCCTCGGCCTGGAGCTCCATTGCCAGGCCTTCCACAGCCAGCTCCTTCTGTTAGTCATTCAGGCCTCAGCTCAAACATTACCAGCTCAGAGAGGCCCTCCCTGATGCCTTAAAGAGACACTGCCGATCCCTGCTATGCCACTGCCCTTGTTTGATTGCTTTCCCAGCATTTATTTATCATGATCTGAAAGTGCGCTCTTTCTGTATTCACTTACCTATTGTAAGTGTCTCCCCAGTTAGAAACGAGTGCCACAGAGCAGTTCTGTCTTACTCACGGCTGCATCCTCGATAACCACGGGAAAGCTTTTTCACAGGGAAGCAATCTGCAAAATTTCAGAGAATTTATCAGACGCTTATTATGTGCCAGTCACTGGCCTAGGAGCTTTGCAATGTGTCCTATCAACGCAGCACCGTCCAATGAAAATATAATGTCAGCTATTTTTAAGTTTCTAATAGCCACATTGAAAAAGAAAAGAAACAGATGAAATGAACATTATATTTCCTCTGACATATTCAAAGTATTAACATCTCAACATGTAACAGGCTTTAAGTGCCAGATTCTTTTTTCTTTTTTTTAATTTTATTTCAATTCAATTTGGCAACATATAACACCCAGCGCTCATCTCATCAGGTGCCCTCCTTAATGCCTGTCACCCAGTCCCCCCATCCCCCCACCCACCTCCCTTTCTGCAACCCTTTGTTTGTTTCCCAGAGTTAGGAGTCTCTCATGGTTTGTCTTCCTATTTTTTTCCTCACTGTTTTCCAACTTTCCCTTATTTTAACAGGCTTTAAAAGAGAGAAAACACCTTTTTGCACTCTTCAATCCCTCCCCTCTACCTTCTAGATCCTGGAGGAGCTCTGCGCTGCTCAAATTTTGGGAACTCGTGGGTTCCCACTTTAGGACAGAACACCAGTGTCCCCCATAACACACACACACACACACACACACACACACACACACCTGCGTCTCAGCTTTCCCACCTTTTCTGTACCTCTCGGTGTGCACACACCCTTCAGGACCTCTATGGGCGGGCAAGAAAGAGGGCAGCCAGCCCTCAAGCGAGGCCTAAAGATGCTTTCTTTCCTCTGCAGACACGGAACCAAAGTTGATGTGTTACCGGGCCACCGGAGAGCTGGGGGGACGAGTGGGAGGAGCGCGCAGCTGAAATGGGTAAGAAAGCCCGGGAGCCGGGACGCCAGAGCCAGGGAGCATGCGCAGGGTAGCCCCAACCGGAAGTGTGCCCGGAAACACGAGAAGCGCCAAGGGCAGTGATTGGAGAGGCTGTGGTGTCCCTCCTGAGGAGAAGCACAAGGATGGGGTCGGCTCACAAAGCTCGACGCCCAGGCCCTCGAGTAGGGGGAGCGGCCGAGGAGGGGGTGTTGGTGTCCCAAGCCGAGTTGAAACTGGATGTTGACTTCTTCACCGTGGATATAAGAACTGTAAGTTTGGGCCTCAAGGGGAGGGTTTATCTCTGAGCAGGGTCTTTGCGGGGTCACAGCTGGACCTCAGGGATTCTCTGAGATCAGGAGACACTTTGCGGGTCTTCTTTGAAGTCTATTGGGAAATGAAGCAATGCCAACGCAAACTTTGGTGTATTTGTGGGGCGGGGGGTGGTTAAAAAGATTTTTACTTATTTATTTGAGAGAGGGCACATAAGCAAGAGAGAGGTGAGGAGTGGGGTGAGGAGCAGAGGGAGAAGAGGACTCCCCACTAAGCAGGGAGCCAGACCCTGCACGGTCCCAGGACTGTGGGATCATGACCCGAGCGGAAGGCAACTGCCCACCCAGGCACCTGGCCAAAGCAAACTGTTCCTAGCCTTGTGCGGGGTTTTAGAGGTTTACATGGAATGAATTATACAAAAGTGTATCTAGGGCAAATATGATTGTGAAGGCGATTTTAGTTTTAAGAAACAGCGAGGTGGCCTGGGAATGGGACGTAGTTTTGAAGTAGCATCACCTGCCTCTCTAAATAGAAGGAGATAATATAAGGAGTCAAAAGTTAGTCTTCCTGTCTCCTGCTTCTAGGAGTCCTGACCTAGACTAGTCCTGACTCTAGAAGGACCTAGTCCTTCTAGGGTCAGGACCCCAGACGTTCTGTGAGGAGTTAGTGAGGAGGGCTCTCCTGAGAATAAGCTGTACGGGGGGAATCTGTGGATAGTTGGAGCCCCTAATGGATCTCTTCATCAGGTGGCCAGTGCTGGAGTGACATTGGGCCCTGATTCTACATTAGGAATGAGTGATGAGAAGGCCTGGGGGGGAGGGGCGGGAATGAGGTGTTTCATGGTGGGAGAGGGTCTCACATCCTCTCTGGAATGCAGGGCATCTGCGTGGGGAGGGGGAAGATTCTGGGATTTTAAGGTAGAGTTTCTTGCCTTTTGGAGAGGGAGCGAATCATAGGAAGGGAGGTTCTTGCTGTGGGAGATGTTTGAGCCATTAGGGTAGGGCCAGGATTGTGTGGTACCTTAGAGAGGGGCCTCTCAGCAGGGACACGTGAAGGGAAGTTCTCGTTTGGCGGTCTCTGACAGAAGCTTGATTGTGCATGCCCAGATGTAGGCTTCGGCGTGGACAAGAGGGCCAGTGCTTCATTCAATTCAGGAGTGTTTTCGAGTTACCTACTCTGTGCCCCACATTATGTGCTAGGTCTGTAGTGGGAAAGAAAAAGAGTTCCCATGAACTTTATGGGACTGATCTCCTTCTAGGTCAACTCTATCTACTGGAAATGTAATGTGTGCCACATAAGTAACCTGAAATTTTCCAATAGCCAAATTTTGAAAAAGTAAGAAGAAACAGGTGAAATTAATTTGAATTTATTTAACTTAATATATCCGAAATATTATCTCAGCGTGTAATACAAAAAATATTAGTGAGATATTTATATATTGTGTGTGTACGTGTGTACGTGTGTAATATCTAAAATCCAGTGTTTGTGTTTTACACTTGTCCGTATCTCAGTTGTGGTTAGTCACATTTCAGATCCTCAGTAGCCACATGTGGCTTGTTGCTACTGCATTGGACAGCAACTCTAGAGTAACATAAAGACAACAAATTGTAGAAGATGTTTTTAGTAATGATAAACGTGCTGAGGAGGTAGCATGAGTGCTGTCAGCCACAGAATCCCCTCATGGCTGAAATGGCTTTGGGCAGGTTGAAATTGAGGTGTCTTTATTGTTGCCTTAAATATTTGATTATGAGATATTTTATACATACTCAAAAACATGACATGGGACACCTGAGTGGCTCAGCGGTTGAGCACCTGCCTTTGGCTCAGGGCGTGATCCCAGAGTCCCAGGTTCAAGTCCCATGTCGGCTCCTTGCATGGAGCCTGCTTCTCCCTCTGCCTGTGTCTCTGCCTCTCACTCTCTCTCTCTATTATGAATGAATAAATAAAATCTTTAAAAATAAATAAATAAAAATAAAACTTGGCTCTGCCCTTGGGAAAGGCACTTCACTTTTCTGAGCTTACGTTTCTTCATCTGTTGGAAGAAAGCAAATGAATGCCGTGGTGAATATCAGTTCTTCACGTATGAATCTGTCTGGGTCCTGATGTGACAGGAGATGTATAGCATAATAAGAACACCTGCTGTTTGTTAATATAAAGTTGGGCTAATATTTATTGTTTCTTAATCGCTTTGAAGTACTGGTATTATTCCTACCTTACAAATGAGGAAACTGAGGCCTTGATCCCTGAAGGTCACATAAGCTAATAAAGTGGTAGGAATAGGTTTTGAAACCAGGTCTGACTGATTTAAAAATAAACAAACAAACAAACAAAAAAAACAGAACAAAACCTTGTGATCTAACCATTAGACAATATTGCCTCAATGCCTTCAGCAACTGCTCATCATTCACAGCAGTGGTTTCCAAATCTTTTTTTAAGGAATGGAAGCATTTTGTCCAGCGAAATCTTATATGGAACCCCAGTACATAAAGCAAATGAAGTTAGAACTAGTGCAGTTAAAGTGGGGTAATATTCTAGACGTGGGCGAGTTTAATCCTGACTCTGCCAGGTACTGGCTCTGTGTTGGCCTAAACAAATTACTTTATCTCTCTGAGATTCAGTTTCTTCATTGGTAAGATGGGGAAATGATATCTGCCAACCCACCGGCATTGTTATGTGGACCAACTAAGATAATATAGGCAAAGCACTTGGCATACAGCCTGGCTCGTGATAACAGCCAAATAAGGGTGGCTTGTTGGAGTTGTAGCTGTGGCTATGACCACCTTCACTGACCAGAGGATGAAGTGGAAATCTCTCAGCCTTGCATTCGTGCCCTCCATCATCTGACCCAACCTACATTTCTAACACCTACAGGATGGCCAAACTGAATTACAATGTCCCAGGCCAGGATCCTGCACTACCAGTTCTGTGTGTATAGCTCTACCCACAAAGCACCATCCTTTGTCCTCTCCCTTGGTCCAAAAGTATGTAAGTGTGCTTTTTAAAAAATATTTTTTAAAACTTTTATTAGGGAAATTTTCAGAATATACAAAAGTTACAAAAGCTAGTATAATGAACCCTCCAATATCCATCACTTAGCTTTAGTAGTTACCACCTTATTTCCACTATATACCCCAACCTTCTCACCCCACTAGATTAAATCCTAGTCTATCATTTCATCTGTAAATTCATCATTATGTATCTCTAAGGTAATGATTCTTTTTTAAAAAACATAACCACCATACCATATCACATCTGAGAAAGATGAATAATTTCTCAGTGTCAATCTGTCAATGTTCAGTTTTCCTTTACTGTCTCATAAATCTTTTTCTTTGTAGTTGATTTGTTCAAATCAAGATACTGACAAGATCTGTACATTGCATCTATATGATCTACTCCCTAAATTTGTTTTTATCTTTAAATTCCTTCCCCCCTTTCTCTTTTTTTCCTACGATGTTTTTGTTAAGGAAACAGACCTATTAGGCCTCCAGAAGGCCCGTGGTGTGGCGGATTTCTCCCTGGAGCCCTTTACCAGGTTCCTTTCCCCTCCCCCTGCAAACTGGTGGTTAGAGCTAGCTTCCAAAGGTTTAATCAGATTTGGGGGGTGATTTTTGGCCAGAACATTCCACAGTGGTGATCCATCCCTTCTCTCCTATAAGATCTGCAGAGACTAGTCTCCTTATCCTGAGCCTTTTAGTGCCAGGTGGATCCATGAGTTCACAGGTTGTCAGCCTGACCCACCACTCTAAAGTTCCCTGTCGGCCTTTCACCGGGCAGTTTTAGCAATCATTGATGCCAACCTCAATCCAGTATTTTATTAAGTTTTGCAAAAATGGCAGTACTAGAATTCTGTTATTCTGTCTGCATTTATTAGCTGAAAATCCTTGTGCAAAGAAGACTTGTTGGTTTGCCCCAGGCACATTTATACAAAAAAGAGAACGAACGCTTGAGCCATTCCCTGGATTTATCAGTTCTCAAATAATGAATGGGTTCCCGGCAGCCTCTAAAGGTAACCAGAGAGGTTGTTGTTGATTTGTTTTTTAAGTTTTTGTTTAAATTCTAGTTAGCTAACATACAGTTTAATATTAGTCACAGGTGTACAATTTAGCGATTCAGCTCTTCCATGCCCGGTACTCCTCAAGACAAGAGCCCTCCTTTTTTTTTTTTTAAATATTCCTTATTGTTTATTTTTTTATTTTTTTATTTTATTTATGATAGTCACACACACACACACAGAGAGAGAGAGAGGCAGAGACATAGGCAGAGGGAGAAGCGGGCTCCATGCACCGGGAGCCTGACGTGGGATTCGATCCCAGATCTCTAGGATCGCGCCCTGGGCCAAAGGCAGGCGCCAAACCACTACGCCACCCAGGGATCCCGACAAGAGCCCTCCTTAATCTCCATCACGCTTCTGACTCCCCTCCTTTCTGACACCATCAATTTGTTGATGGTTTGTTTCTTGGCTTGCCTCTCTCTTTTCCCCCTAATGATCCTTTATTTTGTTTCTTAAACTCCATGTAGGACTGAAATCAGTCGAATCATTTTTCAGACCCGTCATGAATGCCCCACTCAAAAGTTACTTCCCCTGCTGTTGTTACCCTGACTCAAAAGGAATTTCTCCCTTCTGCTGAATTTAAACACATATTTTCTAGTGGTATCCAGCACTTCCTGTGTACTTCCTTTATCATCAGCTGGATCATAAGCTGTTGGGAGGCATTTCTGCGCAGCACTTAACGCCTCCGGCAGTGCTTCTCAAACTTCACTGTGCAGGGGATCCCTGGGTGGCACAGTGGTTTGGCGCCTGCCTTTGGCCCAGGGCGCGATCCTGGAGACCCGGGATCGAATCCCACATCAGGCTCCCGGTGCATGGAGCCTGCTTCTCCCTCTGCCTGTGTCTCTGCCTCTCTCTCTCTCTGTGACTATCATAAATTAATTAATTAATTAATTAATTAAAAAAAAACTTCACTGTGCATTTGAACCCTGGGAGGGGGCATGTCTGGTTAAAATGTGTATTCTGATTCCTTAGCTCTGGGGTGGGCTGAGTGAATTTTTCCTGAACCAGGTGATGTTAATGCTGCTAGTTTAAGGACCACACTTTATTTTTTTTAATTTTTATTTAAAATCAATTAATTAACATATAGTGTATTATTAGTTTGAGGTAGAATTTGGTGATTCATCAGTTGCATATAACACCCAGTGCTCATTACATCACGTACCTCCTTAATACCCATCACCCAGTTATCCTTTCCCCCATCCCTTCCCCTCCAGCAGTTCTGTTTGTTTTCTACAGTTAAGGGTCTTTTATGGTTTGTTTCCCTTTAATTTTGTCTTATTTTTCTTTGTCTTCCCTATGTTTATCTGTTTTCTTAAATTGCACATATTAGTGGAATCATATGATAATTGTCTTTCTCTGACTGATTTATTTCACTTAGCATAATACCTCTAGTTCCATACACACACACATGCACACACACACACACACACACACACACACGACATCTTTATTCATTTATCTGTCAGTGGACATCTGGGCTCTTTCATATTTTGGTTATTGTGAACAATGCTGCTATAAACATTGGGCTGCAGGTGCCCCTTCGAATCCTCTAGAAAAATACCTAGTAGTACAACGGCTGGATCGTAGGGTAGCTCTATTTTTAACTTTTTGAGGAACCTCCCTTCTGTTTCCAGAGTGGCTGTACCAGCTTGCATTCCCACCAACAGTGTAAGAGGGGTTCCCCTTTCTCTGCATCCTCACTACCATCTGTTGTTTCCTGAGTTGTTAGTTTTAGCCATCCTAACTGGTGTGAGGTGGTATCTCATTATGGTTTAGACCCCACCAATAAGGACCACACTTTAAGTAGCAAAGAGGTATGGTAAATGTATGGGAAATTGATTTCATTCATTCAATAAGAAGTGCACAGTCTGGGCCAGTTCATGGGCTGGGTCCTGTTACCATAAAAGGCAAAGGGTTGTTTGTGTGTTTGTTTTATTAGAGAATTTTAGTTTTTAACATATTATTTTGAATATGTAAGAGTGCACAGAATTACAAAAATTTGTTTTCATAAAATCCGAAAGGACTCACAGTAAAAGTACATCAGCCTCCAGAGGTGAAAGCTGCTAATTCTTAAGTTTTAGTCTAGAGCTATTTTATGCATGTAAGAACATCTATTTGTACCATCTCTTTTTTTTTAACATACTGTTCACACTGCTCTGCTGCTTTTTCATTTTACTGTATCTGAGATTGTTCCATATCTCAACATATGTCTCTACATCCCATTTAATGGGTGGTGTACTATCTATCCAAGAGGCATTTGTGGTTTGTGTGAAGTATACAGTAAAGTGTGATTCCATCCTGACTTCTTCCTCATCCTACATATTCCACAGGGAATAGGAGGTCTTGTCTTCCATTCTTTGAAACCTCTGAATTACCTGGCCCGTGTTGGTATATTTCTGTCCATTTCATTTGATCCAGAGTACATCCATCACTCGTTTACACAAACATATCTATGCTCTTTTTTTCCCCCATAAGATTCCAGTCTTCATGGACTTCAAGTTTTGCTTTTCTCTGTAATTCCCTTAGCACTCACAAGTTACTTAAAGATATTCTCTTGTTTTAGTAATATCTTACTGTGAAATAGTACATACGGAAGTGTGTACAAAACATATGTTGACAGAGTTCTGGACATGCTACCCTAAATATGGTGCCTTGGTACACTGAATATTTCAAGCTGAAGAAAATTGAGAAAGCAGATACAGGTAGGACTCTCTGACCTTCCCTGGAAGCAGATCCTAAGACATTCATGAGAGAAGTGTTCCCATAAGTCCCAAGGACACTGAGATGCAACAAAAACAGAGATAAGGAAGTAAATCTGGCCTCTGGCTCAAATGCTAGGGAGTATCTTCCTTCGACGGCTATCGAGTCATCATCGGGACTCAAAACAGTCATGTCATTCACTCAAGAGGGCACAAGAAATGTCAAGTCCATCAACTCCCTACTCAGGTTTTCTGAAAAAGGCCAGCCAAAAAAGCCCTCAATGGCAACCCTGTTGGGACCCCTCTCATTTTTGAGAGCTTTCTCTGTATCCTCACTTAATAAACTTCTATTGCTTTACTCACTGTCCTTTGTCCACAAGATTCATTCTTTGAGTCTGTGAGATGAGAACCAAGCTCTCCCGCATCATCACCAGCCCCCTCCGGGTTCCCTTCCCCTATCACATGATGGTCTCTCCCACTAGAGGTAATCAAGGTCCTGAATTTTACATTAATCATTCTCTGGCTTTCTTTTTCTCAATAGTTTTGAAGCGTTAATGCATCAGAATCATCTAGAGGGCTTGTTAAAACAGATTACTGAGCCCCACCCTCAGTTTCTGATTTAATTCATATGGGATGGGGCCCAAGGATTTGTGCTCCTTATAAATTCCCATGTAATGCTGATGCTGCTGATTCCCGGTCTACACTCTGATAACTCCTGCTTTATCTCAAAGATGCTCATGACTTGTGTGTGATGACTCGTGGCCTCCCCTAAAACCTATCCGCTCAATACATACATCTTGAGGACCTCCCCACTGCCTTCCTCTACTCTAGTTCCAATCACCCAAATTATGAACATTCAATCTTTGCTAAATATTTTAATTGATTGTGGCACATGAGCATGCTCCTTTCTTTTTCTTTTTTATTGATGATCCCATGTATAAGTTGCTTCTCATTTATGTGTGTGCCTGTTATTTTTAGTTCACCAGAAGGAAGGGGTATAAGCAACATTTATATATCTTATTTGTCTAGTCTGGAAGCAGGAGCCAAGTAAAGGGGTTCAGAACATGCCACCCCAAAATACACTGCTTTTTGCATATTGATTATTTTAAGTTGAAGGCAATTGAGAAATAGCAGATGCAGGAAGGGCTCTCTGACCTTGCCCTTTCTACCTAAAAGCAAGTCATAAAATTTTCCTTGAGAATGGTGCCCTCCCTGTACCAGGAAGAGAAGACATTCTTATCAGCAGAGCCTGGGAGTCAAGTCCAGCCTGTACAAACAAACGTACTAGAATAACCCCTACCTGCCATTAGTTTCACCCATATATTTCCTAATCACTGTCCCACAACTTCTTGTCCCCAGTCTTGTCTTGCCCCCTTTGTCTTATCACATCCCCACAATCTGTCATCTGTTGCATACAAAAGACATATAAGCTTTTTATACATTTTACACCTTTTTATACCTTTTTAATGGCTCCTTTGAGTCTTCCTTTTCCCTCTGAAGACTCCTGTATACGTGTAAAAATATATTAAATAGGGACTCCTGGGTGGCTCAGTCAGTTAAGTGTCTGCCTTCAGCCCAGGTCATGATCCCAGGGTCCTGGGATTGAGCCCCATGCGGGGCTCAGTGAGGGGTCTGCTTCTTCCTCTCTCTGCCCCTCCCCCACCATGTTCTTGCACTCTCTCAAATAAATAAGAAAAATATCTAAATATGCATATATATAATAACTTTTTATGCTTTTCTCCTGTTAACCTGTCTTATATCAGTTTAATTCTTAGGCCAGCCACAGAATTTCAGAGAGTAGAAGGAAGTTTTTGCTTTCCTACACAAGTTTAATTTCCCTTTGTAGTCCACTTCCTCAAGTAAGCTATAGACCAGAGTTTGCAAACTCAGTCACTGATACAAGTCAAAAGGCACTGTAAATAAGTGACACTTGCCAAGGGGAATTTTACAGATCTCGAGACCACATCCTGTAAAGATGGCTTGGATTTAAGCCAGTCGCAAGTACATTGCCCTCTGATTTTCCCAATTTTCAAGAGAAACCGAAAATAATCCCAACTAAGTCAACATTTTAAGTACCCAGAGCAGACGCAGAGATTCTATGCAGGATACACGTGCAGAACTGAGATGGAATCCATTCCATGTTTCAAGACCTTTGCAGTAAATGAATGGATGGATGGATTGGTGAGGGAGTCCATAATGAATCTGGGTCATTGGGGCAGCTCTCTGGGGGCATCGAATGGGGGCATAGAAGGAACATTCGTGAGTACCTACTGTATGCCCAGCCCTGTGCAAGGGGCTTTACCTATCTTATCTCTTTTGACTTGCATAACAACACCACAGGGTATTTATTATCATTCTTGTTTATTTCCATGCTCGGTTCACAGATAAACAAATGGAGGCTTAGAATGGCCCAGGATCACATCACGAGTCTTCTTTATTTACAAGCTACCTAATTCTTAAAAAGGGATTTTAGATGATCTCATATGATTTCAGCTGGCTTCTGAGCCTTAGATTCCAGATAGCTCTCTTATACCACATTGCCCCCACCAAGGCAGTCAGGTTCTCAAAAGGCAGGTGGAGGGGAAGTACAAGTAATTGCTGGTTTGATTCCTTGAAGATCTTAGCAAACAACTCACAGTTTCATGCTCTTCAAGTACGTCAGCCAGTACTGAGGAACTAAGACACACAGCACCTCTTGCCATCTTGGTAAGCCCTCCCTACTTCCTCCTACGTCATTGCTACTACCTTCTCAGAATTCAAGATTTCTGCCTACCAGCCTTGGAGCTTACTTCATCCTCATTCCCTTCTAGAGCCCAGTGAGATAAGGACAGACACAGATACAGGAACTGTTAGGTTGGAAAACATTTTATTGGTGTTACTGAGCCCAGAGAGAGTAATTGTAAGCTGGTGATCAGATCCCACACCAGCCCCTCTTCCAGTGGGTGTCAGCAGTGCTCTGTCTTGAAGGGAACGGTCACTGGGCATCAGGAGTTGCACTTCTCAAACCCTTCAGCTGGAGGGAGAGAGGGTGTGATCACATTGGGGGACCCTTGGGGACAGGGAGCTGGAGTCCCCTGTGAGGAAGCCCAGGACAGCGTGAGGCAGTGATAGAAAGGAGTCTCTGCCTTGATCTGAGTTCTCATTCTCTAAATACAGCAGCTGAGACTTCCCTTAGTTTTAGTGAGAGGAAGGTTTGTCTTCTGTTACCCGTCCTCACCTTCCTCCCAGATCGTCTACTTCTTCCCTCACCCCCGACTTCTATCCTTCTACTGCCCACCGCCTCTTACCTTAGGAAAGGCATCCCAGTTGAGGAAAGGAAGTTTCCTTTTGATAGACTAAAAGAGAAAGAAAGAGCGAGAGTGATGTGTTACAGGTCAGGTGAGCATGGATCAGTAAACACTCAGTGAATGAGCTTTCCATAGTGGGGATGGTGTTATCACTTCTAATTACAGAAAGAACTAGTATTTCCTGAGCCCTCAATCTGTATCTGCCTTATACTAGCTGCTCTGTAGGCATGCTCTCATTGGTCTGCACAGCTACCTTTTGAGGTAGGTACTAGCAAGCCCGCATCAGAGACGAGGAAGCTGAGACTGAGGGACATTTGTGCGAGGACACGTAGTAAGAATGTGCAGTCGTGTGACACAGGCTCTAATGCCCCGCTGTCGCTGACTTTTCCTTCTAGTTGAAAGCCACCCAACTTAGGCCCTCAGTTTCTTCATAGATGATAAAGAAATGCAAACAAACACCTGTCTGGTTAAGTTCTGCCTATTTTGGAATTGACTCTGTGGCTCTGCTCCCCCACTGCCACATTAGGAAAATAGGCGTGGCCATGTCAGCCTCCTGAAGAAACTTCTGACCAGCAAGGTGATGACTTCCTCTGAGAACTCAGGAAAGAACCCAAAGGGCCAGAACTAGAATGTGTTGGCCCTACCCTGGAAAGACCGCAGTCAAGGAGAGGAAGGAGGGCCCATGCACTTACCTCAAAGAGGGCATGCCAGTTCAGGAATTCATCCGGCTTAAAAGCCTGTGGAGACAGAGAGACCAGGATAAGGTCAGTTCTAGAGGAGGACAGAGCTCAGCCCTCAGCCCCCTGGAAAAGATAAGGGCTTCATGGCAGCTCTGCAAGCTGTCTACTACAGCACTGGTCTTTACGGTGTGGATGTTTGGGGGGGCAGCGCTAGAGAATGGTACTTACGGAGCGCAACTTGTCGATGTTCAGGAATTGAGCGTTAAAGGCCTAGGCAAAGAGACGGGGTCTTAAGAGAGTGGCTTAGGGGCACAGGACAGGGCACAGACTCAGGCTAGAATGTGGGAGGGAGTTTACCTCAGGGCCTGCTGCATAATTACCAATGGTCGTTTCTTCCTGGAAAACGAAGGGGAGAAAGCCAAATGATCACATAATGGCTAGACCTTGTCCCAAAACCCTCTCTGCCAGGCCTGCCTTCCTCCACAGGCCAGGCCCCCATGGGGCCAGTCTACCATGTGGCCTCAGATAACATGCTCTATTCCAGTAAGACAGATGGTTGACAGATGTGCAAGGCAAAGAGGAAGGAACAGAGTGGTGTGCGTGAGACAGAAGCTAAAAGCCCAGGCCTGTCCGCGGTAGGCAGCAGGTGCAAGGGGTGGAGAAGAGAGGACTCCTCCCAAGAACATTGAGCCAGTGTTGCCATGCAGTTGACTTGGGATGTTTTTGAGACTCCTACGCTTAGCCCATAGAGCTGGGTGGGGGAGATTAGCACGCAGGTAGAAGCCAAGCTGCTGAGGTGCCCTGCCTGCCTTTAATTGATTGAGATTGGTTTGCTTTGTGACTTTATTGCGACCAAAGTCAGAGTCACCATTTTCCCTCCCCCACGTAGTAGCGCCCTTGGACCCCAATGCACCCCATCTTGTCACTCTCCCTGCTTGGCTTCATTGTCCCTTAGCTCTTCCTTTCCACTACAGAGGTCATAAATGGGTATCCTATAGGCTAGACCCAAATGTTTAGCTCTCATAGCAGTTTGGCTTGTTTTTTAATTTGAATAAAACATTTCTAATTAAAATACGTAAATCAGATTTCTTCTGGCTTCTCCTGAAAATTTAAAACCTCTGATCACACCAGCATGTTTTCCTGCTTAGTAGCAGTCAGATGGTATACAGACTGGGCGCCTGGGTGGTTCAGTCGGTTGAGCAGCTGACTTTAGGTCAGGTCATGATCCCAGAGTCCTGGGATCGAGTACCGCATTGGGCTCCCTGCTCAGTGGGGGTCCTGCTTCTCCCTCTCCCTGGTCCCTGCTCATTAGGCTCCCTGCTCAGCGGGGGTCCTGCTTCTCCCTCTCCCTGGTCCCTGCTCGTGCGCTCTCTCACTCTCTCTCAAATAAATAAATAAAATATTTTTTAAAAAGGTGATATACAGACTGTCCCTTTTTAGATTGGGCAGGTCCGCTCCATCTTCCCTGGGGCCCCACCAGCCCGCCTGCTCACTGACTTCACTTGCTTGGATCCCAAGCAATTGTGTATGTGATCCCATCTTAGACTTTTCAATCCAGCACGGACACTCTTCCCCAACCTTGGGAGAGAGAGGGCCCTCCTGCTTCCTCCTGGCTGGAGACTGCCTCCTAAGGATCCGTGCTATGGCTAGGCTCCAGAGACAGCAGGGAGCTTGCAGTCACCTGGAAGCCATTCCCTGGGAGTAGATGAAACACAGGTGAGGCTGAGCCCAGATGACTGACCTCAGCCCCTGTCTCCTCCCAGGATTCAGATGTCTAGCTTCCACCCACACTCTCAACCATCCTTTCCAGAAATAAAGCATCTCCATCTACATGTCTTCCTGGGAATGCTTTGTCTCCTTCCTTCTTTCTTCCCTTCCTCAGAGCCCCTACTTTTCATTCAGCCTCTGATAATCTCCAAAAACAGGAGCCACACACCCAGTAATGCATAGAAGGTAAAGGAATGAAGAAGGACTAAGTGAGACAATGGATAAAAGAAAGAGAATCCAGGTGATGTGCTCACCTCAGAACTCCCCAGGGAAGCCCCCTGAGCAGAGTGGAGCGCCAGAAGAGAGAGAAGAACCACAGCAGGAAGAACTGGGATCTTCATGGTGTCAAGTTTGGGGTGCTCTGAGGCGGGGCCTCACCGCTTGCCCTTTATATTCCCAGGGAGGTGGATGTGAGCAGAAATGGGGTCCCCACCCCACTGACTCACCCCCAGATCCCATCGCCCACCCCCGGGGCTCTGGGAAGGGGAGGTGTAGACTGTTCCCCACTTACCTTGGATTTCTCAATTCACATTCTGCCCCAGGCACTAGGAAGGTGAGATGGCAATGGGGTGCTTCATGCCAATGGAGCTGGGATGGAGACAGGTTGAACCTGTCCCTCCAAAGGACTGGCAGTGGCACCCAAGCAACCTCTGCTTTTGTCTTTATCTCTTTCCCTTATATCCTTCATTCTGCTCTCATAATTCTGGCTTTTCCCCACCCTTCCCAATTCTGTATAAACTCCTAGACTTCCATGCTCTGGCCTCAACCTGTCTTTCTGACTTGTTCTTTTTTTACTCCTTTGCATGTGACCCTACATTCTGGCCAAACTGGACTCCCTACCAAATATACCGTTCTTGGTCCTGCAAGCATCTTCCCTTGCTCTTGCTTATTCCTAAAATGCCCTTCTTGTCATCTCTAGTTCTCAGAACCCAACATCCATGTTGGATGAAGCTCCTTGATTTTTCCCATCATCCTTCACCCGCATTCCCCATACCCTTCCCTTCTTGGGGAATTGCCATAGCAATTCATTTATATCTCTGGCATTGTACCTGGGGTAACTCATGCTTTCTTCTTATTTCTCTCTTAGAATATGAAGTTCCTTGAAGCCAAGAACCAACTCTTAATCACCTTTATATGCCCCTACACCATGCATTATACAGATTACAGGCAGAGCCAGCCTTTGTTAGACGGGATAAGTTAGGGTTTGAGCATCCTTCCACCAAGTTGTACAGTTTCCTCCTTTGGGGCTGGACCCCTCCCCTTATCCAGCTGCCCATCTTTTACTCTTGGGTCTTCAGAGAGATGACTATCTTGAACTAAGAAGACAAGGACTAGAGAACATGCAGGGGAGAAAACAACAGACACACACACACACACACACACACACACACACAAAGGTCTTAAAGACAGCCCTTTAGGGACGCCTGGGTGGCTCAGTGGTTGAGCATCTGCTTTGGGCTCAGGTCGTGATCCTGCAGTCCCAGGATCGAGTCCCATGTCGGGCTTCCTGCATGGAGCCTGCTTCTCCCTCTGCCTGTGTCTCTGCCTCTCTCTGTGTGTCTCTCATGAATAATAAAAAAAAAAAAAGACAGCCCTTTGGAGATAGGATCTAGGTCCTGAACTTTGAGTGCCTTGTCCATTTCATCGAGCTTCTCCCGCCCCCTGTCCCATACCCCAACTTGGGAGTTGTATCACCACAAAGTGACAAAATCTCCTAATCAAGCCACCTTCTCTACAAGGTTCAGGTGAACCAGCCGGTTCCTGGTGTCATAGGGAGGTGCCAGAACATAGGCTGGCACTGCCAGGACAAAGCAAGACCTTATTTGAGAGCAGGCCTCTTTGCCCCAACCTGATGCAATGCACACAGATGGCAGGCCTGGGGTGGAAGAGCTAGATGGCACTCATGAACAATCTTCGGGAACCCCAGGAATTGGGGCTTCAGTTCCCATGATGCCCCCCCACCTCGGCCCCTCAATAGGCTCAGGAAATCTCTGTTTTTATAACAGTATCTCCTCCTTTGTAGAGGTACCTGAGGAGACAGGACTTGAAGAACACTCACTAAGTGCAGATAGCCAGGTGGCAGTGACTATCATGCATGGTTAGGCTGCTGGAGGAGACGAGTGAGAAGATGCTTGAGGTGGGTGGAGTGCCTCTCAAAAGGTTTTCTGGAGGATACAAGTTTTTAATGTGTAATGGATTCTTATTAATTAGTTAACAGTGACTGAAGGAGCTCATTAACCACCACTCAGCATAGGGTCAATAGGGTCAACTCTGGGAGCAGAGAGAATGAAGAATGGACAAAAGAGAACTGATATTGTATAGTCAACTCCCATTAGGCATGCTCATGGAGGAGCACCTTGGCATGGGTGACCCAAAGCAACAGATGAGCCAAACACCACCATCTGTTTAGCTGTAGAGTTCTTTTGTAACACATTGACTTCCCAGTGTTTTCCTCTCCACCTAATTAATGCTAATGCTTCTAATAACGTTAGCCAATGTATTGATGGCTTATTATGTGACAGGCCTTGTGCTGAGTGCTCTAAATGAATGATCTCATTGAAATAGCACAGTGATTCTGTGAGGTAGGTACTATAATTATCCACATTCTACAGGTAGGGGAACCATGGCACATAGAGGTTAAGTAACTCACCCAAGGTCAGTCACAGCCAGTGTGTGGCAAGGCTGGCATGAGTACCCCAGCATTCCAGGGCCTGCACCTAGATTTGCTCCTGTGCTGTGCTGTGGAGTTGTGTCCCATAAAGGACCTCACCAGCCCACAACACCTTGCATGAATTGGACCCATGCCCTGAGAGTAGGGGGGCAGGCTGCATTTAGCCCCCGTTAGTCCCCTCACCTCGTGTCCCTTCGAGGAATGCAGCCTACACAGCCGTAGATGGCAGCTCCCAAGCATACGTGCATTACTTTCAGTGAGTTAACCTGTACACTCTTGGTAAAATGAACACAGAAAATTAAGAGAGTAATGGCCCTCAATGAGCGTATGCCCCAGAATGAACCTGCGATTGCCTCGGACTCCAGGTACCTCTTGGGGTAGGTGTAAAATGCCTCTGAACACAGTGTGCACAACCAAAGAAATCCATTCTCTTGCTGGAGAAGAAAACTGTCTATGCTGGGCAGCTTTGTTTCCTTTTGGTACCTTCCTGATGGATCTTCAAGGGCAGTTTTGGCTTTACATGATTTATGCTGTAAGTGCCATCTTTAGAATGTAGTGTCCCTGTCCTGCCTCAGTGGGTTTGTATTTCCTGGGTGCTCAGTGTCCCATGGTTGGGCAAGTGGGGGAAGAAAGGGGTAAGGGATTCTCACAGTCCCAGCAATTTGGGTGGTGGGTGGCTAAGAATCGCTGGATTTCAGCATTGCTTTGGATGCATCACATAGGGTTAATGGTGTCAGGCAGAGCCACACTGCCTGGCTCTGCATCAGTCCATCTCCAAGTCCAGTTGCTCTTCTAGTTTCCTCTTCCTCTTTGAGAATACCAGTAAACCCCTGTTTTCCCACAGGCCTACCCCCACCCCACCCCATATCTGCCAGAACTTGAGTGTAGGTAGGAGGCAAAGCCCAGCCCTGATTGCTACATTACAGACACACCTAGGGGCTGGGATCCAGCCTCCTGGCTTCAGAAAGGAAACGTGGGATCTGAAGGGATGCACACTGGGGCCATGGAATATTGGTGAATACCTAGGTGAAAAGCCTAAAATCTTTGAAGAGAAAGGGAGCTGGGGTATGGAGTACTGGGAGGCAGAATTTGGGACATGCATGTCCCTTCCTTTCCTGCGCCTCTGCCAATGTTACTATCACACCCAAGAAAGCAGCCACGTTGTCCAGCAGGTCTGGTTTCTTCCTTTGCCACCCACCTTTTGTTCCCGTGTAGCTTTTGCTCATTAAACTTCTCCCAGGAAGACTTCCTGGATCAATCCCACTTAATCCTGATTCCTCTTCCCATTCTCTGTTCACAAACACTGAGCAGCCACTTTGGCTCTTGGCACTGGGAATTCAAGATGGATCAGGTACCTGTCCTGTGGAGCTTATGTTCAGGCGGAGAAGACATATCATAATCTAATTTAAAAATTAGGAAACAAGATAACTTCAGAGAATGACAAGTTCTGAGGAGAAAATAAAACAGTGGCGATATGATTGCAATCAGGTCAGTATCCTTGGTTCAACTGGCTTGAGGGTGGATATTTTAATATAAACCTAAAGCAGTTAAAGCTCCAGTCTTCTGAAGACATTGAGTTGCAGGGACAGGTGGCAGCAGTGTTCCTTGAAAGCTTCTCCCAGCAGTTCTGGGTTGACAGGGGAGAGGAAGGCCAGAACCCAATCATCCCCAAACCATGGTGAGCAGTTGGGATTTGTGGAGGATTCTGAGGATGGATCCTTCCTGGATGTCATGGAAGAATGGATTTTAGGGAAAAATGAAAGTCAGAGGCTGCTTCAGAGCCCCAGGAAGGAGAAAGGGACATCCTACCCTTTTATTAGAGGGTCCTTTGCACCAGAGGGCCTTTGCCTGCTTCAGATGACACTTTGAACTTTAAAGGGCTGCTTTGAGCCTTTTGGACCAGAAAAACCCTGAGAGTCTAGAACCATGTTGACCACCTCAGCTTCTCCCTCATCCCTCAGGGACTGACTCCAGGAGACTTGAGTCTAGCTCTTTCTGATTCATCACCCACACTCCAGGAAGCCAGCTGTCAGTCAGCCAAAGAATTGAGCATCTTGCCCTGGGAGAGCTGGGTTCTCCTCCCTGTGGCTTCCAGGAGGTACTGCAAGGCGCCCTCCCTACACAGTTGAAATCCAAGATGAGGACAGACACCCCGTGGAGATATTACAGATTGAGTTCCAGACCACCACAATAAAGCAAATATTGCAATAAAATAAGTTAAATGAATTTATTTATTTTTAATATATTTTTAAGGAATTGTTTATTTGAGAGAGAGAGAGAGCAAGAGCACCTGCTTGTGCAGAGGGAGGGGCTGAGGGAGAGGGAGAAAGAACCCTCAAGCCGGCTCCCCGCTCAGTGCAGAGACTAATGTGGGGCTCAGTCTCACAACTGGACTGGAGCCCAATGCAGGGCTTGATACCAGGACCCCGAGATCATGATCTGAGCCAAAACCAAGAGTCAGACACTCAACTGAGCCACCCAGGCACCCCTTTATTGATTGAGTGAGTGAGTGTACGTGCATGTGTGCATGAGCCCAGGGGTGAGGGGCAGAGGAAGAGGGAAAGCGAGAACCTCAAGCAGGCCCCACACTCAGCACAGAGACAAATATGGGGCTCAATCTCACAACCTGAGTACCTGACCTGAGCCAAAATTAAGAGTCAGATCCTCAACCAACTGAGCCACCCAGGCACCCCATTGAGTCAAATGAATTTTGTGGTTTCCCAATGCACCTAAAAATTATGTTTACACTATTCTGTAGTCTAGTAAGTGTGTAATAGCATTATGCCTTAAAAAAAAAACAAAATACTTATCTTAGTTTAAAAAATACTTTATTGGGATCCCTGGGTGGCGCAGCGGTTTGGTGCCTGCCTTTGGCCCAGGGCGCGATCCTGGAGACCGGGATCGAGTCCCACGTCGGGCTCCCGGTGCATGGAGCCTGCTTCTCCCTCTGCCTATGTCTCTGCGCCCCTCTCTCTCTCTCCCTCTGTGACTATCATAAATAAATAAATAAATAAAATTTTAAAAAAAATAAATAAAAAATAAAAAATACTTTATTGCTGGGATCCCTGGGTGGTTCAGCAGTTGAGCATCTGCCCTCAGCTCAGGGCGTGATCCTGGAGTCCAGGGATCGAGTCCGACATCGGGCTCCCTGCATGGAGCCTGCTTCTCCCTCTGCCTGTGTCTCTGCCTCTCTCTCGCTGTGTGTGTCTCTCATGAATAAATAAATAAAACCTTAAAAAAGAAATTAAGTTATAAAAAAGAAAAACTTTATTGCTAAAGAATGCTAACCATCAAGTGAGCTTTCGGCAAAGTGTAATGTTTTTGCTGCTGGAGGGTCTCACCTTGATGTCAATGGCTGCTGACTGATAGGGTGGTGGTTGCTGAAAGCTGGGGTGACTGTGGCAGTTTCTTAAGACAAAATGAAGTTTGATGCATCAGATGACTTCCTTTCTGAACAATTTCTCTCTAGCATGTGATGCTATTGGATAGCATTTTACCCACAGTAGAACTCCCTTCAGAATTGGAGTCAGGCCTCTCAAATTCTGCTGCTGCTTTTATCAACTAAATCCATGACAAATTCTAAATCTTTTGTTGTCGTTTCAACAATCTTCACAGCATCTTCACCAGGAGTAGATTTTATCTCATGAAACCATTTTCTTGGGATGTCTGGGTGGCTCAGTGGTTGAGTGTCTGCCTTTGGCTCAGGGCGTGACCCCGGAGTCCCAGGATCCAGTCCCACATCAGGCTTCCTTGCTTGGAGCCTGCTTCTCCCTCTGCCTATCTCTCTGCCTCTCTCTCTCTCTCTCTCTCTCTCTCACACACACACACACACACACAAATAAATAAAATCTTAAAAAAAAAACCACTTTCTTCGCTCATTCATAAGAAGCAGCTCCTCATCTCTTCAGTTTGATCATGAAGCAATTCAGCATGCAGCAATTCAGTCCCACGTTCAGGCCCTCTTGTTGTTTCCACCACATCTGCAGTGACATCCTCCACTGAAGTCCTGAGCCCCTCAAAGTCATCGAGGGGCTTTGGTCTTTCTTGGTCAGCTTCTTCCAAATCCCTGTACTCCTTGATATTTTAACATCTTCTGACGAATCACAGACATTCTTAATGGCATCAAGAACAGTGAATCTCTTCCAAGAGGTTTTCAGTTTATTTTGCTCATCAGAGGAACCACTATCTCTCGCAGCTATTGCCTTATAAAATATATTTCTTAAATAATAAGCTTTGAAAGTTACAATGACTCCTTGATCCATGAGCTGCAGAATTGAATGGTACCAGTGGGCATGAAAACATGAATCTCAGGACGCCTGGGGGGCTCAGTGGTTGAGCATCTGCCTTTGGCTCAGGGCATGATCCCAGGGTCCTGGGATCAAGTCCCGCATAAGGCTCCCTGCCTGGAGCCTGCTTCTCCCTCTGCCTCTGTCTCTGCCTCTGTCTCTCTGTATCTCTTATGAATAAATAAAATCTTAAAAAAAAAGACATGAATCTCATCCATCTCCATCAGAGCTCTTAGGTGACCAGGTACATTGTCTGTGAACAGTATTTTGAAAGGAATATCTCTCTCTCTCTCTCTCTCTCTCTCTCCCCCCCCCCCTCTCTCTCTCTTTTTCCTGAGCAGTAGATCTCAGCCTGGAATTTGAAGTTGTGAAGTCAGGCATTGACTTATCACTAGCTATGAAAGTCCTAGATGGTGTGTCCTTCCAATAGAGAAGGAAAATCTATATTTTAAAATCTATTTGAAAATCTAATGCTTAAGTGTAGCTGCCTTCATGAATTATCTTAGCTAGATCGTCTGGGTAACTTGCTGCTGCTTCTACATTAGCACTTGCTGCTTCAGCTTGCACTTTTCTGTGCTGGAGATGGCTTCTTTTCTTAGACCTCATGAACCCACCTCTGCTAGCTTCCAACTTTTCTTCTGCAGCTTCCTCACCTCTCTCAGCCTTCACAGAATTGAAGAGCCAGGGCCTTGCTCTGGATCAGGCTTTGGCTTAAGGGAATGTTGTAGCTCGTTTGAACAGAAATTTTCTCCATATCAGCAACAAGACTGCTCTCTGATTGATCATGTGCTTACTAAAGTAGAACTTTTCATTTCTATCAAGTACTTTTTCTTTGCATTCACAAATGGCTAACTAGAGCAAGAGGCCTAGGTTTTAGTCCATCTCAGCTTTTAACATGCCTTCCTTACTAAGCTTGGTCATTTCTGACTTTTGATTTTTTTTTAAAGATTTTCATCTATTTATTTGAGAGAGAGAGAGAGCAAGAGAGGGCACAAGCAGGGGGCAGAGGGAGAGGGACAAGCAGACTCCCTCTCCAGGGAGGGAGTCCAACATGGGACTCGATCCCAGGACCCCAAGATCATGACCTGAGCCGAAGGCAGTTGATTAACCAACTAAGCCACCCAGGCACCCCTAGCTTTTGATTTAAAGTGAGAGACATGTAACTCTTCCTTTCACTTGAATACTTAGAGGCCAGTGTAGGGTTATTAATTGGCCTAATTTCTTTTCTTCCTTTTTTTTTTTTTAAGATTTATCTATTTATTCCAGAGTGAGGGGAGGAGCAAAGGGAGAGAGAATCCTTTTGTTTTTATTTTTTTTTATTTTTTTATAAATTTATTTTTTATTGGTGTTCAACTTGCCAACATACAAATAACACCCAGTGCTCATCCCCTCAAGTGCCCACCACAGTGCCCGTCACCCAGTCACCCCCACCCCCCGCCCACCTCCGCTTTTTTTTTTAATAAATTAATTTTTTTGGGTGTTCAATTTACCAACATACAGAATAACACCCAGTGCTCATCCCGTCAAGTGTCCCCCTCAGTGCCCGTCACCCATTCACCCCCACCCCCCGCCCTCCTCCCCCTCCACCACCCCTAGTTCATTTCCCAGAGTTAGAAGTCTTTGTGTTAGGGAGAGAGAATCCTAAGCAGACTCTCTACTGAGCTTAGAGGCCAACATGGGGCTCAATCCCACAACTCCAAGATTAGGACCCAAGCCAAAACCAAGAGTAGTATGCTTAACTGGCTATACCACACAGGCACCCCAATTGGCCTAATTTCAATATTGTTGTCTTAGGGAATAGAAAGACCCAAGGAGAGGAGTCAGACAGGAGAATAGCCAGTCAGTAGAGTAGTCAACGCACCCCTACTTTTAGGATTTATGGATTAAGTTTGCTGTCTTATATAGGTGCGGTTTGTGGTGCCCCACAGTAATTAATAATAGTAACATCAAACATCAGTGATCGCAGATCACCGTAACAAATATCAGAATAATGAAAGAGTTTGAAATGTTGACAGAATTACCAAATGTAACACAGAGGCATGAAGTGAGCAAATACTATTGGAAAACTGGTTCCAGGAGACTTGCTTGATGCAAAGTTGCCACAAACCTTCAATTTGTAAAAATGTAATATCTGCAAAATGCAATAGAGCAGAGCAGGATACAAGGAGGTGTGTCTATAAAGTGGTGGCCCCAATTTAAGGCCAAAATGAAAGTAGGGTGCAAAGCAAAGGAATAGTCCTCATCTTTCTCTCACCCAGACGGGTTTGATCAAAACAGCTTCCCCAAATCCATTTTGGACCAGGTTTCTTTTTTTATTTATTCATCAACTATTTGAGGCCCACCCTGTGCCAGGCCCTGTGGTCAGTGTTGGGGATGGAGCAGTGACCAAGGCAGACAGGAGAGCTGTGTGTGCCTTGCAGTCTCAGAGGGAATCACCTGGGCTGACAGGCTGCTTCCTGCCCTCCTTTTACTTCCTGGGTCCCTGCAGGGATGTCAGGGATGAGTGGTGGGGATTCCCTAATTCGGGCACATGACATGGCCTTGATGGGACTTTGACTCAGAGACTCAAATGCAGACTCTCCAGGCCTATCTGCAGAGTTCCTAGGCTTGGGATAAGCCTGGGCTCGGCCTGTGCCAAGAACCTCTGCCTGTTTCCTTGGCACATTAATGGAGTAGAAGTTTCTACCACTCTGTCTGCATCCCAAAGACACTGCATATGATAAGGCACGGGCTTGGGGTAAGAGCCACTTGCCCACAACTTGCTAAGTTCACCACCTCATCCATACCTCCATGTGTTTACAAGGCTGAGGCATATATCCTGCTATTGTTGCCCCCTTCCTGACCCTCTGGGGTGGACCTCCTCTCCTGAAAAACCTCTTTACTCCCTCCTCCTGATGTGAACCACTTCCCTGTTGCCTTTTCAAGCTAGCAAAACACCTGTGAGTGCGTCAGCTGCAGGGGGCATGGCATTCAGGCACAGGGTGGGCCAAGTGATTTTTGATGGATGGAGAAACTGAGGCACAGTGGGATCAACTAGCTACTGCTTGACAGGGCCACCCAGGTCTTACCTGTCTTAGCCCCCCATTTGGTCTACCACTCAGCAAGAAGGCGAGTTATCTGCCCCTGAATCACCTCCATCCTCCCTGATCTTGGCCATCAGCATAATTTGAAAGAACACAGCGTGTGAAATCTTAAGGAAACAAGATTTATGTTTTATTTCCACAAAGAAACTCAACAGTAGGAAACTTCTTCTGAAGTATTGTCACAGTGACTTCAGGTCACAACACAGAGTAGGTGAGGAAAGTGGCAGATTCGTCCAATGAGGTTGCTGACAAGGAGATACCACAGCGCCGTTGGAAGAAACGACGGACAGACAGACCAGGTCCCCAACCTGGAAAAAGCAGGTGTCGGCACCGAGACCAAGCCTGACGCAGGGAGAGAGCTGGGGGCGGGGCGCGGTTGGCCTCCTTCACCACTGACGTTGGTCGGGGCCTCGGTCGTGATCGGAAATAATTTTCTAGAAGAAAAAAGAGCAAATGGTAGAAGATGGCTACTCGTGACTGTTGAACCCGGGGGTCCTTTCTTCCAGCCTCTGCGCTCCCACAGTTTCTTGGGGGGGGGATGCTTCACCTGCACATCCCCTCACTCTTGCACCTCCGTAAGACAGACTTTGCCCCTCTGCCAAGTTAATCCATCACCCTTTCCCCATTGGAGACTCACTCTTCCTGCCCCTGAGCCTTTCTCTGCAGCTCCCCAGACCCGACTGTCGCGCCCCCCCCACCCCCGCCTCTCCCCAGCTGTCCCTGCACGACCAGCCTCTGGCCGGCCTTCCCTCAGCATCAGCGGGTACTTCACATGTGTCCTCGGTCATTTCCTTGTGAGTCTTGCTCCACGTGGGGGTCCCCTCCTCGATGCCTTTAGAGCATCCGCCCAAAGCAAAGCAAATGCCGAGATCCCAGGCCTGCCCCTGGGGTGGCCGTGCGGGGCCCCTGGATCAGGCTGGCGCAGCTCCCTCTGACACTCACCTACCAGAACTTCACCCACTGCAGCAGGCCAGGCCGCACCCGGGAAGCCTGCAGGACGAGGAGAATGGCTGAGTGGCCGTGGCCCTGGCCCCCCGCACACCTCTGGCCTCACACCCCTTCTCCCAGGAGCCACGGGTTCCCTGCCCCACTACTCACCGAGGAGGAAGGTGTGACTCCCCCCTGTAAAGAGAGATCAGACGAGGTGATGTGGGGCCACAGAGGCATCTGCCACGTGCTCGGGGCCCAGGAAGGGCCCAGTGGCCCGGGCAGCTCAGACCAAGACTATCTCAAGGGTCCTTGAGTCTGATGGTGGACTTTCAGCCCCTAGACTTTCTTTCGAAGTAGATTTATCACCCTAAGTACGTTGTACCCAAGAAGAGCACACACTGACCCAGCAGAGTGAAAAGAAGGTAGGTAGGTAGGTAGGTGTCCCTCTGCCTGCTGGGTGGATAGAAATCGGCCCCAAATATGGGCGAGTGGACACCCATGGGCGGCCTTGACTGCTTCTTCACCTGCTTCCAGTCAGTGAGTGGCTCCTGAGCTCTCGGTAGAAGCCCCGAGGGCCAGGGCTCCCTGGTTCTGAGAGATGGAGGGAAAGAGCACCTGCTTTTTCTTCACCGGCCTCATTAGCATTTAGCACATTCACTTACTGGATTTATAAGATTGCTTTCTTTGCAACTGAACGCAATAAAGTTCTCAGGGTTTTGGTTGTTCTTTCTTTTTTCTGTTAATTTCCTTTGTGGAGCGAAGCATTAATTTTCCCAGCAACACAAGCTGGTGGGAAAAGCCTCCCCTAACTCGCGTGTCCTCCTCTCACTCTCCCCCCCTCCCACGAAAGTTCACAGCAGTCAAGGAGGCGGAGAGAGCAGACACGATGAGGGAAGGCTGCCTGTTGTGCTGTGTGTCATGTGAGGGTTTTTTAGAGTCATATGTCCCTATTTGAGAGGATGCTGGTTCCCATTTTTCTCCAGGGCGTGCGATGCAGCCGCTGCCCCCCTGTAACTTTTTCTGAGTGGGTGGGAGTGAGGAACCTTGGACCTTCCACCTCCACTCCAAACAGCTCTCAGGGAGCCCGAGTCTCCCTCCCCAGGGGCAGAGAGATGAGACTTTGACTTTCGAAATGAGCAGGATTCAGGCTCAGCTAAGACTGGCCATGAAAGCCTCCCTCCCTCGCCCCCATGCAGAGACCCCAGTGGGGAAACCGGGCATTAGGGAGTCTTACCTTAGAGGGGATCTTGGCTGAGTACTGCCCGCCAGCGGGAGTAGGGTATGCCTGCTGGTTATAGGGGTTCTGTGGAAGGAAGCGGAGGGGCGGGCAGGTAGGAGAGAAGGGATGAGGGCATTTTGGTGGAATAAGCACCCGCCTCCCGGCCTGGGCCAGACCTCTCTCCCAGCCCCCGGCCTTCCCTCCGTGTGTCATGCATTGTTTTCCCATAGAATCTTCAGGCAGCCAGAGCCCATGGCCTCACCTCCCTCATGGTCCTAGTCCGCACGGCCCTGCCTCCCCCTTCCCCGGCACCTCTCCCAGCTCCTCAAGGGTTACTTGGGGGATGAGGGCAGGAGACCAGGAGACCAGTGAGGTTTGAGTCAGGTGCTCAGGTGGCAGATGTCATACCTTGGAAGTCACGGCTGCCACCTCCTGCCATCCTGTGCCAGACTGAGAAAACGACAGAAAGGGGGGTGTGCAGGAGAGAGAATGTCAGATGGGCCAGCCCGAGAACAAGACCGAGAGGGCCTGGGCCCGGCCCTCGGAGGCAGCCTGAGGGCAGAGACTCACCTGACCGGCACCGCCCGACCTCTTCTGGAGCGAAGTCGCATCAGCCCCCTGGAAGGGAGAGGGCCGCGGTGAGGGTGTCCTTGCCCGAGGTCTTCTGGGCCCCTCCCACACTCGTGGGGCTCGCGCCACCTGCCACCTAGGCTCTGCCCGCCCGTGGGAGCACCAGCACCCACGCACCCCGCCGCACCCCGCTCTGCGGCCCAGGACCAGCACTGCCTCCAGAGAAGGCAGCGAGCCTGGAGGACACTGATGACCCGACAGATACAGGACAGATTTCCACACTCAGTGTCGGGAGCGAGGCAGCCCCCCGGTGCACCTGCAGCGAGGCCGTGGCCTGGGACTGGGCAGGAACGGCAAGTGGTACCCACACAGGCTCCCTTGGCGCCCATCCGGCCCTCAGCCCCAACCCACCTTCCGCCAGCACAGAACCCTGCTCCTCCCTGGCCCCACAATCCCTGTTCTCAAACACTGTTCCCGCAGGGTTCCTGGAAGGAGGGCTGTTGTCCTCAGCAAACAGAGGCAAAGTGAGGTGATTAGATTGGCTCGCGGCCCACGGAGAGAGAGAGAAGGGGGAGAAATACAGGCAAGCCCTCGAAGCCACGCGAGCCGCAGCACAGGTGCATGGGCCATCTCCCCTCCACGGGCAGGGCCAGGGGTAGCTTCCCAGCAGCAGGGGAGAAGTTTAGTTGCTGCAACCACCACTTCTCCACTCAGGACTCCCACCTCTACACACACACACACACACACACACGGGTAGGATGTTCCTCCTAACTCTGACTTCACTCCCATTGAACCGTAGCCCCACTCTTAGCCTAACACTGAGGTCACAAGCTGCTTGACCACTGGCCTCCAGACATTTTTTGTTTGGTCTGCACTTTTACATTAGTTACGAACAATTAAAAATCAGCTTTCCATCAGATGACATGGCCACATCGGTCATTCATGAGTGCGTGACAAAATGCATCTGATCTGAGGCCCTGACCTCCACCCTTGTTGCCCGCTCACCCCCCTCCCCGGCAACCGTCCAGCCTCACATGCCTGGCCCACATGCATGAGTGAGTGGGCAGCCTTGGCCTCTGTGCCCAAAGGCCAATGGCCATGCAGACTCTAGATGTGGCCTTCTGCAGGACCCAGAGGTCCTGCCCATCCTTCCCAGAACCCGGATATTCCGACCTGCTGCACCTGCTCACACTTGACCATGGCCTGACCTGCTCCCCTAAGGCCTCTAGTTTCCTTTCAGCTGTCCTCCCTGACACCCCTTTTCCAGTCCTGAGAGAGGCCCCCGGCTCAGGCCCCACCACCTGCTCACCCCGCAGTACCCACCCAGCTGTGGCTCCCCCTGAGCCAGGACACCCCCAGCAGGAGCAGCAACAGAGCGGAGATGGTGGTTGGCTTCATGTTCCTGTGCCTCTGGAGGCCCCAGCCCTCGGCCTCAGCTTTTATCCCAGGGGGGACCGCCCACCCTACACCTTCTCCAGTGACTCACAGCTCCTCTCCCTACCCCACCCCCACTCAGTTGCAGAAAGGGAGGAGAGTGGGAAGGGAGGGAGGTGCCCTCCCTCAGTGGGGAAAGTCAGCAACAGGGACTGAAGCTGCCGCCCCGTGCCAAGAGCCCAGACCCTCCCGTCCCTGGATCTGAGCTTCCTAACCCCAAAACAAGAGGTTCTGCTACCCTTACCTCAATAATTTCTTTCCAGTTCAGGAAAGGGGTGTTGTGTTTGAAGTCCTGGAGGGAGGAGAAGAGGTGAGTGGGCCTCAGTGGGGAGTGTGGCAGCTTGTTGGAAAGTTTCACGCTCATGTGCAAGAGTGGGTTTGGGCGCCTGGGTGTGGTTTGGGTTTAGATGAAGATAAGCATACCGGAGGTTGAGGGTGTTAGCACTTCGGATGGCATTCGGGTGAGATTGCCCATCTCAAAAATGAAAAGAGGGCGGATTTTGTGACAGGTGGGCTGGAGCTTGAGGGAGGTGGGGAGAGGGACAGATGACCAGGATCCCTAGTTCTCTGAAAAGTGAGAGTTCTCCTACCTCCCAGAGCCGGCTGAAGTAGAGCAGGGCGCGTGTGCTGGGGCGTGGGACTTGGCCCTGCGGAGGAAAGGTAGGGTGCAGGTGAGCTGGGAGCCCGGCCCCTTGCTCACCTATGCCCCTATTCCCGCCACCACCATCGCTCAGCCTTCAGAATTTAATTGTGGCTAAGGTCTGGGGGGAAGCTGGGTGACTTTTAGGGACACCAGAAAACTCCGTCTGGCAGCAGAGGGAGAGAGAGGCTACATCTCTGGAGCTACTAACCAGGCCCCCGCCCCCAGCACAGGTACCCCACTCTTCAGTCTCCCTGCTTCCCCAGCCTCTGGCAGAAGGCCACTGCGGTGAAACCTTAGGGACCAGGACCTGCCCTCAGAGCTTCCCGCCTTTTTACCTGCCCTTCCAGCCCCAGCCCATTTCCCGAAGCCATGGGGCTGCAGTTGGCCCTTCCAACCCCCCTGAAGCAACAGTGGAGTCTTAAGAAAGGAGCAGAGACCAGGAGTGTGGGGCAGCTAAGGTTTATTTCAAGGGTAAGGGTTGCAATTAGCGGTGGATAATGGGGTTTTAAGAAGGGGTGGGAGGGGGGCTCCCATCCATCTGGTAGCTCCTTGTCTGAAGGTCACGGGGTGCGAAAGCTCCTCTGGTCCTGGGCAAAGAAGTAAGTTCTAAGAAGGAGCTCAAGGAATAAGAGTTCAGGGCTTAATGGGCCAAGCAGGGGTGGATCAGGCCTCTCTGCTCCTGAAACCTGCAGGGATCTTTTTTGCCCACGGCTGTCATCCAGTCAAATCCAGATATTCCAGTTTGCAATGGAACACCTCATACTTGGCAGGAACTGTTCCGTATCGGCCCCTGTTGGCACTGCTCCCTCTGGCCCCAGTGTTCAGCTCCCTCCCTGTGAAGGACATGGGCTCCCCCTCTTCTCTGGCCCTCCTCCTAGAGCTGCTCCCGGGGAACTGCCCCCAGTGAATCCTAACTGTGAGCGCCCCCTCCACTGCCCCCCTAGGTGTGCAGGAATGTCTGCTGCCTTCCTGGCCCCTGGGGAAGCATCAGTCTGTGCCTCTGACCCTAAGTGCCTCGTACTCAGGGGACTCGTCTCCCCGCGGTCCTCGGCAAGGAGCCTCACCCCTGCCAGACACCCGTTCTCTATAAAACAGAAACAGTTTATTTTCATCATTTTCATCCAAACCTGAGTGGAGCACAGCTGGGAACTTCTGCCTCCAGCATCTCACCCTCTCCCACCTCACTCCCCAAGGCGCAGACTTGGCCTTGCCTGAGCATGGGGCTCTCTCTCCGCCTCCCTGCGGACCACCGCCTTGTTTCCCCCAAGAATTTTAGAGGGCAGGGCTCCTTGCCGCCCTTCTTTTGTGCAAAGGGTCAGAAACTGAGCTACTCGGGGTCACTGCGGTGGGCAGCGGGCATGTGGCTGCTGGAGAGAAGCAGCGCCGTTCAGCTCTTGCCCGCTGGAGCTTGAGCAGAGAGGGCCCAGTGTTGCCACATTTTTCAAGAGACTGGAATTTCAAGTCATTCTGTAAAAGCTCTCAGTTTTTAAAATCTGGCAGCTAATTCATAGTGTTCAAAACAAAACAAAACAAAAACAATGAATGAAACAAAGCACAGCAGTGGTCTGCCAGTTGCAACGTCTGCCTTTGGTGGGTGCTGGGATTGTGGGTCCGCCTCTACTCTGGAGGTGCCTCTGCTATTTGGGTGTCAAATCAGCCTGGCCAGGGGTTCCCCTGAATGTGGGAGGGGTGGGCAGGAGGAAGAAGAAGGGGGGTTCTGGGCTCTAAGTGCCTCCTAAGATGACGCACACCCAGGGCCCAGAAAGTCTGGCACCCAGCAGGCGCTGAGTACCTAGTCACTTCCCTTCCCTTCTTTCCTGGCATCAGTCCTCCTGGGCTCTTGAGTTCCCCCTGACTGTTCAGTGCATCCCCTACCCTGCCTCTGCTACCTCTGTGGTGTCCTAAGGATGAGGCTTCCTCACTCTCCCCTTAACCTTCCAGATCTCAAAGGAGAAACTGAGGCTGACACCTGCTCAGTCTGCACATTGAGACACAAAAGAGGCCCATTCCTTTCTCATCCCCGACTCCTGGCCCTTTCCAAACTCCCACCTCCTTCTCGCTCTGCCCCCTACTTCTTTATTTTTGTCTCTTTTTTTTTTTTTTTTTTTTGTGCACTGGACAAAACACTCCCGGTACCATCATCATTTCCCTAGCTTCCCACGTGGGGGTTAGCAGGTAGCTTCTTCTCCATTTCCCTCTCCCATGAAGATCGGAATGGCACGACCTTCCAGCCCTTACCTTGTTTATGGCATCCCAGTTAATGAAACCCAGCTTGGATTTAAAATTCTGCAGAGAGGAAAAAAAAATGGAAAATGACAAATTGAGTTGTAAAGTAATTAGTTCAGGGCCTTGGGGCAAGAGGTCAAGGGCCACCACTGGTGGTCGGTCCTTCTGGAAAGAGGACTTCAGCCTGCGGGGCAGAGGAACAGAGGTTTGCTTTTCCAAAACAAAGTGAGCGGAGCAATCTTGCCAAACTCACCTTCCAGAAAGTGTCGAAGTTGAAGAGCCCAGCAGATGTCTGAGAGTTCTAAGGAACCAAAGAGAAATGAGATGAGAGTAGGAACCCACCCCGTGAGCAAGAGGCGGAGGCAGGAGCTCTGGGAGTCAGGCGGGGAGGCAGGGATCGCTTGACATGGTCCCGGCCCAAGGTGGGGTGATGCCTCCACTCACCAAGGTATTGATCCCACTGACAGCTTCACCTCCTCCACTGGACCCGTGCCACTGGGTAGGAAGGTGGGGGACTGATGTTCAAGGCCTGTGCCTGTCACCCTGCTCCTGGCCCACCGTCTCTGCCTTTGCTCAAGCTCTGTGTACTCTGTGTAAAGCCGGCCTGCTCTCCTTTTCACACAGCAGCTAGGAACCCCACCTTCCCCGAATGATTTGCCACCTGTTTCTAGAGTGACCCTGTCCAGTCCCTTGAATCTTCTTCTTATTCTGCTCCCCATCCCGTCACCTGTCCCCCAAAACACTGCTAGGAGCTAATGTGTAGTCCCACCGTGCACCTGGCCTGGTGCCTTATCCTGCCACATTCCTGGGTGGAGACGTCTCTACTTTACAGGTGAGGAAAGCAAACTGAGAGCCGTCCAGCAGCGTGCCTCAGGATCTGTCTCCTTGTCGGACTCCAGCGTCCGGATCCTGAACCACCCGGGCTGGTTATGATGCGGAAAGCTCTGCAGTAACTGGGGGGTTACGCAGGTTAGGTTTTGCCGTCCCCGTCTTACCCAGGAGGAGGCCCAGGCTTAGAAGATCGACTGCCCTGCCTGAAGATGCTCAGATGACAGATGAGACAGCTGTCCTCTGAACCCCCGCCTTCTAACTCAGAGGTCACTGCTTTCCACTTGTCAACCCTTCTTAAGTATGGTTTCCAAAAATAGCCCCCTGACCGTTCTCCTGTTACTTTTGGCTATGTTTCCCCTCGCAGTGATAATACACAATGATGATCACAGTTTGAAGAAGGGAGGTAAAAAAAAAAAATGAAGAAGGGAGAGAATGGATGAACCAAGGAGACAGGGATCCCAGACCCCTGTCTTAGTCTGGTCACTCGACACAGAGTCGGAGCAGCTTGCGAAAAGATACTGAAGTTCCTGTTTCTTTTCCACACCCCTCAGTGTTCTCCTAAAGCCATCCCTGCTCACCTGAGAATTGTCTTGGGGGCCCCCAACGAGGTGACCACCCTCTTTGCTTATTTCCTGCAGAGAGAGAAAATGAAGAGTCAGTGGGGAAGCGGGGAATATGAAGGATGAGAGAGCAGGCCAGCAGGATGTGGGCAGGAGGCTCCTGAATCGGGGCTGAGGCAGGCACACAGCAAGGATTCCCCAGGGCCCCAGGGAGGCTCTTCTCCCCGGGTAGCCCCATCTCCCTTGGCAAACCTTGCTTCAGCTTCCTGTGGGTTGGGTTGCTGCTCACTTACGATCCTCATTGGCAGCATAACCATCTCTTTCTATTCACTTCTGCAAACTGCCCAAAACCCAACAGGAACGGCCTTTGCCACCAAAGTGAATTGTCCCCTGGTGCTGAGGCAGACAAAATTGGACTAAATTGATTCGAATTGCAAGACGCAATCTGGGTGGATGTGTTGCATTGGTCAGAAAGGTGACACTGGCTGGAGAGTCAGTGAAGTAGCCTGGTTCGCCTCCTCCTAAGTTAGAGGCAGGCGCCTCTTGAGTCCCACTTGCCCAGGACTGAGATGACTTCCCCGAGCTAAGATCAAAACCGGCCTGCGATGCGGGACTGTGTGCTCTGTTAGCGTTGCTACTGCAAAGTTGACTTCCATCCCATCTCCCGCCACCAGCCTCTACTCTCAAGGCCTGTCGTCTCCTTACCCTGATGTCACCAGAGCTGCCAGGACCTCCCTGTCCTCCTCCGAAGCCCTGAGGGATGAGACAGTGCAACAGAGATCATTGTTTTAGATCTTAGGTCCATCCCTGCACATCTATGTATTGGCTTAATACAATTCCTTGAAAACTCCTTGTGGAACTCTCTTTTGGAACTGGTCAAAATAATCTTGGAGTTCATGTAAAAGAATGAATGTTTAAGAATTGGTAAGAAAACACTGGAGAAGACGGGCAACAAAGGAGGACTGTACTGGCAGCTGTTAATGTGCCATAAAGAAAGTAGCATCACAGAACAGATGAGTCACCTTAACAAAATAGAACTCCCAGAAACTCTCCCAAAATATGAAGGCATTTACAAGTGACAGTTTACATCAGTGGTGTGAATAATTCAATGCATGTGTCTGGGAACACCAGTTAAGTATTTGGGGGTGCGGGGAGCACTTCGTTAAACTTTGCTGATTCTCCCCGCCCCCTTCCCACCTTCTCTTTTTATCCGGTTTTCCCTTCATAAGAAAGCACACTGCTCTGATCCAAGGTGTGGGGTAAGTCGAGCTGAACTGCGGAATGGGACTGGATTGAATACAGGAAAGTCAAGTCCAGATAGATTAAAGAGTTAAATAGGAAAAAAAATGAAATTATAGAAGTCTTCATAGTTCTAGAAGGAAAGAGCAGAAGCCATAGAAGAGACTAGTGTATTTGACTACATATTGAAGACTTTGGTACATAAAAAACTAGAAATAGACTCACAAGCTGGGAATTTTCCTGACACCTGTCTACCCATAGAGGTTAGGATCCCTAACATCCGAGGAGCCTAATATTCAGGGAGCCTTCTCCCCACGGCGGCGCTCACACCAGCACGCATCAGCCTTGCCCAGAACCTGGTGGAAACGAGAATCTCAGCCCCACCCCGCATCTGCTGACTCAGAAGCTGCATTTTCACAAGACCTCTAGGTGCTTCGTGGGGACCATAGCGTGACATTTCCTCTTGTCAGTGCTGCAGGGGCTGACAGAAAGCCCAGACTTCCAGAATAACTAGGAGGGAAGCACGCACTTTCCAAACCCAGTTTCCAGATGTCAAAGAGGCCACTGCATTCTGCTCACTGGCCAGGTGGGTGCAGGTCATTTGCAATGATTGTTTCCAAAAGGGCTGGTTTCTATGTGATTTTTCACAGCCCCGCCCACCGTACAAAGTGAGGCACATCACACAAGGGTTTGCACTTAATTATTACTTTGGAGATTGTTAATATTTGTAGGGGTAAGCGGTTGGTTTCTTCCCCCACAAAAGGGGGCGGCGATGGAGGTTAGCCTTAGAGGTGGGCGCAGTCCCAAGTTTGGCTCTCACCTGACCCCCAGATCCTCCGGATATGCGGACATCATTCCCTGGGCTGTCACACTGTGGGAGAGAGAGGGACAGCTTTCCCTCTGTTGCCACCCAGATGGCAATCCCAGCCCCCACGTTGCAGCCCCAAGGCTACCCCCCAGCCGCCCCACCTCAACCCCATTCTCAGCTCTGACCATCGCTCTCCCAGCTCCCCCCTCATCCAAGAGGCCTCAGCACCCCTAATTCCCCCTCCCCTCCAGAGACAGGAGGCAGATCCGTGCAGGTGTGCGCTCAGCAGACACTCACCCCGGGTTTATTTCCACTGCCACTTCCGCCACCACTTCCGCTGCTACTGCTCCCCCAGGAAGAGCCGGTATTGTGTCCCTGCGGGTATTGTGTCCCTGCGACGGAGAGCAAGAGTCCACAGAGGCTCTTAAAAGGACTCGACGGGGACCAAATAGTTGCCAGGGCCTTAGCGATCTATTTTGCTCCCCTCTGCCCAACCTCCCTCTCTTCCCATCTTTAGCCACTAGCCACCGGCCACTGCGGGAAGTTATTCGGAGCACAAAGGACAGGTGTGGCCAAGTGTATTTGGAAATGTGGGACAGTTTGGGGATTCTGAGCTGTGGGCTTCCCCCCCCCCACATGCCAGAAGTGAAAAACCTCGGGAGCCTAACTTCTCCAGAGCCTTGACCCCGGCCACCTGAGGACCCGTTCTGTCCTCCCCCTCCCGCTCCTCACCCCTCCCTCTTCTGGAACCTAGACAGAGGAAGGGACCCCAAGAGTCCTTACCTGGGAGCCTGAGTAGCCGCTCTGATCAAAATTCCTAGAATTTTCTAAGGGACGGTCCTGGATTGGGGGAGAAAGCAGGTAGTATGGGGAGCGATCAGTTAAAGCCACTTATGTGGCCTGCCTTGTCCTCTTGCTTCCCTCTTCTTGCCTGAGCCCTTTCCCAGACCCTTCCCGGGTACCCAAGGGCCGCCCGAGGCTGGCTGCCAGGCCGTGGTCCCCTCCTGGCCCCTCAGCCCTAGAGGGGCCTCGTGTGCCCTGTATTCATCAGCGTCGCCTGCACCCCAGCTCTGTACGTGTCTCTGTCTCCGCATGGGTGACAGGCCTCCCCCTGCAGCCCCCAGGTCTCCTGGGAGCTCCCCAAGCAGCATCCTGTTCCCTCTGCCACCCCCGGCTCTAGTGGGCTCTGCCAACAGGAATCCTGGGTTAGACGGAGGTGGAGCGGCCGAGCATTACTCACCCAGCTGGGCCCGTAACTGCTGCCACCGCTGCCACCGCTGCTGCTGCCACTGCTGCTGCTGCCACCGCCGCTGCTACTGCCACCACCGCTGCTACTGCCACCGCCGCTGCTGCTGCCACCGCCGCTGCTGCCGCCACTGCCGCTGCTACCACCGCCACTGCTGCCGCCACTGCTGCTGCTGCCACCGCCGCTGCTGCCACCACTGCCACCGCCACTGCCTCCCTGAGGGGCAGGAAGGGACCAGAGTGAAGATTGACCGCCTCCCCCCTCTCCTCCCTCTCTTGCTGGGGCCGGTTCCCTGCGCCCAGTGCCTCCGCCCGCCCATCCTCTTACCCCGGAGTGGCCAGAGCTGCCTCCCGAGCCGGATGGTGGGGGGTTAGTGCACTGCGGAGGGAAGTTTCCAGGGACAGGTGAGTCTCCAGGCTTCCGTGGAAGCCGTCGCCACAGGCCGGGCCCTCCGGCTTCCTGCGGCCTGGCCCCCTTTGCCCAGGTGTCTCTCCCCACGCCTGTCCCTCTCCTCTCCCCCGTCCGGCCTCCCTGTGCAATCTGCCTGGTACCTCAACCCCCATCCTCCATCCTCTCCTCCTCGTCTGTCCTACTCTCTGTCCCACACACCCAGCACCCGGACGGCCTCTCCCCCAGACTCTCCCCCCCCTTACCTCCGAATGCGAGTTGCTGCCTCTCACTGAGCCGTACCCAGGCTGGACCACAGGCCCCTGCAGAGAGGAGGCTGGTGTGGGTCCCCCTGATGAGGGACACATTGGGGGGGGTCTTGAAGAGCAAGAGGGGGGCAAGCATCAGGGCCCAGGTGGTTGCTGTACCTGAGCGTTGGTCCCCGAGGGGAAAGAGCCTCCTTGGCCCCAGGAGCCTCCCTGAGGGTGGTTTCCAAAGCTGCCATCTGAGCCTCCAGGATATCCCTGGCCCCAGGGGGTCCCTGGACCTCCAGGATTGCCCTGGCCGTGGCCTCCAGAGCCACCCTGGGAGCCAAAGATGCCGTGGCCTCCAGATGGAGGCTGGCCGTTGGTTCCCTGCAAGAACAACATGCCCACCCTGAGTGTGGGTGACCTTCCCCATCTGGGACCGGGAGGGCAGGCACAGCAGGACGAAGGCAGGGAGAGGGGCCCCAGCGTGATGGAGGCGGATGCACCGTGGTGTGGAGGGAAGCCAGCCCGGATAGCGGCACGTAGGAGGCCAAGCCATCCTCGCAGTGATTGCCAAGGTTCTCACCCCGACTGCCCACCGCCGCGCACCTCCTCGCCCGGAGCTACTCACCCAAGCACCGTCGCTGCCGGGCACCCCCTGCCAGGAGCCGTGGACAGCATCGGCCCCATGTCGAATGACGTTCTCCACCTGTCTGCCAGCCTCACCCCCGGTGTTTCCAAGGGCACGGGCCGCTTCCCCGATGCCATGGCCCACGGCGTCCCGGGCTGCAGGGCCGGCCGCCTCTCCAGCCCCTTGGCCGGCAGCCTCTTCGACTCCTTGGCTAATGGCATTTCCACCCCTGTCCGAGGCATCCCACCCCGTGTCCCAGGGCCTCCCCAGCACCCACTCCGGCGCTCTCCCCTCCTCTCAGCAGTGGGCCAGCCTCCCCACTGCCCAGGCACAGGGCCAGCAGGAGGCAGGCCAGGGAGCCCCTTGACTTCATCTCTGCCTCACTCCTCTCCCTCCTGTCTTCTTCCCACCCGAGTTTTCTTCTCTTTGCCCTTCCACCTCCTCCGTGTCTGTGTGCCCTCCTCTGTTCTCTTCTTCCTGACTTACTCTCCTTCTCTCTGAGTCCGCAGCCTTCTCTCTCCTTTCCCAGACTCCCCTGCCTTCCCAGGGCCCTCCTCCCTGCCGCTACTCCTTATACTGTGGCCTGGGAGAAGGTGACACGGCTGGGCGGCCCAGAGTCCCTCCCTCGTGACTCAGGACCAGCCACCGATAGGGTAATGAGCCATAATTGTGAGTCTGAGAGTCTGTGTTGAAACAGAGAGGGAGCCGGAGCACTGGGGAGGAAGAAACGGGATGAGGCAGGTGCAAAAGTGTTCCGATTTCCCAACCCCAGGAATTTGGGGCGCAGGGTGGAGATGGGGGCATCTGAGGAGATAGGTGCTTGGTGTCTCCTAGAGGTAGTGGTGTGGAGAGGACTTAGGAGAAAGGAACCACAGGCAGGACCCAACCCAACCAGGAGGCAAGCGGAGAGAATCCAGTGCAGCAGGACCTCCCCCCCACCCCCGCCAGGTGTAAGCCAGCCTGGGCCAGGCGCACCGGGATGAGAAGCAGGTGCCCTTTTTGACCTTGCTCTCTCAGTTTTGGTGGCCTTTGTCTCTCCCATCTTTCTTCCCTCCTATTCGCCACCTAAAGGTGACTGTCCTCACACTCTCCCACACCTTCCAGCCCAGAGTCTGGGAGCTGTGAGCTTGCCCTCAGTGGGAACCCCAGGTACCAAGGAAGTGGCCAGCCCGAGAGTGGTCATCAGGGCGTCTCAGCGCTCGGGCTGCTCTTGGCTGAGAAAGCTGGGTGCGGAGCATGGAGCTGGGCGGGCCAGCCACCCCCAGGGGATGAGTGGGAGGGAGCAGCTGACCCAGGCACCCATCCTGTTTACCTGGCCCACAGGGGCACGTGTGTGAGCTCAGAGCCTCCTGAGAGGACTGGGGCTGCTGCTCACCCCACCCATCCCCAGGCTCCCCAGGGCCCAGGCTACACAGGCAGGGGACCGACTTGAGCCCCCACCCACCCCCGCCTCACCTCCCCCCAGGGCCCTGGGTCAGTAGCATGCCCCCCCCAATCCCAGCTCAGGTCACAGAGCTCAGGCATCTTCCCGGCCTCACCCCTGTCCAGCACGGGGTTGCTTCTCTGCTCCCAGGGCCCCGGGGCCTTGTATCACTGGGACTCATCACCTAGTTAGGAGGGGCCGGTTTCCATCCGCCTTTCTCAATGTTCTGTAAGTCTCTCTCCACCCCAGCACCCGCACCCCAGCTTGTAACATCCAACACCTCTCGCTGCGTAAACACCATCCCTGTCTGTCCTGGGCACCTCCTACCTCCCTGTTATTCCACCTCTTTTTAATGACAATGATAATGGTGGTAGTGGTAATAATCATCATAATCGTCCCTGCAGCTCCAGTTTATCAAGGGCTCTGTGTGCCCAGCGCTGGACTAAGCACTTCAAGGCTCACACAGTCCCTGGGAGATAGTCGTCTCATTGCCCCGTTTCAAGACAGAGAAGCTGGAGCTCGGACGGGAATGGCCAAGCCCAGGCCTGCCCCACTCCCATGGCCCACTCCCAGCGCTTTCTGTAGTCATCGGTCTCAGACCTCCTCCTGCTTGTCCAAACCTTCATTCTTCTCTGGATGGAATTGGCTGTGGTTTTGCCCTGGGCCCTTGTGGCGGGTGGGGGCAGGGGTCAGGAGTACATCTGAGGCCTCCGGATTGCTGGTGGGCCCCCCAGCCCCTGAGCCTGGTGCTTCCACTTCCCGGGGCAGGACCAGGGGGCTGGAGGTAGAGCACTTGGTGACTCAGAGACTCCTTCCCACGCTTCCCTCGCGGGACAGCACCTTCGCCATGGTGTGTAGCTGCCTCTGACCCACCTCTATTACTAATACTTTTCTTTAAGCCAGCTTACTTCCTTAAGTTTATTTTATGTTGCTACTGCAAGTGGAAAGCCGGGATCACTTGCCCCTAAATAGAAAGTGCCAGGAAACATAGCGAAGAAGCACACAGTGACGTTACATTATAGCTGGCTGCAGCTCCTGTGGTCAAAAGGGAGGTTAGCAAGTATGAGGGAGGTGTTCAGGGCACACGAGCACAGAAACGGAGTCTTATTCTCTAACATAATCAGAAAGCTTCAGAGAAAACTGAGAAAAGGGCATGGCTCTTGCGGCGTGGTTCAGACGTATTCAAAGCCGCGTTCCTGGGCCCGGACCCCCCATGCACGCCCATGTTCTACCTCCTGGGGGAACTACCCTCAGACATCTCTGGACCCAGAGGTCACCTCGCGTGGTCTGAAGGCACATATATGAAATACCTGCTGTGAACCAAATAGAAGACTAAGTGCTTCCACGTGCGGGATCTCATTGAATCCTTACCACAACCCGGGGGGCGGGGGGGGAGCAGACGTTCCCATTTTGCAGGTGAGGTGACTGAGGCCCAGGGCTGGTAAACACACACATAAGAGCATATTTGAAAACGATCGTGGTAAAGTGGTGCCGTCGGAATTTGACCCAGGTCTGTCTGACCCCAAATAACTTTTTCTCCTACGTCCCCATCCCTCCTTTGGCATCCACAAATCTGACATGCCCGACCTCATGTCCAAGACCCTCTGATTTCAGCTTTTCTAAGTCACTACCTCATTCACTCCGTAAGGGTTTATTGGGTACCTACTGTGTGGCACACCTGTTCTAGGCGCGGGGGATAGAGCGTGGAAGAGGATCGCCTGAATCGCTCTCCTTAGGGAGCTCACAGTCATTGTGAGGAGGATGCACAACGAGCGTCTCAGGTGGTGGGCACTAAGGAGGAAGAATAGTGGGAGGTAAGGGACTAGAGAAGACGGAGTATCTTAAATACGGTCATCAGGAAAGGCTCTTTGAGATGTGACCTATGAACTGACACCCAGAGGAAGTGAGAGAGTGAGCCATGAGGATGTCTGGGGATAGAGGATCCCAAGTGGAGGGACGGCAGTGCAAAGGCCCTGGGGCAGGAACCTCCTTACTCTATTTAAAGGACCATTGTGGCTGGAGCGGGGGCGGAGGGGGGGAGAGTTGGAGTCAAAGACAAACCAGCCCAGATGGGGGGACTTGGGGACTTGGGCCATTGTGAGGACTTTATCTCTTACTCTGAATGAGGTAGAACCAGTGGAGGGTTTTGACTGAGGAGGCCTATGGTCTGACTCAGCATTAACAGGGTCCCTCTGATGGACAGGCCGGGGGAATAGGGGGCAGGAGGTAGGTACAGAGACCAGGAAGGAGGCTTCGTGGGAGTCAGGGGGATGGAGGCTGGACTCAAGCAGAGGAGGAGATGAGGCCTTGGGTCTGGGTGGTGTCTCCGCTCCCCTGCGTGGTGTCCTGGGCCTCGGACTGGCATCTGCTGGCTCACTTGTGTGCAGTATCTATCGTGGAGCCGGGCTTCAAGCCCTAACTGCACCCCTTACTAGCTGGGAACTTGACCCACCTGAGCAGCACCTTCCTTGTCTGTAAGAGGCAGGAATGCCAGGGTGAAGCGAGGTAATCCTCGCCAGGCACCCAGGGCAGTGGCTGGCACCCAGGAGCGCGCCCTCGGTGTTCCTGCTAGTGTTGGCCATGTTGATGTCGGGGTATCTCCTTGGCAGTTTAATTTTGAAAAACACAACACAGACACACACACACACACACACACACACACACACACACCTCCTGAACGCAGACACTTCATTTTTAAAGAGGACTTGCTTGGAAGTAGCCCCCTCCCCTCCCCGAAGGTCCCAGGGAAGCAGGCCACCTCGCCAGCAGAGACCAGCAGCAAGGAAGTGCTCTTGACCAGGAGCCAGGTCTTCGCCACTTACTAGCTGGGTGGCCTCAGGGGGACAGTCACGCTACCTGCCTCACAGGGAGCTCGGGGAGCTAGAGATGACGGAGAACGAATCATGCCTGTCAGCGCTCAGCACCCAGTAACGAGGGTCCCGCCTGAACTACCCTCCCCTCTCCTCCACATCACGTTTGCACAACCCGGCCCCTCCTCTCCTCACCCCCAGCCTGCCTCCACCTGTCCATCTCAGGTGCCTGGTTCTGGCTCCCACCTACTCCATGGCCAAAAGGGAAACCAAGTCTGCTCAAGGCAGTGGCCTGCCCTCTGTTAGCTGCCGGCCATTCGTGCCTGGCCTCCACCTCTCCTCTGGAACATGTTAGTCTAGGGGGACAATGGACATTGAACGAGCAAATATATCATCGCACCTGTCCTAAGCACTGTGAAGAGACAAGATCAGCGTGCCAGGACAGAGGATGGGAAAGGCAGCCCTTTGGGCGGGTTGTGCGGTCAAGTAGCGGGCCCCTGCAGGGTGAGGAGGAGCCAACGCAGGGGGCCAGAGGGACACAAGGATGTTCCTAGCAGAGGGAGGGGACAGCAGGCCCCAAGGCAGAAGTGAGCCATGCCTCTTTACCCTTTAAAACCGGCTCAGTTCTTTCCAAGAAGCCTCCCAGGATTGACCCCACACACACACACAGGCACGCAGGATTATCCCATATGTCTCCAGCACTTTCGGGACCCCCATCCAAGTAAACCCAGCAAGAAAATGTGCGGTACAGATGAAATCAGGGAGAGCCTTCGCTGTGGGAAAGAATGATCCCCTCGCATATGCCCTTTCCAGAAGGGCCTCCTCCCACTTGTAGGACACGAGCTCCAGCACAGAGTAGTAGGCCCTCAGTAAATGTGGGGTCTGAAGGAGTGCTTCTTGTTTATTAAAATGCAGGAAACGGACGAGCACAATTTACTTTGAGAGGCACCCAAAACGTGTTGACGCGTGGCTACGTGGATAGACGGTGACAGATGGATGGGTGTGCGACAAAGCAAGGAGAGCAGCGCGTTAGCGGCAGACCGTGAGTGGGGGCTCCGCAGGCATCGGCTATAAAATTCTTTCACCTTTATGGTGCATTTGAAATCTTTTCAAATTAAAAATATTGTAGGGGAAGGGAAGGACCATATGTCACAAAAATGATGGTGTTCTACAAATCAGGAAAAATGCAGTGAACGCGAAGCGTCGGGAACGTCCCTGTTACCGTGCACGTGCAGCCCCTGCCCCTCCTGGTGGTGCCTACTTCTTGTCGATGCATCTGATTCATCGCTTTGTATTTACTTTCCTGGGAACCCCGCAAGGGCAATTTTTGTTCCCACCGGTGATGGAATTTTGGTGCTGGGAGCCGTGTTTGTCGTCCTCCCCTGCAGACAACCCTCCTCCCCATCTGTAGTAGGAAATCGTGGCCCCTAGAAGGAAAGGAAGCTGCCCACAGGCCCATGGTCCTAATAGGCGTGCACGTGCCCCAGCACCCAGCACCCAGGCCAGTGCTCGGCAGGCATTCTAGAGACTTTTTAGGCAACTGTGAAAGGTCCGGTTCTGGCGGCGGACGGCCAAGGCGCTGGCCCCTCTGAGCCTCCGTTGTCCTCATCCATGCAATGGGGATCCCAAGAGGGCTTCTGCCTTTTGGGCTGTGAGAGGCTTAAATGGTTTTGGCTCTTCCCACAGCCCTGGGAGCTAGCTAGTGCTCAGTGAGCAGGAGCTGCACCATGCACCTGAAAACCGGGCCTTCTGTGTCCCCCGGTGCCACCGTTGTAAAGAGGCCCGGCCTCCGGGTGTCCGTGTGCCTCCCCGCTGCACCTTTGGTGCTCGTCCCCCGTGCCAGGATCTCCCACATGCATCTCTTCCGTCTCCCCCATGCGCGATTCCCCACGACTTGATGCCAAACAGAAAAAAAATCTGTATTTTCAGAATATGCTTTGTGAGCTCTCAAGCCGTTTCCCCTCCACTTCCTGACTATGTGACCTTGGTCGTGTTTCTTAACCTGCGACAGCCTCCACGTGCCTCTCCGTAAAAAGGAGCAATACCAGAGCCTCTTACCTAACTGGGGGGTTGGGAGGATTCGGTGATGTCATGCGTGGAAGGCACCCAGCAGGGAGCCCAGCATTGCACAATAAATACAGGTTATCATTGTTATTCCTTTGGTGCCACACCCCCCACAGGAGGATGCTCCCCACCACCTCCGGCCTTGGGCTCCACCTAGGTTCCCACCATTCTCTTCCCTGGTGCTTCTACCCCCACTGCTGGCCTGAAGGGGCCTTCTCTGCACAGATGCTCCTCTTAATGCCGAGCACGCACAGATTTTGCACAGTAGCGAAGCGTGGCTTGTCCCTGCGAGCGCCCTCTTGTATCTGGCCCTACTGACCTGGACTCTCCAGCTCGGCCCCCCTGTGCACCAGCCCCCAATTCCCTTGGCAAAATAGCAAGAAAAGAGAAGCCTCCCCCCACCAGCCCTTCCTCGGGGAGCAGAGTGGACCATGATGAGAGTATATAAGGCGGCGTATTTATTCACAAATCCCAGTACAGCCCCCTTACGGACTCAGGAAGTCTGTCCCCCCACCCCCAGGTCCCCCAGGTCATTTCAGCCAGTATGACAACAGGAATGTCAGTCTGCTGAGTGAGGCCAGTGCATCAGTTTAGAGAATGATGTTGGCGATGCTCTGGAAGAGAGGAGAAAGGGAATGAATGCAGGAACACAGCCCTGAGGGGATCAAGACCTCTGCCCTCCGGCCCCCTAGAGAAATGAGGGGGACATTGGTATTAGCTTCCCAGGCCTAGGAGTAGCTTATGTTCCGGGCAACGTCTTCAGGAAGGTGGTTCCTGGGTTCAGGAAGAACAGGGAGCCAGCCCTCCCAGGCAGGGGTGCCAGGGGCTGTGTGAGAGCCCAGGGCCTTGTCATTTTGCCTCAGGGGGTCCCCTGGCATCCCCACAGCCCAGAAATAAATGAGGCTGTGCCTTTGGGTTCTGGACCCAACCACAGGGCTGTTCCCCACCCTCATCCTTTTGCCTCAGTCTCAAGCAGCTAACATGCTAAATGCAGAGAGAAATGCAAAGCTAGGACTTTGTTTTGGGCCCAGAGTAGGGGCCAGGGTGCCACAGGAGCCTTCACACCGGGGTGGGGGTGGGTGGGAGGGGGTGGTCCTGTCAGCCAGGGAAAGGACAGAGCTGCAGCTTCCCACTCCCCAGCACACTGCTGTGAGGCAGCAGAGGGACTCACAGTGAGAGGAGGGAGGGAGAGAGGAAGGGGATGGAGGGGAATGATGAGAAGCAGTGAGCACACGGAGGGGGCGGCTTCAGCAGCCTCCCTCGACGCCCCCCCATCCATGGGGTCGTATTGCCAGCTTGCATTTGCTTCCAAGGAAATGGAAAGCAGCCAGAAGAGGAGAGCGGGGGATGAGGGACAAAGAGCAGAGGAAGAAAGGGAAGGCCGAGCTGGGAGACAGGTCTGATGGTTTCTGCGAGGCTGAGTCTGTCCACAGAGGGAAGGGGGCGTGAGAACATCTCCCAAGACAGTGGACACGGGTTGACCGGCCGCGGGCACTCACCTGCCACAGAGTTGGGAAGCTGATGAAAGGCCTGTTGACCGAAGCCTGGAATTCGAGCACAAGAGGGTTGGTCACCAGCAGGTGCCCCACCGCCATCCCAGGAGGGCCCCCTCCCTCCCCACCCCAGGCCCCCGCGCTGGGGTGACTTACTCCAGATGTTAACGTGGTGGTTGCGCCCCCTCCGTGCTGGTGCTGGCCGGTGGAAACTCCTGGATGAGTGCCCTGTGGACCAAGCCCAGACTGTCATTACAACCCCTCGGCCCTTGGGGGGTCTCCCAAGTTCCTCTATCCCCGGTGACCTGTTGCCCTCTAGGGTGACTGGGGCCCGGACTGACGGGAGGCATAGGCTAGCCTCCTCCCCCCCTCATTGTCCGGAAAGAAAACCCAACGCCCATGTCACTGCGGGAATTCTGTGAGATGGGAAGAAGAGCCTGGAAGGATGTCTGGTCCTACTGACTAGTCTTCCCTCCCCCAGTTCCCTTTTATTTCAGTTAATGAAATGCCCTCCGTTGCTGAGAAAAGCCTGACTGGAAACTGGAAAGGGGACCCCGAGGATCCATGCAAATCCTAGGACCACAGTCACCTCAGCCCCGACCCCAGCTCTGCCCTCTGTACACCCTCCCGCCTGACCCCTAACTTCAGTTGATCCCTGTCCTCGTTTTACCCCCCGAAACTCAGCTGTGCGTCTGCTGCTGCTGTGGCCAGCTTTGCATCCTGGAACAGCCCTCCCTCTCCTGACCTCTTCCAGTGAAGACTGCCATCTACGCAGCGCCCATTCGTCTACCGTGCACACTGTCCGCAGGGTCCCTTCCTCCCCACCCCCAGCCCTGGGTCCCTGCCTGGCCGCCCATGTAGCTATCGGCTTCCAGGTCTGGGCCGGTCCTCAAGACTCCTCGTGGAGACTGGAGAGGGGGAACTGAGGCAGGCAGGGGTCAGCCTTCTCCTATTCCCCAAGTGCCCCCCTGATGCCTGTCCCGCTATGAATGGCACCCCTTGCCTCCCCCGGGCCTCCAGTATTTGTTCCCTCAGCAGAAATGCTCCCCTTCCAGAAATCCTCCAGGAGATCTCCCCAACGGGGCGGGGGCAGGGAAGAGAAAGAACCCTTGTGTGCTAGCCACCTGCCCCTAGCAAATCCCCTTAAAACCTCACTTGAGCTTCTATTTCCTTATCTAAGAATCAGGGAGTCAGCATCCTCACCCTGACTACCTCAGAGGCTTGTTATGAAAATTAAACAGAATAGGGCTTATCTCTCCAAGCCATTCCTCACGCTTACTCTGATGCTCGGGGTTCTCTCAACACTCACTCCGTTTGCACTGCACGGGATCTTGACTCGGTAACTCTCTCCTCTTCCCCAGGAGAGACCCCATGTTCGTCTCCTTACACCCCCTGACTAGGACGGCAGCTCTCTGAAGGTGGGGCTGGGTCCCTTTCACACTGTCTGATACAGGGCTCGGCGGACAAGATGGTTTGATCCATCTGACCAGCTGAGCCCCAGCTCCTTTGTAGGGAGATGAAGAGGAAGAAAGGGAACACGATCATAGAGCTCCCTGAGCTTCTTTGACTGAATGAAGGCTACATGGGCTACCCCAATGTCCCAAGGGCTTAGCCTCTCCCTCCCCCGGCCCCTTCTTCCCATTTCCCCACCCCTGTTCACCTACATTCAGCAGCTGGTTGGCCTCCTTGCCGGCTTGGTTGACCCCATTATGAACATTCTGCGGCAACCTGTCCACCTCCTTCCCGGCCTGGCCAGCAGCATGGTGAACACCTTGGCCAAGTTTCTCCGCCTCCTTTCCAGCCTGGCCAGCAGCGTGGTGGACCCCTTGGCCAAATTTCTCTGCCTCCTTCCCGGCCTGGTTGACCCCATCGTGGACCCCTTGGACCACTTTGTCTGCCTCCTTTCCAGCCTGTTCAACGGCATGGTGAACTCCCTGGCCAAAGTGCTCCACCTCCTGCCCAGCCTGGTTGACCCCAGGATAGATCCCTTGGACTATTTTGTCTCCCTCTTTCCCAGCCTGCCCAGCAGCATGGTGGACCCCCTGACCAAACTTCTCCACCTCCTTCCCAGCCTGGTTAACTCCATGATGGACCCCCTGGCCAAACTTCTCTGCCTCCTTCCCAGCCTGGTCAACCCCATGGTGGAGTCCCTGACCAAACTTCTCCACCTCCTTTCCAGCCTGGTTAACTCCATGATGGACCCCCTGGCCAAACTTCTCTGCCTCTTTCCCAGCCTGGTCAACCCCATGGTGGACTCCTTGGATTATCTTGTCTCCCTCTTTCCCAGCCTGCCCAGCAGCATAGTGGACCCCCTGACCAAACTTCTCTGCCTCCTTCCCAGCCTGGTTAACCCCATGGTGGACCCCCTGACCAAACTTCTCTGCCTCCTTCCCAGCCTGGTTAACCCCATGGTGGACCCCCTGACCAAACTTCTCTGCCTCCTTCCCAGCCTGGTTAACCCCATGATGGACCCCATGGCCAAATTTCTCTGCCTCACTCCCAGCCTGGTTAACCCCATGGTGGACCCCCTGGCCAAACTTCTCTGCCTCCTTTCCAGCCTGGTTAACCCCATGATGGACCCCGTGGCCAAACTTCTCTGCCTCATTCCCAGCCTGGTTAACCCCATGGTGGACCCCCTGACCAAACTTCTCTGCCTCCTTCCCAGCCTGGTTAACCCCATGGTGGACCCCCTGACCAAACTTCTCTGCCTCCTTCCCAGCCTGGTTAACCCCATGGTGGACCCCCTGACCAAACTTCTCCGCCTCCTTCCCAGCCTGGTTGACCCCATGATGGACCCCATGGCCAAACTTCTCTGCCTCGCTCCCAGCCTGGTTAACCCCATGGTGGACCCCCTGACCAAACTTCTCCGCCTCCTTCCCAGCCTGGCTGACCCCATGATGGACCCCTTGAATCACTTTGTCTGCCTCCTTCCCAACCTGTCCAGCAGCGTTGTTGACCCCATGGACAAACTTCTCAGCTTCCTTTCCTGCTTGTCCGATGCCACTGTTGATCTCATGGGCTACCTTGTCCAAGCCGCTGTTGAGCCCCTGGACGCCTTTGTCCAGTTCCTTGCCGGCCTGGCTCCCCATGTGGCTAAGTCCATTAAAAACTTTCTCCACTTCCCTTCCAGCGTGAGTGATTCCATTATTGATGCCTTCCAGGGCCTTGCCCACCTCTCTCTCTGCATTGGTCAGCCCTCGGTTGATTCCTTCAATGACCTTCTCAATGGGGTCATCATTGGCCGCCCATCCAGGAAGGGCCCCCAATAGCAGTAGGAGGGAGCAGGAGCTGACCACACTGGCAAGGTGCATGTTGTTGGCAGGTTGGGGAGGATGCAGAGAGGAGCCAGGGAAGCAAAGCTGCTATTTATACTCTCCTTCCCTCCCTCTTCTCCACCCCTCATGACTCAATTACCCCTGTGAGGCATTGACTTGGTCCCCAGTCAGGGAGGTATTTCCCAGGGAGCTTTGAGTTGAGCAATGAAGAGGAGGAGGAAGAGAAGGTGAGTCATGAGTGGAGAACACTCACGTGGCATCTTTGCTCCTTGCCCAGCTCAGTTCCTCCACCCCAAAGCCCAGATGTCTGCCCTTCCAACCACCTCCTTTTTTCATTCCTCACCCATTATCCAGGCCTCCTCTCTCCCAACCCCACCAGTCACCCCCATCCCCAGGACCCAGGGCTGGTTCTTCACTCCTCTCAGGGGATGAAAGGATCCTGTTTCCCCAGCAGCAAGAATCTGGGAAGATGGGAGGTACAGTCAACGGGGAGGAGTACACCCTTGGAGAGTTGAGAGAGTCATCAGACCTTGCTCTTTCTGTTCTTGTTGACAACCCCCCATCCCAACTCTTACCACATCCCAGCCCCACAGGTCTCCCCAGCCCACAGACACACCAGGCTCATCCCTGCCTCATGGCCTTTGCACTTGCTGTCCTCTCTGCCTGGAAGGCAGAACTCACATCTTCACGTGGTGGGTTCTTTCTCGTTCTGTTCTTGGTTCAAATGTCACTTCAAAAAAACCTTCCCTGGCCATCCCTCAGTTATCCTGGGTGATATCATCCTTTTGTTTTTATAAGCACGTACCACGATCCAAAATTATCTTTTATATTGTCTGCCTCACCTATCAGATTGTAAACTTCCAGAGGACAGGGCTTTTGTGTTGGTCACTGCTATATCCTTAATTTTTAGAACATTGCCTGGGGTTCAGTAAATATTTATTTATTTATTGAACAAATGGGTGGATTAAAAGAAGCACTCCCAAAAGGTATGTGATGTAAGTACACATAGCATGCTTGCTAAGGGAAGCCAAGGGACGAGAGGTCAAGGCCGAGCCTGAGTCTCAGATGTTGATGGAGAGAAGGGTGCCTGGGTCCCCAGAGTAGTGGGGGGCCCCTCGGGGAGGGTTACAGACTTTGGAGCCAGGGTGCATTCTCATAACAGAACCTTGGCCGCCTTCTTCCCAGCCCTTGGGCAAGGGCAGAGGACCGATTGCCATGAGCTGGGACAGGACGCAGTGTCTCCTGAAAAGCCGGTTGAGGCAGCCACGGGGAGGGGCCGAGGACCTGGGGCAGCAGGAGACTGTCAGCAAGGACCTGGGCTGGAAGCCAGGAGCTCATCCTTCCCTCCCTCTTCCTCCTGGGGCCTCCTCAGTGCTGACCTGAAGCCCTGAGTGTTGACATGGTGGCACGGGTTGGAGGGGGATGGCGGGAGCCTGCCCTGGGCGGGAAGAGGCCATGAGAAGGGAGGGCAGGCGTGGCCGGGAGGTCTGAGGCAGCACAGCCATGCGGGGCTAGTGCAGAGGCAGGCAGAGACCAGAAGAGCAAGAGCCCGTGGGTGTTAGGTAAGTTGGGTGCAGGGGTGAGAGATATTTGGGTTTTGGTGCCAAGGGGAGAGACGGAGAGGGGGTGGAGGTGGGATCACTGGTGGGAAGGCTGGCGGGAAGGAATGTGTAGGGTGTGAGCAAGTGGGGGTGCAGAGTTATGTGCGTGGGTGCCCAGGTGTGGTGAGAATCGCACGTGTTTTCAGGCTTTGCTCAAATGAGAGCGAGCAGGCCCACTTCCCTCGGAGACCCCACGCTTCCCCCCGGGTCCTGGACACCCAGGCCAGAGACCCGGGAGCCTCTGTCATTCCTAGACACTGCCTATAGAGGGTGACTAAGCATGCCACCTCTCCAAGCTGGGGCTCATTAAATCTGTTTTCCTGTCTCATGCTCCAGGGACAAAGTCAAATCCCTGGGCAACCTCAGGTGTGGCTCCCCTGGCCTCGTCCAGCACCTAAATGAGGGAGTTGCCCCTGCCAGGAGATTGCAGGGTGGGGAGGGGTGGGCCGTGAGCTGCAGACTCCAAATCCACCCGAGATTGGGGGGGGGTGGTTCTCCTCCCGAAAGGCTCTGCCCACCGCTCTCTCTGCCATCCCACCATCTCCCTCAGCCCCATCTCTGTCCATCCCATGCCCACTGGCCACTATTTGATTCGGGACTTTGGCATCTGTCCCCAGGAGAGACTGGCCTGGAGTTGTCCTTCCGTGGCTGTTCCGCTGGTTTGGGTAATGCGAGCCTGCTGCTTTCCCACAGGGAGGGAGCGGGGGAGGTTTCCAGGGCCCAGGGTCGAGGCCGCCCTGAGCGCACTCCCAGGAAGTGTGCTGGCCAGTGGGCAGGGGCTCAAGCACCGAGCTGCCACCGAGCTGCCACCGGGCTGCCACCCGGCTTCCCCACTCGCGTTAGGACCTGCACCAGCTCCTGCAGGCTGGCAAACACCTGCCCCCGATGCTTTGGCAGATCTTGCCCATAAAGTCATCCAGACCTGAATCAGCCTCGGGGAGGATAGAACTTAACTCCGGTTCTTCTCTTGTTGGCCTACTCGGATTTGCCATTTCTTTTGCACCAGTGTGGATCCTTTATATTTTCTAAGAAAATTTTCAATTGCGTCTAGCTTTTCCTGTTCTTGTAAAGCTGTACAAAACCAACCCCTTCCAGTCCTGGCTTTCTTCGTGTGACCTTCCACACCCCGCATCCCCTCCCCCATCATATGTGTTAAGTTTGTCCCCCCCTCTTTGTTTCCTTAATACCTGCATTTTGGTCTTGGGTCATTGAAATTCCCCATCGGTATACCCGATTTCTTTTCAGTTCCACCTCTCCGGGCCACCCAAGCAGGAGAGCCTCACCCTCGCCTGTCCCATTGCAGGTGCTTGGCAAACTGAGTTCCCATGAAGGCTTGGGGAAGGAAGAGGTTATGTCATTGTGCCCCTTCTTGCTTTACACCTCTATCTGGGATGACGACTCCTTCCCGGCCCAAACCCCTCCACCCCGTAACTCTTGGTCACAGCTGTGTGTCAGCCAGCCCTGCTGGTGAAGGTGCCTGTGAATCACAGATGTGCAAATGAGCCCCCACCCTCAGCGCGTTAAAAGGAGGCATCTGTCCTGTTGGTCCCCCCAAGCTGCTGTGTGCCAGTCACTGTTCTAGGCAGCAGCGGAGGCCCCATGGTGAACAGCGACACAGCAAGTAGATCAATAACTAGATCATGACAAACTACATGAGAAGAACGGGGTGCACTGAGGGGATCTGGCCTGGAGGTCACTTAAATTCAAGATTGGGAATCCGAAGAAATGGGAAGAGGCGATATTGATGTGTTTGTTCTGGCACTGATTGAGCGAGCACCCTGTAGGTCCCAAACCTTCTTCTAGTCAATGGGATAGAAAAGCGAAGGGACACGAGCTCTCAGCCACTCTGCAGCATACGGTGTGGTGGGCACAGACAACTGGCAAGAAAACGAGTGAACAGGATGGCTTTTTAGAGAGAGACAGATGCTGTGAGGCAAATAAAAATGTAGAGCGGTAGTAGCTTTGCACATTGGAGCGCCTAACCCAGGAAGGGAAGTCAGAGGAGGCTTCCTGGGAGGGGAGTAGATGGAGGGGTGAGGGCCCCAGCGACAGTGACTGAGGGAGGAGAGCACTTTACAGGGCGTTAGGAGGGTCCCTCTGAAAGGGTGGCACCTGAGGGAAACCAGGAGGCGATGAGCAAGGACAGGGCAGGGCTTTCCGGGCCAGAGGAAGCAGCTAGGGTAGCTAACCACCACCGGGGGGGGGGGGGGGGGGGGGCAGAGGGGTCAAGGGGCAGCACAGGCAGGGCGCCCAGGGAGAAGGCGGGGACAGGAGAGGGCTTTGAGGACCAGGGTAAAAAGCTGGATTCTATGCTAGACGCCAGTGGTGGCCTCGGGACGCTGGGGCAAGGCATGCGGACGTCACGCGCTTCGCCACCCCTCTGTGACATCACCCACCGGGCACTGTGACGTCGCGGCGAGAAGCTCGCGCCACTAGCCCAGGGCACCGGGCGCCGCAGTGTAACATCGTAACATCGCGGCGGGTACCCGGGCGGCTAGGCCATGAAACCTTAGGCCATGTCGAAACGCGACATCGTCCTCACCAATGTCACCGTTGTCCAGCTGCTGCGACAGCCGTGCCCTGGTGAGGGAGGCGGCGGGGCCACCCCGGAAAGGGGAGGCAGGGCGGTGGGTCGCCCCTGCCGCGCGCGTGCACGAGGGAGGGGGCGGGAGGCGGCCGCGGCGCCCCCCTCCGCCCCTCCCCCTGCCCCTCCTCCCTGCCCCTGTCTGTCCCCGGGCCTTGGCGGACCGAGGCAAGGGGAGGGGGGACAGGCTCCTCTTGGGCGCCGGCCTGCGCTCCCCGCAGCCTCCCAACCCCTGGGGAGGCCGGTGTGTTCACTGTCCCCACTCGCCGCGGCCACCGAGAGAGCGCAAGCCGCTGCCCTGGGACTCAGCGCCGAGGAGCCACCGAGCCCCCCCACCCCCCACCCCCGGGCGGCCCCACCGCATCCAGCCCGAGGGGCGCACACGCCCCAGCCCGTGAACCCAGGCCGAGGCCACGCCGCATTCCCTCGCGCCCCCGCACTGGCCGCGGGCCGGGTGGGCGGGACGCCAGGGTCGGGGGCGGTGGGAGGGCCCCCCAGGAAGCAGGTTCTCTGCTGCGGGCTGCGAACCTCCTCCCTGCCCGGCACCGCTCTGTGACCTCGGGCCTCGGTTTCCCCTCCGCAAGGTGGATTTATAGCACATGCCTTACAGCCCTGGCCCCCGGGGAGCCCGGGCAGCGCCTAGCCTAGCCGGTGGCTGCGCCCAGGAAATGGGAGCGGCTGCCTAGTTAGGAGAGCGCGCCGGGCCCTTGTTTCACCCACCAGGTGATGCTTCATCACTGAAGCTCCTTCAGGCTCTTCCTTCCCAGTGCAGCAGCTTTCCTCCAGCCAGCGCACCCCACCCCTGGACGAGGCGTGGGGAGCCTGGGGGAAGGTGGGAGAGGAGAACCAGCTGTTTTCTTTTGAAAGGTCGTGGGGTGGGCTCAGATTCCCACCCAACCCACATGAACAGATCTCGCCCCTTTCCTGATAGTGGAAGCAGAGCCCCCAGAAATGCAAACATCCTAGGGTCACCAAAACCACAGGGTCACTGCCACAAATGAAGAACTGGTGTTGCCACAGGAAACCCACAGTCCAGGCTCAGGCCACATAGTCTGCAGCAGCCCGTGGAGGTCAGGGAGACCCAGAGGCCGGGGGAGCTCCTAGCCCCAGCACCTCCCAGTGCCCTTGACTCTGGCGCCGAGTGCAGCGGCCACCTTCCTCCTCCAGCTCTTCTCCAACCTCTGTCTTCCTTTTCCTCACAACCACTCTTAGCAGCAACTTCCTCCCTCTGCTGAGGTCAGCACCTATTTGGGGGTGAGATCTGAGCCTTTGATAGTGGCCCCCAGCCAGGTCAGATGTGGCACCAGTTAACAGGCCAGAGAGGTCCCTGACTTCCTCAAGACTACACAGCTGGCAGGTGGCTGAGCAGGGGTGATAGTCAGGCCTGATTCCCAGCTGGAAACCCTCTGCCGGCCAGGCCCCCAGACTGGTGCCTCCACGTCTCCCCCCCCACCCCCAAGCCCTAGTCTACAGCCCTGCTAGCACGCCTCCGAGCAGTGGGGGGCTTCAGATGCAGGACAGGAGTGGAAGTGTGTACCTTTGGAGAGGTGGAAGCTGGCGTGGATTTCCACTCGTTTCATGTGATGATACCCCTGTATTGCTCTGTGGATCACCAGAGTTATCCTCTGTGGATCACCTGGAGTGCTTTTAGAACCAGGATTCCTGGGCCTCAGTGTAGACCTACTGAGTCAGATTTCCCCAGGAAGAGGCCTGCCCTGGGGTTCTTATCCTAACAGCTTGGGGTCTGCTGGGCTAAAGCAATTATCAGATGAGTTTGGGAAATGATCTTTGAAATACTCATTTAAGTGGACTGTTTCCTAGACTCTCTCAATAGCATTAGCATTACATGCATCACCTCACTCAATCATCACAGTGACTCTCAGAGAGAAGTACTATCATCGTCATTTGCCAGAGCAGGAAACTGAGGCACAGACAATATCATCCCCACGTGTGATTGTTAAAAACGTGGACTGAGTTAGACTCTCCAGGGAAGGGTCCCTGGCGTTGGAGGGGGGGTTAAGTATTTATTTATTCATGAGAGACACAGAGAGAGAGGCAGAGACACAGCATTAGGAGAAGCAGGCTCCATGCGGGGAGCCCGACGTGGGACTCGATCCCAGGACCCTGGGATCACGACCTGAGCCAAAGGCAAACGTTCAACCACTGAGCCACCCAGGCATCCGTGGCATTGGTGTTTTAAAGCAAGCCCACCCCCTGCTCACTGGGTGCATCATGTAGGGTGGGGAAACACTGAGCCGGGTGGTCGGCCACCAGGGGTCAGCCACCACAGCAAGGGGTTCCGGGTGGCCAAAATGGCTCATTCCCTCCCACTGTGACGATGCAGTTCATTGTCCCCACCCGATCCCCAACAGTGACCAGAGCACCACCTCCGCCAGAGCCCAAAGTTGAGGCAGAGCGGGAGCCCCAGCCTGAGCCAGAGCCGGAGCCCAAACCTGAGCCAGTCAAGGAGGAACCCCCACCTCCTCCTCAACCTAAGAAGGCTCCTGTGGGTCGGAAGCTGACCGTGGGCATCAATGGGTGAGCTGGCCCCGGCCCGAGGGCCCAGCCTTCCCTCTGGCTGCTGCCCGGGGCATCCCCCCCACTTCTCACCATCAGCGCTGTCATTCTGCCGACCCTTAGGAAGCACAGGGAAGGGGTAGACGGGGCTCGGCCCTCAGAGAGCTCACATTCTGCCGGGAAGGCAACAATCAAATAAGGCACGCGACAGTCCAGTGACATGAGTAGAGCGGGAGTCGGGTACAGTTAGCGGCGAGGACCGCGGTAGCCAGCTCTGAGGTGGGCGCAGCTCAGTGCGCTCGGAACAGGCAGGAATCTGTGTGGGGAGCAAGCAAGGGAGCCAAGGGGAAGGAGGGGGAAAGCTGGCAGGGGCCTAGCAGGCCACGGTAAGCAGTCTGGACCTGACTACGGAGTTAGAGCAGAGGAGCTTTTCAAGCCAAGTGACATAATCCGCCCTGAAGTTCTACAAGATCCTCCCAGCTCCAGAGTCAGGAAGAGGAGGGTGGGATGGATGGGTAGACGAAGCAGGAAAAGCATTAAGGGGCCGGAGAGGACATGTGGGCAAGAGAAGACAGTGCCTGCACTGCGCCGCCGCCTCTGGGAGTCCCACCCAACCCCCTGAGCGCACCTCCTGTTAGCCCTTTCTCTCCCATCCCTCCTCTGCCTGCTGGCGAGGACTCTGAGCACCTCCCCTGCCACCCTTGTCCCTGGACAGATTTGGACGCATCGGTCGCCTGGTGCTACGCGCCTGCATACAGAAGGGTGTTAAGGTGGTGGCAGTGAATGACCCATTCATTGACCCAGAATATATGGTGAGCAGCAGGCAGAAGGTAGAGCTGGGAAGGGAGTGGGGAGGAGAGCTCCGTGGAAGGCTCCCAGATGCCATGTGGAACCTTCATGGGGGGGGTTCCCTAGGGATGCTCACTCCTCTACCCTTGCCACCCAAGACTGGGAGCCATCCTGTCGCCCGCAGGTGTACATGTTTAAATATGACTCCACCCACGGCCGGTACAAGGGGAGCGTGGAGCACAGGAACGGAAAGCTGGTGGTAGACAACCAGGAGATCAGCGTCTTCCAGTGGTAAGCGCAGCCCTCGGACTCGTGCCCGCAGCATATCCATGCAGGAGCTGTAGAGAGGACTAGAACAGGACTCCAACCTCTCACATGGGGGCCAGGATCCCCCAAACTGTGTGCACGCATGCCCCTGGGTACTGGGGCGGAGAGGGGTTTCCGAGAAGTCCCCGACCCTAAAATGGTTCAAAAGCACTAATCTAGAAAGGTGTCCCACTCTACTCAAACTACTTTTTATTTAACACACATTTACATGCTTTCTCACAGGCATAGCAACTCAATATGTTTAACCCCCAACCTCTGATTCTCCTTCAACCCCCAAACCTATTCATGTCCCTTCCCAGGAAATGGCACCACCACCCAGCCAACCGTTTCCGCTCGGTTCTTACACAGCAGCCACAGGGGCCTTTTAAAAACATCAACTGGACTTGGTGACTCCCCTACTTAAATCCTCCGACGGCATCCCATCCCCCCTGAATAAAACCCCAGGTCCTGATGGGGACCCCCTGCCTTTCCATGTTGTCCCAACGGTGCCAGTCACCTCTGGAGACCCTAAACCAGACCTCTGACACTCGGGCAATGCTGCCGAGTACCCATGTCACACGGTTCACACTGATAGTAATACCCTTCCTTCCATTTATTTATTTGGTTGGTTGGTTGGTTGGGGTTTTTTCCCATTTATTTATTTATTTTTATTGGAGTTCAATTTGCCAACATCTAGCATAACACCCAGTGCCCATCGCGTCAAGTGCCCCCCCTCAGTGCCCGTCACCCAGTCCTTCCTTCCATTTAAAGATAGGTTTAGAATCTGTAAATCAAAAGCAATCGGGTTAGGTGTTTAATATGCTTCAAATATAAACTTTTAAGATAACAAAAAATTAAAAATAAAAAAATGGGAACCCCCGAACCTGTAATCGGAGATTCCCTTTCTAAATATAGAAGTTAGCAGCCTCGGCTGGACCCCTGGGCCCGAGACTTTCCCACGCACCTGTGCATGCGTCCCGGCCAGGTCCCTCTGGCACAGCCACGGTGGTGGTGGGGGGGGGTTCGGCTTCTACTTGTGGGGCGGGAGGGCTGGTGAGGTGCTCGGGCTGGGCTGCTGTGGGAGTGGGAGGGAGGATGGAGCGGGGGACCAGGGTCGGTGAGGATGAGAAGCGGACCCAAGTCTGGAATCGAAACACCAAACACGATTCCGCAGGGCAGTCACTGCTCAGACGTCCCAGTCCTCTCCTTACTGAGCCTTACTCCTGCCACCCGGGCAGCCTCCGCGCCCTCCGGGCCCCCACACCGCTGCCCCCTCGGTGTGCACCCTGCACCCACGAGCTGCCTTCTCTGGCGACTCCCTCCAGGCATCCGCACTTCAGCCCTTCCTAGTTGGGTGACCTTGGGCAGGGGACTGCCCTTGTCCTAGCACTTGTCCTTCCTGCGGCTTCTGATGGGGATGATGATCACACCCACCACAGCCGGAGGTAAAAGGCGTGTGGGGACAGTGGAAAGGACATTGTCCCACAGGCCACAGCGTCCTCACCAGGAAGGCCCTCTCGCTTTGTCACCACCACTGCTCTGCACAGACGCAGGCCCTGACTCTGGGTAGACTCAGTACTTCCTTGAAGAATGAATGAGTGGAATCCTCAAAACAGCCCTCTGGGTAGAAGGGCAGGACCCAGGACAGCCTGGGGAAGGGGCTGGGGTCCCCTAGGGTGCCCCTTCGCCCCTCCCCTCCGCCCTGGTGCCGGCTCCTCTGAGAAATGCCAGCAACAGCACTTCCTCCTCAGGTCACCAGGGTACAGGGAGAGCACTTAGAACACGGGCACATGGGATCCCTGGGTGGCGCAGCGGTTTAGCGCCTGCCTTTGGCCCAGGGCACGATCCTGGAGACCCGGGATCGAATCCCACGTCGGGCTCCCGGTGTATGGAGCCTGCTTCTCCCTCTGCCTATGTCTCTGCCTCTCTCTCTCTCACTGTGTGCCTATCATAAATAAATAAAACAAAAAAAAATTAAAAAAAAAAAAAGAACACGGGCACATGGTAGGCGTTCAGTAAACGTGTGTAGAACGCCTAACAAAAAAAAAAAACCCCACAAGCACTGACTGAAGCCCTCTGGAGGGAGCAGGCTCTTGGCATAGAATCTAGAAGACCAGATAGATGCCAACAAATCATCACAGAAAGTACCACGGTGGTGGTAAACGCTGTGAGGGGAATAAACTAGTACACAGTTTATCCCTTTATCACTTGTTGGCTAAAGCCAAACAGGAAAGAACAACAGGTGGTTTGATGTGGCAAATACGAACATTTGATACCAAGTAGAAATGTGAACTTCTCGAACAGGAAACAAAAATCTCCTTTACCTTCTTTAAAAAAAAATACAAGATTTACTTATGTTTTATTTTTTTAATCTTTACGTTTCTTTTTTTTTTTTTTAATTTATTAGAGACACAGAGAAAGAGAGAGGCAGAGACACAGGCAGAGGAAGAAGCAGGCTCCATGCAGGGAGCCTGACGTGGGACTCGATCCTGGGTCTCCAGGATCACGCCCTGGGCTGAAGGCAGTGCTAAACCCTGAGCCACCGGGGCTGCCCTATTTATGTTTTAGAGAGAGAAAAAGAGCCAGGGGGTGAGAGAGGGGAAATCCAAGCAGACTCCAAGCTGAGCGCAGAGCACGACATGGGGCTAGATCCCATTACCCCGAGGTCACAACCCAGGCCCAAACCAAGAGCTGGCCACCCAGGCGCCCCTCCTCTACCTTTCTCATGCAAACCACTAGCCCCTGCTGGCCTCAGGGCTGCCTCAAGCCTCAGGGACTTGCCCAGCCCCTGGCAGCAGGCTCCTGGTGCAGGGGCCATGTGGTAAAGACAGGAGGGGCTAGGAGGGTCATGCGGAGGGTGCCAGGGCTGGGGCCCAGGAGCAGCAGGGCAGGCCTCACCTTCCTGGGGTCCGTTCTGTGCGGCGTATGCAGAATGGGCCTGACCTGGTTAGGAGCAGTCAGGGATGGTCCCGCTGGGTGTCGGAGACCTGAGTCAGGGAGGTGGCAGCTTGTACCTGGGCGTAGCAGAGGTGGTAAAGCCAAAGAGAGAAGAGCGGCCTGCAAGGTGGAGTTGGTGATGAAAGGTGAGACCAGCAGGGTGCAATCCATCGGGCCACTAGGATGTTGGGGTGGGGTGGGAAGAGATGGGTGCAGGCCAGGTAGGAAGGCGTCTGGTTGGCCTTCGAGCGGTGAAGGCCGTGCCTGCAAGGCAGGGCCGCGCTGGAAGAGCCCGGCTCAGGCGCTGCCACCCTTCCACAGCAAGCAGCCCCGAGACATTCCCTGGAAGTCTGTCGGGAACCCCTTTGTGGTGGAGTCCACAGGCGTGTACCTGTCCTTAGAGGAAGCTTCAGTAAGTGGGGGACAGGTGCCCAGACACCTGTGGGGGGGTAGGGGGTGTGGAGGCGGCCCTCGAAGCACCCCCTGCCACCTGTGCTCCTCCTCTAGGGCCACATCGAGGCAGGCGCCTTGCGTGTGGTCATCTCCGCACCCTCACCGGATGCACCCATGTTTGTCATGGGGGTAAACGAGAAGAGCTATGATCCTGCCTCCATGAAAGTCGTCAGGTAATGGGCAGCACCCTTCTTAAGGGTGTGAGTGGCACCCAGAGGACATGCCAGCCTCCCCCTCTTCACCCCCGCTCCCAGTAGACCCCTGGTGCTGCTTCACATCTCCTTTCCCAAAGCCTTGACGCCGTCATGTCACCGTTTCCCTAAAACTCCCGGTTAGAACAGCAGGACTCCCGGGGAACATGCTTGGGGAGCGTCCCCAGCTGTACCTCCAGCACCTCCCCTCAGCCTGAAGGGCACCCCCAGTGATCCCCCTCCTCCCCATCCTGACGTCCGCAAGACCAGACCAGGCCTGTGTGCATAACCCGAGAGAGGTGAGGGTGCAGGGCTGGCTCTGCGACTCACCTCACACTGCCCTGGCACACCTGGCCCGTTTCAGCAATGCATCCTGCACCACCAACTGCCTGGCGCCCCTTGCCAAGGTCATCCATGAGCAATTTGGGATCGTGGAAGGGCTGATGGTGAGCTGGGAGACAGAGGTGGCCAGGAGGGGCGGCAGGGAAACTCCACCTCCTCCCAGGATTGGCTTAGCGTGGGGGTTAAGAGGGAGAGAGACGGTTTCAGGGGGAGGAGCCAAGTGGTAAAGTCTCTTAAAACACTGTGCGGCCTCCAGACAGGCTGGCCCCTGGCCTGTACCTGGCCCTCCCGGGGTCTGTGGACGTCACCACCTCAGGCCTGGGAGCTTAGGAGAAGGGCTTAGCTCGGCCTTCTTCTTCCCCAAGACCACAGTTCATTCCTATACTGCCACCCAGAAGACTGTGGATGGGCCATCAAAGAAGGCCTGGCGAGATGGCCGGGGCGCCCACCAGAACATCATCCCAGCCTCCACGGGGGCTGCCAAGGCCGTTGGCAAAGTCATCCCAGACCTCAAAGGGTATGAAGGCAGAAAGCTGCAACCAGGGTTGGGATACACCCCCAGGAGGACTGGACTGGCCCCCAATCCTTGAGGGGAAAGTAGAGACTACGTGGGATGGATGGAGAAGTCCTGGGTTCTGACTCCCACCCCTAATGTGGGGTTTTCCAGGAAGCTGACAGGAATGGCGTTCCGGGTGCCAACCCCAGACGTATCTGTTGTGGACCTGACCTGCCGCCTGGCCCAGCCCACCCCGTACGAGGCCATCAAAGAGGCCATCAAAGCGGCAGCCAAGGGGCCCCTCGCTGGCATCCTTGCCTACACGGAGGATGAGGTAGGGGCTGGGGGGGGGGACCATGGGAAGAGCCCTCTGGGGAGGAAAGGTGATTTTCCTGTTGCCAAAGAGCTGCTCACGTCGTATCAAGATAGGGGCTGCAGGGCTGGGGAGGTCTGGAGGGCTGCTCTTCCCGCCTCAGGGTCTTTGCACTTGCTGCTCCTTTGGTCTGAATAGCTTTTCTTCCCGGTGGCCAAGCAGTCGGCCCTCAGCTGCTCCAAGTCTCGATTTCAGCTTCTGTCCTCAGTGAGATATTCTCCTTCTGACCCTCTTACTTGAAGTTCCCTTTCACGGTCAGCGTTGGCACCGCTAGCATGTGCACCACAGGAAAGCAGGGACTTGGGGGCTCCGTGGCTCCAGCCACCCCCCCCCCGGGGGCCTGGCACTTCTGCAGCTGCTCAATGGGTGCCTCAGGAACAAGACAGTGGCTCCCACTTTTCAACAATCGGTCAGGGTAGGCCAGGCCAGGCGCCTTCCCTGTGAAGAACGGCTGTCACCATGCATTTGCTCCCGGTCGCGCCATCTCTGCGCTTCCACCTTTGGTGCTGTCTCTGCTTTAGCTCCTACAGGTCCACTCTCACCAGGCTCTCTTGTTTCAAGGAAATCAGATCGCATCCCCTCCCACTGCTGGAAACCTTCCTCTGTGGCCCGACACCACACTAGGGCCAACCCCCGGGTTGGGTGGGGGGCCTGTGCTGTAGCTCCTTCCACCTCAGGCACTAGACCTCCAGACCCAGCCTCCGAGGGGGCCTCTGTGCTGGCCGGGATGTGACTGCTGCAGCCTCAGGGTGTTTGTGCTCTTCGTCCTTTGGCCGCAGGCCAAGCCCCCGTGTGCCTTCCTCCTGGGCCCCCAGAACCTGGACACAGCAGGGCTCCCAGACACTGTAGGTGAAGCGATGGCCAGGTGCCTGAGAGCCGGAGCCTGGGCTCCTGGAGGTCCTTGCTCCGCGCCCACACGCATCTTTGAAATTCGGACGCCCAGGTCGTGTCCACGGACTTTGTGGGCAACACCCACTCGTCCATCTTCGACGCTAACGCCGGCATCGCGCTCAACAACAGCTTCGTGAAGCTCATTTCCTGGTGAGGTGGTCGGAGTCCGCGGGGGGGGGGGGGGGCGGACCAGGAGCGGTCGGGAGGGGGGCCCTGACCCGCCGCCCCGCTCCCCAGGTACGACAACGAGTTCGGCTACAGTCACCGGGTGGTGGACCTCCTCGGCTACATGTTCAACCGTGACCAGTGACGCAGGAGGCCCCCTCCGCTCCCCTGGGCTCCCGGGCCGGAACCCGTGCCCCCCGTTCCCGCCCTCGCCTCCCCGGGGGCGGGAGGGCGCCCCGCTGTGAAATAAAATCGCAGAGTGCTCCCAGCCGCGCCCGTGTCGCTGCGCCGGTCCCACGGGGGCTCGGGCGCCCGCACTGCCCCGCCCCCAGCCTGGCTCCGCGCCGGCGCACTGGGGCCGCGCAGACTCGGGGGGCGGGGCGGCCGCGGGCCGTGACGTCAGCGCGCCGGCGCCGGCCGGGCCCCCGCTCCCAGAAGGCCGCGCGGGTCGCGGCGGAGGCAGCGGGCGCCAGGCCCGGCTCGGGCGCCAGGCGGCGGAGGCGGAGACGCGCGCTCCGGCGGGCCGGGCGGCCGGCGCCATGACCCTGTTCCACTTCGGGAACTGCTTCGCCCTGGCCTACTTCCCGTACTTCATCACCTACAAGTGCAGCGGCCTGTGAGTGCGGGGCGGCCGCGGGCGGGAGGGCGCGGGCCGGGGCTCGGCTCACCGCCCGCTCCTGCAGGTCGGAGTACAACGCCTTCTGGAAGTGCGTGCAGGCCGGCGTCACCTACCTCTTCGTGCAGCTGTGCAAGGTGAGGCCCGCGCCCCGGGAACTCCCCCTGGGAGACGTGCTCCGGGAGGGGGGCCGGGAGGGGCCCCCGAGGTCTCCGAGCCACCCCTAGTAGCTCTGTAGTGAAGTCGAGGAAACTCCGCCGGGCGGCGCAGCGTCGTGGACTGGTGGGAGGCGCGAACCGGTGCTGCCTCCACCGCTGGGGCGCCTAGCCCCGCACCTCCGTGCCTGACCCTGACCCCGACCCCGAACTCGAACTCCCGCCCCCCTTCTGGCCGTCCCGCTCCACAAGGGCCCCACCCTCCGCCTCCACGCCCGCTTCCTACTCATTCCCCTTGGGTGATTCCCGTCCCCCTGCAGCGACCTGTTTTCTGTTCTCAGATGCTGTTCCTGGCCACTTTTTTTCCCACCTGGGAAGGCGGCATCTATGACTTCATCGGGGTGAGTGGGGCAAGGGGCGGGGCGGGCGGGGGTGCAGGAGCGGGGGCCCCCTGGCCCCCCGTGCTCACTCGCGCGTCAACCCGACCCACAGGAGTTCATGAAGGCCAGCGTGGATGTGGCGGACCTGATCGGCCTCAACCTTGTCATGTCCCGGAACGCAGGCAAGGGGGAGTACAAGATCATGGTTGCTGCCCTGGGCTGGGCCACCGCCGAGCTCATTATGTCCCGGTGTGTGCAGCAGCCTGGCGCCCAGATCCCCGAGAAAGGGCACCTGGGTTCTAGGGAGGTGCTGGAGGGCAGGGGCTCAGATTCTGGGTGCTGAGGGTGTTTGGGTGCTGGAGAATCCCTCCCTTTGCCTTCCTCAGCTGCATCCCTCTCTGGGTTGGAGCCCGGGGCATTGAGTTTGACTGGAAGTACATCCAGATGAGCATTGACTCCAACATCAGTCTGGTACGCAGTCCTGCTGCCCCGCACACCTCATTGCTGCTGGCCGTGCTCTCCCCCGAGGCCTGCCCTGACGTCCTGCCTCCCTGCAGGTGCATTATATCGTCGCATCTGCCCAGGTCTGGATGATAACACGCTACGACCTGTACCACACTTTTCGGCCAGCAGTCCTCCTCCTGATGTTCCTCAGCGTCTACAAGGCCTTTGTCATGGAGTGAGCTGGGTGGGGTTTGAGGTTGGGTCTGTGTAGGGGTAGATTATCTGTTCTTCTCTCATTACGATGTTTCCCCACAGGACCTTCGTCCACCTCTGTTCCCTGGGCAGCTGGACAGCACTGCTGGCCCGGGCAGTGGTGACAGGGCTGCTGGCCCTCAGCACCCTGGCCCTCTACGTAGCCGTCGTCAATGTGCACTCCTAGGCTTGGTGCCCCCCGGACATTCACATACCCTTTCCCTGCCTCCCGGTTTCAGTGAAGTAAACAGTATTTGGAACGTTGGTTCTGCCTCCATCTCTCTCTGGAACTATCTACTGATACCACCCTCCCTGGCTTCTAGAGGCCCTCATTCTGGCTTTGAAGCCAGGTAGGCAGGCGGGGAAACTGGCCAGTACTGGTTTGTTCTGTGTTCCGCAGCAGTTCCCTGCTCTTCATTTTCCCAGGATAGATATAGCTGGAGTAGACAGTCTTTGAACAGTTGCACAGACCAGGGCCCTCGGGGAACAGGTGGTAGAAGGCAGCTAGAAGCCAAGAATACAGTTCTTGGAGGCTTTTCCTCACCCTTCCCTGGCTGCTGCCCTCCTAGGCTCTCAGCCCTAATCTCCCCTCATGATCCACCCTTCCTATGGCAGCTGAGGGAATCTGTCTGAAATCCCAGCTTTATTAGTGCACGCTCCCCATTTACAACAATCTAGGACTCCCCGTTGCACACTGAACAGTCCAACCACTTGAACTTTGGGTGTTGCTCTTGAGGACAGACTTTTATGGTTCTGAGCTCTTGGGTGCTTTGGTTTGCTACTGTAGCCCTCACATCAAATCCTGGCTGGAGCCTTCTCAGGGTGGAGTGCAGAAACCGCTACAGCCAACCAGCACAGTAGCCGAGCCCACCAACTCAAATGTTCTGGATTCCCCCCTCCCTATGTCTTGTTTCACTAACTCCTTGGGAGCTTCTCAAGTGCAATCAGAAACCGCCCCCATTATGCAGAGGGCAGAAAGGAGGCAGGTGGCCTTTTCAAGTTGGTAGGTGACAACCTTAAGCAAGGAAACTTTTCAAGGCTTATCTTTGGGTTGCAAGATTAGATCTTTGCACCCATCTACCAAATCTTGAAAGTTTAGATCAGGGCCTTAACTGGGTTCAGTGACATACGCCATCTAATGCCACACCGTTATCTCAAAGCTGTGTCCTTGGGGCAGCATCTGGGGGGGGGTGGAGGAAAATGCACATTCCAAGGACTGGAGTAGGTGAGGAGCCTCCCAGCTCACAGTTCAGTCAAGTTCATGTGCTCTCCATCTTCCTCCCCCCATGCCACCCCAGCCCTGCCCTGTCCTCGTGGAGCCAGCCCCCATTCCCTCCCCCTCCCCAAGCAGGGCTTTGGATGTCATGTTTATGCTCCACCTTGATGCAAATCCTGCCCACCCAGGAGGGTGTTCCCCAGCCCCCGTGAGTATTCCCACTGGGATCTCCCAAGGTGGGGATAGAGTCAGTGCCCCCTTCTTCCCTCTAGGCTGTCAGGTGCTGCCATAATGTTGCTTGACTCTGGACTAGGAAAGCACTAAACACAGCCGTGCTAGGAATCTTGGTGTGTTCCAAGGGGGAGTTTACCCTCAGGTGGGGCAGCCGCTACCTAGCCCTGCCCCCTTTTCATTGCCCCAAGTCCAGAAGGTCCACGGTGTCTTGGGGCAGGGTGGGGAGCAAGTGATTGATTGGTCACAGAGTATATGGGCACTCCCCCAGCCCAGGTGAAGATGGGATAGGATTGCTCTCCCACACCTCCATCCCATGTCCCACCTAACTTCAGACGAGTATGGGGACAGGTGAAGGTTACAGAAATGACCTCAACTATTTTGCTGAGCAGGGACTCCGATCCCGAGTCCCTGCTGGTGGCCAACTATGTGGAATAATCCCAGCTTCTACGGGGCTCAGGGAGACCAGAGTGATTGAGGGTGAAGTGGGGGGAGCTCAGGGCTGTGCTGGGGAAATGGGCTGGGGGGCAGAATGGGCTCCCTGGAAGAGAGATGTGAGCTGAGACCTAAAGAATGAGCTACTGGGGCAAGAGGGAAAAAGGTGGCAAAGCCTGTGTAAAAGCCTTGAGGTCAGAGAGCAGGCCCGGCTTTTCCAGTGAAATAAGGATTGGAGTAAGATGGCTCGTGAGCCGGAAGGCGCTAGGGGCAGGGAAGGACAGGGAGTCCAGAGCTCACCACGTTGCCCAGGGAGAAGGAAACACACTGATGGGACAGTGGAAGGGAGTGGGTTTGGAGGATGATGTACAGGCTACTGGGGATCCCTGGGGCTCTGCAGAGTGGGGCAGCCAGAGACAGATGTGGGAGCTACTGCAGAGGCAGAACGGAGGCCGTGGGAGGCTGTGGTGAGGAGGGGGGAGAAGCCTGGGGTCCCATCACAGAGGCGCATGCTGAGGAAGAGGTGGGGGGAGTGTCAAGGCAGTCGCCAGCAGCTGGAGAGACGGGTGTGAGGGGGGGACCTGGGACTTCAGCCTCCAGAGTCGGCCCCACCGAAGCAGCTGCAGAGAGTGAGCAAGTGGAACCAAGTGAGACACCCGTGAAGGGGGAGGCAGCATGCGGGGCTGCTAGAGGTAGGAGAGATCTTGACACCCTGAGGGGAGAAGGCGAGCACGTGGCAGGGAGAGAGCCCAGAGGTGGAGTCTAGGCGAGGGGACTGGCGACAGCACCACTCCTGGGTGACCGTGGCCCCGTCCAGCACGACCGTAAGCACAGTCACCGTAGGCAAAGGAATGGGAGCTCGGTCCCCCAAGGGACGCTTCCCCCCGAGTACCTAGATGCACTGGCTGTGCTCCAGGAGCCCCGAGACACAGGCCTGCACAGATAGCTCCTGAGCCCGAGGACTGCGAGGTCAAAGGGCATCAGGGAAAACCACTCAGGACAGCTCCCGGCACCAAACAAAGGCGTCGTCAGTGTAGCTGGTTTATTACTATCACGCGGCACAGGTGTGTATTGAAGCAGTACCCTGGGGAGCCCTCTGGGCACCCCGAGTGCAGACCCACCTCACAGGAACAGCCGGCGCCCCACCCCTGCCAACACCCCCCCTCCCCACTCTTCGGACCAAGACCTGGCCCAGGGACCGCCCTGATGGGGTGGGCTCTCTGTGGATGGGGAAGGGGAGCGGGGAGGGCCCTCCAAGGTCGGGGCGCCGTGGGCTGCAGGAGCTGACACAGGTGCCAGGGCTCCTGGTCGCTTCGATGTTCCAGTGGCGGTCCAGCGGGTCCCATGCCCCCCACCTCTGCTGCGGGGGGTGCAGGGATGGTCCCTCTAATAGTAGAGCTCCTGATCCCACCAGCCTGGGACAGAGAGAAAGGGGACTCAGTGCTGGGGGGTTGTGGGTCAGGGCCTGGGCACCAGGGGCTCAGAGGTATGGATCAATGGAGGCTTGATATGGAGGGTCAAGGGCTCGAGGTCAAAGGTCAGGGCAGGTGTTCTGAGGCCATTCCAGCCCCCACCCCACCCCAGGTGCCCAGTCTCCACACTCACTCCCTGGGCAACAGCGAACTCCAAGTTTCCGAATCTCATCATAGACGAAGATGAGGAGGCCAAAGGGCATGGGCACCAGCCACCACTGGTACCTGAAGGCACAGGCGAGGTGGCAAGGTGAAGGCTACCCTCGAGTCTGTCCCCGTGCCCGTCCCTCTACTCACAGCTCCCAGCCCCTCACCGAATGGGCATGAAGTTGAAGATGTTGGGCATTCCGGGGCAGTAGCACAGGAAGCAGCCGATGCAGACCTGGAACACGATGGCGATCACCAGGATCCTGTTCCTGCGGGTGGGCAGGGTGGGACAGGCTCAGACTGGCGGCTTTAGGACAAAGACAGGCCATGAGGAGCTGGGGACCAGATGGGAGCAGGGTGCTGGGTCAAGGGAGGTCAGATGTCCTCACGAGCAGGGAGATGCTTCAACAGTGGACGTGGGGCCTGTCACACCCCCCGTTTGGTGGCCTGGGTGGGGGGCACGTGGTGGGAGCTAGGGGCCAGCTGCAGAGGAGGAACGGTAGTGCCTGGCGGCTGGCACATGCGCACATGGGGGCTGCCGTTGGCTGGCAGCAGTGAGCCCCAGTCAGGAGCTGGAGCCAGGGCTGGGGCGGGGGTGGGGGGCAGCTGGGGACACCTGAAGAAGCCCTGCTGGAAGGCAGACAGGCGGCGTGTCTTGCGGATGAGGACGTCAGCGATCTGGCACATCTCGATGCTGATGAAGAACACGGTGTAGCAGGTGTACTGCTGGTACAGGCGCTGCCCGAACGTCTGCGGGCCAGAGGGGGACGAAAGCAGCCTGAGCCCAGATGGAGAGCCTCTGCAGCCAGCCAGGCCCTCGGGGGGCCGGGGGCCACGAACCCCTCACATACGCCATCTGCCAGGCGTGCAGGACCCGGGAATGCGGGGCCTGGAAATCTTGGCCCTGCAGCGATTAGATGTCAACACCGGGCCTGCTTCCATGCTGAGGAGGGATCTGGCGTTTCCTGCACAGCCACAAGGCACCTGCGGAAAGGGAGTCGGACTCCTAGGGCAGAATTTGCAAAGTCCACCGACTCCAGGGCCCGGGCAGATGGCAAAAATGAGAGGAGTGGGCCAGAGGGGCCTTTGTGGGGCGAGGCCCATGCCCCATTTAAAAGGAGCAAACACTATTCAGGCCATTTCCTCAACGTGACGGTTTATAATACCTAATTGTGAGGAACATTCGCTATGCTTCAGGTCCCAAGGGTTTCACATGTATTGTCGCTCTGAATCCCCCCAGTCACCCTGGGAGGAAGACCGGTGGTGCCCAAACCTCAGTATCCCCAGAATCCTCAGAAGGGCCAGCTAAACACAGGCTTCCAGGCCCCACCCAGTAGGGACTGAGGACTTGCACTTCGAACAAGTTCCCAGGTGATGCTGCTGGTCTCAGGACTGCACTGTGAAGGCGCCAAAGCAGACAGCATCTCAACTTATAGATGGGGAAACCGAGGCACGGAGAGGCAACGCTACTAGCCCAGGGCCACACAGGTTGTGACGGATAGTGGCAGACCATGAATCTAGGCAGCCTGGCTCCGAGGTCCACATACTTAACTGTGACAGGAAATGTTTAAGGGGAATATCCTGACCAGTCAGAGTAACAGAATCGGGCGGTGGTTCCACCCTGGAGATGATGTGCTACTGCCGGGCAGGGAGGGCACCGTCTGCAGCAGGAGTTCGGAGCTGAGGTGGCGGTGGGACAGGCCCCAGGATGGGCAGAGAGTCTGGGTATCTGGGATGCTCCGGTTAAGTCACATGTGGACGATGGGGGATGGGGTGGGGCAGGGGCTCACCCACTCCTGGCCGTAGCTGTCCTGCAGATCCTGTAGGTGGTGGTTCTCCCAGTACGGCCGCAGCCCCACACACAGCAACGGGAACCAGCCCTCCTGGGCCATGGCCGTGAAGTAGTCCGTGAAGCCAGCAAATGACTGGATGGCACCTAGGAGAGAGGCAAGGTGACACGGGGAGACAGAGATGGAGACATACACAGGGCCGTGGAGACAGAGAAGGACATGGAAGGACAGGGACACACAGAGAGAAGGTCAAGGACACAGATAGTGAGTGACGGACACAGAGAGACACAGAGACGAGGATCCCAAGAGAGATCAATAGGGATGCAAGAGACAAGGCACAGAGAGACAGAGACACACCCAGAGACAGGGCCAGAGACAAAGAAGGGACACGGAGAGCATGGCAGACACGGACTCGGAGAACAGCCACCCAGGAGCAAATGCCGACCCCAGGATCCAGAACAAGCCAGGGCCCTGGCCCAAGGGCCCTCACCGATCTGGAAGTAGGAGTAGGCAGCCAGGGGCTCGTTGACCAATCGGTCTCGCTTCGGGTTCCGTGGGCGCAGATGCATGATGTCACTCTCCGCCTTCTCATACGCCAGGGACACCGACGGGAACTGGCCAGGGGCAGAGGGAGCCAGGGTTAAACGTTTGCCGGTCCCCTAGGGACTGGGGTCCCCCCCTTCCCCCAGCAGTCCCCTCACTCCCCCCCCACCATGGACAGAGACAGCACTGAGGTCAGGAGGCAAGTGACCACGCAGGCACACCTGCCCGGACAGCACGGACTGTCACGCCCAGCCCACATCTGTGTCCACACCTGACCCGCTGTCCGTCTCCATCAGAACAGCTGCATTTACCTCTCCTACCCCCACCCTCTGCCCGTCCCGCCCTCTCCCTCCTTCTGTTTTTCTGTCCCTATCTCTGGTCTCTTTCTCTGTGACTATCTCTGCTTTTCTGTCCCGTGTCCTGTCTCTCCCTGCCACTATCTCTGCATCTGTCTCCGTGCCCACGTCCTCCCTATCCCCCACCCCACCTGTTTGCCACTGCCCAGTGGCAGCAGAGTGTCCTGGTCAAGAGCAGAGGCTCTGGGGCACCTGATCACCTGGGTTCGAATCCCAGCACGTCATTGATTAAGTTGTGTGACCCGGGACAAGCCGCTCACCCTGTCTGTGCCTCAGTTAGCTCATCAGCAAGATGGGGATGATAAATAAAGCCCCTCCCACAGAGTGTTTATGAGGACAAAATTCAATAAATTAATTTTTACTTAATTTTTTTACTTAAATTACCACACCTGGCCCAGAGAAGGTACTAGGCAACTGTGCTGAATAAAAAAGTCAACATGGCCATGCATCTGGCTGCATTCATGCCTGTGTCTGTGGTTCTTTTTCTGTCTGTCTGCCTTGGGGCCTGACAGCATTTATCCATCCGAGCCTGCTGAGGGAGGTATGTCTGTGATCGATACGTGCGTGTGCTAATGCCTCTGTTGGTCTGAGGGTCCTTATCCAAGTCCATCTGTCTATGCCAACCCGAGTGTCCACGTCGGGGCCGGGGACTCACAATGTCGGTGCAGAGCTCTATGAAGAGGATGGTGATGCACCCGAGGGGCAGGGGCACGCTGACGGTGATGTAGATGAGGTAGGGTGTCAGCTCGGGGATGTTCTTGGTCAGCGTGTAGGCGATGGACTTTTTCAGGTTATCGAAGATCAGCCGGCCTGTGGGGGCACAGCAGGCACCTCAGCCTCCTCGCTGCGCACCTCCGGCTGTGCCCACACTGCCGCCCCCAGGCCCCGACCCGGCTCGGACCCTGCTCCACGCCTGTCACGATGGAGGCAAAGTTGTCATCCAGCAGGATCATGTCCGCTGCATTTTTGGCAGCGTCCGAGCCGGCAATGCCCATGGCCACGCCGATGTCGGCCTTCTTCAGGGCTGGGGAGTCGTTCACCCCATCCCCGGTCACAGCCACGATGGCACCCTGCAGGGAGGGGGTGCAGGGGGGGTTGCTCGGTGAGAGGCCAGCCCAGGGCCTGCCCGGCCCACTCGCCCGCCTTCCTCAGCGGAGTCGTACCAGTCGCTGGCAGCTCTCCACAATCACCAGCTTCTGCTGGGGACTGGTACGAGCAAACACCATCTCGGGGTGAGTCCGCAGCGCCTCCACCAGCTCGGACGGGTCCATGTCCTTCAGCTGCATGCCATTGATGACGCAGGCGCGGGCATCCCTGGGAAGGGAGGCGGCCGGTGTATCAGCCTGTGGGGCGTGGGAGGAACCGGGGGTGGGGGGGCAGCAGGGGCTTACTTCCTATTAACTTGGTCCACAGGCACCCGGAGGCGGGCGGCGATGTCCTCCACTGTCTCGCTGCCCTCCGAAATGATGCCCACGCTGGCCGCAATGGCCTTGGCCGTGATGGGGTGGTCACCCGTCACCATGATCACCTGTTGGGGAGGGGACCCGCAGCCCCTTGATGCCTTCAGAGCAGCCCACTCTCCCCATCCACCTCACTGGACGTCTACTGATAGACTCGCTCACTTATTCAACCACTGTGTGCTTGGGAAAGGTCAGGGACAAAGCATGGAAACGTCTGTCCTCACGGGGCTGAAACTCTAGGGAGGGAGATGGCCAATGCACAAAACAAAGGCATAGATGACACCGCATGTGAGGAGGGTGGGAAATTAAGCTGAGTAAGGGGAATGGCAAATGCTGGGTGGGAAAGGTTGAGAAGGTGACATCTGAGCAAAGGTCTGAAAGAGGTGAGAGAGCTGGTAAAGCTGAGAGGAGAGTGTGTTCCTAGCAACAGGAACAGCCGATGTTAAAGACCCTGAGGTGTGAACGTGCCTGCACTGTTGGAGGAGCAGCGGGAAGGCCAGCGTGAGAGGTGAGGGGCTAAGGAACAAGCGTAGAAAGGTAACAGGGCTGGGCTCTTATAGGCCTTAGAGACCATGGGGAGGACAGGGGTGTTGCTTGCCCAGCCTTGGCTCCCCAACTCTTGATTTGTCTTTCAGGAACCATACCCCTCCCCCAGAGTTGAAGCGAGGTCTCTGGCCAAGAATGGGCAAGTAAGCCCAGCCCTGGCCAACCAAGGTATCCCACCCCCCAGCCACAGTGACTGGTTCAGAGAAGAATATGTGATCCAATCCGGGACAATGACAAAAGAGGCCCTCTTCTTTCTGTAGGGTAGCTAAACAGGTGGGATGTAGGTTGGAGTTTCTGGGGGTGGTCAGCTTTCTCCACCAAAATGGAGGGACTGCTTGAGAATAAAAGCCACCAGAGAGAAAAACAGAACTGAGATATGGAGAAAGGCAAATTCCTAATGACAATGAACTCCTAGATCCAGCTATACCTGAGCTGGCGCTACACCTCCCCCAGACTTTTTCAGTTTCATGAATCCATGCATTCCTCTTTTGGTTCAAACCACTTTCAGGTAGTTCTCTGTCACCGGGTTCCTCACCCCCAGATACCGTGGCCCTCTGCTCTCACCCCCGCTAGTCCTCTCCCTGGCTGCATACCCGGATGCCTGCCGTGCGGCACTTGAGCACAGCATCAGGGACGGTGGCCCGAGGCGGGTCTATCATGGATACAAGTCCCGCAAAGCACAGGCCACTAGTTGGGAAGTTCATGGCCTCCACATCGAAGGCATAGCCAGGCGGGTAGTCCTTCTCACTCAGGTACAGCTGACAGAAACCTGGTCAGAAAACGGGGAAGTCAGAGAGGAGCCCTGGGCAGACCCTTGCCTTGCAAAGCCAAGTTGCAAGTAAAATAACCAGGCCCCTCACACCAAGCACCTGGGGATGCCTGACCCTGAGCTGAACCCTTCACATGACGTGAGTCTGTCCTCACAACCAACCTGTGAAGCTATTAGCAACCTCGTGCTGCAGAAGAGGTCTAGAGAGGGGGCATTTCTTGCCAGCAGTCCTACAGCAAGTAAGATGAAAGATCCAAAACGGAACCACAGGTCTGTGCCTTCCAGGGTAGTGGCAGGGGCTAAGGAAGTTTAGGAGTCAGGACAAAATGTCCAGGGAGGTCAGAGGTCAGGACAAGATGAGGGGAGTCTTGAGGTGAGTTAGGGACCTGGTAAGGTCAAAGGGTCAAGAGGAGGACACTGCAAGGTGGAAGTAAAAGCGATGGCAGGTCAAGGTTGGGGCAAGAGCTGGGAAAACCCAAGGGATGTCAAGTCAGGATAGGGAAGGTCCCGAGGAGGACAGGTGGGGAAGGGCTGGGTCAAGGTAGACATCGAGGATGGACAGGGGTGAGGCCTGAGACAGGCAGGGAAAGTCAAGGGTGAGTGTGTGCACTGGGCAGGTAGCTACCAGCCAGCGAGGGAAAGGTCATGGTCAGGGCTGGGCCGGCAGGCTGGGCAGGGTCTACGCCAGCTCCTCCTCGCCCACCGGTTCACCGCGTACTGTGGGGGCTCCCGGAGCCCTGGGGGGCTCACCGAGCACGCGTTCCCCCAGGCCCCCCAGGCTAAGGTAGGCAGTCTGGAAGGCCTCCCGCCATTGCTCGTCCAGCGGCAGCTCCTGGCCCTTGATGAGGATGGAGCTACAGCGCTCCAGCACGCGCTCGGGGGCGCCCTTCATCACCAGCACGTGCCGGGGGTCGCGCGGGTCCTCCAGCGTGTGGATGGACAGCTGCGGGCGAGGAGGGGGCGGTGTTAGGGGCGAGGCCAAGGGGGCGGGGCACTGGGAAAAAGGGCGGGGCTGACGGCGTGGCCGAGGTAGGGGGGGTGTGGCTCGCGAGCTGGGCAGGTCCCCGGTAGAGGCTGAGGGTTAGGGGCGCGGTGAGGAGCCTGGGCGCTGGAATGGATAGAATTAGGGTCGCAGTTGGGCTGGGACTGGGGCTGGATTGCGGGCTGCCCCCAGGGAAGGCCTAAGAGGTGGCGGGAGGGACCCTCCAGGGAGGCGTGGCCTGACCGCAGGAGCGCTGTGGGCGGGGTGTGGGTGGGGTTTGCCGAAGGAGGGGGCGGGAGTGAGAGAGAAGCCCCGCGGTTGGCCAGCCCTTTGTGGGGTGGGCCCTGAGGTGGGCGGGCCCTTCCCGTGGGCGGGGCCGGGCGCGGGCGCGGCGGGCGCTCACCTGGAACTTGTTGGTGGAGTTGAAGGGGATCTCGCAGACTTTGGGGAAGCGCTCGCGGTAGCCCATGGCGTTGCCGAGGGTCAGCTCCGAGAACTTGAGCAGCGCCGTCTCGGACGCGTCCCCGATCACGATGCGCTGGGAGCGGGGGCGGGTGTCAGGGGCGGGCCCGGCTGCACCAGGCTCCCGGGATCCCCCGCAGTCCCCCGGGCTCTCACCTTGGGCACCGGCACAGCGTCCTGGCCCGACTTGAAGGCCGCCCGGTTGCACAGGGTGAGCACGCGGCATAGCGCCCGCCAGGTCTCCGAGGACTGGTCAAACGTCTGCCCTGGAGGCCAGGCGTCCAGGCTGGGGCCGCGAGGGGGCTCCGCGCGGCCCTCAGCCCCGGAGCAGCTCTCTCCCACACCGGAACCGAGCCCCTCCCTCTAGATTCAGGACAGGGTCCCCTCCCAGACCGGGGTGGGACCAAAACCTCTCCTCGTGCCCGGGCGGAGCCTTCTCTCCAGACCCAGTATTGAGTTATCTAGGATACCCCACACCCAGCCGCTGCTGTCCTACAACTTCACACACCATCTCTGGGTTGGGGACGGAGCCACCTACCAGATCCTGCCCCAACCCCGTGTCCTCCCCACCACACCTGACTGGTCTTCCGTGGTGTCAGCCGTGTGGATGTGGTTGTCGAACCAGAGATGGGACACAGTCATGCGGTTCTGAGTCAGGGTCCCTGTCTTGTCTGAGCAGATCACTGACGTGGAGCCCAGCGTCTCCACCGCTTCCAGGTTCTTGACTACACAGTTCTTGCTGGCCAGCCGCTTGGCCGTCAGGGACAAGCAGACCTGCCCGAAGGGGTGAGAAGCGTGGGTAAGGGGCCCAATCCTTGCTTCTAGTCCTCCTTCCCTTCTCTCACAGCGTGGGGAGCCTTTGCCCCAGCCACCGCGCTGCGTGCACAGCATTCCTCCGCCAAACCCCAGCTCTTCTTGCCTCAATGTTGTTTCCAGTCTGTGCTGTCCACTTGGGATGCCTCCCCAGTCTGCCCAAAGGGAGCTAGGCCCCTCATTACGCGGCCCGAGCTGAGGTTCTCTAAGTTCTCCTATCAACACGACCAAACGGAGAAAACAAAAATCCTCTGAGCCGCCTCTGGAGCTGGTCTTCACTGGGTGCTGACTGCTGAGGGCTGCCCACACTGGACCTCAGCCTCCTTGGGACAAGGGTGCTGCCTGTCTACCTGGGAGTCCTCGGTGTCCAGTATAGGGTGTGGCCCAGAGTAGCCTTGGGGAGTGTTTGCTGAACGGATGGATAGCTGGAGAGGTACGGGGTTGAGAGGATGGCTGATGGGAAAGCGTGTGTTTGGGGGGGTGTAGACAGCCAGAGATGATGGAGGCATCCTGGGTGAATGGACGGACAGATGGACAAGCCTCTTAGCTCTCTGCACTTCTGTCCGTCCCCCCCCACTCACCGTGACAGTGGCCAGCAGCCCCTCGGGCACATAGGCTACCACAATGGCCATGAAGAAGACCATGGCCCGCAGGAAGGTGTAACCAATGCACATGGCCACCACAAAAAACGTGGCGCCGAAGAGGATGGCCAGGCCTGCGATGATGTCCACAAAATGTTCGATTTCAATAGCGATGGGGGTCTTCTCATTTTCTACTCCCGAAGCCAGCGACGCAATGCGCCCGATGATGGTGCGGTCACCCGTGTTCACCACCAGGCCTTGTGCTGTGCCTGCAGGGGGGCCAGAGGGCGCCTCAGGGCCAGGTGGGCAGCGGCAGGGGGTGTGCACGCGGTGTGAACTGAAGCAGTGCTGGGAGACGGGGGGGCAGTGTGCCCTGAGAGCGGGCGGTCACGGGAGGCGGGGAGGCAGTGTGGCCCAGTACGCGGCAGAAGAGGGACAGGGGAGGCAGTCACGGGGGTGGGCGGGAGTGTGGAGGCGGCGTGCTTGTGGGGGGGGCGGGCAGGGGTCTCACAGACCCTCAAGGCACATGGTGGAGAAGAAGGCGATGTTGCGCGTCTCCAGGGGGCTCTCGTGTGTACACTCGGGCGAGCGGGTCTGCGGCTCGGACTCTCCGGTCAGCGAGGAGTTGTCCACCTTGCAGCCCTGGGCCTGGAGGATCCTGATGTCGGCTGGCACTCGGTCCCCGCCTTTCATCTCCACCAGGTCGCCCACCACCAGCTGGTCTGCGTTGATCTGGAACTTGTCCCCATCTCGGATCACAGTTGCTTGCTGTGGGGCAGGGGCACAGGGTTGAGGTCAGGGGGACTGGGGGCAGAGGTGGAGGTCACTGAGTGCAGGGGGACACTGGGGGGAGCCAAGGAGGAGCGTTGAGAACCTATGGGGCCAGCCGGGGCCACAGTTGAAGAGCAGGTTGGGCCCGGGGGTGGGGGCACACACATGCCAGGAGCCTCCCTGTGGCCGCCCCGCACCCCGGGCACAGACCGCCAGGACCTGATGTGGTCGAGCTGCAGGACCCACCTGGGGCACCAGGTTCTTGAAGCTGGCGATGATGTTGGTGCTCTTAAATTCCTGGTAGTAGCCAAAGCAGCCGGTGACCACGACCACGGCGATGAGGGCCAGTGCCAGGTACAGCTGGGTGGAGGCGGGAGGGGGGCCAGGTTGATGAGAAGGGGATGGAAGCTCCCTGCCCCATCCCGACGCTCCTGGGGTCACCCCCGTGGTTTTCCCTGCTCTACTAGAAAGCCACATGCACTGTTCCCTGTGGCCCTATATCCCATATTCTCTGGGTCCTGGATCCTAGAGTCCCCGGGGCCCCAAGTCCTATAACTTGTGCCCATGGCCCCACGCACGGTTTCCTGTGTCCACATCATGCACTCCACGTGTCCACTGTCCTTTGTCTCCTCATGTTCCCATGCCCTGTATTCCCGATGTTCCAAGTTTCATATTCTGTGTTTTTGTAATCTATTTGCCACCCTCTGGGTGCCCTATGCTCAAAAGTGTGCCCTTGTGTCCCCATTTCCATGTTTCTGTGCTGTCGATCTTATGCTTCACATTCCGTGGACTTCACGATCTTGTTCCAAAGTCCAAGTCCCTATGCCCAGGGTCTCTCCATGTCTCAGCACCTCTAGGTCCCCACCCTGTGTCACATGTCCTATGACTTTCAAAGCCCCATCCAATGCCACATGTTCCCAAGTCCCCGTGTCCCTCATTCTGACCTCCTGTCCCACATCTCAATATCCTCTGTCTCTGCCTCTGTGCTTCCTTGTCTGTTTTCTGTCTCTCCAGGCTCTGTGTCTTGAGTCTTGTGTCCCCTTTGTCCCTATGCCCTTGTGTCCCGTGTCTGAGTCCCATGTCCCCTGTGCCCTTGGTCTGTCCCATGTCCTCTCTTTCCCAGTCTCATATCTTAAGGATTGCATTTCTCTCTTTGCATCCTCACCTGTGTCCCCCATATCTGGGACACATTCTCCGTGTCCCCCATGATCTGTGTCATAGGGTCTGCATCCCCCCATGACCCACATCTCCATCTTCCCACCCTGTGTCCCTCGCGTCCTGAGTCCATGCTCAGTGTCCTCTATCCTCCAGGTCCCCGTGACCCATATCTCCCACTCACATTGTCGTCAGTGGTGAGGTCACCCTCACTGGCCTGGATGGCAAAGGCAATGAGGCAGATGGCAGCAGCCACCCACATGAGGCACTGCAGACCACCTGCCAGCTGCCGGGCGAACTTGACATACTCGGGGGTACCACGTGGCGGCCTCAGGGCGTTGGGCCCGTCCCGCAGCAGCAGGTCTGCGGCCAGGCTGGCAGACAGGCCCTGGGGACAGGGCGGGTGGTCACGGTGGCCGCTAAGGGCTTTCCTCCCACCACAGGCTCTCTGTATCCTTCCTCCATCCCCCTCCACTGTCCATCTTGTTCCTCCTCAGTTCTGTGTCCATCCTGGCCCCTGCCTTGCCCCCTGCCCTGTCCCCTGCCCTCCACTGTGTCTCTCTCATCTTTCTGCCCAGCTCTCCTCCCCCTCTTGTCTGCTCTGTTTCTCTCTCTTACCTGTCTCCTTGTCTCTGTCTCTCTGCTTCTCCTGCTCCATCTCTCCCCGCCCCCCCGCCCCATCCCCTTCTCTCTAATGCATTTCTCCCCCCCCCCTTCATGCACCCCTCCCTCGGCGCCCAGCTCACCTTTGTTGCACTGGTCTGGTATTTCTGTTCCAGCTCCGCCACCGACAGCTGGTGGTCGTTCTGTGGGGGGCACAGGACACTCGCTGTCCAGCTCTCACAGGCCCCTACCACCCCCCACCCGGCTCCCCCAGCCCCATGCTCACGATCTCCATCTCCTTCTTCATGTTCTCCAGTTTCTCCTTCTTCTTGCCTCCACCCTTGCCTGCCTTCTTCTTGCTCATCTTGGCTGCCATATCCCCCCCAGGGCCAGGACCCAGCTCTACCGAGTACATCTCGTAATTCTCCTGCGGATGGAAGGAGGGGGAGGCATCAGACCCCACTGGAACTCCTGCCTCCGGCCTCCATCCCCCCGACCCCAGACTCTGGGCCCCACTCACTGCCTTCCCCATGGTGCCCGGTGCCGCCACCCCCCTTCGCCGAGACAGAGCCTGGGGTCTGGACCAGCCCTGATATACCCAGGGAGGGAGGAGGCGGAGCAAGCCTGGCCCCACGACAGCTGATTGTGGGGCTCCTTGGAGTGACCTCTAGGCCTAAGCAGCTCAGGCATTACCTGCGGTGCTGTCCCAACCTGCCCAGACCCATCTCCACCTGCCACTGAGACCAGGGGACCACTGAGTATGTCCGTAGTAGTAAAACAAGAATAGCAAACATGTGGTGCTCACTATGTGGCAAGCACAGGGCTGAGGGCTTTCCCGTATTAACCAAGTAACCTCCCAACAACCCTCTGAGGCGAGTACTATTCTTACCTCCCCCTACCGTAGTGATGGGGAGACTGAGGCACGGGGAGGCCAAGTCACTCACCTGTTGTCCCCGTGCCAGGACGTGAACGAGTCGGGACTCAGATCCAGGTGTCTGGGCTGCAGTGTCTCCTCCAGGCCACACTGCCCGTGCCCGAGTCCTGCAGGGGGCCGGTGCTCATGTGGTGGCGGGAAAGGCTGTTGTTTAGGGAGGACCTCCTGTGTGCCCCACGCCCGCCCAGTGAGCTTTGCGTGAATGTTTTGTTAGCTCCTCACAACAGCCCTTTAGAAAGTTGTGTTCTTTTATTAGCCCCCATTGTACAGATGAAGAAACTGAGGCATAGAGCAACCAAAGACTGCGATGACTAAGTGTCAGGGACAGATTCCAGCCCAGCTCTGACCCTGGAGCCTGGGTGTCCTGTGGGACCACTGACAAAAGAACTCGGACCTCACAGCTGCCGTGGCAAGTGTGCACCAGGCACTGCACACCTGTCACCTCAGGGGTCCCCGCCATGAACCCGTGCAGGCGGCACTGTCATTCCTGTTGTGCGCAGGGGGGCGCTGAGACTTGGAGGGGTGCAGGGCGGGTCCCAGAGGTCCTGCACACTTCCACTGGAGCCATCACAGCTAGCTTTCCTGTCTCCACCCCGCCCCGCCCGGAGAGGGACACCAAGGTGCAAAGTGGGGAGAAGATGTGTCCGAGGCTCCTGGCCCGATCTTGATCTTGGTGCCAGGTTTGAGGTCCCCCAGGTGAGGACCCCTGTGGGGCACAGTGAGGGGCCGGGCTGCTGGAATGGCAGGTTCGTGATATCTCATGCCTGGGCTCCATAGGGTGGACGAGTCTGATAAGATAATTGCCGTGGCGACGTCCTTCTCTCCTGGGGCAGGTCACCTGGGAAAGGCTAAGCTATGGAGCAGCCCAGCTTCCCCCCAACAGCCCCCCAGCTGGCCAGCCCCAGCCTGCTACAGGAGACCCCCAGAGAGGAGGCAGGCAGGGTGAAGCCGGCCTGCACTGGGGGCTCCCTGTCTCTGAGCCACACACGTGAAACACCTGTGTCACGTCGCACTCCCCTGCGTACCACCTTCCAGGGGCATCCCTTCTCACCCAGAATGAACTCCCAAATCATTCCTGCCACTTCTAGCCCCGGCTCAGCTTCTACCGCAGTTCCACTGCCACTGGCCTTCTTGCTGTGCTTCCTACAGGCCAAGGTCATTCCCGCCCCAGGGCCTTTGCACTTGCAGTTCCTTCTGCCTCGTGCTCTCTTCTTTAAATACCTGCATGGCTCTTTGTCGCCGTGAGGTCTCAGTTCAAATGTCGTCTCTTAGGGAGTCCTCACTTCTAATATTGTATCCCCATCAGGCCCCATCCGCTTTACCCTGCTTTACGCACACCCCTTGTCCCAACCTGACATTGTGTCTTATTTTCAGCCTTGTCACACTGGAAGGAAGACTGGGACCAGGTTTGCTGCTGTATGCACAGCACCCAGACCAGTGCCCTAGACACACAGTGGATGGTCGGTAGACGCTGTTGGATGTGGAATATTCGCTGACACACCTGGAGCCCTGGGCAGGCCCTCGGGAAGTCCAGTCGGTGGGAGCTCCTCGGGTGTCCCTTGCTCTCTCTCGCTCTTCCATGCTGCCCGCTAGCCCTCCAGCCCCGAAAGCATCCGGAGCCTGGGGCAAAGATGAGGCTGCGTCTGCACAGATTCGGGAACTCCACAACCTAAGTCACAGCGCGGAGACTGAGGCACCATCGTGGGCAGCGGATGGCCGACCCCGCATAGGTGCAGACCTCTGTCAAAACCAGGGACTGTCCTTCTCGAGTCTCTGCCTCATTTGTTGTCCCCCCCCACCTTTTTTCTCATTTCTTAGTTGTATTATGTTAATTTCCCGTGATTTCTTTTCAATATTTCAGACTCACAAGTTCTAGGGGTAGTAAAATGAATACCTGCCTAAGCTTCAGCTAAATTGAATGATTTGGCCAATTTATGGCCTCTAGACAGATGATAGGTGAGAGAGAGAGAATAGATTTTTTTTTAAGCTCAGGCTGACCCACTTGCGAGTGAGTTGGAGGCAGGATGCTTGCTTGTCCATGAATACACAGGCATGTGTCTCCCATGAACAAGGAGGCCCGGTGGCCCAGTGGTCACAGTCAGGACTTTTGCACTGCTACGACATCATGAACTAATCGGGAGAATTTATTTGAACTTCCCGTCCTTTCCTCCGTCCGGGATCACACTTTGCACTTGCTTGTCATGTCTCCTTGGTCTCCTCCAATCTGTGGCGTATCTTTACTCTTTCCTGGTCTTTCACGACCTTGACATTTTGGAAAAGTAACAGTTGCGTTCTAGAACTCCCCTCAGCTTGGCTTGGCTGCGGGCTCCTCATGGTCACATTCCGGTCGTGTGCGCTTTTGGCAGGAGCGCCACAGGGATGTGCACCCTTCTCGGAGGTTCCAGCAGGTGCGGGCCCCACTTTTGAGGCTTTAGGCGGTATGGGGCAGACCAGGTATTGGGAGGAGTCCAGAGGGTTCAGGAATGACCGGAGGGCTATTCTATGATCTCTTGCTTTTCTATTCAAAACACTGTCACGGTCACAGGGGACACTGAGTCATGGGAGCACAGCCGCAGCCTGAGCCCCCTCACCTCCACTCCACTGCCCAGCCGGTCCCTTTAAGAGGCTGCTGGCCCAGCCCTGTGGCCTTGTCCATTCCAACTGCTCAGTGCCCAGCAGGCTGACGCCTAAGTACTTAAAGTGGCCCCCCTGAGTGTCACCCTGGCTCTGTGTCTTTTGGGAGTCTTTGCTTGTGCACACATTTATTTATTTGTTTGTTTTTAAAGATTTTATTTATTTATTCATGAGAGACACAGATAGAGAGGCAGAGGGAGAAGCAGGGTCCTCACAGGGAGCCCCAGGGGGACTCGATCCCAGGCCCCCGGAATCATTCCCTGAGCCAAAGGCAGACGCTCAACCACTGAGCCACCCAGGCGTCCCTCCCTTATGCGTTTATTCTTTCATGGTGTATCCAAATGACCTTAACTCTGTCTCGGGGGTAGATGCAGGCTGTGGCTCACAGGCAGGATCTAGATAAAACAGGAGGTACACGGTTGGCACCCCAGTCTCAGGCCGATGGGCACCTCCTGGCACAGCTTGTGGGCAAAGACATCTCACAAGAATGTTGTGCAATACCATCTATTTAACACAGTAGAGCAAGATTTCTCTGAGCCTGGGCCACACAGATCGTTGGAGGCTTTTTTGAAAATTAATGGTTAGGGGGCACCTGGGTGGCTCAGTAGGTTCAACGTCTGCCTTCGGCTCACGTCCTGATCTCAGGGTCCTGGGGTCCCACCAGCATTGGCTCCCTGATCCGTGGGGAGCCTGCTTCTCCCTCTCCCTCAGCTCCACCCCCCCTCCCCCGGCCTTGCTTGTGCTCTTTTGCACTCTCTCTCAAATGAATAAATAAAATCTTAAAAAGGAAAAAAAAGAAAATTAATGGTCAAATTTAATTTTTTTTTTCCTGAGAGAGGGCGGACCACAGACTTTTAAATGGATGGGTGATACTGAGCAGGTTTTAAGGGGACTCTGAACAAGGGTCTCCTGGAATGATGACCACACACTCTTAGGGACTCAACACCCTGCAAGGCCTGATGGGATCAGATCCCTGGCCGCGCCTCCTTCCCATGTGCCTTCCCCTGTCATGCTTTGGGATGAAGCCCTCACAGCCCTTCTGTTTATCAAGACTATCCTTTCAAGATCTTGGCCTGTGAAGCTTCCTCGACCTCAAACACTCACCCTGCACCCTCCCCATGTTCAGCGGCTCCTCTTCTGTGCTCTCACAGAGATCTCTTTCTCCAGGGAACCTCCTTGGGCCACCTGCCGACTGGGCCAGGTACCTGGGCTCCCACAGACCCCTCTGTCCTAGCCCTGACCCCTCTGACCCGTAATCCCCCATCACAAGCCCGGCCACTCTGGGCGGCTGCCCCCTGGTGACGTCTCACTGCCCCCGTCGTGAGGACAGGATCCGGGATGTCTCAGTGACTGCCGTGGGCCCCGTATCACCCAGCCCAGGGACTGTTTGCTGAGTGAAAGAACTCATTGTGACCGTGACTCGGGGTTTGTGTTTGGATTCTCTGATAAGATAGTGGATTCAGCAATGCCCTTCACCTCCTAGGCGGGTCACCCCTCCCTGCCATAGCCAGGGCCCGGGAAGCCTGTAGAGAGGGGCAGAGGAAGCAGGGACCCTGCCTCTCCCTCCAGCCCGACTAAGCCAGCAGCCAGGTCTCCAGTGTGCCACCCCCTGCCCCCCCCCAGCTTCGTCCAGATGTGGAAAGGTCAACTAGCCTCAAGAAATTTGTCCAGCTGTCCTCATCTGGGAACTTGAAAGCATATCCAGAATCCAACCATCTCACCCCTCTCTGCTCCCCTGCTGGCTTGGCCTCTGCCCCTTCCTGCGTGGAAGTCACAGCGGCCCCCACCCCAGTCTCCCTGCTCCTGTCCCTGCCACCCTGTGGTCCGCTCCCCACCCAGAGCCAGAGCGAGCCTGTGAAGCCCTGGGGTCTGGGCCCTCTTCTGCCCCACAGGACTCTTGAAAGCAAAGTGTGCAGTTGTTGCCCAAAGCCAATGGTCTGGCCCAAGGCCTCCCAGACCTCCAGACCTGCCCCCCACCCCCGGACAAATGTTGCCTTCCCAGTGTGAGCTTCTTGACAGGCCGAATTAAAACTGTGACCTGTGGTCCCCCTGCACATCTGTCCCCACTGTCTTCGCCCGTACTAGGTCATTGCCCTTATGTATTCTTCCTTGTGTGTTTTCTGGTTCCACCTGACAAACTGTGAGCTCCACGAGGGCAGGGATTTTTGTCTGTATTTTTTTTTCATTTGGGCTGATGTCAAACAGCAAATAAGAGGCACTCAAATAAACTTTTGTTGAAAGAACTAAATCTCAGGATGCCTGACACAGTTCACAGCATGCAGCAGCAATCCTAGCCACAAATAGTGACTTGGACATAATTTCTTGCTTTGGGATGATGTTCTTTGTCGACCAAAGACACACTACCCCAACATAAAGCAGAGGGGCAGGCTCAGAGAGAGACATCAGGAAACCCATGACAACAGTGACGCTCACTGAGAACTCACTGCCTTCGGCCCTGGCATAAGTCCTTCACTCGTGTGAGCTCATTCCATCCTCACAACAACCTTATAAGGAAGGTATTATATTTATTCCGATTTTACTGTGAAGAAACCTGAGGCCCAGAGAGGTTATATGACTTGCCCAAGGTCACACAGCTTAGTAAGGGGCAGAGCCAGGATTTGAACCCAAGCAGCCTGGCTAGAAAGTCCTCCCCTGTGAACCCACAGAATCGCACCAGACACCATTACACAAAGAGGCCTCGTATGGAAACTGTGCTCCATTCAATGATTTACGGAATGGTTATTGAGCATCTACCACACACCAAGCTTTCTGTTAAGTGCTGGGATTTGCAGGGAACAAAACAGTCACAGTCCCGCTTACGCTCCAGCAGGGGCAGTAACCCGAAGTGATCAAACAAATGAATATTTACTGGCAAATGAGAAGAATGTGAAGGAAAATAACGGGGTACTTGAGGAGTGAGGCAGCGGGGAGGAAGCTGAATTAGACCAGGGGATCAGGGAAGGGTCTCTCAGGAGGTAACCCTTGAGCTGAGCCTTTAAGGATGAGGAGCCGGCCAGGAATAATCTAGAAGGAGCAGCAAGGGGAACAGTGAAGGTCAGCAAGGAGCAGTGGTGGAGAGGCTGGGTACGGTTAGTGAGGGGAGGGTGGCCCAACGTGAAGGCAGGGGTCGGTTCATCTGGGGCCTTGTGGAACAGAAGGAGGAGTTAGCAGGTTAGTCTAGTAGCAGCCAGAGGCATTTGAGGTTTGATCAGAAGAGGGAAGAGGTCAGGACCGAGTCTGGAAGATGCCCACCCCCACCCCCCTCACCTCTCACTGCCTTGTGGAGGTCACGCAAAGCGCAAGGCAGAGGCTGAGATTAGGAGAGCCCAGGGAGGAAGCTGGGGGAGAGCTGTGGGGAGAGGAGGGGGAGGTGGGGGAGGGAGGCTCAGGAGATCTCTTATGGGAACAAGGAGGGGGGGCAGGAGGTGTCTGGCCTCCGGCAGGTGAGGCCCCACCTGGAATGGGATCCTGGGGGAGAGGTAGGTTTAAGGAAGTGCTAAAGCCCTTGTAGAAACTGGAGGACGGGTAGGGGGAAACAGCCAGGGGGCTGTGGGACAACTGGGTCTTGGAGCTTCGGGGAGAGATTGGAATCAGGTACTGGTGAAGGCCATGGCTGTGGAGAAGGGGTAAAGTGAGTTATGAGAGCTGAGAGAGCCTCTGGCAAGGCTGGGGGAGAGGAGCAAGGGGGGGGCAGGGCCCAGAGGGGAGTCACTGCTGTTAAAGAAAATAAAAGCACAGTCTGAAAGGTGTGTGAAGAACTGGGAGGGGTGGGGAGGTGGGGGGGATCGGAAGGCAAAAGATGGGCTCCGCGGTGTTTTGTATTTCTGAGTGCCCCCCAGTACCCAGCACAGAGCCCACACACAGCAGATGTTTAAGGAAGCACATTTTCTGCTCAATGAAGGCACGCATGGTGGAGTTGAAGGCAAAACTCACATAGATATAAACCCTGAGGCCTCAAGGGCTGCATTTTATGACTAGGGCAGGCCAGCTCCTTCATCCCCACCTCTGGTAGGGAAGCTTGAGAAAAGAGGAACTAGAAAAGGGATTCTATTTTTTTTAAGATTTTATTTATTCATGAGAGACACACACACAGAGAGAGAGAGAGAGAGGCAGAGACACAGGCAGTGGGAGAAGCAGGCTCCGTGCAGGAGTGTGACATGGGACTCAATCCAGGGTCTCCAGGATCACACCCTGAGTCGAAGGCAGACACTTAACCGTTCAGCCACCTAGGCGTCCCAAGAAAAGGGATTCTTGATGGATAAAAAAGATGTGATATATATATATATATGATATATATGATATATATATTATAAAACGTATATATATACACACACATACACACACACACACACACACACACACACACTGGAATATTACTCAGCCATCAGAGAGGATGAGTACCCACCATTTGCTTCTATGTGGAAGGAACTGGAGGGTATTATGCTGAGTGAAGTTAAGTCAATCGGAGAAGGACAATCATCATATGGTTTCACTCATATGGGGAATCTAAGAAATAGTGAAAGGGATTATAAGGGAAAGGAAAGGAACTGAGTGGGGAAAATTAGAGACGGAGACAAACCATGAGAGACCCCTGACTCTGGGAAACAAACAAAGGGTTGCGGAAGGGGAGAAGGGTGGCCTGATGGGGTGCTGGGTGACGGGCACTGAGGAGGGCATGTGATGGGATGAGCACTGAGTGTTATACTACATGTTGGCAATAATTTTTTTAAAAATTTTAAAAAGAAAAAATAAGGGAATAAATTCTTGGATGGAGAAGAATGCAAAAGTTCGAGATGGGGCTCAAGAGCCAAGGATGCAGGTGTGGAAAGTAATCAAGGGAAACGTCATTTAAAATGGCAGGCCAGAAGGGGGCGCTCTCCCGCCGCACTGCTCCACGTTAATTAGGGAGGAAGTGTCGGTTACAGACCCCAACCCAAGACTTCAACGGGAAACAATGGTCAACTACAGGCGCCAAGGGGAAAAGACGTACATTGTATCTCCTACAGGAAATAACCCCCCCCCCTTGGAGCTCGGCCTTGGGAAACCTCCATCACCCTGGACTTTATGTTTTTTTTCCAATGGACTCTGGTTCAAAAAAGCCCCTCCCAGGGTGCCTGGGGGGCTCAGTCCCTTAGGCGTGGACTCTTGGTTTAGGTTCAGGTCATGATCTCAGGATTGTAAGATCAAGCCCTGCATTGGGTTCCGCATTATGCATGGAGCCTGCTTAAGATTCTCTCTGGGACGCCTGGGTGGCTCAGCGGTTGAGCACCTGCCTTTGGCTCAGGGCATGATCCTTGGGTCCCGGGATCAAGTCCCCCATCGGGCTCCCCGCATGGAGCCTGCTTCTCCCTATGCCTGTGTCTCTGCCTCTCTCTCTCTCTCTCTCTCTCTCTCTGTGTGTGTGTCTCTCATGAATAAATAAATAAAATCTTTAAAAAAAAAAAAGATTCTCTCCCTCTCCCTCTGCACCCCCACCCCCACCACAGGCACGTTCTCTCCCTCAAAACAAAACAAACAGCCCCTCCCAACTTCCTCATCCTTCTCCGTAAAATAACGTAAACATAACATAAAATAAACATAACATAAAATAACGGTCCTCGGGATCCCTGGGTGGCGCAGCGGTTTGGCGCCTGCCTTTGGCCCAGGGCGCGATCCTGGAGTCCGGGGATCGAATCCCACGTTGGGCTCCCGGTGCATGGAGCCTGCTTCTCCCTCTGCCTGTGTGTCTGCCTCTCTCTCTCTCTCTCTCTCTCTCTCTCTCTCTCTCTGTGTGTGTGTGTGTGACTATCATAAATAAATAAAAATTAAAAAAAAAACGGTCCTCTCCTTTGTTCGCCAGATTTGCCTATGGTTTTGTCATAGTTTGCATGTCCCAAATCATAATTCTCCGTTATTCCTGAATAACCCATTTGCACTGGTAAACTAATGATTTATTTTTAAGGTTAACAAGGGGTATAGGCCTCTAGATCCAGTTGTTCAATCCAGAAGCCAAAATTCATTAAGTGGAGGGATGAGGGGGGATGGGACTTACTTCTTCGGTCAAAGTTTCTTCCCATTTCCAGCCAAGTACAAAGGTAGAATTAAGAAGTGAGGCTGGGGGCACCTGGGTGGCTCAGCGGTTGAGCGGCTCAGGTAGTGATCCCGAGGTGGCTAAATAAATAAATAAATAAATAAAATCTTTAAAAATATTTTTTAATTAAAATTTAAAAAAAGGAAAAGGCTAGACCAACCCAATCAAGAAAGTAAGAAGGTCTCTATCCACAGTCAGCCAGTTGGTAAAGAACAGAGGGGTGGGGTGGGGTGGGGTGGGGTGGGTCCAACCTATCGGGTGGGTGGAGCTGTCAGCCAATCAGGAAAAGAGAACAAAATGAAGGGGCTTCCACCCCGGGCAGGTGCCTGTGCTAAGCCCTTGGCTTTCCAGCCCATCGGGAGCCAGAGCGGAGGAAGGACGTTGTTCCTCCTCGGTTCCACCGCGGCTCTGAGGAGTCGGGGGCTGCAGGCCGCTGGGGGCGTGCAGGCCCGGGACGGAGGGGATCCTGAGTCGGGGAATTTGCACCCCGCCTCCTCCGCAGACCCGCAGGCCTCCAGAGAGTCCAAATACGTCTTGTTGGACTGGGCGGCGCATCTGGTCCTGTCGATTATTGCTTTGCTTCCTTCGTAGGAATCCTAGCACGACTCCATCTTCAACTTTAGAAAATGCTGGAGGCCCAGCCATTCCCCGCTCCCTTCTCGTCCCCCAATTCCTCCTCCCGAGGTGATAATGAGCCGGAACCTGGGCTTTCCCCCGTGGGTCCACCCCCAGCCCGGGCCTTTCCCCACTTTCTCCAGCCCGGCCCATCCGCTGATGTCCCGAAACCACCGGTACCCACCGCCCCCACAAACCAGGGATGCCAACGAGAATGACAAAAGTGAGAAAGTGCCAGTGGGTAAATACCCCTGGTTCTTAACTTCTGCTGACGTCGCTATGAGCACAGCCTCTGTGCATCTTATTTTCCTGCCCTTAGTACCGCGTTTACCGGCCCACAGCCCAGCACCCTTGAGCCAGGGGACCCTACAGCCAAGGGCCTTACCCGCCAGGCAACTTCCAGCCACGACTCCCACCAACAGAAGACCCTCCAGCTGGGCAGTTCTGCACCCAAGAGACCCACCCAGTGAGGGACATCCCAGCCACCAGCCTGCCATCTTAGTCACTCAATGCCTTGGTGTTGTCTTCCCCTTGCCCTGCTCCGCAGGCCTGTGACTTCATGGTGCAAGGCAGGTAGTCAGGGAGGACATGGGCAGGGGTGCCTGGCTGGCTCAGTAGGGAGAGCAGCTGACCCTTGATCTGCTGGTCCTGTGTTCTAGCCCCAGCTTGGGTGTAGAGCCCACATCCAGAAAGTTTTCAATTAAATGCATTGCATTGACTAAATCCACATGCTTTCTGAGTTGTGTTCTGTGTGTGTGTGTGTGTGTGTGTGTGTGTGTGTTTATACATTATGCAGATAAGGGAAGTGTATTTTGGTGTGGTTTCATCCTCCTTTTCTCTCTGGGCCTATGCCTTCATTCGGGTACAAATTCTTATTTGCCAGATTAATATGTGAACAACGGAATGGGACAGAACAATCTCACCTAAATTGTCCCTATTCCCACCTGTGCTATTACATAGATAGTACTTCTCTCTTTTTTTTAAGATTTTATTTATTTATTCATGAGAGAACACAGAGAGGCAGAGACACAGGCAGAGGGAGAAGCAGGCTCCCTGTGGGGAGGCCGATGCGGAACTCGATCCCAGGACCCCTGAGCCGAAGGCAGACGCTCAACCACTGAGCCACCCAGGTGCCCAATAGTACTTCTCTTTAACTCTTGATCTCAGGGAGGTGAATTTGAGCCCCATGTTGGGTGTAGAGGTTACTTAAAAATAAAATCTTTAAAAATATATTCACTTTGACCAGAAATTTTTTTGAGGAGTCTGTCCATATGTATTAGAAAGCTCTTGGCTGCAAGTAAGAGAAGATTGTTTCACATCAGCTTAAACAACAAGCAAATCTTTTCTATCACAGAATAAAAGGCTCAGGTGGGGATACTCCAGTCCTCCACCAGGGAATACAAGCCTGGTCGCCAACATCTGGAAAGAGTCACGGGAAGAGAAGAATGCTCGGGAACTCACAGCTCATTATATCAACTGTTACTTACTGTTCGAGCTGGGGTGACACTTCTGCCTCCCTCCAGGCTGGGTGACCCTGGTTCCCAAGCCCTGATCTGGGCTGGCTCAGCCTGGCCAGGAGATCAAATTTTGGCCTTCTCTCTGGGCGGGGTGAAAACCATTCTGACTCTGCTAGATGGGACAGGCAATCTGCGGGAGTCTAACCGAAAGCCTTCTTTCAAGATTTCCCATCTGTATTCTAGTTTCTGCCCCCTCGGCACGTCAGCTTGCCAGCTCTGCATTCAGCCTCAGAGAAGGTTCTATGATTTGCCTGAGCCTCTCCGTGACACTCTTCTTGCTGACCCACTTTGTGGGCTCACATCTCAGCTTTATCAACAGTACTGAAGTGGCTACAACTCATGTCTTGCTTCTCCAGCTCCCCAGATTTAACAGACATTTCTCATCCTCTTTGGCTTTCTTTATCCTTAACAGTTCATGCCTTTTTAAAAAAAATGCCTTTACTGATATCTAGTTCTGTTCAACATGCCACGTGCAGCCATAGGTCATTCTGGTCATTTCCAACTTGTAATATGTTCCAAAATGACCACTTTTCCACATATGCACTACATACTCTGCTATCCAAGACACCCTTATCTCTGGAAGATTTCCACATCCTCCTTACTGGTGTCAACCCTTAGGGCTATTTCCCGCCCTGCAATATACTCTTCACACAGCTGTCACAGTGATCTTTGTATTTTTTATGTGTTTTTCTTTTTTGAGGGATGACACTCATGCAGTAAAGTGCATAAAGTAGATGTGTCTTAAGTGTACGGCTAGATTTTCTTAACGTGTAAACACCATTCAGACCTGGATACATTCTATTTCCTGCACCATGTAACGTTCCCTAATGCACGTTGCAGTCCAGACCACTCCCAGAATTAACTGCTGGACTGACTGCTGTAAACAATTAAGCTGTTGTTGTTGTTGTTGTTGTTGTTGTTGTTATTCTTGAGCTTGATACAAATGGAATCACAGAGTATGTACTATTTTGTATCTGGCTTCTTTCACTCCATTCATTCATTTTGTTGCATGTGCCAGCAGTTCATTTTTTATTGCTTCCATTTAATGAATACATCCAAATTTATTTATCCAATTTGTCCACTGATGGACACTTAGGTTGGTTTTTTTTTATAGTTTTTGAACTTTATGAATTAAACTTCTGTGAATATTTTTATATGAATCTTTTTGTGGATATATATGTTCATTTCTCTTGGTGTTGTATCTAGAATATAACTAGTGGATCATAGGATAAGTATGTGTCTAATTTTAGTAGAATTTGTCTGACATGTTTCCAAAGTGGCTGTACTGTTTTAATTTCCTGCCAAATGGCTGTTCAAATACTGTGTCAATTTTTAATTGAACTGCTTATCTGTTTATTATTGATTTGTAGAGGTTAAAAAATATATTCTGGGGGGCGCCTGAGTGGCTCAGTGGTTGAGCGTCTTCCTTTGGCTCAAGTCATGATCCCGGGGTCCTGGAATCAAGTCCCGTGTCAGATTCCTCATGGGGAGCCTGCTTGTCCCTCTGCCTATGTCTCTGCCTCTCTCTGTGTGTCTCTCATGATTAAATAAATAAAATATTTATACATATATATATACACATATATATAACTAAAATCTTTATAAATATGTAATATATATATATATATATATATGAGTCCTGTGTCAGATATGGTCAGTTTTTCTTTTTGTTAATGGTATCTCTTGATAAGCTGAAGTTTTAATTTTGATGAAGTAAAATTTATGGTTCTAGTGTGTGTCTCGTTTCATCTTTGCCTACCTCTGTCATGAAAATACTATGCTCTCCTTTTTTTTTTTTAAGATTTTATTTTTAAGTAATCGCCACATACAACATGGGGCTTGAACCCACAATGGTGAGATCCAGAGTCGCCTGCTCCATCAACTGAGCCAGCCAGGCACCTCTTATCCTGTGTGTGTTTTTTTTTTAAATATTGTATTTATTTATTCATGAGAGACACAGAGAGAGAGGCAGAGGCATAGGCAGAGGGAGAAGCAGACTCCTTGTAGGGAGCCTGATATGAGACTGGATCTCGGACCCCGGGATCACACCCTGAGCCAAAGGCAACACTCAACTGCTGAGCCACCCAGGCGTCCCCTGTGTTTTCTTACAGAAGCTTTTATAGTTTTAGTTTACATGAATAAAGATTATTTTGTGTGTATGGTGTGAAGCAGGGAGTCAAGTTTTATTTTGTTTTCACATCTACATCTCCATTTGTTCCAGCACTATGTGTTGAAAACAATTTCTTGGGGATCCCTGGGTGGCGCAGCAGTTTGGCGCCTGCCTTTGGCCCAGGGCGCGATCCTGGAGACCCGGGATCGAATCCCACGTCGGGCTCCCGGTGCATGGAGCCTGCTTCTCCCTCTGCCTGTGTCTCTGCCTCTCTCTCTCTCTCTCTGTGACTATCATAAATCAATAAAAAAAAAAGAAAAAGAAAACAATTTCTTTTCCCCACTGAAATGCACTGATGCCTTTGCCGAAGATCAGTGCATCCTATATTTGTGGCTCTGCTGTTATACCTGTTGTATTCTGCTCTACCAATCCTTAATGTTTTTAAAGATATTTTCACAAGGTGCAGTAGTCCAGGTGTGCAGGCTTCTTCTTTCAGTACTTTGAAAATGTAATTCTATTGTCTCTTGGTTTCTAATTATTTATGATTAGAAGATAATTCCGCAGTTGATAACACTATGTTGTATAATTGAAATTTGCCAAGAGAGTAGATGTAAATGTTCTCTCTCTCTCTCTCTCTCTCTCTCTCTCTCTCTCTCACACACACACACACACACACACATGCACGCACACATGCACACAAAAGGTAAATAATATATGAGGTGATGGATGTATTAATTAACTTGATGGGGGAATTCTTTCACTAAGTGTAGATATAGCAAAATATCAGGTTGTACACTTTAAATATTTTACAATTTTGTCAATTAAACCTCAATGAAGTTAAGGGGAAAAGATAGCCTTAATTTTTTTGTTTGTTTGTTTTCTTGAAGTTCAGGTGTCTTTTTTCTATAGCTACTGTAATGGTTAATTTTATGCATCAACTTGGCTAGGCTCTGGTGCCCATTGTTTGGTCAAACACTAGTTTAGATGTTGCTGTGAAGGTATTTTGCAGATGTGATAAGCATTTAAAATCAGTTGACTTTAAGTAAAACAGATACCCTTCATAATGTGGGTGGGCCTCAACAATCAGTTGAATCAAGAGAAAACAACTGAAGTTTCCTGGAAAATTAGACATTCTACCTCAAAACTGTAACAGAAATCCTGCCTGACTTTCCAGCCTGCTGGTTGCCCAATGGACTTTGGACTCAAGATGGCAATGTCAAACTTTTATTTGAATTTCCAGCCTACCAGCCTGCCCTACAAATTTCCAACTTGCCAGTACCCATGATCACATAAGCCAATTCCTTAAAATGAATCTCTCTCTCTTCGCTCTCTTTCTGTATTTCTCTCTCTGTATCTCCAACTCTATCTCTGTATTCTGCTTTTCTGGAGAATCCTGACTGATACAGCTGCTTTAAAATTTTTCTCTCTGGACTTTCCTGAACTTCTTGAATCTATAGGTTCATGTTTTTTGTGATTTAGGAAATTTGTCAGGCATTACCTCTTCAAAGATTCAATCTGTTTTTCTCCAAGGACTTCAATGACAGTTACATGGGACAATTCAATAGCGTCTTATAGTACTCGGACGGTTGTTTCCTTTTTCCTTTTCTTCCCTGTGCTTCAATTTGGATGATTTCCATTAAATTGATTTTAAATTTTCTGATCTTTTCTTCTGCATCCAAGATGTTGTTAAGCCCAGTGAAACAATTTAATTTCAGATATTATATTTATCAGCTATGCATTTGGGGGCACTCCATCTCTCAAACTGTCACATCAGCCTACCTTGCCTTGGAAAGTTTACAGGTTTCTATTTATTTATTTATTTATTTATTTATTATTATTTATTATTATTTATTTATTTATGACAGTCACAGAGAGAGAGAGAGAGAGAGAGAGAGAGAGAGAGAGAGGCAGAGACACAGGCAGAGGGAGAAGCAGGCTCCATGCACCGGGAGCCCTACGTGGGACTGGATCCCGGGTCTCCAGGATCGCGCCCCAGGCCAAAGACAGGCGCCAAACCACTGCGCCACCCAGGGATCCCAGGTTTCTTTTTCCCCAGAACAAGCTCTCTGTCACAGGCTCAGTCCTTAACTCACCTGTGCCAACATTTGGCAAAAATCCCCAGAGAGAAAAACTGCTGGTTTCTGCTTACTTAAGGGAGATCCTTCACTCTCCAGACTTCAATTTCTTGAGATTTTAATCTTTACATTCCATAGCTCTTTGATGTCTTTAAAATATGAATTTTTAGTTTATCTTTTTGTTCACTACTGTTATGGAAGGAAGATGGTCTTCCATGATCTTCAGATTTGGATCTTTTAAGATAGAAATCAGATCTTGTGCTTTTCTGTTTCCATCTCCACTGGTTTCCCTTCACATTTAAAATCTAAACTCCTTACCATGGGCATGAATACCATGACTTTGTGACCCTGGGTGATCTGTTCCTGATGATCATTCTACATTGACTTTTTAACATACTCCTATGGTTATCCTCCAGGTAAGCTGGTTTTTTCCTTTTTCCTACTCTTCTTATCTCAGGATATTATACTTGGTATCCCATCTGCTTGGATCTCTCTTCTCCCAGATACTTCCATAGGCCTTTCCTTCTCATGCTTCAGACCACAGCTCAAACATCACCTCCTAAGAGAGGCTTTTCCTGAACATGTTATCATCCTTGTTTCCCTTCCATACCCCAATCTCTCTGTGTTATTTCCTTTTATTATTTATGATGATCTAGAGTAATATAATTAGTTTGCACTTTTTTATTTATGTTCTAGCTTCTGTCAAGATAACATTTTGTGAGGTAGTGGTCTAATCTGTCCTGTTCAGCATTGCATTCTTAGGTCCTAGAACAATACCTAACACACAGAAAGTATGCAATAATGGCTGTTGTTGAACAAATGTTATTGACCAAGTGGGTGAAGTTCCCAGGATACCTACAGGAGCTGTTAGTATACAGGGTCATGGAAGGGCATATCCCAAACACACAAACACATATGCACAATCATGCAGGAGGCATCATAGGTACTGATCTCAGAAGAGCTGGAAGAGGGAAGACTTCCTCCATGGGGGAGGAGGCAGGGCCCTAATGTCTAAACCCAAGTCCAAAGGTTCCCAGGGGAGCAGGAAAGTCCTATGGTACTTGGCACTGTGAGGGCACAGGGCATGCCAAAGATGTGTCCTGGATCATGGTTCCTCTATGTGTTCTGCATTGTGTGGTGCCATAAAGATGAACAGGAATATAAACAGACTTGGAATGATGGCCATGAGGCTGAAACACAAAACCAGCATAGCATTTTTCTTTGCTCCGACTTTGTCTTCCCAACCATTTGCTTCCAGTGTCTGTGAAAGTGAAGATAGGCTTATGTTTTCCTTTAAAGGGTGAAATGGGGCAAAGGTCCCCTGGAGAAAAGTTGGAGGCTATAATCAGGATTGGGGGTTGGAGGATTAGGTGGAGGAGAGGAGGAAGCAATGGAGCATGATGGTGCAGGGGGTCTATGCAGGACCAGATAGAAGAGGTTGTGGAAGGGTCTTTGGGAAGAAGCAGAGTCAGCAGGATGGTGAACAGAGTGGGGACAAGGTCCAGCGTAGCAGGGAGGGTAGGCTACCGAAGGGCTGGGGCTAGTATCTAGAGAGGAGGGGGAGTTGGGGAAGGGATGGCTCTTATGGAAAGGGGGACTGGGGCGCAATGGTTAATCCCCACCCACCAAACTGGAGAACACTAGCATTCCCAGTGGGAGGAAGCAGAAGACCAAAAACAAATGGGAAGCAGTATACAGTCCTTTGCAAGAATGTTGAAGGCTGTCTTGTAGATGGCTTTCTGGGAGTTCACAGTCTGTGGGAGAGATACGGAGAATGGAGAGTAAAAACCCAAATAAATAAACTGAATGATTTCAGAAAGGACCAAGGGCTGTGGAGACTAACTAGGACATGGAGGGAGAGGGACCCAGGAGAGTGACATTAGGTGAGATGGGAGTGAGGAAGTTAGGGAAGACCTCTGTGAGGAGAAGACATCTAAGTTGAGACCTTGGATGCTGGGCCAGCCATGAGAAGATTTAGGGAAAAGAGTTCCAGGAAGGGAAACCAACAAGTGCAAAGGTCCCAAGGTCAAAAGATTTATGTGCTCCAGAAACAGAAACAAGGACCATGTGACTCAGGTGTGAGGGGGCAGCAGAGGAGGGGAAGAGAGCAGGAGCAGGCTAGGCAGAGTCTGCACATTTGGGGGAGTGATTTGGGTTTGACCCCGAGAGCTGTGGGAATAGGGAGGGTTTAAGCCAGGTAGGGATGTAATCTGACTTGGACTGCTCAGCCGCCCTGAGTAGAATGGAGAGTGTAGGCAGGTTTCTGCTTTGTCTGTGGACAGAGCCTGGCAGTTTCATCCTTAGAGAGAATGGGGCAGCGCTTGGACCCCTAGGACCCTTGGCTATGGTGGGATCAGGTCATGGAAAGGGAAGCATTCGGGACAGAGAAGTCTCCAGGAAACATCTGCCAGGAACAAGCCATGTAGGATCAGAGTATGCCTGTATCTGTGTGTGCATGTGTGTGTCTATCTCCTAAGGTGAGATGCCGCCCACATCTCAGGCAGTACCCCCTCAGTTCCAGGAAGTATGCAAGTTGGAAGGTGTAGGGGTAACTCAGAAACCCTGCTGTGCACAGTTCTCCTCACCTTATACCAGATAAATCACTAACATAAGCTATGAAGAGCAAGAAACCCCTCCCTTGGCTGAAGGTTCCTTGGCTGGTATATGTCTTGCCCAATGGATCCTGTGGCTGGTGGTCATATGCCCCTTGACTTGTGGGTTACCTCCCAGGGAGACCATCTACTCTCAGTGCTTCTTCTCACTCAGGGTTTATTTTTAAATTTTTTTTAAAGATTTTATTTATTTATTCATGAGAGACACAGAGAGAGGCAGAGACACAGGCAGAGGGAGGAGAAGCAGGCTTCATGCAAGGAGCCTGATGTGGGACTTGATCCCAGGAATCCGGATCATGTCCTGAGCCAAAGGCAGACGCTCAACCTGCTGAGCCACCCAGGCATCCCTCACTCACGGTTTAATGTGCAACCCAGACCCATGCCATTGCTTGGTGGAGCATCAGAAGTTCTGTGCTGCACGGAGCTCCCTCCAGGGATTCACCTAACTTCTGAAATTCGCTTGGATTGCAGAGTCTGGAGTCTGCTTTGTCCGCAAAACCAGATATAAGGGTAGGACGGGGAGGACAACTGAAAACATTGCTGGGTGCATATGGCTGGAGCTTGCCTACTCTGTTTCTTGTTCTGTGAAAGAATTGGCTTTCTTCCCCAGTTATTTTTGTCAATCTTCCAGTTATTTTACAGCAAAAAATGGGTTAATTTGGGAATAACAGAGAATTGTAATTCAGGACAAGCAAGCTATGAGAAAACCATATGCAAGTCTGGAGAACAAAAGAGGGGAAATCTCTTTTACAGAGAAAAGAGGAAATTTGGTGGTGGCAGGGGTGGGCCGGGGGTGGGGTGGCTGTAAAACAAAACAAAACAAAACAACAAAAAAAAACATTCATTTGGAGTTCTTTTTTTAAAAAGATTTTATTTATATGTTCATGAGAGACACACACACACAGAGGCAGAGACACAGGCAGAGGGAGAAGCTGGCTCCATGCAGGCAGCCTGATGTGGGACTTGATCAGAGGACTCCAGGATTGCCCTGGGTTGAAGGTGGCGCTAAACCACTGAGCCACCCGGACTGCCCTGGAGTTCTAAGTACAGTGGCTTTTCATTGGTTATGCTGTGACAGTCTCTCATTGGCAGGGCTGTTGCCAGGGTGGGAGAAACTTCTTCCTCAGCCGTAAGAGTCAAGTAGCGCTAAGGTAGTATTGATTTCCAAGGTACCTCTTTTCCTGTGAGGTCTGCAGTTGACAACATGAGGTAGGACATGAGAGCTCCCCCTTCTGGCCTCCTGATTCCATTTTAAACAGTTTCATTTTATTAATTTTCACACCATTTAAGCAAGAAGAGTTTCTTAGTTCTGGAATATAGTTCCTTTAGACTTCTTTGCATCCACAGCTCTTTGCTGCCTTTAAAAATATGCATTTTTTGCTTCTCCTCTTCCTCCCTATTATGGAAGGAGACCGTGATATTGTGATTTATAATAGGAAATATGTTGGTCTTCCATCCATTCCTGGCTCCCAAAACCCCTGCAGTTTCCTGTGATAAGAGCAATCTAGGTGTCTTTTGTTTTGTTCATAAGGTGACTTTTGGAAAGCCCTTAGGTAACCTAAGGATGGGGGCTGGGTGGAGGGGAAGCAACTCTGTGATTTGAGGGTTGGAACTTCAGTACCTGCCCCCAATCTCCAGGGAGGAGAGAGAGGCTGGAGGTTGAACCAGTCACCAAAAGCCAATGTTAAATCATAACTGTGTAAAAAAGCCTCCATAAAAACCCAAAAAGCCAAGGTCAGAGAGCAGCTGGGTTGGTGAATACATAGAGATTTGGGAAACGTGGCATGCTCAGAGAGGGTATGGAAGCTCCACAACCTTTCACCATATCTTGCCCTCTACAGCTATTCCATCTGGGTGCTCCTAAGTTTTATCCCTTTATAATAAACTATCAATCTGGTTTATTTACTAGTAGGTAAATTGTTTCTCTGAGTTCTGTGAGCCACTCTTGCAAATTAATCAAGCCCAAAGAAGTTGTAGGAGGCTCTGATTTTTAGCCAATGTGTCAGAAGTACAAGTAACAACCTAGGCTTGCATCTGGCCTCTGGGAGAGGGGTATTCTTGCAGGAATGAGCCCTTAACCTATGAAATCCGATTCTATCTCTGGGTTGATGGTGTCAGAAGTGAGTTGAATTGTAGGACACTCAGCTGATGTCCAAGAATTCCTCCACACATAATTGGAATTAGTACCAGAACCCATTTAGAGAACGTTTACATTCAATTTAGACATTGAACTCATCTTTTAAAAACAAACAAAACTGTGTTCTCCCTGTTTAATATCTTTAAGGACTTCACTTCATACTTAAAAATCCAATGTTCTTCCTGTGACCTTCCATGCCTTGACTTGCTTCCTGCCCATCCTCTGACCTTACTCTGTAGTACTCTGATTACTCACTCCAGCCCCACTAGTCTTTCTCTTCCTGGGACAAGCCAGGCTCCTTCCTGCCTGAGTTTTTGTACTTACTGTTCTGCTTAGAACTTTCTTCCACATGTTTCTGTAGCTCTCCTCACTTCAGGTCACACCTCAGATATAAGGTCCCCAATGAGGGCTTTCCTGAGCCTCCCTGTCATAAGTCCTTCTTCCTGTTCTCCCAATTTTATCCTGTTTAAAAAATTTTGGGGGGGGGACGCTTGGATGGCTCAGTGGTTGAGTGCCTGCCTTCAGCTCGGGGTGTGATCCTGAGGTCCTGGGATCGAGTCCTGCATCAGGTTTCCTGTGTGGGGCCTGCTTCTCCCTCTGCCTGTGTCTCTGCCTCTCTCTCTCTCTCTCTCTCTCTCTCTCTCTCTCTCTCTCTCTTTGTCTCTCAGGAATAACTAAAAAAAATCTTTAACAAAAAAATAAACAAATTTCATAATGTTGTCCACCACCTAGAATTGTGCTGTCCAGGAGAGTAGCTACTAACCACATGACCACATGTGGCAAATTTAATCTACATTAGTTATAATTAAGTTAAAAATTGAGTTTTTCAGTTGCATTAGCCACATACCAAATGCTCAGAAGCCACATGTGGTGAGTAAATACCATATTGGATAGAATGGCTTATAAAACATTTCTATTTTTGCTGAAAGTTCTATTAGACAGTGCTGATCAACAACTACTTTGTTGCTTTATGTTTTACTCTTTTGTTTTCTGTGTCCTCTTAATATACTGTAGGTTTCACAGAGCAAATACCTCATCTATCTGAATCAGCATTGAATCATTAAGGTCTGAAACAGTGCCTGTCACATTATCATGGTTGCTCAATAAATGTTCTCTTAATATACGGATAAGCCCCACGGTACTCAGTGAAGTGGACTCGCAAAAGCATGTAAATACATATGCATATGAGTAGAAAGGAGATGAGCAGAAAGCAGAAGTCTCCTCAAAAATTTTATTGTTCTTAAAAATGCTAATGGAGGGGAAACTTCCTCCAGGACAGGTAGGTTATTGATGTCCAAGTTCAAAAGCTCCAGAAGGTGAAGTTCATGACTTTTTTGAGGGAGATGAGCTTTCAATATGATCTCATGCTTCATGTTTCAGGACTCCAACTATAATGGAGCTAATGATCATAATGGAGCCCACCAGGATGCTTGAGATGCTAAAGCCCAAGGCCAGTCTGGAATTTATCTGTGCTTTCCTCTGATCCCCATGAAAGTTGGCTTCTCGGGTCTGTGGGGATGAAGGCAAGCTGGTGGGAGTATTTCCAAGGGAGGAGGGAGATAGGGAGCAACATTCCAGGGGGAGGTGGGGAGTGAAAGACCAGGAATGATGGTGTGAGGGAGGTAAGGGCAGGATTCAGTCCCCCAGTGGAAAAAGGAAGAGGAGCAGATAAGGGGGTCCTGGGGAGGAACAAGGGCAGCTAGATGGTGAAGGAGGGAGTAAATTCTCCAGGAGGAACATGAAGAGGTCCCTGGGGAGGTATGGGGGATGGGAAGGAACAGAGGAGGAATATCTGGGAACAAGGGGAGTTGGTGATAGCCAGATGGTGCCCACCTTGATGGAAAACAAGAGGGCCGGGATTGCCAGCAGAATGAAGAAGAAGAAGGAAATCATGGAGAGATACAAATAATCCTTTTCTGGAGGATTCAAGGACATCAGGATGACTGGCTGCATTGGTGTTACCATAAACGCCAGGTTCCTGGGCTCAGTCTTAGTAGCCATGGACCTTGGCCTGAGGAGGAGATGCTGGGCTAGCAGAATCTGCAGACAAGAAATGGGTCCTAAACAGAGAACATCTCAATTCCCAAGAAATGAGAATCAGCTGAACCAACCCCTCTGCCTAGAAAGCCACTGAAAACAGACGCTGCCCCAAGCCAGAACTCACTATACTTCCGTGTTCCTGCATAATAGCCTTACTGGCACTATAACACAATTTAACCCTCCTCTATGTTCTCATAATTTCTCTGTGTACCCCTCATTGCCCCCTCCATGTGTCCCTCCAACTGCTTCACTTTCTTCTTCTAAACTCTCTCCACCCCACTTCACCCACATACACTTAAACTCACCACTCTTTTCTGATAATCCATTCACAAAAATAGTTAATGGCCCTAGAACTTACCTTGGCTTTTCAGTTCCTGAGATTGTCCAGGCAATTTGTGTCATAGGGCATGAGCTTCTCTACTGGCTGCCATTTCATTAAGATTAGGGCCTCAGGTTAGGCATGTCTCAAGTGCTCACAACCTGTTTCTGATTGGCTCAGTGTGTGTAAGGGGTATTACCTAGCCTCTCCCTTTTCTTCCTGCCCTCTTAATTCAATGAACCAGAGGACTGGGTTAGTCACTTACACTTTTTGTTGTTGTGCTCAGTTTGAACTCCTGATTGGTTCAACGTATAGTGTGTGGGTCTCACTTCCAGATTGGACCTGAGTGCAATGGACAGATTTACTGATAAATAGTCCTACAAAGAGCCTACCATACATGAGGCCCACACTGGGCTCTGAGGACCATGTGGTGACTAAGGCAGACAAGATCACAGCTCTGGAATCCATAGCCCACGAGAGAGAAAGCGTTCAAATAAATAAGACTGGGACAGATACCTGGGTGGCTCAGTGGTTGAGCATCTGCCTTTGGCTCAGGTCATGATCCTGGAGTTCTGGAATCAAGCCCCACATCAGGCTCCCCATGGGGAGCCTGCTTCTTCCTCTGCCTGTATCTCTGCCTCTTTGCGTCTCTCATGAATAAATAAACAAAATCTTTTTTTTTAAAGATTGATTTTTATTTTACTTATTTTTTTAAAGATTTATTTATTTATTTATTTATTTATTTATGATATACATAGAGAGAGAGAGAGAGAGAGAGAGAGAGGCAGAGACACAAGAGGAGGGAGAAGCAGACTCCATGCCAGGAGCCCGACGTGGGACTCGATCCCGGAACTCCAGGATCGCACCCTGGGCCAAAGGCAGGCACTAAACCGCCAAGCCACCCAGGGATCCCCCAATAAATAAAATCTTTTAAAGTAAACAAATCGGGCAACCCAGGTGGCTCAGCAGTTTAGCGCTGCCTTCAGCCCAGGGTCTGATCCTGGAGACCTGGGATAGAGTACCATGTCAGGCTCCCTGCATGGAGCCTGCTTCTGCCTCTGCCTGTGTCTCTGCCTCTCTCTTCTCTCTCTCCCTATGTCTATCATGAATGAATAAATAAGTAAAAATCTTTTAAAAAATAAAATAATAAACAAACCAATTTAAGGGAGAACCAAGGGCTCCAAGGAATAACTAAAATGATAGGAAGAGGGGATGTGTACTATTACAAAAGAAGACATATCTGTCACAAATATTTATGTAGTGAACTACATATAAGCTACATTGTGAAAATGAAAGCAACAAACAAAAGAGATTTTATTTTATTTTTTACAAAAGAGATTTTAATAAAGCCATTAGAAATATAAGGAGACATGTCTAAAACCACAACCTTAATGTGAAACCTAAATATGCCTCTTAGAAAATTTGAAAATGGGGGGATCCCTGGGTGGCTCATCGGTTTAGCGCCTGCCTTTGGCCCAGGGCGTGATCCTGGAGTCCTGGGATCAAGTCCCACGTGAGGCTCCCAACATGGAGCCTGCTTCTCCCTCCTCTTGTGTCTCTGCCTCTCTCTCTCTCTCTCTCTCTCTCTCTCTCTCTCTCTCTCTCATAAATAAATAAATAAATCTTTAAAAAAAGAACATTTGAAAATGAAGTAGAAAAAGAGTGCAAAATGACATATCACATAAAGGGCTAGTTTCCAAAATCTATAAAGAACTTATTAAACTCAACAGCAAAGAAACAAACAATCCAATCATGAAATGGGCAAAAGACATGAAGAGAAATCTCACAGAGGAAGACATAGACATGGCCAACACGCACATGAGAAAATGCTCCGCATCACTTGCCATCAGGGAAATACAAATCAAAACCACAATGAGATGCCACCTCACACCAGTGAGAATGGGGAAAATTAACAAGGCAGGAAACAACAAATGTTGGAGAGGATGCGGAGAAAAGGGAACCCTCTTACACTGTTGGTGGGAATGTGAACTGGTGCAGCCACTCTGGAAAATTGTGTGGAGGTTCCTCAAAGAGTTAAAAATAGACCTGCCCTACGACCCAACAATTGCACTGTTGGGGATTTACCCCAAAGATTCAGATGCAATGAAATGCAGGGACACCTGCACCCCGATGTTTACAGCGGCAATGTCCACAATAGCCAAACTGGAAGGAGCCTCGGTGTCCATTGATAGATGAATGGATAAAGAAACTGTGGTTTATGTATACAATGGAATATTACTCAGCCATTAGAAATGACAAATACCCACCATTTGCTTCAACGTGGATGGAGCTGGAGGGTATTATGCTGAGTGAAGTAAGTCAATCGGAGAAGGACAAACAGTGTATGTTCTCATTCATTTGGGGAATATAAATAATAGTGAAAGGGAATATAAGGGAAGGGAGAAGAGGTGTGTGGGAAATATCAGAGAGGGAGACAGAACATAAAGACTTCCAACTCTGGGAAGTGAACTAGGGGTGGTGGAAGGGGAGGAGGGCGGGGGGTGGGGGTGAATGGGTGACGGGCACTGAGGGGGACACTTGACAGGATGAGCACTGGGTGTTATTCTGTATGTTGGTAAATTGAACACCAATAAAAAATTAATGTATTAAAAAAATAAAATAAAATAAATACATAAATTAAAAAAAGAAAAAGAGTGCAAGAATACAAATAGGATTTTAATAATTTAACTAGTAAGTATAATTATAGAGTTACTTAGAAAGTTATACCCTAGTTACCGCACCTTCTCTACTTATATCAAAGAAATAGTCACAAAATTCATCAAGAACCTGGCTACATATAGAAATTCCAAAATGTGGGATCCCTGGGTGGCACAGCGGTTTGGTGCCTGCCTTTGGCCCAGGGCGCAATCCTGGAGACCCGGGATCGAATCCCACGTCAGGCTCCCGGTGCATGGAGCCTGCTTCTCCCTCTGCCTGTCTCTCTGCCTCTCTCTCTCTCTGTATGACTATCATAAATAAATTTTAAAAAATTTTTAAAAAAAGAAATTCCAAAATGTAGAGTTCCTTAAATAATAATAAAAAAAATCAGAAGTAAACAAAGAGAAGACCTAGAAAAATTTCTATTTGCAAATTAAAAGACCTCATAAATTACAGTCATACCCTGGAGATATTGCAGGTTGGGTTCCAGACCACTACAATAAAGACAATATAACAATAAAGCAAGTCAAATGAATTCTTTGGTTTCCCAGAGCATATGAAAGTTATGTTCACACTATGCTGTAGTGTATTAAGTGTTCAATATAATTATGTCTGAAAAAATATAATCCAAAATTACTCTAAAAAGAAAAAACTAGGAAAGTCTAACAAATTATCAAGGAAAAAGACAGTCAACATACATTAATCCCAAGAGGACCCAGATGTTAGAATTTATCAGACAGATTTTATAACGGTTATATAACCATACTTCAAAAACTAAGGGTGAACACTCTTGAAATAAAAAGAAAGTCTATAAAAATAACCAAATAAAAATTTTAGAACTGAAAAATGCAATAACTAAATTTTTTAAGATTTTATTTTTTTAAAGATTTTATTTATTTATTCATGAGAGACAAAGAGAGAGAGACAGAGAGATAGAGAGAGAGAGGCAGAGACACAGGCAGAGGGAGAAGCAGGCTTCCCAAAAGGAGCCCAATATGCGACTCAATCCTGGATCCCGGGATCACGCCCTGAGCTGAGGGCAGACTCTCAACCACTAAACCACCCAGGTGTCCCTAAAAGTTATTTATTTATTTATTTATTTATTTATTTATTTATTTATTTGAGAGAGAGAGGGTGAGCAAGAGAGAACATGAGCAGGGGGGACAGGGAGGAGCACAGGGAGAAGAAGAAGCACTCTTCACTGAGCAGGGAGCTAAACACAGTGCTCAATCCCAGCACCCTGGGATCATGACCTGAGCCAAATGCAGACACTTAACTGACTGAGCCACCTAGATGCCCCAATAACTGAAACTTAAAAAAAAAAAAAGTTAATCTAGTGAGTTAATCACTAGATGAACTCAACAGAGGAAAGAATCAACAAACCTGAAGGTAATTAAATAGAAATCATCCAGTTAGGATAATAGAGGAAAAAAAGATTAAGATAAATTAACAGAGTACCAGAGACCTGTAGGACAATTTCAAAAAGTCTAACATTCATGTCATCAGTTTCAGGAGAGGAGAAAGAATGCTGTAGAAAAAAAAAAGAAAGAAAGAAACAATAATGTCTGTACACTTTCCAAGTTTGGTGAAAGACATAAACTTATAGATTTAAAAAGCTCAATGAATACCAAATAGGATAAACCTAAAAAAATCCACACATACAAACATGATGAAAAGACTTCTGAAACACAGAAGAAAATCCTTATGACCAGAGCTAGATATAGAATTCTTTTTTTAATAATAAATTTATTTTTTATTGGTGTTCAATTTGCCAACATACAGAATAACACCCAGTGCTCATCCCGTCAGATACAGAATTCTTAAATGTAATATCAAAAACACAGTCATAAAAGGACAAATTTGAAACTGGCTGTTGGGATCCCTGGGTGGCGCAGCGCGCGATCCTGGAGACCCGGGATCGAGTCCCACGTCGGGCTCCCGGTGCATGGAGCCTGCTTCTCCCTCTGCCTGTGTCTCTGCCTCTCTCTCTCTCTCTCTATCATAAATAAATAAAAATTAAAAAAAAGAATACAAAAAAAAAAAAAAACCCAAACCACTGATTTGCATTCAAATTAAATTCAAAATAGGGATCCCTGGGTGGCGCAGCGGTTTGGCGCCGGCCTTTGGCCCAGGGCGCGATCCTGGAGACCCCGGATCGAATCCCACGTCGGGCTCCCGTTGCATGGAGCCTGCTTCTCCCTCTGCCTGTGTCTCTGCCTCTCTCTTTCTCTCTCTGTATGACTATCATAAATAAATAAAACAAGTTAAAAAAATAAAAATTCAAATTAAATTCAAAATAAGTTCCAGGAAAGGAGAAAATCAGGCTAATACTTTACTGAGAAGAAAAAAAGAAAAAAAGAAACTGGCTGTTGTTGAAATTGAATATATTTGCTTTGCAAAAGAAAAAAAACTGAAAAGATAGGTAACATGGAGATTCCCCCTGGGTGGCTCAGTGGTTTAGCGCCTGCCTTCAGCCCAGGGTGTGGTCCTGGAGTCCCAGGATCAAGTCCCGCATCCAGCTCCCTGCATGGAGCCTGGCTCTCCCTCTGCCTGTGTCTCATGGATAAATAAGTAAAATCTTTAAAAAAAAAAAAAAAAAGGGATCCCTGGGTGGCGCAGCGGTTTGGCGCCTGCCTTTGGCCCAGGGCGCGATCCTGGAGATCCGGGATCGAATCCCATGTCGGGCTCCTGGTGCATGGAGCCTGCTTCTCCCTCTGCCTGTGTCTCTGCCTCTCTCTCTCTCTCTCTCTCTCTATCATAAATAAATAAAAATTTAAAAAAAAAAAGATAAGTAACAGCCTTTTTTAACAGGGAAAAGCTTACAAATCAGAAATCTGAAAAAGGACGTGTGTCAGAATTACAGGGAGGAAACAGACAATCCCCTTTAAAATTGGATAAAAGATTTGAACAGATCCTTCACGAAAGAGGCTATAAGAACATCAAATAAGCACAGGAAAAAATATTCAAATCATTAGCTATCAGGGAAATGAATATTCATTTTAAAACTTTGAAGACATACCACTATATACCTATTAGAATGGTTCAAGTTAAAAAAAAAAGGCTATCAATATCAAGTGCTCATAAAGATATGGAGAATTGGAACCCTCATTCATTACTGATGGGAATGAAATATGGTATAGCATTCTAGAAAAACAGACTGTAAGTTTCTTATAAAGTTAAATACACATTTATCCTATGACCCAGCAACCCCACTTCTGGGTATTTACCCTAGATAAATGAAAACATGTTTACACAAACTTTTATGAGAATATTTACAAATACTCTAATCATAATCTCCAAAAATGGAAACAATTCAAATGTCCCTCAATGAGGGTACAAATAAACTAACTGCATAGTCCAATATGTTGAAATATTACTCAGGAATTAAGTGGAACAAATCGGTGATACATTCAACAACTTGGATACATCTCAAAGGCTGAGGAAGAGAAGCCATTCTCAAAAGGCAATATACAAAGAGTTATGTCCATGAAATGACAGAGTAAGGAACTTCAAAATCCCAGTCCTCCAGGAAAGCAGTGAATAAACTAACAAAAATTGTCAAAATCAACTTTATCAGAATCAAGGGTTTACAGCAACCAGGCAAATGTTTAATCAAGAAAAAAACAACCCCACCAGTGTCAGTAAGAGAGCCTTGTGGTGTTTTAACTTATCGTGGCACCATCTCCCACTTCCCAGTTCAGTCGGAGCCTTGAAGACAATAGCCCACATTCCCAGTACAAGTTCTTAGTACCTATACTTAGATACTAGATACAGAATTCATTCTTAAAGAATCATGGTTGTCGCTTGGACCTGTCTAGTGGCCCCCTGAAAGACCAGCTCAAAAGGCTTGCTGTTATTTCCTCTGAGAACAATCCTAGGGATGGGGAAGCTACTAGAGGTGGGGGAGGTGTCCAAGGCAAGTGAATAAGCTGTTACTACCTAAACTAGAGAGGGATAATAGCTGGGGTAAACCACAGACCAACCAAAGAGCTTTGGAGAAAAAGCTGTGGAATGAGATACTTGGGAAATAAGGGTGTAGAAAAGCTCCTACATATTCCTGGGAATCTAGAGGTCCACATGTTTGTCCGGGGCTGGATGTATGCTCAGAAAAGACCTGAGAAGACCCTCAGCTCTCACCTCTGGCTGACCTTTAGGGCTATATAAGCAGTAAGTGATGGTGAAGGCAGAGTTGTAAACTACTTCCCTGAGTGTTGAGGGCATGCACCAACACACATAGAGCTCATCTGCAAAGACTGGGAGATTTCTGATTTCCTTGCCTTTGGGTATTTACAAAATATCTATCAAATAATTAGCTGATTACTGCACTAATAGAATAGAGACTTCAGTGACCACACTCAACAAAGAATACAATTTAAAACAAATTAGTGCAGAAAAGTCACTACACAAACAACATTACAATAAGCAGCAACGACAAACCATGGGAAAGCGGAGAATTTGATTTCAAGATTTGTCACATTATGAAATCCAAAATATCTCTATTTCAAGAAAAAAAGATGAGGCATACAAAGAAAGCATGGCTCAAGTACACACAAAAAATAAATTAACAGGCGCATCTGGGTGGCTCAGTTGGTTAAGTGTCTGACTCTTGGTTTCAGCTCAGGTCATGATCTCAGGGCCTTGACATTGAGCCCTGCATGGGTTTTTCCCAAGTCTGCTTGGGTTTTTCTCTCCCTCTCCTTTTATCCCTCCCCCTTCCTGTGCACATACATGTGCATACACACTCTCTCCCTCTAAAATAAATAAATAAATCTTTTACACATTAATTAATTAATTAGTTAATTATTTAATATGGGGAGCCTGGGTAGCTCAGTTAAGTGTCTGACTCTTGATTTCTGCTCAGGTCATGATCTCAGGGTTGTCAGATCAAGCCCTATGCTGAGCTCCACACTCGGGGTGGAGCCTGCTTAAGATTCTTTTTCTCTCTCTGCCCTCTCCCCTGCATCATGTAAGCATGCACGCATGCTCTTGATCTCTCTAAAAAACAATAATAAAGAAATTAATAGACATGTCCCTGAGGAGATTCAGACATTATATTTACCAAACTAGAGATTTTTAAATCAACTATTTAAAATACACTCAAACAACTATAGGAAACCATAAGAATAAGAAACAAAACACCAATGAAAAGAAATCATAAAAAGGAACCAAATAGAAATTTGGGAGTTAAAGATTACATTACCTGAAATGAAAGAATTCACTAGAAAGATTCAAGAACAGAATTGAGCAAAAAGAAGAAACAAAATCAGTGAATGTGAAATGGATCACTTGAGATTACCTAGCTGAGGAGCAGAAAGAGAAAATTGTGAAGAAAAATAAACGTAGCCTAGGACACCTGTGAGACTCCACCAAGTATATCAACATATACATAACAGGCGTCTCAGAAGGAGAGGAGAGAAAGAAAAGTGGGTGAAGAATATTTGAAGAAATAATGGCCAAAAAAACTTCTCTGATTTATTTATCCTTTTTTTTTTTTTTGGAGAGTGGAGAGGGGAGTCTGCTTGAGGTTCTCTCTCCCTCTCCCTCTGCTCCTTCCCCTACTCACACTCTCTAAATAAATAAATAAATAAATAAATAAATAAATAAATAAATAAAATCTTGAAAAAGGACACGCTTCAACTATATACTGTCTACACTGTAGAGCCAAAGACATTAATAGGTTGAAAGTGAAAGGATGGGAAAATATATTCCATGCAAATAGTAACCAAAAGAGAGCTGGAGTCACTATCCTAATACCAGAAAAAATAGACCTTAAAACAAAAATTATTAGAGATAAAAAGAACATTATATAAGGATAACAGACAATCCATCAAGAAGATACAACAATCATAAACATATATTCACCTAACCACAGAGTCCCAAAATACATGAGGCAAAACAGAAGTGAAGGGAAAACAAACAGCCCAACAACAATAGTGGGGTATTTCAGCACCTCAATTTATTAATGGAAACAGAAGACCTAAACAATATGTTATATTAACTAGACCTAACAGACATTTTTAGAACATTCTACCCAATGAGAGAAGAATACATACTCTTCACAAGTGCACATGGAACATCCTCTAGAACAGATCAAATGTTAGACCAAAACAAGTCTAAATCCATATAAAAACCCTGAAATAGTATGTTTTCCAGGTACAATAAAATGAAATTAGAAAATCAGTAAGAAAAAAAAAGAAAATCAGTAAGAAAAGAAAATCTGAAAATTTTGAATATGTGGAAATTAAACAACACACTCCTAAACAACCAATGAGTCAAAGAAGAAATCAAAGGAAAATTAGAAAGTGCTTTTAGATGAATGAAAACAAAAACACAACATACCGAAACTTAGGGCATGTGGTAAAAACAGTGCTCATGGGGAAATTTATAGCTGTAAACTCCTACATTAAAAATGAAGAAAGATCTCAAATCAGCGACCTAACTTTTCATCTTAAGCAACTATAAAAAGGAGAAAAAACTCAACCCAAAGCAAGCAAAGGGAACTAAATACTAAAAATTGGAGTGGCAATACATGAAATAGAGAATAAACAGAATAAACAGAAAAAAATCAATGAAACCAAAAGTAGTTCTTTGAAAAGAACAACAAAATTGGCAAGCTTTAAGGTAGATTGACCAAGAAAAAAAAGAGAGAAGAGTACTAAAAGTACTAAAATCAAATTCAAAGTACTAAAATCAGAAATACTTTCAAAAATGAGGATCATCACCACCAAACTTACAGAAATTTTTAAAAAAGAGATTATAAGAGAATACTATGAACAATTATATGCCAATAAATTAGATAACCTAAATGAAATGCACAAATTCCTGGAAAGCCATAAACTACCAAAGCTGACTCATGAATAAACAGACATTCTAAATTAACCAATAACAAGTAGAGATTAAAACAGTTTAACCAAACCAAACCAAAGGACAACAACAAAAACTTCCAACAGAGAAAATCCCAGTCCCAGAAAGCTTCACTGATGAATTCTATCAAATGTTTAAAGAATTAAAATGAATCCTTTTCAAACTCTTGCCAAAAATAGATGAGGACAGAATACTTCCCAACTTATCCTATGAGGTCAACATTACCCTGATATCAAACCATACAAAGGCATCAGGAGAAAAGAAAAACAGACCAATATCCCTTATGAATATAAATTGTATAGAACTGCAAGGGACAATGAATAACAAAAACAGTCTTGAAAAAGAACAACAAGGATGCCTGGGTGGCTCAGCAGTTGAGTGTTTGCTTTTGGCTTAGGGCCTGATCCTGGTGTCCTGGGATGAGTCCCACTCAGGCTCCCTGCATGGAGCCTGTTTCTCCCTCTGCCTGTGTCTTGGCCTCTCTCTCTGTCCCTCATGAATAAATAAATAAAATCTTAAAAAAAAAAAAAGAACAACAAAGTTGGAGAACTCTTCCTGATTTGAAAGCTTTGATTAGAGCTACAGTAATCACAAAGAGTACTGCACTAGCATTAAGGACAGACATATAGATCACTGGAGGGGAACTGAGATAGAAATAAACCCAGGCATCTATGGTCAATTTTTGTGTATCAAGTCCAGGGATCCAGGGATGTCTCATCACCATGGGTCTGTGGCATGACCTACAGGGCCTAGAGAGTAGCAGGTTGAAGATGACCACCGTCAGGGAAAAGGTCTCAGCACAGTGGCCAGAAGAATGAACAGCAGAGACCTCAATGAATGGAGATCAGGCTGAACCAACCCTGCAGACCAGAGGGGCACCTTTCAAGGTGGCGCCAACCCAAGGTGGGGCAGTCTGGCCCACACCAACACATTGCCCCAGTAGGTTTCCTCACTGTCCTCTAGAATGCAATTCCAGTTGCCAGATTTCCCTCCCTTCTTGATTTATCCTTCCCATCCCCCACAATTCTCCCTGACACTCAAAGGCCCCCTCCCTGTCCTCCATAACACTGTTTCTGTCCCTAATGAATTTTCTCTGATCTCACTTAAATCCTGTCTTCCCATAATTTTTTCTTGTCGCCTTATGACCTTGCCTTTTGTCACTATGATGACACTGTCTCCTTGTAACACCACATCACTACTCTTAATCCCCCTACATAAGCTCCCCCCATTTAACCTGCAGTGTGTTCCTTATAAGCTCTCCCAGTCCCCCTATAACCCTCTCCCATTCCCCCATCAACCCCCTCTCTGTCCTCCCTTAATTTAATCCTGGTCTCCTACCAGTCCCCTTCCTATATCCCCTAACCAGCTCTCTTTCCCCCTCACCCCCTCTCTGTACACACATGATCTTACCCTGATCCTTAACGTCCTCACTCTTTCTCGATAGCGATCCACTTAATCTCACCAAGTACCCCCCAGGGCCGTGCCTCCAATTCCTCAGACCTGGAAGTTGCCATGGGTGGGGGGAGGGACGTCATGGGGCGTGGCCTCTATGTCCCACAATACTACCTTTGCCCTTTATTTCCTCGGTGTGATTGGCTGCTTAAATAGAAAGGGTGGAGTCCCATGTGTTTAGTTCAGATTTCTGTTTTGTTTCCTTGAAAATGAGGCTGTCCCCTAGGAAAACCTCTTCCGATGAATGAATTGGGTGGGGTTTTAGTTATTTATATTTATCCTCCAGCTTGAACTCCTGACTGGTTCAACGTATATAATATGTGGGTCCCAATCACTACTTGTGATTGAACCTCTGATTGGTTCCATGCATATAGAAGACGGGATTTATTAATTCATTAAACACATTTTAATTAGAAGCCCACTGTGTGTCAGGCTCTGTGCTCAGTCACCAGCGAACAAGTGGTAACCAAAGAAAACAAGGCCATAGTTCTGGAGTCAACGATTCATGGGGGAGATGGAGGATAAACAGCCAAGTAAATTAGAGGACTTCGTTATGGACCAACGACTATGGTGGTAATGGAAGGAGGGAAACGGGACAGAAGAGGGAGGGGCCATTTGAGCTGAGATGTGCAGGATGAGCCAGCCAAGAGCAGATCTGGGGGAAATGAATCGGTTCAGGCAAAGGTCCTGAGGTGGGAGTGAGGTCTGTGTGTTCCAGGAGCAGGAACAGGAGCACTGTGGTTAGAGTGGTTAGAGTCATGAGGGGAGGATGTGAGGAGTGTAGAAAGCAGATTAGGCAGAGTTTGGACATCTGAGTGGGGGTTTGGATTTGATCCTAAGAGCCACAGGAACCTCCTAGAGCATGTAAATCTGGGAGAGAGGAGATGTGATTTAGGTTGTGGAAAAGCTCTGGTTGCCCTAAGATGAATAAAAAGAGGGAGTTGGTAGGTTCCTCATTTGCCAGGAACCCCAAACGCTTACAAAGAAGAAGCTGGGTCTAGGGGTGGGCAGGGCAGGTGTCAGAGAGGTGCCCGCGCTTCCAATCTTCATAGGAGCATTCTCTGAGATAAGGCTTGACTATGGTCTGTCTGCTGTCCAACTAATTTGGGCCCCTGTCCTGCCCTTGCTCAGCCAACTTTGGTGTAGGTCCAGTCCCTCCTCAGGGAAAGCAAAGTCCTCTCAACTCTTATCCTGGGCTCTTAAAGTCACCAGGGCACACTTCTTCCCCTATCCTATAAAACCCTGTATCTCCAGCTCTACCTTCTTCCTCTGACTCACTTTACCCCAAACTAAAGCTCCCAGAAACAGTGCCTCACTTAGCTGTTGGAACCAGGGGCAAAAGGAATAATGTGCATCCTATTATATATTTTTTCTTTAATTTAAATTCAATTAGACAACATATAATACATACTTAGTTTCAGATGTGGTGTTCAATAACATCAGTTGCGTATAACAACCAGTGTTTATCACATCATGTGCCCTCCTTAAAGCCCATCACCAAATTACTTAATCCCCCCACTCACCCCCCCCCCAGCAGCCCTCAGTTTGTTTCCTATAGTTAATAATCTCTCATGGTTTTTTTCTCTCTCTCTCTGATCTCTTCTTATTCAGAATTCCCTCCTTTACCTATGATCCTCTGCGCCTTTTCTTATATTCTACATATGAGTGAAACCATATGATAATTGTCTTTCTCTGATTGGCTTATTTCACTCAGCATAATACCCTCCAGTTCCTTCCATGTCAGTGTAAATGGTAAGTATTCATCCTTTCTGATGGCTGACTAGCATTCCATTATATATACATATATATATTGTTTGAGCTGAGATGTGCAAGATCTTCTTTATCCATTCATCTGTTGATGGACATCTTGGCTCTTTCCAGTTTTGCTATTGTGGACATTGCTGCTATGAACATTGGGGTGCAGGTGCCCCTTCAGATCACTACATCTGTATCCTTGGGGTAAATACCCAGTAGCACAATTGCTGGGTCATAGGGTAGCTCTATTTTTAACTTATTGAGGAACCTCCATATCATTTTCCAGAGTGGCTGTACCAGCTTGCATTCCCACCAACAGTGTAAGAGAGCTCCCCTTTCTGTGCATCCTTGCCAACATTTGTCATTTCCTGTCTTGTTAATTTTAGCCATTCTGACTGGTATAAAGTGCATCTCATTGTGGTTTTGATTTGTCTTTCCCTGACGCCAAGTAATATGGAGCATTTTTTCATGTGCCTGTTGGCCATGTGTAGGTCTTTGGAGAAATGTCTGTTCATGTCTTCTGCCCATTTCTTGACTGGATTGTTTGGTTTGGGGGTGAGTTTGATAAGTTCTTTATAGATTTTGGATACTAGCCCTTTATCTGATATGTCATTTGCAAATACCCTCGAACATTCCATAGGTTGCCTTTTAGTTTTGCTGACTGTTGGCCATGCAAAAGCTTTTTATATTGATGAGGTCACAATAGGTCATTTTTGCTTTTGTTTCTCTTGCCTATGGAGACATATCTACCAAGAAGTTGCTGTGGCCAAAGAGGTTGCTGCCTATGTTCTCCTCTAGGATTTTGATGGATTTGTATCTCACATTTAGGTCTTTCAACCATTTTGAGTCTACTTTTATGTATGATGTGAGGAAATGGTTCATTCTTCTGCATGTGGATGTCCAATTTTCCCAACACCACTTATTGAAGAGACTTTTTTTCCATTGGATATTATTTCCTGCTTTATCGAAGATAAGTTAACCATACAGTTGAGGGTCCATTTCTGGGTTCTCTATTCTGTTCCATTGATCTATGTGTCTGCTTTTGTGCCAGGTTATGCTGTCTTGATGATTTGTAAAATAGCTTGAGGTTAGGCATTGTGATGCCACCAGCTTTCATTTCTTTTACAACATTCCTCTGGCTATTCGAGGTCTTTTCTGGTTCTATACAAACTTTAGGATTATTTGTTCCAGCTCTGTGAAAAGAGTTGATGGCATTTTGATATGGATTGCATTGAATGTGTAGATTGCTCTGGGTAGCATAGACAATTTAACAATATTTGTTCTTCCAATCTATGAGCATGGAATGTTTTTCCATTTCTTTATGTCTTCCTTAATTTCTTACATAATTTTTTAAGATTTTATGTATTTGGGACACCTCAGCGGTTGAGCATCTGCCTTTGGCTCAGGCCCTGATCCTGGAGTTCTGGGATGGAGTCCTGGGATGGAGTCTGGGATGGAGTCCTGGGATGGAGTTCTGGGATGGAGTCCTGCATCGAGCTCCCTCCCAGGAGTCTGCTTCTTCCTCTGCCTATCTCTGCCTCTCTCTGTATCTCTCATGAATAAATAAACAAAATCCTTAAAATAAAAATTAGAATATCCAAACATGACACTGATAAAACAAGTTATTGACATGCCATACAGCTTACAGCTAATTCAGATTAAGTTTTCACAGTACTCGAAGCACCAGAATATTTAAGATCCAACTTAGCAGCAGATTAACTTTTCCGTGGGTAAAAATTTTAAATCTTAAGACACTGGGGCACCCGGTGGCTCAGTCAGTTAAGCGTCTGACTTCAGCTCAGGTTGTGATCTCAGACCTGGGACGGAGTCTCGGATTGGGCTCCATGCTCAGAGGGGAGTCTGCTTGTCCCTCCACCCCTCCTCCCACTCATGCACACACATTCTCCCTCAAATAAAGAAAATCTTTTTTAAAATAACCTTAAAACATCTTTAATTTTTCATATCTCCATTCCGTATAAAACTAGGATATCGGAACACCTGGGTGGCTCAGCAATTGGGCGGCTGCCTTAGGCTGAAGTCAAGATCCTGGGATCCAGGATCCAGTCCCACATCAGGCTCCTGCAAGGAGCCTACTTCTCCCTCTACCTGTGTTTCTGCTTCTCTCTCTCTCTCTCTCTCTCTCTGTGTGTGTGTGTGTGTGTGTCTCATGAATAAATAAATAAATCTTTTTTTTTTAATTTTTTTTTAATTTTTATTTATTTATGATAGTCACAGAGAGAGAAAGAGAGAGAGAGGCAGAGACACAGGCAGAGGGAGAAGCAGGCTCCATGCACCGGGAGCCCGACGTGGGATTCGATCCCGGGTCTCCAGGATCGCGCCCTGGGCCAAAGGCAGGCGCCAAACCGCTGTGCCACCCAGGGATCCCAATAAATAAATCTTTTTTTAAAAAAACTAGGATATCTATAATCTATTTAATTTGTATTAAGTGATTACATAATTACATTACAAAAGTGATGAGCACTTTTCCTATATTAATTGGTACTCTCATCTAGTGATTAATACATTTCCAATTTTTCTACTTTTCCTTTTTGTTTATATTCAAATTTGGCACATCTTGTTCATATCTCTTGCTGTTCAACATACTTTCTTTTTTTATTTATTTTTTATTGGTGTTCAATTTGCCAACATATAGAATAACACCCAGTGCTCATCCCATCAAGTGCCCCCCTCAGTGCCCATCACCCAGTCACCCCCACCCCCCGCCCACCTCCCTTTCCACCACCCCTTGTTAGTTTCCCAGAGTTAGGAGTTTCTCATGTTCTGTCTCCCTTTCTGATATTTCCCACTCATCTTTTCTCCTTTCCCCTTTATTCCCTTTCACTATTTTTTATATTCCCCAAATGAATGAGACCATATAATGTTTGTCCTTCTCTGATTGACTTATTTCACTCAGCATAATACCCTCCAGGTCCATCCACCTCGAAGCAAATGGTGGGTATTTGTCGTTTCTAATGGCTGAGGAATATTCCATTGTATACATAGACCACAGTTTCTTTATCCATTCATCTTTCAATGGACACCGAGGCTCCTTCCACAGTTTGGCTATTGTGGACATTGCCGCTGTAAACATCGGGGTGCAGGTGTCCCGGCGTTTCATTGCATCTGTATCTTTGGGGTAAATCCCCAACAGTGCAATTGTTGGGTCGTAGGGTAGATCTATTTTTAACTCTTTGAGGAACCTCCACACAGTTTTCCAGAGTGGCTGCACCAGTTCACATTCGCACCGACATTGCAAGAGGCCTCCCCTTTATCCACATCCTCTCCAACATTTGTGGTTTCCTGCCTTGTTAATTTTCCCCATTCTCACTGGTGTGAGGTGGTATCTCATTGTGGTTTTGATTTGTATTTCCCTAATGGCAAGTGATGCAGAGCATTTTCTCATGTGCGTGTTGGCCATGTCTATGTCTTCCTCTGTGAGATTTCTCTTCATGTCTTTTGCCCATTTCATGATTGGATTGTTTGTTTCTTTGCTGTTGAGTTTAATAAGTTCTTTATAGATCTTGGATACTAGCCCTTTATCTGATACGTCATTTGCAAATATCTTCTCCCATTCTGTAGGTTGTCTTTTAGTTTTGTTGACTGTTTCTTTCGCTGTGCAGAAGCTTCTTATCTTGATGAAGTCCCAATAGTTCATTTTTGCTTTTGTTTCTCTTGCCTTCATGTATCTTGCAAGAAGTTACTGTGGCCAAGTTCAAAAAGGGTGTAGATGTGTTCTCCTCTAGGATTTTGATGGAATCTTGTCTCACATTAAGATCTTTCATCCATTTTGAGTTTATCTTTGTGTCTGGTGCAAGAGAGTGGTCTAGTTTCATTCTTCTGCATGTGGATGTCCAATTTTCCCAGCACCATTTATTGAAGAAACTGTCTTTTTTCCAGTGGATAGTCTTTCCTCCTTTGTCGAATATTAGTTGACCATAAAGTTGAGGGTCCACTTCTGGATTCTCTATTCTGTTCCATTGATCTATGTGTCTGTTTTTGTGCCAGTACCACACTGTCTTGATGACCCCAGCTTTGTAGTACAACCTGAAATCTGGCATTGTGATGCTCCCAGCTATGGTTTTCTTTTTTAATATTCCCCTGGCTATCCAGAGTCCTTTCTGATTCCACACAAATCTTAAGATGATTTGTTCCAACTCTCTGAAGAAAGTCCATGGTATTTTGATAGGGATTGCATTAAACGTGTAAATTGCCCTGGGTAACATTGACATTTTCACAATATTAATTCTGCCAATCCATGAGCATGGAATATTTTTCCATCTCTTTGTGTCTTCCTCAATTTCTTTCAGAAGTGTTCTATAGTTTTGAGGGTATAGATCCTTTACCTCTTTGGTTAGGTTTATTCCTAGGTATCTTATGCTTTTGGGTGCAATTGTAAATGGGACTGACTCCTTAATTTGTCTTTCTTCAGTCTCATTGTTAGTGTATAGAAATGCCACTGACAAAAAAAAAAGAAAGAAAAGAAATGCCACTGACTTTTGGGCATTGATTTTGTATCCTGCCACACTGCCAAATTGCTATATGAGTTCTAGCAATCTTAGGGTGGAGTCTTTTGGGCTTTCTATGTAGAGTATCACGTTGTCTGCAAAGAGGGAGAGGTTGACTTCTTCTTTGCCGATTTGAATGCCTTTTATTTCTTTTTGTTGCCTGATTGCTGAGGCTAGGACTAGAAGAAATGGATGCATTTCTGTAAAACCACAAACTACCAAAACTGGAACAAGAAGAAATAGAAAACCTGAACAGGTCAATAACCAGGGAGAAAATTGAAGCAGTCATCAAAAACCTCCCAAGACACATAAGTCCAGGGCCAGATGGCTTCCCTGGGGAATTCTATCAAACATTTAAAGAAGAAACCATACCTATTCTACTAAAGCTGTTCAGAAGGATAGAAAGAGATGGAATACTTCCAAACTCATTCTATGAGGCCAGCATCACCTTAATTCCAAAACCAGACAAAGACCCCACCAAAAAGGAGAATTATAGACCAATATCCCTGATGAACATGGATGCAAAAATTCTCAGCAGGATACTAGCTAATAGGATCCAACAATACATTAAGAAGATTATTCACCATGACCAAGTGGGATTTATCCCCGGGATGCAAGGCTGGTTCAACACTCATAAAACAATCAATGTGATTGATTATATCAGCAAGAGAAAAAAACAAGAACCATATGATCCTCTCAACAGATGCAGAGAAAGCATTTGACAAAATACAGCATCCATTCCTGATCAAAACTCTTCAGAATGTAGGGATAGAGGGAACATTCCTCAGCATCTTAAAAGCCATCTACAAAAAGCCCACAGCAAGTATCATTCTCAATGGGGAAACACTGGGAGCCTTTCCCCTAAGATCAGGAACAAGACAGGGATGTCCACTCTCACCACTGCTGTTCAACATATTTTCAAAGTAACTTTCATTTATTATAAGCAAAGGGCTCAGCCTTTTATTAAGTATAGAGCTTTATATACAGACATGTTTTTTAAATTATGGAGCCTTAATAACTTTTCTACTTGTTCAGTAAATATTTCCATATAGGTAAATAGCATAAATACTTGTAATCTATTTGCACCAAGATGCTCTTGATTTCAGCATAATGTATTTTGTCATGTGATCTCATATCTTTTAACAAACACATTTAATTTTTGTACAGTGCCTTGATTTTATTTGATCTTGATGGTCACTGGGTATCCATAAATATTTTTAATGTGGTTTTTAGCATAGACATAAGTGTATATTCTTTTGTACAATTCTTTTAAAAGGCTATTATATATATATGCACTGAAGCAGCATTTTTGCATATTAAATTAAGAGTATGAGATAAGCAGGATACATAGCAGAATCATGTTTTGGGAAGATAATGATTCGTACATCTTGTATATATTTGCTTCATTATCATACCCTGTTTTGCACTTAACTGTCATGTCTGCTGGGCCTCCCCTGGTCTGTAAGGGTTTCTCACTTGTTTTTAATGACCTCACTGTTGAGGTTAGATATTTAAGGATAATGTCCTTCAATTTGTGTTTGTCTAATATTTTTTCTCAGACTGAGATTATGGGCTTTGGGGAAGAACATCCAGACATGAAATGCTCTTTTATCACATCTTCCGAGGGAGTACATGATATCCACATGACTTGTCATGGATAACATTAACCTTGATCCCCCAGCCACAGTTGTGTTTGCCACTGTAAAGTTACTTTGTATTTCTCCCTATCCATATTTGATTCTTTGGAAGCAATCACTATACACAGCCTACACACAAACAGGTCAGGGAGATATTAAGCTCTACCTCCTGGAGAGGGAAATAGCTAAACAGAAATTATTTGGAATTCTCCAAATAGGAGATTTGTCTATTACCAGCATTAATTTATTTACTCCATCATATACTTATATAAATGTGGATTCATGGATATTTATTACATAATTTGGTTATAATCCAGTATTACATTATTTATTTTGTTTTTCACATCGATTCAGCTTTGGCCTTTGGGAACTCTTCCAAGTTGGCTTGGTGTCCCTTTCATAGGTCCCCATCCTTTTGCTTTTTCATCACTTCCTTACTTCCTGATGCTGCAAAATACCCGAGGCTCATTTTGCATTTTCTATGACTTAACTCTATATTTCTCCAAGGAACCCTGGTCCCTTTTGTTGGAAAATGGTTTTTAAAAACAAAGAGCTAAACTCTTAGAGTGTGGTATGTGTGGGAAGGTTTTAAACTATGTAATAAATTTCTTTACCAGATCTACAACTACTCAGATTTTTTTTCCTGTTTGATAAATTGTGAATGTCTAGGAATTGGTCACTTTTATCTAAATTTTTATACTTCTTGGCATAACATTGCTAATAACATTAAATGATTATCATCATTTTACGCTTTGTAAGGATCTGTAGTGATACTCTCTTTTCTGCTCCTGATAATGGTTTTTGAACCCTCTCTCATTTAAAAAAAAAGATTGTATTTATTTATTTTAGAGAGAGAGTGCAAGCTTGAATGGGGAGAGTGGTCAGAGGGAGGGAGAGAGAGAACACCAAGTAGACTCCAAGCTGAGCACAGAGCCCAACACACGGCTCAATCTCACCACCACAAGATCATGACCTGAGCTGAAACCAAGATTCGGAAGTTTAATCAACTAAGCCATCCAGGTGCCCCAAACCCTCTCATTTTTAAAATCAGTCTTGCCAAGGTGTTTTCAATTCTGTTAACTGTTTCTAAGAACCAATGTTTGGCTTTCTTGAATCTCTTTGTACATGTATTTCCTATTTCATTTCTTCAATTATTTTCTTTGATTTTTTCCCTCTCTACCACTTTTTGCATCAATTGGCTATTTTAAAGACTATTTCCAAAATTACTTCTTGATTTTCAGTCTTCTTTTCTAATGTATGCATTCACAACTGTATGCATAACTCCAAACAAGGCTTTAGTTCTACCCACAATTTTTGGTTTCCAGGTATACCTTGTTGAAGTATAACATATATCCATAAAAGTACACAAATCCTAACTATACTGTTATGACTTTTCACTAGTAACACACTCTTGAAACCACCACTCACAAAAACAGAAATTTCCAATATTTTAAAAGTCCTGTTCCTGTCCCATCAATCAATCATAGATTTGGCTCTTTCAGATTTTCATATAAAAGGAATCATAAAGAATGTATCTTTAAAAGTTTGTTCCTCCTCTTTGATGTAAAGTATTTCCTTACATATTATAATCTATCTATTCTTTACATTGTTGATGTTTGTGTTGTTTCCACTTTGGAACTACTGTGGATGATGCAGTATAAGCATTGGACAATTATATTATATATATTATATTATATATATTATATTATATTAATATGTAATATATTGCACCATAAATGGGTTTTGGTGCACCTATATATACATTCTATTACATATATATTATATGTATATTACATATTATGCATATATGTGTCTGTCCCATTGATCAGCTTCCCTAGCCATGCACACATACCTACCCCACTGTCTTACAACTGTAGCTTTATAGTAAGGGTTATTAGTTGGTAAAGTAACAAGGGAATTACTGAATCATGTGGTATATATGTGTTCAATTTTTTAAAGATTTTATTTATTTATTCATGAGAGATAGAGAGAGAGAAGACATAACTAGAGGGAGGCTCCCTGCAGGGAACCTGATGTGGGACTTGATAGCTGGACCTGGGATCAGGCCCTGAGCCAAAAGCAGATGCTCAACCACTGAGCCTTACCCAGGTGTCCCTATATGTTCAATGTTAATACATATTGACAGTTTTCCATTGATTAATTGATTAACTGTCCATTGACAGTTTTCCAGTGATTATTTCCATTTACATTTTCACCAGCAGTGAATAAAATTTAGAATTGCTCTACATCATTGCTAGAACTTGATTTTGCCAGTCTAATTTTAGCCACTCTAGTGAGTGTGAAATGACATTGTTTTTATTGCATTTTAAAATTAATATGCAGTGAAACTTTTATTAGTGCACAGCTCAGTGACTTCTTGCATAGATAGATACATTTGAGTAACTGCCATCACAATCAGGGGGTAGAACAGTTTCATCACCCCAAAACATCTCCTTCATGTTCTTCCTTTATAGTGAGACCCACACACACACCCTACCCCCTGGCTACCACTGATCTGTCACTTAAGTTTTGTCTTTATGACAGTGCTATATCCATGGACTCAAACAGTATGTAACTTTTGAGACTGTCTTCTTTTGTTTTGTTTTTGAGCACTTCGCTGCCCTTTATTAGCATCTCTGCAGAGCACCCCTTGCTATGGTGGGGTTGCAGTACCCAGGGCACCCAGGGAGGCAGACCGACACAGCCCTCACCCTATTTGTGGGGGGACAGGCTGCTCTGGCAGCAGAACTCCTGCTGGCATTTTGGGTCTCAGCTATGGAGTGCTTTGTGGACTGGCTTGTTTTCACTTAGCATAATACCTCTGAGGTTCACCCAAGTTGATGCATGTATGAATAGTTCATTCCTTTTTTAAAAAGATTTTATTTATTTATTTATTTATTTATTTATTTATTTATTTATTTGAAGGAGAGAGAGAGAGAGAGCATGAGCAAGGGTAAGGGCAGAGGGAGAGGGAAGAGCAGATTCCTGCTGAGCAGAGAGCCCAATGTGGGGCTTGATTCCAGGACCCCAGGATCATGACCTGAGCTGAAGGTAGACACTTAACCGACTGAGCCACCCAGGTGCCCCTATTCATTCTTTCTCTTTTTTTTTTAAGATTTTATTTAAAACTATACCCAACATGGATTCAAACGTACAACCGCAAGATCAAGAGTTATGTGCTCTACCAACTAAGCCAGCCAGGCTCCCCTATATTTTCTTTTTTTTTTCTTTTTAAAAATTTTATTTATTTATTTATTATTTATTTATTTATTTATTTATTTATTTGTTTGTTGTTTATTTATTTATTTATTTATTTGAGACACAGAGAGAGAGAGAGGCAGAAACACAGGCAGAGGGAGAAGCAGGCTCCATGCAGGGAGCCCGATGTGGGACTCAGTCCTGCATCTCCAGGATCACGCCCTGCACTGAAGGCGGCTCTAAATCACTGAGCCACTTGGGCTGCCCTGACTTTCCTTTTTTACTCTCTTAACAGCATTTTGAGAAGAACAGAAGCTATTCATTTAATGTAGTTGTTAGGATATCTGTGCTTGAAGCACCTGGGTGGCTTAGTGGTTGAGCATCTACATGCAGCTCAGGTTGTGATCCTGGGGTCCTGGGATTGAGTCCTGCAACAGGCTCCCCACAGGGAGCCGCTTCTCCCTCTGCCTATATCTCTGCCTCTCTTTCTGTGTCTCTTATGAATAAATAAATAAAATCTTTTAAAAAAGAGGATATCCGTGCTTTGTCTAAACCCATGAAACTGTCTTCAACACTATTTTCTAAAAGTTCAACTGTTTTACATTCAACATTTGGGTTTGTGATGATTCTGGAATTTATTTCTGTATATAGCACCAGGTTGGGTCTAGATTAAATTATTTCCATATGGATATGAAATTTACTCTGCACAATTTATTGAAAATTACATCCTCTACTTACTAAACTGCAGTGCCACTTTTACCATAAAACAAATGACTGCATACATGTCGGTCTGTTTCTAGACTCTATTGCATTAGCCAACATGTCTATCCTTACACCAATACCACAATGTCTTAATTACTATAAAATTCTAGTAAGACTGGTTATCTGTTACTGTAAGTATTCCAACTTTGTTTTTCTTCCTCAAGATAGCCTTAGCTCTTCTTGGGACTTTGGATTTCCATATACATTTTAGAATTAGCTTAACAACGTCCACCAAAAAAAAAAAAAAGCTTCTATAGATCAATCAGGAGAGATGCCATCTTTACAATATGGTCTTCAATCCATGAACATGGTCTAATCCTTCCTTGCATTCAAGTCTTCTTTAATATATTTCATGAATGTTGTATAATTTTATGTGTAGAGGTCCTAAGGGGGAAGAGGTCATAAGAACCTCCAATTTGTAGCCAAGTCAGGCAAAAGTGTGGGTAATCTGGGTACCTACCACTTGCAGCTGGCATGTGAAGAGAATTAGTCTTCAGGAACTGAGCCCTTAACCTGTGAGATCTTATACTATTTCCAGACAGTGTCAGAATTAAACTGTAGGACCTCCAGCTACTGCCATAATTGCTTGCTGTCAGAAAAATCCCTACACATTTGCTGATCAGAAGTGTCAGAAGTGGAGTGTTCTGTGCAAGTAGTAAAGGAGGCAAACAGAAGGAAATACTGCGTTTTTCCTTACACAGATGTTAATTTGCTTTTTTCACTTTCATTTTCCCACGAGTATACAGAGTTTTGCAAGAGCTACATGATGTGTGGTACATGGCAACAGACTGAATGCACAGGATATGAGAATCCAATTATATTTTATTCAGCCAGATATTAAATACATTTGCAAAAATGTAAAACGTGCCACTCTGCTCACAAATGTTTCGGAAAATATAGTTATTTTCATGACAACACGTGAAGGTTTTTTATTGTTATTTTTAAATTAACAAATATTGAAACTTTTCAGCTTTAATTCCAAAATAGAAAATACCAATAGTTACAACTCACATAAGCGAAAGCTTTTGGGGGGGTTCTCAAAAAACTTAAGAGTGAAAGGGGTCCTGAAACCAAAGGGTTTCAGAACTAAGGTTTTAGAGTCAGCCCCAGGAGTGCATTAGTTGGTCATGCTCCCCTGGCCAGCAGTAATGGCTAACCTGTGCATCCTCACCTGCCACCAGTGCCTCACCCTGGAGATCAGAAGAACTACAGGGCATCACTTCTTGTAGTCCTACTATCCACTCATTGGGCTGTACCTTTTCTTCAGAGGTCTGAGCATCAGCCATGCAGCTCCCCCTTCTCTAAGTCCTGTAACACCACCTCATCGTTTTGTTCTCCCAGGTCTAGGAATGGGAGTGGAGTTACCTTAGCCTTTACCTTTTGCTCTTACAGGATTCCAGTCCCTGTGTGGTTAATCCTGTTTTAAATCCACTCTGTTGGAAATACCTATAGGTGTCTGTTGTCCTGACTGAACTCTGATTGATACTCCTGCTATACTAAATATCCTCTCCGGGAACCCTGGGTGGCGCAGCGGTTTAGCGCCTGCCTTTGGCCCAGGGCGCGATCCTGGAGACCCGGATCGAATCCCACGTCGGGCTCCCGGTGCATGGAGCCTGTTTCTCCCTCTGCCTGTGTCTCTGCCTCTCTCTCTCTCGCTGTGACTATCATAAATAAATAAAAAATTTAAAAAATTTTAAATAAAAAAAATATCCTCTCCTTACATGCCTTTGAGAGGGCCCTGTAGCCCTACAAGAAAGGACTCCAAATACGTGGAGGTAGCAAAGACCATCACGATGCCAATCACCAGAAACAGAGGTCCAAATGCTTCTGCCCACTGCATCCTGGTATCAGAGCTGCCAAAGAAAATACAACACAGTCAAGCACTGGATGAGACACTTGTACTCACATAAAGAGATAGCACAGGATCAACTCAATAGTGGATGTCTGGGCAGTGGGTGCAATTGGCCTTTATGTCTCCTTCACAGAATCTGAAATACTAAAAGCTGAGGTTGTGCCTGAGGGCACAGGCACTTAAGCAGAACAGAAGAATACATGATGAGCCTAAAACCGGGAAAGATATTCGCATACAAGGTGATAAACCCTGCACGGGCTGTGTGGGCTTTTTATCTCTTGATCAGAAAGCGTTCCAGGCCCAAGGCCCATTCTTACGTGGCAAGCGGAGGTTGAAAGTCTATGCACATGACACTGCTTATGGTTACGACAGAATTCAGATTCTTGATATTATAGATATAAAATAGGCCCCATTTCCTTGCTGGATATTAGCTGGGAGCCGCTTCAGCTAGGGGCTGCCTGCGTTCCTTGCCATGTGGCCTCCTCCATCTTTAAGCTAGCAATGGAGAATCTCCCTTGACTGCCCTCCATCCTATGCCTTGAATCATTTTTGCCAGCAAGACCTAGACCCTTTTAAGAACTCACCGGATTAGGGTTGTCCCAGGGAAGATATTTTTCCTGTCTTAGAGTTAATTGAGAGGGGAGCTTAATTACATGTACCAAATCCCTCTACAGCAGCACATAGATTAGTACTTGAATGAATAACAGGGAAAAGATGTGTGTACACTAGGGAGCAGGACTCTTGGGACCATCTTAGAATTCTGCTTACCACAATGGTGATTTCCCATTTCCATCATTTCATCCACATTTAAAGTAGATGGCATTCTACTTTAAGAAACCGTCCTCTTTTTTACCTTCTCTCTATTTCAGTCAGTATGGACTAAAGAATTCTTTTCTAATTCAATATATTTTATAATCTATTATTGACATTATTCCTTTTCCTTTCCTTCTGATTGTAGATCTCTTAGTTTTTTTTTAAGATTTTATTTATTCATGAGAGACAGAGAGAGAGAGAGAGAGAGAGAGAGAGAGAGAGTGGCAGAGACACAGGCAGAGGGAGAAGCAGGCTCCATGCAGAAACCCGATGTGGGACCAGATCCCAGGACTCCAGGATCACGCCCTGGGCTGAAGGCAGGCGCCAAACTGCTGAGCCACCCAGGGATCCCCAGATTTTGTTTTTGTTTTTGTTTTTTACTGGACTTGGCTATTTCCTCTCTCCCACCATTCTCAAGAGGCCACTCTGGTACTGCCCTCCTGTGAGGTCTGCAGATAGGGGTGTGAAGCAAGGAGGAGCCAGGATCAGATTTTACTGGCTACCAGTCAATCCCTATCAGGGCGGGTGGAATCAATGTCCTGACAGAGGATGGAACCTGGCTTCAAGCTCAGAGTCCTGGAAGACAGGAGAACCGTGGGACCACACCCTCTTACGCAGACAGCCAATCAGAACTTGAGGTTCTGGTTTCTCCATTGTGAAGAAATGGCCTTTAACTGTTGGGAGTCTTGGGATGCTAGAGTCCTGGGTTAGAACAAGGGGAGGTATAGTGGGTTTAGTTCTCTGTTTTCAAGACACTTGGGATCTGTCTTTGGGTGGAAAGATCATGCCCCCAAAACAAGCTCCAGACACAGTGGCCCCACCCGCTGCAGGGGCTCCACCCGCTGCAGGGGCCCCACCCGCTGCAGGGGCTCCACCCGCGGCAGAGGCCCCACCCGCTGCAGGGGCCCCACCCGCTGCAGGGGCCCCACCCGCTGCAGAGGACTCTAAGAAGCCACCAGAGATAACACAGACACCTGAAGAACTGGCATTTTATGCCCCGAATTACATATTTTTGACCATCCTGGCCGTAATTACTTTCCCTCCCCTGGGATTACTAGCTGTATTCTTCAGTTACAAGGTAAAACAATGCCTGTGCCGGGGCCCATCCTGCCCTCTACCAGCCGCTTGCGCCTGCTTCCGTCCTGGGAAGGGACGGGTAGGGGTTTCCCCTCAGTGACCATTGGTCTCCAGCCCTTCCCCAAGGGGTCACAAAGCTAGTCTCAGAAGTCCACATCTAAAGCTCCTATCCCTACAGACCATGCAGGCCAACAAGAACAGTCAATGGGAAGATGCTTACATCAACTCAGGCCGAACTGGTTGGCTGGATGTATTCTCCATACTCATCGGTTTAGCCATCATTTATGTCTATGCCCTATTTATGTGAAGGCCAGCAAGTAGTCCATGGGTCCACCCCAAACAGCATCCAGCCACCAAAACACTAACCAGCCCAATCAGTTACCATGCAAGAAACCAACAGCTAAGACATCTTCTAGCCAAGAAACCTATCAGCCAAGGAACCCAACATCCAAGCAACCCACTAGCCCAGGGACATCATACCACTTCATCTTCTTGGCCTCCAGAGCCATCTTCATCCACCGTGGGGGTCCTCATTTTCATGCCCTGGATGTGCTTAGCTCCTTGATACTGGGTTGCTCTTTCAGAAAAATATTTACTTAAACCAATAAAAATAAAGGTAATTAATGTTCCAGCTTCTCCACCTGATCTTAGCCAAAAGGCCAAGAAGCGATGTTGTTCCAGCTTCTCATGTGTGTGCATATGTATGTCTGTTTCTGAGTCAGTGTCTGTGTTTTGCTGGGGCTACATGTTTCCTATCTCACTTTTTCTGGTAAAACAGTAATCTCCAGCTTTTGAGATCCCAAAGTCAAACTGTTAAGGGAAGAATGGAAAGACTCCAAGAAATAAACAATAGATTTGGTGGAAGAGCTGATGAAGACCACCTCTCTCCCAGTCCTGAAAGGTAAATGGTCCCCTATTCATGGAATGGGGGAAGTAAAGAAAGAGAGATTAGATGTAAGTATATCCCTAAGGAGGTCCCTAAGGCCCATGTCTCAGGAAGGGGTGAGGTGTCAAAGATCTCAGAGACCACTTGTATGACCTCTTCACAGATAAATCCTACAGAGGTTCCAAGATCACAAAAAAATATGCTTTATGGTGTGGAGGTCTAGGAATAAATAGCCTTAGACAGCCAAGTAGGAGAGCCTATATCCCAGCTTGGTGAAAAGGAGGTGGGGTCTATAGGAATGCCAAGTGCCAGGGTGGGAGTGACTATCAGAGGGAAGCCAGAGTACCACAAGAGCCAGAATGAAGGAAAACAGAAATTTAGGCTGACACTATGGACAAAAAACACCCAGGGGTTCCTACTGGTACCTTAACTTCATTAATAAACCCAAATTTAGACCCAAAACTGCTAGACTTCGCAGAATTAAGTTTCCATAGTCAAGAAGAATGGGGATTACCAATAAAAAGGAGGTTGGGTAGCTGTGGAAAAGACTGCTAGCTCTACCAAAGCTCATCTTTTCTTCCTGCCATGACTTAGCCACATGTCCTAGGTTCCCCTGTGTGGCCATAAGACTGTCTTTAGCTCTATGGAATGTGATCAGAAGTGATGTGCGCCATGAACCACCCTGGCCTTTAAATTATGCCCCATGGGTACTCTCTTCCACACTCTTCCTCCCCTAGCTGACACACATGATGATGTAAAGGCCACATGTCATAGAAAGGAAGAACTCCCATCAACCTTTGTCTCTGAACCACTCTAGGAACAATCGCTGTTTCCCCAACTGCATTTCCTGGTTCAGTGGAAAATATGTGTTGTGCCATCGTGTGTCTGGTTTATCTATTCTATAATGCAATCCACTCAAACCAGTGAAGATGCAGGAAAATAGAGTTACATTTCTCAAACATCTGGAGTTGTTCCTTGAAATTCACACCCAGCAGACAGACCCATCTTGTTAGGTAGTTTATAGGAAAATAATGAGTGAAGGAAACAACAAAGGTCTTAGTCCAGAGTTAACCTTAATCTTAGCTATCATGATGCTGTGTTTCTCTGTTCCATGATCCTGGGTATCTCTTGTGGATTACATGTTTATGGGACAATGCTTCATGTTATGCATGTATCTGGAGAGGGGATTATGCTTAGTTGTCTGCTGTTAGTGGGTCTAGAGGGTCAGTCATCTCTATCCCTCCCCAGACTAGCCCAGAAAGCTGGGCTTGTCACATTCAGCTGCAAAGCCATGTGGATCAGGATAGCCCATGTCAACATGAACATCCAGGTCCAAAAAAGGTCACATTGTGCTACAAAACTTAGAAAGCCAGCCATTTTTCTCCATTTCAGTTCTTTGACTCCCCCCTAACCTATATTCCACTCTCAGGCATTCATATGGTTTTTACCACCTTGTGAATACAAAACAAAACAAAATTTATAGTCTTGTATCTTGAAACATCATCAGTGGAATTACTATAATGAAACATGCAGATTTAACAACTTTACTGACTCCTCTCTCCCACTACTTCCCAGTGAATGAGATCACAATTCTGAACTCAATTTACAGGTTTCCATTTCATTATGCCTGTATAAGTATGTTCTATTACTGGGCCATGATGTTGATTACATACTCTTGCTGAACTAATACTTGAACTCAGCAGCCAAGCAACCCATCTGCCGAAAAATCCTTCAGATTTTTCTTCCTTTTCTTTTTCCTCTCCTTCCTCTTCCTCCACCTTCTTCTCCTTCACATTCTGACTCTCCTGTCCCTTCTCCTGCTTGTCCTCATCTTCCTCTACTGTTTGTTTCATTTGCTCAGTTATCTAAGTGGCCCTTTAGTAATTATTCCCAATTTTCCAGAAGAATTCTATCACTGCCTTCGACAGAATTTCCCCCTGGTCAAGTAAGCCGGGTAACTTTTCAATTCTCTTTTTCCCTTGGATCTTGAAACCTGTTCATTTATTTCCTTGGAATTTTTTATTTACAGAACGTTCACATAAATACACTCTCATAGAGAATCAAGTAATACAAAGTATGGAAGAGCTCACCTCATGGCTGGCCAAGGTATCACTTTCCCCTCTCAAAGGTAATTGCTGTTGATATATTTTGTTGTAACTCTTTCTAGTTACCTTTCTATGCATTTCCATGTGCATCGTGTCCACACACAATGACATCACACTCTTTTTCTGCTCTCCACTAGGTCTTGGTGATCTTTTCCTGTTAGTACTGAAGATCATCAACACCGAATGCCCTGTATTCCACTTATGAATAATCTCCCTCTGTCCTCTTTAGGTCCAAAGGGTACATTCCCATGTTCTCAGACCTGCCTTTCCTCATTCAACAATAGCTCATGGATCTCCAGCACCTGGCATGAACCTGTGGGCCCTTTTGTTTCCTGGGAGGATAAGGATATCCTGAGCAGGACAAGAGGGAGAGTATCAATAGAATAAACAGCTGCAGGAGAGCAGATTATGTTCCATACCATGAACTGGTTTTGCAAACTTTCTTTCTGACCCCTGAAAACTTAAAAAACTTTACAACACTCAGATATGACATTATCATATCCTACGACCGTGATTCTTAACCTCTTACAGTCTTAAATTCTGATAACCCATTTACTGTATCACCCTTGTAACAATACTTAAAATGATGTCTTTATATTCTGGAAGAAAGACATACTTTTGGGGCACCTGGGTGGTTCAGTAGTTGAGCATCTGCCTTTAGCTCAGGTCATTATCCCCAGGTCCTGGGATCGAGTCCTGCATTGGCTCCCTGCAGGGAGCCTGCTTCTCTCTCTGCTTATGTTTCTGCCTCTTTCTGTGTGAATAAATAAAATCTCTAAAAGAAAGCAAGATATACTTTTGAATTTTCTTTGTTAAATTGGAAGGAGATTACTAGCATGGAATCCATAAATGGGGATTAAAAAGAGAAAAATACTTCCCCCACTCAAGAAATATTCCCCAGTAACCCATGATAGAGTAGATTTCTTATTTAAATGAAGAGTTTGAGAATCTGAGTCTAACTTAAATCAAGAATACACTGGATCTCCAATTTTTTAAATTATTTATTGACTGGCATAAGAGTATAGAACTCTTATGTGTATACCAATGAACTTCCACACACTTTCGCAAAATACACACCTATGTAACCTGATCCTGAAACAAGGCAGAGTAGAAGACCCCTGTGTCCTCTTTCAATCACTTTCCCACAAAAGATGACCCCTACCCTAACCTTCTCTCTCTCTCTCTCTCTCTCTCTCTCTCTCTCTCTCTCTCTCTCTTTTTTTCTTCTCTCTCTTTTTAAAATAATTGCCTGGTAGGCTACATCAGAAATCTCTATCCCAAATTTACTATCAGGACCTTTCTGTTGATGGATATTTAGATTATTCCTATCTTTTAGCTGCCACAAACAATTCCACAAAGAACATCCATGAGCATGCTTTTCTGTTCATATGAGCAAGTATATCTCCAGGACAGAGTCCAAGAAGTGAGATTGCAGGGTTGAAGCATAAAGGACTTTGGATGCTTTGATGGCTAACACTATGATGACTTCTGCAAAGGCTTCATCAAATCACACTCCCAGCCCCAATGTTTGAAAGAATCATTCTTTGCTTTCTTGTTGGTACATGATATCATCAATCCCATAAGTTTCTGTCAATTTGATGAGTGAGAAGTGATAGCTTCTTATTGCTTTAAGTTGCATTTCTCTGATAGGTTGTGAATTTGAGCATTGCTATGGACTAAGTTTTGTCCCTCCAAAACTCGTATTTTTTAAAAAGATTTTATTTATTTGTTCATAAGAGACACTCAGAAAGAGAGGCAGAGACACAGGCAGAGGGAGGAGAAGCAGGCTTCATGCAAGGAGCCTGATGCAGGACTCAACCTGGGAATCCAGGATCATGCCCTGAGCCAAAGGCAGAGGCTCAATCACTTAGCCACCCAGGCATCCCCATCTTAAAATTCCAGTGGCAGTTTACAAAACTAGAAAAAGCACTCCTAAAATTTGTGTGGAATCACAAAAGACTCCAAATAGCCAGAGCCATCTTGAGAAAGAAGAACAAAGCTGGAGGTATCACACTTCCTGATTCCAAACTAAACCGAAAATCTAAAGTAATCAAAGTAGTATGGAACTGGGATAAAAATAGACATATACACCAATACAACAGAATGGAGAGCCCAGAAATAAACCCCAGCATTTATGATCAACTAATATTTGACAAAGGAGCCATGAATACTCAATAGGGAAAGCACAGTCCCTTCAATAAATAGTACTGGGAAAACTACAGAAGAATGAAATTGAGCCCTTATCTTGCACCACAAACAAAAATTAACTCAAAATGGATTAAAGACTTCAACATGGCGGTATGCCTGGGTGGCTCAGTAGTTGAGCATCTGCCTTTGGCTCAGGGTATGATCCCGAAGTTCAGGATAGAGTCCTGCATCGGGCTCCTGCTTCTCCCTCTGCCTGTGTCTCTGCCTCTCTTTCTGTGTCTCTCATGAATAAATAAATAAATAATCTAAAAAAAAGACAAAAGGTAAGTGGTGGAGGATGAGGAGAAAAGAGGAAATTTGTGCACTGTTGGTGAGAATGTAAATCCATACAACTACTAAGAAAAACAATATGGAGTTCCACAAAAAAAAAATAAAAATAAAAGTACCATATGATCCAGCAACCCACTTCTGAGTGTATAACCATAGGAAATGAAAACAGGCTCCCAAAGACACATCTGCACTCCTGTATTTATTGCAGCATTATTCACAATAGATAAGACATGGAAACAATATCCATTAATGGGTGAATGGATAATAAAGATGTGGTAAAAATATACACAAATACACATTTGTATTATATATGTTATATATTTATTTGTTATATAGTATATATCTGAATATATATATTCACCCATGAAAGAAATGAAATTCTGCCCATATGCAACAGCATGAGTGATATAAGTCAGACAGAGAGAGATAAAACACCTTATGATATCACTGATATGTGTAATCTAAGAAACTCAAACTCATGGAATCAGAGAGTAGAATAGTGGTTGCCAGAGGCTGGGGGTGGGGGAGTACTGGGGAGATGTTGCTCAAAACTACAGACTTCCAATGAGAAGAACAATAGGTTCTGGGGACTTAATGCACAAAAATTGTGATGGTAGCTGACAATGCTGTACTATGTACTTGAAAGACGCTAAGAGAGTAAATCTTAAAAAGTCTCACTACCAGATGCCATGAGGGAAATATTAGCAAACACTACAGTGAGGATAATATTGCAATATATAAAAGTGTATCAAGGGGCACCTGGATGCTTCAGTAGGTTAAGCCTCCGACTTTGGCTCAGGTCATGATCTCAGGATCCTGGGCACCAGCCCTGTGTCAGGCTCTACACACAGCTCTCCCTTTCCCTCTGCCCCTCCCGCCTGCTCATGCTTTCTCTCTTTCTTCCTCTCTCATAAATAAATAAATAAATAAATAAATAAATAAATAAATAAAATCTTCAAAAAAATAAAAGTATCAAAGCAACAGGTTGTATACCTTTAAATGACACAATATTGTATGTCAATTACAGTTGCCTCTTGAACAATGTGGTGGAGGAACCCCCAGTCAGTTGAAAATCTACCTATAACTTTTGACTCCCCCAAAATTTAACTACTAATAACCTACTGTGGACCAGAAGACTTACTGATAACATACATAGTCGATTAACATGTATTTTGTATGCTATATGCAGCACATATTGTGCATGTATTGTATTCTACAATAATCTAGAGAAAAAATGTCATAAGGAAAAGAAAATACATTTACAGTGCTCTACATATATTTATTGAAAAAAGAACTCTACGGGGACGCCTGAGTGGCTCAGTGATTTAGCCCTGCCTTCTACCCAGGGCATGACCCTGGATTTCCAGGATCGAGTCCCACATTGGGCTCCCTGCATGGAGCCTGCTTCTCCCTCCTCCTGTGTCTCTGCCTCTCTCTGTGTGTGTCTCTCATGAATAAATAAGTAAATCTTTTAAATAAATGAATGAATGAATGAATGAATGAATAAATAAATAAATAAATAAATAAATAAATAAATAAATAAATAAAATCTTAAAAAAAAAAAAGAACTCTGCATATGGCTTCCCAGGTGGGCCAGGGGCTGCATTAATTTATGATGTGTTATTGAGTCAATAATATCAACAATGAACTTCCTTCATTCTTGTCAGTTCCAGGAATTCTTGTCAGAAATAGAAGCTGAATATGCTTTTAAAGAAGAATCACGGGCAGCCCCGGTGGCTCAGCAGTTTAGCGCAGCCTTCAGCCCAGGGCGTGATCCTAAACACCCAGCATCGAGTCCCACGAGTCCCACGTCGGGCTCCCTGCACAGAGCCTGATTCTCCCTCTGACTGTCTGTCTGTCTGTCTGTCTGTCTCTCTCTCTGTCATGAATCAATAAATAAAATCTTTAAAAAAATGAAATAAGAGTCAGATGGAAATTATAGAACTGAAAAAATATAGTAATGAAATAAAACACTTACTGTAGGGGCCCAATAGAATAATGGAGATGACAGAGGAAAGAGTCTATTTGAAGACAAAAATTACATAATTTGAACAACAGAGAGAGAAAAAACATTAACAGAACCTCAGTGACCTGGGAACAGTACTAAAAGATTTAACATGCATGACATGGGAGTCCCAGAAGGGGACTTTCTATGGTGTGGTTCAGGGGGGTAAAAAAAAAAATAAAATAAAAAATAAAAAGAAAGAAGGGATGACTAAATAATTCTCAATTTTGCAAAAGACTTAAACCTGCACATTCTGAAAGCTCATGTGTTCATCAGAATAAAAGTAAAGTAGGGACCAACAGCAGAAAAATAGTAGAAAAATCTCCCAACACTTGGGGGAGAAACATGCAAGCAAGCAATTCATCAGTCAAGGGCAATTAGAAAATATTTCCTAAAACATTTTATACCAAAATATATATAGCATATCAAAATATGTGGGGTGCAGCTAAAGTGGTGTTTAGAAGGAAATGTATAACCTGAAATGCTCATATTAGAAAATAAATGTCTCAAATTAATTATCTCAGCTTCCAACTTAAGACACTAGAAAATAAGAGCAAATAATACCCTCCCTCGCCAAAAAAACAAAACATAAGAAAGAAGAGAAAAGAGTGAAAAAAATAATTGAAATTAAAAAAGGAGGGATCCCTGGGTGGCGCAGCGGTTTGGTGCCTGCCTTTGGCTCAGGGCACGATCCTGGAGACCCGGGATCGAATCCCACCTCGGGCTCCCGGTGCATGGAGCCTGCTTCTCCCTCTGCCTGTGTCTCTGCCTCTCTCTCTCTCTCTCTCTGTGACTATCATAAATAAATAAAAATTTTAAAAAAAGAAATTAAAAAAGGAGAAACAATGAAGCCATGGAGAAAATTGAAAACTGGTTCTTGAAAATGACGGATAAAATTGATAAACCTCCTGTAAGACTGAAAAAGCAAGACAGAAGACACAATGGCCAATACCAGAAAAGAAGAAGAAAATACCTCTACAGACCCCTGAGACACTAAAGGGAAAATTAGGGACTATTATAAACAAATCTTCACACATATATTCTACCCTTTAGGTGAAAATTGACCCATCCTTCAGAAACAAAAACCCAGAACTGATCAAGAGAAGATTATCTAAATAATTTTACATCTATTAAAGTATTTGATTAGGAAACTAAAAATCTGAGAAAGAAATCTCCAGACACAGATGGTTTCATTGGTAAATTATACCAAACAAATAACATCATTTCCACACAATCTCTTCCAGAAAAGAGGAGGAGACAATATTTCCCAACTTGTTTTACGAGGCCAGCACATACTATCAGAAAACCAAAACCAGACCTATATAAATAGAATATACCATCACCAACTGAGGCTTCTTCCAAGAATGCAAAGCTGGCTCAATATTAGAAAATCAATCAATGCAATCCACTAAACTAACCATCTAAAGAAGGAAAACCACATCATCAATTGACACAGAAAAGACATTTGGGAGTATTCAACATCAATTCACAATAAAAATTTAGCACACCAAGAAATTTCTTCATCCTGATAAAGGGCATCTACAGAAAACCTATAGCTAACATCATAGGAAAGGGGGAAGGCTTTCTTTCTAAAACTGGCAACAAAACAAGCATGTCCTATTCCACATCATTCCTAATCCACACCAGAATGTAAGTCCTAATCTGTACAATAAATCAGAAAAAGAAAGAAAGGACATATATATAGATTAAAAGAGAAGTAAAACTATCCTTATTTGTAGATGACATGATTGTCTATGTAGAAAATCCCCCCAAAAAGAAAAAAAATCACAAGGAATCTAAACAAAACAAAAGAAAACCTCCCAGAATCAATAAAACCGAGTTTAGCAAGATCACAGTTTCAATATCAATATACAAAAAACTAACATGTTTCTAGATGCTAGCACTGAACGACCAAAAACCAAATTTATTTAAAGATAACACCATTTTCAAGAGATCCCACAAAGCAAGTAGTTGCTGTAAATATTTTTTTTTAGTTGCTGTAAATCTAAACTATTAAGTGCATCAGCTGTTTAGCAGCTATGTTTAAACTACAGCTGCTGAGGGAGGAAAGAAAAGAACTAACTAAATAAAAAGCCTTCCTGTGCTAGTTAAATGGAGGCCCCATGTCTCTCCCAAATTGATCTGAAACTCTAATACAATTCCTATTAAATGATCAACAAGATTTGTAGATCTATACAAGCAGAGTCAAAATAATTCTATAAAAGAATGAAGTTGAATTCCTCACATTACCCAGTTTTCAGAATCACTGTAAAGCTATATTAATAAAACAGTGTGGTATCTGCAAATGGACAGACACTAGATCAACAGAACAAGGAGTCCAGAAAGAGACCCCCATGAATATGTTCAATTTATTATAAAAATAAATCCAAATGCAATTTATAGAAGAAAGAACAGGTTTTTTTTCCCCAACAATATTAACTAGACCACCATGTGCAAAACATAATTAATCTGCACTAAAACCTCAAGTCTTATACAAATATTAACTCATCATGGATCATAGATCTAAATGTAAAATGTAGATCTACCAAACCTTAAAAGAATATCTTCCTGACCCTGGATTAAGCAGACTTCTTAGACATAACACCAAAAAAAGCACGTTCATAAAAGAAAAAAATACTCAATTCAAATTAAAAACCTTTGCTCTGTAAATGACACTGTTCAAAAATGAAAAGATAAGCTCCAAATCCTGAGAAAATACTTGCATATCACACATCTGACAAAAACTTATATCCAAAATTTGTAAATGACTCCTATTTTACTGTACTAACCCAATTTTTTGAACTGACACTTCACCAAATAGTATATACCAGTTGCAAAAAATGCACATGAAAAGATGTTAATTTGGGATCCCTGGGTGGCTCAGTGGTTTAGCGTCTGCCTTTGGCAGGTGGCGCGATCCTGGAGGCGCGGGATCGACTTCCACGTCAGGTTCCCGGCATGGAGCCTGCTTCTCCCTCCTCCTGTGTCTCTGCCTCTCTTTCTGTCTATCATAAATAAATAAATAAATAAATAAATAAATAAATAAATAAATAAATAAATAAATAAATCTATCTATCTATCTATCTATCTATCTATCTATCTATCTATCTTTAAAAAACAAAAACAAAACTTGACTGCAAGCTGTTAAATGATCACTCTCAAGGTGCTAGAAGCAAACCAAGACTCCTAGGCCTACATCCTTCTTGCCCCAAGTGGGGTTTCTACCCCCAAGTCATGCCCCGTTTGACTTGACCAATCACCTGAGAGAGTAGGAAGTGCTTGAACTCCTTCCCACCAATCAGCAGCAATGTGAGGATTGGATTCCCCCACCCTATTACATGCAACCTCAATCAGCCAATAGTAATAGAAAGATAGAATAGGAGGCGGAGCCTGTATTATCTCTCTGGTAATCCCCGCCTGTTGGCCTGAGGGCGAGGCTCCAAGTAGCCCTGGTAATGCCTGATCCAGATCCCCTAATGGGGTGTCTGAAGGGGCAGGGAGGAAATTTATGAGGGGATAGGGTGGGAGGAAGAGAGAATGGGTAACGGCAGAATGAGGGGGCAAGAAGGGTTTCAGGGGGATGCAGAGAGGTATTATAAGAAGAGAACTATATAGAAGGAACATGGATTTAGAAGAACAGGGAGTCTGCTATGAGTGGAAGAAGTTCAGAGGGTCAGGACGCTGGTTTCAGAGGTAGGGAGAAGGTGGTAGAGGGATAAAGGGCAGGCCTTTATAAGGGACAGAGAAGATGCTTTGAGTGGACATGGAGAGGACTTAGAATTTAGAGTTGGTTAAGGGAGGTCTTAGAGGAGCCAACAAAGAGGTCATGGTGGGGAGAAGGGGAAGGGAGAAGTTTATGGGTGAACAAGGCTCATAACAGGACCATGACAGGTTCATAGGGACAAAGTGAGGGATATTACAAATGAGATAAGGAGAGAGGCATTGCTCGCACAGTTTTATAGGGTAAGAGTTTTAAGAGGGAACAAGGAAGGTTTTGTAGATGGAAAGTGAGTGTGTTCAAGTGTTGAGTAGGGTCTCCTTAGTAGGTGTTCTATAGGGGCAAAAAGGCTGCATTTGGGGGACCATGAGGGTGGGATAGGAACAAAATGTGATGGCAGCTCAGTTGCAGTTCCAAGGGGGACAAGCGAGAGTCATCAGAGTCAGCAAGGGATTTTGTGGGGGTAGTGTTAGGGGCCAAGTGAGACAAGCTGTAGGGACCTGCAAGGCAGTTCTAGAAGACAGGGAGGAGGTTACAGGAGACAGGGAAAGGGTTACTAGGGATAAGAAGGGATTATAGAGCATAGGAGTGGAGGAAGCTAAGAGATCCAGGGTAGAAGGAGGTATTAAAGGGAAAAATGACAGATTAGAAGGGACATGGTGGGAGTGAGAGGAAGTCAGTATGAGTTTTAAAGGGGGTCAGTGAAGATTTATAGAAGCCAAGGAGAGATGTGTTAGCATGAAAAGAGACGTGGTCTTAGGGGACAGAAGAGTCCAGAAGCCATTCTGAGCCATAACCTATCCCCTGCCCCCAGGCATTTGAAATTATGTCTGATGAGCCCCCAAAAGACTACCTCTTGCTGTCGATCCTGGCCTACTTGCTGTGTTGTCCCTTAGGCAGTGCAGCCATGTACTACTCTTCCCAGGTGGGAATCTATGTCAAGTCAATCCTGCCCTCCCCTCCCTCTCCACCCTGGTCCTGAACCTGAACCAATTACATCTATGATCTAACCTCCTGTTGGTTCAGGACCCCACCTGGTTCCTTACAGTCCTGTCTCCCATTCAGTAACCATTTAAGCCCATCTATTCCCTTTTCCCTTCTCCCTTCAAACCCAGACAAGGCGCCACAACTATAGAAATGAACCAGACTTGGCAGCTGAGACCTCTGAGACAACCTTCGTACTCTCAGTCATAGCGATTTCTTTGGGATGCCTCGGTATATTGAACACCTGGATTGTGATCCTAGTGACCATATTTGCTCGGTAACCTCCCCTTCAGCTCATGAACAAGCCACCAAATATATACAACAGTGTCAGTCATCTTGGCTCTAAGTATCCATTTGGGCCAAATGGGACACCTGCTCCTCAATGTCTGGACTGCCAGGTATTGACAGCCTAGGCCAGCAACCTGAGCTGGTTGATGGGGGAAGGAAACGGTAGCTCAAGAAAACCTAGTGGACCAGAGCCCAAGACTAACACTGGGATCCTGCCAAGGCATGTGTGCCATGGGATACAGGGTGGGGCCCTGGTTCCCCAGGGTAGCCTCCCTCTGCCCATATTCATGCATGCATGCCCTAAATCCATTTATACTGTCGAAGACCTAGGCTGTTGCTGCCTGATTCTGGGGATCTGACAGTGACAACAAGTTCAGATCCTGCCACACCCTCTCAGATCATCTCAGGGTAAAAGACACACAAATTACTAGACAGTAACAGTTCAGAGTAGTCCAATCTCTAATAGGGGAAAGCGAAGTAGCGGGAATATAAGAGGGCAGACCAACTCTGGAGTACTTGTGGTCTACCAGAAAACCAGGGAGTCAAGCAGCTGTCAGTGAACCAGTTGGAGTTCAGGTCAGGTTATGAGTGTACAGTTTTTATACCAGGTATGGTGCCTCCTCCCCACCTCCAACCACCACCTGTAATAATTGTGATTTATTCATAAATCAACGAGTACTTTCTAAGAACCTAAGATGTAACAGGCACTGTACTAGGAGCCAGGAACTAGGATCTTAACACAGCAAGATAAATAAGACCCCTTTCTGACCGACCTTACTATTACAACCAACTCTTAATGATCTGCAACAAACTAAGTGCACAGATTGCTAGTACGTACTTTGAAACTTACAGCAGTTTGACATTGCCAACATATCCAAGTATCATCCAAGTATATGATCAATAAACTGGTCTTGTGTAACAAGGTATAGAACAAAAATCAGTCCATGACACATTGGAGATATCAAAAAATAGGTACTCCTATTCCACAACCACAAATAATTTGAGGCACACTGGGCTAGTGGACAATGAATTCTAGAAGGTATATTGTTGGGGTCATGCTAGCAGCTATAACAAACTCCACTAATTCCATAGCTCACACAAAAGAACTTTATTTCATGATCATGGATTCCCCCAATGTGCACATCTCTAGTGGCCCACACACTAAGTCAAGGATCCAGGTTCCTTCCACTTGGTGATTCCACCACCTTCTAAGGACTTGGAGTGTTTTGAACTGAGGCAGAAGATGAAAGACTGGAGAACCTCCACTACCTTTTTAAAATCCTCCACTAAAAAGTGAACCCTTGGTACTCCTGGTGGGAAAGCACATTTTGACAGCCACTATAGAAAACAGGATGAAGATTTCTCAAAAAATTAGAACTACCATATGATCCAGCAATCCCACTCCCAGGGACATATCCAAAGGAAATAAAATCAGTGAGACATCTGGAACCTATGATCTTTGCAGCAATTATTCACAATAGCCAAGATTGGAAGCAACTGAAGTGTCCAACAATGGATGAATGAAAAAAGAAGATGTGGTAGAATCTCCAAAGGAATATTAAAACATGATAAATATGAAATCCTGCCATTTGTGACAACTTGGATGGAATTTACGAGTGTTATTCTAACTGATTTAGGGCATACAGAGAAAGACAAATACTGTGTGATATCAATTATATGTGGAAGCTAAAAAAGCCAGACTCCTAGAACCACAAAATAGAATGGCAGTGGCCAGGGGCTAGGGGTGGGGGAGACGAGGACAGTCTGGGAAAAGAATATAAACTCAGTTATAAGACAAATAATATCTGAGGGTCTAATATATAACATGGTAACTCTAGTTAACAATACTGTGTTGTATATTTAAAATATGCTAGAATGTTGGGACGCCTGGGTGGCTCAGTGGTTGAGCGTCTGCCTTCGGCTCAGGGCGCGATCCCGGAGTTCCCGGATGGAGTCCCACATCGGGCTCCCTGCACGGAGCCTGCTTCTCCCTCTGCCTGTGTCTCTGCCTCTTTCTTTCTGTGTCTCTCATGAATAAATAAATAAAATCTTTAAAAATATATATGCTAGAGGGACGCCTGGTTGGCTCAGCAGTTTAGCTCCTGCCTTCAGCCCAGGGCCAGATCCTGGAGTCCCAGGATCAAGTCCCACATCAGGCTCCCTGCGTGGAGCCTGCTTCTCCCTCCGCCTGCGTCTCTGCCCCCGCTCCCCGTGTCTCTCATGAATAAATAAATAAAATCTTTTTAAAAATATGCTAGGATGTATATCTTAAGTGTTCTCACAAAAAGGTAACTGTGAAGTGACGGATGTGTTCACTACTTGATTGTGGTAATAATTTCACAATGTATATGTATATCGAATTACCATGTTGTATACTTTAAATATATTACAAATCCATTATTTCAATTACACCTCAGTAACACGGTAAAAAAAATGCCTTTTTTAAAAAATAAAATTTTGGCCTTATAGAAACATACACCGGGGCACCTGCATGGCTCGGTGGTTGAGCATCTGCCTTTCGCTCCGGGCGTGATCCTGGGGTCCCGGGATCAAGTCTCGCATCCGACTCCCAGGGAGCGTGCTTCTCCCTCTGGCTATGTCTCTGCCTCTCTCTGTGTGTGTCTCTTATGAATAAATAAAATCCTAAAAAATATATGTATTTTTTTTAAATTTTTATTTATTTATGATAGTCACAGAGAGAGAGAGAGAGGCAGAGAAACAGGCAGAGGGAGAAGCAGGCTCCATGCACCGGGAGCCCGATGTGGGATTCGATCCCGGGTCTCCAGGATCGCGCCCTGGGCCAAAGGCAGGCGCCAAACCGCTGCGCCACCCAGGGATCCCAATATATGTATTTTTAAAAAAGAAACATACACCCCTTTTGCTCTCAGTCTATTGGACAGAACTAGTCCCATGGCTTCAAATGGATCTAGGTCCTCTGGTGTGAAGACCCCAAATGGAGCCACAGAAATTTGGCAGACCCTGAGATGGAGCCCAACTGCAAAATTCTGTAGATGATGCAGAGAGCCAACAGCAGACTGGGAGCAGCAGGCTGTACAGATGTTAATGCAGGGGCAGCCTCCAGCTGAAGATGGTCTAAGCTCTTCTGTCACCTTGCTCATCATGCCACCCAGTGGCATTCTGGCTTGCATCCCCACTCTCCAGATTTGCCCAGCCCATCCCATCTGCTGAGGCTCAGCCTCAGGACCAACAGACTGTGTGGGTCACAAGAAGTGCAAATGATGCAGTCCTTGAGCCACCCTCTATTTTAATCCCTTTCTGCCCTACCCTCACCCCCCACTTTCATTGGCTTGCTCTTGACAGTTTTCCACAGTGGTCACAGACTGGGACCAGGTGACTCAAGGATCTCCACGGCCTCCTGCTCACCTCCCTGACCTTGGGGAGGCCCTCGGTCCTTCTACTGGCATGAAACAAGAGTCCAGGGCGCAGGCCCTCTCCCAAGGGAAGGGACACCCTCTCCCGTAAAGTGACCTCTGTAGCCCTTTAATCCCCAACCCAGGATCTGGATCCAGCAAAGTTCATGGAATTTTCTTAGCCCCTGGAATGAGAACTGTCTGCATTAACCAGATTGAGAGCTGGTGAGAGAATGAAGTCCAGAGAGGGGGATTATATTGGTTAGTGCCCCAGCTCCAGGCTGGGTTCCAGGGGCCTCCCAGGATGGGAACTGCTGGAGTAGCCAGGTCTTTCCTGGAGGCAGATAGGAGCAGGCACATGGGTACTGGAGCCGGCCTGCCTGAGTTCAACCCCGAGTCAGGACCTGCGGCTGAGGCTAACCAACCTTCCTTTGCTGCAGTTTTCTCCCCTGTACAATAACGGAACCCACAGGAGTGCTGTGAGGATGCAATGAGTTCACAGAAGTGAAGTACCTCACAAGAAGTACCACGAAAAAATGCTTGATTGCAACATGGCAGATACAGCTGCGCCTTCCCCCACAGCAAAGGTGGTAAAGCCTCTTGCTCCCATTTTGTCCCCTCCGTTACAACCCCCAACACCTGCTCGGCACAGTCAACTTTGCACCTGCCCAAATATCTCTGGGCTGGACACCGCGCATCCCTCATGGCAGCAAGGGCAGGCAGTGCAGCACTTCGCCTACAATTCAGAGCACCAGACCAAATACCCAAGACGTCAGATGTCAGAACTGCAAGGGCTTTTGACAGGTTTTGCTTGTTAACCCCACAACTCATGATGCTGATGTGAAAATAAATAAAAGAAACCTTATGTTAAATGGAGGTGGGACACCCTAAAGAGAAGGCTGTCACCCACTACCACTTGCCATAAGAAACAAATATTCATTCCCCAACAGGAAGAAGCTTGATTTACATATCCCAGCGGGAGAAAGACTTGCTCCTACCCACCCCCCAGCAGCTCAGCCAATGAGAACGTAGGGAACTGGCCCTTCCCTCTTCCTCCTCCCTCTTATAAAAGTGAGCCCCTCTCCTCTGTTCTCAGGACTGGCCTAAGATTGACCCTAGCTTGTTTGTCCTGAATTGCAATTCCCCTGCTATTCCTAAATAAAGCAGGAATATTTACTGGTAAATAGGTGGCTTTTTTAAGGTAAGCAGAATCATTTACTGGTAAAATAGGTGGCTTTTTTAAGGTCAACATTGATAACCCAGATTCATGCACCAGAGCAGTGAGATGAACTATTGATTAGATTGAGCTTCAGCAGCAAGTAACAGAGCAGGGGGTGGGGCGGGAAACCACACACACTTTCCACAAGGCATTTCCCTCTCACACAGAAGTCTGAGGCTTGGTGATTAGGACTGGCCTGAAGGCCTCTCAGAATCTCAACATAGAGATCCTTCACCTATCTGTTCCTGTTCCCTAATCTGGGACATTCATACACAAAGCCCAAAATGGCTGCTAAGGCCATCGCAGGTGCATCCAAGGCAGTGGGATAGAGGAAGGGAAAGTGGACCTGCCTTTTAAGACACTTCCAGGAAGTTACACACACACACACACAAGGCTGCTGTGAACATTCATATACAAGTTTTTGTTTGGGTATATGCTTTCATTCCTTTTAGATAAACACCTAGGAGTGGGATGGCTGGGTCATACGGTAGATGTATGTATAACTTTCCTGAAACTGCCAAAGTGGTTTTCCAAAGTGGCTGTACCATTTCACATTCCTATGAGCCATGTATGAGAATTACAATTGCCCCAAATCTTTGCCAACACTTGGTATGGTTAGTCTGTTTAATTTTAGCCATAATTAGAATGTAGGTATGTAGTGGTGTCTCATTATGATTTTATTTATTTATTCATTATTTATTTATTTTACTTTTTTAATTATGATTTTAATAAGCATTTCCCTAATGACTAATGATAGTATCTTTCCAAGGATTTATCTATCATTTATACACCTATTTGGTAAAGTTTCTGTTCAAATCTTTGCCCATTTTTATTGGTTTATTATTGAGTTTTGAGAGTTTGTGATCTATTCTGGAATCAAGTCCTTTATCAGATTTTCCAGCTTATAGCTTCTTTTTTAATTTTAATTTTAAAAATTCTCTTAACAGTATCTTTTTAAAAATATTTATTTACTTGAGAGAAAGAGAGAGAATATGAGCAGTAGGGGCAAAAGGATGGGGAGAGAGAATCTCAAGTAGACTCCATGCTGAGGGTGGAGATCACAACCTGAACCAAAACCAAGAGTTGGACACTTAACCAACTGCACCACCCACGCACCTCTTAACAGTGTACTTTGAAGAGCAGAAGTTTTAACTTTGATGAGGCTAATTTTGCCTTTTTTTTTAAAACAGATCGTACTTTTGTTGTTGAATCTTAGAAATCTTTGCTTAGCCCAAGGTTCCTCTTACATTCTCTTCTAGAAGTTTCATGGTTGTGGTTCCACATGTAGATCTAGAATCCATGTTGAGGTCATTTTTAGTTGGTACAAGGTATGCATCTAAGTGTATTCTTCTGCATATGGATATCCAATTATTCCCAGGACATTTGTTGAAAACACTAGCCTTCTCCACTAAATTGATTTGCACATTTTAAAAACCTCAAATGCTCACATATGTAAAAATCTATCTCTAAACTAAGAATAAGCTACCCTTTTTCATTGATGTAGTTGTCTTTCTTGAAGCTAATACCACACTGTCTTAATTTCTGCCTCATAACGGTATTGGTACTGAAAGTATGAGTTCTCCCATCTCTTCCTTTTCAAAGTTGTTTTTGATTATTCTAGCTCATTTTTATTTCCATCTGAATTTATGGATAAGCCTGTAAGTTTCTTTTAAAAGAAAAAGCCTGTATTGTGACTGCACTGACTCTATAAATTAATTTGAGAATTGACATTTTTACAATATTTTGTATCTTCCAATCTAAGAACAGGTACCTGTCTCCATTTACTTAGCCTTCTTTAAAACCTCTTTTCAGGGATCCCTGGGTGGCTCAGCGGTTTAGCGCCTGCCTTTGGCCAAGGGCTCGATCCTGGGGTCCCGGGTTCGAGTTCCACATCGGGCTCCTGACATGGAGCCTGTCTCCCTCCTCCTCTCTCTCTCTCTCTCTCTCTCTCTCTCTCTCATAAATAATTTAATAAATCTTTAAAAACTAAATAAAATCTCTTTTCAATGTTTCGTAGTTTTCAATGTACAAATCTTGCATGCCTTTTGTCAGATTTATCCTGAAGTATTTAATATTTTTGATGGTATCATAAATGGCATTTTAAAAATCGTGGTGAAATACCCTAACACAAAATTTGCCATTCTACAATCTTTAAAGTTCAGTATTGTAAAGTATATTTCATATTATCAACCAATCTCCAGAAGTCTTCTCATCTGTAAAACTACAACTCTATATCCATTAAACACAACTCTCCATTCCCTTCCTGGTCCCAGCTTTGACAACCTCCATTCTACTATCTGTCTCTATGAATATCTCTATGAATTTGACTACTCTAGATTCCTTATATAAGTGGTATCATATAGTCTGTCTTTTTGTAACGCTTATTTTACTTAGCATAATGTACTCAAGGTCCATACATGTTATAGCACGTATCAGAATTTCCTTCCTTTTCAAGGATATCTATCACATTTTTTCTTCTTCAAATTTTTATTTAAATTCTAGTTAGGGGATCCCTGGGTGGCGCAGCGGTTTGGCACCTGCCTTTGGCCCAGGGCGCGATCCTGGAGACCCGGGATCGAATCCCACGTCGGGCTCCCGGTGCATGGAGCCTGCTTCTCCCTCTGCCTGTGTCTCTGCCTCTCTCTCTCTCTGTATGACTATCGTAAATAAATTTAAAAAAATTAAAAAAAAATAAAATAATTTCTAGTTAGTTAACATATAGTGCAATATTGGCTTTAGGAGTAGAATTTAGTGATTCATCTTACACTGTTGGTGGGAATGCAAACTGGCACAGCCACTCTGGGAAACAGTATGGAGGCTCCTCAAGAAGTTAAAAATAGAACTACTCTATCACCCAGCAGTTGCACTACTAGGTATTTACCCAAAGGACACAAAATATAGATTCAAAGAGTTACATGTACCCCAATGTTTATAGCAACATTATCAACAATAGTCAAACCATGGAAAGAGCCTGAGTGTCCGCTGACTGATGAATGGTTAAAGAAGATGGGGTATGGGGAATGCCTGGGTGGCTCAGCAGTTGAGTGTCTGCCTTTGGCTCAGGGTGTGATCCCAGGGTCCCTGGATCGAGTCCCACATCAGGCTTCCTGCATGGAGCCTGCTTCTCCCTCCTGCCTATGTCTCTGCCTCTTTCTGTTTATCTCTCATGAATAAATAAATAAAATCTTTAAAAATAAAAGATGTGGTGTGTGTGTGTATACATATATATGTATGTATGTATGTATGTATATGCAATGGACTACTACTCAGCCATCAAAAATAATAAAATCTTGCCATTTGCAATGATGTGGATGGAGCTAGACTGTATTATGCAAAGCAAAATTAGAGAAAGACAAATACCACATCACTTCACTCATATGTGAAAATTAAGAAACAAAATAAATGATCATATGGGAAGGGGAAAAAAGAAAGAGGGAAGCAAACCATAAGAAACTCTGTCTATCACATTTTATTTATCCATTCACCAATCAATGGAAACTTGGGTTAGTCTCACCTTTTGACTACTGTGAATAATGCTGTTGTGAAGTTGGGTGAACATGGTTCTGTGAACATACCTCTTACAGACCCTGTTTTTAATTTTTTTGGATATATCCCAGAATTGGAATTGTTGCATCATATGGTAATTACATTTTTTTTATTTTTAAGTGACTACCATATATTTTTCCATAGCAGCTATACCAGTTTGTATTCCCACTGACGGTGCACAGGTATTCCAATTTCTCTGCACTACCTTGTTTATACTTGTCATTTTCTGTTTTTTTTTTTTTAATAGTACCTATCTTGATGGGTATGAGGTGATATCTCATTGTGGTTTTGCTTTTCATTTACCTAATCATTTAGTGATGCTGAGCATCTTTCATATGCTTATTGGTCATTTGCATATCTTCTTTGAAGAAATGTCTATTCAATTCCTTTGACCATTTTTTAATCAGGTTATTTTTTGTTTTTGTAAAGTAGCATTAGTTCTTTATGTATTCTAAATATGAACCCCTTATCAGATATATAATCAGCAAATATTTTCTACCATTCCATAGGTTGTCTATTCATTCTTTTATGTCCTTTGATGCATAAAACCTTTTCATTTTGATGGAGTCCATTTATTTATTTTTGGTTTTGCTGTCATATCCAAGACACCATTTCCAAATCTGATGTCATGAAGCTTTTCCCTATGCTTTCTTCTAAGAATTTTATAGCTTTAGGTGTTATTTTTAGGTCTTTGATCCATTTTGAGTTAATTTTGATAGATGATATAAGGTACGGGTTGAACTTCATTCTTTTACATGTGGATATCTAGTTTTTCCAGCACCATTTGTTGAAAAGACTTTTGTGCTTACTTTTAGGGTAATTTTCTCTTCTTTTTCCCAGACATTCAAAGAGGAAGCAGACATCATTAATTTTAGATGTTTTGCTATAGACTGAATGTTTGATTTCACCAAAATTCACCTGTTGTTAAGCCTTGCCCTTAATATAATGGCACTTTGAAGTAGAGCCTTTGGGAGGTGATTAGCTCATGAGGACAGAACCCTCATGCATGAAAATTAATGCCGATATAAAAAGAGGCCTGAGAGAAATTCTTTGCCATATCCGCCATGAGATTATACTAAGACTCTTGTCTATGAGAAAGGTGGATACTCCATCTGCCAGTGCTTCATCTTGGACTTCCCATCTCCAGAACTGTAAGAAATACATTTCTGTTTGTTATAAGCTACCCAGTCTATGGAATTTTGTTATAGCAAACTGAGTGGACTAAGATACAGTTCTTTTATAAAATAAACATTTATTGATATAAATTTCCCCTTAAGTACTACTTAGACAGCCTCTCACATATTTTTATATTTTGTGTCTCCACTTACATTCAATTCAAATGCTTTCTTATTTTGCTTTTGATTTCTTCTTTGAACCATAGGAAATTTTAAAATACTTAGTTTCACACTTGATGGGATGAGCACTGAGTGTATGCTATATGTTGGAAAATCAAACTCCAATAAAAAAGTATACCAAAAAATAAAAATTTAAAAAATTTAAAAAAATAAAAATGCTTAGTTTCCAATTATCTGGAGATTTTTCAGATATATTTCTGTTATTAATTTCTAATTTAATTCCATTTATATCATAGAGAACACTCTATAACTTGAGCTCTTTCAAATTTATTGAGACTTATTTCATGGTCCAGAAGCTGATCCATTTCAATAATTGTTCTGGGTGCACTTGAAAATAATGTGTATCCTACTGTTTAGGGATAGAATGTTCTATAAACGTCAATTCAGTCAAGTTGGTTGATAGTGTTGTTCAAGTCTTCTGTATCCCTACAGATTCTCTAATTTAGCATCAAGTGACAAAAATAATATAACTTAGTAATGACTGATGTCCTTTATTCAAGGGAAAACAATCCAAGGGTTGGGGGAATACAGAGCCTCACAAGAAGTGAAGCACCTTCTCAAGTGATTTTAGGCAACAGTGAGCTTCATAGAGCTTTACAAGAAGAAATGTGGAAACAAGTCACAATTAGCTAAGAGGTCAAGGACTTTCATAAAGGCTAGCAGGTCCTATTTTCTAGAGTAAGGGAGTTGGAAGGCTATGATTAGTATGTTAGTTTTCCTTGACAGGGAGGCATATCCCCTAAGTGCTGGCTGACTTACGTTTAGATTTTTCTTTTTTTTATTTTTCTTTTTTATTTATTTATGATAGACACACAGTGAGAGAGAGAGAGGCAGAGACACAGGCAGAGGGAGAAGCAGGCTCCATGCACCGGGAGCCCAACGTGGGATTCGATCCCGGGTCTCCAGGATCGCGCCCTGGGCCAAAGGCAGGCGCTAAACCGCTGCGCCACCCAGGGATCCCACGTTTAGATTTTTCTAAGGTTTTTTTCCTCCATATATTTTGAAGGTGTTATTAGGTGTATAGAAACATAGAACTGGGCAGCCGGGTGGCTCAGCGGTTTAGCGCCGCCTTTGGCCCAGGGTGTGATCCTGGGACCCAGAATCGGGTCCCGCATGAGGCTCCCTGCATGGAGCCTGCTTCTCTTTCTGCCTGTGTCTCTGAGCCTCTCTCTCTCTCTCTCCCTTTCTCATAAATAAATATTTTTAAAACACACATAGAACTGTTGTGTCCTCTTAATTAACTGACCCCTTTATTATTAATATATTTCTTTTTTCCCTGTTATTACTCTTTGTTTATTTTTATTTTTAAGTAACCTCTACATCCAACATGGGGCACAAACTCATAACCCTAAGATCAAGAGTTGGATGCTCTACTGACTGAGTCAACCAGACACCCCCACTCCCCTGGTATTATTCTTTGAAATATACTTCATCTGATATTAATATCACTCCAGAATGATATATCTTTTTATATCCTTTTACTTGCAGCCTCTTTGCATCTGTTTTTTTAGTTAGTTAGTTAGTTAGTTAATTTATTTCATAATCTCTATACCCAATGTAGGGCTTAAATTCATGATCCCAAGATCAAGAGTCACATGCTCTACTGACTGAGCCAGTCAGGCACCCCAGCCCCTTTGTGTCTTTACACTGAAAGTGGATTTCTTGTGGATGATATATAGTTGGGGTTTTGCTTATTTAATCTGAAAATCTCTGCCTTTTAACTAGGGTGTTGATACTACTTAGATTTAATGTGATTTAATGACAATCCCCATTTTAAATCTATCTTCCTATCTCCACTTGTTTCATCTATCCTTTGTCCTCTTTTCCTCCTTTTAGATTGAGTATTGTTTTAGTATTTAACTTTTTTGTATATATATTTTTTAAATATTTTATTTATTTATTCATTAGAGAGAGAGAGAGAGATAGAGAGAGAGAGAGAGGCAAAGACACAGGCAGAGGGAGAAGCAAGCTCCATGAAGGGAGCCTGATGTAGGACTCAATCCCAGGACTCCAGGATCACACCCTGGGCTGAAAGCAGGTGCTAAACCGCTGAGCCATCCAGGGATCCCTGTATATACTTTTTTATTGGAGTTCAATATGCCAACATATAGCATGCTCACCTTTGTTGGATGATGATGATGATGATGATTAGCTACAAGTCATTTTTATTATCTCAATATTTTAGTGGTTGCTTTAATGTTCTATCTCTTTAATTTATTACAACATGCCTGCAAATGATATAACACTTCACATACAGTCTAGGACCTTACAAAATGTATTTTCATTTTTCTGTTCTCAGCTTTGTGCTATTATTTCATGTAGTTTTCTTCTATGTATATTTTACATGTCACACTATATTTTTTTTTGCTTTAAACTATGGAATAATGTTTTTTATGTTTTTATTTTTATTTATTTTTTAGTATTTGTTTTTTATATAAATTCAATAATTAAATATACTATATTATTAGTTTCAGAGGTAGAGTTCAGTGATTCGTCAGTCTCATAATAATACCCAGTGTTCACTACATCACATTCTCTCCCCAATGTCCAGCACCCAGTTAGTTACTCCATCCTCCCCCCGCAAGCAACCCTCAGTTTGTTTCCTATGATTAAGAATCTCTAGGGCAGCCTGGGTGGCTCAGCGATTTAGCACTGCCGTCAGCACCGGACATGATCCTGGAGACCTGGGATCGAGTCCCACGCTGGGATCCCTGCATGGAGCCTACTTCTTCTGCCTGTCTCTGCCTCTCTCTCTCTCATCTCTGTGTTTCTCATGAATAAATAAATAAAAAAAATTTTTTTTAAAAAAGAATCTCTTATGGTTTGTCTCCCTATTTGATTTAATCTTGTTTAATTTTTTCCTCTCTTCCCCTTTGATCTTGTTTTGTTTCTTAAATTCTACATATGAGTGAGAACACTTTCTCTGACTGACTTTCTTTGCTTAGCACAATACCCTCTAGTTCCATTCATATCATTGCAAATGGCAATATTTTATTCTTTTTGATGGCTGAGTAGTATTCCTGTGTGTGTGTGTGTGTGTGTGTGTGTGTGTGTGTGTGTACCATCTTTATCCATTCATCTGGTGATGGACATCTGGCCTCTTTCCATAGTTTGGCTATTGTGGACATAATAACATTGGGGTCAGATGCCCCTTCAGATCACTACATTTGTATCTTTGGGGTAAATACCTAGTAGTGCATTTTAAGGAACTTCCATACTGTTTTCCAGAGTAGATGCACCAGCTTGCATTCCCACCAAAAGTGCAAGAAGATTTCCCTTCCTCCATATCCCCACCAACATCTGGCATTTCCTATCATTAATTTTAGCCTTTCTGACCAATGTGAGGTGGTAACTCATTGTGGTTTTGATTTGTATTTCCCTGATGCCAAGTGATGCAGAGCATTTTTTCATGTGTCTGTTGGCCATTTGTATGTCTTCTTTGGAGAAATGTCTGTTCATGTCTTCTGCCTATTTCTTGATTGATTTGTTCTTTAGGTGTTGAGTTTGATAAGTTCCTTATAGATTTTGGGTACTAGCCCTTTATCTGATAAGACATTTGCAAATATCTTCTCCCATTCTGTAGGTTGTCTTTTGGTTTTGTCAACTGTTTCCTTTGCTGTGCAAAAGCTTTTTGCCTTTTTTTAAAGATTTTATTTATTTATTTGACAGAGAGAGAGAGTACAAGCGGTGGGGGGGGGGGACACAGGAAAGGGAGAGGGAGAAGCAGGCTCCCCGCTGAGTAGGACTCTGGAATCATGACCTGAGCTGAAAGCAGATGCTTAGCCAACCCAGCCACCCAGATGCCCAAAAGCTCTTTATCTTGAACTCCCAATAGTTCATCTTGCCATTGTTTCCCTTGCCTTGTGAATTAATCTCTAAAATGATTTGAGTAATTTAAAAATTAAATATATTTATCAGTGTAATTACTATTTCCAGGGCTTTTCATTCTTTTGCATATATCTAAAGTTCCATCTGATGTCATCTTATTTCTTTTGGAAGGGTTTCCTTTAACAATTTTTTGTTGCTGTTGTTGTGCAGGTCTGCTGATAATTAATTCTTTCAGGTTTTGTGTATCTAAAATGTCTCGGTGTCCATCGAAAGATGAATGGATAAAGAAGATGTGGTTTATGTATACAATGGAATATTCCTCAGCCATTAGAAATGACAAATACCCACCATTTGCTTCGATGTGGATGGAACTGGAAGGTATTATGCTGAGTGAAATAAGTCAATCGGAGAAGGAAAAACATTATATGGTCTCATTCATTTGGGGAATATAAAAAATAGTGAAAGGGAATAGAGGGGAAGGGAGAAGAAATGGGTAGGAAATACCAGAAAGGGAGACAGAACATGGAAGACTCCTAACTCTGGGAAACAAACTACAGGTGGTGGAAGGGGAGGAGGGCGGGGGGTGGGGGTGACTGGGTGGCGGGCACTGAGGGGGGCACTTAACGGGATGAGCATTGGGTGTTATTCTGTATGTTGGCAAGTTGAACACCAAAAAAAAATAAATTTATTAAATTAATTAATTAATTAATTAATTAATTAAAATAGGTAAACTAATTAATAAAAAATTAAAATGTCTTCATTTTGTCTTTATTTTTGAAAGATATTTTGTTAGGTTGACTTTTTTTGTCTTTGAGTACTTAAAAGATGCTACTCTGCTGTTTTCTTACTTGCCTTATTTCCAATGAAAAATCTGCTGTCATCCTTAGCTTTATTTCTCTTCTGTAAAGTGTCGTTTTTCTCTGGCTGCTTTTAAGATTTTCTTATTATCACTACTATTGGGAATTTGGTCATTACATGCCTTGATGTCGTTTTTTTCAAGTATCATATGTTTAAGGTTCACTGACATACCTGGACCTGAAGGTTTGTAGTTTTATCACATTTGGAATTTTTTCAGCCAATTTCTCTTCAAATATTTTTTTCGGGACTCCCCTTCTTACTTAGGGATTATGGTAGCACATATATGAGGCAGCTTAAAGTTGTCCCACAGTTCACTAACACTTGATTCATTTCTTTTTATCAATCCTTCTTCTCTCATTATTTCATTTTAAAGTTTTTGTTACCTTGGCTTCAAATTCACTAATCTTTTCCTCTGTAATAGTTAATTGGCCCTTCATGTCATCTAGTATATTTTTCACCTCAAACATTGAGTTTTCATCTCTGGAAGTTCAACTTGGATCTTTTTTTAAGTCTTCCATGTCTCTACTTCACATGTTTAATTTCTTTTCTAGCCTTTTGGTCATATGTAATATAGTTATAATATCTATTTTGATACTCATATCTATTCATTCCATTACCTGTGTACATTCTGGGTCCATTTTATTTGATTTCTCCTATCCTTATGAACCATATTTTCCTTCTTATTTACACGCTTTATATTGTTTTATTGATGCCAAATATTGTTAATTTTATGTTGTTGGCCTCTGGATTTTTTCAGCATTTCTATATTCTTTTTTAAAAAGAAAATCTTACTCATTTTAGGGAGAGAGAGCACATGTGCATGGGGGGGGAGCAGAGGGAGAGGGGCAAGCAGTATCCCCCACTGAGCATAGAGCCTGATGCAGGGCTGGATCCCAAGACCCTGAGATCATGACCCAAGCTAAATTTAAGAGTCGGTCACTCAACCGACTGAGCCACCCAGGGGTCCCTAAATATTCTTGAACTTTCTTCTGGAATATAGTTAAGCTTGATCCTTTTGGGATTCTTCTAAGCTCTGCTATTTAGCACCAAAAAAGCATTTAGTCAAGGCTAATCTTTCCCTGATACTAAGATAATACCATCTACCCAATGCCTAGTGAATTATGATATTTTCCCAGTTTGGTGGATGAAACCAGCCACATTCCTTGGCCCTTTGTGAGCTCTGAGGATTGCTCCCTCTAAAATGGTTCTTTCAAAAAATAAAAATAACATAAAATGGTTCTTTCTCCACCCCAGATAGTTTCCTCATCCACATACATTTATGTACTCCCATTGAATACTTGAGGGATATCTTCTGTAGATCTCCAGAGTTCTCTCTCTGTCCAATGCTCTCTTCTTTCTGGTACCCTGCCCTGCAAACTCTAGCCTTCTTGGCCTCTCTACACTCCAAGCTCCATCTCTTAACTCAGGGAAACTATAGGCTCTGCCCAGTTTCCCCTTCTTGCACTGGGGTCTAGAAGCTCTTTCTAGGCAATAAGTTAGAGAAATTTGGTGTTCACCTCATTTCCCTTATCTTAGGGATCGCTGTCCTTCATTGTCTGATAGCCAATATCTTGCGTACCATTATTTCAAACATTTTGACCCATTTAAAAAAATGTTTCAGACTGGAGAGTTAATCTGATCCCTGTCACTCCATTTTAGCCAAAGATTAAGGTAGCCATTAATTTCCTTTATCAATCTTCATGATCTAAACTTCGTCTCTTTCTGGATTGCAATTTTATTTCAGTAATTTAGGAGATGTTCAACAGTATTTTTATAAAGTCTGTGCAATTGCAATTACAATTAAGATATAAGAGTGAATCAGAAGTACAAACAACCAAGTTAGAACAGATAGGTTGGGCTGAGGCCCTGCCTACAAGGGATGCTGGGAGAGCAAGTAACTGCCATATCCTTTGAGAGACTAAGGAGAACCTTATCTTGGGAGGAAGAAAGCCAGCAGGCATAGGAAGAGAACTCAGATGCTAGGCCACCCAAGAATAACAAGAATCCTCCATGACCACACTCTCCACCCATCAAACATACTAGTATGGACTGATATCTCACATTAAATAAAATGTATATAACCAGTAGTCTAAAAACACAAATTTTCAGGAAAATTGATCTTATGATTATGTTAAAGCTTATTAAAGTGCTGGTAATGAATCAACAAAGTAACAGAAGTATGCCAGTTCAGAAAGTGTATGAAAAAGAAGAGCTCATATTCTTCAAAAGTAGAAAGCTCACATAAAGAGCTGAGTTTTTTTTAATAAAGTACTTAATTGAGTTATAAGTGCAGTTTCAGTTCACAGGGTCATAAATATATCAACTGTTATGAGGAAATTAGAGACAAATTGATATAAGAAGTGCCAGATAGTAATCACAGATCTTAAACCTACATACCCAAAAATCAAATGATAAGAATTCATCTCTGGCTCTTAACAATAGTAAAGAAAATCTCATCCCCCAAAAATAGTGTTCTATAGACCACACTTCTTAAACTTCAATTTGCATACAAATCACTGACAGATTTTGTCAAAATTCAGGTTTTGATTCAGTAAGCCCAGGGGTTAATGGACAAGGGAGGCTGCATTTCTAGCAAGCCACTGGGGGATACAGGTTGCCCATTTCATTTGGAGACAAAAAAAAAAAAAAAAAAAAAAAAAAAAAAAAAAAAAACAAGACCCAACTATACTGTTTCTACAAGAAACTGTTAAATACAATGATTTACGTAGAATAAAAGTAAAAGGATGGGGGATGGGATAAAATGCAATACCAATAATACCAAAACAAACATGGGTAGTTATATCAACATCGAAGTAGATGTTGAGCAAGGATAATTAATGAGGATAAAAGGGACAAGGGACATTAAATAATAATAAAAGGGACAATTCAACAGGAAGATATAAAAATCCTAAATGTATGAGTACCTAATAGAGTCTCAAAATACATAAGTCAGGGGCGCCTGGGTGGCTCAGTTGGTTAAGCATCTGCTTTCAGCTCAGATCATGGTCCTGGAGTCCTGGGATCCAGCCCCAAATCAGGCTCCCTCCTCAGCAGGGAATCTGTTTGTTCCTCTCCTTCTATCCCTCCCCCTGCTCTCTCTCTTTCTCTCTCTGTCAAATAAATGATAAAATCTTAAACAAACAAAAAACAAAATCCATAACTCAAAGCAAAATAAAATAAAAAAGAGAAAAATGGACAAATCCATAATCATAGCTGAAGACTTCAACATTCCCCTCTCAATAATTAGTAGGACAAATAAATAGAAAATTAGCAAGGATATAGAAAAACTGAATACCATTAACCACTGTATCTAATTGCCCTTTATAGAATACTCTACCAAAAGAAGGCAAATACATATTCAAGTGCACATGGAACTTCATCAAGATAGAACGTATCCTTATTCATTAAATCTTAACAAATTTCCAAGAATTAAAATTATAAAAAGCATACAAAATCACACAAAGAAAACCATACAAAGTCATATTATCTGACTGTATGAGAATGCTAATATGTCCCCCACCAATATTCCTGCCCCTGGGGTATAACCCTATATAATAATCCCTGTCAATATGATGAGATATCTCTCCTGTGACTAAATTAGGCTACGTGGCATAGCTGACTCTAAGAAAGGTAGACCTAACCACATGAGGCCTTTAAATCTGGGCCTCGGTGTCAGAGATAGAGGAAGTCAGAGACTCGAAGTGTGAGAGGGATTCTGATGGAGGGAGATTCTCCCTTGATAGCTTTGAGATGAACAGGATCACGCAGCAAAGTGTGCATGTAGACTTTAGGAACTGAGAATAGATCTTGGCTGATAACCAACAAGGAAAAGACAATGGCCTGAGTCCCAAAACCTCAAAGAACTGATTTCTGCCACAACCACACAAGCTTGGAAGAACATCCAGAACTCCACATGACAACACACTTCAGCAGACACATTCATTTCAGCCTTGTGAAAACCTGAGCAGAGAACTCAGCCATACAGTTTCTGGATTTCTTACCTATAGAACAGTGTGATAATGAATGGCTATTGTTTTAGGACACTGAGTGTATGGTGATTTGTTACACAGAAATAGAAAACTCATGTGTTCATCAGAATAAAAGTAAAGTAGGGACCAACAGCAAAAAGATAAGAGGAAAATATCCCAACACTTAGGGGTAAAACATGCAAGCAAGCAATTCATCAGTCAAGGGCAATTAGAAAATGTTTTCTAGAACATTTTATTTTTTTAAAAGATTTTACTTACTTATTCATGAGAGACACAGAGAGTCAGAAACATAGGCAGAGAAAGAAGCAGGCTCCCTGCAGAGAGCCTGATGCAGGATTCAAGCCCAGGACCCCGGGATCATGACCTGAGCCAAAGGCAAATGCTCAACCACTGAGCCACTCAGGTGCCCCTCTAGAACATTCTAGACCAAAATATATACAACATATCAAAATATGTGGGATGCAGCTAAAGTGGTGCTTAGAAGGAAATGTACAACCTCAAATGCTCATATTAGAAAATAAGAAATATCTCAAATTAATTATCTCAGCTTCCAATTAAGACACTAGAAAAATAAGGGCAAAATAGTCCCCCCCCAGAAAAAAAAAAAAAAAACAGAGATAAGAGTGAAAAAAATCATTGAAATTGAAAAGGGAGAAACAATGAAACCATGGAGAAAGTCAAACTAAAAGCTGGTTCCTGAAAATGACAGATAAAATTTATAAGCCTCCTGAAAGGCTGACAAAATAAGACAGAAAACACAATGGCCAATACCAGAAAAGAAAAGAATACTCCTACAGGCCCCTGAGACACTAAAGGGAAAATTAGGGACTATTATAAACAAGTCTTCACACATACATTCTACCCCTTAGGTGAAAATTGACCCATCCTTCAGAAACAAAAACCCATAACTGATCAAGAGAAGGAGGTTATCTAAATAATTTTATACCTATTAAAGTATTTGGTTTAGAAACTAAAAATCTGAGAAAGAACTCTCCAGATACAGATGGTTTCATTGGTAAATTATACCAAGCAAATAACATAATTTCCACACAATCTCTTCCAGAAAATATAAGAGGGGAGAATATTTCCCAGCTCATTTTACGAAGCCAGCATTATCTGGATGCAGATTGTGTACACGATACTACAGACCAATATCATGAATAGAGACAGAAATATTCTCAATGAAATATTAGAAAACCAAAAGCAGAGGTATATAAAATAGAATATACCACCACCAACTAGAGTATCTCCCAAGAATGCAAATCCGGATCAATATTAGAAAACCAAGCAATGCGATCCACTATATTAACCATCTAAAGAAGGAAAACCACATCATCAACTGATGCAGAAAAGGCACTTGGTAGTATTCAACATCAATTCACAATAAAAATTCAGCACACCAGGACTAACAGGGAACTTCATTCTGATAAAGTGCATCTACAGAAAACTTATAGCTAATATCATATGTAATGGTGAAGGGGAAGGCTTTCTCTCTAAAATTGCCAACAAGGTAAGCATGTCCTATTCCACATCACTCCTATTCCACATCAGACTTGAAGTCCTAATCCATACAATAAGTCATAAAAAGAAATAAAGGTCACAGGGATTCAAAGGAAGAAATAAAACTACCCTTATTTGTAGATGACATGATTGTCTATGTAGAAAATCCCAAGGAATCTATTAAAAAAAACAAAAACAGAAAACAGAAACAAAAACATCCTAGAACATATAAATTGAGTTTAACAAGATCATAGGTTACACAACACACAACACACAAAAATGGTAGAATCCAGGCTGAAGCTACATATAGCCTTGATGCCTATAGGACCTCAACCTTTTGGCTCCATGACCCACAACCTCTCTCTGCCATTGAGGGCCTTTCAGAGGAAGGCCCACAAGCCAAGCTTTGTCAAAGTAGCTTCCCTGGAGGAAGTCTACAGTCTAGGTTTTCCTTCATTATGGATCTATCCTCTTCTCAGTTCTCCTGATATAAATTAGGATACAGAAAGCCCAGACAAGCCATTGGATTTACCAGCACATTGTCAACAACAACTGGCAACCCTGAGTTGGCCCTCAGACCTAGCATGCTCCTAACCTGACTACCACCTGCATAAGCTGGGACCGCTTCACAGCTATAATACCCAACCATGTCATCTTCAGGCTTAGAACTTGGCTCAAAGCTCAGTGTCACCCAAGTGAAGTTAGCTCAAGCTATAGCCCAAGCTATAGTTCCTGGGCCCTGCCAGGCTTAGGCAGGGATCTGAGTTTAAGTCACTACCACGTACCTACCATCTCACCACTGGTCTGCCTCCCACTCTCCCACCAGAAACTTGCTGCTAAACTGCATGCCAGAGCTGATTGTGTACAAGTTCCTGGATCTTTTATGGCCTTTAATCAAGGGTAACTTATAGCTGTGGCTATAAATCTGAGGTCCAGAATCCAGTAAGAACCTGTTTCAGTTTCTTCAACCTACAGGAGTCTTAAGAATTTATCTATCCCCCTTGATTTTAGTCCTTCATTAAAGGCAGCTAGCTAGTTGCAGTCTTAAGCGAATCCTCCATATTACTGGCCTAGCTCTGATCTTGTAAGATCCATCCTCGCCAACCACACTTTGACCCTTAAGCAATTAACAAGCAACATTCATCTTAAAATATTTGAATCAATTTCTCTGGACAAGAACAGGTTTAATACCGGGTGCAGAGCCTACCTGGGAAGATGAGGGAGGTTAGCAAAGCATGAGGTACCAAGCTGGGCTTAGAGGGACAGGCTACAGAGATTATAAAGAACTAAATTCAAGTGACATTTATGACTGAACAGAAGTTGCATGCTGCAGAAAAAGTGCAGGTGTCAAGTCAGACACCCATGACCAAAGCCCATCTGAGCTCTGAGCAGGATACTCTGCCATTTAGCAGCTAACATTTACAGAGCATACACTAAATGGGCTTTGTGCACTTGATCTCCTTTATCACAAAACTTCAGTTTAAGCCAGCTTCCCTGAATCAGTAGCCTGCCCAGATTCTGAACCACTAAGTACCAGAATCAGAGACGCTGGTACACAAAAATCCAATGTGTTTCCTTACGCTAGCAATGAATAATCAGAAATCAAATTTATTTAAATAAATAGGTAAAGAGGATTGAGAGTACACTTATTTTGATGAGTACTGAGTAATATATAGAATTGCTGAATTATTACATTGTACACATGAAACTAATATAACATTGTATGTTAATCATACTTCTATATAAAATAATAAATAACAGCTATCAAAAAATTATCATCATAATACCATTTTCAAGAGGTCCCACAAAGCAAGTAGTTGGGTGTAAATCTAAACTATTATGTGTATCAGCTGTGTGTTTAAACTACAGCTGCTAAGGAAGGAAAGCAAAGGCCTAAACAAATGGAGAGGCTTCCCATGCTGGTGAAAGGGAGGATCCATATCTCTCCCAAACTGATCTGAAACTCTAATGCAATTCCTATTAAAAGACCAACAAGATTTGTAGATCTTACAAGCAGAGTCAAAATAATTCTGTAAAAGAAGAATGAAGTTGAATTCCTCACATTACCCAATTTTCAGAATCACTGTAAAGCTACATTAAAAGACAGTGCGGTATTTGTCAAGGGACACACTGATCAACAGAACAGAAGAGTGCAGAAAGAGAACCATATAAGGGTGCCTGGGTGGCTCAGTCGGTTAAGCATCTGCTTTGGGCTCAGATCATGATCACAGGGTCCTGGGATCCAGTCCCATACTGGGTCTCTCTGCTCATCAAGGAGCTTGCTTCTCTCTCTCATCTGTCTGCTGCTCTGCATTCTTGTGCTCGCTCTCTCTCTCTCTCTCTCTCTCTATTAAGTAAATAGAATTTTAAAAAAAAAGCAGGAAGAAAGGAACTCATACAGATATGGCCCATTTAGTTTCAAAAGAAGGTCAATGCAAGTTATCAGAGAAAAAATAGGGGTTTTTTAAAAGATTTTTAAAATTTTTACTTACTTGAGTGAGAAATAGAGAGAGAGCATGACATGGGGCAAGGGCAGGGGTTGGGCAGGGGTGGGAAGGGATGGGCTGAGGGAGAGGGAGAACAGAGCCTGAGGCAGGGCTCCATCCTAGAACCCTGAGATCATGATCTAAGCCAAAGTCAGATGCTTAACTGACTGAGCCACCCAGGTGCCCTAGGGTTTGTTTGGGTCTTTTAAGATTTATTTATTTATTTATTTATTTATTTATTTATTTATTTATTTATTTATTTATTTATTTATTTATTTATTTATTTGAGAGAGTGTGTGTAGCAGAGCGAGGAGGAGGAGAGGGAGAGAGAAACTCACGCTGACTCTGCGGTGGAGTCCCACTGGGGGCTCCATCTCACCTCGCTGAGATCCCCTCCTGAACCAAAACCCAAGCTAACTGACTGAGCCACGCCACCCAAGGTCCCCTAAGGTTTTTTAGTGACCGAAAATTGAAAAATCAAATGAAAATCATCATCATCATCTCATCTAAAACCTCACCTCAAAATGCCTTTTTTAAATTTTTTTCTAGGGATCCCTGGGTGGCGCAGCGGTTTGGCGCCTGCCTTTGGCCCAGGGCACGATCCTGGAGACCCGGGATCGAATCCCACATCAGGCTCCCGGTGTATGGAGCCTGCTTCTCCTTCTGCCTGTGTCTCTGCCTCTCTCTCTCTCTCTCTCTCTCTCTCTCTCTCTCTCTCTCTCTCTCTCTCCCCCTGTGTGTGTGTGACTATCATAAATAAAAAAAAAATCTTTTTCTAATAGTATATTTTAAGTGAATATCAAGAATTAGGGGATCCCTGGGGGGCTCAGCGGTTTGGCGCCTGCCTTTGGCCCAGGGCGCGATCCTGGAGTCCCGAATCGAGTCCCGCGTCGGGCTCCCGGTGCATGGAGCCTGCTTCTCCCTCTGCCTGTGTCTCTGCCTCTCTCTCTCTCTCTCTCTCTCTCTCTGTCTATCATGAATAAATAAATCTTAAAAAAAAATTATTGGGCAGCGCCGGTGGCACAGCGGTTTAGCACCGCCAGCCCAGGGCGTGATCCTGGAGACCCTGGATCGAGTCCCACATTGGGCTCTCTGTATGATGCCTGCTTCTGTCTCTGCCTCTCTCTCTCTGTCTCTATGAATAAATAAATTTTAAAAAATATTTTAAAAAAGAATTATTCATTGTTTTCTCTTATTCAACATAAAAAAGGCTCACATTTTACCAAGTCCTTTTCTCTGCATCAAAAATCTATGTATTTTTAGCTTTATATAAGCCTAAATACAAATATTTCCTTTTCCCTTTATGTAGACAGAAAGACATTTGTTAAATGAAAAATTCTCCAATTCTCTAGGTGTTTATATATTCTAATTTACCATAAAAACTCATTTTAAATTATTTCTTTTTTTTAATTTATTGGAGTTCAATTTGCCAACATATAGCATAACACCCAGTGTTCATCCCATCAAGTGCCCCCCTCAGTGCCCATCACCCAGTCACCCCCACCCCCCGCCCACCTCCCTTTCCCCCCTTGTTCGTTTCCCAGAGTTAGGAGTCTCTCATGTTCTGTCTCCCTTTCTGATATTTCCCATTCATTTTTTCTCCTTTCCCCTTTATTCCCTTTCACTATTTTTTATATTCCCCAAATGAATGAGACCATATAATGTTTGTTCTTCACCGATTGACTTATTTCACTCAGCATAATACTCTCCAGTTCCATCTGCGTCAAAGTAAATGGTGGGTATTTGTCATTTCTAATGGCTGAGGAATATTATTTCAACCACTTATGTTTAGCATATATCTTAAACATGTAAATAACATGCTTTTAATGATGCCAATCTTGCAGTCACACCAGCTTTATTTTGACTTTAAAGCATATTTCCTTTTAACAGAGTAGCTTAAACTATTAAGTGGTGTCTCAAGGTGCCTGGATGGCTCAGTCAGTTAGTTAAGTGTCAGACTCTTGGTTTCAGCTCAGGTCATAATCTCACAGTCCAGGGACCAAGCACTGCATCAGGCTCTGTGCTGAGCGCAGAGTCAGCTTCAGATTCTCTCTCCCTCTCACTTGCTCTCTCTCAAATAAATAAAATCTTAAGAAATAAAAAATAAGACCTCACCTCTTATACAATAATGAACTCATAGATTGGATCATAGATTTAAATAAATGTAAATTTGTTACACATTTAGAATAAAATATAAGAGAAAATCTTCCTGACACTGCATTAAGCAGAGAGAAATTCTTAAACATGACACGCCAAAAGCACAATCATAAAAGAAAAAGATAATTTGGGTCTAGTACAAATTAAAAACGTTGCTCTGCATATGACACTGTTAGAAAATTTAAAAGATAAGCTGCAGACCCAGAAAAAAACATTTGGAATCACAAATCCAAGAAAGGACTTGTATCCAAAACATATATCCGACCTTTGAAACTAAAGTGTAATAAAAACTCCTCAGAATTAACCAATCACCTGAGAGAGTAGGAAGAGTTGGAACTCCTTCCCACCAATCAGCAGCAATATGAGTATTGGATTCTCCACCCTATCACATGCAACCTCAATCAGCCAATAGTAATAGAAAAACATGATAGGAGGCGGAGCCTATGTGGTCTCCAGGGTAACTCCTGGCAGATTGGAATGAAGGAGCGGCTCCCTGAACCCAGACCTAGATGCCTTAATGAGGGTGTTTGAAGGGGCAGGGAGGGAATTTACGGGGGGTTAGGGTGGGAGGAAGAGAGAATGGGTAACGGCAGAATGAGGGAGCAAGAAGGGCTTCAGGGGGATGCAGAGAGGTATTATAAGAAGAGAACTATATAGAAGGAACATGGATTTAGAAGAATGGGGAGTCTGCTTTGAGTGGAAGAAGGAGGAGTTCAGAGGGTAGGACGCTGGTTTCAGAGGTAGGGAGAAAGTGGTAGAGGGAGAAAGGGCAGGCCTTTATAAGGGGATAGAGAAGATGCTTTGAGTGGACATGGAGAGGACTTAGAATTTAGAGTTGGTTAAGGGAGGTCTTAGAGGAGCCAACAAAGAGGTCATGGTGGGGAGAAGGGGAAGGGAGAAGTTTATGGGTGAACAAGGCTCATAACAGGACCATGACAGGTTCATAGGGACAAAGTGAGGGATATTACAAATGAGATAAGGAGAGAGGCATTGCTTGCACAGTTTCATAGGGTGAGAGTTTTAAGAGGGAACAAGGAAGGTTTTGTAGATGGAAAGAGTGTTCAAGTGTTGAGTAGGGTCTCCTTAGTAGGTGTTTTATAGGGGCAAAAAGGCTGCATTTGGGGGGACCGTGAGGGTGGGATAGGAACAAAATGTGATGGCGGCTCAGTTGCAGTTCCAAGGGGGACAAGCGAGAGTCATCAGAGTCAGCAAGGGATTTTGTGGGGGTAGTGTTAGGGGCCAAGTGAGACAAGCTGTAGGGACCTGCAAGGCAGTTCTAGAAGACAGGGAGGAGGTTACAGGAGACAGGGAAAGGGTTACTAGGGATAAGAAGGGATTATAGAGCATAGGAGTGGAGGAAGCTAAGAGATCCAGGGTAGAAGGAGGTATTAAAGGGAAAAATGACAGATTAGAAGGGACATGGTGGGAGTGAGAGGAAGTCAGTATGAGTTTTAAAGGAGGTCAAGGAAGAATTTGTATAGCTAAGTTATCATGAAAAGGAAGGAGTCAGAAGGGACAGCACAGTCCAGAAGCCATACTGAGCCATGACCCACTCCCTGCCCACAGGCGTTTGAAATTTTACGGGACAAGCCCCCCAAAGACCACATGTGCCTGTCCATTTGGGCCTTCCTCCTGTGTTTTCCCATAGGCATTGTAGCCTTGATCTTCTCTGTCCAGGTGGGAATCTGCATCACGCCAATCCTCTCCTCCTTTACTCCCTTTTCATCCTGGCCTTGACCTTGACTCAAATTATTTTGTCCCTCCTGTGGATTCAAGTTCCCACCCTGGGTCCTTACAGCCCCATAACTCACCCATTACAACAACTCATTGAAGCCCAACTATTTCTGTCCTGACTCTCCCCTCTAATCAGACAAGGCACAGCAACAAGTGGAATAACCGAGCTTTGGCAGCTGAGACCTCCTACCAAGCCTACTACATTGCAGTTTTGGGGATTGTTTTGGGAAGCTTCATCATACTCACCATCTTGATTTACCTCATGATGGATTTACTTGCTCGTTAACCTCCTTTTCAGCAAACTACCAAATATATACAACAGTGTTACTTACCTTGGCTCTAAGTATCCATTTGGGCCAAATGGGACATCTATTCCTAAATGTCTGGACTGCTAAGTTTTGACAGCCTGAGCCAGCATCTTGAGGTAGTTGGTGGAGCAAGAAAAGAGCAAGTTGGGCAGCCCACTGGACCAGAATTCAGGATCAACCCTGGGACCCTGCCAAGAGATGAGGCCGTGGAGGCAGGGTAGAGCACTATTGCCCCAGGGCAGTCTCCCCTCCTGCTCACACCATGCATTCATGCCAGAAATCTATTCATGCCAAAGGCCTTGGCTGTGCTACCCGACTCTAGGGATATAGCAGCGACCATTTCAGAATCAACCACACCCCCCTCAGAACTTATAAACCAAGTGAAGACAGACATATCACCAGACAGTGAGTCCAGTGCAGTCTGATCTTTAATAAGAGAAACCTAGGCAGGAGGGTTGTAAGAGGCCAAAGCTAATCTTGGATACTTATGGTCTACCAGAAAGTCAGCAGCTGTCCATGAACTGATAAGAATTCAGGTCAAGTCACAATTGTAGAGAGGTTCTATTACAGGTATGGTTGCCTCTTCTCCCTCTTCACCACCAAAGTTTGCCATTTATTCATTATTCAACACATAATTTCTGAGCACATATGATGTATGTGCAGGCACTTTACAAGGCAGGCACTTTACAAGGAGCTGGAAACTGAGAGCAAGATAAGTCTCCTTTCTGAAGAAGCCTACACTCTACTGGGAAGAACATAAACAAATAGACTTCTAAATAAACAAGATAATTACAGGGAGTGGTAAGTGATAAGGAGAAAATTAAACAGGGTTATAAGCTAAAGCAGTGCCACTACTGGTCCACTATTGTTAATGGTCTGCAACAAGTACAGAAATTGCCAATAAGCACTTCAGAACTCACAGAAGTTTGCCATGGCCATGACATCCAAGAATATAATCAATAGACTTGTCTTGTTGGACAGGATATAGACCAAAAGAATTAGAACATGACAGATTAAGATATCAGAAAATGAGTCCTACTCCACAATCACAAATAGTTTGAGGTACACTGGGCTAGTGGGCAATGAGGTCTAGAAGTATATTGTTTAGAGTCATGCTAGTGGCTGGAACAAATAAACCCCAACATTTCAGTAGCCCACAAAATGGTTTATTTCGCATTCACAGAACCTCCCAAAGTGAACGTTTCTGGTTGCCCACATATTAAGTTAGGGATTCAGGTTTCTTTCACTTGGTGATTCCACCATCTCCTAAAATGCTTGGAGTCCTTTGAATCTAGGAAGAAGATGAGAGACTGGAGAACCCCCACTTGCTTCTTAAAATCTTCAGCCCAAAAGTGAATCCTTATACACTTTTGGATGGGAATGTAAATTGGTACAGCCACTGTGGAATATAGTATAGGGCTCCTCAGAACATTAAAAGTAGAACTACCACATAATCTAGCAAGCAATCTTGCTTCTGGGGATATATCCAAAGGAAAAAAAATCACTGTTTTTCAGAGACATTTATATTCTCATAACTACTGTAGCATTATTCACGATACCCAAGATAATAGAAACAACCTAGGTGCCCATCAACCCATCAACGGATGAAGGGATAGAGAGGATTTGGGATAGATAGATAGATAGATAGATAGATAGATACAAAGATTAAATCATGAGAAATACGAAATCATGCCATTCACAATAACATGGATAGAAATAGAACTTGAGGCCATTATGCTAGTGAGATAAGTCAGATAAAGACAAATACTGTGTGATAGCACTTATATATGAACTCTAAAATAGCCAAATTCACAAAAACAGAAAGGAAAATGATGGTTGCCAGGGACTAGGGGAAACAGGGTAGGCTATTGAAAGGATACATGCACTCAGTTATAAGATGAGTGAGATTAGTATCTAATATATAACATGGTGACTATGGTGGACAATACTGTATTGTATACTTAAAATTTGCTAAGAGAGTAGATCTTACACATTCTCACCAAAAAAAAAAAAGGTGACTATGTGAGGTAATGGATGTATTAATTAATTTGTTTGTGGTAAAAATTTCACAATGCATACATATATCAAATAACCATGTTGTATACTTTAAATATCTTATTTTTTTCAATTATACCTCAGTAAGCCGGGGGGGGTATTTTTTTAAATAAAGCTTTGGCCCTAAGTGTCATACATCTCTTCTTAGTCCATTGGACAGAACTAGTCTCGTGGCCTCAACTGGTAGCAGAGGCCTCTGGAAAAATGTAGTCTAAAATATTGGGCAGCCTATAGACACCTAGCTGGCTTTGCCACAGAAAGCCTTTCTAAGATATTCTTTGAGCTGAGACATGGAAGCACAGGTGGGAGAGCTGCTCCAAGAACTGTGAGAAGAGGGTTCCCAGAGTGGGAATGGCAATCACCAAAGCCTCAAAGCTGGAATGAGCTTGGAGATTCAAAGAACAAAAAGGAGGCCAATGTGGCAGTGAGTAATGTCACGTATCTTTCACTCTCTAAAGCAGGTGGGGTTCTCTCCTCCCTGTAAGAACTCTTGGAGGTGCTTTCCAGCTCTCCTGAAGAGGAAATCCAACACTCGTTCTTCACCTTCCATCTGACAAAGACTGCTCACAGAAATCTTTTGGCAGACATACGGCTATCTATCTTTAGGACCTCCAACCCCCTCCATGCCTGGCTCTGCACTGGGTGATGTTGGGGACACAACGGTGACCAACATAGATCCCTTCCCTGTCCTCAGGACTTCTGCAGTCCAGACAGGAAGACAGGCCCACCACCAAATGTGACTGTGAGTTGTTCTTTCATTTATTCTTTAACTCAGCAAAGTTCTATTGTGCATCTACTGCAGTGCCATTCTGGTGGTGTGTGAAAGATAAAGTAAGAAAAATGTTAAGAGTCCTGTGGGAAAAAATAAAGCATCGCAAGGGTGATCAGAAGTATTGGAGATGGGTGAGGGGCCACAGGTTTAAATAGAGAGGCAAATAATGCCCCAATTAGGATATGACTTTTTAGCAAAGGCTTGCAGGACTTAAGAGAGGAAACCAGATATATCTGGGGTGACAGTCTCAGGTAGATGGAAATGCTAGTGCAAAGGCCTGTAGAGAGAAGCCCATCTGATATTTCTGAGACATAGTAAGGAGGCCAGGATAGCTGAAGAGAAGTAGAGAATGGTTAGAGATGAAATCAGGGAGGTAACATAGGCAAGATCAAAGCAAGCACACTTTATTCTGAGTGACATGAACACATTGAACAGATAAGTGACATGTGCTGACTCAGGTTAATCAGCTCTCTCTGTGACTCAGGAAGGGAGCAGAGTATGCGGAACAGGTGATAGCAGGGAGACAGCTGTGTTTTCCCAGATGGGAGGTGATGGTATATGAGGCCAGAGTGGGAAAGAAGAAAAGGAAAAGCCTTGATGAATTTTAAAGGTAAACAGGAATTGCCGATGCATGATATAGGTATAAGAGAAAGGGAATTTTGACCATAGGAGCTGGAATCACAGAGTTGCCCTTGTCTGGGGAAGTAGGAGAGAAAAAAAGTCTAGGGAGGTACAGTGTAGTGATCCTTCTAAGGTTTGGGAGCCACGTCCTGGTTACAGGCCGGTTCAGAGTGGGCATGTGACCCTGCCTGAGCAAATGAGACTTGGATAAATGGTTTCTGGAGCTTTTGGTAAAGGGAAGCAGCCCACCTCTTCCATGCTATCCTCTAAAACCCCAACTTCAAAAGATGCAGGGTAAGTCATTCTGCAACTAGGTGGAAGAGCCTGGAACTGCTAGGATGAGAGGAGCCAAAAAAGAAGCAAGTGCTAGGAAGAGGAGGCACAAACTGGGTCCCTAATGACATCACCGACAGCATATACATACAGCAGATAGTTACTGAGCAGTCAACTGTGTACAGACACTGTTCAAGGAGCTTATGCATATTATCTCATTAAACCCCACAACAGGGCAGCCCTGGTGGCCCAGTGGTTTAGCGCCGCCTTCAGCCCAGGGTGTGATCCTGGGGACCCGGAATCAAGTCCCACGTCGGGCTCCCTGCATGGAGCCTGCTTCTCCCTCTCCCTGTGTCTCTGCCTCTCTCTCTCTCTGTCTATCATGAATAAATAAATAAAATCTTAAAAAAAACACACACACACACAACAAGGGACACCTGAGTGACCCAGTGGTTGAGTGTCTGCCTTTGGCTCAGGGTGTGATCCCTTAGATCAAGTCCCTCATCAGGCTCCCCCCAGGGAGCCTGCTTCTCCTTCTACCTGTGTCTCTGCCTCTCTCTCTATGTCTCTCATGAATAAGTAAAATCTTCAAAACAAACAAATAAACCCTACAACACTAAAAACAGGTATTATTATTGTCCCTGATTCATACATGAGGAAACTGAGGCTGCAGAGATTGAGAGACTTGCTCTAGATCATTTAGCCTGTGAGTGATGGAATAAGGATTCAAACCCAGTCAGGCAGCCCAGGTGCTTCAGTGGTTTAGCACTGCCTTCAGCCCGGGGCCTGATCCTGGGGACCCAGGATCGAGTCCCATGTCGGGCTCCCCGCATGGAGCCTGCTTATCTCTCCCTCTCTCTCCCTCCCTCATAAATAAATAAATAAATAAATAAATAAATAAATAAATAAATAAATAAATAAATCTTTAAAACAAAACAAACCCAATGAGTCAGACTGCAGAGCCTTTGCTCATAATTGCCTTCCAGCGTTTGAGCTGCTGGGTCATACCTCACTTGAACCAGGATAAACCAGGACACTTTTTAAATCACATGATGGGGATCCCTGGGTGGCGCAGTGGTTTGGCTCCTGCCTTTGGCCCAGGGCGTGATCCTGGAGACCCGGGATCGAGTCCCACGTCAGGCTCCCGGTGCATGGAGCCTGCTTCTCCCTCTGCCTATGTCTCTGCCTCTCTCTCTGTGTGTGACTAACATAAATAAATAAAAATTTAAAAAAATTAAAGCACATGAGCCAAGGTATTTCTTGTTTGGGAGGAAAAACACTACCTTGGGGTTTGGGGCATTTGTCATCATAAAGAGGCTTAGCTGTGGAAGGAAGTCCAGAGAAGATAATACAAACAAATCTGGGTGAGGTGGGGGGTACGATCAGAGAAGGCTTGCATAGGGGCTACATCTGAGATAAGATCTAAAGAATGAGGAGGAGGTAGCCATTAAAGATCATGAAGAAGGGTGATGGAGGTAGAGGGCACAGCAGGAATAAAATCCCAGAGGTGAGAGGAAGAGAGCCTTGACAGGTAAGGTCCCAATGAGAACACTGCTTTCATCTCTGGAAAGGGCTTAACCTGGGAATAAGTGTCCTCCACTCATCCAGATCATCTTTCCCACAAGCCCCTGCTAAGCCTCAACTCTGTCATCACCTGCGCCGGCCCCCTGCCCTCACCTGTCTCCTCCTCTGATCCACCATCCACAGAATACCCAGAATGTTCCCACACACACACTTTTAAAAAACTTTTAATTTCTTAATTTAGATATAGATAAGTCTACAGAATAAGCAGAAACAAGTCTAACAGACCCCCTGTGCCATCTACATTACACAAATGTAAACATTTTCCTATACTTGCAGCAGATCTCTTCTTTTTAGAAAGAAAATGTTGTGGGTGCAAAATTAAACCCCTCCCTCTTCTCTGTTCCTTCTTCCCTCCCTCCCTGAAAGAAACCACCAAACTCATGTTGCTGTAAATCAATCCTGTATTTTGTAATATACTTAATACATATATACACACGCGATGGTACAGAGTTGTTGCTTGGGTGTGCAGTATCCTTAGTGACTTCTCTCAAATCTTTCCAGCTCTTCACCTTCTGAGACTCACTTTCTGGTAATCTCAGCTGGCCCAGTTGATGTTTCAGTTGACATGGTCCTAAAAAGGCCAATTGTTATGAGGAAATTAGAGATAGGATGGTCTAAATGTGCCAAATATTGATCACAAATGTATATCCAAGAAGGCAATGATAAGAATCCATCTCTGGGTATTAATGCTGATAAAGGTTTTATCCCTCCAAAGTAGTGTCCTGTAGATGGCACTTCTTAAGCTTTAATATGCATACAAATCACTGCCAGATTTGGTCAAAATGCATGTTTTGATTCAGTAAGACCAGCAGGGGAGGAGCAAGGGATTCTGCATTTCTAACAAACCCCTAGAGCATACTGGTACTTGAACACCTTGTAAGCATCGAATTACAGGCATTATGTGAAAGCTTGAAGCCTGTCAAACAGGGACCAGGAGCAGAACACAGGTTAACTGTCTCAGTTTGGGGATTGTAATCATTTTATCATTTGTGTATTGAACAGACTGAACACAGCAGGGCACAAATATGACTTATATTTCTTCTTCCTCTGAGTAAGATGGCAACTTCACCTTTTTGCCTCAGCCTTTCGGGAAATGGAAAAGAAAACATCTTCTTACGTAGGAGGAAGAGGAAAGCCACTGCAACTTCCTCCATGAACAGCTTGAGGTAACAATAACTCCACAGACACCAAGAGTCCCTGCTAAGAGTGCATCAGAGTTCCATCTGAGAGGCTGAACCACTAGGGGAGACACACAGATGATGATAGATAGATAGATAGATAGATAGATAGATAGATAGATAGATAGATGATAGATGAATTGGGATTTAACCTTACACAATTGGAATTGTGAAGCAGTCCCTAATGTTGTGGTCCTAAGTGTCTGATGCTGGCACTCAAAGTACACAGAGCCAGTTAGGAAGGGAAGACAGATATAAAGTGGGGGAGGAGCTAGAATAGGCTGGTACAAGCAGGCCTCTGCCCTTGGTGGTATGAGCACCCACAGGAGAAGCTGGCATCCTTCATCACTGAGCTGAACACACACCTGGCCCAGGAGTTGGAGAAGCTGGGAGGAATATCCAGGAAACGGTGAAACAATTGCTGGCCTGGCTGCTGCCCTATGCATACACGATGAGCCAGCAGCCAGCCAGTGACAACCTGTGTGATCTCCAAAATGGCAGGCGCTTCACTTCTGCCCTCCACATCTTGCCCAAGAATCTCCATTGGTCCATCCTAATTGAAGGCACACCAAGAAGGTAATTCTAAGATACAGTTCCTTCAGCCTGGTCAAGCTGACACATTACAAAGCCACGGCACAGAGACTGGAGGAAACTGGTGAGATCATCAGTGACCGCTGGGGAGATGATAGCATGAGCAGCTCTGCTCTCCCTTGAGAACAGAGGCACCTTGAATCCATGTGTCTAATAACCTCTGGGTGGCTTTTTTTAAGAGTTGGAGAGAGGCTGGTAGTCGCTATCTCTTATTTGGCTTTAGCCTTCCTTTCAAAACACACAGAATCCTTATGTTTTAGCTTCAGTCAAGGTGCATCTGATTAGTTATCATTAGATTATGGTTATAGATGTTTCATTAAGTCATACTCCAACTTTCCATAATATTCCAACTTTTGATTCCAAAAATAACCAACTACTTTTAATAGACTTTATTTTTCATGAACAATCTTAAGCTTACAGAAAGCTACACAAAAAGTAAAGAAAGCTCCCATATAGTTCCTCTCCCTCCACACACATTTTCCCCTACTATCACCATCTTGCAGGTATGGTACCTTAGTTACAATTGATAACCAATATGAAACATTATTACTAACTAGAATCCATATTTTACACTAAGGCTCACTGTGTTGTACAGTTCTATGGCTTTTTATAAATGCATAATGTGATGTATCCAGGGTGTCTGGATGGCTCAATGATTGATCCTCTGCCTTTGGCTCAGGTCATGATCCTGGGGTCCTCAGATCCAGTCCCACATCGGGTTCCCCGCAGGAAGCCTGCTTCTCCTTCTGCCTGTGTCTCTGCCTCTCTCTGTGTGTCTTTCATGAATAAAATCCTTTAAAAATATATGATGTATCCACCATTACAGTATCATACAAAATAGTCTCACGCTCCTAAAACTGCTGAGCCTCACCCTTTCATCCCTACCCCCCCCCCCCACGTCATGATCCCCTGGAAATCACTGATCTTTTTACTGGTCCCTATAGTTTTGCCTTTTCTAGAATGCCATATATTTGTGATCACAGTCTTTCAGATTGCCTTTTCAGATTGTCTTCCAAAGCAGCTGTATCGTTTTGCATTCCCACCAGCAATGAATGAGTTCCTGTTGTTCCACATCCTCGACAGCATTTGGTATCATTTTGGGGGGTTTTAGACATTCTAATAGGTATATGGAGGTATCCCATTGTTGTTTTAATCTGCAATTCCCTAATGACATGATGTTTAGCAAATTTTCATGCTTATTTGCCATCTGTACATCTTCTTCGGTGAGATATGTTTATAACTTTTGTCTATTTTTAAGTAAATTGTTTTCTCATTGTTGGGTTTTAACAGTTCTTTGTATATTTTAGATACAAGTCCATCATCAAGCGTGTGTTTTGAAAATATTTGTCAGTCTGTGATTTTCTTTTCATTCTCTTAAACAGCCAGTACATTTTATTTTTTAAAAAAGATTTTACTTATTTATTCATTCATGAGAGACAGAGAGAGAGGCAGAGACACAGGCAGAGGGAGAAGCAGTCTCCATGCAGGGAGCCTGATGCGGGACTCAATCACGGAACTCCAGGATCACACCCTGGGCCGAAGGCAGGCACTAAACCAGAGCCACCCAGGGAACCCCAGCCAGTACATTTTAAAACCCCCTGAGGGCAGCCCAGGTGGCTCAGCAGTTTAGCTGAGGTTTAGGCTGCCTGCATGGAGCCTGCTTCTCCCTCTACCTGTGTCACTGCCTCTTTCTCTCTCTCTCTCTCTCTCTCTGTCATGAATAAAAAAAAAAAAAATCTTTAAGAAAAATAAATAAAAATAAAAGCCCTTGAAAGGCTCACAGACCAATGACAGACATGCTGTCTAATCAACTTGTTTTTTAATAGCAAAACACCCCAGAAAAAGCAGAAGGTTGACAATGTTTGAGCAAAATGGTACCTTTTGAGCATTAGGTATTGTGGAGTAGCAGCTGCCAATCTTTCTTCCAGGAAACCCACCTGGATTTACATCAGTCCCTGGCACCCTCTTCTACTTCTCAGCCCTTATGAAATATTTGAAGCTTGACAGCTTCTCCCCCAAATTTGCTATCCTAATGGTGACCCCATGGTCCCTTTGCCCTGGGCCAGCCAACTCTTGGATGTCCCTTAACTCCTCACACCCACAGGGTCCCACATTGTTATCAGCATCTCCCCCAAAGCTGTCCCTTCTCTCACATGCGCATTTCAAGGTCTGCTTCACCTAATCCCGGAGCCCCGGACCTCGCCCTGGACCTCTACTGCCAATCAATCTCCTGACCCACTCACTCAGTGCTCACCTCTCTGCTCCACAGCCCTACATGGTCCACCACTGCCCTCGGCGACCCTCCCTCATCCTGCTCCACCCTCCTCCTCAGACCCGTTTATTTTTACCCCAGCACCTCTCCCCTCATTTGCTTATTGAATGACTTCTTAGAGAGTCAGGCTTTGAACTGGACACAGGACAGAGCGCTGACCTCGGCAAGCATGTTCAGTGATAGGTCACGGAATGTTGCCACTTCTCGGGGCCCTTGTCCGAGGCGGAGTGGGCTCTCTGGATCTCTAGCCCCAGGACCCCAGCGCACGGACCCCGCACATTCCCTGTCCCAAACCGACCCGCTCCTGCTGTCTACTTTCTACCGCCCCTACCTGGTGATGGTGAAGCGTCTACGTCCCCCAGGGGACCCGAGCTCCGCAGCAGGGACGCTGGGGCTGTCATCCACCGCGGTGTCCGCGGGGCAGGGTCGGCTCACGAATGTCATGGAATGGGAAAGACGAAGGAACACCTGGAAGAACGCATGGCGGGGCGCTTTTAGGCTCATGCTCTCGGCCCCAACCCTCACTCAGACCTGAACCACCCTGTTTCTGACATCAAAGGGCAGTAAGTTTGGCATCTCCGTACCCGGCCTCGCAGGATGAAAGCCCCATTTTGTCACGCACATCAAGGGAGGCATCTGGGAGCTTCTGCCTCTTAGGGGCCACTTGGTGGTGAGCGGGAGGACGAGGAAAGAGAACGGGCCTTGCCGCTTCTCCACACCCGCTTCATCTTCACTCAAAGCGACCCAAACCGGACGAGCGAGGGACACGCACCCGCTCAGCGCCGCGGAGGAGCCGGGAGACCCCCGCCCGGCCGGCCGGCGGCAGCGTCACTTCCGGCGCGCTCGTGACGTCAGAGGCGGGCGCCGCACTTGAAGCGGGCGCGGGAGGCCGCCGCTGCGGCGCTGGCATGGAGTTGATGCGGGAAGCGCGGGAGCTGGGCTGCTGGGCGACGGAGGAGATGGGGGCGCCCGTCGCAGCCCGCGCCCCGGAGTCGACGCTACGCAGGTGAGGGACGCTCCGAGTGAGGAGGACTCCCCGCCCCGGAGATGGTCTCCGGCCGCGGGAACCCCGCCCCTCCCTTCCTCTGCCCCTGTGAGGATGGCCCTTAAGGGCGCCCCTCACACACACACACCCAGGAGTATATCCAGGAAGGGGAGCCTGGATTTAGGGACGACCCCCTGACGGGGACCCCCACACTCCCACCCCGTACCCGGAGCGAGGGCCGAGGCGCCAGTGAGGATCCTCCAGAGTTCCTGAAGCCCCCTTCTTGTGTGGAAGTAAGATCTTTGGAGTAAGACTGTCCCTGCAACGTCCTACCACCCCCCACCCACCCCAACCGGTAGGGGGGCTCGAGTCAATAAGGACCACCCCATTGGAGACTGAATCTATAGGAGTGATGCCCCACATCGCGTAATGAGAGCACCTCCTGGCAGTGTACCCCCCACCCCCTACTCTGGAAGTGGCTAGAGATGGGCCTTCTCCCAGGAGAAAGGAATCACCCCACCCAGTGAAAAGCCCACAACTCAGCGACGGAGAACTCCCCAGGAGGGAATGTCTCACCCCAAAAAGTATGGGCCCTCTCTCCCTGCAGAAGGGAGAATTCCCTAGTACAGACTTTCCCCACCACCACCACCCTAGGATAAGGATGATGTACCCTGTGTGATGCCCGAGGCATACCTTTACACACTGTCCCCACAGACTGTGTCTGGGCCAGGGGGCTGACATCTGGGCCTACGTCCTGCGGCATGTGCACAGCCAGAGGTGAGCCTGCAGCATGAGGGAGGCTGTGAGAGGGGAGGGGACACAGGCAAGCCCCACAGTAACACCTCTTCCTTCCGCCTCTCTGCTGTAGGAGTGTCAAGAAGATCCGGGGAAACCTACTGTGGTAACTGGTTCTAAAAGCTTTTAAAGCTCTTTTCCCTAGTCCCATCCAACTATGTTTTCACCCACAGTCTCATACCTCCTGTGTCCGTCCCGTCCCCCCCCCCCCCAAAGTCTCTGTCATCCCCTAACCCTGGTCTCGTTTCCTCAGGTATGGCCACCAGGACAGTCCAGAGGTGAGAAGAAGCATGCATGTGTTATAAGATTTTCTTTCATCCAAAAAGAGGACTTGTAGATTTCTGCTCCAGGCCCAGCCTTGTGCTATGTGGTGCTGGGGATACTGGGTCACAAGACAGCCCTGATCCCCACACTCAGAGGGCTTATAGTCTGGGGGAGACAGGCATGAGCTGGGCATTGAAGGGATATGAATATGAAGCATCAAAGCTGATGAGGTGAGCTGGGAGAAGGGACTGGTTTGGGAGATATACTGAGGCCAGTGTAGGACCTATTGTGTGCAAGGGGCCCCAGTAACATCTAGGGGAAGGCTTCCAGAAGACCTTGGGACCCCTAGATGTGGGGCTCAGTGGGGAGGTAAGAACTGGGGCAGAGATGTAGTGTCATCAGTGCAGAGACAGGAAACAGGAGGATAGGTGAGGCAACCCCAGGAGGAAGGAGGCGGCCAGATGGTACCCTAGTGTTTCTCTAGGCCTAGAGAATCAGGCATAGAAATTACTTGTGATAAACCCTCTGCCACCTACCTGTGCAGGCAAGGAGACCGGTCCTCCACAGAGAGCAGTCAGGCTGGGTCAAGCCCCAACCAGCCCATGCATCTAACTACCTCTGTACTTGTTCCCGCCAGGCCCGTCGGAAGCTGGAGCTGGAAGCCACTGTTGCTCGCCTGCGGGCAGAGATCCAGGAGTTAGACCAGAGCCTGGAGCTAGTGGAGCAAGAGACCGAGGCTCAGGGTGACCTATGGGGCTGGGAAGATGAGCAATGGAGTGGGTGTAGGGGAACTGCTGATGGCCACGTGTTTCTCCTATAGACATGGCCATGGAGCAGACCCTGCAGAGCATTCAAGACACCCAGCGTCGTGCTCTCCTCCTCCGGGCCCAAGCTGGGGCCATGCGAAGACAGCAGCATGGGCTCCAAGATCCCATGCAGCGGCTACAGAATCAGCTGAGGCGTCTGCAGGACATAGAGAGGTGGGCCTCAGGTGCCCAGGGACCAGCCTTCACCGGGCAGGCAGGCAGACTTTTTCCTTAGAGACCCAGTGCTCTCCCCTGACCCCTTCTTGGGTTCCAGAATTCTGAGCTCTACTCCTTAGGATTTGAAGTCCTTGAGGTCAGGAAGTTTTCTTATCTCAGCCACTTATTTTTCCAGTGCCTAGAATGGTGCTAACTGTATACCTAGGGAATGTTCTGGGGAAAGAACATTAAATAAGGGACAAGTCCCCACCCTTATGGAGCTTACACTATAATGCAGAGGAACCAGATGGTAAACTAGGGAGCAGGCGCTATAATTGCAGGGAAAGATAAATTCTATGATAAAAAAAGGTGATATGATAATAAGGGAGAAGGAGATGCTACTCTGGGGAGGATGATCAGAGAAGGCCTCTCTGAGGAGGTAACATTTGAATTGGGGGAGGAATCTCATGGAGAAGGACAGCAAGAAGAAAGGTGCTGAGCTCAGGATCTGGGAAGAACAGCCCAGAGGCCAGTTCAGCTTCAGTTACACAGGCAAAAGGGAGAGCATTGGGGGGGGTGGGGGAGAAGTGGACAGAGTGCCATATAGGCATTGGGATTTTACTCTGAGGCTGGGTTCATGTCTTAGCTTGGCCACTTACACCTCCATGACCTGGGGCAGACTACTTAACTTCTCTGTTCTTCAGTTTGTAAGTTCTATGGAATGGGGATAATATTAAATCTATTTTATAGGGTACGTGTGGGAATTAGGTGAGTTAAGTCATACAGAGCACTTGGAAGAGTTTTCTAATACCCATTGTTACTATTCTGAGTGTGGTGGGAAAACATCACATTCTTTTCGAGGGTTTGGGGCAGAGAAGTGATATGATCTGTCTGAGGTTCTAGTAGGATTATCAACTACTAGATGGAAAACAGACTGCATAGGGCAAGAGCAGAGGCCAGTGAGGACACTAATACAGCCAAAAGACGTCAGTAGCCTGATTTTAGAGGTAACCCCTGAGATCCAGGCTCAGTAACTGACCTTGTAGCAGGAGGAGACCCAGACATCTGCTCTAGCTCCCTTCTTTTAGGGACCCCTCCCCAACGCTACTCCTCTCTCCAGGAAGGCCAAAGTAGACATAACCTTTGGACCCTTGACATCAGCATCCCTGGGCCTGGAACCTGTGGTCCTGGTAAGAGTCCTGTGCCATGGGGTCAGGAGTAGGGAGTCAGGCCAGGTGGACGCCTGGGTTTGCCTCATTCCCCATCTTCTTCCCAGGGTGATGTCCGAACAGCCTGCACCCTCCGGACCCAGTTCTTACAGAAACTCCTAACTCCTCAGGCCAAGGGAGGCAGCATCCCGTGAGTGTCATCTAAGCCCCACAGACCCTGCCAAGAACCTGGCCTTGTCTGGTTCAGAGGAGTGACTTGTCTGTTAATTCCTCAGACACTGAGCCTCTGGACTGTTTCAGCCCCCGGCTTTGCCCTGACAGGGCTTCCAGGCTGGGACAAGAAAGAGACAAATCCATCACAGACAGTGGCAACCTGGGTGGTTTAGGGCTGTTAAGAGTATGGAAGCCTGGGATCCCTGGGTGGCGCAGTGGTTTGGCGCCTGCCTTTGGCCCAGGGTGCGATCCTGGAGACCCGGGATCAAATCCCACATCGGGCTCCCGGTGCATGGAGCCTGCTTCTCCCTCTGCCTGTGTCTCTGCCTCTCTCTCTCTCTCTCTGTGACTATCATAAATAAAAATAAAAATTAAAAAATTAAAAAAAAAAAGTATGGAAGCCTGAGAGACTCCAGATACCCAGAGGAGACACCTTCCTCAGCTAGGGAATCAGGAAGGACCAGTTCTCTGGTGAGGAGGCCTAGCCAGAGTAAAAGGATAAGACAGTATTCTAGACAGATAGCACATGTGAAAGGCCCTAAGGCCAGCTAGTTGATATAAGCAGGGAGCTCAAGTCTAGCAGGCCTAGGTGGACTTGGTTCCTCATCCTTGAAATGAGGACAGTGATACTCTCCACCTTACAGGGTAGTGGTGATCCGTAGAAGGAGAGTTGATGTATCTTATAATATTCTCTGTCCTTCCCCAACTCCACAGAACCCCTCGAGATGACCAGTTTGGAGCTTCCTACCAGCAGTGGCTAAGCTCAGTAGAGGTGACGGGTTGGGGGGGGCCACACCTTCTGCCCTGTGAGCAAACCTCAGGGTGCCAGGGCTCAACTCTTGATCCCCACCTCATTACCATGGATCCCAGCTCATAGCCCTGCCCCCATCTGGCCCTACTTCACCCTTCCCCCCACCAGACACTGCTGACAAACCACCCTCCGGGCCACGTCCTGGCCTCCTTGGAGCACCTGGCTGCAGAGCGGGAGGCAGAGATTCGGTCCCTGTGCAGTTCGGATGGGCTCCAAGAAACAGAGATAGCCAGTGTGGAATGGAGTGCTCCGCAGCGCAGGGCAGGATGGGTGGATGGGTAAGCGGGGACAGACTCAGGACCAGGCACAGTCACCTGGTGATGGGGGTGGAGCTGAAACCCAGTGACTGATCTGGTAAGTGGGCTGACTTTGGTCACCCCTGGACCAGGCTCCTCCTTCAGCAGTTTTACCCTACCCACAGGTCCCAGGCACCAGACCAGTCAGACTCCAGCCAGGCACTGCCTTCCATGGTGCATCTCATCCAGGTGACCCCCAGACATCCTTCCCAGGACTCCATCCCCTTCCCATCCCAAAGCCCACTTGATCCCCTCACCCCCTTGGATCATGTCCACCCTGACTTTGTACCCCTGCCTCAGGATAGCTGGCGGGCCGTGGGTACGCTGGTTGCCCAGCGGGGCCCTCTTCTGAAGGAGCGTCAGATCCTGACTCGGCGCCTCCAAGGCCTGATGGAGGAGGTGAACAGATGTAACCTGGGATCCAGTGAGAGGTGAGGGGGGTCCCTCAGCAGAGGCCTCTAGGCCATCTCTTTCCCAGAGGTCTCAGAATACTGGACTTTTTTCCTGCCCCTGTGGCTCGCAGCTCTGCCTCCCTGTTCCCCTCATTTGTTTCTGGCTCCTTGTGTCCTTACAGATCTGATCTCCCTCCTCCACTATGAGTCTTTTTTTTTTTTTTTTTTTTTTTGAGTCTTAGTTATCTTACTCTCCCTTGCTCTTTTCTGCTCTACCCCAGGCAGGCGCTGCTGCTGGGGCTCTGGGCCTGTGGCCTGCGGGCAGAGCTCAAGGCCCTGCATGCCCAGAACCAGGAGCTGGAGGAGGTGGCTGGGCGGCGGCAGCTTCTGCTACAGGAGTTACAGGCCAAACAGCAACGGATCCTGCACTGGCGCCAGCTGGTGGTGAGAGGTGGACCTGGGAGGGTGGGTAGTGGCAGTGCCTGATGGAGGGCCAGAGAGAGGCGGGGAGCGTTAGGACCCCACACTGGACCTCTGGTGGTGGCAAGAGGTCCAGGATGAGCCTCCCAAGAAGAAGCAGGACCTGTGCAAAGGGGAGGGCAGGGCCGGAGGGTGGGAGGTGGGAAGTAAAAGCCGCCCATCTCAGCGGCTCATGGTTGCCCAGGAGGAGACACAGGAACACATTCGCCTGCTCATCAAGAGCAACTCAGCCAGCAAGACCCGCCTGTGCCGGAGCCCTGCGGAGGTAAGGTGGGGCTTGGGGTGAGGGCTGGGGAGGCCTACGGCTCCTGGAGATGGGGCTGGGTGGCTCCAGGCTGCCCCTCCCTTCCCGTTCTTTCCCCACAGGTGCTAGCTCTGGTGCAGCGAAAAGTGCTGCCCACATCTGAGGCGGTGGCGCCACAGAGCCAGGAGCTGCTGCGCTGTCTGGAGGAGGAAGCCCGGCATCTTCCCCACCTTCTGTTGGGCACCCTGCTTCGGCATAGTCCTGAAGGGTAAGACTGGAGCCACCCCCCTATAGCCCCTCCATGGCTGACCACTGCTTCCTGATTCCACTCCCAAAAAATAATCCCAGGCCTCCAGTATTCCCAAGCAGCCAGACGTCACCCAAGACCTCATTCCCACTCTGGAATCCTCATCCCCAGACCCACCTCCACGTTCCTGGGGCCTCCTGAGCCCACCTCTCAGCCCCCAGAACCTCTGGTACCCAGGCCTCCCTCTAAGTACCCCACCCAACCTGGACTTTCCCCCAGATTGCAGCCCCTGCCCACGGTCCTGCCATCCATCCACCAGCTGCATCCTGCGTCCCCGAGGGGCTCCAGCCTCATAGTGCTGAGCCACACGCTGGGGCTGCCTTCAGGGAAGGTGAGTGCCTGTCCCCTAGGATCTGTCTTTCCACCCCTCCTGCTGCCCAAAGTGACTGTCCTTCCCCCTCACCCTCCCTTCCAGGCTCCGGAACTGCTCCTCCCAAAGGCCGCCTCTCTTCGCCAGGACCTTCTGTTCCTCCAGGACCAGCAGAGTCTCCGGTGCTGGGATCTGCTCCGAGTAAAAACCAGCCTGCCACCAGGACCATCCACCCAGGGTAAGGCCTGCCCTGCCCTCACAACCGGCATCCCTGCCCATTCCCAGGGCCATCACCCTCCAGAAGAAACCACAAAGACCCCTTGCTGACATAGTGCCTACTATGCACCGAGTGCTTTCTACTATGCACATAGTGCTCACTGGTTTCATTTACACGGCAGCCCTATGGGTTTAGCGCTGCCATTTGCCCCTTTTACAGAGGTAGGAACTAAGACAGGAGGCCTTGGTGGCTGCCTAGGGAGCAGAGCTAGTATTTAAATCCAGGCAGTCTGACATATCTCTGTACTCCTAACCAGGTGACACTGCCCATCAAATTGCCAAGTACTCACATATGAGCATCCAATATGATTGAGTACTTAAAAAGTAGGCTGTGGACTTAAACTCCTCTCAGCACTACTTCTACCCTGCTGTGCAATTTCCCAATGCCTCAGTTTTCTCCTCAGTGGAGTAAGCATAATCATAGTACCTTACAGAGTTGCTGGGAAGACTCAGTCCGGTTACCCAGTCAGGGCACTGAACAACGCATGGCATAATACTTTAATCGCTATGTGTCTCTGGTGTGGTTGCAATCATTTTGTCTCCACGTGTGCAGTCTCTTTTAGTCCTTATGATGAGGTTAGGGTGTTTTTTTGTTTTTTGGTTTTTTTGAGAGAGAGGAGGGGGAAGGGGCAGAGGGAGAGAGAGAACCTTAAGCAGGTTCCATGCCCAGCACAGAGGCCAACATGGGGCTTATCCTCACAACCCTGAGATCATGACCTGAGCCAAAAGCAAGAGTCAGATACTTAACAGACTGAACCGCCCAGGCGCCCCCGAGAGTAGGAATTTTTTTTTTTAATTTTTATTTATGATAGTCACACAGAGAGAGAGAGAGAGAGAGAGAGGCAGAGACACAGGCAGAGGGAGAAGCAGGCTCCATGCACCAGGAGCCCGACGTGGGATTCGATCCCGGGCCTCCAGGATCGTGCCCTGGGCCAAAGGCAGGCGCCAAACTGCTGCGCCACCCAGGGATCCTGAGAGTAGGAATTATTAAGACCAAATTTACAGATGAAGAAACTGAAACTTAGAAAAGTTGTTCATTGCTAGATTCCCTCAGGAAGTACTTGCTAGGTCCCTGCCAACTACTGGCCCTGAGAACTCAAAGGGGAGAGAGGCCAGAGCTTCCCATCCCCAGGGATCCCAGCAGCAAAAGCAAAGAGCACAGAATCAAAGGATAAATAGGTAGAAGAGGTGTATTGATGAGGAATAACTTGGGGTGCCATCAGCAAAGCAGGAAGAAACCATTTTCGGGCCTTTGAGTTTTGGGCTCCCTGCCTTCCCCTCTCCAGTGAGCAGGGAGCTGGGTGTGGGAATAGCCCAAGATGTGGCCCAGCATCATCCCACCACATGGGCATCTCAGATTTTAGTATGTCTTTAACAGAACGTAGTTCCATCTGTTCTGAAAAGCAGTCTTGCTTTTCTTCTCCCTGTTTTCATTCCCTCAGTAAATGACCGCGCCCCCCGCCCCCCGTCCTTACTGAGACCAGCAATCCAGGAGTCATCCGTAATTCCTCCCAGCACCCTAACCACCACCACCTCCTCCTTCGACCTATCAGCAAGCCTTGTAGGTCAAGCACGCCCTAGTCTGCCCCCCTGCCCCACTAGCCTGTGGCTCGGTTATACCTGACCGCAGAAGTGCCTGAGAAAGGTCATGCCTGAGGCCAGAAGACCAGGAAGGAATGGAGCCAGGATTCAGGCCAGGGGCTCTGGCTGTATTGCTCATCTATCTGTACTTGGTCTGAGATGGGCCTGTTTGGGGCCTGTGGAGAGGGACTAGACCCAGTCACATCTCCAGGGGGAAACCCTGCTGGAGCGAAGGGCTGTAGCAGTCTGAAGAGGAAGCCTTGGGGTAGGAAACAGTGGGAGGGGCTTCCAGGAAAGCTGGTGTCTCGAGTAGGCCCAGAGGGATAGGCGAGGTTTTAGTAGTAGCAGAGGCCACATAGCGCATACCTTCAAGTACTTGGCTAAGGAGCTCAGACTCTATCTGGGGGGGGGGGGGGACTGGGGAGCCTTGGAGGGTTCCATGCAGGAGAGGGAAAGAATCAGGTTTATGCTTTAGGAAGATCACTGGCTGCCATGTGGAGAATGGACCAGAATAGGAGGTTGAGGCCTGGAGCCTGGGAGGGAGGCTAGGGGCCAGGTGGGGGGTGGGGGGAGAAGGGGAGAGATGGGCCAAGGAGATTGATGGTCTGTCAAGGAGGGAGGAGGGTATCCAGGATGAGGCCTAGGGGATGGTGGGCTTGCCCCTGAGATGAGGACCTAGGAGGAGGGAGAGGTTTGAGAGAGGTGCTGAGGTCACAACTAAGTGACGGAGCCTTGGTGACCCATTGGCTGTGAGGCGCCTGGGAGTCAGGACTCAACGAGCTGCCTCCCTGCTTTCTCACCTGCAGAGCTGCTACAGATCCGGGCATCCTGGGAAAAGGAGCAGAAAGACAATCTGGGGCAGGCTCTGAAGCAGCTGGAAAACCTGCTGAAACAAGCACTGGAGCGAATCCCCAAGCTACAGGGGGTTGTGGAGGACTGGTGAGAGGGTGACGAGGGTGGGGCAGGGTGCTGAGCCGGGTGGCATGGGCAGAACCTGGGCGGTGACAGGCAAGCCATGGCGTTGGGGGAGGCTGCGTGTGTGGAGGCCCGGGCCTTGCGGTGATGCTGTCCGCTTCCCCCAGGTGGGAGCAGCCAGGCCAGGCCGCCCTGTCTGGGGAGCTCTGCCAGGGTCTGTCCCTGCCCCAGTGGCGACTGCGCTGGGCCCAGGCCCAAGGCGCCCTGCAACAGCTGTGCAGATGAAAAGGGGCCTCAACAGAAATCCAGAGCTTCATATTCACCCCTCCAGAAGACCTTTGGAAGAGAGAGAGCCTCACCAGAATGTGTCAGCCCGTTGTCTCCCTCATATGCTCACAGCCTGTTGTGTTCCTCTCAGCTGCCTTGCACATGTCCTTTATTCGTCAGAGCCAAGAGATAGGGTAGTCTGGACCCGCCCTAGGTCCCCCTGAAACTGCCCGCATCACTTTCACCTTCAGCAAAAAGTCATTGAGCTTGTGCTCTAAACACTGAGGATCTGACACTGAACAAAATGGACGCAAGTTCCGTCCTTCAGAGGTGATTCTAGGACAGGGAAGTAGACCTCTCACAAGTTAAGTGAGCAGAATAGTGTGTTGGAATATAACAGCTCTGGAGAAAAACAAAGCAGGCTATACGAGGTGTGACCTTAGGGAGAGGGCTGCACACACTCTGTAAAGGTAACGAGAGGGAAGCACGCGGGTATGTGAGGCGGGCTCGTCGGGGGCTGGGGTGGGAAGGAGGCAAGAGCTCAGGCAACCACCCTGAGCTCAAAGTGCTGGTGTGAAGATCAAGGATGTGGGGGCGTTGAGGGTTTGTCTTCTAGTTTTTACGTAGTTCCCTTTTTTACATTTAAATCTCTGAAGTCATTTGGAATTTATCCAAATGGATCCAATTTTGTCTTATTTTATATATATCCCATTAGCACTTAAAATTCTCAGAGCAGTGGTTCCCTCTGAAGGAGAGGTAGAGGAGGAGGCAAGGGAACTTTCTAGAGCTGGAAATGGATTATTTGTTGAAGGTAGTAGAGGTGGGTGTCAGAACTCATCTAGCTATACTCTTTAGGTCTGTGCATTTCACCATAAATTATTATTCTTCAACTTAGAAAGTAAAACTTTACCCACCTATATATAAAGTAAAACTTCAGGTGATTTGAGATGCCACCTCTTCATATGCTAAATTTCCACGATTAATCAGGCTATATCTGGATTCTCTCCAAGCCTATTGTCTGTCTGACTCTCGTGTGCCATCTCCACAGTGTTTTAATTATAAAGGTGTCGTCGTGTTTTATTACCTGAAATGGCTGGTTGCTGTCTTATTCTAATTTTTCAAGGTTTCTCTGTCTCTTGCTAATTTTTTCTCCCAAATGAAATGAACTTTATACTCAACTTGCATGGTTCCAGAAAAAATACAAACATGGATGAGAGTTTTACTGGGGTTGCAATAAATTTACAAATGAGGGAGATTTGACATCTTTGTGTCTTTACCACATTTCCTTTCCTATGTGCCACCTTAGTGTTCCCCTCCTCTCTTCATCTTGGCTCCTAGCCAAGACTGAACATGGGGGTCCTTGTCCCCCCTCCCTGTTCAATTTTCTTCCCTAGTACATCTTCTAACATACTTTGTGATCTACTTTATTAATCCTTTGTTGTCCTCCAAACAGAATGTGAGTTCCCTGAAGGTGAAGTTCACTATAAACTAGAAGTTGGACAAACCTTCCTAAGTATGATTCAAAGTCTAGATGCAGTAGTAAAAAGAAATACTGATGAAAACGTAAAAACAAACATTTGCAGGGTGCCTGGGTGGCTTAGTCAAGTTAAGCAGCTAACCTCGGTTTCCACTTGGGTCATGATCTCATAACATGGGATTCAGCCCCAAGTTGGGGCTCAGCAGAGAGTCTACTTGGGATTCTCTTTCTCTCCCTCTGCCCCTTTCCCCATTCATATGCACTCTGAATAAATAAATAATTTTTAAAAAACTTTTTCATGGGGGGATCCCTGGGTGGCTCAGTGGTTTGGTGCCTGCCTTTGGCCCAGGGCATGATCCTGGAGTCCTGGGATCGAGTCCCACGTCGGGCTCCCAGCATGAAGCCTGCTTCTCCCTCCTGTCTGTGCTTCTCTCTCTCTCTCCTCTTCTCTCTCTGTCTATCATAAATAAATAAATAAATAAATAAATAAATAAATAAATAAATAAATAAATAAATAAATCTTTTAAAAAAAACTTTTTCATGGTAAAAAAAAAAGTAAAAAGATGATAAATTGAGGAAATTTTTCAATTTATAAGTGGATTTGTGTGCACACGTATGTGTATGTCAAAGTAGAAAAAAATTCTAAGTCCATAGAAAAGTTGGCAAAATAAATGGACAATTCTCAGAAAATAGGCTCCAATTCAATTATAATAAGAGAAAAGTAAATTAAAACCCTACTTTGGTACATCTTCCACCCATCAACTGCAAAAAAGGAAACCTAAAATTTTGGAAGCTCACCATTGACAAGGCCATGGGAAAACAACACTTGATAACAGCAGTGGACATGCAATGTGAAACAACTAGGGGATAATTTCCAGCACACTCCATATGCATTTACTCTGCCTAAACAATCCTGCTTATAGGAACCTACCCCAAAGGTGTACTGGGTGAAATACAAGTTGGAAGATCTTGTACAAACAACTAGACTGTATTCAGAAGGTCAATGGGACTAGATTGGGGACTGTTAAAAGAGTAGTGACAACCAAATGCAAGGTAGGTCTTGAAGGAACCATGGAATTTCCTTTCAGAAGAGCTCTGCTGATGCTTTGCCAAGTGAACCATGGCAAGTTACATAATGTCATTCCTACAAATCCCAGTCATGTGGGGACAACAGGAAATTTGGAAATGGGAAACTCGTATGTTAGAGAACATTACTGTGTCTTTGTTAAATGTTTCTGATGAGATAATGGCATTGTTTTTAGTGGGAGAATATTCTTGGAGGATGTTTTTGAAGTATTAAGGAAAATGACTGCAGCTTTGAGATCGTTCAGAAGAGAATAAGGTAAAACGGACAGGGATGGAAGCCAACCATCTATGATTGTACACTGTTTCATACTTTGCACTGTGGAAACATAATTTTTCATAATTAAAAATATGAGAAGAAATCCCTAAAAATCGGGGGGGGGGGGAATGAACCTAACTACCAAGCTGGTGGCACAATTGATCCAGGTAAGAATTGTTCCAGGTCTTTTTCGCAACAGGTTTGCCACCAGAACACAGGTGTCGTGAAAACCACTGCTAAACCTAAACCAAAATGGGAAAAGAAAAGACATCAACGTCGTCATTGGACACGTAGATTTGGGCAAGTCTACCACTACTGGCCATCTGATCTACAAATGTGGTGGGATCGACAAAACCACTTGAAAAATTTGAGAAGGAGGCTGCTGAGATGGGAAAAGGCTCCTTCAAGTATGCCTGGGTCTTGGATAAAATGAAAGCTGAACGTGAACGTGGTATCAGCATTGATCTCTCCCTGTGGAAATTCGAGGCCAGCAAGTATTATGTGACCATCATTGATGCCCCAGGACACAGAGACTATCAAACACATGATTACAGGGCAGCCCCGGTGGCTCAGTGGTTTAGCGCCGCCTTCGGTCCAGGGCGTGATCCTGGAAACCCAGGGTCGAGTCCCGCATCGGTCTCCCTACTTGGAGCCTGCTTCTCCCTCTGCCTGTCTTTCTGCCTCTCTCTCTCTCTCTCCTCTCCATGAATAAATAAATTAAAAAAAAAAAACATGATTACAGGCACATCTCAGGCTGACTGTGCTGTCCTGGTTGTTGCTGCTGGTGTTGGTGAATCTGAAGCAGGTATCTCCAAGAATGGGCAGACTCGTTAGCATGCCCTTCTGGCTTACCCACTGGGTGTAAAACAACAAATTGTTGGTGTTAACCAAATGGATTCCACTGAACCACCCCACAGCCAGAAGAGATACGAGGAAATCGTGAAGAAAGTCAGCACCTACATTAAGAAAATTGGCTACAACCCCGACACAGCACGTGTGCCAATTTCTGGTTGGAATGGTGGCAACATGCTGGAGCCAAGTGCTAACATGCCTTGGTCCAAGGGATGGAAAGTCACCCGTAAAGCTGGGAATGCCCATGGAACCACAGTGCATGAAGCTCCGGGTTTCAGTCTGCCACCAACTCACCCAACTGATGAGCCCTTGCGTCTGCCTCTCCAGGACATCTACAAAATTGGTGGTATTGGTACTGTCCCAGTGGGCCCAGTGGAGACTGGTGTTCTTAAGCTGGGCATGGTGGTCACCTTTGCTCCAGTCACTGTTACAACTGAAGTAAAGTCTGTCGGAAAGCACCATGAAGCTCTGAGTGAGGCTCTTCCTGGGGACAATGTGGGCTTCAATGTCAAGAACGTATCTGTCAAAGATGTTCGTCGTGGTGATGTGGCTGGTGACAGCAAAAATGACCCACCAGTGGAAGCAGCTGGCTTCGCGGCTCAGGTGATTATCCTGAGCCATCCAGGCCAAATCAGTGCTGGAGAGGCAGAAAGCCCGGGTCAGGCGCCCCCTCTGAGCCCCTCCCCACACCAGGACCCTCGTCCCTCGGGGAGTCCCCGGCCGAGCCCGTCTACCCGAGAGGGGAGGCGCTCGGCAACCAGCCGCCTCCAGCCCCGCCCAGCCCCGGGCTGCTGCGGACTTCCCTGTGTTAAAGCTTCCGGAAGGAGCTTCGGTGGCACAGGCGGAGCCTGCGAACTTTTCTGAGCTCTCAAAGGTCCACTTTCCTCTTTAGGGATGGGGCCAGCGGCGGCACAGCGCTCTCATTAGCCCTTGTTCCTCCAATGAGGGCGTGGTCGCCTCGCTTGGCTGCACTTACTTAGATCCAGGTTCTTCATTGGTTCCTTTTTCCGCCACTCTGATTGGTTTATATTCCTCCCGGGGCGGGCCCTCCAGGTGTGGCCCTATTCTCATTGGCCTCGCTCCGCATGATGTCATGCACCAGCGCCGTCGCATTCACCGATACGTCATTCGCGGGCGCCCACCCCGACAAGACCAGAGAGTAGACAGCGGAACTGGCGGAGGCCGCTGAGCTGAGGCGGCAGTAGCGGCGACAGCGACGGCTGCAGCGATGGCCGGGGCGGGGCCAGCCCCGGGACTCCCGGGTGCAGGAGGACCTGTGGTCCCGGGCGCCGGCATGCCGGGCAAGAGCGGGGAGGAACGCCTGAAGGAGATGGAGGCGGAGATGGCCCTGTAAGGCCCGCGACAGGGCGCGATAAAAGCCGTCCCAGAGCCAGAGCCACCGAGCCCTGGAGCTTCCAGGCCGGAATCAGCCCGACATGGCTCTGTCGTGGGGAAATGGGACTTTCGGGATTGTGGGGGCGGGAGGAGGCGGAGGTTGGCAGGGGCGAAGGCGCCGTCGCGTTTCAGAATTAATGCGAGGTCCTGAGCTGTGGTGTCGGTCTTGCCCCCGCAGGTTTGAGCAGGAAGTTCTGGGGGCTCCGGTAACCGGCATCCCAACTGCTGTGCCTGCGGTGCCCACGGTCCCCACGGTGGAAGCGATGCAGGTCCCGGCAGCTCCTGTGATCCGCCCAATTATCGCAACCAACACTTACCAGCAGGTATGGCTGAGCTAAGGCATGGAAATCCGAGAGCACAGCGCTTTGAACACGGTGTTTGTATACAGACAGCTACTGACATGTGGACTTACTGATTAGCGTGACAGATGTTTCATGTGCCAGGCACTGAGAACACAGTAACAACTAAGCAAACAATATCTCTGCCCTTTGGGAGCATATTATTCTAGAGCACGTCGTCCTGCGGAACTTTCTGTAATGATAAAAGTATTCTGTACGTATTAAAATTTACATTTCAGTTAAATAGTTCCTCGGTCTCATTAGTCACATTCACCTGCTCAATAGAAAGTTGTATATGACATGTGGAGAGAGAAACTACTGAAAGAAAACAAAAGAAACTTGTTCCTTCTGTCAGTAAATAATTATTGGGTGCCTTCTATGCACCAGGCACATAGCAGAGAACAGTACAGAGAAAAACAATCACTATCTTTTTGTGGTTTACATTTTACTGAGGAAAGGTCAGTCAGGGTAGAGTAAAAAAAGGCAGAGGTTTATCAGCGTGGTCAGAGAAGGCCTTTCGGAGGAGGTGACAGTTGCGGAAAGATATCCATGGGGATATCTAGGGGAAGAGCATTCCCAGAAGAGACAACTGCCAACGCAAGACGCATACCTGACAGGTGCATACCTGACATGTTCAAGGAACAGTGTGGCTAGAGTAGAGTGAACAGTGTGGCTAGAGTAGAGTGAACAAGGTGAAGAATGAGAGACGATGAGGACAGAGAGGTTATAGAGACCAGACGTGGTAGTGCCTTGTGGGCCACCATAAAGACCTTGGTCTTTGCTCTGAGATGGGATGTTGTTGAAGGATTTTGAGCAGAGGGGTGATATGGTCCAACTTAGATATTAACTAACTATAGCTTGTTTGGAGAATAGACCATAGGGGGGCCAGAGCAGAGTCACGGAGACTGAAGAAGAGGCTACAGTAATCATCTAGACCAGAGATAACGATGGCTTGGACCAGGGTGATGGCATGGGAGATGCGAAGGACAGGCTGGACATAACTTCAGATAGTGCTAAATGCATTGAGGAAGATGAAACAGGATGACAAGAGAAGTTGCTACTGGGAGGGGCTAAGGACAGCTTTCACTAGTGTGATCTCAAAAGTCTCCCTGAAAAATGATATTTTATTTATGTATTTATTTATTTATTTTAAAAGATTTTATTTATTCATTCATGAGAGACACAGAGAGAGAGGCAGGCAGAGACACAGGCAGAGGGAGAAGCAGGCTCCATGTAGGGCGCCCGATGCGGGACTCGATCTCGGGACCGTGGGATCACGCCCTGAGCCGAAGGCAGACGCTCAACCACTGAGCCACCCAGGCATCCCGAAAAGTGATATTTTAACCTAGACTTAAAGTTGACAGATAGCCAGCCATACGTAGAATGCAAAGAATGAAACCCTTGGCCTCTCAGAGTAAGCCAGCCAGGGCAGCTTGGGGGCACTAAGTCAGGCCACTCACCCTAATTTCCTCCCCAACAGGTCCAACAGACTCTGGAGGCCCGAGCAGCTGCTGCAGCCACAGTGGTTCCTCCCATGGTGGGTGGCCCTCCTTTTGTGGGTCCAGGTAAGTAAGGAGCGGTGGAGGAGAAGGAGCCAGGGGATCAGGCAAGGTGATCAAAAGGGATGCCTGGGACTCTCCTCCCACCAGCCTTGGCTCTTCCTCTTCCAACAGTTGGCTTTGGCCCTGGTGATCGGAGTCACCTGGACAGTCCAGAGGCTCGAGAAGCTATGTTCCTGCGTCGAGCAGGTAGGTCTGGGGCCAAGAACCCCACATTTAACCAAGCACTCTTGTTTTGACTACCGCAGCATCTTGCCGACATCATTGCACTAACTCACCCTCTTCATTTCATCTCCGCTCTGACATTGCCATCTTCCTAAAGCACAAACCTGATCATAGGCTTGTCAGTTTGGCCCCAGTAGGGCTTCACTTGATCATTGCAAACCAATCCCTTTACTGTCTTCTAATCCCTACTCTGCTGTTTCTCCATAGCACTTAATACCTTATAACAAGTTGTATGATTTCCTCGTTATGGTTATCATCTTTTGTTTCCTCTAAAATACAAGCTCCATGAGGGACAAAAGTCTTGGTGCCTGCCACATCTAAGCGTTTCGTGCTGTCTGTTGATGGGATAAATAAACTATTAAATAAGCACCAAGCTCATCACCTGGCACTCAAGACCCTACATTGCCTGGTCCCTAACAGAGAGACCCCCATAGACTTCCTAGGAGCCCTAAGCATTGCTGGAATATGCCCATAATATTCTTATTGATCTCTCTTGTCTCCTCTGCTGTCACCCAAACTAAAATCTTTCAAAGCCTATTAACAAAACAGATTCAAGTTAACCAAAATCAACTAAAATCTGTCCTCTCCACAGGTCATTCTTACTTTTATCGTCAAGATGACCTTCATACACACAGTCAATTTTTGTGACACTGCTTCCTTGTATGTGTGAAAAGAATACGTGTTCTGTAAAGTTTAGGTACAATCTCTCTTAAATTAAACTTGTTAATTGTGTTACTTAAGTCCTGTTATACTTTTTTATCTGATATCTAAGAAATCTCAACATCTCTTATCTTACTATGGGTTTGATCAAAATGCACATCTGACCTAGTCACCCTGCCCAGCTTGCAACCCTGCTGTGACTCCCTAGTGCCCTCAGGAGGACATCCATAGACAGCCAACAAGGCTATGCTTGGATGCCTACTGAGCTCTTGACCATTCTCTTAATGATGCTCTCCAGATTTCAACTTCTGCTATTACAATTATACTAAACTGAAAAGGGAAAACATTTTTATTTATAAATGTTCTCCTTGCCAGTAGTCTTTACAATCACCCTTTGCCTGACTAAAGGCAATTGGTCCTTATTATCCTTTGGGTCTCAGTTCATAGGTCTCTTTCTCCAGGAAGCCTCTAATCACCCTGGCTAGGTCATAGGGCTCCTCTGGGCTCTTACCACTCCCCAGGCTTAACCCTTCTAGTTCAGTCACCCTGCCTGGGCTTTACCTCATCCTGGCCCTGATCACTGTGGTCTGTCACTCTCTGGTGATGGGTCTGTTCCCTCCAGCTCTGGTCCAGGAGCTCCCTGAGAGCCTTTGGTCTTTTGGTATGCCCCTAGTATTGTCTAGGACAGGGATAGGCCCAGAGGAGATGCTCAGTGGTAAATTTTTGCTGAATGAACGAATGGAAAGACTCCTGCATCTCCCCCAGAAGGTTCCCCAGAATCTTCTCCAGGATTTCTTGGATGCTGAGAGTACCCACACACACACACCTCACCTCAAGTGCCCCGGTCCCCCATGACACACACCCCCCATCTCTCTCTCCCACAGCTGTAGCCCCCCAGAGGGCCCCTATCCTGCGTCCGGCCTTCGTCCCCCACGTGCTACAGAGAGCAGGTGAGGGGGCCAGGGTCATCATCCCTGCCACGTAACTTTCCCCCTAAGCCCTCCGACTCCCCCACTAACACCCTGACAGATTCTGCTCTTTCTTCTGCAGCAGGTGGTCCTCGCCCTATGGCCCTGCGGCCCCCTCACCAGGCCCTCGTGGGCCCCCCTCTTCCTGGCCCCCCTGGACCACCTATGATGCTGCCACCAATGGCTCGGGCCCCAGGGCCCCCCCTGGGCTCCATGGCTGCTCTGAGACCTCCCCTGGTAAGTGTGGACAGGGAGCTAATAGAGGTGTGAAAGGTGGGGAGATGCTCAGTCCTGGCTTGATGGGCCATGTCTAAGTCTGCCTCCTCACTCTCTTTCTGAGTGTGTCTTAGTCTCTCACTATTTCTTTCTGTGACTGAATCTATTTTTCCTTCTTTTTGTGAGGAAAGTAGAGAGAGAGAGAGACACATGCTGGGGATTGTTTCTGTCCCTATATCTCTATTTTTCTTTTGTTCGTCCTTCTCAGTTTTCTGTCCTGGTGTCTTTGTCCCTGTGTCTGTCTCTGACTAGAGACTTCTTTCTCTGTTCAGGTGTCTCTTGTCTGCTCTCTGGCCTCAGGCCTCTGCTTTGTTGTACGGGATGGGAGTAAGGTCTGAGTCTGTGAAAGGACACTCTTCATTGTCTCCCCTTGCCTACAGGAAGAGCCAGCAACACCTCGAGAGCTGGGGCTGGGCCTGGGGTTGGGTCTGAAAGAGAAGGAAGAGGCAGTGGTGGCTGCGGCAGCCGGGCTGGAAGAGGCTAGTGCAGCAGTGGCTGTTGGGGCAGGAGGTGCCCCCACCGGCCCTGCCGTCATTGGTCCCAGCCTGCCATTGGCCCTGGCCATGCCTTTGCCTGAGCCTGAGCCCCTGCCTCTACCGCTGGAAGTTGTACGAGGCCTACTGCCCCCACTGCGCATTCCTGAGCTCCTGTCCCTGCGTCCACGACCCCGGCCCCCACGGCCTGAGCCACCCCCTGGCCTCATGGCTCTTGAGGTAAGCAGGGAGCATGGCAGTCGGGGGTGTGAGGCAGGTAGAAAGGGCAGGGAGGGCAGACAGGAACCCATGACTTTCCACACCCAGAAAAAGATGTAGTCCTCTACTGATGAAGGCAGGAGGGACCCAGGAAACAAGAGGGGGTGGAAGACATGGAAGAGAAGGAGGCAAACATGGGTATCTCACATTCAGAAGTATATCCAGTTCTTTAACTATGGAAGCAGGAAGGTGAGGGATGAAGTTAGGTGGGGGAGCCTGAAGGGGATATGTGGGTCCCAAGACTCCCAACCCCAAGCCCTTTTGCACCCCATCCCCTTCCTCTGCAGGTCCCGGAGCCCTTGGGTGAGGACAAGAAGAAAGGAAAGCCAGAGAAATTGAAACGCTGCATTCGCACAGCAGCTGGGAGCAGCTGGGAGGACCCCAGCCTGCTAGAGTGGGATGCAGGTAAGGGGGCCCAAGTACAGGGCCAGGCATTGCTCGGTCAAGGACACACCAAGGTCTCCTTGGGGCAGACATGGGGACCAGGTCACTCCACAACTGCTACCTCTCTGTAGGGCAGGCCATTCTGTTTGTCTACCTCCTGGAGGGCTAGACTGTGGCTGTGGGGCAGGCCCTCACCTAACCACTGAGGCTGTTGGCAACTAGGACCTTTTGAGCTCTGTTTTACTCATGAGAGGCCTGGCTTGCTCGAAGTAAAAGAACATATTTTTTTCCTTCCTAACTTCTTATGAGAAGTTTTAAACACTGAGTTGCACAGTGAATAGTCATGTAATCAACCACCTCCATTCAGCAATTGACACTTTGCTGTATTCACTTGTGTGTGTATGTTTTTCTGGATTTTGCTCAATCATTTGGAGCAAGTTATAAATGAAGTTATTACTTCACTCCTAAATACCTCAGCACTCATCTCCTAAGAAAAGTGATTCTTTTTTTATATCGTAATACCATCAACATTCTGGGAAAATGAATGAGAAATCTATGGTATCTCATATTCCCTTTGTGTTTAAATTTCCCCAGTTGTCCCTGAATCATCTGTTATAACGATCTTTTCTTATGAATCAGGATGTGTACAGTTTTTGGCTTTAGATTATCTCTTAGTAAGAATGGTCTCCCTCCTACCACTTTGTCTTGTATGTAAGTTTTTTGAAATGTCCATCCAGCCCAGTTGTTTTCTAAAAGGGCCCTACCTCTGAGTTTATCAGATGATTTCCCCTTAGGGCAGCCTAACTTGTTTTCAGAGTGTCCTTAATCACCATAGAAACTGTGGAGCAGCCACAGTGCTAGCTGAAGAAACGGAGCTACCTCCCATCTGAGTCCTTGCCTTCTGCCTCTTTTGGGAATTGTCTACTTACCCCAGGCCAGGGCATGGCAGTGTCAGCCTAGATGTGGTCAGTGCAGGCTGTAGACCCTAATTCTGTGATCTTGGGCAAGCCACTTAGGCTTTCTAGCTTCCCTTTCTCACTCCAACAAGGGGATAATAATAGTATGTGCCTTGTTAGGGAAGGGATGCTTTGGGCTTGAGTATGTTTGGTCTGGCTCAGGCCCAGCTCAGGGGATATGCTCAGGAATGGCAGCTGAGGTCAGCCTTGGAGGAGGATCAGTGTGTTTATGTTTCAAACTCAAAGGAGAATCAGAGTGGGCTTTGCAGAGAAAGTAAATGGGTGTCGGCACCTAGGGGATATCCTGGGGGAGAAGTCCAGGAAGCCAAGGGATGCTGGGGGCTCAGAGGAGCAGCCAGGGCTAAGACAGAGTTAGAGCCTTCACCATGAGAATGGGTATGAAATGGCCCTGGGGTGGGGAGAGGCAGTGCAGGTAGTTAAAAGTGAGGACTCTGGAGCCCGGTGCCTGACTTCCTATCCTAGCTCTGCCACTACCTGGTTGAGTAACTGTGGGCAAGTAACGTGACTTCTCTGAGCCTCGGTGTAAAAAGATTGTTGGGAGTGCCAGATGTGTTAAAACTTCACCAGTACTTAGCAAAAGAGCCTAGCGGGGTAAATGCCAAATAGGTGTTGGCTATGATTACTGAGAGGGCCCAGGCAGAGGCTGCTGGGGCTACAGAGGGAGGAGGGCTTGGGGGATGCTTCCAGAGAAGGGGGTTCATTTAAATAAGGCTGACACAGAGCCAGGCATCTGCATCTTCTCACCTCCTCTCCCCCAAACCAGATGACTTCCGGATCTTCTGTGGGGACTTGGGCAATGAAGTGAATGATGACATCTTGGCACGAGCCTTCAGCCGCTTCCCATCCTTCCTTAAGGCTAAGGTGATCCGAGACAAGCGCACGGGCAAGACCAAGGGCTATGGCTTTGTCAGCTTTAAGGATCCCAGCGACTACGTGCGCGCCATGCGTGAGATGAATGGTGGGTGAGACCTCTCTTAGGGGCAGTGGGTGTGACCGGCATCTGGCCTGAGCCTGACCCCAAGCCTGACCCTGAGCCCTCCCTTTCCACAGGGAAGTATGTGGGCTCGCGCCCCATCAAGCTGCGTAAGAGTATGTGGAAGGACCGGAACCTGGACGTGGTACGCAAGAAGCAGAAGGAGAAGAAGAAACTGGGCCTGAGATAGGGTCTGTGGCCGGGCACCCGCTCCCTCCTGGCCGGGCGCTGGCTCTTCTCCCCGTTCTCTTTGGAAGATCCCCAACAATCCACTCACCACCTCCCCAAAACCAGTTTCAATAAATTTACGTTATTTCTGTCCTTGGCTGGGCTTGGAAGCACTCTTTGGGGAGCAGGGCTTGGCATCCCCCAACCTGGGAATAGTGAATAGTGGGAAGGTTTAAAAGTGTACCTAGACCAACATGCAGATGGGCATTTCCCATCCCTGCTGTGTGCCTGTGACATCTTCCAGAAGCCTCTTCCACAGAGGAGGAAGCCGAGGCTTAGAGCAAGGCCAAAACCAAGCTGACAGTCCAGTTGTCTTACGACCGCAGCCTGTGTTCTCAGCACCAAGGTAAGGGGCCTTCTGGGCCCTGCCCTTCTGGAGGTTACAGCCTTCCAGGCTTTCATCCTCTCAGCAAATGCCCCAAAGGCCTAGCCCGTGCTGGGGACGTGGTGACCGCAACAGTCTTGACCTCTGTTCCCTCAGAGCTCATGGCCCAGTGGCAGAACAGAGGCCCCTTGCCACACGGAGTGCTCAGGGTCGGGATGGCCGAGCCCAGGGTGCTGACCTGGGAGTCGGAGGGCTTCCTGACGGAACTGGCCACTTCTGAGTCTGTCCCATGCTCTTCCTGTCAGTCTCTAGTGTCTGCAGTTCTCACCCTCTGCATCCCTGAGACTATGCTCCAGTCTCCTCTCTGCCAAACCCCAGCCATCTCTCTGGCCATAGGTCTGTGTGGGCCCCCAAGTGTCTTTCCGTGTCTGTTTCCCTGCGAGTGTCTCTGTGAGTGCTCCTGTTTCTTGTCTCCAAGTGTATCTCTGAGTCTATTCTCTCTCTCTGCATCTGTGGCTCTCTCCTACCTCTCTCTTCCCAGCCCCAAGCTTGACCCTGCCTGGCTGAGGAAATGTCCAAGCAGGATCTTGAACACTAGACTAAGAGCTTAGACTTTACCTGAGGCAGCAGCAAGCCCTGAGAAGCTGGAAGCAAGTTCAAGCAGGGGACCGGCATCAGATTTGCACTTTAGAAAGAGCCCTGACATGGCCATGCTGTGGACCGTAGGTCTGAAGGAGGCTGGGGCAGGGACCAGGCAGAGGAGGGAGACTGCATGGTCCAAGCATGGGGAGGGGGTGAGGGTCTCCCAGGGGCAGAGCTAGCAGACCCCTGGGCTAAGTGCTGCCATGGGAAGAGGAAGCAAACAATGCCAAGAACCCTCTGGGAATCTGGTCGCCCAGGAGGGGTGTCAAATTTCTCCCGTTCCCGCCTTCCCCTCCTTATAGCTCCCCCTCTGACGTCACATTTTCCAGTCTGGTTAGAAGGGCGAGGGCCTCCCTCCCTCACAGGAAGTGTCCTTCAGCCCCCTGCCACCTGGGCTAGACAAGCCAGCACCAGGACCCTCAATCCCTACCCCCACATCACTAACCCTTCCTGTTCCTGACCCCCTTCTCACTTCAGTCACTGGAACAAGGGAAGAGATGGGTAGAGGGAATGAGTCCAGAAAGGAAGCTTTTAAATGTGTGCATTTAAGTCCTGAGGAAAGCTCAATGGTGGAGTTGAGAGCCAGATGGACAGCTGGAGAGATGTAGCAAGCAGAGATGGAGAGATGGGGAGGGAGACAGATGGAAGAGGTGAGAACTACAGGTGAAGGCAGTACGATGGGAAGGGAGATGGGGAGAAAACTGGAGAGAGGTAAGGAGGTAAGGAGAGAGATGGGGAGGGGCTGGGACTTAGCAGGAGCGACTGGGTGACCAGGACTCACTGGAGTCAGGCCTGGTGCAACAGAGACCCAGAGCTGGGGACACCAACTAGGGCAGAGAGCCATGGACAGACTGACACACAGACAGGAGGAAGGCCAGCCTCAGAGAGAGGAAGCCTGGGGCCCGCGGGAACAGCACGTTTAGGATATGCTTTGGGGCCCCGTGTTAGATGGTAGAGCAGTGATGCATGGGGGCTCTTTGCTCACCCAATGCTGGGGCCAATCCCATCCACCCACCCACTCTGTGACCTGGTAACTGGTTCTCCCTCTTAAGGCCCAGTTTCCCTTATGTAACAGGAACAGAAGAGCAGTGCCCACACCCCCATCCTCCCACCCCCAGAACACCAAATGGTTAATGATCAAGCAGGGTGAATATTGGAAATGCCCACGTCAAAAAGGTTCTTTTTAATGGTAAATACTTAATACATAAAGCAGGATAGGTAGGTATAACCATAGGCTCTGAAGCCAAGCTACCAGGGTTTAGGGTTACCAGATTTAGGAAATAAAACCAGGGGACAGGTCCACCTGGGTGACTCAGTTGGTTAAGCATTCCACTCTTGATTTTGGCTCAGGTCATTATCTCAGGGTCGTGAGATAGAGCCCCCAGTTGGTCTCGGCCCTCAGCAGGGATTTTGCTTCTCTCTTCCTCTTCCTTTGCCTCTCCCCCCATTTGTGTGAGTGCATGTGTGCTCTCTCTCTAAAATAAATAAATAGGGTGCTTGGGTGGCTCAGTGGTTGAGCATCTGCCTTTGGCTCAGGTTGTGATCCCGGGGTTCTGGGATCGAGTGCCACATCCAGCTCCTGGGAGCCTGCTTCTCCCTCTGCCTATGTCTCTGCTTCTCTCTGTGTGTGTCTCTCATGAATAAATAAATAAAATCTTTTTTAAAAATAAATTAATAATCTTTTAAAAATACAGAATGATGTGGAAAACAAAGGCAAAAGAAAAATTATTAAATTTCCTTACTACCTACAGCCCACTGACAAGTCCTTGAAACAGGCAGAGTGACATTCCACTAGGGACTCAACTCCCTTGACAGTCCTCCTTTTCTAAGGGTAAAAGGAAATCTTAGCTCAACCCCCAGGACCCAGTAAGTCTACTTTAACATATAAAAATTCCTTTGGAAACTTCCTTTATCTCTACCGTGCAAGATATATGTTGGCAATCATTCCCCCAGCATATACATCTGGAGGGTCTCGTGACTCAGGTTTCATTAGACAGTAATAAATGACCTCTTTCCAACAATAGCCAGCCCCCTCAAGGTCCTGGAAACCTTGCTTCCAAAACTCCTTAGAGACTTACACACTATCCCTAACCACCCCCCAACTTGAAAGTATATAATGACCCTGGTGCAGCTCTTTCTGTCCACAGGTCCTGTCCTTGTGCTTTAATAAAACCACCTTTTTGCACCAAAGACATCTCAAGAATTCTTACTTGGCCATCAGCTTCAAACCCTAACATCTTTCCTACATCACAGGACACCCAGTTAAATTTCAAGTTCTAATAAACAGCAAATAATTTTTAGTATAATTATGTCCCAATTATTGCATCTATGTATGTATGTATGTATGTATGTATATGTCACATGTGGACATGTGGGGGGGGGAGTTGCTGAATCACTTGAAATAACACTTTACCCCTAAATACCCCTAAATTCATTTCGTTGTAGAGATATCTTTCATACCATAATACCATAATCACATCTAAGAAAATGAATAATTCTGTATATCGTTCAGTTCATACTCAAATTTCCCCCATTTGTCTCAAACTATTATAGTATGGAAGGACAAGGATTCTGGAGATGAAGGGAAGTGGAAGGAAGTCTTCCATTTCGCCTTTCATAAAATGAAGACTGGTACCTACTTCATAAAAGAATTAAATGAAGGCCCATGGCACACAATGAGCCCTCAATAAACGTCAGCTACGGGAGTTACTGTGGTTATTGTTTACATTGTTGATGTTATCATGATTGACACTCCTCAAGAGCAGCCCCAGAACTTCCGCAAAGCCCTCGAAGGGGAGAACTCGGCCTGGTTGGGGATCCTGGGTCGGCGTCCCCCACCCCGCCCCTCTGTCCCTCTGCAGATTGTGACGTTGGCCGACCTGGGGTCTGGCCGGAAATCCCCCTTCCTGTTGCAGATAAGCCTGGCGCAGCCCAGCTGACCCCAGACCCTCCCCCCTACCCCCCATGTCGCAGGATCAAATCCCCAAGACGGAAAGCCTGTCCACCAAACCCCCTGCTCCACCCCCATCACCCCGTAAACAGCCTCCGCACCCCGGGTCTCTCACAGCCCGCTATTCCCCAAGCTCCTGTCCAAGTCCAAGCCACCCCTGCAGCAGGACAGCTGTAGCTATCGGGAGGCAGGCGCCCATCCCTGAGGTGTGTGTGTGTTGCGGGGAGTGGGCCCTTGGCTCCGCCCCAGGCCCTGCAACTCGACCCAGCTGCGACCCCCGGCTCTGACGTCTCGGAAAATTCTCCCCTGCCCAGGCCCCCAAGGGAGGGGGTACAGGGTATGAAATGGGGCTGAGACCCCTGGCCGGGGGACAGAGAAACCCGCCAGAGGTGAGCCATGAACCGGGGACTGGATATCTGGGGGCCTGGACTCCTGGGTCTGAGGGAAGCAAGGGCCGGGGCCCAGACTCCAGGGTCCCTAAGTGTCACCAGCTCACCCCTTGCCCTCTTTCTTCTGCCTCCCAGAACATTCCCGGGGAGCATCCATGGACTTGTGGAACTGGGATGAAGCGTCTCCGCAGGAAGTGCCCCCAGGGAACAGGCTGTCAGGGCTGGGTAGGCTGCTGGGGCTGCGTCGGAGTGTGCGGAGGGTCCACAGGTGGGGGCCCCTGTGACCCCGACCCGGCCCTAACCTCCTCTTGCCTGCAGACGGAGCTGAACTCGGCTTCTATTTCCCCGAACTGGTGCTCCCAGGGGACGCGCTGACAGCGGAGCCCCGCTGGAAAGGTGGCTGTGGGCAGGGACTCCAGGGAGCCGAGGAAGGTGAGGCTGCGCTCGGGGTCGGAGGGAGAAGGGGGCGCGCCGGGCCTCCCGAGGCTGAACCGGGAGAGGGCTGCCGGCTCCCATCCTGCGGCTGGAGAGGACAGGCCAGGGTCCTGAGTTCTAGGTGCCAGTGAGTAGCGGCTGGGGCTACCACCCAGTCCCTGACCTATAAGGACTGCTGGCCGAGGGGTGGAGGGGGCGTCTCCAGCCCTTGCTCACACCCTTCCCTAAGCTCTGCTCGCTCTTCTCCCTCGCAGGGCTCCCCCCGCCGGACTGGGGCTCCGCGTTACCGCACCCAGAAGCTCCGTGGGGAGCGGGTGAGTGTGTGCGCAGAGGCGGGGGCAGGAGGGGACTGGGGTCCTGCACTGTGGCTAGAGAATCTCCGAGGGGAACAGGGCTAGGACGGGAACGCCTGTGTCCCCGAGGTGACACGACCTAGATCCGGGAGACCAGGGTGCCAAGGCTGAGACTCCAAGAACCCCTGAGGGCGCCGGGGACCGGGATGCCTGGGCTCCCCTCACGTGGGGCCTGTTCCTTCCCACAGAGCCCGCCCCTCAGGATCTTCCGTGGTCGGGAGACTGGACAGACCCGGCGTGCACTGGCTTGGACCCCTGGAGCCGCGTCTCCCAGGCCCTGGGCCCCGCCCCTCCCGGCCTGGGTCCCGCCCCCTGCGCTGCGGCGGCGGGGGCTGCGGGGGCTGCGGGGACTGCGGGCCAGAACTGTGCCACCTCCGCGGGAGGGACCCACCCGTGGTCCTGCGCCCAGGCGGCGGCCGGCTCCACCAACTGGGACTGTTCTATTGGCCTCGACGGCCCCACCTACTGGGGCAAGGAACTCCCCGGGGGGCCCAGCGCGGACTCTACCATTTCGTGGGGTGGGCCTGCGGGCTCAGACTGCACCACGTCCTGGGGCTGGGGGCTGCAGGCGGACTGCACCACCTCTTCAGAGGGGTACCAGACTTCAGATCTCCCCTCGTCCTCCGAACCCAGCCAGCAGTCGGACCGCGTAACCTTGGCTTGTTACCCCAAAAGTAACCACCGAGGTGAGAGGTCCGCGGGACCCTATTGTACTGATGCGGGGCCTGGGCGCGGAGGGGCGGGCCCCGGGAGACCCGCAGTGAAGGTGCGAAGCTTAGCTACCTAACAGCCCGAGGGAGGCGGTGACGGTGGGTCCCTGGGGAGGAGAGGACTGAAACACTGGTAGTCTGATAGGGAGCAAGGGACCCGAACCCAGGCTCCTGGATGAGGTGAGAGGAAGAGGTGGGAGGGTCTGGATGCCTGGGTCACCGAGGTGCGGCAGCCAAAGTCCTCTACGTTTCCGAGATGGGGCCCCGGCTGCCTGGGTCCCTGGGGCCGCTTCTTGGGTTCCTCATGTGGAGGGATCCGGACTCTCTGGGCCCCAAGGAGGAGGGGATCTGGACTTCTGGCCCCCGGGTTGGGAAGGCCTGGACCCTTGGACCTTCATAGTGAGGGAGCCCGGCCACCTGGGTCACCGAAGGGACACGGCCTGGGGCCGGGAAGCCCGAGTGTTCACCTGCCCGCACTCCGCAGGTCCCATTCAGCTGTGGCAGTTCCTCCTGGAGCTGCTCCGAGACGGGCAGCGTAGCAACTGCATCCGCTGGACCGGCAACAGCCGCGAGTTCCAGCTGTGTGACCCCAGAGAGGTGGGGGAGCTTCCCAGCGCGCCCCCGTCCCGCCCCAGCCTCCTCCAGCTGGATGTAGCCGGCCCCGCCCCCGGCTCGTACCCTCGCGGCCCCGCGGGGAGTCACGCGCACCGACTCGCGTCCGGAACCGCCCCGGAGCCGCGCCCCCCATCCCCCCCGGCGTCCGTTGCCCCGCCCGGCTCCCTCCTGCCCCCTCGGACTCAACCCGACCTCTGTCCTAGGTGGCGCGGCTGTGGGGCGAGCGCAAGAGGAAGCCCGGCATGAACTACGAGAAACTGAGCCGAGGTCTACGCTACTACTACCGCCGCGACATCGTGCGCAAGAGCGGTGGGCGCAAGTACACGTACCGTTTTGGGGGCCGCGTGCCCGGCCTGGCCTGTCTGGACTGCGCGGGGGGTGGACCGGGAGGGGCGACCCAATAAAAATATCCCATCAAACCAGTCGTGAATGCTGCCTGCGTGCTTCCCACGGATACTAACTAAGCCCACGCTAGGGACCCTAAGTGTGCACTACACACTCACATCCCACCCCCAGCCCCCGCCTGTGTGAACCTAATTCAGGCCGAGATTAAAACACACTCAGACCCTTAGGGGATCCACTTGTGTGCTTCACTGTGTGATGGGATTTTCGAAGGAATCTACTCAGTCCCTACAGGGCCTACTGCGTGCCTGCCTGTGCTGGCACTCCTAAAGGAATCAGACCCAATCACTTTCAAGTTTACCTACTGTGTCTCTCCTGAAGAGATGACTCAGGACTCCAAAAAAACCAGTTTATGTGTGTCCTTCCAGTGCTTGGGACCATTAAGGACTTAGTGCTAGCGCTTGATCCCTGAAAGCACCTACTAATCTCTCCACTCGAAGCTGAGGGTGGAGAACTCTGATTTAGACTCCACGGAGAGCCTACCCCATTCTGGGAACCACTGAACCCTTAAAAGACTGGTCGTCCCATTGACTGACAAGATGCCCATTTTAAATATCTGGTTTGGGAAGGACTAAAGGTGACATTGAAGCAAAGACCGGAAGGAGGTGAGGGAGGGAGCCAGCTTCGGGAAGAGCTTTGCAGACCAAGGAGACAGCAAGTGCAAAGGCTCTTAGAGGGAAGTCAGCCTACACGTTCAAGCAGGAGGAGGCAGCGTGGCTGGAGCAGTGGGAGTAAAAAGAAGAATAGGAAAGGTATAAGAGGGACCAAAGTGTGTTGGTAAGGACTTTGGTTTTTGAGTGAAAGAGTCAGATAAGACCCGAGCGGAGGGTTCTAGGCCAAAGAAAAGTGATCTGAGGTGTTAACAGGTCCCTCTGGCTGAGTGGGTAATGGTGGAGGGTAGTAGGGAAGCCAGGAGGCCAGAGAGAGGGCCACTACAATAGCCCAGGCTAGAGATGCCTGTAGCTTGAACCCAACGTCGGAGAAAATTCTGGATATATTGCTAAGGCAGAGCCAACAGGATTTCTTGATTAACTGTGGGGTATGAGAGAGGAATACCTCCAGAACTAGAAGCATAAATGTGTCACTTTCCGAGTTGAACTAATTTCTGCCGGATCCAAGCTTTTATTCTTTTTTTTTTTTTTTAATTTATGATAGTCACAGAGAGAGAGAGAGAGAGAGAGAGAGAGAGAGAGGGAGGGAGAGGCAGAGACACAGGCAGAGGCAGAAGCAGGCTCCATGCACCGGGAGCCCAACGTGGGATTCGATCCAAGGTCGCCAGGACCGCGCCCTGGGCCAAAGGCAGGCGCCAAACCGCTGCGCCACCCAGGGATCCCCAAGCTTTTATTCTTAATCTCTCCTCTCTGTGGTGCGGGACTTTGGTTTGAGTCCTCGGGAACACAAATCTGTGTTAATTTGCGCTTTCTGAGACTTGGGGGAAGAAGAAGAGCGAGAAGGGGGGGGAGTTGGTACCATAGGGTCGCATAGAGCAGCGGGTTGGTACCATAGGGAGGAAGAGGGAGAGGTCGATGGCGTGACATCCACGCTGCAGCCCCAAGTACGGGGGTTCAGATTCCACCCCTGAAGCATCCTCCAGCCTAGGTGGCAGGAGCCGCCAAAACCCCTGGAAGGACACGGTGGGAACTGTGGGCCCCAGTGTGGACAGGACCTGGGCCCGGGCCCTTCGGAGTTCTCCAAAGCTCAAAGCACCCAACTGCATCCCCGCAAAAAAAAAAAAAAAAAAAAAAATCAATGTGACAAATGACCCTGGGAGAAAGGCTGGATCTATTTCAAACCCTTAACAACTGGTCCTGTAATAATCATAAAGAGCGTAAGGATTCTTGTGTTTTGTTTCGTGATGCTTCCCCAAGTTTCATAGAAGTACCCGGCACAGGGTAAGCATTCAATAAGTAATTCCAGCCTGAATAAGGATACCTCTGCTGGGATATTTTCCCCTCTCCCCAGGCCCACTCTACACCTAGCCCCAGGACCCAAAACTCCTTCCCCTGGTGAAAACAGGAAAGTGATGAGAACCTGTAACCGCGCATCTCAAACCCCAGTTCGGACCTTCGGAGCCCGGAGTCCACGCAGGCTCACGATTGGGCCGAGGGCGATGATGAACAGGCATCCAGCCCAATAGGAGCTTGGAGTTCCCGGGTGGGCGTGGCCTCTACGGCCTCGGGGCTGGCCTCCCGGCGGGCGCTCGGGCGCGCGGAAGACGCCCCTTTACCCCGCTTCCCCCTGCTTCCGGCCGCTCTTAATTCCGCTTCCGGTCCGACTCTGGCGTCTTTGCTGAGGGTCACATTGAGCTGCGAGGTGCTGCAGGGGTGTCTTCAGGTGAGTGTGGAGGGCTGGGGAAGCCGGGGCCCTGGCCTGGGGTACTGAGGAGCCGGACCCTGGTTTCCCCGAGGACGCAGTGAGTTTCCGGCCGGCGGGTCCTTGGCGTCCTGTTCTTGTTCGTGGCCCTAGCTGGCGATTATGGAGCTCTTCCTTAATGCCAGCTAACGTTTCGAGCGACCTTTTATTAACTCGTTTCATCTTCCCTCCAGCCCTATGGGGTGGGGCCTGGGATGATCCCTTTTTGACGGTGGAGCCGCTGAAGCTCAGCGACATCGGGCTATTAAGGCAGCGACCAGGGTTTGGATTCCGTGGTTTGGACTGTCGTGCCCTCAATCACCAGGCCGCAGGCGTGGCCTCCCGTGGCTGGCCCCGGGCCGCAGCCGGGCTCCCTGGTTTCTGGTCCCTCCTCCCGCTTGGACTTTGGAGGACCTCAGAGTCCTCCCTGATCTCCCCGCAAAACAACTCTCCCGAGCAAATCTGTGTCCCAGCTCTGGCGTTCTACGTCCCCCTTCCTCTACCCCTCTAGGATTTCCCCTCCCCAAAGACTACTGTGGGGCCCCAGATGTCCACCACTACCTTGGGTCCCTTGAATTTAACACTGGCCTGCTCACTTCTTTGTAACCCCGTTACTTTTCGAATTATCTGGAATAGAGGCAGTTTCACCTTCCCTGGTGAAAACTGCGCGTCACCCGCGGAGGTTTTTAACTCTGGGCCTGCAAAATCAATAGACTGCAAGGTGTGCTAGTACTTGAATGGGGGGGGGGGTGTTACATCTGTGTTTTTCTTTCTTTTTTTTTAATATTTTTATTTATTCATGAGAGAGACAGAGAGAGAGGGAGAGGAGGCAGAGACACAGGCAGAGGGAGAAGCAGGCTCCATGCAGGGAGGCCGATGTGGGATTTGATCCCAGGTCTCCAGGATCACGGCCTGGGCTGAAGGAAGGCGCTAAACCGCTGAGCCACCCAGGGATCCCACATCTGTGTTTTTCTTAATCTGGAGTTAAAATGAAGCATTTCCTTCAGGAATGGAGGCAACAGTCTTAATAACATTAGCGTCACCTGTGACTTTGTCAGCATTCAAAATTGCAGGTCATCTTATATCACATTGTGGTTGCACATGTCACAGAATACATTTTCATTGACAATTACTTCAAAATTGTGGCAGTCGGTAAATCCTCAGCTACATGGAATGGAACTGGTTTTCTTGGTGATCCTATGAGGTTTTCAAATGTCTTTAAAAGTATTCTGGGAGAGGGGTCGTTAGACCCCTGAGGAGTTCATGGCACCAAAGAGATGAACCTCTGCGGTGTAGATTCTGTCAATGACTGGGTGCAACTCCGTTTTTGTGACCTTGGGAAGTCACATAGACACCCTGTGCCTTGTCTGTGACACAGTGATAGTAATAGTTCGTACCTTTTAGAGTGGCTGCAGGAGTAAAGTATAGAACGACGCTTGGCCTATATTAACTACTCAGTGAGTGTTAGCTAGTGTTCTTTTGGGATGAATAAGGCCTGATTTTGCTAAGGAGTTACCCCCTCCACCAAGTCCTGCTGTGATGGCCACACTTTGATGTGCAGATTTGCCCCACCCTTCACCTCTGTGTGTACATGTTGACAGGGAGAAAGTGCTGGCTTGTTCACACCTTTCTACTCTCCTTTGTGTGTTTTGCGGGGGGGGGGGGGGGGAGCTGACATCCCCAGGCCCCCTAGAACTTTTGCCAACATCCACTCTCTTTGCCTCCAAGAGTCCGCACCATGGCAGAAGACATCAAGTCCAAAATCAAGAACTACCAGACTGCCCCTTTTGACAGCCGCTTCCCCAACCAGAACCAGACTAGGAACTGCTGGCAGAACTACCTGGGTAAGCAGGGCATAGGGGTGGGAAGGGATGCAGAACCTTTTCCTGGTCCCACACTCAAGGTTGCTTACCTGTTTGTCCACTCCTAAGGCATCTGTACATCCCAGGCCTCTATTTTATTCTGGACATCCTACCTTGCAGGGCCCATGCCCCTTATCACAACTGTGCTTGAGGTCCAAGATCTGGGCCAGGGTCACAAACTTTGGTTTCTACAAGGATATATATATATATTTATTTATTTATTTAGGATTTATTTGTGTGTGTATGAGACAGATGTTAACATACGTACAGGAAATACATAAAACATAACATACAGCCAAATGAATAATGCTAAAGTGAATCCCCTGTATACCTATATAATCTGGATAGGAAATTAGGTACTGTCGGTATTCCGATCTTCCTTGCCCACTGTATGCCGTCTTATTTTTTTTTTTTTTATTTATTTATGATAGTCAGAGAGAGAGAGAGAGAGGCAGAGACACAGGCAGAGGGAGAAGCAGGCTCCACACACCAGGAGCCCGACGTGGGATTCGATCCCAGGTCTCCAGGATCGTGCCCTGGGCCACAGGCAGGCGCCAAACCGCTGCGCCACCCAGGGATCCTGTATGCCGTCTTAAACACAACATCCCAATCTCCGCTCAAGAGATGTCACCCTGCCAACTTAAGGCAGTCACATTTTATCACTGCTTTTAGGTTTGCCTCTTGATGAACATTATAAACACTGTATATATTCTGTTTTATTTGGATTTCTTCATTCAGTTTTGAAGATTGATCCTTGCTGTGGCGTATAGTTTGCTCGTTTTCTTTCTGTATGGTTTTCCATAATTTATTCTCAGACACTTAGAGAGTTGCCAGTTCAGGGCTTTTATGAATGATGATGTTATAAACGTTCTTATAAATGTAATTTGCCGTCCATGTGAATGCTTCTCTGTGTAGGGAGTGTGCCCTGGAGTGGAATACCTGGAGAATTTTTCTTTTTCTTTTTTTAAAAAATTAATTGCCTACTTTAAAAAGCCAGATTATCCCCTTCCTGTCCTCTTCTGTAGGAGCCAGCATCTTAGCCTCAGGATCCTCTTCCCCTTCCCTCGCCATGGGTTTGGACTTCCATAACCCCTGCATGTGCCCTTCATGTTCCTCCCTCATTCCAGACCCCAGGATCTTCAAGTCAAACAGTAGTTCTCTAGGGTTTGCAAAATCACCTTGGTGAGGCCTGCCTAGCCCTTTTCAGTACACTAGGAATAGACATTCCTCTTGACACTTGTTTGTGTGTGTTTGTGTGTATATAACTGGTTGTGAAGTAAAGATGATTTCTGTGAATTTTGATCAAAAATATGTTCCAGCCCTTAGTCAGGGCTGACCTTGAACCACTCTCTCCACAGACTTCCACCGCTGTGAGAAGGCAATGACTGCTAAAGGGGGTGATGTCTCCGTGTGCGAATGGTACCGGCGAGTGTACAAGTCCCTCTGCCCCATATCCTGGGTATGTGCTGCCTCCAGGCGATCTTGGGACACTGGGATGGGGTCTTCACGGAGACGAGTGTGGTAACTTAGCAGGGGCTCATCTGGGACCAGCAGAGGAAGGACAGGGTGTTGCGGTGTCCATGGGACTCAGCCCTGTCTTCTCTCTGGAATTGCCTTCCCTCTTTTCAGCGATACTCTCAACCAGTCAGGGCTCTTGGCCAGGGCACCCAGTGTCCTCTCCTTGCTGCATCTATCCCACCCATGCACTCTACAAATAAATACACAGTGCTGGCTCCTTGTCCCTGTGGGGTTCACCGTCTTGTGCAGTTCTGTGCCTTTTTATTCACATTTTCAAGTTATACATAAAGGTAGAATAATTCAGTGACCCCCAGTTATACCGACTACTTAGACACACAGCCTGTAAGGCTTTTAGCCCTAATCTGACCAGACTTTTTGTCACCATTTAGTAGTCTCTGTTACACACTTTTTCAAAAAAAGAATTTATGTTTAATGTACTGTTTCATCAAAGCAAAGATCCCATTGACTCCAAGAAACATTGAGAGATGGTCAACTCTTTTTCTAAAATGCCAGAAATGAGTGTAACCAGCTTGCTAATTTCAGAGATGTTAAAATGAAAAAACCTTGTGTCTTAGAATCAAAATATGATACTATTACAAAAGTCACAGTGCTCATTTAAAAAACAAAAAATGGGCAACTGGGTGGCTCAGTCAGTTAAGCATCGAGTTTTGATTTCGGGTCAGATCATAATCTCAGGGTCGTGGGATGGAGCCCAACACATGCTCAGCAGGGAGTCAGCTGGTGAGTCTCTCTCTCCCCCTACCTGGGCCCCTCCTCCTGCTCATGCGTGCGTGCTCTCTCTCTCCCTCTCTCTCTCTCTGTGTATGTGTCTCAAGTAAATCTTTAAAAACAAAAAATGGGAGCAGAAAACAGTAGAGCAGTAAAAAGTAGAAACCTTCCCCCAGCCCCCCTTCTCTGAGGTAACTACTGTTAGCTGATTACTTTTTTCTCTATGTAAACTAATCATACAGAAACCTGGGGAGCTATCTGGATGAGTGGGTCATACTATATAGTCTTTGACTGCTTTGATTTATCAGTGTGTTTTGGAGTCTTTTTTTTTTTATAATAATGCATATAGATCTGCCTTACTTGCTTTGGTAACTTTCATATGCTTTTATTTAACTGATTCCCTTTTGACAGAGCTTATATTCTAATTTTTTCAGTATATTTGTAGCATCCTTAATATATGCCTTTGGAGCTTATTTCTTGAGAACAAATTGCCTTATTGCAGTCTCCCTCAGCTTGCTTGGTTTTCCCTCCACCTCTCAGGCCACACTGTCTCAAGTGTCTTTGAGTGTCCTTTGCCCTTCCAGGATTTCCCCTTGTCCCTGGGTGATTTGAGTAACATGATGGTGTAAGTACATACTATCCCTTCTCCAGCCTCAGAGCCTGCATTGGGTGCCTGCTGGACAGGGTGCCAAGAAGCATGCTTCCAGTCCTGGTGCTGCCCTACACCCATTCTCCAGGACTTGGGCCTGCCCTTTCCTTGAGAGCATCAAATTGTGTGGTTCCTGCTCTCAGGTGCCTGCAGTATCCATCTACCTTGTTAGGGCTTATAAATGTATTCTGCAAAGCCCCCTTTATACTGGCTGCCCTGACTTCTTTATTTCAAAAACGTGGTGAGGTGAAAATAAGTGGGTTGTTTTGTTTTGTTTTGTTTTTAAAGATTTTCTTTCTTTATTGATTTGAGAGAGAGAAAACATGAGCAGGGGGAGGGACAGAGGGAGAAGCAGACTTAGCAGGGAGCTGGATGTAGGGCTCCATCCCAGGACCTGAGCCAAAGGCAGATGCTTAACCCACTGAGTCACCCAGGCACCCCAGAATAAGTGTTTTGTTTTTGCTGTTATTTTGTTCAATTATAAGGAATATAACTACTTCACAAAAACTTAAAAACTAGAGGAAGGGCAGAAAAATATTCCTTATTCTTCTGATAATATCATAGCATCTTCCAGGTATTTCTTGTGTATTATTTTTAATCAGTCTTAGATTCCAGTATGTGCATTTGAGTGGGGTCATCATGGGAGTTCAACACTTTTCCTATATGAGCATTTAAAACATTTTTTCCAAGCGTCTTTTATTTTCTGATTTAAAAAATCTTGAGTATCAGGGTGTTTGGGTGGCTCAGTTGGTTTAAGCATCTGCCTTTGGCTCAGATCATGATCCCAGAGTCCTGGGACTGAGGCCTGCTTCCTGCTCTCTGCCCAGTGGGGAGCCCGCTTTTCCCTCTCCCCCTGCTTGGGCTTGTTCTCTATGTTAAATATATAAATAAATCTTTTAAAAAATCTCAAGCTTCTCCGTGAACAAACAACATTGACTTTTGTGGAATCTTCCAAACAAAAGCTTTATATAATGTAGAAAGCAAAAGCCCCCTACTCATCCACTTCTGAGTCCTGAAGTTAACTTTTAGTCATTTGGTATAATTCTTTCACTTCCTTTTCTGTGTGCTGATGTATGTGTAGGTGTGTGTTTATGTGCTTTTTAATTTTGATATGGGTCATACTCTTGGTACTGTTTTATGCTTTGATTTTTTACTTACCACGCATTTTATATCTATTTATATCTTAGTATAATCAGCTCACTTATTGAGTAGCCACTATCTTTAATAGTTATAGTTTCTTCCCCTTTATAGCTAGATTCCATCTTTTTTCACTTTTTAATTTTTAAAAAATATTTATATTTTTACTTGAGAGGGAGAGAGGGTATGCACCACCCACACAGGAACAGGGGGAGAGAGAGAATCTCAAGCAGTCCTTCCGTTGAGTATAGAGCCTGACACAGGGCTCAGTCTCACGACCCTGAGATCATGACCTGAGCCGGAACCAACAGTCAGACGCTTAGCCAACTGAGCCACCCAGGTGCTCCCTTTATCACTTTTTTAAATGACACTTGAGTGTACAGTTCTATTGCAGGAAATGTTTTCTCCCTCTATTTGAATGGTTTCCTGAGTTTCCATTCCATGAAGCGGCATTATTGGGCAAAGGAAAATTTGCAAAGGATCAGACCAGCCTGATCTCTTTAAAAAGAGAGATGGAAAGGTAAACCCAGCGAATGAGAAATTCACATATAGAAAACTGTAGACTGTGGACAGTACAAGTCCAGTATGAGGGAATCCAGACATGAAAAGATGTCCATCCCCACTCAAGTCACCAAGAAAACACAGCTGAAAACAACAGAGAGATGCTTATTTCTACCTTGCAGTCTGGTGCAAGTTTTATAAAGGTTGATAGTGCTAAACATTAGTGTTTCTGTAAATTGAAGTTATTTTGGTAGGATCTTTCAAAATGGAATAAAAGATCTCCAGATGTGTCAGTTTTTACATTTGGACATCCTACAAAGATGCTCGTGTACAAAGATGTCCATTGCAGAGTTGTTTGTAATGAGGAGCATTCAGAAACAACCCAGTTAGATAAATGGTGGTACATTTATTTTGATCTATGCGACAATACAGAAAGAGCTCTAAGACTTGTGGAAAAGGCAAGTTGTAGGACAGTCTATATCGTAGGGACCAATTTGTACATATGTTTTTCAAAGTAGAGAATATTTGTGTGGTGGTGATGGTGTGTGTGTGTATAAATAGGCACCTATGTGGCACTTAACCGTGGGCCAACTACTTTGTAAGCCCTTTATATTCTGTAAGGGCAAACATGCTAAAAAATGAGATGAGATGGATACTATTCTCACTGTCCTCATTTTACACAATTAAAAACTAAGGCCCTGAGATGAGCACTGGGTGTTACATTATATGTATATGTTGGCAAATTGAATTTAAATAAAATTTTAAAAACAAAAAATAAACTAAGGCCCTGAAAGGCTGAGTGATTTGCCCGAGATCACACAGCTAGGAAGTGATGGAACAAGGATTCCGATTTTCTTCCTTAGTCATGCTGTTGTCTACTGCCTCTAATATATGGCATATAAATGTGAGTATATGTCTAACTGGATGTGCTTCGGAGTGCCTGTAAGAAGGTGCACAAGTTGTAGTGTGTTACTTCTGGGGAGTGTTAACAGTTGGATATGGGCCTTTTCATCACTGTTTCTATATACATGTATCTGATCAACAGTAGGATCATACTCTATATTCAGTTTTGTATCTTTTGCCTCTGACTGTATCTTGGAAATCCATTTATGCCAGAGCACAACCTCTTTCTTTCCCTCACAGCTTCCTAGTATTTCTTCCTTCCTTTATTCTGACAAACATTGAGTATTGATTCTGGGGTTCCTGACAGGGCACAGTCATACTTTTTGAGTCTCTATACAGCCCTACATCTCCCCAGGAACAGCCCCTGCAGTGAATGTGGGATTTATATATACTCTCCACCTCTCACCCCCTCAGTGGGTCAGTTCATTCAGGACAGTGATTCTTATCTTTCTGGAGTCACTGCTGATTCCCCCACTCCTGGAACAGTGGTGGTGCTGGGCTTGACCGACTGAACAGGTAGGCAGAGTGAGGATGAGGAAGACAGAGTCTACCCCTCTGGTTTCCCCACAGATGAAGGAAGTAATGTTGGCTGTCTTTCCGCAGGTGTCGGCCTGGGATGACCGCCGGGCAGAAGGCACATTTCCTGGGAAGATCTGAACTGGCTCCACCCACCTCTCCTCTGTCCTCCATCCTTCTCCCAGGGTGGTGAAGGGGGACCTGGGTACATGGTGATCCCCACCCTGGGATCCTGAATCATGGCTTAACTAATAATAAATACTCGTTAGAAAAGTGTAAGACTGTGTATGTGTAAAACAACTGGGTGATTGGGCAAGAAGCTGGGATGGAAATGAATACCTTGACTAATAAGAGGGACTTCAGGGGGATTGTTTTTTTCTTTTTTTGCTTTGCTTTATGTTACTAAACTGACCACCTTCTCTATACCAGACGGTATAGTGAGTGATTATAGCCTCAGGCCCCTGTGCAAAAATTTATCTGTATGTTCCCCTTCATTATCTATACAATTTCAAAAAACTTTTCTTACGTAATTTTTGAACCACATGGAAATAGTATAATAAAAATTGGGGATCCCTGGGTGGCTCAGTGGTTTAGCGCCTGCCTTTAGCCCACCACATGAACCTAGAGTCCCGGGATGGAGTCCCACATCAGGCTCCCTGCATGGAGCCGGCTTCTCCCTCTGCCTGTGTCTCTGCCTCTCTCTCTCTGTCTTGAATGAATGAATGAATGAATGAATGAATGAATGAATGAATGAATAAATAAATAAATAAATAAATAAATAAATATTTTAAAAAATAAATAATAAAAATTAAAATTGTGTACCCATCACCTAGCTTCAACAATTATCAACAAATGCCCAACCAGTTTCATCTCTAATTATTCCCCTCCCCTTCTAGGTGATTTTAAAGCAAAACCTGGGGATCATATGCTATCCAGAAATAAGTAAGTATATGTATCTCTTAGAATTAGAGGTTTATTTTATGCATAATTAACACTACCATTATTATGTCTAAGAAATTAACGCCAATTTTTTTGCCATCTAATTAGCAGTTTCCTGTACGATGTGTAATTTCTCTGTTCTGGACCTCCTCTTATATGTTCTCGTAGTGATTATTAGAAGTCATTTAACTCGGGATCCCTGGGTGGCGCAGCGGTTTGGCGCCTGCCTTTGGCCCAGGGCACGATCCTGGAGACCCAGGATCGAATCCCACATTGGGCTCCCGGTGCATGGAGCCTGCTTCTCCCTCTGCCTATGTCTCTGCCTCTCTCTCTCTCTCTCTGTGTGTGACTATCATAAATAAATAAAAATTTAAAAAAAAAAGTCATTTAATTCGATCAAGTTAAAAATGTTCTTTCTTGCTACCCCAAGAGGAATTGCCACACAGTGATAGTCCAGAACATCATCCACCAGACCAATCAGCATAACTAGACAGAGCACTAGGTTGTGGCTGGATTGGTGTTTCCTCAAGACTACTTAAATGGTTGAGAGACAGACTTACCCAAAGCATTTGCAGGTGAGCAGCGAGATGATTCTTGTATTGAGGGAGAATGGCCCTAGGGAGGGATCTTCTGAAATGGCTGCTTCTGAGGAGGAGGGGCTCTACATAGAGGACCCTTATACATGTCCAGGGACTCTGAGCAACTGTCGAAGCTTCTTCTATTTCCTGTCTGACCTACCACTTCTTGTTTGCTCCTTCAGTTCCTGCACACTGGCCTCTTCAGGGTGACAGGAACTGTGTGAGCAAATGAGAAGTGTTAGCATACACCAGATTGGCTCCAACCTCAGGGCCTTTGCATTTTCTGTTTGCCCTGCCTGGAATGCCTTTCCATTAGATAGCCCCATGACTCTCTCTTCAGGTCTTCCTCAAATATAACTCAGGCTTCCCCTGACCACTCAACCTACCATTTCAACTCCATACACATATTGCAGCCCTTCACTTCTTTCATTCCTGAAGCACTAAACCACTAATATTCCCTGTATTTTACTTAATTCATCCTTGATAATAGCCCTGACACACACTAGAATGTAATTTCTTTTAAGGAATTAACTTTTTTTTTAATTTTTTTTTAAATTTTTATTTATTTATGATAGTCACAGAGAGAGAGAGAGAGGCAGAGACACAGGCAGAGGGAGAAGCAGGCTCCATGCACCGGGAGCCCGATGTGGGATTCGATCCCGGGTCTCCAGGATCGCGCCCTGGGCCAAAGGCAGGCACCAAACCGCTGTGCCACCCAGGGATCCCTAGAATGTAATTTCTATGAGGGCAGGATTTTTTGAAATACACATTCCCTCTTTCAACATTTTATTATGGAAAATTTCAAGCATACAGAAAAAATTGATAGTCCGTACAGGTGCTGTCATACCCACCACCTTGGTTTATTGTGTCATATTTACTTTGTGTGTACACGTTTTTTACTAAACTATTTAAAAGTACAGTTGCACCTCAAGCAAAGCAAGGATTAGGAGCATCAACTATCCATGTATATATTTTTTTAAATCCACATACAACTTGACTCCCTACAAACTTAACTACTAATAGCCTGTGGCTGAGTAGAACCCTTACTGGTAACAGAGTTGATTAACAACTATTTTCTCTGTTATATGTATTATATACTATTAAAGTAAGCTAGGGAAAAGAATGTTAAAGTCATAAGGAAGAAAAAAGACTTTTAGAGTACTGTATGTGTATGTATTGAAAAAATCTGCTTGTAAATGGACCCATGCAGTTCAAACATCTATTATTCAGGATCAGCTGTAGTTTCCAAACACCTTGACACTTCACTCCTAAATACTTAAGTATGTATCTCTGAAAAATGACATGTTCCTTCATACCATTATCACTTCTTTTTTTAAATTATTTATTTATTTACTTGAGAGATAGCAAGGGGAGAGTACAAGCAGGGAGGAGAGGGAGAAGCAGGCTCCCTAGGAGCAGGGAGCCGCATGTGAGGCTCAATCCCAGGACCCCAGGATCCTGACCAGAGCCAAAGACAGACGCTTAACCGAGCCACCCAGGTACTCTGTCACTTCTAAGAAAAACTAACATTAATTCCCTAATGTCTGATATTCAGATTTCCCAAATTGTGCCCCAAAAGTCTTCTATACTGTTGGGTATGTTTTGTACCAGGATCCAATCAGGGTTCAAATTCTGCATTGTTTTTTTAGGTGTCTCCTGTTTTTTAAATAGTACAGTAGCACCCAGTGCTCCACCGCTCCTGCTCTTATAAGATGGGATTTTTTTTTTAAGAGGCCAGGCCAGTTGTCTTGGGGAATGTCCCCCACTCTGGATTGGCCTAATAACTTTCTCATGGTGTCATTTAGCTGCTCTGTTTTCTGTAGTTCTTAAATAGTGGAAGTTTTCTCTAAAGGCCTGATTAGATGCAGGGTGAGTACTTTCTGCAAGAATCTTTCCTGTGTATCTTCCTTCTTGCTTCTCATCAGGAGGTACCTGATGCCAGGTTGCCCCAATAGTGATGGCCACCAGCTCTCTCCTTCAGAACGAGCTCTCTTCCCTTTCTATCATTGACAAGTGACCTGTGCGGTGGTTCTAGAACGAATGGTTCTGCCGTGGCACCCCTGCAACTTTACACATCTCCACATAAGCCCCACAGGGAAAAACTTAACCTGTGGACCAGCCCGAACTGTGGCAGAAGGCCTGGTGAGTCCCCCTGAAACCAAGGGAGAGGAGCAGTCTTGTGAAGAGCTGCCGTGAGGCAGTTTCTCATCCATCTCTGTCTCTTGCGGGAGACTGCTGCAAGGCCCTTTCTCATCTCCCTCTCCTGTCAGTACTTTCTTCCTCATTCCTCCTTAGGGTATAAACTGCAAGCTATAAAACTACTCTGAAGCTTCCGTGCTGAGCACCTTACCTGCCCTAACTCCAGCCTTCTAACAACTCAAGCCATATTTTGTTATGACTCCTATTTTACAAGCGGGGAAGCTGCCACTTGCAGCCATCTGCTGGTTTGTGTGGCAGTGGGTTTCCTTAGTGTATCTGTATCAGAGGGTTCAGTGCAGAAAACGGAAACCTCCCAAGGCATATGAAATAGAGACTTAATATGAGCAATTTGGGTATAGCGAAGTTGGACATAGTATCGTACCTCTATTTCATTATATTCAACTCAGCATAAGCCAGCATTTTACAGGTTTCAACGCAGCTTTGCAATAGGGTTTTGCATTATCTTAAAAAAATATATCCAGGGGTGCCTGGGTGCCTCGGGTGGTTAAGTGTCTGACTCTTGGTTTTGGCTCAGGTCATGGTCTTAGCACAGATGCTGCATGAGATTCTCTCCCTCTGCACCCACCCCCTTGCTCATGAGCGCTCGTGCTCTCTAATAAGTAAAATCTTTAAAAAAAAAAAAATGTGTCTGGTATTGTCACCTTGAGCGGGGCAAGCACTGTGGTCTGAGCAGGGGCAGTGGGAGCGCAGACTGACAATGCAGACCACTGGGGCACTATTCATTTCTCCAGCTCTAATCTGCTGTTGTACTGGGGATCTAATAGGCCAGAGGTCCCATCTAAACAGCCACCCTAAAGCAGCTCCCCACTCCAGGTGGCCTGACGGGAGTTCCAGACCAGTGTTGTCTCCTGGGACATTGACGTAGCAGCCAAGTTTATTGGTGCTGGGGCTGTCACAGCTGGTGTGGCTGGTCCAGGGGCTGGCAGTGGAACAGTGGTTGGCAGCTTGATTATTGGCTCTGCCAAGAACCTGTCTCTCAAGCCGCAGCTCTTTGCCATTCTGGGCTTTGCCCTGACTCAGCCATGGGGCTCTTTGATGGTCTCCTTTGCCATCCTTTTCGCCATATGAGGCTCCATGGGGTTCACCTACCTGTCCCTGTTTCTTCAACTTCAGGCCATACCTGGTGTTAAAGCGTGCCAAGCTTTACAATTAAACATGTTTCTCTAAGAAAAAAACAAAAAAAAAAAAACAAACTGGTATTCAGCTAATAAATAAAGACGAAAAGAAAGAATTAAAATATCAGCGTATTTTGCAACCCCTAATGAGTCTAAGCATGATGTCTGTGGCTACAAACATCACCAAAAGAGAGACAACCAAATATGTGCTTCCAGATGGAAGTACTCATCACTAGTCATGAAAAGTTTTACCAAAATAATCAAACCTGAATCTGATCAAGCTTCTAGATTCAACTTCTGATTCACAGGAATTTTAGAGGACGGTGGAACATGTTAAACTGCGTCACAGGAAACAACTGGAAAAAACCTAGATTCTGGAAAACCCTACAAGAAAAATGACCTACATTTTCTTCAGTAAGTGCACTATTGATGCAGGAAAAATGGTAGGAGAGAGTTAGAGGAAGACCATATAGATTAAAAGAAATCTAAGAGATAAATATTTGGGGACGCCTGGGTGGCTCAGTGGTTGAGCGTCTGCCTTCGGCTCAGAGTGTGGTCCTGGAGTCCTAGGATCGAGTCCCACATTGGGATCCCTGCATGGAGCCTGCTTCTCCCTCTGCCTGTGTCTCTGCTTCTCTCTCTCTGTGTGTCTCTCATGAATAAATAAAGTCTTTTAAAATAAAAGATGTATATTTGGATCCTAAATGAAGCAAACTGCAAAAGGATTTGTTTTTTTTTTATTATTATTTATTTTTTATTTATTTATGATAATCACAGAGAGAGAGAGAGGCAGAGACACAGGCAGAGGGAGAAGCAGGCTCCATGCACTGGGAGCCCGACGTGGGATTCGATCCCGGATCTCCAGGATCGCACCCTGGGCCAAAGGTAGGCGCCAAACCGCTGCGCCACCCAGGGATCCCAAAAGGATTTGTTTTTAATTCAATTAACATAATGTATTACTAGTTTCAGAGGTAGAGTTCAGTGATTTATCAGTCTTCTCTGTAATACCCAGTGCTCATTACATCATTTGCTCTCCTCAATGACCATCACCCAGTTACCCCATTACCCCCCCACCTCCCCTTCAACAACTCTGTTTCCTATGATCGAGTCTCGCTCTTTGATTTTCTCTTATTTTTCTCTCCCTCTATGATCCTGTTTTGTTTCTTAAATTCCACATAAGAGATCATATAATTGTCTTTCTCTGATTGGCTTATTTCACTTAGCATATTACCCTCTAATTCCATCCACATCACTGTAAATGGAAATTTTTTTTGATGGCTGAGTAGTAGTCCATTGTATATATATATACAACATCATCTTTATCCATTCATCTGCTGATGGACATCTGGGCTATTTCCATAGTTTGGCCATTGTGGACACTGCTGCTGTAACCATTGGGGTGCATGTGCCCCTTCGAATCACTGTGTTTGAATCCTTTGGTTAAATACCTAGTAGTGCAGTTGCTGGGTCGTAGGGTAGCTCTAGTTACAATTTGTATATTCTATTGATGAATTGACCCTTTTATCATTATATAATGACCTTTTTTGTCTTGTTACAGTTTTTTACTTAAAAGACTCTTTTGTCTGATACAAATATAGCTTATCATCCTTTCTCCCTCTCTCCCCTTTCAAACTCTATTAAATATGTTTTTTTTTTTCTTTTATGATAGTCACACAGACTGAGAGAGAGAGGGGCAGAGACACAGGCAGAGGGAGAAGCAGGCTCCATGCACCGGGAGCCCGATGTGGGATTCGATCCTGGCTCTCCAGGATCGCGCCCTGGGCCAAAGGCAGGCGCCAAACCGCTGCGCCACCCAGGGATCCCTCAATCTGATATTCTTAAGCTTTTCAAATTGTATGACTAATACATGAATATATTCTGATTAAAAAACAAAAAAGGAAAACATTCCAGCAAAGGCAGTATACACACAGGGAAGCAGTACAGTGTAGTGGGTAAGGGGTTAGGCAATGGAGCCAGACTGTCTGGTTTCAAATTCAGGCTCTCCTGCTTACCAGCTGTGAGACTCTGAGCAAGTGGCTTGACCTCTCTGTGTCTGTTTCCTCATCTATAAAATGGAGTTAATGACACTTTCCTCATAGGGCCATTGTACAGATGAAATGAGATGCTACATGTAAGGTGTGTAGAATAGTGCCTGATACTATAGGTAGGATGTTTTGAACAGTGCCCGGTATGTTGGAAATGCTCCCTAAATATCAGCTGTTCTCAGCACATGGGTCTCCTTTCTGGAGGTCGGAGATAAGGAGGAAATATTCCTTCTAAATTTTTTTTAAATTGTTGTTGTTGTAAGAACACCTAACACAGGATCTACTCTCTTAACAGATTTTTTTTTTTTAGCTCACAATACAGTATTGTTAACTACAGGCGCAATCTTGTACAGCAGATCTCTAGAACTTACTCATCTTGCATAACTGAAACTTTGTACCTACTGATTAGCAACTCCACATTTCCTCTCCCCACCACCCGCCCCCCGCCCCCGGCCAGCACTGGCAACCACCATTCTACCCTCCGCTTGAATGAGTTTGACTATTATAGATAACTCAAATAAGTGGAGTTGTGCACTATTTGCCCTTCTGAGACTGGCTAGTTTCAGTTAGCATCATGTCTTCAAGTTTCCCCGATGTTGTCACATGTTACAGGAGCTCCTTTACTAAGGCTGAATCATATTCCGTTGTGTGTATATACCATGTTCCCTCCATGAGGAATGTTCTTTCCTTCCTTTTACTGGCTGACCTCAGTCTCTTCCTCCAACTGGAAGCCTTCCTCTACACCCCAGGCTGGGTCACATGCCTCCTTTGAGCTGACATGTGCCCCTTTGTTTTCCCCCACTTTGGCCCTGATCACTCTGACCTGTGCTTCCTCTCTCAGTTCCCTGGGTCACTTTGCATCTCCTTGACCATATTGGGCTGTCATCCTCCGCTGAATGTCTGTCTTCCTATTCTCCTGTGAGCCTATGAAGGCAGGAACTCAGCTGTCCTGATCACTGCTGTTTTCCCAGCAAGGCCCCGCACAAGGTTGGGCATGACAAAACTCACGTGCACCGAGTCCTTGATGCTTAGTTCCGGCCTGATCACAGACTCGGAGCTCAGTGAATTTGAGAAAAAACCAAAAAAAGCCCTTTTGACTACTCCACCCTAGCACCTTCCTCCTTGCTTCACCGCCTCACAGTGCGTCCTGGTCACCCCATGCCTTCTCTCTTTCCTCTCTCCTCCTCATCCTGCACTTGACGCTGGTCCCACCCAGCTCCGAAGTCCCCCTTTCTTGGGAGCCTACACCTCCCCATGCATTTCAGGCCCTCTGTTGCTCAGCTGACCCAGGGAGCACCTGAGTTTTAAGTTTGCTTATTACCTTAGTGCTCAGACTTCAGGTTGCAGACTGTCACTAGGTCTGTGTGCACTGCCATTGTTCTCTATCATCTTTTTTCTTTAATATTTATTTATTCATGAGAAACAGAGAGAGAGAGAGAGAGAGACAGGCAGAGGGAGAAGCAGGCTCCATGCAGGGAGCCTGACATGGGACTCCATCCCAGGTCTCCAGGATCACACCCCGGGCTGAAGGTGGCGCTAAACCGTGAGCCACCCGGGCTGCCCCTATCATCTTTTTTTTTTTTTTTTTTTTAAAGATTTCATTTATTTATTCATGAGAGACACAGAGAGAGAGGCAGAGGCAAAAGCAGGCTCCCTGCAGGGATCCTGATGCAGGGCTCGATTCCTGGACCCTGGGATCACAACCTGAGCCAAAAGCAGACGCTCAACCACTGAGCCACCCAGGTGCCCTGTGTTCTTTATCATCTTTGTCAAAATGAATTTGGGAAGAAAACCTAACCTAGGAAGTATTCTTGCCAAAAAGAAAAAAAGAAAAAAGGAAACAAAAAAAAAAAAAGGATGAGCTAGAGCCCCATATGTGATGAATAAATTTCAAAAGCATAATGAAGGTGAAATGAAGGTGAAAAAAGTCCACTGCATGAGGATATATGAGGTGCACTTTATATAGAATTTACCTAAAAATCGAGAACTGTTCTATATATTGATGAACATATGCATGTTCAAAATATGAAAGTATTTCGAGTGTGGGAACCCAAAAGGCTCACACACGTTTGAAAAGAAGCTCAAATTTGTTAGTAATAAGAGAAGTGAGAATTGAAATAATGGCAGTTCTCACTACACGGAATTACTCTGACAAAAACTAGAAAGCTGGATAATGGCAAGTGTGAGTGGTGTTGGGAGGGTGCGGGAACCCTCACGAACTCTTGGTCTGAGTGTGGAAGGGTCAGCCATTGCGGAAAGCAACCTGGCACATACCTGTTCACGACCCAACGGTTCTCCCTGGGAGGACACCTAGAAGTCCCTGAGGGCCCTGCATGGGGGGTGCTCGCAACTGTTTACAATGGTAGTGGTCGGGGTTGGGGGGTATTGGAAGGAGCCTGAGTGTCCTCACTGGGGAGGAGATGGTACACTGTGGAGAGGGCATACCAGAGGGGCCCCGGGCAACCATGAGAAGCTGCACACTCTGAGTCCTAAAGCCTGTGCCAAGCGAGAAAAGATTGAACACAGTCATGGGTATGTCTATCAGAAAATACGCCCTTGGGGCGCCTGGGTGGCCCCCTCGGCTAACGGTTCTACTCTTGGTTTCCACTCAGGTCGTGATCTCAGGGTCATGAGATGGAGCCCCAGGGCGGGCTCAGCATGGAGTCAGCTTGAGGTTCTCCCTCTCTTTCTCTCTAAGAACAAATAAATCTCAAAAACAACAAAAAAGGAACAAAGAAAATACACAGAAAATGATGGTATCCGTCTTACAGGAGCACACCCAACTAGAAGGATACGTACGGACATATTAGTGTTTGCCAGCAGAGGGCATGGAGAGCGACTGGGATATGGAGTTATAAGGGAGTAAGTCAAATTTAAGACAAGAGATATCTTGTGGAGAATAATGAGCTGAGGGTGTGAAATTAGCTCAACCCAGGGCACCTGGGATCCGAAAAAGAGCATGCAAGGGTTGTGGAGGATGATGAGCCCCAAATGTAGTAATGAAGTTATCTCTGGGGTGAAATCGGGGGGCTTCAAATACCATCCGCAATGTATGCCTCTTAAAAAAAAAAAAAGAACAACGAATCTTCAGTGAATATACAAAAAATAATTTGACAAAGCTGGTAGGGAGGATGTTGGTGTTTGTTACAGGTATTCTCTACGTTTTCCTAAATACTTTAAATATTTTATATTGAGATTTTTAGAAGACTTTCCTGTCACCACTGACCATGGGACACAAAACACCTTGTCTTAAAAAGAAATACATGAAAATATATTATTGGATTCTAGTCAGACAGCGAGACCTCCTCTAAGCAAGGTGAGAGCGGTGTTTAGGACAGAGCATCGAACTACTGAGCCTTTCTGGATGGCACCGTCGGGATCAGAACTAAGTCATTTTCCCATTAGCTGCCAGTTACATGGGTTCATGCCATTTCCTTTCAAGTTCGTAGCCGAAAATAATCTCTTGTGCCCCCTTTGGAAAACACCCCTTTGGCACATCAAATATGTTTCTTTGGAAAGGCTTTACCCTCTTTAGAACACTTTGCAATTGGGGTGTCTGGGCGGCTCAGTGGTTGAGGTCAGGTCGTGATCCTGGGGTCCTGGGATCAAGTCCCGCATCAGGCTCCCCACAGGGAGCCTGCTTCTCCCTCTGCCTGTGTCTCTGCCTCTCTCTCTGTGTCTCTCATGAATAAATAAATACAATCTTTTACAAAAAGACGCTTTGAAAATAAGAATATATACATATACGCAGAAAAGTGCACTTACTGTGACTGTACAGCCTGACAAATTTTCGCAATCTGAATACCCCATGTAAGTAAGCAGTGTCCAAATCAAGAAAGAGAAATCCCCTCTAGTCACCACGCCCCTAAGGATAACCCCTCCCCTGGCTTTTATCCCCCTCAATTGGTCTTGCTTGTTTTAGAACTTTATTTCTAGAACGGTAAGGTTAGTCTTTTGAGTGTGGCTTTTATCATTTAGTGTAATGCTTTTGAAATTCATCTCTGTAGTTGCAAGTGCTAATAGTTCACTGCTTTTTATTGCTGAATAGTATCCCTTATATGCATATGGCATAATGGACTTACCCATTCTACTGGTAAGGAGCATTTGGGTGGTTTCCAGCTTGGGGCTAATATGAATACATTCAGAGCATTTGGTAGATACAGATGGGGGATTCCCAGAGACAAATGGCTGGATTATAGGATAGTCATAGGAGAGGCATCCGTCCTCTTTAGGAGATCTTGGCATTGTGATTTTTTTTCTTTTCATTTTTTTTTTTTAAGAGAGAGCATCCAAGTAGGAGGACTTGATCCCATAACCCCAAGATCATGACCTGAACCAAAGTCAAGAGTTGGACACCTGACTGACTCTGCCACCCAGGCACCCCAGCATTGTGATCTTTTAAAGGAAATGATTAGTACTTCAAAATGTATTGGTTGAAGACCAGCTTATATAATGAGAAGAAGGAATCATGAAAATTCAAATTTGACATCACACTAGAACAAAACAGATCCCTTTTATGACTGGTGACAGTAATGCCCCAATGATGATAACTTTTTGCTTTTACTAGACATTTTACACTTGCCCTTAGCCAAAAGGCTGAGACATATAACTCCCAACTATCAACAGTTACCAACTATTTGAAAATAAAAATATTTCATATTGTTAGCATGGCCCTATTATTAACCAAGATTTTTAGCTAAAGCTCATAAAATGTACTTGACAGGTCATGTACATTATTATTTAAATTTTTCTATTAGTCCTTAATGTAAATGTAAATCAACAGAGAAAAACCATTTTTAAATGTAAAGTGGATTGACTGCAAACCAAATTACTCATTTTAATTTTAATCAGAACACATCTCCTGTATTTTATTACCAAGCCATTGTCTTAACACTGAAGCTTCCAGTTCCATTTATTTGCCCACTTCACATGCACTGAGAGAGCTCCGGCTCAGAGAGAAAACACGGTGCCTTGGTGCTTGCGAACTGAGGGAGGGAGGGCAGGGTCTCCCGGAGGCCTGGGTGCCCCAAGCCATTTTCACCTGAGGAAGCAGCCCTGTGACACTAGGGGGCACCATCGGGCGAAAAGTGGGCCTCTCGGGAGCGTTGCGGGCGCAGGTGGCTCTGGCAGTCCACAGGGCCAGAGGACAGCCTTTGCAGACATCCGGGCCCTCAGTTCCCACTGCTACCAGGGACAGTTGTGTGATGATCCCCATCCTGCAGGTGGGCGAACGCACATAGCAAGTTGCGCAGCCCAAAGGAGGCCGAACTGGGATTTCAACCTCGGTCTCTGATTCTGTGGCCTGAAGACATTTCCCACAGCTCCTGCTCTGACCCTGCTTTGTCCTTGGGGGGGGGGGGGCTTTTCACCCACCCAGCCCGTCAGTGTGCCCTCTCTCTTTTTCTAGCACGCTCTCGTCTTCCCCCCCCATACACTCGCCTGGAGCTCTCCTCACCCACCTGCCTCAAGCAGGTCTCCCCTCAGCCTGCAGCCCATGTCCTCAGCCTCCTGAGCTGCCCTCCCACCAGCCCCCACTCCTCCCACCTCCTTGGCCTGGTCCAGCCCTGTCCTAGCCGCTGGGGTCCCTGTCCGGCCCCCCCCCCCCCCCCCCCCCGGGCTCCCAGCCTCGGAGAGCACAGGACTGAAGCGCTGGGACTCAGGAGGCGCCTGTGGCTCCGCCTGGGGTCTCCCCCGCTCCCAGGAAGACCCCGGTCCTGAGGAGAGGCAAGTGGGGCTCTCACCCTCCCAAGCCACCCCCTCCACCAGCACGGCAGCCTGGGAACCAGGCCTCGGGCGCGTCACCCTGCTCCTGTCGCCAGACACGAGCACAATCTTGAATTTCAGGTCTATGAATCACTTGGGTGTGTTGGGGGGGCTCATAAAACTTCCTTGCTGGTCGGCCTGCTTGACCCCTCTCCCTCCTCCAGACACCTGCCCCCTCCTGGAGAGGCCTGGGCTTATATAGGGGCGCTGCTGTGGGAGGGGCTGGCCACGGAGGCGCGGACAGGGCAGGTGAGGAGCGGGCTCTGGGGTCTGCAGAGCAGGGCACCTGGGGCGCCCCAGCCAGTGACAGCCTGAGCCTTGGCCCTCCCTTCCGCCCAGTGGCCCCCCGAGGGGGTTGCAGGAGGATTCACTCCACCTGCCGTCGTCGGGGCCCAGCGGGCAGCTGGGCCGGGGAGGGAGGGTGCTGGGGCCCGCGGGGCTTCCCCCCCTGCCCGCCTCTCCCTGGCCTCATTCCTGCTCCTGGGCCCCGGGCAGGACTATGGCTTCTGCGGCGACAGAGGCCAAGAAGGGGTCTCCGGTCGTGGTGGGACTGCTGGTGGTGGGCAACATCATAATTCTGGTGAGCCCCCGCCCCCCCCCCCCCCCCCCGTGCTGGGCGCCCAGCGGGCAGGTGGGGAGGAGGGGACAGCCCCAGGGTGGGGGCTGAGGTCCCAGGACGCCCCCCACTCCCACTGCCACGGCCAACACTGCAGGCTGCCGGCTCAGAGCAGCCTGGATTCCAGTCCCAGCTCTGTAGGCGGGAGCGAGCCGCTCTACTTCTCTGCCGCCCCAACTATGTGGATCGCGTCCCCATCGTGGGGATTGTTAGTGGATTATTCCCCGGATGGCCCTCAGCTCAGAAACGGTGCTTGACAAATGCTATCCTCATTACCACGATTCTAGACATAAAGTGCCTGCTGGGGCCCAGGAGGCCCACAGTGATGAATATTAACCGTAGCCACGTCTTTTCATGAATATTTAATTTTTTTAAAACGTGCTATTTGTACCTGGCTCTGGAGCCAGACAGCCTGGGTTCAAATCCCAGCTCTGCCACTTTCTCCCGTGGGATCTGGGACCAGCAACACAACGTCTCTGGGCCCAGTTTTCTCATCTGTAGATGGAGAGAAAAATAGGAGTGCGGATGAGTTATTGGATTAATGTGCTTAGAGCAGAGCGGGGCATGTGGCTCCTGGCTGTGTGGGCCCGAACAGCAGCCGTGCCCTGGGCTGGTAACACCGAGCACCACAGAGCCCCAGTCCCCCAGCTGCCCAGCCCCATCTGCCCAGCCCCAGCCCTCCAGCCCCATCTGCCCAGCCACTCAGCCCCAGCCCCATCTGCCCACCCCCAGCCCCCCAGCCCCCCAGCCCCACTCCTGCTGATGCAAGGCGGCGCCCTCGCCCCACAGCGCGCCCACCACCCCGGGCCGTGCAGGCTGGCAGGGCCCTCTCTAACCCGCCGCCCCGTGCAGCTGGCAGGCCTGGCCCTGTTCGCGGAGACGGTGTGGGTGACCGCTGACCAGTACCGCGTGTACCCACTGATGGGCGTCTCGGGCAAGGATGACGTCTTTGCTGGCGCCTGGATCGCCATCTTCTGCGGCTTCTCCTTCTTCGTGGTGGCCAGCTTTGGGGTGGGCGCAGCGCTGTGCCGCCGCCGGTCCATGATCGTCACGGTGAGGCCCCGGGGAGGGCGCGGGGAGGGCGCGGGCGCGCAGAGCCGGGGCAGCCAGCGCCACCACGGCCACCAGTGTGTCCCGCGGGGCGCCGCGCTTGGGCCTCACACAGTCACTCTGTTTAATCTTGCCATAGCCCGGGAACGGGGCGCGGCTGCCACCCTCAATTTACAGAGAAAACTAGGGCACAGAGAGGAAGGGAAGGATGCTCTGCCCAGGAGGACGGCTCCTGCGTGGCAGGCCTGGGATGCGTGGGGACCTCAGCTGGCTGGGCCGAGTCTGTGCTCGTGAGCTCTGTGGAAACAGCAGGAGCAGCACAGCTCCCCTGTAAGGGGTGCTCAGTGCATTCTAAATGCTCTGCACAGATCGGTGCACTTATTCCTCACAACCCATCAGGAGATGCCATCATCATCGCGGGCCCATTTGACAGAGTTGAAACTGAGGCTCAGGGAAGTGCACAGTGAGTGGGTGACAGAGCCAGGATTGATTGATTATTATTATTAAATTTTTATTTATTTATTCATGAGAGACACACAGGCAGAGGGAGAAGCAGGCTCCCTGTGGGGAACCTGATGTGGGACTGGATCCCAGGATCCCGACCTGAGCCAATGGCAGCCACTCCACCACTGAGCCACTCAGGCGCCCCCAGAGCCAGGATTTAAACCTGAGCAGTTCAGCTTGAGCCTTCCCCTTATTTTCTGCCAGGAATAACCACCACCACAAGAACCCACACTTGCCAAGGACCTCTCCCGTGCCTGGCACCGGGCTAAGCATCAGCCCCCTCGATGTCCCCAGCAGCCCTCTGATGTTGCTGCTTCTCTACCCATTTACCAGACGGGAAAACCGAGGCTCAAAGGGGCCAAGGGCCTGGGGTGATAAAGAAGGCAGACATTCCAATCCCCCCCCACACACACACACACAGAGCCAACACTGTGATTCTTGTGCAATTTGAGGCCTTTTAGGTTCCCAGGAGCAGCTGCTCATTCAGTCGGCAAATGTTGACGGAGCAAGAACCAGGGGCCAAATCCTGCACTAGGGCACTGGGGCGATCCAGAGAGAAAACAGAGAAGCCCTTGCCCTGGGGGAGGATGCTCCAATTGTGGGCAGTGAGGAGGGAAGGGGGATCTGGAGCTGGGGAAGGGGATGGGGTCACCTGCTGAGAGAAGGCGAAGGCCTGGGGACCTGAGGGAGGGAGCCCAGGTCTGCAGGGTAAGTGTTCCTGGGAGAGGGAACAGCAAGAGCAAAGGCTCTGAAGCCAGAGAGCCCCCTAACCCCCCCCCCCCCCCCCCCGCCAGCCAAGAGGGGGTAGGAGTGAGGGAGAGGCGATGAGGGCCGGGTGAGGGTACAGAGGGCGGTGGGCATGCAGGATGGGGGCGAGAAAGGGAAGTGGGCCTGTCGGGGAGTCTGTCGGGGAGTCTCTCCAGCCTCGGGAAGGACTCTGACTTCATCGGAAGTAACATGGAGCCTTGGAAAGGCTTGGAAAGGCTCTTCTCTCTCTTTTTTTTTTTTCTTTCTTTCGTGCATGCAATTCTTTGACATAAAAATTTAACCAAAGCCCTCAAAGCTCACCCCACTGGCAAAAAAACAAAACAAAAAAAAAACAACTCTGTCTGTGTCTGTCTCGCCTATTAGTTTATCATTAACCAAGACACGGATTTTTTTTTTTAAAATTGCTGTGGGAAACTTCAAACATAGAGTGAATGGCCTGAACCTATCACCTGGTTTCAACAATATCGACCGCAGCCTGGCCAGCCTGCTCCCCTCTGCTCCACCCTCTGCCTGCATTCTTGTTTCTGGGGTATCTTGACGTGCATTCCAGACACCAAGTCATTTACCTGTAAATACTCGAGTGCACATTTCTCTGAGTGATAAGGATGTTTTTAGAGCAGCCGGGCCTGTTATGCTGCATCACCTCATCTCTTGGCAGAGGAGTTGGCACATCCACATTCCACCCCCTGTCGCTTTAAGGGAGAGGGTGAGGGATGAGGAAAGAGCTTTTTTTTTTTTCTTCTTATGCACAACCACCATGCCACCTGGTACACCCTACAAATTCACCCACGTTCCTTCATGTCTATCTTCCAATACCTGCTCTGCGTTCTTGGGTTGTCTGAAGAGTGTCTTTTTTTTTTTCTACAGCAGACATTCATTTTACTGCATCCAGACCAATAATTAATTTCAGGCAATACTTTACATATTTTTGTTGATTTCATTTTCCCCTAACATTTTATTATAAAAAATTTTCAAACATACAGAAAAGGCAAAAGCCTTGACCCCATCTCTCCCCAGTACCTGGTGCTCATGCTCATCGTCTACATCTTCGAGTGCGCCTCCTGCATCACATCCTACACTCATCGCGACTATGTGAGCTGGGCAGAGACCAGGGGAGGGGCGTGACCTGGGGGAAGGGTGGCAAGGGTCTGGGTCTGGGGGTGGAGTGGAGGTTGACCCCCTCCCGACCTAGTCCCACTGGACCCTGTTCTACCTGGACCTCTGCAGATGGTGTCCAACCCTTCCCTGATTACCAAGCAGATGCTGACTTTCTACAGTGCAGACACAGACCAGGGCCAGGAACTGACTCGCCTCTGGGACCGCATCATGATTGAGGTGGATGAGGGGGGTTCAGGGGGTGAGGGGGTGGGGAGAGCCGGGGCACCCATGGCTCTGGACCCCAGAAGTAGGACCCCATTATACCCACTGGTAGATGATACCCAGTCCTGTGGTTCTTCTGGGAGGCGGGGCTAGTCATGGCCTCTTTCCAGAAGAGTTAGACCCAGAAAAGGGAACGTTACTTGCCCAATGTCACATGGTTGGTAAGCTGGGATCAAAATCTAACATCCTAGATCCACAGTCCCTGCTCTTTTTTTTTTTTTTTAAGATTTAAAAAATTTGTCCATGAGAGACACAGAGAGAGAGGCCGAGACACAGGCAGAGAGAGAAACAGGATCCATGCAGGGAGCCCGATGCAGGACTCGGTCCCAGGACCCCAGGATCGCAACCTGAGCCAAAGGCAGCCGCTCAACCACTGAGCCACCCAGGCGTCCCTCAGAGCCCCTGCTCTTGACCATTGCAGATACTTTCTTAATAATGAGGCTATTCATAATAATGAACATTTAATGAGCACTAACTTTTGTTGTTTAAATAAGCATTTTTAAAGCTTATTTAATCCACACAACCACCCCATAAGGGAGGTCAGCTTTTTAGCCATGAAGAAACCAAGGTGAAAGGTCGAGTGGCTTATACAAGGTCACATAGCTGGTAGGCCAGAGAACCGGAAGGATGCAAACCCAGGCCACCAGTTTCTAGAAGCCACATTCTTTTTTTTTTTCTCTTTTTTTTCCCCTCTTTTTTAATATTCACTTTTTTACTTATTTGAAAGAGAGAGAGAGAGAGGGCGCGTAGGTGTGTGTGGGGGGGGTGGGCGGTGAAGGAGCAGAGGGAGAGGGAAAGAGAGTCTCAAGCAGACACTCAGAGCCCAATGCAGGACCTGACCCCACAACCCTGGGATCACGACTGATCTCAACCTGAGCCGAAGCCAAGAGTCAGATGCCCAACTGACTGCACCCCCCCAGGCACCCCCCAGAAGCCACCTTCTTAATTAAACCCAACGTGATATGGAACAAGAGAAGAATTCTGAAGACCCAGGGGACAGTGAGGTCCCAGTTTGGTTCAAGTCCCACAGCTAGCCAGGACTGGAACTCATATTTGAAGGAGCCTATGTTCTCATCATTTGGAGATACCAATTAAAACACCCGCAGGGGCCAGAAGAAGCCAGAAATCCTTCTTTTGGTGTCATTTACCTCAAATTTGGTTGAGAGCTAATTCAAAAGAATTTTAGAATGAGTCACAAGTGTGGGTTTGACTCAAAGCCCCCATTGGGGGCAGCCAGTGTGGCTCAGTGGTTTAGCGCCGCTTTGGGCCCAGGGTGTGATCCTGGAGACCTTGGATCTAGTCCCACGTCGGGCTCCCGGCATGGAGCCTGCTTCTCCCTCTGCCTGTGTCTCTGCCTCTCTCTCTCTCCTCTCTCTCTCTCTCTCTGTATCTCTCATGAATAAATAAATAATAAAATCCTAAAAAGAGAAAAACAAAGCCCCCATCAGCCTCTAGGTGCCGGCAGTATCTTCTGCTCCGGGTTCACACACAAGACACTGCCTGCCCCCAACTTCGAGGCCCAGGCCCGGATGGGGGTGGTTAGGGAAGTCGGGTCCAGCTGTGGCCAACCTGGCCCTTCCTCCGTCTGTAGTGGCTGTCCTCTCTGAGCCAGGGCCTGCCTCACCCCTGCCTTTCTCTCCAGCAAGAGTGCTGTGGCACGTCTGGTCCCATGGACTGGGTGAACTTCACGTCAGCCTTCCGGGCAGCCACCCCGGAGGTGGTGTTCCCCTGGCCTCCGCTGTGCTGTCGGCGGAATGGCAACTTCATCCCCCTCAATGAAGAGGGCTGCCGCCTGGGTCACACGGACTACCTGTTCACCAAGGTGCGTCCCTGCAACTGCTCACCTGTCTGTGCGTCAGTCTGTCCCACCCCCTCTGGTTCTTTATCTCTTCCTCCCACTTTCTTCTCCTCCTCCCCACTCTGGCTTCTTCCTTTCTCCCCTCCCTCTGGCGGTCTCCGCCCTCTCCCCATCTGTCCCTCCCTCCCTGCAAGCCCGGGGGAGGCACAGGGTCTGTGTGATCCGGAGCTGGCACCTGCGACTTTTTCTCAGGTTGTCTGGGAATAAGGGCAACAGGAATCCCAGCAAGGGCACAACAGCCACAAGGGCCGATGTTTATTGAGCCTCTACGCTGTACAGGGTCAAAGATTATAATGATCCCATTTTGAGGAAGGTGAAACTGAGTTCACCTGCCAGTGAGGGATGGAGCTGGGACTGGATTTGAGTCGGGCCCCAGGTAGGCGCTTTAACGAGTGCAAGGTGCGAGCAGAGGCAGAGCGAGGAAGCAGAGGGGGTGAGGACTTCTTCCCATGCCCCTGTGGGCTTGGGCTTGTGGCTACCTCGGGCCCTGCAGCCTCACGTCTTTTTTTTTTTTTTTTTTTTTTTTTTTTTTTTTTTTTATTCATGAGAGAGAGAGGCAGAGACATAGGCAGAGGGAGAAGCAAGCTCCCCATGGGGAGCCTGATGTGGGACTCAATCCCAGGACCTTGGGATCACGCCCTGAGCCAAAGGCAGAGACAACCGCTGAGCCACCCAAGTGACCCAGCCTCACGTCTTAGATCAAGTGTTGGGAGAGGGGAGCCTGCACCTGCACCGACCGTCCTTCCCACCAGTGCGCGCGGGGCGTCATTTCACCGACTCCCCACGATTGGATTCGGTGGCCAGCGCTGTCGAGATGTCACTTGGAGATCGTCACTTCACGGCTGGGCAAAATGAGGCTCAGGGAGTCAGAACCATTCCTAGGTGCCATAGCTAACGAGTGGCCGAGCTGGAGCGCAGCCCCGGACTCCGGGCCGGGCCGGGCCGCAGGGTTCTGAGCCGCTTCCCAGTCCGGGCAGGGGCCTGCTCTGAGGCTCGGGCCCCACTCGGCCTCATTCCTAAATGGGGAGGTACCAAACCTGCCCGGATCCTAAAGGCAGGTAGATTTTGAACCCTTGGAACTTGGGGGGCAGCATGGAAAGCCAGCTCTAAACCAAGTGGCCCTCAGGCTGTCCTAGCCACCCCCCTCCTGGGCACCTCCTCGGGCGGGGCTGGGGGTCAGCATCACATCCCCGGCTCCCCAGAACCATTCTGGGCGGTGACATCACAGTTCCCGCTGCACGGTGAGAAAACCAAGGCTGGGGAAGGAAGTGACCTTCGGAAGGGCACACCCTGACCCCCCTTCAGTGCTAGCCGGGGCATTTCCTCAGACCACCGTGTTCCCCCTGCGCAGGGCTGCTTCGAGCACATCGGCCACGCCATCGACAGCTACACATGGGGTATCTCGTGGTTTGGGTTTGCCATCCTCATGTGGACGGTGAGAGGCGGGGAGCCTGCGGGCTAGGTGGGGTGTGGGTGCGGGTGCGGGGCTGGAGCGCCCCTCACCTGACTGCCTCCTCATCCAGCTCCCCGTGATGCTGATAGCTATGTACTTCTACACCACCTTGTGAGGAACAAGAAGGGAAGGCCACCTGCACACCTCGGCCACCTCCTCCTCCTCCTCCTCTTCCTCCTCCTCCTCCTGTGCCCGTTTCCTCACTTCTCCCCTTACCACCTCCCTCAACCATCCCTCCCTCCCCTCTGAAGAACTTTCACCAGCTTTCTGAGCCCTGCCAGGACTTGGACATGTGTACATGAACCTCTAGCCTTTGACCTCATTTCACTTTGCTGATTCCTGGCCCATCTTTCAGCATCAACTTAAAGTCCTGCCCTCAGGGGACCGTTCCCGAATCCCACTACCCCATCCCCAAGGCCTCTCTTGTAGCTCCCCGAGGCCTCCTGCATGGTTGGCACTTGTGCTAAATAGTTCGTGATTGTTGATTCTCTGGTAGAGTGCGACTGCCATGAGGGGAGGGACAAGCTCTGTCCCGGCCACTGTATTGTCCCCAGCAACGGGACAAGCATCGATAGTCAATAAATACTGGTTGAATGAATTAATTCGTTTTCTTCTGGGCCGAAGGCAAATGCACAAGAACTCTTCCGACAGAAGTGGCTGAAACTTGACCGGCCCTGACTGAGATATAACAAGGAGTTTCTTGGCCTGTGTAACTGACTCAATTATTGCTGGCTTCAGGCATGTCTGGATCCAGGAGCTCAATCTAGGTGAGGGTCTGGCTTCCTACCCCACCAAATGACATTTCCCAGGGTCCTCATTTACTCCACTGGTCCGCCGATGGTCTGCAAACGCTGAATTCAGATATTACCTTTTTTTAAAGTATACTTTTATTTATTTTAAAAAGATTTTATTTATTCATTTGAGAGAGAGAGACAGAGATAGTGAGAGAGAGCATGAGTGGAGAGAAGAGAGAGAAGCAGGCACCCCACTGAGCAGGGAGCCCGACCCAGGGACTCCATCCCAGGGCCCTGGGATCATGACCTGAGCCAAAGGGACATTTAACCGACTGAACCACCCAGGCATCCCTTAAAATACACTTTAAAAAACCTGTAATGGTCAAAGAGGTTTTTTTGTTAGGGTGAAAAACTGGAAACATCCATCAGCAGGGGGTGGGTTGTACAACTCATGTTATATCCTTGGACTGGATTTCTTGTGGCTATTTAAGAAGACAGAGCTATGTGAGCCAATGTAAAAAGATGTCATAATGGTATAAATAATTGGAAAGTATATATAAGGATGTTCATTACAGCGACCTAAATGAGCCTCTGTAGCGGAATGGTTAAATTAGTTGTGCTATGTCTATAGTCTAGAATACCACACAGTGGTAAAATATAATGCTTTAACATGGAAAAATCTCCAAGAAATGCAGAGGAGAAAAACTTGCAAACCACATACAGTACTTTTATTCCTATAGCTACATATTCAGGGCTGGTCTTTTCTTTTTAAAGAAATGGGTCAATGTTTTTAGAATAATGTTTAAAAGAGTGGGAAAAAATACTTTAAAAACTCCAAGATCAGGGACGCCTGGGTCGCTCAGTGGTTGAGCGTCTGCCTTTGGCTCAAGTCATGATCCCGGGGTCCCAAGATCAAGTCCCGCATTGGGTTCCCCACAGGGAGCCTGCTTCTCCCTCTGCCTGTGTCTCTGCCTCTCTCTGTGTGTCTCTCATGAATAAATAAAGAAAACCTTAAAAAAAAAACCCTTCAAGATCATTTGTAACCCTTCTGCTTAAAGATTATAAAAATTTAGAAATGGAAGCATCCCACGTTTCGTTCCCTGGTAAATCCCAACCCCTCCCCAAATCGGGCCCACTCCCCCTCGATAATTGCTATCAACACATAATGAATGTCCCTTATGGCTTTTCAAAAGTTTATATCAACACATCTCTAGATATTTACATAAGTGCACACACATGTTTCACAGAATCATGCTTTAAAATACTGTGTTGTAACCTGCTTTCTTCACTTAACTATATGTTATGGTCACTTTCCATGTCAGTATTTATGAATCCATTTTTTTTTAACTTTTGCAATCCATTCCAGGGTATAGATGCATCACAGATCATCTTGATCTGTTGTTAAGTAAACAAGGCAAGAAGCAGAATAGGATACATAAGTGAGCTCATTTTTATAAAAATTATTTAAAAATTAAGTTATATAGGGATCCCTGGGTGGTGCAACGGTTTGGCGCCTGCCTTTGGCCCAGGGCGCGATCCTAGAGACCCGGGATCGAATCCCACATCGGGCTCCTGGTGCATAGAGCCTGCTTCTCCCTCTGCCTATGTCTCTGCCTCTCTCTCTTTCTCTCTCTGTGACTATCATAAATAAATTTAAAAAAAATTAAGTTATAAAAAATTTTAAAAATTATATATATATATATATATGTGTATATACACACGTATATATATATGTATTCCCCACGAAGAACTCCTTTGAGGAGAGGAGCAGAATGGAGGGCTGAGAAGAGGAAGGTCTACACACCACACATAACTTTATAATATTTGAAAAACTTTTTACAAAGGTTGTTATTTTTCAAAAACAGGAAAAGTGGTTTCACAATACTGAGCAACATATAGCTTTACTTTGCAAGCCAGAATTTTAAAACATCATGCAGATGTGATATACATCATATTTTATTTTAAAATTCTTTTCAAGCTTTTGTTTATTTTAGCAAGAGAGTGAGAGAGAGAACGAGCAAGTGGGAGGAGGAGTAGAGGGAGAGGGACAAGCAGACTCCATAATGGAGTGCAGAGCCTGACATGGGGCTCGATCCCACCACCCTGAGATCATGACCTGAGCCGAAATCAAGAGTTAGACACCTTAACCTACTGAGCCACCCAGACCCCTACACACCGTATTTTAACACATAAGAGCTGCTCCGGGCTAACTGACCTAACTGGCTTTCCTAGAGGCCCTGGAATGGAAAATCTCCATCACCCTGTGCACATATTTGACTGCCTCATAAACATGTCAAGGAAAGGGGGGTGATTCTGGCCTAATCTGCTTTTAAATTCGGGTGTGCCCTCATAAGCAAGTTCACAGTGACCTTGTCTGTGACTCAGACTCTCTGAGGGAGGCAAAGGGGCAGCACCAGGTTCTCACAACCCCCAATGCACTCTCTGAGCCTCAGTGTGCCTCTCTGTGAAATGGGGGTTCTAACAGTCCCTGCTTCAGGGCCCCATTCATTCTAAGAGCCCAGGAACTAACAGACCTTTTTATTGTGAATCACGAATTTTCTCAGTCCTGTGTAATCAGGATCGGGTGCAGAAATCCACCATCTGCGGGGCACCTGCGTGGCTCAGTGGTTGAGGTCTGCCTTTGGCTTGGGTCATGATTTTGGGGTCCTGGGATTGAGTCCCACATCCAGCTCCCCACGGGGAGCCTGCTTTTCCCTCTGCCTATGTCTCTGCCTCTCTCTCATGAATAAATAAATCAAATTAAAAAAAGAAAAGAAATACTATCACAGCTCAGGCTGTGTGAGTCCCAATTTCAAATATTTGGGGCTCCATCATGCCCAGTGTTCAGAAGCTGATTCATCAAGGTGACTCCTGTACTTGTGCTGCTTTAAAGAGTGATGTCATACTTGAAAATACTTCGTGCTTTCGCTGAGGGATGTCCAACCCAAGGGCTGAGCATACATTAGAGTTAATATACTTTTCATTGGAGAGTTTTTAAAGAGTGTTTGTGGAATTAATGGAGGCTGGTATTCATAAAATCAGTTTTTCCCTTAAAAATCACATTTCAAAAGGGTATTTAAGTCATGCATGGGAAAATACTTGGGAAATTATTCAATGCAAAAAGATTACAAAAGAGCATGCGCAGTACAATCACTTTTCTGATAAAAATATAAATATGTGTACATTAGCATTAGGCTTGTAAAACGAAGTCCCCCAAAGCTTATCATTGGTTATTAAGGAAGAGGTGATATTTGCAGGGGATTCCCATTTCACTCTTTGGGCATTTTTGTGTTTTCCAAATAGTCTATGATGATTATTGCTGTCTGCCAAAAGCAATAAATAAATGTTAACAAAAATATCACCGTGGGACATGAGATGGGCATGCAGGAAAGAATGAGTCTGCTAAATATTTTCAAATGTTACCTGAGCAGTTAAAACAGGTCAGGCCTTGCCAAACGCTGGGGCCTGGGGGTTGAGCTGGCCTCTGAGAGGGCAGGTAGGCAGGCTTCCACCTCTGTCCCATATCTGCCACCACCTTCCTTGGCTCCATCTGGTCACATACCTGCAGAATATGGCTCATTCAGCTGGACTGGTAGCAGTGTGGCCTCAGCCAGCAGAACGGGTATGTCTGCCCTGGCCCCTCCACTCCGATGCCCACTCCTGTGGGCGAGAGGGAAACTGAGAGATGAGGGCCAGGAGTTCACAAATCTGTTGCAACCTGTAGCTTCCCTGTCACTTCTTTTCTCTGGCTCTCTTCTCCTGCTAAGCTTTGTTTCCTGGCAGTAATTAAAACCTTCTGCCAGTGCCATAGCTGCTGCTGCTGCTGCTGCTGCTGCTGGAACCATCACAGCCACCTTGGTTTCGTGGTTTGGCAAAGTATTGGCCTCCACCACCATAGGGGCCAGAGCTTCTGCCTCCAAAACTTCCTCCTTTCATGGGTCCAAAATTTGAGGATTGATTGCTGTAATTGCCAAAATCGTTATAGCTTCCGCCACCTCCAAAGTTGCTTCCTTTGTCATTACCAAATCCGTGATAGCCATCCCCACTGCCACCGTATCCACCACCACCTCGACTGCCACCGAAGCCACCTTGACCACTGAAGTTCCCTCCACGACCAAAGCTGTCATTCCCACCAAAACCACCTCCACGACCACCACCAAAGTTTCCAGAACCACTTCGGCCTCTTTGGCTGGACCAAGCACTAGCCATCTCTTGCTTCGATAGGGCTTTCCTTACTTCACAGTTGTGGCCATTCACAGTGTGGTATTTTTGAATGACAATCTGGTCTACAGAGTCATGGTCCTCAAAGGTCACAGATGCAAAACCTCTCTTTTTGCCACTGCCTTGGTCAGTCATGATCTCAATCACTTCAATTTTCCCATACTGTTCAAAATAATCTCTTAGATGATGTTCTTCAGTGTCTTCTTTGATGCCACCAACAAAAATCTTTTTCACAGTTAAGTGGGTACCGGGTCTTTGAGAATCTTCTTGGGAGACTGCCCTCTTTGGTTCCACGACTCTTCCATCCACCTTGTGCGGCCTTGAGTTCATGGCCGCGTCCACCTCCTCCACGGTGGCCTAGGTGACCAACCCAAGGCCTCTGGAGCGCTTGGTGTTGGGGTCTCTCATTACCACACAGTCCAGAAATGTCCCCCATTGCTCAAATGGCTCCTCAGACTCTCATCGGTTGTTTTGAAGCTCAAACCCCCAATGAAGAGCTTCCGCAGCTGCTCAGGCTCTTTGGGAGACTCTTAGACCTGACGGCGGTGGGAGGGGAGACTTTAACGATGCTTACTCGGCGGCATCCAGGGGCAGAAAGGAGTAATCTAACGAATGTATCTCCAATTTCTTGGTTTTGATTATTGTATCATGGCTGTGTAGTATTGGGGGAAACTGGGTGAATGGGGCACAAGAATTCTCTGTACTGTCTTTGCAACTTTTCCGCAAATCTAAAATTCTTCCAAAATAAAGTTTACTTGAAAAAACTGAATGTATGTTTCTATATATGTAGGACTCTAAAAAGGAGACAAAAATAGCAAAGGTGGTGTATGCATGAGAAATGTCCTTTTATTTTTATGAGTAATTTTCCTTAATTCAGGAATGGTTACCTACTCTGACAACTGGTGGGTATTTTAAAAATAATTTACACTCATGCTTGCATCATGATTTTTTCAGAGTATCTAACTGACCGGTGTCATTATTTGACATTTTTTATCTGATGGCATAATTTCAAAATGTCTTAAGCATGGACTGCAGAAAGAAATGACACATGGCTGAGGACTGAGTGAAGATTAGGAAGCAAGGTAATTCACTAGAACCCACAAAAAAAAAATTAAAAAGAAAAAAAAATGACACCAACCCACAAAATGTTCATGTCATCAAATGGCCAACTCACTGAATTTACCAAAAATTCTTTTTTACCAAAAATTCTTTTGCTAGTATTAATGTAGATAGTTTAACACATCGTAGAGAAATGAGTTTTTAATGGTCGTCGCCTCCGAACTGAGCTCAGAGTCCAGCATCAGAGACAGAGGCAACAGGGAACAGACTTCCTAAAAGGGTCTGGAGGCAGGAACAACTTTCAGGAAAATCCGGCCACTGAGGCTGCTGGTTCCCCAGTGTGGCCTTGCTTATCTTGGGTTAGGGGTGAGCACCAACAGTCTAATGTGGATTAACCTCTCTTAAATGGAAAAGCTTACACTGTTACAGGAACTCTTCCAGAATGGTGATGTGAAGTTCTGGGTATTCAAGGCGCTGTAGAATAATAAGAGCTAAATTGTCCAGATCCACTAAGAACCAGTCTTATGCAGACAATTTCATGGATACCTGTAAGCCCCAGGGACTGGGGCCCAGAAGCTATGTTGGTGAGACAAGTTGCATCTGCAACTTAGGTGGTAAAATTGTGAATGTCTTTCTGATAAAATGAGTCATTCAAATATTTATTGCTTGCCTAACATGGGCACACACCTCACATGGGCACTGTTTTAGATCTGGGGGCCCAGCAGGGAGCAAATCAGACCTCAATCTCTCCCTTTATAAAAGCTTACCTTTTGGAAGAGAAGATCAAGAAAACCAAGAAGGGAAATATATATATATATAATATATTTATTTTAATATTTGTAAATATATAAATATATTTATATAAAAATATATTTTAAATATTTTAAATATTTTATATATATTTATAAAAATTATATATATATATATATATATATATATATATATATATATATAGGAGGAAATTAGTGTGAGGGGAAAAATGTAAAAATAAAAATTTAAAACTAGCGGTGAAGAGAGGCAAGCAATTTTAGCACCACATCCACATCCTGTCTGGATGTCTGAATTTCCAGAAGTGGCAAGGTCCCTCCTCTGGATTATGCCCCATTGTCCCAGCACGGTGTGTCGGGGTTGGAGAGAGCTCTGACTGCCCATCCCTGGGGCACACGCCTGGCTTGGAACAGAGATGGATTCGGCTCCACACAATGGGCCTGGCCTGCCAGGGGGGAAAGTTGGCTGCCCAGAAGGCCTCAGGCTCTGAGCCTAGGAAAGAAGGAACAGAGACCCTGGGAGCAGAAAGGACCACTCTACCCTCTCCCCACAAACTTTCTCCTGATGATTCAGAAATAAATGACACAAAGTGCTCTGAGAATTCAGTGTTAGCCATTATCATGGTTATAATTTTTATTAGTATTTGAGGACCCCACTACTCACTGCACCAGCTATCCATTTGTTGCACCTTAATTTCAGGATTTAGCAGCCGGCAAGAGGTTAGGCCTTGTCAGTAGGGGGCGCTGGAGGGCCACTGCAAGGGAGGGGCTTCTCTCCAGCTTCCAGGGCTCTGTTCTTGTTCCTACTGGCCCTGACCAGCAGGTGGCTGTTACTCTTCACATTGGAGCTGGCCACTCCAACACCTTGAGCCCAGCTAGGAGCGCGCCATTTAGCCCAAGTAAGAGATGTATTGAAAATACGAAATAGAATCATGATTTCTCCCCTTAATTAACTGCCTTTTCAGATGCCCTGCAAATGGAAATAGGAAGATGCAAACCAGAGCAAGTGTTTTTTTTTTTTTTTTCAGTCCTATTGGGGGGGAAAAATTATCAAAAGATCATCCCTGGCATTAAAGTTCATCTCATAAAAATTCATCCAGAAGAGCGAAGGAAGAAGACCAGAAACAGGAGAACTTTTCAACTTTCAAGATCCAGAATCAAGGCTAGTGATATTTGTTGCCTAGAAATTACTCTGGTCCAGGGTATGTCGGTTGACTTTCTTAACCACCCCAAGCACAGCAACTTAAAAAATAATGATTATTTTCTAGCTCTTGATTCTTTGGGACCATCTGGGCTGAGCCCGGTCACACAGTTCTTCTGTGGGTCTCATCCGGGCTGACTCTTGCAGCTGCCATCAGGTCTAGGGTGGTTTCCCTCACGGGTATGGCTGGCTGGCAATTGGTGGAGGTGGCTGGGGCAATGGCTTTCACCGGGCCGTGCGTCTGCAGCAGGCCAGCCCAAGCTTGTTCACATGGTCGTACATGTAGGGTTCCCAGGAAGGGTTAAATTATTTCCTGTAAAAAAAATGCCTCTTCCCGTGACTCTGTATGGTTCTTAGGAAATGCCAGCACTCCTGAGCATGCCCTGCTAGGCCCTGCCCACACATCCAACCTCACTTTCCCCTGCTTCCCCTGCTTCTCCTCGCTTTGCTGTCGCCATCCCTACAGCAATGGACTTTAGGGCCATGCTTCCTCCCACCCCAGAGCTCTGGAACCTATTTTCCCACTGCCTGGAAGACTCACCCCTCTCCTAGTCAAGTTAGTAATTATTCATAAAATCTTTGTGCAAGCATTGCTTCCGGGAGGAAGCCTTCCTGGAAAACCCTGGCCAGGATAGAGTTCTATTTTACTTCTTAAAGTATCTATCTTATGATTTTTCTTCAGAGCACTTAGCATAGTTTTAAGTTTACTTGCAACTAATAATAACAAGAGCCAACATTTAATCAGCACTTGCTCTGTGCCCGGGGCTGTTCTAAGAATTTCACGGGCAATTTCACGGGCGTCTGTTCGTTTGATTCTTTCAAGGCACAGAAAGGAGAAGAAAATTCACACAGTTGATAAGTGATACGGGCAGGACCCAAACCTGTCAGTCTGATTCCAGAGCCAGCATCTTAACCATTCTGCTGTGTTCCTTCCCACTGAAGTAAATAATGCACATTTCCTTACCAGATCGTGAGCCACTCAATGGTAGATGTTCTGTGTTAGACTGAATTGTGGCCCCTCCAAAATTCATATATTGAAGCTCTAACCCACAACGTGGCTATATTTGGAGATATGGCCTTTGAGGAGGTAATTAAGGTTAAATGAGGTCCTAAGAGTAGGGAGGCCCCCTAATCCAATAGGACTAGTGTCCTTATGTCTTAGTCTGCTCAGGCTGCTACAACAGATCACTGTGGGCTGGCAGATCATAAACAACAAAGATCTATTTTTCTGGCGCTCACAGTTCTGGAGGCTGGGATGTCCCACCCAGATCAAGGCACTGTCAGATTTGGTATCTGGTGAGAACCTACTTTCTGGTTCACAGACAACTGTCTTCTTACTGTAACATCACATGATGGAAGGGGCCAGGGAGTTCTCTGGGGCCTTTTTGTAAGGGCGCTAATCCTATTCATAAAGGCTCCAGCCTCATGACCTAATCACCCCACCCCACAAAGGCCCCATCTCCAAATATCAGCATACTGGGGATTAGGATTCAATATACGAATTGATGCCAACATTCACCCTGTGGCACCTCAGCAGAGACCCAAGGAGTGTGCATGCACAAGGGAAAGGCCATGTGAGAGGGCAGCCATCTGCAAGCCAAGGAGAGAGGCCTCCGGAGAAACCAACTCTGCTGGCCATTTTGTTTCTTTGTTTTTGTTTTTGTTTTTTTTAATAATTTTTATTGGTGTTCAATTTGCCAACATACAGAATAACACCCAGTGCTCATCCCGTCAAGTGCACCCCTCAGTGCCCGCCACCCAGTCACCCCCACCCCCCGCCCTCCTCCCCTTCCATCACCCCTAGTTTGTTTCCCAGAGTTAGGAGTCTTTATGTTCTGTCTCCCTTTCTGATATTTCCTACCCATTTCTTCTCCCTTCCCCTCTATTCCCTTTCACTATTATTTAAATTCCCCAAATGAATGAGACCATATAATGTGTCCTTCTCCGATTGACTTATTTCACTCAGCATAATACCTTCCAGTTCCATCCACGTTGAAGCAAATGGTGGGTATTTGTCATTTCTAATGGCTGAGGAATATTCCATTGTATGCATAGACCACAGCTTCTCTATCCATTCATCTGTCGATGGACACCGAGGCTCCTTCCACAGTTTGGCTATTGTGGACATTGCCGCTGTAAACATCGGGGTGCAGGTGTCCCGGCGTTTCATTGCATCTGTATCTTTGGGGTAAATGCTCTGCTGGCCATTTGATCTTGGGCTTCCAGCCTCCAGAACCATGAGAAATAAATGTCTGTTGTTTAAACTACGCCATCTACAGAATTTTGTTACAGCAGCCCAAGCACACATACATTTGGTCTCTTCTTGCTTGCCAACATATACTTTGTACCAAGAACCGTGCCTAGCACATAACAGGTACCCCAAAAATATATACTCAGGTGCCACTACCTTCTCTGGAAAGTCTTTGTTCACTCTTCTTCTTTTCCCACCCCAGGTTTAAGTGCTCCTTCTGGGCTTTAGTTGCTATATTTTTCACTTGGTTCTGGAAGGATGTTTTGAGATCTAATTCCTTTCTAGAAGGTTACATCTTTGAATCTAAAGATTTCAAAGGGGCTGAGTCTTCTCCAGGGCTCAGCACAGTTGGCATATGCTGTCAAGAGTTTAGTAAATATTTGAGTGAATGCAAGTCTCCTGATCCCCACATACAAGCCCTGGATGGAGAGCAAGAAGGTTTGAAGGTTGTTGTTGTTTTTTTTTTAAAGATTTATTTATTCATGAGAGACACAGAGAGGCAGAGACATAGGCAAGGTAGAACCAGGCTCCCCATGGGGAGCCCAATGTGGGACTTGATCCCAGGACTCCAGGATCACACCCTGAGCCAAAGGCAGACGCTCAACCACTGAGCTACCCAGGCACCCCAAGAAGGCTTGAGTTCTAAGCTTCATCTCTAAATTCCTGAGCAACTTTGGATACTGAAACCTCAAAAGTAATCATGGCCTTGTGTTTCTCCAGAGATCAAAGCTTGAGGGAAAGTCTTTTATGCTCTAACAAGCATAAAGTACAGGATCATTTTTACATCTGTTCTGAACACCTGTGCAGTTGAACTGCGCTCCTGAGTCTTAGTCATCTGCTTAGCTCTAGCCAGACTACTTGCTGTATCTCAAACATATTAAGTCCATGCCTGTCTCAGAACCTTTGCACTTGCTATCTCTTTTGGGAACACACCTTGCCCAGAATTTTCCATTGCAAATAACAGCCTTAATTTTCAGTGTTTATGCCAAAGTAAAGAAGGAGTGATGGTGATTGCAAGAAAGCAGTTCAGTTTCAGGGCACTGGAGACAAGAAGAGTAGCATGCTACTGTTCTATGAATCCGTTCAATAGTCCTGAAATGTGTTTACTGTCATTTCCCCCATTTTACAGATGAAGACATTGAGGCCAAGAGAGGTTAAGTAACTTGCTAAAGGTCTCACACTAGAAAGCAGCAGGGCCAGGATAGGAATCCAGGCAGTTTGGGTCTAGTGCCGTTAAGAAACCACAAAGCTCCCTGCTTCTCAACATATATTGTAGCTTAGTTAACACAGTGTCTGGCACTAGAGGCGGGGGTGGGGGGAGCATTGCTCAACAAGCAATAGTCATTGCTCTACTCCCTTCAGACATTTGACTCCTCTAATCTTACAGTCCAACCCCTGGAACCAAGCAGACAACCCTTCTAGTCCATCTTGCCAGAGCCCAGAGTCCCTCACTCCACCTTTTTATGCCTGTACATGCTAGGTAGTTAGATTTGAGGGCTCTACAGTCAGGTTCTCTGAGTTCCCATCAAGGTTCCACCTTTCAGCTTGGTAAATGTAGGAATGTTACATCCTTCCCTGGGTCTCAGTTTCCTCACCTGTAAAATAGGGACAGTAACAGTCCCTATGTTCTAGAATTATTATAGGGATTCAGTGAGATGATGCATACAGAATGCCTACCACCTTGTCTGGGTCATAAAAATGGCTCAATAAATTGTAGCATTGATTAGAGCTTTTCAGTGAAAAGGCCCCCAAAGTTCTGGGGCTGTGAAATACACTCCCAACCACCTTTAGAGCCAAAGTTGGGACCAGATGAAGTCATTGTTTGTAGACAAGGTTGGCTGGGTGAGAGGACTCCCCACCTGACCCAGCCCAGGATCTACTAGACAATTACTTCCTGGAGGCAACATGGTTCCGGTGTGGGTGGGTGGGGGGCTTCTGATAGACCTGGGTCTGATTCCAGCTCTGATTTCTCCTCAGGACCTGTTTCTCTGTCAAATGGGAAGAGACTAGTGTTAAGAATGTGAGTTCAGATTCAAGTTATGTGATATTCTTAGTCACAGACCAGCTATGTGAGCTGAGTGTCTTCTGCTCTATGAGACTTGGTCGTCTGCTCCAATGGGTGTTGTCACCATTCATATTCCTGGGATGGCTATGAGGATTTCCCAGGACCATGTGTGCCCACACTCTGGATCCTATAGCTGTTAGGATGGGGGGCAGTATATATCAAGAGTTAGGAGCTTAGGCTCTGGAGTCAGGCGGCAGCAGGCCTGGCTCAAATTCCAGCTCTGACAATTACTCCTGGTGAGATCTTAGGGAAATCAATTTCTTCTCCCAAACTCAATTCATTTATCTGTGAAGTGAGGTTAATCGCAGTTAAGTGTCCAATAGGGCTGGTTATAAGAATTCCATTAGAGGATGCATGCAAAGCACTTAAAACTGGCCTGGTTCAGTCCATGTGGCCAATAAGTGGCAAAGATCTGATGAGGATAATTTTTAAAAATAGACTTTTCTGGAATGCAAATGCATTTGCCCAAAAAAGTTTGAGGTCTTGAAAATATGCACGGAGGGAAGCCTTCAGGATCAGATTCAAGTCCAAAACACCCCCCCCCCAAAAAAAACCCCTCATTTGTAGATGAGGTAAACCAGGGCCACGTGATCACATCAGGCCCCACCCCACCCCTGCAAGATCAACCCTCCATCAGAGCCCCAGCAACGCCCGTTCCAGCCTGGACGTGAGACAAGTCAGCCTCGGGCGTTAACCAGCGGGGGAACCGGCTCCCTCACTGGGTGTTCCAGAAGGAGCCAAGGAGATGGCGCACACAAGGCGGCCCAGCGGAGGGGTTCGGGAGCGGGAGCTCTGGTTACGATTGCCACAGCACCCGCCTGCCTGCTCCTGCTTCTGGAGGGGTTTGCTCCCACCCGCTGGCCACTCGCCTTAGTCGGTCTCCGCCCCGACTTTCGTCTGCACCTGCTGTCCCAGGCCCCCCTCCAGAGGGTCCCCCAGCGCCCGTCCTTCGTCCCCAGCTCCTCAGCTAGCTGCGGGGTGGTGGGCGCCAGAAACACTCCAGCAAGCCCCGGAGCTGAGCCGCTTGAAGAGCCGGGACCGAGATCCAACTGCCGCTTGAAGCCGTTGGCCTGGGCTCCCGCCTCCCGGCCTTCGGATCAATCAAGCAAGCCCCTGGGCCAATCAGAAGTGGAAGCGGTCGAGCAACGCCCGCCTCCTTAAAGCGCCCTCGCTCCTCATTGGATGTGTCCGAGCGCGAACCCAAAGCCCTCGGAAGAGAGTGGGGCCAGCCAATCAGCAGCGCCACCGCAGCCGGGCTCGGGGGACTGCTCCCAGCCCCGCGCGCCGCGAGCGCGCCGCCTGTCCGCACCCAAACCCGGCGGGAATGGGAAGCCAGCTGGCTGCGCTCTGAGCCCTGGCCGGTTATGGCGGGGCGGAGCAATGGGCCATCCTCTCCACGTGTGTGTGTGTGTGTGTGTGTGTGTGTGTGTGTGTGTGTGTGTGTGGCGGGGGGGTGGCTAGCACGTGAAGTACGCAGTTAACCCTGGCTCAGCTGACAGGCAATGGGCATTTGAAGCTCGAGCATCTAGACCAATCGCGGGTCAAGGCACTGCCCCCTCTTGCGCCTTCCTGGTCCCCGCATACTTCCAGGTGAGGCGGGGTGCGTTCTGCAACCAATCAGTGGTGGGCAGGACAAGAGGCGGGAAAGGGGAGCTGCCCACAGGCACCCCGAAGCCTGGCCGACTCTCGAGGGCCTCCCGACCAATCACAGACACACACTGCATAGACTGTCAGGGGTTGAGAGAGGGGGGAGAGGGTGCGTAACAGAGCTCGTCAGGGTGCCAAGACAGGAGCAAGAAAGCCGTTGAGTCCTGAGCCAGCCCTTGCGGAGGCAGCTTCCAAGACTCTTGAGGCCAAGGAGGTTCAGGGCCAAGTCTTTCCAGAGAGAGGGTGGGAAGGGGCAAACTCCGCAGCCGCTCAGCGGGGGAGGGGGACAGGCTGGAGGGTGAGATCTCCGCCTCAGAGACCTGAAACCCGAGCCCACCGACCCATCCGCGTCGGACTCAGGGCCCCGCCCCTCGGCAGAGCCAGGGGGGCGGGAGGGAGCTCCGCAGCCAATCGGCGGGGGGAGCGGGGCGGGGGCGGGGGCGGGGGCGGAGCAAGGGGAGCTGTCCGAGGTGCCTCCGAGGGTGCTGGGCATGCTCAGCAGGAGCGGCCGGCGCGGCAGCCAATCGGCGTCCGCGGCGGAAACCAGGCGCGACCCGCGAGCTGTGCACGCGCAGGGCCTCGAGCTCCGGGCCTCGCGCCGCTCCCCAACGGCCACTCGAGCTAGAGCCGCCCTCGGTGTATGACTGTGGGAGGAGGCACAGGGCCCGAGTCGGTGAGTGCCATGGTTTCTCTTACGCTTCTTCAGGCCTGGGACTGGCCCAAGCCAAGCTGGGGTGGGAGGGCCGGAGCGGTCGTCGTGAGGGTTGAGAAGCAAGAGTTGAGGACTCTAGTCCCCGGGGACTCCCTTTGTCCTGGCGAGGATGGCAGTGGGGCCTCCTGGGCACCTTTGGACCGGGCTGGGGCAGAGGCCAACATGCCCTGGGTTGGTCCACGGTCCCTGAGGCTGACTTGATTTGGAAGTGTATTGTGTGGCCGTGGGAGGCCCTTGGAGCTCTGCGTGGCTTCGTTGGCCGTGAGGTATGGCCTCTGATCCGTGAGAGGTTGTCTGAGGTCTCTGGCCTGAGTCTGGATGTGGTGACCGGAAGGGGAGGCCTGTGACTCTCCAGAGGTTATGGGGGGCGGGGCATTGCTGGCCAAAAGGTGAAACTAGTGTGCTCTTGGGAGGTTTTCTGGGGTCTTTGGATCCAGCCTGGGCTGAGAGAGAGAGAGTTGTCGAGATTGGAAGTCCAATGGGCAGTTGTCAACAGCCATTGCACCCAGGCTGTGCTAAGAACATGCAGCTGCAAGGTTTTGGGGGTGACTGGACTCCAGGTTGAGGTGCAGATTTTCCACTATCAGGTCCAGGATAGACAACTTGGCCAGGAGGTTAGGCCCAAGGTCTTCTGGAGGTTCTTGAGGAGGGAGTTTCTGAATCTCAGGTTGTTTGCCCTCCATGAAATATTATTGCCGTGTGGCTCTAAAAAAACCCAGGATTGGGTCATATGAGGGCCTTTTGGTCCGCTCTTTCTGAAACCCTGGTCATTCTCAGAAGATACCAGGCTGTAAGAATGGAGCCAGATGCATAGGGAAGATGGATCTTGTCCTAGAGCACAGGAAGAGGTGTGTGAGATTTCCTGCTCCTTAGGAAATCACCCAGCTTGTCATTACGGAAGATTTTTTTTTATTCTTATGGGACAGGGTGTTGATATCTAATTTCACTCAGCTGGACAAGTTCTATGTGGTATTGAAGCTTTCAGAGTGCTTTCATGTACACCCAGAATTCTTAAACCTCGGGTAGGGGGTGCAAGGGGGAGTGGTCTATGAGTGGATTTAAGGGTTTTGGAGCTCCTGGAAATCACAAGAAAAACTATATGCATGTTGTATTTGGGGGGGGGGGCATGCAAAGCAGCCACAAGGATAAACAAGGAGTATCTAACCTGTCCAAGGACTGACTCCAGCCTGTGAATCCCTTGTATGAGTATCCACAATTTTCTGATGTAAAGAGTTGATTCTGTGGCTTACAATTTTAAAAGGGATGGTGATCCCCTTAACCTATGTTAAGAGCCATTGGAATAAAGCAGGTTCCTGTATTATTCATGGGGCTGAGGCAAGACTAAAAATGAAAATTTCCCCTTTTCTTTCCACACCTGGTGTTGGTGCACATTTCAAGGCATCTCATAGGTTAGTCTGCATGTCTGAGCTCAGTGTACCTGTTCCTTACACACAACCAGGGCCTGGGGTGTGTGTATCGGTTTCACAGTTCACCCTCCTGAATATAGACCCAGGGTTGAGGGCTGTCCTGGAAGGAGGCCATTTGGGTGAGGAAGTCCAGGGTTCCAAGTTCCCAGAGCATACCCTAGAACTGGGGGACACATGTTCCTGGTGGGCCCTTCCTCGATGCTCTTGGGATCCTTGGCCCAAGGGAGGAGCACAGCCAGAGGGGGTCAGAGCGGGTTTAACGCAATATTGGCATTCAGTATTGCTCTTGAAAGCAGTCCCTGTGAGGAAATTGAGGATCTTAGAAGAGTTAGCCCCGTATTAGGACTGAAAAGAAAGGCCATCCACAGAGAGGATGTAGTGGAACCTAAATTGTTTTACTTCTAGTCTAGTTCTTTTTCCACTTCATCCACAAAAGATATGCTATGATAGGGTCTCTATGACCTAGCTGCAGCTCACCTGGCTATAATTACACTGGTTCCTAAGTTTTATGAAATACAGATTGAGGGCAAGAAAGAAACAAATTTACTCCGTGGTATGTATCGGTATGTGTTGGATGTACTTCACTAGAAAGAGTGGGCATTTGAAAGTTTAGGTAAGATTTGGATAATTGGTCTTCATCTGCATTATAAAATTCTGTGGGGACTTTAACCACCTTGATTTGAAGAAAGAGATGTATTCCTGAAAAAAAGTGGAAAGTTCATATAATTTTTCTAAATTGAATCTTTTTAAACTTGACTTTGGAAGTAGTATCTGAAATAAGTGAGATAAAGGGAGAATATTTGTCATAAAACAAATAATCACCCCTCTAATCAGCCTATTCTGTGGCTTAGTTTTAATTATATTTAAGGAGAATCCATAATTGTATTGCTGCGTTGACATTTTTATATCAGCTGAGTTGTACCTGCAGGGGCATATGAAGGAGCTCTGGTCAAGCCTATCAGAATAAAAAATACCAGACATTAAACTTTATTTAGTAATATGAGTATTAGGAATGAGGGGCAAAAGTCATAACTCCTTTTTCCACATACTTTCTTCCAGGTATGCCCTATCTAGTCTTTCCTATCCACTCTACCTTCCCAAGATGCAGGTTTGTGTCCTCAGAATCAATGGTTTCCTGAGTCCACCCCAGGAGACAACGGCAGGTGATTCCTACAGTCAGCCTGGGAAGTAGAAGGTGGACAAGGTTTTTGAGACTGTGATGGGGGACTTCTCAGGAATAGAAAAGAGTTACAGTGTCCCTACCCTTCCAAGTCAAAGTGCTATTTGCTTGTGCTTCTGCTGTCACTGCTGAATGCAAGATGGCTTGAACTATGTAGTCAAGAATGTAGGGAGAGAGAAGGGCCTACAGTGTCACCAGCCTAAGGGCTGAGGGGTAGATGGCCCTGGAGGAACCTCTAAAGAAGCAGTCTCTGAAACAATATCCTTAGGTGAGGTAGACACTAGGTAGGAGGCAAAAACAGGGTTTCCTATTCTTGGGAGCTTTTGTTCACTGAATGGGGAGTCCCTTGCCCTTTCTCCTCCCTATTAGGTTTCCTGAAAGCCTGCAGACTCTTCCTGTAACTACACTTGGCTTACAGAGGATGCTGCCCTTTGAGCACAGTTTCCAACATTTTTAAAAAATATTTTTTATTTATTTGAAAAGGAGCACGAGCAGAGGGGAAGGGCAGAGGGAGAGGGAGAAGCAATCTCCCCTGAGCAGGGAGCCCGAGGCGGGACTCAATCCTAGGACCTCAAGATCATGACCTGAGCCAAAGGCAGACAATTAATTGAATCACCTAGGTGCTCACTTTCCAACATTCTTGATCATCAATGAGCAAATCATACCAGTGGGGGAGCTGAGTCACAGGCACTGAAGTGGGGCTGGGAGGCAAGGCCACTGAGTGATGATGTCGTCTTCTAGACCCCCGTACCTTTTCTTTTACACTTGGGTTTCTCTTTCATGGCTTTCCCCACTTATTCCATATCCTCAGGGACTGTATTACTGTGTTGAAGAAAGGGTCTTTTTCTCTGTATACATACATATCAGGGATCGGTGCTTTTATATGTCCAGGTCAGGTGTCTTTTTTTGGTCTTTTGTTTTTAAGATTTTATATATTTATTCATGAGAGACACAGAGAGAAAAGCAGGCTCCCTCTGGGGAGCCCTATGTAGGACTCGATCTCAGGACCCCGGGATCACACCCTGAGCCAAAGGCAGCTGCTCAACCACTGAGCCACCCAGGTGCCCCAAGGCCAAGTGTCTTTTATATGGGTGCCTTGTGAGTCCCTGGGTGTGGTGGTACAAGGAGTTAGAAAGCTCAGAAATGGAAAATATTTAACGTTCAGAGTAGCACATGAATACAGCCTGTCCATTTGCATTTTCCCTTTCAGTTTGACTCATCTTCCCCTCTCCCCACCCTATTATTGCCCCTCCACCAGCCCCACCCATTGGCACACCCTGTCTGATCTAGGAAGGGTTAACATCTGCCTATACCCAAGCTAGAATGAGAGGTAGAGGGAAGGCATGTTTGGTCTGGAAGGAGAAAGTAGAAGGCTGTCTGAACATTTCGGGGTCCTGGAGCCAAAGGAAGAAATGGGAGTTAGAGACATAATATTCGGGTCTAGGAGGGCACTAGGATCTGAGGGAAAAGTCTCTGGTGAACCAGACTGGGTCAGGTCACCAGAACAGTCTACCACAGCCTGATTTACCTTCCTGTTATTTACTGGGCATACATGATATACCAGGCACATATCATAAATGATTTCTCGGCACTTGTTGAATGAATGAAAAATCTGCCAAAGGCTGAGGGATTATGGAATAATAAAAACCAGAAAAAGAAATTTGAGTCTCTCAGACCTCCTCCTTTCCCCAGGTTAACCAGCGCTAAAGTGTGAACACGGGGGAAATCTCCTGAGAGCTTGACTCTTTTGGCAGGAAGTGAAAGAAACCCCGGAGTCCTGATTTCAGAGAAATGTCATTTGTCATCAACCCAAGAAAAGGGAGTTTTCTCTTCCAAGACCACCGCAGGCCCTTCCTGGGGTTGCCCCCTTCAGAGCTTAATGGGAGAATCTGAGTCACTTGTACATTCAGTCCCCTGTGGTGGCCCAGATGATAGGGGTCATTTCCACAGAGCAGTTAAGGCTTCCTAGTACTAAGTCAGGGAGAGGAAGGACAAGGCTTGCTTTTGGCCCTCCTTCACTCTCTCCTTGGAATCCAGATGTTTCAGTCCCTTTTACTTCTGGGGTAATAGAAACAGCTTCCAGCTGCTAGAGCTCTGACACATCTCAGAACTAATATTTTTTGAACAATGCTATGTACTGACAAACCACTTTCACATTCATCATGTCGTTTCATCTTCACCCTCACCTCCAAATGAGGTAAGCAAAGGTTATCCCTATTTCATGGATGAGGTAACTGAGGCTCAGAGAGGTGACTTGCCCCAGTGTATCTCAACTAATAAATGCAGAAATGAAACTCAAATGCAGGTCTGATTATTCCAAGGTTCTTGTTGTGAGATGAACTTTTCTTAAAAAGATTTGTATTTTTTCTTAAGATTTTAATTTTTTGAGAGAGAGAGCACATGTGCATGAGTGGGGGTGGGAGTTGGGGAAGGGGGGTAAGGGCAGAGGGAGAGGGAGAAGCAGACTCCCCACTAAGCAGGGAGCCAGACACGGGGATCCATCCCAGGACCCCAAGATCATGACCTGAGCTGAAGGGAGATGCTTAACTGACTGAGCCACCCAGGCATCCCTTGATTTTTTTTTTTTTTTTAAGTAATTTCTACACCCAGCATGGGACTTGAACCTACAACCCTGAGATTAAGAGTTGCATGCTTTACAAACTGAGCCAGCCTGGCACCCCCTCATATGAACTTCTTTGACTCTAGAAGTTCACAAGTGAAATAAGGAGGCAGGAAGGGAGCTGAATATCTTGAATCTGGAAGTAGAGGAGGTGGTCTCTCTTGGAGGGGTAAAGCAGAGCCAGGGGTATAAGACCACACCCCCTTGGGGGACTGTGGCAGAGTGATACTTGGGACACCCAATGGAAGACTGTGATGTCAGGGGCGGGGCTAGCTCCGGGTGTGGGGGGGCACCCAGGAGCCCCAACAGCAGTTCAGAGCATGCGGTGTCCAGGAGGAAGCTACAACCGGTGAGTGGTTGCTTCTCCCCAGCTGAGACTTTCCTCCCATTATACCCTTTTTCTATCCACTTCCTGCCAGCCTGTAGCCTTCTTCCTGAGGTATCCAAGTAGTAATCCTCCCCCCAAGGGTCCTTATTCATGGTGACCCCACACTGAGGAATATGCCTGCTGGGCACTGAAACACTTAGGTCTGTCTGTTAATATCTGGGTTCCCAGGTCTCTTCTTAAAAGCAATTGTGGTAGTTATGATGTCTGATAAATTTCTGCCTTGTTGGCTCTTTCTATTCTTTACTCTTGGCTTATGAAAAACAAAATTAAACCACCTCCTTATCCTAATCTGGAGAGAAAATAGCCTCCCCTTCTACAGTTCCCATTTTCCTTTTTCCATGCTTCCTAAGGGGTCAAAACCTCCTCCAAAATCTCTCCCTGTCCTTGAGTTGGGAACATTCTCTTCTGTGGCTTCTGCACCTGCTCTCTCAACCCACTGGATGAGATTTTCTTCTAGGTCCTTCTCTGAAGACATGTTCTAGAAGTTTCAGCCATAGGGAGATAACCAATTGGTGTCTTAGAGCATGCCCTCCTGCACCCATGACCTCAGTCTTACTGCCCTTTCTGCCTCTCAAGACTACTCAGCTCCATGTGATAGGGTGGGGGTGGAGGTGGCACTAGCTTCCTCAACTCTCCCATGAAGCTCTGTCTTGCTCTGTCCCTAACTGCCAGGGCTGATGGGGGTCTTATGGCGATTTCTTTGGAAAGAAGAAAGCCTGGCGCACTCCAAGGTCTTTCCCTGCAGAAGAGCTTAGAGTAGCAGAAGTATCAGCGTCTGCTCTCTTTTAAGTCAGAGACTGGCAGGACCCATCTATACTAGCCTTAAACTCACTATTTGCTATGGTCGCTAACTGCCTGGTCCTTACTCTTTAAGTCCTGAATATGGTCTAATTTCCATTCTCCTGACACCTCCACCCTCAGCCCTACCCCCTGCTCCGTTATGATTCTGGATAAGCTCAGGTCCTCTTTTGGGTTAGTTTATTTGTTCCATTCAGGGCAGAGAGAGCTCTGAACCAGCAACTCATTCTTTCTCCCCTCACCTCCACAGGCTTGAGAATATGCTGTTCCTCCCTCCCCTTTCCACCATGGACCCCACACTATGGCCTTTCTTTCAGATCTTCTGAGATTGGTACCCAGGCAAGGCACAATGCCCCTGTTCCCGACAAGACTGCCTAGCCCCTATTGCTCTGATCGACTGGTACGGCTAGCAGCCAGGCTCCGGCCAGCACTATGTGATACCTTGATCACTGTGGGGAGCCAAGAATTCCCTGCCCACAGCCTGGTGCTGGCAGGCGTGAGCCAGCAGCTGGGCCGCAGGGGCCGCTGGGCTCTGGTCAAAGGCATCAGCCCTTCTACCTTTGCCCAGCTTCTGTACTTTGTTTATGGGGAGAGTGTAGAGCTGCAACCTGGGGAACTGGCACCCCTTGAGGAAGCGGCCAGAACTTTGGGGGTGCAGTCCCTAGAAGAGGCATGCAGGAGAGCTCGACAGGACAGGGCTAGAGAACTGGGTACAGGGCTCAAGGAACATCAGGAGGAGCCAGAGAAACCTATAAGGGGTTCTGAGAGAGGATTGGAGGGACATGGAAATCAGAGACCAGAGAAATTTGTTAGAGCTGGTTGGAGAGAACAAGAGACACTGCATGAGCAAAGAACACAAAGAGAGAGGCTGGAGAGAGCAGAGGCAATGCAGGAGGGTTCGAGGGAGCAGATGAGATCAAAGGAGAAATTCAAGCAATCCCCTGTTGGCCATGGTGGAACAGATGGAAAACAAGAAGTAATTATGTGGGTGACGGAGAGTCCAGGGGGCTCTGAGGAAAGTCTGCGGGAGTTCCCTGGCCCCTTCCCCCCACCAGGTTGCCTCCAAAGCAGCGTCATTCCTAGGCCCTGGTGGGCTGAGGCCCCTTGGTTGGGGGAGGGCCAGCCTGCCCTGTGGAGCATCCTGCTGTTGCCACCCAGATATGGCACTCCCTTCTCCCATAGCACCGCCATCACTGGAGCCTGGCGGGAGGTCTGGCCACAGGACCAGAGGTGAGTAAAGAGCCTAACGGAAGACCTCCTTGGCTGGGAGGGAGTGGCTCAGGATAGGCAGCCGTGGGTAGGAGGGCACCACATCTCTAATCTCTACTATACATTCCCTGAGCTGGTGATAGGACAAGAAGCTTCCATCACAGGGGAAGTCAAAGCCCAGCCTCTGAGGAGGACTCATGACATCTCCCTCTCCAGGAAGGGTCTGGCCAGGATCCCAGGTTTTGCCAAGTTAACTCTTCCCCACCCTATCCCCAGGATCCCACTGACCCTGAACCTCGAGAAAGGTCTCTGGAACCAGAACCAGTTGGGCTCCTCCAGTCCTGCCCCAGGTAAGCCCCTCAGTGCCCTGTACAAATTCTGGTCTCTTTCCTGAGTCTGGGACTCCAGGAGTCCAGCTTGAGTAGGGAACCTACTTCACTCTGCCCTCTCCAGGTGCCCTCCCCCAGTGCCCCACAAAACTCAGCCCTGGGGAGATGGAAGAGTCTGATCAGAGGCACACAGGTGAGTAGGGTGAGGGCACTTTTGCCTCAGCCCCACTGTAGTTCCTGAGGTCTGGGAGTACCAGTAGTCCAGCTCTCAGATTCCCAGTCCTGCCCTCCTTTGCTTTCTCTGTCCCCACAGGTCCACTTGCCACCTGTGTGGGTCATGTGAGTACAGCAGGCCCATCACGCCAACAACCTCCCCCACCCCCACCTGCTCGGTCCCGGCCCCATTCTTGTTCTGTCTGTGGAAAAAGGTTCTCACTCAAGCATCAGATGGAGACGCACTACCGAGTCCACACAGGTAGGGGCTCCCTGCCCAGTGCGAATTATCTGCTCCTTTCCAAACTCCGGTCTGTGTTTGCTCCTGAGTTCTTCTCTGCGTGCTTGGCTCCCACACAATTCCCTTGCCCAGTCACCCAGTCGCCCAGATCCGTCCCTAGGCCAGCCTTCATCCCCTTCTTTCTTTCACTGGCCTCCCCTTCCACCTGCCCTAGGAGAGAAGCCCTTCTCCTGTAGCCTCTGCCCCCAGCGCTCCCGGGACTTCTCAGCCATGACCAAGCACCTGCGCACGCATGGGGCCGCACCCTACCGCTGCCCTCTGTGCCGGGCCGGCTGCCCCAGCCTGGCCTCCATGCAGGCGCACATGCGTGGCCACTCGCCCAGCCAGCTCCCACCTGGATGGACCATTCGCTCCACCTTCCTCTACTCCTCTTCGAGGCCGTCCCGGGCCTCGACCTCTCCCTGTAGGTCCCCTTGCTCCACCACTTGATGGTGTTGGCAGCTTCTTTGGCTTAAAGAATGAAAGACGGGCTGATGGGCTGACTAGGCTTCTGACCCAGCACCGCAGTTACGGCAGCCTAGCAAATTTGGCTCCAAGAAGCACAGCAAGAAAGGCGCTGAAAGCCGCCTCCCAGATGACCGCAGGCCCCAGAAGCCTGGGCCAGCGAGCCCGTGTGGGGTGTGGGCAGTAAAGCTTGCACGAGTGAAAATTAACTGTGCGGGGGCTGGTGATTCATCATCAAAATAAAGTTTCCTGTGCCCTCCTCTCACGATCAGAAGCCGAGTCCAGACTTTAGTCTGTGAGCAGTGAGGGAAGGAGGGCAGCCTTGCCCCTTGTCCTGTGGCGGCCCCTGGTGGCCGTGCATCCACTGTTCAGCGCGGGGGCCGCCTCCTTCTCCCCGGTCTCCCTGTCCTCCCCCAGAGGTAGGGGCCCGCGAGGGCCGCGAAGTCCAGGTTGATTTAGCAGCAAGCCCTGTTGGAAGGCTGATTTAGCAGCAAGCCCCGCTGAAAGAGGCACTGAGAAACCAAGTTATTCGCCCCTTCCACAGCAAGCAACGGTGCGCAGAATCTGAGTCTGGGACCCCCAGCCCGGGGCTCCAGGAACGCGTGCTCCACCCTACTTGCAGCCACCCTCCTCCTCTCCTTGAGCACAAGGACCGCAAGGCTGCGGCTCTCGAGCCTCTTCCCTCCATGCCTTGCAGACCCGCAGCCGGGTGGCGTCTCCAACCGAGACTACTCCTTCGCCGCGGCCCCTTTCCCAGCCCACGCCTCCGGCAAGTCGCGAACTGCATTTCCCAGGGTCTCTGCGGTTCCCAGGGTCCAAAGCCCACTGCACCCTGGGAGTAGTAGTTCACGCGTGTCCTCGTCTCGACAGGAGCAATGGGAGGAGTTTGGGGCGAAAACCACACCTCCCGGCAGCCCTGGAGATGGTTTTCTGGGTTCGGTTAGGACCCTATAGTCCCAGCTCTCGCGCGGCCCTAGCTCTCGGCGGAAGGAGCGAGGCGCCTGGACTACATTACCCGGAGGTCTCTGCGCCTCACCCCTCTCGGGCCGCAACACGGGGTCTATGCTCTTCAGGCGCGGTCTAAGGGTGACGGCCGACTGGCCTCGGACTCCCGCTCCCGTGGTGCCCCGCGCGTGACCGGCCCAGCCCCCGGCTCCCGCTGGCCCCGCGGCGGCGCTGGTTGCTGTCGTGAGCCGCAGCCGCCCCGCCCCACCTCTCCCTCCCCTCCCCCCGGCCCTGCGCACGGGCCGCCCCTCCCCCCGCCTCCCCGGCCCCTCTCACGGTGCCAAGATGGCGGCGGCGGCGGGCGGCGGCAGTTGCCCCGGGCCTGGCTCCGCGCGGGGCCGCTTCCCGGGCCGGCCGCGGGGCTCCGGCGGGGGCGGGGGCCGCGGCGGACGGGGCAGCGGGGCCGAGAGAGTGCGGGTAGCTCTGCGGCGCGGCGGCGGCGCGGCGGGGCCGGGCGGAGCCGAGCCCGGGGAGGACACGGCCCTGCTCCGTTTGCTGGGGCTCCGCCGGGGCCTGCGCCGGCTCCGCCGCCTGTGGGCCGGCCCGCGCATTCAGCGGGGCCGGGGCCGGGGCCGGGGCCGGGGCTGGGGCCCGAGCCGGGGCTGCGTGCCCGAGGAAGAGAGCAGTGACGAGGAATCCGACGATGAGGTGAGGCGGTCGGCGGCGTCCCCGACGCCGGGCGGGGCGGAGGCCGGGGGCTTCCGAGGGTCTGGGTGGCCCCGAGGGGTGGCGTGGGGAAGCGAGGCTCTCGGGGCCCCTGCGGAGGGAAGGGGGCCCTGGGAGTAGGCCTGGGGGCAGGTAGGCTGCACGGAACTGCCGGTGAAAAAGGCCTCTGAAAGTAGAGAAGCCCGGGCTGCAGCTGGTACTTGGGCCCGAGGCTCGTCCTGCAGAAGTGTCCTGGGCTGGTGATCTTGGTAGTTGGCAAAGCCGCGGCAGCCGGGCCGAGCGAGAAGGCTGTGGGTACTGCATGCCCAACCATGGTGGTTGACAGCAGCAGCAGCAGCATGGCTTTAGCGGACCGGACTGGGGCTCTCTGAGCTCTTACCTGCAGGCTGCTCCCCCTGGCCTCATAATCTCTGACACATCACTGGTTTCACCGGTACCCCAATTTTTCTTCTTCAAGGGGAGAGATGGTAGCATAATGGAGGGCTTCCTCTTGGAGGCACAGGTTGAAGAGAAAATGGAATAAAGGCTGCGACCGGGAACTCTAGCAGGTCTGGGTTGAGCTCAGCACTTATCCCCAGCCTCTCAGAAGGAAGGTGTGGGTTGTATTACTTAGGACAGTTTGTAGTCCCTCGAGGGCTCAAGAGTGGAGCTTGTTATAGTAAATCGTTTGAAAACATGCACACACCCGACTTGAGTGCCCCTATTCCCATTTTCATTCAGGAGGAAACTACATCCTGAGAGTGTGTAAACACTAGTCCCACCTTTTTTGAGTTGGAGGATGAGAGAGTCTGAGGGTAGTTTCTACTGCCTGGCCTGGGAAGACCCAATTCTGTTCCCTTCTGACCCAGCGAACCCTTGATGGCTGTGCTGGTGTAGCCCGGTACAGGGGACAAGGGTTCAAAATACCCGTGCCTCCACCCATAGGAAGAGACTCTTTTCTACTCATTTTATCTTGCAGTGTTAAGTTTTTTTCTAAATAGGTAGGAGTATGTTAAGGGGGAAACTGGGGATATATCTCCATACCTGAGTCTCAGGTGGAATGAGGGCTTTGGCACTGACTGCTGTTTCTCCCCTCCACCCCTGGTCCCCTAAATCAGGAGTTTCAGGGTTTTCATTCAGATGAAGATGTGGCCCCCAGTTCCCTGCGCTCTGCGCTCCGATCCCAGCGAGGTGAGTGATGGGGAAACTCTACCTCTATAGCTTTACAGGAATGTTATTCTTGCTCTTAACGTCAGCTTTTCCCTGTTTAACTAGAGTCTCCATCAGTTACATAGTGTGTTCTGTGTTCAAAGCCCAAGCTAGGCTGGGCTGTGGGGGAAACAGACAAGTAAGACTTAGTCCTTGCTCTCCTGGAGTGCCTCCTTCAGTCTGCAGGGCTAGCTTGACCCATCTCCCCACACCTATTCTCCTTTTAGGTCGAGCCCCCCGAGGTCGGGGCCGCAAGCATAAGACGACCCCCATTCCGCCTCCTCGCCTAGCAGATGTCGCTCCTACCCCCCCAAAGACTCCTGCCCGGAAACGGGGTGAGGAGGGCACAGAACGGATGGTGCAGGCACTGACTGAACTTCTCCGGCGGGCCCAGGCACCCCCAGCCCCTCGGAGCCGGGCATGTGAGCCCTCCACTCCACGTCGGTCTCGGGGACGGCCCCCAGGACGGCCAGCAGGCCCCTGCAGGAAGAAGCAACAAGCAGTAGTGGTGGCAGAAGCAGCTGTGACAATCCCTAAACCTGAGCCCCCATCTCCTGTGGTTCCCGTAAGACACCGAACTGGCAGCTGGAAGTGCAAAGAGGGGCCTGGCCCAGGACCTGGGACCCCCAAGCGTGGAGGACAGTCTGGGCGAGGAGGCCGTGGAAGTAGAGGCCGAGGCCGAGGTGGGCTCCCTCTCGTGATTAAGTTTGTTTCAAAGGCCAAAAAAATGAAGATGGGACAGTTGTCCTTGGGACTTGAATCAGGTCAGGGTCAAGATCAACATGAGGAAAGCTGGCAGGATGCCCCCCAAGGAAGAGTTGGATCTGGACAGGGAGAGGGCCCCTGCTGGAGGAAGGAGCAAAAGCTGGAGGAGGAGGCAGAGAAAGAGACAAAAGAAAAAGACAAGGAAGAGAGAGAGGAGAAGGTAGAGACGGCTGGACCTGAAGAAGATATGGTGCTCGCAGAGGAAAAGGAAGAGGCAAAGCCGCCAAACCCACCCTCGACTCCTCCAGCTCCTCCTCCCCCTCCCCCGTCTCCACCCCCTCCACCCCCTCCACCCCCTCCACCCCTCCCACCCCCCTCAACTTCTCCTTCATCCCCACTTTGTCCTCCACCGCCCCCAGTGTCCCCTCTGCCCCCGCCATCGCCCCAACCACCTCCTGCCCCAGAGGAGCAGCAGGAAGAGTCCCCTCCTCCGGTGGTCCCAGCCGTGTGCTCCAGGAAGAGGGGTCGGCCTCCCTTGACACCCAGCCAGCGGGCAGAGCGAGAAGCTGCTCGGGCCGTGCCAGAGGGTACCTCTCCTCCCACTCCAGCCCCTAGCACCACCACGGGAGGCCCTCTGGAAGACAGCCCCACTGTGGCCCCCAAAAGTACCACCTTCCTGAAGAATATCCGGCAGTTTATTATGCCTGTGGTGAGTGCCCGCTCCTCCCGAGTCATCAAGACACCCCGGAGGTTTATGGATGAAGACCCCCCCAAACCCCTAAAGGTAGAAGTCTCACCTACTCTGCGGCCTCCTGTTGCCACCTCCCCACTCGTCCCCCCTGAACCAGCACCAGCTCCCTCGCCACCACGTGCCCCAACTCCTCCATCTACCCCAGTCCCACTCCCTGAGAAAAGACGGTCCATTCTAAGGGAACCCACGTTTCGCTGGACCTCGCTGACCCGGGAACTGCCCCCTCCTCCTCCTGCCCCCCCGCCGGCCCCACCCCCACTTCCTGTCCCTGTCCCTCCATCCCGGAGGCCCCTGCTCCTTCGGGCACCTCAGTTTACCCCAAGCGAAGCCCACCTGAAGATCTATGAATCGGTGCTTACTACTCCTCTTGGGGCCCCTGAAGCCCCTGAGCCAGAGCCTCCTCCCGCCGATGACTCTCCAGCTGAGCCTGAGCCACGGGCAGTGGGTCGCACCAACCACCTCAGCCTGCCTCGATTTGCCCCTGTGGTCGCCACTCCCGTTAAGGCCGAGGTGCCCCTTCCTGGGGCTCCAGCTCTGAGCAATGGGCAGCAGTCTCAGGCTCAGCTACAGCAGCCCCTGCAGGCCTTGCCAACCCAACTGCCGCCTCAGGCATTACCACCGCAGCAGCCACAGTTACAGCCACACTTACAACTGCAGCCGCAGCCACTACCACAGCAGCCGACACCACTGGAAAAGGCCCGTATCGCAGCCTTGGGTTCCTTACCACTGTCCGGCGTGGAGGAGAAAATGTTTAGCCTCCTCAAGAGAGCCAAGGTGCAGCTGTTCAAGATCGATCAGCAGCAGCAGCAGCAGAAGGTGGCGTCTTTGATGCCGGTGAGCATGATGCTTTATCCAGGTTCCCGCACCCGGTCATCCGGCTTCAATTCTCGCAATTCTCTCCATTTTTGTTAACCTCCTGCCTCCTCAGGCACTCTCTGGTGTCTCAGGGAACCCCAGAGCCAGCCCTTCTCTGTTTCTCAGCTTCCTGTGCTCCGGCCCTGGCTGTGGGCCTCCCCCGTGCTAGTCCCCCCGGCGCTCTCTTTCCTCACTTTCCAACTTCTGACCCTGTTTATTCCTCCACCAGCCGAGCCCTGGAGGGCAGATGGAGGAAGTCGTGGGGACTGTCAAGCAGATCTCAGATAGAGGTTCTGTGAGGTCTGAAGATGAATCGATGGAAACTAAGAGAGAGAGACCGTCGGTATGGAGTGGGAGGAGGACCCTCTGAAGTCTGGTTTCGGGAGCACAGGGGGCAGCTTCCCACATGTATTCCTGGTTTCTCCTCCGCTAGGGCCCCGAGTCCCCTGTGCAAGGCCCCCGTATCAAACACGTCTGTCGTCATGCTGCTGTGGCCCTAGGTCAGGCCCGGGCCATGGTGCCTGAAGACGTCCCCCGCCTCAGTGCTCTCCCTCTACGGGATCGGCAGGACCTCGCCACGGAGGGTAGGGGCGGGTGTGTTGTGGGAAGATTTGACAGCTGTGTCAAGTTTGAGGGCGAGCGGATGCACCAAGAGCCTAGGAGAGTGGGAGCTGAGTTGGGTGCTTGGGGCAGGTGGCAGGTGGGCTGGAGTGCTAGGTCTTAGAGCAGATCTGGGGGCACCTGGAACCTGAGCACTGTGGGAAAGGGGACCAGAGGGCCAGTTGAATGAGACATAGGGGAGAGCAGGGAGGGACCTGAGGTAAAAGGCCTACTGGCCTTGTGGCTCCATCCCTTCCTCTCTGTTGTACTAGATACGTCATCAGCGTCTGAGACTGAGAGTGTCCCATCACGGTCTCGGCGGGGAAAGGTGGAGTCAGCAGGGCCTGGGGGAGACTCAGAGCCTGCAGGGTCTGGAGGGACCCTTGCCCATACACCCCGGCGCTCGCTGCCCTCCCATCATGGCAAGAAGATGCGGATGGCACGGTGTGGACACTGTCGGGGCTGCCTGCGTGTGCAGGACTGTGGGTCCTGTGTCAACTGCCTGGACAAGCCCAAGTTTGGGGGCCCCAACACCAAGAAGCAGTGCTGTGTGTGAGTAGCCAGGGCACAGCCTCTGTTCCTACCTGTGGTTGTCAGTCACCCAGGCCTCCTGCCCCGCCAGAGCAGTGGGATTGGCATCCTTGTGGAGAGCTTCCTCTCTTCCCCCAGACCACCAGTCCCCTACCCTGGTGACGTGCTGCTCCCCTCCCCAGATACCGGAAGTGCGACAAGATAGAGGCTCGGAAGATGGAACGGCTGGCTAAAAAAGGTAACGAGGTTTGAGGAGTATTTCTTTACACCAGCTTCTTTAGATCTGTGTTGTGGAAGAAACCACATTTTCTTTGCTGTCCTCCCCTTATCTCTGCAGTCTATTCCCTTTGTCATCTTGCCATTATGTGTGTTCGCATCTTTCCTATACTCGTTCTCTTCTGCCCCACTGCTTTTTGGCTTTTCTCCATCCCAATGTCCCATGTCCCTGGCTGAGCTCAGATTCTACTAAGTCCCCTGTTCCCACAGGCCGGACGATAGTGAAGACGCTGTTGCCCTGGGATTCCGATGAATCTCCTGAGGCCTCCCCTGGTCCTCCAGGCCCACGCCGGGGGGCGGGAGCTGGGGGGCCCCGGGAGGAGGTGGTGGCCCCCCCAGGGCCCGAGGAGCAGGACTCCCTCCTACTGCAGCGCAAGTCAGCCCGGCGCTGCGTCAAACAGCGACCCTCCTATGATATCTTCGAGGACTCGGATGATTCAGAGCCTGGGGGTCCCCCTGCTCCCCGGCGTCGGACCCCCCGAGAGAATGGTGCGAATTGCTTGTTGTTTCCCCTTTCAGTCCACCCTGTGTCGGGGGTGGGGGGGTTTGGGGGGTTTCCAGGCCGAGGGCGGCATCTGTGTGATAGGGAAAGTAGCTGAGTGCAGGGAAGCAGGTAGTTTGGGGTAGAGGGGGAAAACTGATGTGTAAGGTTTTCAGTAGCTGTTTGAGCCATGTCTGAGAGTCATCCTTTGGGTTAAAGAAGGCTGTGGGGATCCAGGTAACGTTAGGGGGTGGCGGAGGAAAGGGAATGGGGCAGGGAAGAGGGAGACCCTCACCACCTATGTGTGCTGCCTAGAGCTGCCATTGCCAGAACCTGAGGAGCAGAGCCGGCCCCGCAAACCCACCCTGCAGCCTGTATTGCAGCTCAAGGCCCGAAGGCGCCTGGACAAGGTCAGCACGGCCCCACATCAAGAACCCTGAGCCCTGTGGAAGGCATGGCTCCCGCCCTTCAGGAGCTTCCTAGCAAGTCAGGGTAACGGGCTCACCTGAGTGCTGTGTTGTGTCCACACCAGAGGACAGGCCCTGAGGGGTAAGGCAGGCCTGTCGTTCTGGAAAGCAAAGTAGGATCTAGGCGAAAGACAGAGTTGGCTGGGGGAGAGGACAGTGTGGAGAGAAGTCTGCAGAGGGTGAGGCTGGCGGCCTTCTGACCACCACATTCCTCCTAGGATGCTCTGGCTCCTGGCCCCTTTGCTTCTTTTCCCAACGGCTGGACTGGAAAACAGAAGTCCCCTGATGGGGTGCACCGGGTCCGTGTGGATTTTAAGGTATGGCTTTGAGGGAGAGGGTCTCGAGGACCGTGTTTAAAAGAAATTTTTGTCTGAGAAGCCTTTGGCTTGTGTTCCTGGCTGCTCTCTGATTCCATGTCCTTGTTCCTCAGGAGGATTGTGACCTGGAGAACGTGTGGTTGATGGGCGGCCTCAGCGTGCTCACGTCCGTGCCGGGAGGGCCACCGATGGTGTGCTTGCTGTGTGCCAGCAAAGGCCTGCATGAGGTGGGATCCCCGGCTCTGTCCGCAGCCCCCCGCGCTCTGGTGGCCCTGGCGGCCTGGGCCTCCCCGGGGTGGGGTCTCGTCCCTGGGCCTCTCGGCCTCACGTTGAGCCCATTGTCCCCACCCCACCCCCACCAGCTCGTGTTCTGCCAAGTGTGCTGCGACCCTTTCCACCCGTTCTGCCTGGAGGAGGCCGAGCGGCCCCTGCCCCAACATCATGACACCTGGTGCTGCCGTCGCTGCAAGTTCTGCCACGTGTGTGGGCGCAAAGGCCGGGGATCCAAGGTTTGGGCACGGGTGTTGTGAAGGTGGGCGGAGGCCTAGAGCAGGGGGCACCCCTGTGCCAGCAGGCTCCACCGCTGAGGTCTCCCTTCCGACTTCCGACAGCACCTCCTGGAGTGTGAGCGCTGCCGCCATGCGTATCACCCAGCCTGCCTCGGGCCCAGCTACCCGACCCGGGCCACACGCAAGCGCCGTCACTGGGTGAGGGTTGAGGCCCACACCCCTTACTTTGGGCTTCTCGTTAAGGCCGCTACCTCCCCAGGCCTGGTCTAGGCCAGGGTTTCCATGCAGAGGGGAAGGTTGGAGGCCCCTGTGGGAGTCTATCATGATAAATAGCATCTTCTCTTCCAAAATTTCACACGGACAAGACGGGTACAGAAGTTGTATGGAACGATTGCGGGGGTTCATGCATTCCATGGTCCTAGGCTCTGAATCTTCTGCCCCTGCCTGGCCTCCCCTCTTCTCTGTCTCCCTCTGCCGGTTTCCCCCACTTCATTCCTCTCCCTCCCCCCATCCCTCCTTGCCTCTCTTGCACACCTTTTCTCCTCTTACCCGTCATTCCTCCTCTGTCTCTTGCCTGCTCTCCCCTCCTTTTGCCCATCTCCTCCCGCTGTACCCTCCCACGCTGCACTAGTCTGCTCTCCCTAACATTACCTTGCCCCCCAGATCTGCTCAGCCTGTGTGCGCTGTAAGAGCTGTGGGGCGACTCCAGGCAAGAACTGGGATGTCGAGTGGTCCGGAGATTACAGCCTCTGCCCCAGGTGCACCCAGCTCTATGAGAAAGGTGGGGACCTGTCAGGGGACCTGGGCCCCGGGGGACACGGGGCAGCGGGCCAGGCTCCTAGACAGGCAGGACAGATGTGGTATTCTAGTGGCTTTGTGTCCTCTTGTAGCTGCAGAACCTTTCCTTCCGTTCACGGTAGTCTTCCACAGAAGCCTGTCCAGTACCTCACATAGAGGGACACAGTTCCTCTCGGGACAGCGGGAATCGAGAGCCTGGACCCCATCGTTGTAGTGGTCCCTGACATGCCTCCTGGAACCTCGAGTCTCCACTGATCACTTTGAAAACCTGGGGGCTTTCCCCATTTGTTCAGGCAGCATGTTAACAAGGTTCTTTGTGAGGCGTTGAGGCTGCAGGGCTAGAAGAGGCCTTATCCTCAGCCAGCGTTCTGAGAATGGTAGGGACCCAGGATGGGGCCTAGCAGGGGCAGCCCTCTCAGCAGCCAAGGGGTGGTGGCTCCTGATGGCACCTGCAAGGGCCAGGAAGTGGTCCCAGCTCCTCTGACTTGCCCTTTTCTTCCTGCTTCTGCAGGAAACTTCTGCCCAATCTGCACACGCTGCTACGAAGACAACGACTACGAAAGCAAGATGATGCAGTGCGCGCAGTGTGACCACTGGGTGCATGCCAAGTGCGAGGGGCTTTCAGGTAAGCTGAGTGCCTGGGCTGCCACCTCAGCCCGGGGGGGTGTCCCTGCCCTACCCCGGCACAGGCCCTCACGGGACAACTGTTCTGAATGTCCTTGGCAACTCCTGGGGGCTGCTGAGAGCCCTTACGTTCTTACGTTCTCCCAAACGATTTTCTCTCATCCTGCCTTGGCTGTTGTAGATGAAGACTATGAGATCCTTTCTGGGCTGCCAGACTCAGTGCTGTATACCTGCGGACCGTGTGCAGGGGCCACGCACCCCCGCTGGCGAGAGGCCCTGAGTGGAGCTCTACAGGGGGGCCTGCGCCAGGTGCTCCAGGGCCTGCTGAGCTCCAAGGTGGCGGGCCCACTGCTGCTGTGCACTCAGGTCTGGGGGCCTCAGGAGGCAGGACGGGGTGGGGCCAGGCCCAGCACCAGCCTGGCTGACTTTTCCTCTCTACAGTGTGGGCAGGCTGGAAAGCAGCTGCACTCAGGGCCCTGCGATCTGCAAGCCGTGAGTCGGCGCTTCGAGGAAGGCCACTACAAGTCTGTGGTGAGTGGGACACTGAGGAATACGTGGGTGCCAGGAGGAGGGGTTGTGAGTGGGGTGGGGGCTCTGATACTGATAAGCCCCCTTACAGCACAGCTTTATGGAGGACATGGTGGGTATCTTGATGAGGCACTCAGAAGAAGGAGAAACCCCAGAGCGCCGGGCTGGAGGCCAGATGAAGGGGCTCCTACTGAAGGTGAGAACTTTGGGGGATGCATATAGGGTGGCTTGAATGGTAGTAGGGAGGAATGTGGGTCCTTCAGACCCTGCCTCCACCAACTTTCCTGGGGAAGCCAGTTCTTCTCATCCTGTTAACCCACTCCCCAGCTGCTAGAGTCTGCGTTCGGCTGGTTCGACGCCCACGACCCCAAGTACTGGCGACGGAGTACCCGGCTGCCAAAGTGAGCAAGGCTGGGTAACAGGAGGGGAACCAGGGAGTGAGGGCAAGAGCAAGGGCACCTGGGAATCCAGGGTCCAGATCCTGGGCTGAGAATAGACGAGAAATGGAGTTAGGGTCTGGAGGGTGGTGGACCAGGATGAGAGTCCTCAGTGGTTCTAGGCCAGCAAAGACTCAGATTGTGCAGTTAGCTCACTTTGTTTCTACTATGTGCAAGGTAGCGTTGGAAACAGCAGTGAGTAAAGCCACGTTTGGGGGGTTGAGCAGACGCATTAGTGCCTGATGATCCAGACTGTCAGGGCGGTGATGGGAAAGTCCAGGGGGCTGTGGGAGTGCAGAGAAGGTGCTTAGGGCCTAAGGTTTCTCGGAGGAAATGACATCCAAGCCGAGATGTGAAAAAAGAGTATTGCAGGCATGTGAAACAGCGTTTCGTGTGTCATAGGTGGCATGAGGGGTCCTGGCTTTTTTGGGACACTGGGAGAAATGCCACATGGAGAAAGGACCAAGCGTGTCATGGCATGTTTAGGCTAAGGTTGTGGGTGGCCACCCTTGTTAGAACGTGTCACATGCTGACCCTGCCTGTCCACAGCGGAGTTCTTCCCAATGCCGTTTTGCCCCCATCCTTGGACCATGTCTACGCTCAGTGGAGGCAGCAGGAACCAGAGACCCCAGAATCAGGGCAGCCTCCAGGAGATCCCTCAGCAGGTACTGGGAAGTGGGGATGGGAAGCCAGGGCCCCCGAGTTGGTGGGGTAAGCTCTAGATCCTGATTCTGGGACTTCCTTTCCCACATCTCTTCCAGCTTTTCAGGGCAAGGATCCAGCTGCTTTCTCACACCTGGAGGACCCCCGTCAGTGTGCACTCTGCCTCAAATATGGGGATGCAGACTCTAAGGTGAGGGCTACCATGTGCAGCCCCAGGTTGTGGGTCCTAGTCCCTGGGGTCTTCCCTCACACCATTTCTCCTCTGTCCCCAGGAGGCAGGACGGCTCCTATACATTGGGCAGAATGAGTGGACACATGTCAACTGTGCCATTTGGTCAGCTGAAGTATTTGAGGAAAATGATGGTTCCCTTAAAAATGTGCATGCTGCTGTGGCTCGAGGGAGGCAGATGGTGAGAGCCCGGGCCTAGAGAGGTGGGCAGCCCCAGGGTCTCGGGTAGGGCCCCCCCTGCAAGGGAAACTGCTCTTGTTTCACGATTTCTACCCCACCATGTCCTTTCACTGCCAGTCCTGGGTACTGTTTTTGGTTGTCAAAGGACTCTGGTGCTGCAGTGATAGTGGCTCCCCTCACCCCCCGCTACCCCCATATTTGGGCCTAAAGTCCGAGAGATTAACAGTTAGTACTTATTGAACCTGTACCGGTGCTTTCTGTACAGTATGACACTTAGCCCCTGTTGTGTCCCCGTGAAGTGAGGTATGGCCAGGGTTAAAACCGCTCCTCACCAGTGTGGGACCTGGGTCTCAGGCTCAGGAAGTGAGACATGGGATGAAATGTACTGGGAGGTGGGGGTTTGCAAATGAATGAAATGATACAGGTATTACACTAAAGTGATGTGAGAGGGGCACCTCTTGAAAGAGCCTGTGACTCCTGATGTTGGGGTCATGAGTTCAAGCCCCACACGTAGAACTTAGAGGTTACTTAAATAAGTAAATATTTTTTTAAAAGGCTGTGAGAAAGACGGTAAGCGCTGCTCAGTAAACGTTAGATGTTGTTGTTTTTCCTCCCTGTTGAGACACTCTGCCTCTGAATACCTGAAATGTTTGTGATGTGCACCTGGCCCTGGACGCAGCCAAGGCAGAGGATGTGTTTGATGAGCGCCTTTGCTCTGCTGGGCGCTGGGCTAGACGGGCCCAGGCAGAGTCTGAAGGACAGTGATGCTGAGCATCAGACCCTGGCCTCGGTCACTGGCTTCTCCCCTCAGCAGCCCCTTCCACCCGCAGCGCTGTGAACTCTGCCTGAAGCCTGGAGCCACAGTGGGCTGCTGCCTTTCCTCCTGCCTCAGCAACTTCCACTTCATGTGTGCCCGGGCCAGCTATTGCATCTTCCAGGATGACAAGAAAGTTTTCTGCCAGAAACACACAGACCTGCTGGATGGCAAGGTGAGCCAGGACCACGGGGAGGACAGCTCCCCACTGCGGACCCCAGCCCTACCCCCAGCTGCCTTTCAGCGTCTCCTTTCCTTTTCCGAGTCCTTGAGCCAAGCTCCCAGCTGTCGGGTCCCCACTTCAGAGCCTCCCCTCACATTGCCCTCGCCAATCCAGCAACCCCCTTTGCCACCCGCCTCCCAGGAGATTGTGACCCCCGACGGGTTTGATGTACTCCGCCGAGTCTATGTGGACTTCGAGGGCATCAACTTTAAGCGAAAGTTCTTGACGGGGCTCGAACCTGATGCCATCAATGTGCTCATTGGTAAGCCTTCTGCTCTCTACCCTGATCTTCCTGACCCTCCCTGGCCCATCCTCCTGATCTCTTCTCCGCATCATAGGCTCCATCCGAATTGACTCGTTGGGTACCCTGTCTGATCTCTCGGACTGCGAGGGACGGCTCTTCCCCATTGGCTACCAGTGAGCAGCCCAGGGTGCCTGGGTGGGGTTGAAGGACTCCAGGACTGGATCCCATCTCCCAAGTTGTCCTGACCCTCTTGACCCACACGTCCACCTGACAGGTGCTCCCGTCTGTACTGGAGCACAGTGGATGCTCGGCGGCGCTGCTGGTATCGGTGTCGCATTCTGGAGTATCGGCCATGGGGTCCGAGGGAAGAGCCAGTCCACCTAGAGGCAGCAGAGGAGAATCAGACCATTGTGCACAGCCCTGCCCCTTCCTCAGGTAAGGGCCTTGGAACTCCCTTATTTCCTTCCCTGAATGCTGCTCTCCCCATATGGATGCCCACCAACCCAGTTCCCTTCTTCCCTAAGGAAACCCCAGGATGTTTACCATTTTTTCTTTTTGTCGTAATGGCAATAACTGATAACAGCTGTGTATCACATGTCGCGGACTGTCGTCAGCATTTCACAGGAAGTGATGGGAGAGCTACCTGTTTGTTGGGGGGTGGCAGCTTCTAGACAACAGTGTGTGTACAGCCACCTGACATGGGCCTATGAGCTCCTGTAATGCTCCCCGCAGCCCTCTGAGGAAGGTACAAGCTCTGCTGTACTGCAAATCAGAAAGGGCTATTGCTCTCCACAGTGACACAGTAGTGAAATCAGGATTCAAACCACATTGGACCCCTCAGAGTCATGCCAGTGCTAGGGGGTGTAGCTGAGAGCTGGATGGCACACAGCAAACATTGGGGTTGGAGGCTGGTAAAAGGAGAGGTTGTGGGCTGAACAGGAGGAGGAAGAGATTCGGAGTGTGTTTTCAGGGAAGGGGTTTGTGCTAGGTTGGAGCATGGCATGCAGTGGGGAGGGGTGGAGAGTGCAGCCATCCCAGCTGGACGTGGGAGAGTGTTAGGAGGAGGCGGCAGACATTTGTTCTCACAGATTGGGTGGAGCCAGGTAATGGGGAGCCCCAAGTGCCAGCTTGGGGCAGATGTGTTTGATGTGGCAGGGATGCGCAGCACAGGTGAGAAAGTTGTAGGACTGGCCCTACTGGAGAGAGGGCAGTGCCCCTTGTGGCAGGTGGGGCCTGAGTCAGAACAGTAGATAGCCAGGAACGGGGGAGGTAGCAGAGATGGGTGAGGAAGGGTTACAAAGGGCCCCTGATCCAGGCATGCATGGACGTCGTGAAGAATCCACAGAGGGGTGTGGAACCTGGGTGATGACTGGGAACCAGTGCGTATTGTGACCGGATCGTTGGGCAGGGGCCGAGAAGGCTCAGTTGGCTCAAAAGAAGAAAGGGTGTGTGTGGAGAGGCTTTGACAAAGAGCCCCTGCCATTCCTGATGCCCTCCTCCTGCCTCATTAGAGCCCCCAGATCATGCGGACCCCCCACCAGATACAGATGCCCTCATCCCTGGAGCTCCTGAGCACCACTCACCCGTTCAGAACCCAGACCCGCCACTTCGGCCGGATCCAAGCAGTGCCCCTCCTCCAGCCCCCCGCTCCTTCTCGGGGGCTCGAATCAAAGTGCCCAACTACTCACCATCCCGGAGGCCCTTGGGGGGTGTCTCCTTTGGACCCCTGCCCTCCCCTGGTGAGTACCTGGGAGTGTCGGGGAGAGGGGTGGGTGGGTGAGGTAGGAGCTTGTGGCTGACGCTGACCCTTCCCCCCACAGGAAGTCCATCTTCTCTGACCCACCACATCCCCACAGTGGGAGACCTGGACTTCCCAGCTCCCCCAAGACGGTCCCGTCGTCCCAGCCCCCTCGCCCCAAGGCTGCCAGCATCACGGCGGGCCTCTCCCCCTCTCAGAAGCTCCCCACAGCTCAGGGTGCCCCCTCCTACCTCAGTTGTCAGAGCCCTCACGCCTACCTCAGGGGAGCCGGCTCCCCCTGGCCCAACCCCGTCTCCCCCACCACCCCCTGAAGACCTGGGCCCAGACTTTGAGGACATGGAGGTGGTGTCAGGACTGAGCGCTGCTGACCTGGACTTTGCGGCCAGCCTGCTGGGGACTGAGCCCTTCCAGGAAGAGATTGTGGCTGCAGGGGCAGTGGGGAGCAGCCATGGGGGCCCGGGGGACAGCTCAGAGGAGGAGGCCAGTCCGACCCCTCGCTATGTCCACTTCCCTGTGACGGTGGTGTCAGGCCCAGCTCTGGCCCCTGGTGCCCTCCCTGGAGCCCCCCGCATCGAACAGCTGGATGGAGTGGATGATGGCACAGACAGTGAGGCAGAGGCAGTCCAGCAGCCTCGGGGCCAGGGGACTCCTCCTTCAGGGCCAGGAGTGGGCCGGGCTGGGGTCCTCGGGGCTGCAGGGGACAGAACCCGACCTCCTGAGGACTTGCCATCAGAAATTGTGGATTTTGTGCTGAAGAACCTAGGAGGGCCGGGGGAGGGAGGTGCTGGGCCAAGAGAGGAGCCACTCCCTCCAGCACCTCCCCTGGCCAATGGCAGCCAGCCTCCCCAGGGCCTGCCTCCTAGCCCAGCTGACCCCACTCGGACGTTTGCCTGGCTCCCTGGGGCCCCAGGGGTCCGGGTATTGAGCCTGGGCCCTGCCCCCGAGCCCCCCAAACCCGCCACATCCAAAATCATCCTTGTCAACAAGCTGGGGCAAGTGTTTGTGAAGATGGCTGGGGAGGGTGAACCCGTCTCACCCCCAGTGAAGCAGCCACCTCTGCCCCCTCCCATCCCCCCCACAGCCCCTGCTTCCTGGACTCTGCCCCCGGGACCGCTGCTGGGTGTGTTGCCAGTGGTAGGGGTGGTCCGCCCCACCCCGCCACCACCCCCTCCTCCACTGACACTGGTGTTGAGCAGTGGGCCCCCCAGCCCGCCCCATCAGGCCATCCGTGTCAAGAGGGTGTCCACCTTCTCTGGCCGTTCCCCACCAGCGCCTCCCCCAAACAAGACCCCCCGGCTGGAAGAAGATGGAGAGTCCTTGGAGGATGCTCCCCAGGGTCCAGGGCTTAGTGGCAGCGGGTGAGTGAATGTGCCGAGTCTGCGGAGGAGGGTGAGAGAGGTGGGCAGGGGAAGGCAGCTCAGCCTTCTTGGGGTTCCTTCCCCAGGTTTAGCCGAGTGAGGATGAAAACGCCCACAGTGCGTGGAGTTCTTGACTTGGATGAGCCTGGGGACCCCACTGGGGAGGAAAGCCCGAGGTGAGTAGCCAGTGCCCTTGCCCTGGAGGCTCTGGGACCTCCATCCCTTTCGCTTTCTGACAGGTCTCTCCTCACAGGCCCCTTCAGGACCGGTCTCCTCTGCTGCCACTCTCAGAAGGTGGTCCTCCCCGGGCCCCTGATGGTCCCTCTGACCTGCTGCTTGAGTCCCAGTGGCACCATTACTCAGGTAGGGACTGACCTTTCACTCTCCCTGCCTCCTTTTTGTGTTTGCCTCAGCTGGGTGACGGGTGCAGAATCCTTCCACACCACAGAACAGACTTTGTGCACCCACCTGGCTATAAGCCTGAGGCTAGGTATTCGGTATCAGAGAGAGGGCCTCAGAGCTCGTGGCCCATGGTAGAGACAGAGATGACCTTTCTGCTCTCCAGGAGAGGCCCTTTGAAAGTACCTTTGCAGCATGCTCAAGAGCCCTGGGGGATCGGCTTCAGAGTCTGGTCTGCTAGGATCAGGGGGTGAGGTCCCTAGTAAAGCTAAGCAGTGTGTGAGCTGTCAGAATTAAGGGATTTAGAGCTGTGCAACTAGACAAGAGCACCTGGGGGTCAGCCAGTGAGGATGGAGCTCACCTAGTAGGACCCAGAGGGGCAGGAGCAGTAGGAAGGAGACAAAAGGAGAGTGGTGCCCCAGAGGATGCCAAGCATGTGGTATCTAGGATTGGTGTCTTGGCTGGGAAAGATGTTGAGTCAGGGTCCAGAATTGAAGACCGTGGTTGATGAGAAAGCCGAAACAAGACCCAGGCATCTTGCCAGCAAGCTTGGCCAAGGGTCTGAGGAGAGGCTGGGCAGCAGCCTAGGGGGGTTTGTGTGTGAGGGCTGAGACAGCAGAGCCACGGAGGAGGCTGATCATAGGGGGCTTGTGGATGGAAGCAGCGGTGGGAGGAGGCATGGCAGTTGGATTTGAGTAGGAGACCACTGAGTGCACGTGCAGTAGAGGTGAGGCCAGCACGCTTGCAGAGCCATCAGGACATGGGATGCGAGCAAACAGTGGACTGGGCTGACGGCATCAGTGAAGCGGAGAGGGCAGTGCTCTGTTGGTTATAGAGGGCCGTGGGAGAGTGGGTAGGCTAGAGCCGTGCAAGCTGGTAAATGAGCAGCCTGAGGCTCTGGATTTCTCCTCACCCCAGTCCTGTCCGGATGTGTGGATTGTCTCATTACGTAGCACTGAGCTACTGAGCGTGGAAGTGGAGCGAGGTACACAAGAGACCACTCACCTGAAAGACTGCGTTTGGGGGTCCGAGGTGGCGTGAGGCTATGGCAGTGACCATGACGGACAGGTCCCCACCTTAGGGATCACGCCACATTTTGGTAGAGGAAACAGACACATACGTGAGCAAGTGTACTGTAGCTGAGAACGAGCGTCCTGAGAAAGAAGGCAATGAGAGCACCCGGGTGAGGCTCCTGTAGCCAGCCTTTCGGGTTCAGGGAACAGAATGGAGGTGAGGATGGGGTTAAGGGCAAAAACGAGGTGGACGAAGTTGTCTGAGGTGCACCCAGGGGCACTGAGGCCTGGAGAGGATGTGGGTCACAGAGCAAAATCAGGTTTGGAGCCTTGCCTAGGGCCAGGAGCGCATGTAATCAGGTTGGCCCAGAGGAGTGGTGTGGGGAGCAAGTGTGGCCACATGGGTCCTGCCTCTCTCCTAAAGCGTGCTCCACTCAAACTTGGGTTCCTCCTACCGTCCCCTCCAGACAGGACACTCAGTCCTCGGTCCACACCCTGCTTGAGGGAGCCGCAGCGTCTGTGCTAATATCTCCCTCCTTGTAGCACTTCCTTCTCTGGTCTCCAAAACCCCGCCCCTCTCCTCACCTTTCTGGTCGGTCATGCCTAGTCATTACCCCAGCCTGTCACTTTGGCGTGTCCCAGGGCCTTGGCTCTGACTTTTCTGTCTGCACTTACTCTCAGGTATGGTCCTCTGTTTCACGGCTCTAAGTCCCAGCTCTAATTCTGACAGCTGCTGGACTGGTAGCCGGGCTCCTGGGTCCTGCTGCCTGCTCCCATCTCCACCAGCGGGTTGCAAGGGCAGGGTTTCTGAGAGGATGTCCCAGACTTCACCCCAAACTACTTCTTCCCCCTCCCTCACCATCTCAGTCATTGGCAGTTTTATCCTTCCAGTTGTTCAGAGTCCCAACCTCAGAGTTGTCCTTGACGCCCCCTGCGCCCCCCCCCCCCCACTGGATCTTACATTTACATCTCCAGCAGCAGATCCTGTCTGCTCTGTCTTCAAAATCTTTAGCCCCTGAGAAATCCCTTAAGTAGCTCAGGATGCGCATGTGCTTGACTCTGGGGGCAGGGGCTTATGTGATAATAAATGTGTAATATATACAGAGATGTACTGCATATAAAAAAAATATACATACAAAATATACTTTTGGTATTTTTAATTTTCTGTGAGAGAAGAATGAAGGGTAGGTAGGCATTTTTGGTAAGCTGGGTTGGAGTGAGCCCTAAGTGTGTCCTGCAGAGCCAGGGCACTCCAGGCCTCTGTGGAAACGCTCATCTTTCCAAGGACTCTTACGGAAAAGGGACTGCAGGCTCTTTAGAAAAAAATATCCATCCTTTAGGGCTCACTGGGCAGTTAGAGTAGGAGAGCCCTCAGACCAAGTATCTGTGCTTGTACAGGGAGAGAGGGAGGGTGGTGGGGAACTGGAGACTTTGGAGTCCAGGAGGGGTGAACCTCACCTACTCTGACCTGCTGCTTGGGACCAGGTGAGGCTTCAAGCTCTGAGGAAGAGCCTCCATCCCCAGAGGACAAAGAGAACCAGGCCCCGAAACGGGCTGGCCCGCATCTGCGCTTTGAGATCAGCAGTGAGGATGGGTTCAGCGTGGAGGCAGAGAGTTTGGAGGGTGAGTCGGGAGTGCTGGTGACGGAGGGAAGGTGTCCAGTGGAGCCCCATGCTGACCGTGCTGGTCCTGCTTTCTCCTCAGGGGCATGGAGAACTCTGATCGAGAAGGTGCAAGAAGCCCGAGGGCATGCCCGGCTCCGGCATCTCTCCTTCAGTGGTGAGTGGAGGGGCTGCAGGGATGCTGAGAGCTGGGATGAGCCCCAAAGGATGAGCTGAGCGTCTGACATGACTTGTGTGTCCTCACCTTTGACTGTCCCCAGGAATGAGTGGGGCAAGGCTCCTGGGCATCCACCACGACGCCGTCATCTTCCTGGCAGAGCAGCTGCCCGGGGCCCAGCGCTGCCAGCACTATAAGTTCCGCTACCACCAGCAGGGAGAGGGCCAGGAGGAACCCCCTCTGAACCCCCACGGGGCAGCCCGTGCAGAGGTCTATCTCCGGTGAGAGGTCCGGGGTGCCCTGCGGGAGTTCTCAGGCGTGGGAGTTAGGTCTGCAGAGATGGGAAGAATTCCCCTCGAGGTCCCATCAGAAGATGAACCCCATCCAGTCCCCATTTGCTGGGTCTCCGGTGGCAGCAGGATTTCTTTTTTGCCCACAGCAGGCCCAAGGCAAAGGATAGGTGGGTGGCATCTCTTTGAAGGAATGGCTGTTATCCTCCCTTCTTCCCTCCCTCCCTGCTGCAGGAAGTGCACCTTCGACATGTTCAACTTCCTGGCCTCCCAGCACCGGGTGCTCCCTGAGGGAGCCACCTGTGACGAGGAAGAGGATGAGGTGCAGCTCAGGTCAACCAGGTATGGAGGGCAGGCCAGAGTGTTGGGGGTGTCCTGGTAGGGTCCTAAAGAGGGTGACCAGGGGCAAGAGAGGTCATTCCTGGGTACCAGCCTGTGACACTGCTGACCCCACCAGACGTGCCACCAGCCTGGAGCTGCCCATGGCCATGCGCTTTCGCCACCTCAAGAAGACATCCAAAGAGGCTGTGGGTGTCTACAGGTTAGTGGGGTTGGGGGGAGGATGCCCCTTGGGTGGATGGACAGGTGCCCTGGTGCGGGGCTGCCTTGGTTCTGTCCCCCTGCCCCCGCTGAGCTCCCCGTTGCCCATCCTCCCCTGCAGATCTGCCATCCACGGGCGGGGCCTGTTCTGTAAGCGAAACATCGATGCCGGCGAGATGGTCATTGAGTATTCTGGTATTGTCATTCGCTCTGTGCTGACTGACAAGCGGGAGAAGTTCTACGATGGGAAGGTGGGCTCCCCGGGGCCACGGGAATGAGGTGGGTGAAGCGGCACTAGTGCATGGGAACAGAGCATCTGACGGCCCCTCCCCACCCCCGTAGGGTATTGGGTGCTACATGTTCCGTATGGATGACTTTGACGTGGTGGATGCCACGATGCATGGCAACGCTGCCCGCTTCATCAACCACTCGTGTGAGCCCAACTGCTTCTCTCGGGTCATCCACGTGGAGGGCCAGAAGCACATTGTCATCTTTGCCCTGCGCCGCATCCTGCGTGGTGAGGAGCTCACCTATGACTACAAATTCCCCATTGAGGATGCCAGCAACAAGCTGCCCTGCAACTGTGGCGCCAAGCGCTGCCGTCGGTTCCTTAACTGAAGCCGTGGCTGCCCACCACGTCCCCTGCTGCCATCTTGCCCCTAGTCTGGGGGCTCCTTAGTCCCTCCCAGAGCATCTCACCCCCACCCTCCTGTTCAGGGTGGATGTGGGCATGCAGGTGGCAAAGGCCCTGCCTCCACCCCTCCAGCCCACCCAGCAATCGCCTCCTTCCTGCCCTGGGGGCCCAGGATGTAGATACTGTACAAAGGTTTCTAAATCCCTTCTTTTCTATGCACTTTTTTATTTAAGAGGGTGGGTTCCCAGGTGGGAGCCCCCCATAATAAAGTCTGTCAATGTTTGGAGAGGTGGTCTTCCCGTTTGTATGGTGCTGGGGGAAGGTAGGTGCTCCCATTTCTCCATACCAGTCCTGAGCCAGGAAAGCCTGTCAGCCTCAACAGAGGGGTGCAAGGCCATCGTTCAGAATTCAGGGTAAATTGTGGGAGTCTGTTAAAGCTTCAGAGCAACAAATGTTCTACATGTTCCCAGTTAGAACTCATCTGGTTCCTTGTGGATGAGCTCTTCCAGGGGTAGCAGGGCCATTTCTCAGAGAGGTTGCCCAGAGGCCCCTGGGGCCAGCTCTCAGGGGCACCTCAGGCCGTATCTGTCTGGTCTTGTGTGTTCGGTGGAATGGGAGGTAGACTCCTTTTAGGTCTTGGCCCGATTAGGGCTTTATTTCAAAAGCGCACCTTAATGAGCCCCAGAAATGGCAGGCACTTACTTCATGGGAAGCTTTATTGAGGACTAGGCTGGGCAGGCCCCAGATCAGCCAAGTTTGGACAGCACCTGCAGCGCATCTGCCCGCCCTAGCTGGGCCAGGTGCGTGCCAAGCTGGCCCAGGGAGGCTGAGGGCTCCCTTGCCACCACCATCTCGATCAAGGCCCGCAGTGGCGAGCGACTCGGCCGCAGCGAGTAGACAAAAGTGGACCAGGCAGCGGGCACTCCGTATCTCGCCGCCAGGTGTCTAGTGGTGCCGCAGGCCATGCCCCCACCGGGCCCGGGTTCGGGATCCAACAGCACTATCAGCTCCTCCAGCACCTCCAGCTCATCCAGGAGGCGAGACAGGGGCTGTGAAGCCAGATTCGGCAGCTCTGGGAGACAAACTGGAGGGGTGAGGGGGAGGAAGGGCAGTCTTCCAGTCCACTCCCTCCCTGGCACGTCCCCGACTAACCTCTGCCCAGGAGGGGAACCAGAGCCACCTCCTTCCAGGAGTCCCCTGCCTCCGGTGCCTCCAGGGGGCCTGGAGAGGATGAGTGCAAGAAGGTAGGGATGTTGGTGTCGCCACAAACCAAGCCAGGACAGGGATGGAGGACTTTTGCCTGACGGTGGCACTGCTGGGCGAGCAGGAGGATCGCCGCAGAGGTGACCAGCAGCACCAGCACCGAGAGAACCAGCACCACCGGCTGGGCAGAGGTCTGCAGAGCCTGCCGGGTGAGGGTGACGTTGCGCTCCGACGTCCAGGAGAGACTGGAAATCGCTGATGGGCTGGGCTCCTGGGAACTGAAGACCTCGGGTTTCCAGGACTTCAGGGGGCACGGCTCCTTGGGAGGGACGGGCCTCTGCAAACAGGTCGGAGTAAAGCAGGAGACCTGCCCCCCTCCTGGCCCTCGGCCTGAACCTCCCATCCCTCAGTGGGACCAAATCCCCGCCTGACGCAGCTACCCTCCCCACCGGCCCGCACACATCTCAACGCAGGTAAGTTTCCTGATTCTGTTGGGCCCCCACCCACCTCTCTCCAGTGGGGCTACACCCCCTCCCTCCATCCAGCCCCTGCCCACCTCATCCCAAACCACGCCCTCCTGCCCCCACCCCGCCTCCTGCAAGCCACACCCCCGCCCAGCCCCCCCGCCCGCGCCGCCCCCAGCCGACCACCACCTCTTTGCAGCGCCGCTGGGTTCCGCTCCGGCTCCCCGCGGGGGCGGGGGCCGTGGCTCCGCCGCCACAAGGCCTACATAGCTCCGCACTGTCGGGGTTGCACTGCCCAAAAGGACACTCTTTGTAGGGGTGCGACACGTGATCGCCAGCGTTATTGAGCCCGCAGTTTTCTGAAAACTCGTAGTCTGGTGGGAAACAGGGTCTCACGTGTGGCCGCCCAGCCCCTCCTCTCCTGCACTAGCGACGCCCTTTCCCCTTTGTCCTATCCCAGCAGGCCCCACCCCTGGCACTCTACTAACCCAACCTATCAGCGACGTGCTCGCCCTCCCCCGCCCGAGCCCCGCCAGTCTCGAGACCCTCTCTCCGCAGCCCACCCACCCCCGCCCCCGTTTTATCCACGCAGCCCACCCTCTGAACACTGCGGGGATCCTAAGGTAACCCACACTACCCCTCCCAGCACCAGCTCAGCCCCACACCGTCTCATCCCGCTGCCCTTACCCCGAAGCAAGCCTCACAGGCAGTAATCCTGCTTTCGGCTCTTCCCCGGCTCCTTACCACCCCGCCCCAACATAAGCACACCCCCGTCCCTGCTCCTCACCCGGGCAGGGGGGCGGCCCGAAGCGCTGCAAGCAGCTGCCGCAGCACCGGTTATCAGGGTTCCAGTATTCGAGGCCCCCGCAGTGCTGGGAGGCCTCCGGAGGTGCCGCCTGGGCCAGGAGCAGCGCGGCAGTCAGGAGGAGGCACAGGGGCCCCATCCGGGCGGGGTCTGCAGCCTGGGGGGGCCGCGACCGCAGGACTTCCGGCCACAGCGCCTGTCACACTTTCCAGGAAAGCCGGCAGAAGAAGGAAGCAGTGATGTGGGGGCACGGGACCCCCCAGGCCCCTTTGAAGATGGGAGTCTACCCCCAGCCCCTACTCTAGCTCCTGGACCATTATCGGAAGGGCCACCAAGGCCTCAAGATGGCTAGAATGAGGAGTCTGGAGCCACAGTGAGTGGATTCATATCCCCCCTCTGCCATCTTCCTTACCTCTTTTCTCATCCCTAAAATGGGATAACAATACCTGTCTCAAAGTCTTATTGTGAAAAATTAAAATCGTTACCTGAAGTACTTAGAATAGCACCTGGCATGTAGTAAGCTTAAGCATTAGGTATTTCCAACTCCCATTTCAGGGCAGCTGGCAATGGAGGACCCAGCCCATACCCTCTGGAGACTCCCACTCAACTCCCAGTGATCTTACCTTAGCTCCCTAACCCCAGTCTCCTCCCGGCTGGGAATCCTCCCACCTGCCACAGCCAGGCCCTTCTCACCTGCCCCTCAAGAAGCCTCAGGGAGATGTTTTGTGCTGAAGTTCCCAGCACAAAGGCGTCTCCACCCCAACCAGTCCCATCGAGGGGTTTCTAAAGCCCTGGGCCCTGAGCCTGTTGCTCTCCCACCTGTTGCTGGAACAACTTCGGCTGGCGTTGTGGTTAGAGCCCAGCCCGCTTCCCCTTTTCGTCAGGAGATGTGGGGGTGGAAGGAAACTCCAGCCCACAGCTAGGCTCAAGCTAAAAGGTTCTAAACCCTCAACAGAGAACTTTATTAGGGAAGGGGTGGTAAGAGAAGGTCCCTGTGTTGAACAGATTACATCTTGGAGCCCTGGAGTCTGGGAAAAGAGGGCACTGGCGAGGTAAGGGAGCTTTCAGGAGGGGTCCTGGCCAGGAACACTGATGCCCGTCAGAAGTGGGTCAAGGGAGCCAGGGTCTCAGAAGCGACCATGCCGGTGGTCTGGGGAACGTCGTCGGTTTCTTTCTCGGGGACGGTGGCCGGTATGAGACCTCGGGGGTGACCTGGGGACAGGATGGAGAGATGAGGACTAGAGCTGTAAGGAGCACTGCACTATTCCCCCAGCCTGCTTCTATGCTCTGGGATGGGGCAAGTAACCAGAGTTCCTGAGTGGTATTGGGACAGGTGCTCAGAGACTGATCTCCACTGGGGATGCAGACTGGTCTTCGGTTTGGGGCTTTGGAATTCCATCTAGTTTAGGGATTGAGACTCGAGCACTGGTCTTGGGATGGTGCTTAGAGCCAGTCTTAGGATATCTTAGGATACAAAAGAGAGATGCTGTTCCTGGGGCATAGGATCAGGTCCATCTCATGATATAAGGGCCTTAGGGTATGCGATGTCTTGACAGGCTGGTCCTGAGGTACCTGCGTCTGGGTCCCCGCCCATAGAGCTGACGTCGGAGGTTCCGGGAGATGGGCCGCAGGTGCATGAAGTTGCAGAAACCACCGCGGGTACATTCCCTGGGTAGAGGGTAGATGGATGGAGGAGGCTGCTGCCGGTGAGAGCACCCCAACACACAGGAGTCTGGGGCTCCAGGTGCCGATTCCACCCTGGTATTCATCACCCATACCCCATCTCATACTGCCGGCAGCACGACTCCCGGAAGTCAGTGACAGGAGACAGCTCAGCGTGCACAGCCTGCCCATTGAACCAGCGGTTATTGAGTTCGGCCACTGCCCGCTCTGCATCCTCCTCTCGCCGAAACTGAGGGGAAAGTCCATCAGGTTCACCAATCAAACTCAGAAGTCTTTAGGAAAGGATTAGTTAGCAGCTCTGGGGCTGGGCTGGATTTAGTGATGGCCCGCAAGCTGTGAGGCTTCAGTGGTGGCGTTTAAGCACTGAAATGCCTCCACTTCTAGGCTCTGACATGGGGACAGCAGGCACCTTGACATAGACATTGCCCACGAGGTGGTCCCCCAGGTTGTCGCACACATTCATCTCTTCAATCTCCCCATACTTCTCCTGCAGCTCCGTGAACACCTCCTGCGGAAGACCAGGAGGAACTCAGCTGAGCTCCTGGTTCCACAGGGAATCAACCCATCCTTTGCCAACCCTCACCTCGAAGAAGTTATCATAGTGTTCCTGCACCTCCACGTCGCTCACGTGACCTGGAGGAGGGCGCAGGGTGAAATCGGGGTGGCCTGCTGGGGGCTGTCCGCCCTGCCCCCCAAGCCCAGTCCCTCACTCACAGTGCGATCCGTCTGCGGTTTGGGCGGTGTTCTGTGGATTCCGGTACAGGTTGAGCAGCACTATGGTCTGAACAGAATTTAAAGGGGGCGGGGCCTGAGCTCATGCAAAGGGGTGAGGTAGGAAGGTTAGGGGTGAGACCTGGCAAGAGAGAAGAAGCCTGAGCACCTCGAGTGCATCAGCGATGCCTGCCCCTAAGGAAAGCAGAAGGGGAGAAACCTAGCAGTCACGGACAGCCCAGCGGTGTAGTTCGTACGTACGGGGGCGTGGCCAAGGTCCTGCGAGAGGGGCCAGAAGCAGGGGGAGGAACCTGCAGAGGCCCGACAAGAAAAAAGCCGGTGGTGGGGTGCGCCTTAGCAATCCGGAAAAGGCGGGACCTCGTGATGATGGACAACGGGAGGGGAATGGCCGGGAGGCGTTAACCCTCAAGGCTCCGTCGCGGGTCTCACCTGGCTGAAAGTCGGCTTGTTGTGAAGCCGGGAGCACCGGTCCCCGTGCCGGCAGGCCCCGATCTTAAAGTAAAAAGAGCAGTTAACCCTGGAAGAGGTGCAAAGACAAAGGTGAACCGAGGGCCGGGGAGGCCGGACACCCCAGAAACACCGCCCAGCGCCTCCCAGCCACCAGGGAACCCAAGGTCCCGGTCCCGGCCCCCGCAAGGGGCCACTCCCTGCGCCCCTTCTCACTTGTCCTTCTCAGTCCCGAATATCGAAGCTAAATATTCAGCCATTTTTACCCGAACCCTCCAACTCTGTCTGCCCTTACGTCACTTCCGTTGCTTCAGAGCATTGGGAAGTGTAGTTCGTCGCTGCCTCCCGACACAGCACGCGCTCAGAAACTGCCTACTGCGCTTGCGTGTTGGAGGCCCGCGCCCTCCCCGCAAAATCACCACCCGGAGTTCCCTGAAGGCGCATGCGTGTAGCCTCGCTGCACCCCCCCCAAAAGACTACAAACCCCAGAGACACTTGCGGTATCTCGTGCAAACGTCCGGAGTTGAAAGTGGCAAAGGCTTCCAAGGGGAGGAAGTAGACTCTGCTGGTGAGTTGGGGGTCGTTTGCGCGCCCGAATAAACATGAAGAGCGTTCAACCCAGTCAGCTTGCTGGTGGGGGCCGGGGTAGCCTTCGTTCAGCAAACCCACCCTTCAGTTTATCTCCGTTTTGTCGTAATAGGGGCGTGGTTGTTCGCGATCCCTGCATCTGTCACTGGCGGCCAAGGCTCGGCTGCTGCCGTACAGACCCGCCGGACGACTCGGCCTCAGCGCAACTATGAACTTGGAGCGAGTGTCTAACGAGGAGAAGTTGAATCTGTGCCGGAAGTACTACCTGGGTAAGGGTCGGTTCCTAGGGTCCCAGAAGAAAGGGGAGCGGACTAGAGCGCCTGAGGGAAGAGGGCCTGGGGGCCTGGATTCTTGAGTCTAAGGGATCGAGCGACTGGGGTTGCAGACTTCTGGGTCTGAGAGAAGGGCCTGGGACCTGAGAAAAGAGGAGGCTGGGGCCTCAGCTTCTGGGTCCCAAGAGACGGGGGGCGGGGGGGGTGTTGGGCTGGACAACGGGTCCTGAGAAAGAGATGACTTGAGTCAGATTTTTGGGGCCCCAGGGAAGAGCCAAGATTTCCAGGTCTCTGACAGCAGAGGACTCCATTTGAACTTGGGTATGGGAGAGGGCCTTTCGTCCTCTAGTTGGGAGCTGGGGCGGGTTATGGGGCCGGCGGGAATCCTTACTGACTTATGTTCCAGTTTGTTTTTTTTTTTTTTTTCTCTTAGGTGGGTTTGCTTTCCTGCCTTTTCTCTGGTTGGTCAACATCTTCTGGTTCTTCCGAGAGGCCTTCCTTGTCCCAGCATACACCGAGCAGAGCCAAATCAAAGGCTGTGAGTCCAGGGGACAGGAGAAAGGAGGCCATCAGGTGTTGGGAGGGAATGATGGGGGTTCCGGAATTCTGGAGCCATGGAAGAGAAGAGAGGGCCAATCTGGGGGAAGACAGAGAGCAGGTGGAGGCCAATCTTACCCATTCCTGTTCCCTCTTACAGATGTCTGGCGCTCAGCTGTGGGCTTCCTCTTCTGGGTGATTGTACTCACCACCTGGATCACTATCTTCCAGATCTACCGGCCCCGTTGGGGTGCCCTTGGTGACTACCTCTCCTTCACCATACCCCTGGGTACCCCCTGATACCTTCCTCTGCACAGGCCTGGGCTCATTCTCCCAGGGTGTGCTCCTCTACTCTAAGCTCACTCTCAAGCCCCTAAGACATGTTCCCATCTCCTATGTTCTTTGTCGACATCCCCCAATAAAGGACTCTAATTCTCTATATTGACTTCTTGGATCTTTTAGGGGTTGAGACCTAATATGGTTATTAATATTCAGAAACATGTATTGAATGCTCACTTTATGCCAGGCTTACTGCTTCACACATGTACAATCCTTTCTACTCTGCGCCCTCTGAAATTGGAACTTTCCTGCTCAGGGACCCTCTTTTACAGATGCAAAACTAAGAAAAGAATAATGCTTGCATTGCTAGGGGCTTTCATCCTGTACTGGTGGTGTGTGAATTGGAAAACTACCTTCCCACTTGCTCTCCGTATTCTCATCAGAAATGTGGTATCAGTGCTACCTCCTAGAATGTATCTAAGCTAAAGCATATGTGGTAAATGGAAGTTTCCCATTTTCCAGAGAAGATGTTGTCTGCAGCAATAGACATAGCCAAGAGCTTTATCAGAGAAGGCTTCTTTGATCATCCTATTTAAAATTTCAAATCTGGGATGCCTGGGTGGCTCAGTGGTTGAGCGTCTGCCTTTGGCTCAGGGCGTGATCCCGGGTCCTGGGATCGAGTCCTGCATCAGGCTTCCGTCAGGGAGCCTGGTTCTCTCTCTCCCTGTGTCTCTGCCTCTCGTTGTATGTCTCTCATGAATAAATAAATAAATCTTGAAAAAATAAAATTTCAATTCCTACTTTGGTACCCTTTTTCATTGCATTTCATTTAAAAGGTTTTACTTGGGGATCCCTGGGTGGCGCAGCGGTTTGGCACCTGTCTTTGGCCCGGGGCTCGATCCTGGAGACCCGGGATCGAATCCCACATCGGGCTCCCGGTGTATGGAGCCTGCTTCTCCCTCTGCCTGTGTCTCTGCCTCTCTCTCTCTCTCTCTATCATAAGTAAAAAAAAAAATAAAAATAAAAGGTTTTACTTGTTTCTTGTAATCTTACACCCTCTAAAATACAAGCTCTATTACAGCAAGAGGTTTTGTTTGTTTTGTTCAGTGCAGTGTCCCCAGTTCCTAGAACAGTGCCCAGCACACTAATATTTGCTAAATAAATGAGGTTGTGCCTGAAGAGAGATTAACAGGTAGCTGGCACCTGGCGAGCGCTCAGTAAGATTGAAGCGAGCCTAACTCCAGACTTCTCTTCCTCTCAGGGACAAGAAGGACTCCCACGGTTATAATAAACCCTGTCAAGAGCTAAATTGATGTAACTCAGAGCTTTAACACTACAAGTTCCAAGAAGCCTTGCGAAGCCCTGATCCTACATCTCCCGCCGTGCCTTGCGCGGCGCAGGCGCCGTTACTCTGAGTCTCGGGAGCTGGAACTACACCTCCCAGGAAGCGCTCCGGGATGTCGTCGGTTTGTTTCCGGAAACGGGGCCACAGAAAGGTGGGACTTAGACCTGGGAGCCGATGGCGGCAGCCGTCAATTGGTCAGCGATGAGATCGACGGTTGCACCGACAAATGGAAACAAGCAATTGCCAAAGGGCCCCGCCCACAGAAGGGAAACTAGTGGAGGTGGCGGCTGCAGTGGCGGTCGCCGCCGGACACTGTTCAGCGCCGAGGACTGTCCGCTCACGAAGCTTATCTTGACCTTTTCCCCTCTGCCTTCAGCCTTGGTTTGTGACCCTGGGTTCCTTTGGGCTCCTGTGACCCAGCTAGCCACACCTCAGACCCAAACCATGTTCCCGGTGAAAGTGAAAGTGGAGAAATCAGGTGAGAACCGCGAGGTAGGGAGCTTTTAGGGGAGCACCGACGGGCCGGGGTATGGGAGTCGCGATAGACGGGCTTATCGCGATAAGACGGACCACGCGACTTCTTCCTGCCGCCCCTCGGACGAGCGCTAGGTCAGGCAGGCATCGAAGGATTCTCGCCACCCTCATACCCTCCGGGTTTGTGCTCAAGGTAGTGTTGAGGTTGAACCGTGGTGGCTCGGACTGTGTAGTGCGGGAAGACGTGGGATCCCGAGCCGCCTGAGACTTCTTGACTCTGCCTCAGTTTCCGTTTCCAGCAGTGGTCATGGGCCAAGCATTGTGCTCAGAGCCTGAAGTTCAGGGAAGCTTTTAATCCTGGCAGCCACTGTATCCCAGTAATCCTAGGAGGTAGGAAATGTGGTGGATGGGGGAACCGAAGCCGAGAGAGAGGAAGTCATTTTGAATGGGGTCGGAGCTGATGGGAAACCGGGTCTGGCACGGTGAGGGTGTAGGAGAGGCATGGGATCCAGACCCCCCAGAAAGGAGTAAGATGATGTGTAGGGTGTTAGATGGTGTAAGTGGAAATAAAATAAATCGAAACAGGAGGAGGTAAGATCTGGCAAGGTGAGGGAGAGAGAGCGATGAGCATAGGTGAGGGAACAGCAAATCAGACCAAGGAAGTAGCTCTGAAGAGGCCCCGAGGTAGAAGACTCATCTGGCGCGTGCAAGGGACCAGCAGGGAGGCCAGTGTGTCTGGAGCACAGGGAGTGAAGTGGGGAGAGTGAGAGGATGATGACAAAGAGCGAGAGGGAGGAGGACAGATCCTGTGAGCCCAAGTTAGGACTCTGGCTTTTGCTCTGAGGGAAATGGGGAGCCAAGGGAGGGTATGGAACTGAGGAGCGAGTTAAAAAAAAATACACCCCCCCCCATGCAAAAAAAAAAAAAAATGTGAGTGCAAGAGTAGAGGCCTGACCACAAATGATGGTGGGGGCAGGGGTAAGGCAGGCAGGGTTGTGGAGGCCTGTGAACATCAGGCCGAAGAGCTCAGACTCCGTCCCAGGGCTCCGCAGGGTTGTGGAGCATTCTAAGCAGGGGAGGATCAGGGCCAGTTTGGTTTTCCAAAGAGTCCTCTTGACCAGCTTGTGGAGGGTAAGTCAGAGGAGGACATTGAGGCTGGGAGCCCAGGAGAAGAAAGGGCAAGGACCAGGGTAAGGAGTGGGTGGGTGGAGAGACACTCAGGAGGCCAAGTGGACAGGCCATGCGGTTGGTGAGCTGGGGTGGGGGAGAGTGTCTATTTTGAGGCCTAGGGACGGACTGGGGGCCAGTGGGGCTACCCTGAGATGGGGGCCCAGGAAAGAGGGTAAAGTTAAGGGAAGCACTGAGGCTAGTGTGGGACCCAGCAGATGGTAGGGACCTAGGGGATGTCCAAGGGAAGGTATCTAGGAGGCCATGGGATCCCAAGGTCTAAGGTTCAGGAGAGAAGCAGGGGCTAGGGAAAGAGATGTGGGTATGCCTTGTATCTTGGCTCCCACCCAGGGCTCTTTGCTAGAATCTCAGCTGCCCCTAGCCCTTTACCCTGACCCTGTCTCTCCGCAGTGATGTTGGGAATCCCCGTATCTCCCCATCCCAGGGCTGGCAAAGCATGTCCTTACGTGTCCTTCCAGGCTCTGAGCTTTGGGCCAGAGTGATGCTAGGTACTGGTTGGAAGAGGGGAGCAAACACCCCATAAGAGCGAGAGGAGAATATTTATACCCTCACCTCCTTAAGTTCTGTGTTGAGGCCTGGAATGCAGGTGCCAGATGTTATCTCCCTGGCAGGGGGAAAGCCCCAAATGAATATTTTAGGTGTGATCTCCAAATTATTAAATGTTGTCCTTTCAGGTGATTTAGTTCAGATTTAAAATAACACCACTGCCTCCGCCAAACAACGCACATCTAGGGCCTAGATTCTGCACCCAGCTTGAGTCTCTGCCTTCTGACTGTGTGTGGAGCCAGGTGGCCTGAGTACAAATCCTCAGCCCTGCAGTGGCCTGGCTGTGTGACTCTGAGCAAGTAGCCTGACTTCTCTGTGCCTCGGTTTCATCATACATAAGATGAAGATAAGCACATGTAGCTGCCAGGGTTATTGTGAAAATGTAATGGGTTAGCGTCTGTGATATGCTTGGGACAATTCTTGGCACATAGTACGTACTCTGTACAACTTACTTGCTGTTACTACACGCTGCTGAGAGGTTCATGTGCACCATAGGTTTATTTAAGCCTCCAAACAGTCCGGATGCCTGGGTGGCTCAGCAGTTGAGCGTCTGCCTTCAGCTCAGGGCATGATCCCAGGGTCCTAGGATCGAGTCCCACACTGGGCTCCTTGGGGGGAGCCTGCTTCTCCCTCTGCCTGTGTCTCTGCCTCTCTCTCTCTCTCTCTCTCTCTCTCTGTGTGTGTGTGTGTGTCTCATGAATAAATAAAATCCTTAAACAAACAAACAAACAAACAACAGTCCTTGCAGATAGGTATCATCGGGAGACCTATTTTCATGATGAGGAAGCAGGCTCAGTGAGTTAAGGTGACTTGCCTTTGGTCACACATGAGCATGTGGGTCAGCCCTGGAACCCAGAGCTCTTGCTCATCACATCAATTGTCTGTGCTCCCTGCACCCTGTCGGCATGCCTGGGCCTGGCTGTTGGCTTGAGTGCGCATGCCCCTCCGCAGCCTAGCTGGCTGGCCACTGACTCCTGCTTGGTATCTTCTTCCCCAGAGTTGGAGATGGCCAAGGCCCGGAACCAACTTGATGCTGTGTTGCAGTGTCTGCTGGAGAAGAGTCACATGGACAGGTTGGGATGTAGCCCAGCATCGGTCATAGAGGGTTGGGGGTCCTGGCAAGTTGGACCCTCTGGTCCTGGGTAGATCTGGGTAGGACCTCAGAGGCTGGCTTAGGGAGCAAGGGGCCCAGTGGAAAAGCCACTCAGTGCCTTCCCACTCGGCCCTGGGAACCCTGAGCCCATAGTCCTCTCCTGCTACCAGGGAGCGTCTGGAAGAGGAAGCTGGGAAAACCCCCTCGGACACCCACAACAAGTAAGTTTTATTGATGGGATCCAGCTGATGGTCTGTGCTGGACAGCTTCCTCCCCCATCCGGGCCCTGACCACCCTGCTCCATGCTTTCTCCACCATAGTCCTGACCACCCTGCATGTACAGAGACCCTGTAGCAGCAGGAGCTCAGGTCCCCTCATGCTTGGCACCTACAGCCCTCGAGGTGTGGGCAGAACACAGGGTCTAAGGGGGGCTGGGTGCTGTGTGAACATTTCAGTATCCGCAGGGTGCCCTTTGGGGCAGTTTTGAGCAGGCTTCTGTTCTGGGATAGGCCTGCTGACGCCTCATCTCTCCCCACAGGGATTGTTCCATTGCAGCCACTGGCAAACGGTAAGGTGGCCCTGGGCCCCAGCCAACTGACGGGAGGTCCGCGCCCTGCCCTGGTCCTGATGTTCTCTGCCCCACGCAGGCCGTCCGCCCGCTTCCCCCACCAGCGGAGGAAGAAGAGGAGGGAGATGGATGACGGGCTGGCTGAGGGAGGGCCGCAGCGATCCAGTGAGTAGGCGGTGGCCCTGCAGGGCAGGCCCTGGTGGAGAGCTGTGTAGGATGTTCACACACCTTCCCCTCCCACTACCCCAGACACATACGTGATCAAGCTGTTTGACCGGAGTGTGGACTTGGCCCAGTTCAGCGAGAACACACCATTGTACCCGATCTGCCGTGCCTGGATGCGCAACAGCCCCTCAGTGCGCGAGCGGGAACGCTCCCCCAGCTCCCCGCTGCCCCCGCTGCCTGAGGATGAGGAGGTTGGATGTGGAGGGGGGCCCTCCCAGCAGCCAGTGGGTAGATGGTTAAAGGTGTCCTCTGCCTCAGTGACTTCTGGGTCCCATGAGGCACACAGATAGGAACCCTTTGGCTGAGGGTATGGGTAGAACTCCCTAAAGCAGACAGACATGCCTACCTGGCCTGAGAAGGAAAGGGGACAGGGTTCCCTTGGGCAGGTAAAGGTGGCCTCCAAGATCAGAGGTCCCCAAAAGCTGGGGGGGGCTTGACACAGGGGTCCTTAGTGCAAACAAGTGTAGCCACCTGGCCTAGAGGAGCAGATGGGGGCTACTGGCCTGGGTAGGAGTGATTGGGGGGGTCCCTGGGCTGGACAGGAGAATACAGGCAGGGATCCCTGGAGCAGACAGTTCTTTGCATGGCTTTTAAGAGCCCTGGTGAGACCTATTGTCTGCCGTCACTGGAAAGGCAGGAGGGGTGAAATGTGTACTGCGGGCCCCCTTCCCTAACTCTCTTGGGCCTGGTGTGGGGCTCCTTTGTCCCCAGAGTTCCGAGGTCACCAACAGCAAGAGTCGTGATGTGTACAAGCTGCCTCCACCCACAGCCACTGGGCCACCTGGAGATGCTTGCAGATCCCGAATTCCATCCCCCCTGCAGCCTGAGACCCAGGGTACCCCTGATGATGAGGTAGGTATGCAGGCCGGCCCAAGGCTCTGGGGCATATGTTATGGGCCTTGGGCGTGGCCAACCCAGCCTGGCCCCTGTCCACACAGCCCTCGGAACCTGAGCCCTCACCGTCCACACTCATCTATCGCAACATGCAGCGCTGGAAACGCATCCGCCAGAGGTGAGCATCCCCCAACCTGTTTGTACCCCTATGGCCTCCACCCCAACTGCTGAGTCTTCCCATTGCTTTTCTACCCCCACTGCAGGTGGAAGGAGGCATCTCATCGGAACCAGCTTCGGTACTCAGAAAGCATGAAGATCCTGCGGGAGATGTATGAGCGACAGTGATGTTCCCCTGCCCCCCATACCCCCCCAATAAACATTCGCCTCCTTTTCACCTTCATGCCGGCCTCTGCTTACTCCAGCCCCTATTTCCCAGCCCAGACATAAAAGCAGTTGGCACAGCTCTAGCACATTTATTGGGGGAAATGGGCAAGGGGATGGGGTGGCAGGGAATATCAAGAAGGGTTGTGGGGAACCAAAGCAAAAGTGGCTGCTTGGTTGGATTTTGGAGAATGAGGGGAGGTATGTGAAAGATGGATTACCTGGGATATATGGTTGGAGACTTGAGGGTTAAGACAGAATGATCATGGGGGTGGGGGGTTTAGAGTTGGGGATGGGGCTTAGGATATCTGTGCAGAGTCTGGGGATATGGAGTGGGTATTTGTGCAGTGAGGTTGAGGGTCCTGCTAGGCCTGGAATAGGTGTCCAAGGGTGGAGGGTCAGAAAAGAGGTTCAAGAAGTCACAAGATGGGTGGGGGGAGTAGATTGTCCAGTTGGAATGAGGGGAAGGATCCAGAGTCTTGAGGACCAGGCCTGGATGGTTTGGGGTGGGAGGTCTGCAGTCTGGGGTATTTGAGGGGTGGAGAGGGATTATGCTTGACTGGCCAAGGGTGGGGGCAGGGTTGTCCACACCATAATCTAGTGTTGGAGAGGGGAGAGGAGTAATGAGATGTGGAGATGTTTTAATAGATGAGTCAGAAGGAAGTGGAGGAGGGAGTTTGAGTGGATTTATATGCCAAGAAAGTGGGGTCAGTGGGGCCAGGAGGCTGTAGGCTGAAGGAGGGCCTGGAAGCTAGGGACGTGTGAGGAATTCGAAAGCTGGAGGGGGTGTGACAGCGGGAGCGTCCATGGAATGGTCTACATGACCAGGGCAGGGTCTACGTGGGAAGGGTCGGGGCAGGATCCCAGATTGGGAGGGTGGTTTGGGCGCGCTCGCTCGGGACATCTGGCTGGGCGGAGTCAGGTCGGCTTTAAAAGAGGGGGCCTGACGCGGCTCCCGGGGTGCAGGCGTGCCGCCTACTTGGCAACAGCCTGCGGCGGCTGTGGGGCCTGGGCCGCCGCGGGTGCAGCCTGGATGGACAGGACGCCCTCCGGGGACAGCGCGGACGTCACCGCGGCAGGGTCCACGCCCGGGGGCAAGCGGTAGCGGCGGTGGAACTCGCGCGCGATGTATCCGTGCTCGTCCTGGAGAGACCGGAGGCTTCAGCGGCCCCGCCCCCTGGCCGCGGCGCCCCGCCCCCTTCCCGCGGCCCCCGCCTCCGCGCCGCGGCCCCACCCCTGCCAGCGGGCTCACCGGGCGTTCCTCGTGGCGCGCATGCACCTCCACGTGGTCGCCAACCACCTTGACGGCGATTTCCTCCGGGGAGAAGTGCTTCACGTCCAGCAGCACCGAGAAATGCCCAGGCTCCGCCGGGACCTAAGCACAGCCGTACGGTCGGCGGCGGCGCGAGGCTCCGGGGACCCGGCGAGGCCCCGCCCCCGCGGGTTCCGGGGCTGCCCCTGCCCCAGGGCCTCCGGAACTGGGCCGTCCCCTTTCCTAGTCGCAGCCCCGGAGGATCTCTTCCCGCAGAATACCGGGGATCACCCCTCCCTCTGTAAGCACGGAGATTCTCCTCTTCCGGAGTGATGAGGCCCCGTTCCCCGGCCAGGTCAGAGACCTCCCTCTCACAGGCTAAGGCCTGCCCCCTCCCCCAGTGTCGGAGTGTCCTTTGGACGCTGAATGCCCAGGCCCCTTCCCCTCAGAACCCCTGGTGCCCTCCCTATACACCGCCCCCCCCCAAATTGCCAAGTTGCCTCTTCCCCCGGCTTCCAGTCTTCTTTTTACCCTCCCACTGGAGTCACGGGGCCGCTTACGCCCTCGGCAGTTACCAGCACTCTTCCCCCACTTCTGAGTGGCCAGGCCCCCCTTTCTCAAGTCACAGGACCCCTCCTCCCCCCGTCTCTCCAGGAGACATAGGGTCACCACATAAAGTCTCCAGAGTCTTCCCCGAGGATGACAAAACCTTCCCTCCCCTCGGGAGTCCCGGGGACCCCCCCATGCCCTTCAGGATGACTGAGCGCCCTCTCCCCAGGTTTCCTGGGTCACCAGCCTCCAGAGGGACGGCCCCACCCTATCAGTGACTCAGCCATTCCAGCCCCTCGGAGCGGAGACCCTCCTCGCCCGGGCAGGGACCTCCCACCCCCGTCGTTATCCGGCCTGCGAGACTCCAGGCTCCGGGACCTCTGGAAGCCCCTCGGAGCGGCCCGCCTCGGGATGCCCGGGGCCCGAGCCCTGCAAGTGGCCGAGGTCCCGCCCTCCCCCAGGCCTGGCACCTGGGCGGTAGGCAGCGCCACGCTGGGTGCGCGCAGGTAGTAGGGGGCCAGGGCGGCGGGGCAGAGCGCGGCCAGCTCCGCCTCCAGCAGCCCCTCGCCGAAGCGCTGGTCGAAGAGGCGCCCGGGCGCCGAAAGCCCGGGCAACGGGGCCGAGGCGCGGCGCAGCCAAGACGGCTGCACGGGCACGGGGATCTCCATCCTGCTTCGCCGCCGCTGCCGCCGCCCCTAGGCTCCGCAGTGCCCCTGCGAGCGCCGCAGCCGCTCTTATAGTACGCCTTGTGTCCGCCCCTCGGCGGGCCGCCCGGGGACATTGGGACCGCGGCCAGCCCCGGCCATTAATAGAGCCTTATTTAGAAAGCCCAACAATGACTTGGCCATTTATTGAGCGCCTGCTGGATGCCAGAGAGGCGATCCCCCCCGTGTCCCGAAGGGGAAACTAAGGCCGAGGAGGCGGAGCCTTGCCAAGTGGGTAGGACAGCGCGGTATTTGGGACCCAAGGGCCCGAAAAACCCCACCGCAGAGTTCGCAGTCCCTTTAATCCACCCCCGCCCCGCAGGCAGCTCTGGGGATGACGCAGATGGCGGTCTTAGGAGCAGATTCTTGGGTACAGGGAATGTGGTAGCCCGCCAGGTTGTCAGGAGGACACAGAACAGACCCTACTCCCATCTCTGCAGGGCCCTGGGCCCAGCCCCCCGCAAGCCGGGCCTAATTCTGGGCCTCTGACTCAGTCTCGGGTGCGCAGGGAAGCGGGGGCTGCCAGGTGAGCAGCGGCCAGAGGGCGCGGGCACGAACAGTCCAGGCTGGCCCCCCAGGGGCCGCGCGCCGGGCCCGAAATAGCTCATTTTGATCCCACCACCTCGGCGAGGAGCCCAGGCCTGGCACTTCGCGCAACCAGCTGCTCCTGCAGCAGGACGGAAGTGGCTAATGACTCCGCCGGGCCGGCTGGCTGGTCGGACGGATGGAGGGGGCGGCGGCTGCAGAGGGCACAGGCTCCCTGACTGCCCTGCGACGCGAAAACCGGTGCTTAGATTGGAGACGGGACAGGAGCTCTACTGCAAAAGGGGGAGTGGCCGTGAGACGCTGCTAGAAAGCGCGAGTAGTTTATAGACCCTCCCAAACGCCAGCTCACCCTCAGAGCCTTCCCATTGGTCCGCAGGCTTGCCAATTACTGCCGCGCGCTACGGGCCTCCAATCAAACATGCTCTCTCAGTCGGGCCGAAGTTACAGCCCGTTGTGCGGCGTCGCCCTCTGGCCACTTTCCAGTTGCTCCTGTCTTCCTCTCCATCATTGGCCGCCTCGGAGGCCGCTGTCTTCCCGCGCGGGCGCCCGCCGAGGGGGGCGGGCCTGGCAGGGCATTGCTAAGCGACCGAGATGCGCGCGGGTTCAGCCCAGTGAAGGAGCGGAGCTGGCGGAAGCGCCCAGGTGGCTGCGGGATGGACCGCAGGTGAGGCCGAGCCTCCTCCCGGGGACCGCAGGAGGCCTGGGGAGGACCCAGGGTGCGGTGAACGCAGCGTCGGGTCAGGTTTGCTGGGGTCCGGAGTCTCTGCTCTTCAACCGCGCTGGAACTACAACTCCCAAGATGCTCCACATCCTCTGGCAGCTCCAGCCTGGGACCTCAGCATCTCAGGGTCCCATGGAGTCTTACGTTACGCTTTCCAAGTGGCTCCAAGGGGTTTTCCTCTAAGGGTTTCCAGTGTCCTCTTGGGAATCAAATTTCTGAGCTTTAAAGCTCCCCCCCCCCCAGACTCCAGTGGGTGTTGTTCTTGACCTTTCTTGCTTAGGCAGAGCCCAGTTACTGATGGGGGTTATAGTCCATTTACCATTTCCTCCTCAGTATCCCAAGGACTTATGGGAAAGGCACAGAGATGGGGTTTAGTCGCGGTTCTTAACCCGAGCTGCGCTTCAGAATCACCTGGGAAGGTGACCAGCTCTCTTACAGATAGGATGCTTTGGGCCTGGGACGAGGACCGCATGTCTGTATTTTTCAAAGGCTCCCAGATTGGATTCAGGGTCACGAACTGCCAGTAGGCAATTCCTTGGGTTTCTGAGACTGCTCCAAGGGCTGGTGGGAATCGAGCTTCTAGTATCAGTATCTTGAATGTGCAGCGCTGCTTCGTGGGAGTTATAGTTCATCTCTTCCAAGAATCTATGGGAATTGTAATCTGGTCTGCCCTCCTCTCCTCAACCCCAAACCCTGACTCCACCCACAGCCTCCCAGCAGGGGGCTCTGCTGGCCAACTTCATTCTCCCCTTGCAGTCTGCCAGTTTTCTCCATCCCAGACAGCCCCTTTGAGGATGCTCCCCTGGATCACAGCAGCTACTTGCCATCCCGGACCCAGACTTGGCACCCCAAGGTGAGGACACTCCATGGAGAGTGCTGTGTGTGAGCCCAGTGGTGAGGGAGTGATAACTAGAGGGAAGGAGGACATGTGATGAGAGATAGGGGTGAGAAATTAAGCAACAGTCTCTTTTCCCTCCCTACAGCTCTGCCCTCACCTGGTCCTGGATCCCCTATCATGGCCCCAATCACTCTGAGTTGTTAACATTGTAGGATGTTTCCTCCCCTCTGGACTGAGACACACTTCATGCGTGCCTTTGTTCCCCTACAGGGGTAACCCCTCAGCCCTCACTTTCTTCTCCCCACTCCCCTGTCTTAGACCCTAAGCCCATCCAGGTCCCAGAGGTCCAGGCCCCCAGAAGCTCCCAAGGCTCTGGCCACAGGTCCCAACTCCTCTGAGCTGTTTGGAGAATCCTGGCCGTCCAGCTCAGGGATCCCTTCCCCACCCAGCACCACTGAAGGACAGGTGGGAGCCTCCCCACCACCCACCCTGGTTGACAGTGGCGAGTCCGTGGTGGCCAAGTAAGTACCAGCAGCCCTGGGGGGAAGGAAGGGTTTGGGTCAGGAGGGGGGGCAGGTATGCCATCATCATCATCACAGCCAGAGTTGTTTATGCAGCACTTTTAGGACCAAACTTTATGTGTACTATTAAGAGCTCTGGAGCTGGGGCACCTGGGTGGCTCAGTGGTTGAGCATCTGCCTTTGGCTCAAGGGGTGATCTCAAAATCCCGGGATCGAGTCCTGCATCGGGCTCCCCACAAAGAGCCTACTTCTTCCTCTGCCTGTGTCTCTGCCTCTGGCAGAGTGTCTCTGGCTCACTGCATTCAAATCCCAGTTCTGTTACTTACCCTCTGTATGATCTGGGCCTCAGTTTCTTCATTTGTAAATCATGGATATTAGCAGCACATATCCCCCAGGACTATTTTAAGCTTTCAATGAGTTACTGCCTATAAAGCATCTATAACAAGTGCTATCGTGGTGAGCACTTGAATTTGTAGGATACAAGTTCACTTGCTCTAACAAATAGCCCCAAATTAATTGTGGCATAAGAAAGACAGCATTTATTTCTCCCTCACCCAACAGTCCAGGCAGAAGCAACCAGGGCTGCTGTGGCAGCCCCCAGCTAGGATCAGGGACAGTTTCCTTCTGTCGTGCTGCCTCCCATCACGAGGCTCTTGCCCTTTCCTTTATGGACCAGAATGGCTCCCAACCACTTCCACTATCCAGAATCACATTTCCTCATCTCATAACCCTATTGGTTGAGACGCCTGGGTTGCTCAGCAGTTGAGCATCTGCCTTTGGCTCAGGGCATGATCCCAGGGTCCTGGGATTGAGTCCCGCATTGGGCTTCCCACGGGGAGCTTGCTACTCCCTCTGCATGTGTCTCTCTGTGTCTCATGAATAAATAAATTAAATATTTAAAAACAAAACAAAAAAAAATAAATAATAAAAACAAAACAAAACCCTGTTGGTCAAGAACCTAGTTACATAGACATAAAACTATAGGGACCCCTGATAAAATTAAATAAATCTGTGGAAGAGTGGCTCTGTGCCCCGTATCATATAGTCTTACATAATATTGCATTACTGTGTATGAGAGGAGAACAGATGCTGAGGGACAAGGGCTAGGTATTGCCAAGGTAACTGATAAACATCAGCTGTTGTGATTGTTATTGTCATTATTACTATTCTTTGGCTCTCCTCATTCACCCACCTCCCCTTCTCTGATGCTCGCAGGTACATAAACCGGTTTCGCCAGGCTCAGCCTACAAGCCGAGAGGAACGCCAGCCCGCAGGCCCAACCGCAGCTGACTTTTGGTGGCTCCGGCCTGAATCTCCAGACCCCAGCAGTCAGCTTGCAGCAGGTACCTGCTACAGTCCCATCCACTGTAGGCCTAAACCTCTCCTGATCAATGCCCCCAGCAGAGGTTCCTCGTGGCCCCCCTCCAAAATCAACTGGGGCTTCTCGGCAGGAGCCAGTGAACCAGAAGGAAGACCCAACACAGCAGTCCCAACTCTTGCCAAGGTGGTCAGCGCCTCTCGGGCTAAGGCTGTGGCCCCCCTTCAGGAAATGAAGCAGGTGACATCCTCATCCACTTCCTTCTCTATGTGCCTGAACTGAGAGCACTACCCCTGGCATAGAATTAAAGTCAATCCCCAATTCAAGGAAGCTTAAAGACAAAAGGAGGATTTGCTGGCTAATGCAGTCAAGAAATCCCAATGTATATGCTTTCAGGCATGGCTAGATCCAGGTGTTTGTACAGTACCAGGAGCAACTCGACTCTCTTGGCTCTCTGTTCCTCTTTGTTGGGCTCAGTCTCAGGCAGGCTTCCCCTTGAGGTAGCGAAGATGGCCCCAGTCACTCTAGGCTTCTAACTTACATAGTTACTTCAGTGGAAAGAGGATTTCCTAGTAGTTCCATGCAAAGCCCCAGAGCTTACTCTCATGTGTTCATCTTTGAGCCAGGCACTGTGGAAGCAGAGGACAGATTGTTGTGATTAGCCAGGCCAGGTCAGGAAGGTGGGGTCAACCCTTCTCCCACAACAATGACTACCAGGAGGGGTGTGGATCACAGAGGAAGTCCCCCCATCTCTGAGGAGGAGGAGCGGATTCTAAGCCAGCATGTGAGGGCACCAGGTGGAGTGTAGACCTGTACTCCAGGCCCTCTGTCCAGAGCCCCTTTCCCAGCACCCTTTGAGATGGGGGCTAGCCTCTGATCCCTCTTACCTCGCAGAGCCTCAACACATGGAACTCATCCCTGCTGGACCTGGAGACACTGAGCCTGCAGAGCAGAGCTGCCAGGCTGCTCAAGCGCAGGTGCCTTCCCTGCCCCCATCTCCCTCCCCACTCCCACAGCCCCAGGCCCCGCCCACAGCCTCTGAGACCCCTGTCACCTCGCTTCTGCTTTCTCCCCTACAGCAAGGCCTCCATATCCTCTTCCTCCTCACTCAGCCCTAACGATGCCAGCAGCTCCTCCTTCCCCATCAGCTCTGATGGCCTCTCTCCCTTCTCCATGACCTTCACCCCTGACCCCAGCAAGGGCTCTGACCCCAAGGCACAGGGTAAGTTCTGAGGCCAGGATTGAGAACAGCCTGGAAGTGAATCCCAGCTGTGTGACCTGGGGCCTCCAGGGGCCTCTCTGTTCTTCAACTTGAAAACAGGGGTAATAAATGAGTGGTGAATACGGGGAGCACCTACCACAGGTCTCTTAACAGTACCCATCATTAGCATGACAGGTTCTCTCTCTCCTTCCTGTTTGCTGTTCTGAACACGAATTTCCAAAATCACATGGCTTTTTGCTAATTCAGCACCACACCTGATTGAACAGCAAAATCTGACCTAAAGAATATGAAGGCTGTTTATAGTCTTGCCAAATCTCATTTAGGGTGAACAGTCATTCTCTTGGCTACGGCTGTGTGTTACACTGAACCACATGATACCTTTGTCTCTGTAAGTAAAAAATGGTTGAATACTGGCAGTTTCATGTTGTTCAACCAAATACTAATGTGTTTGAGTCTGCGGACTGGGCCAGCCCCCTGCCAGTGCTGTACATACGATGTGCCTTTGCTGAAGCAGGCAAACTGTTGAACTCTCAATTCCGGCCATCTGATGTCTTCAGATTTCAGAGATGGGATTAAGGACCTGGATTACTATTGCTCCATGGCCAGGTCCTGGGACACAGTGGCACGCAGGACAGGTGCTGTGTGTGTCTCGTGGGGCTGGAGTGAGTGGGGGCAGGCAGTGTAAGAGAGGTGTTCGTGCTTGGTGTGTGATCCTGCCTGAGCTCTTGCTTGTCTGATTCTTTGCTCCTTTTCAGCTTCACCTTACCTGTTATTCACCTCTCCTTCCTGAGCCTCCATTTTCTCATCTGTAACATAGGGTTGAAACTAGGAGCTACTTCGTGAGTTGTTCTACAGACTAAATTTACTCAATCTGCCATCTAAAAAACATTGTATACCTATTGTGAATGAGGCCTTGGGAGTGGGCTTGGGGATTCCACAGTGAATCAGCTGGTTCCAAGCAACTGATTATGCTCAGTTTATGGTGCTCACAATACAGTGAATGTGGGACAGAAAATAGCTACCTAACCCCACATCTGTGAAATGTAGGCAGAAACGAGGGCCATGCAGGAGAGGATCATGATGCTGGGAAGTCAGAGAAGACCTTCTTGGAAGAGGTGCTGTCTAAGTGGAGACTTGACGATGAAGGTAGGGACAATAGCCCTCTAGCATGTAGGGAGGACCTGAGGTGGGAGGGAGCATAGTGCCCACAACGGACTAGAAAAGAAAGGGCAAGGGGAGGTGGCGAGTGAGAGTAGTCTGGGGTAAGGTGGAAGAAATTGGCAGGAGTCGGGTTACATTGGGCCATGTAAGCATGGGAGGCATTTGGCCATTATCTTAGTACTGGGGAGCCAGGGGGAGGTTCTGAGCAGGGAAGGATGTGATATTTCTTGGGTATTAACAGACTCCCTCTGGCTGCTCTGGACCCCCCAGTGAGAGACACTGGTAGTTAGTTTCTCTTGGGCCAGAGCCTGAGGAACAGAGTAGGGGGATGTGGCCAGGTCTGGAAGTAGAGTCACAGGATATAGAGGGAGGTGGGAGAGAGAGAGATCCAGAATGACACCCCCTTCTCTGTGCAGCATCAGATGGTAGGGCTTCTAAGAGACGATGGTAGCCCTATGATCATGACTGATGAAGTTATGCTCTGGGTAATGGGAATGATGTCCATTTGCCCCGTGGAACTGAGGGCAGCCAGTGACCCTGCCCTCACTGCTGTATCCCTAGCACAGATCTGGACACTACACTTCAATATAATAAATAGCTCACTTGGCATTTATGCCACAAATACTGATGGCAGCAGGCCTTGTTCCATTTTTTTTTAAAAGATTTATTTATTTATTCATGAGAGACAGAGCGAGAAGTGGTGACACAGGCAGAGACTCCCTGCAGGGAGCCTGATATGGTACTCAATCCCAGGACCCTGGGATCATGCCCTGAGCCAAAGGCAGTTGCTCAACCATTGAGCCACCCAGGTGCCCCACCAGGTCTTGTTCTTGACACTGGGGCTATAGTAACGGTCAGATAGACAAAAACCACTGCCCTTGTGTAGCTGGCATTGTGAAGAGAGAGAAGTAAGCGGAGATGTACCACACTGAATATGTTGGGAGGTGAAAAGAGCTAAGGAGGAAAATGGAATAGGAAATAGGATAATGAGTGGTAGGGCTGGGGGTGGTTGCAGTTTTAAATAGAGGAGCCAGGGAAGGCCTCACTAAGAAGGTGATATTGAGCAAAGATCGGAAGGATGTGAGGCATTGAACCCTGTGCGTACAGGAGGGAACAGCACTCCAGGCAGTGGGAAGCACAAATTCAAAGACTTTTGCTTTTTACTAGGACACAGGAGGGTTCTAATCCAGGAGGGCCCTGATCGGACTCAGGTGTTCCCAGGCTTCCTCTGGCTGCAGGGGGAAACAGATTGGGATAACAGAAGCAGAGAGACCAGAGAAGAGGTTTCTGTGGGGTTTTACTGCCCAGGAAAGGGCAGTAAAGAGGGAGAGAAGTAGGCAGATTCTGGAGGATCTGTCTTGTTCACTGCTGTAACCACAAGGTCCAGAACAGTGCCTGGCACACAGCAAGAGCTAAGTGAATATTTGCTGATGAATAAAGAATTGAATGATGACAGGCTGAGAGCCCCCGTGTGCTCTCTCCTCTGACTCTGCCCTTTTGCTCACTTCCTGCTTGGGAGAGGAGTTGGGACATTACCTGGAGAGCCTGTCTGAATAACTTTCTGGTACAATCGAAGGGTATATGCACAGGCTGTCCTTGGTTTGCTCTGCTCATCAGCCCAGTTCCTAACTTACCCTTCCACCCTCTACTTACCCCACAGCAACACCAGCACCTGCCTACATCCCTGCTTCGGGCCCCATCTCCTCTCAGGCACCCCTGCGTCCAGAGGATGACATTCTATACCAGTGGCGGCAGCGGAGGAAGCTTGAACGGGCTCGAGGAGGGCAGGGTGATGGAACCTGGGTGCTACCCCGGACTCCTGCCCCCACCACTCCAGTGAGATGGGGGAGGGAGCGCGTGAGGGGACTGGATGGAGGGACGCTAAGGGAAGTTGGAGGAAGGAGGAGCCAGAAGGGGACTGAAGACCCCTCTACCATTTCTCTCCCTCTCAGGGCCCCGCCCCCGTTTCTCTACAGGCTCCTCTTGCCCCTGCAGAGACCCTTAGTTCCTTGGGAACCCAGCCTAACTGCATCCCACTTTGGGCCAGTGTGGCCCGACCTGGTCCCCTGGAGGCCTTTTATATGGAGAGGCCTCCTATCCCCCCTGGGTTCTCTCCACATATCTTTTGGGGTCCCAGCCCCCAGGGGTTCTTCTGGGCTCCGCAGTCTGGTCTCTGGGTACCTCTTGGGGCCATGCCTCCCACGCCCTCCAGCCCTGCGCCTCCGGGCCCCGCCCCCGTGGCCCCCGCTCCCGCTCCCCCGGCCCCAGCACCTGCAGCCTGCACCCTCCCACCCCCAGCCGCCCCCAGGACCCGCCCACTCCTGCGCCCAGCTGCCCGGCCCAGCCCCAGAGGCAGGGCCCCAAGCCTCGGAGTAGCAGGGCCCCGCGCCAGGAGTCCGCTGGGACGGTCACGGCCGCTGACGAGGGGCCTGGCCCGCAGCTCAGAGGCGCCCTGGGCCAAATAGTGTCCGCTCGGCTCTTCCCGGACGCCTTGGAGGACACGCCCCCTCACCCCGGGGGCCCACCTCTGCCCCAGGCCGAACCTCTGAAAGTCAAGGCCACACCCCCCCAAACCAAGGTTACGCCACCTGGCTCAGAGGTCACGCCCCCTCAGTCTGGATCGCGATTTCCCAAGGCGCAGACTCCGCCTCGTCGCTCCAAAGCCGAGGCTCGGAGAGCCAAGGCCACGCTCCCCCTAGAGGCGTGGGAGCCTGGGAAGGACGGAGACGCCCCCTTGGCCGCCCCTGGGAACCTGCCGCCCCAGGCCCCGCCCCCTCCAGCCGAGGAGGCGGCTGCTTCTCTCGAGGCCCCGCCTACTTCCTTCGGGGCGGGGCCTCCCGGGGCGGTGGCCACGCCCCCGCCCGCTGCGGGGCCCGCCCCCTCCGCAGATCTGCTCGGCCTGGCGGCCCGACTTCTGGAGGCTGCAGAAGGTGAGCTGATCGCGGTGGCTGCGCGGATCTGCGTGGCGGTCCCGCACCCCACGCACGAGTCAGCCTCCTGGCGCTCGCTCTTTTTCCCCTAGAGTCCGACGGCAGCGAGTTCCAGGACGACCCTGTACTTCAGCTGCTAAGAGTTCAGAGGGCCGAGCTGAGACGGCAGAAAAGGTGGCCATCCCCAGGATCTGCAATACCCCTTTCCCAGAGCCACCCACCACCCCAGACCCCAGTCCTGAGCCTCTACGACCCTGGCTTTTTTGCAGGAAAGTGGACGCGCAACTGTCCCTCCTACTGGAGCACACTGAAAACCCAGGGACTTGGTCTCCTCCCACCGGGTCGCCCCCCAGGTCCCCAGGAAGGCGGCTGCGGAGGGAAGGAGCTCCTCCCGAGACCAGAAGACGTTGACTTGTACAAATTGTATTTTTCCCAATAAAATATTTTTTTCACGTTGCTGGTTGTATCTGAGGAAGAGTTGTTCTGGAATGCCTGAGGGTGATTCTAATTTGGGGAAATTGCTCCTCCCCTCCCCTATCCGCTGCGGCTCTGCCTTGCCAAACCCCGATTCTAGTTCCTGACCTTTAGGGCAAAATCTCTTCTGGTTTGCCCTCTGAGGTGAGGATGGGGGAGGGGTTCCAGGTCAGATTTCAGGCAAGACTGGGATGCACCTTAGTTGACTCTCAGCTCAGAAGTGGATTCTCCTGTCTCAGCTGAGACCAAAGGGCTGTCCTCAGGGCATGAAGTTAATGGGGTCATAGAGTGCTGGGCAATGGTCGGTCCTCAGTCCACACCCTGCTTGAGCCAGCAGCAGCATTTAGTGTGCTCATCCCTCCTGGAGACACTTCCTTCCCCTGCTTCCAATGCCCCACCCTTCTCACCTCTCTGGTCGCCCCTTGTCATTGCCCCAACCTGTCACTTTAACCTGTCCTAGGGCCCTGGCCTTAACTATCTGTATTCATTCCCAAGTGATCTAGTCTAGTTCCACCACTCTGACACCCATCTCTATTCTAATGGTCCCCAAATTTCTATCTTCAGCCTCAATCTGGCCACTGAAACTTAGGTTCCTGTATTCTACCTACTCACCATCTCCACTCAAAGGCCTAAGAGATGTCTCAAACCCCACAGGTCTTTTTTCTTTATTTTTTTAAAGATTTTTTTTTAAGATTTATTTATTTATTTATTTATTTATTTATTTATTTATTTATTTATTTATTTATTTATGTTATGAGAGAGAGAGAGAGAGGCAGAGACACAGGAGGAAAGAGAAGCAGGATCCATGCAGGGAGCCCGATGTGGGACTCGATTCCGGGACTCTAGGATCTCACCCTGGACCAAAGGCAGGCGCCAAACCGGTGAGCTACCCAGGGATCCCCCTTTTAAAAGATTTTGTTTATTCATAAGGGACACAGAGAGAGGCAGAGACACAGGCAGAGGGAGAAGCGGGCTCCCCATGGGGAGCCCGATGCAGGACTCCATCCCAGGACCCCAGAATCACCCCCTGAGCCAAAGGTAGACAGCCACTGAGCCACCCAGGTACCCCAAACCCCACAGGTCTTAAACTGAGCTCTCAAACTTCCCCTAAAACTTGCCCTTCATTGGCTTTCCTGAGCTCCATCCTTTTAACTGCTCAGGCCAAAAGCCTCATAGCCATTCGTGACTCATCTCTTTCCCTCACCCCACAGTCAGTTAGTAAGATCTAAGTGGCAGGTATGTGGGTGTCTACTATAAAATTGTTCAACTTTGCTGTATGTTAGAAACTTATAATAAAATGTTGAAAAATGTATGATCAGGATTATTTTGATATCTGTATTTATTAAAGAGAAGGATAGAATAGATTTCTGTTAAAAGCAGCTTCTGGGAGCATGTGGGTGGCTCAGTCAGTTAAGTGTCTGCCCATGGCCCAGGTCATGATCCCAAAGTCCTCGAATAGAGCCTGCTCAGCGGGAGCCTGCTTCTCCCTCTCACTCTTTCTCCCTGCCTGTGCTTGATCTCTTGCATGCATTCTCTGTCTCTCTCTCAAATAAATACATAAAATCTTTTTCTTTAAGTAGCTTCTGTATATCATTGACATGATGTATATTGTTTTCAGCCTTTCTGAACAAATCATACATTTAAATGAAATCAGAAAGAAGGAAATTGCTGTTTAGATATAAAGAGAAATGAAAGATGTTTCAGTAGCAGAATCTGATCTAGTTGAGGGGTGACTGGACCCTAGAGGGATTTCTGAGGAAATTATATTTAAGCTGAGACAGGTAGGAATTAATTAGTTGACAAAGGGCCATCCTAATTACTTTTGCTGGATTATAAATCATCCCCCAAACTTAGTGGCATAAAACAATCATTTTATTATGTTCATGGATTCTGAGAGTCAGAAATTTGGACAGGCACAGTAAGGGATAATTTATCTGTGCTCCATGATGTCTAGGGGTTCAACTGGAGAGACTCACAGGTGACTCAACAGCCAGGGGCAGGACCTCTGGAGCTTCTTCACTTAAAGTCTGGCACCAGGGCCCAGATGACTCCAAGGCTTGGCTCAGCTGGAACTGTACACTGTGGTGCTTACATATGGTCTCTACATTTGAGGGCTTGGGCTTCCTCAAAGCATGGCTTCCTGGGCATAGTTGCACTTCTCATATGATGCCTCAAAGCTCTAGAGCTAGTCATTTCGGTGGACAAAAAGGAAGATGCATTGTTTTCTTGCTACTTAGTCTTAGATATCACATAATGTCAATTCCACTACTCTCTGTTGGTTGAAATTATCCATGTTGCCCAGATTCAAGGGTGAGGGGACATAGATTCCATCTTTTCATGAAAGCAGTGTCAAAGAATTTGCAGTCGTGTTTTAAAAAACAGGGGGATCCCTGGGTGGCGCAGCCGTTTGGCGCCTGCCTTTGGCCCAGGGCGTGATCCTGGAGACCCAGGATCGAATCCCACATCGGGCTCCCGGTGCATGGAGCCTGCTTCTCCCTCTGCCTATGTCTCTGCCTCTCTCTCTCTCTCTCTCTCTCTCTCTGTGTGTGTGTGTGTGTGTGTGTGTAACTATCATAAATAAATTTTAAAAATTAAAAAAAAAATAAAACCACCAAAGGGGGGATCCCTGGGTGGCGCAGCGGTTTAGCGCCTGCCTTTGGCCCAGGGCGCGATCCTGGAGACCCGGGATCGAATCCCACGTTGGGCTCCCAGTGCATGGAGCCTGCTTCTCGCTCTGCCTATGTCTCTGCCTCTCTCTCTCTGTGTGTGACTATCATAAATAAATAAAAATTAAAAAAAAATAAAACCACCACTGGGTAAGTGGGGAGTGGGGTGGGGTTGAGGGGAGACTGTAGGCAATGGGAACATCACATAGGAAATCCCTGGGATGGGAGTGAAGTGAGCAAGTTCTATTGAACTTATTAGTTGAAATAAGTAACTATAAATTGACCCCACCTTTGGGGCACCTGGGTGGCTCAGTGGTTGAGCATTTGCCTTTGGCTCAACCCTGATCCAGGGGTCCTGGGATTGAGTCCCCCATCAGGATCCCTGCGGAAAGCCTGCTTCTCCCTCTGCCTGTGTCTCTGCCTCTCTCTGTGTGTGTCTCTTATGAATAAATAATATCTTTTTAAAAAATTGACCCCTCCTTCAGGATTCCCTTTCCCCAATCCCTGATTAATTTTTTACCCATAGAATTTATCACCTAATTTTCTACATTTTAAGATATTTTAAAATTATTTTTTAAAAGATTTTACTTATTTTTTCATGAGACACACGGAGAGCGAGAGAGAGGCAGAGACACAGGCTGAGGGAGAAGCAGGCTCCATGTAGGGAGCCCGATGCCGGACTCGATCCCAGGACTCCGGGGACACACCCTGAGCCGAAGGCGGACGCCCAAAGTCTGAGCCACCCCAGACTCCCTACATTTTAAGTTATTTTGTTCATTGTCTTCTCCCACGAGCTTTTGAGTGCCACGTGGGCAGGATATATTTTCCCCTTGCTTTGGTTATTGCTGTAGCCACAAATTAAGTGATCAGAGTTTTTGAATGAATGAGTGAATGAAACAAAGCGGTACTTTCCGAGGCGAGGGACCCTGTTGAGAACATGACCAGTGGAAAGGTTCTCTGGGAAAGGGCATCGTTATAGTGTGTCCTGGGCCTGGCTCAAGTCAGAGGCGGATGGGTTGGAATTGGCTTTACGGCAGGCGCAGTCATGTTCTGGAATTGCGGGCTAAGGCAATTCCTAGAAAAAAGGAGCCAAGGCTGGAGACCGGCCTATAAGAAGCAGGAGAGGAGGCAAGGACAGCATGTCCAGCGGGAAGGGCGAGGCCGATCGCAGAGTGCCTGGGATTGCGTCCCAGGCCGAGTATGTGAGACAGTGACACCGTCCATGGGCAAATGCCCTCAGGGTTCTGCGGGCGGGAGGTGTCCGGGTCGGGACCGACAAGATGGAGCTGGGGGATGGAGACGTGGAAAAGCGGCTTGGGGATGGAGACAAGCTCTGAGGCCATGGAGAATCCAACTTCGATGGCAAAGGGGAAGCAAGTGTCAGAGGACGGGTCACCGAGAGTGGACTAAGGGGAGGGCCCGTGGCTTCGCGCTGGGAGTGTTGGAAGCAAAGCATAAAGAGCCTAGGGGTGTGTCTCGGGAGGGCAATGACAGCCAATGAAGAGCAGTCCTGGGCGCGGCGCTGTCAAACTTCGCGGGGCGGGACCGAAGAGACCGAGCCAGCGATGGGACCGCCGCCGCAGCCAATGAAAACCGCCCGGGTGGGCGGGGCGTCGTCCCAAGGCCGAGGCCGGAGCCAATGGGAAGCGGCGCCGCGTCCCGCTGGCCCCGCCTCCGTGGGGCGCGCGCCGGAGCCACGGGCGGCCGTTAGGGGCGGGGCCTGCAGCCGCCCGCGCGCGGCTCGCGCCCTCCCCTTTGTGTCGCCATGGCGGCGGCGGCGGCGACGAGGACGACGAGCGAGGGGTCGAGCGCGGCCGGCGCCTGAGGAGGCTACGCTACCATGGTGGTGAGGGGCCCACGCGGCCGTCAGTCGGTCCGCGTGTCAGTCTGTCCGCGCGCGGCCCCGCCCCGCGCGCCCCGCCCCCGGCCCCGCCCGAGCCCGCGGCCCGCGCCGCCCCTCACCCCTCTCGAGGTCCCTCTCGGGCCCCCGGCCTGGTGTCGGCCCGAGCCCTCGCCCCGGCCCCGCCCCCTCAGTGCACATCCCTCGCCGCGCCCTGGGTGGAGCTGACAGTGGCCGAGGACCCAGGCTGGGGGGATGGGCTAGTCCGGGAAGGACCCGCGCCCCCAAGTGGCCCCCCCAGGGGCCTGCCGAAGCTTCCTGGGTCCTTCTTCAGCCCCCATCCCACAGCCACCCTCAGCCTCTATTCCCAGCCGCCACCCCTTCCCGGCCTGCCCCCTCCCCCTCCCGCCTCCAGCCCCTTTCGCGATCTTGAGCCCCACCCCCACCCGGCTCCATCCTCAGCCTGACCCTTTTCTTCTCCCTCGTTCTCACTCCGTTCTGCTCCCTCTCCATCAGCCCTCCCCAGCACCCCCATCAGCCTGCACCTCAGCCTCCCCAGCATCTCCCCTCTCCTCACTGCACCCCAACCCCAAGCCAGCAGCGTACCTCTCGCAGGATCCTTGGGTCCTTCTCCGTCTTCCTGTCCTCACCCTCCCTCCCCACCGTCTCCCTCTCCTACCATGCTGCTCCTGCTCATTCATCCATTCATTCCCTGATTCGCTCATTTAACAGACACTCCTTGATACCTCCTGGCAGACCCCATGTTCCAGGCGCAAAGAGATTCACATCCCATCCTGCCTTGGGGAGCTTCATGGGCTGGAGAGGGACAGAACCGAGGGTGAGACCCAAGGATGAACCTGGGGTCGCAGGGAAATGAAGGAGGGAGAGGCGAGAGCCCAGCCTGGGAAATCCCTATCTGGCAGCTGACTAATTTACTCATCAGATTTTCCACGGCTCCTGCTGTGAGACTGGGCATGGGGACCCAGAGAGGAATCAGGCATTACCTTACCTGGGGGGAGCATCAGTTCTGTGCCCAGCTCTGTGCTGGGTCCCTGATCCTGGGGAAGTCACAATCCAGTGGGGGAAATGGCCTTGTCACCAGTGATATCTCAGAGTGCTCAGGGCTGGGATGGGAGAACCTCAGGGGATAGAGGAGTCTAGCAGAGGAGGCTGGCACAGCCTGGGTCCCGGAGAACTTCCCAGAGGAGAGAATGAGAGAGATGAGCCCTGAGGGATGGGGAGGAGTGAACCTACTGAAAGGATGGGGAAGAGGGAACAAACTTTGCAAAGGCCTGGGAGGAAATGAGAAGATGGTGCTTTTGTTGGACTCTTAGAAGTTTGAGAGCTCCAAGAGTAGAGGCCATGGGGGTAAGATGGGGCTGGAGAGGTAAACAGACCTGAGAATTCAGACTTTATCTTGAAGATAACAGGGAGCCATTGAAGGTCTGTGATCTGTGGAGAGGCAGAGGCAGATATGTGTGGCACGAAATTATCCTGGCGCTTGCTGTGAAGAAGCTAGCAGGAGGGGAGAGGTTGGAAGGAAGATTGATAAGATGGAAGCTGTGATTGTCCAAACATCAATAAAAGGTGTGGAGAGGCACTTAGGGGAGACTATACTCTGCAGGGGCGAAGGGAGGACTTGAAGCAGGGAGAGATGGTACCAGCATATGCTCTCCCTGCCTCGCCTTCGGTCTCTGCTCTTCCAGCCCCCCACCCCAGACCACACACAAAGAAGCAGGCCTACCTTTAGTTGCCTTCACCTCCCCCTGACCTACCCTTCTGCTGCACGCTTAGGGCAGCCTGTGGAGCAATTCGGGCCTCCGGGCCCAGGCTCACAGATAACAATGCTGCCGTTGTCTCTCTGTTCCCATCTCTGGAGGCCTCTGATTCTTCTTTCTGCTCTGCAGGCTCGCAGCACTGACAGCCTGGATGGCCCAGGGGAGGGCTCAGTGCAGCCCTTGCCCCACACTGGGGGGCCCAGTGTGAAGGGGAAGCCTGGGAAAAGGTGAGAGGTGAGGGTGAGGCTCAGCTTAGGAGGGGGGCCAACCCCAGGAGTCACCAGTGATGTGTCACTTGTCCCCCAGGCTCTCGGCTCCTCGAGGTCCCTTCCCCCGGCTGGCCGACTGTGCCCATTTCCACTATGAGAATGTTGACTTTGGCCATATTCAGGTATGAGGGCTTTGCACCCAGGTGGGAGAGTGAGCTCTTACCCAACCCTGAAGCAGTATCAGCCACGTTACCCCTGAAACCTATCTCAGCAATAGCTGTTCCCCCAATCTGAGCAGTCAGTGGCAGGAGTTGCAGGATGGAAGGGGAGAACTGTTCCTTCTTTCATTTGTTTCTTTGTTCAGTCACTTAACTTTTTGTTAGGTGTATGCTCTGTGCCGGGACCCTGTACTTTGAGACATCGCCAGGCCCTGCCCTTAGGGAGGCTCAGGCAGGGGACACAGACCCCTCTCTAGGTAGTGCCAACCTGGAAAAGTCAGGACTGGGACACGCATGAGGCTCTTACCTGGACCTTTGTTTCCCTTTACAGCTCCTGCTGTCTCCAGAGCGTGAAGGGCCCAGCTTCTCTGGAGAGAATGAGCTGGTGTTTGGGGTGCAGGTGACCTGTCAGGTGAGGCCACCCCTCCTCTCATTTAGCCTGACAGACTGCTCCTCGTAGTTCTCAGCTCAGTGCAATGGGACTACTGCTCCTTTCTGTCCCTCCTGCCCCCACAGGGCCGTTCCTGGCCAGTCCTCCGAAGTTATGATGACTTCCGTTCTCTGGATGCCCACCTACACCGATGCATATTTGACAGGAGGTTCTCCTGCCTCCCAGAGCTTCCCCCACCCCCAGAGGGTGCCAGGGCGGCCCAGGTAAACTGCTTGTTGTCTCAGCCCCCGCCTCAGCTGGGCTGTGTCCTCATGAGCAATGTGTGAAGCCGTCAGGAGAACATAGTTAAACATTTAAACACTGGTATGGCCCAAGTTCCAACCAATCAGAATGGAGAGGCCCAGAATGAAACTGCAGCAGGGAGGCTCCTTTCAGTTTTAGGATCATGAGGAATTCCAGGGGATTTGGTGGGAGAGTCAGCATGGCCCAGACCAGTGGGGGCACACAGGAGCTTGTCAGAGCCTGTCCACTGACTGACACGAAAATATTTCGGTCTTACCAGTGGAACAGAACCCATGCATTCAGGCTGAATTTCAGCCCTGCCCAGAGGTGAGCTAGGGCAAGATAGGAGGGCAGCAAACTCTCTCAAGGTCCCCTCACAAAAGCCCACCCTGATATCCTGCCCTCAGATGCTGGTACCACTGCTGCTGCAATACCTGGAGACCCTGTCAGGCCTGGTGGACAGTAACCTCAACTGTGGGCCTGTGCTTACCTGGATGGAGGTGGGAAGGGGAGCTGGGAGTTGAAGTGAGAGAGGGATGTCTGAGGAGGGAGAACTCACAGTCTGAGTGTGTGTGGGCACAGGAAAGAAACGAGCCAGAGTGGAGGAGGCACTGGTATTTCGGTGTCTGTGTGGGCACATGGCTGTGAGGGAGAATGAGTGTGTGTTGAGTGTGTGTGTGTGTGTGTGTGTGTGTGTGTGTGTTAGTAGGCTCTGGACTATGGGGATGTGAGAATTTGAAGATATATCGGTTAGAAATAGATGTGACTGTAACTCCTAGAACACCTGGCCAACAGTGGCTCGGACCAGTAGGTTTTCAGATAGCAAATGTGCGGTGTCTGCTGTGGAGGATGAGGGTGCAGGGGCATCCTGGGATGTGAGAGGGAAGGAGGGGCTTTGTTGGGCAAGGATTTCGGTGTTTGACCAATAAGTGACCGACAGGCTCTTAGATAGGGGACAGGTAGTGGCCTCCACTAGGCATGAAGGAATCTTCTCTGCCTTTATTATGTCCTTTTGGCCTCTCTGCATCTCAGCTGGACAACCATGGCCGCCGACTGCTCCTCAGTGAGGAAGCCTCCCTGAACATCCCTGCGGTGGCTGCTGCGCACGTAATAAAACGGTACACGGCCCAGGCACCAGACGAGCTGTCCTTCGAGGTGAGGCTGTGGGGAAGCAGACTCCAGCTGGGCTGCCCACACTCCTGTCCCTTCTGACCCTCCCTCCAATTACCTTCTGGCTCCCAGGTGGGCGACATTGTCTCAGTGATCGACATGCCACCCACGGAGGATCGGAGCTGGTGGCGGGGCAAACGGGGCTTCCAGGTGAGTCTGGCTTGGGTAGACAGGTGGGGCAGGGTACCGCACCAGTTAGGGCGGCCCACTCACAGACCCCAAACCCTCCACAGGTTGGTTTCTTCCCCAGTGAGTGTGTGGAACTGTTCACAGAGCGGCCTGGTCCAGGGCTAAAGGGGGGTAAGTACCAGGGGCAAAATGAGGAGGCCTCCCTGCATCCTTGCCTGTCATCCATTCTTTTCACCCATTGTTTGCCCCACAGATGCTGATGGTCCCCCCTGCGGTGTCCCAACGCCCCAGGGTGTCTCCTCTCTGACCTCAGGTAATGGGAACAAGAGGCCAGGCCCCTGCCCCCCAACCCCTTCACCCCCCACTCCCCCACCCCACCCCTGCCATGAGACCAGCTGCTGCACTGACCCTCTATGGCGTGCCTTTACCCCCACAGCTGTGCCCCGGCCACGTGGGAAGCTGGCCGGCCTCCTGCGAACCTTCATGCGCTCCCGCCCTTCTCGGCAGCGGCTGAGGCAGCGGGGCATCCTGCGGCAGAGGGTGTTCGGCTGTGATCTTGGGGAGCACCTCAGCAATTCAGGCCAGGATGGTGAGGCCCCACGTCTACCTGCCCAGGCCACTCCTCCCACTCGTGCAACCTGCCCAGTCCTGAGCCCCTGCTTTCTCCCAGTGCCCCAGGTACTTCGCTGCTGCTCTGAGTTTATTGAGGCCCATGGGGTGGTGGATGGAATCTACCGGCTCTCAGGAGTGTCATCCAACATCCAGAGGCTACGGTGAGGGCCCTCCACCAAGCCCTTCCTTCCGCAAACACTTTCTGGGCATCATCTCTAGTCCAGGCCCTGTGCCGTGTGCTGGGGACACAGAGGTATCAGAGCGTTAGGAGAGCTTAGGGTGCAGTTGGACTGGGGCTGAGGGCAAGGAGGGCTTTCTTGAGGAAGTGACACCCAAGCAGAGGTCTGAAAGGCAAGAAGAGCAGAATAATCATTGGGAGCAAAGAGATCAGCCTTCACTGAGCACCTGCCACATGCCAAGCACTAGGCACAGGAGACAAAGATTCCTGCCCTCTTGGGGCTCACATGCTAGACAGAGAGACAAACAAGGAAATGAGGAAGTGTACAAGTAGGTGACAAGTGCTATGGAGAACAAGAGAATGGGGTAAGAAGGATCATAATAAGTTGGGGAGGGAAATTGCAGTTTTATTTATTGTTTTATTTATTTATTTTTTAAGGATTTTATTTATTTATTCATGAGAGAGAGAGAGAGAGAGAGAGAGAGAGAGGCAGAGACACAAGCAGAGGGAGAAGCAGGCTCCATGCAGGGAGCCTGACATGGGACTTGATCCTGGGTCTCCAGGATCAGGCCCTGGGCTGAATGCGGTCCTAAACTGCTGAGCCACCTGGGCTGCCCAGAAATTGCAGTTTTAAATTCGGTGGACAGAGGAGGCCACCTGGGGGAGAGCTTGCTCTGGAGGAGGCGAGGGAGCCAGCTGTGTGGACTTCCTGGGATGGGCACTCACCACGCTGGGAACAGTTAGAGCAAGGGGAAAGCAGCAGGAGTTCATGGCCCAGAAGTAAATGGCAGCAGAGTATACAAGGCCTTTTGGACAACAGTGAGGATTTGCCTTTACACGGAGTAAGGCAGTAACCACAGGAGGGTTCTGAGCCGAGGAGGAGCAGCATGAAGAACAGCCTCCAGTGGGAAACAGTGAGACGTGAGCACTGGGGCTGACGGGGGAGTGAGGTGACAGTGTGGAGCCTGGGGATCTGAGAGACAAGGCACGAAGTCACATGAGAAGCCGTTTACCCAAGAGCAGTGGGACATCACCAGAGAACTGCGAGCAGGGGTTGTTGGGATTTTAGCCACATCTTCCAGGGACCTCTTGAAGCCAAGAGAAGGACAGCTTCGTGGAAGGAGGATGCATGGTCACGCTCAGTATTCAGATGGCCTTGGTAGCCACGAGCAGGAGCATCTCCCACCTGAGCCTCAGTGTTCTCCCCTGTAAAATGGGGCACGCTCATTGGGGCACACAGAGTTGTTGGGGGGTTCAGTCAGGTTCTGCCTCTGCAGAGCCCAGCACAGGAACAGGGTTACATCCATGTGTGGACACTTTGGAAGGCTGGGGAAGAACATGGCCAGCTGGGTCAGCTCTGACCTGAATCTTTCTTCTCCTTGACCTGGTGGCCTCAGGCACGAGTTTGACAGTGAGAGGATCCCGGAACTGTCTGGCCCGGCCTTCCTGCAGGACATCCACAGTGTGTCCTCCCTCTGCAAGCTCTACTTCCGGGAGCTCCCCAATCCCTTGCTCACATATCAGCTCTATGGGAAGTTCAGTGTGAGTAAGGGAGCTGCCAAAGTTGGAGGGTGCTGGGATGTGTTGCCCCAGCCCTCACCAGGTCTGTGCATAATCTCAGGAAGCCATGTCAGTGCCTGGGGAGGAGGAACGCTTGGTGCGTGTCCACGATGTCATCCAACAGCTGCCCCCGCCTCACTACAGGTAAATCAGAAGGGGCAGGGAAGGCCTGTGATGGGGTCCCAAGGGAGTTGAGGCTCAGGTGTCATCCTCCACTCCCACCCCCAGGACCCTGGAGTACCTGCTGAGGCACTTGGCCCGCATGGCGAGACACAGTGCCAACACCAGCATGCATGCTCGCAACCTGGCCATTGTCTGGGCACCCAACCTGCTACGGTAAGTTGGCAGCTCACCAGCCTGCCCCCTCAGCTTCCTTCCACAAGCTGCCCCCACACTTCCCACCTAGCACCCACCCAGTCTTTGTTCTCTTACTCATTTCATTTGACACATATTTCTTTTTTTTAAGATTTTATTTATTTATTAGAGGTATAGAGAGAGAGAGAGAGAGAGAGAGAGAGAGAGAGGCAGAGACACAGGCAGAGGGAGAAGCAGGCTCCATCCAGGAACCCTGATGTGGGACTCTATCCCGGGTCTCCAGGATCCCGCCCTGGACCCAAGGTGGCGCCAAACCGCTGAGCCACACTGGCTGCCCTGACATATTTTTTAAGGACCTCCTGGGTGCCAGCTCGTGTTCTCAGCACCGGGACACAGTAGTGGAGCAAGATCCTCTGCTCCTGGGCTCACATTTGCATGGGAGGGATAGACTCTGAACAAGGAAAATAGAGAATGTGATGATCGTGATGACTACCAAGGAGAAAGATTACAGAGCAGGAAAGGGAGATGCACAGGGTGATAGCATTTTGACATTTTTAGAGTGTCAGGGAAGGCTTTAGGAAAAGTCTTCCTATGGCCAGTAGCAGTGTGAGCCCCAGAGAATTTGATGGTGACCAAGACAGGAGAGCTCTCTGTCCTAAGTAAAATAGGTGATACATGAGATGGTGGATATAAGAACTTCTAGGAAAAGGGTGGGGGGGAAGAGAAGGAAACTTACAATTTTAAATATAGTGGGTGGAGAAGAGTCCATTGAGAAGGTAACATCTGAGTCAAGACCTGCAGGAGGTGAGGGAGGGACCCATGTGGATATCTGGGGAGGAGCAAATGTCTGGGGGCTGGAAGGCTGCCCACTGTGCCGGAGGACCAGGAGGGAGGTCAGTGAGCAAGTGAGTGAGGGTTTGAGGGGGAGGAGATGATGACGTCAGAGATAACAGGGGACCAGACAGAGGAGTGACTTAAGGTCGTGGGGCACAGTGTAGATAGACTTGGACTTTCACTAGGAAAGAGGTGCAGCCAGGGGAGGGCTCTGAGCCAGGAGGGTTCTGACCTGGCATCACAGGGTCCCTGTGCAGGGGAGCAGCCTCCCGGGGGCAGGACAGACTGGGAGCCCAAGGAGGAACTGCTGAGATGTTTGGGAGTGGGAGGATGGAGGCTGGGCCAGGGTGGGGACACTGGAGGAGAAGAGTTTAGGTTCAGGATAGGTGGGTGGAGCAGACAGGGATTGCCAAGAGATTGGATATAGGGGTAAGGGAAAGAGGGGTCAGGAGCAACACCCCCGGAGGTGTTTTCCTGAGCATTGGCTGAGATGGGGAAGGCAGGGAGGGAGGATGGGGTTGGGGAAAGGTTGAGAACCCAACTCTGGATGTGATTACTTTGATGAGGTCAGAGGTGTAGGACGACAGTCATTTCTTCATTGGCTCCCCATCTTGCCTAGTGGGAACCCACCAGCTGGGGCTCAGAGCATCTGGCTTCCCTCCTCCTCCTCACCCAGGTCCATGGAACTGGAGTCCGTGGGGCTGGGTGGGGCAGCAGCCTTCAGGGAGGTCCGGGTGCAGTCCGTGGTAGTGGAATTCCTGCTCACCCACGTGGATGTCCTGTTCAGCGACACCTTCACCTCTGCTGGCCTCGACCCTGCAGGTATGCCCATCCCGCCGCCTGATGTCCTGGCTACTGCCCCCTCATTGTTAGGGCTGCAGTGGGAGGGCAGGTGGGCTCCCCACCCTATCCCTACCCCACTGAAGCTGGACCTCCCTCCTGGCTCCTTGAGGACCCCGCCCCGGCCTCTCCCTCCCCTCCCCCCCCCTTCTCATTTCAGCTCCTACGCTCAGGATCCCCACTTCTTGGCCCGGACATCGTTCTTCCTTCACCCCTTGTAGCTCCTGGGGGCTCTTGGGGCCAGGGGTCCACCTGGGAGGAGGTGGGAGGTCCCCAGACTTGACCCCACCCCGGCCCCACCCAGACTCCCCGCCCTATCCCGGACCCCAGCCCAATCAGGATTCAGCACGTCGGAGGGCCCTCTGGCCCGAGGTAACTGAAGCCAGAGCCGCTGCCCTCGCTGGCTGCCGGGAGCTGCCTCCTCATCAGCTCGTTCCGCCTCACTCCTCCTCCTCACCTGCCTGCTGCCCGCCCTTTCCCGCCTGATCCGCCCTGGCCCCCTGCCTTGCCAGCCCGGGTGGGCACGCTGCGGGGCCGGCCGGGGCTTGGGCTGTAGCGCTTGGCTTTGCCTGTGGCCCTGAACGGCCCCCCTGAGCTGACACCTATCCCCTTTCCCAACTCCCTAGGCCGTTGCCTCCTCCCCAGGCCCAAGTCCCTTGCGGGCAGCGGCCCCTCCACTCGCCTGCTGACCCTGGAGGAAGCCCAGGCTCGCACCCAGGGCCGGCTGGGGACTCCCACCGAGCCCACAACTCCCAAGGCCCCAGCTTCACCTGTGGAAAGGTGAGTGGGATGCCGGGGGAGCACAGGGCCAGCCTGGAGGCCCCAGATCCTCAGACTGCCTCCTGTGTCTCCCACAAACCCCAGGAGGAAAGGGGAGAGAGGAGAGAAGCAGCGAAAGCCAGGGGGAAGCAGTTGGAAGACCTTCTTTGCACTGGGCCGGGGCCCCAGCATCCCCCGAAAGAAGCCTCTACCCTGGCTGGGGGGCACCCGTGCTCCACCGCAGCCTTCAGGTCAGAGGCCGTGGTGGGGGTGGTGGAGGTGGGGGAGGTGGGGGAGGTGGGGGGTGGCACTCTGGAATGCCCCATGACCATCCCCCTCTCTTCTAGCAGGTGGCCGACCAGACACAGTCACCCTGAGATCTGCCAAAAGTGAGGAGTCTCTGTCATCGCAGGCCAGCGGGGCTGGTGAGTGCAGGGTGGCTCATGCCTGTGCCCAGGTGGAGCTGGGAGGACCAGGGGCCCTGAGGTGGCCTCTAAATGTACTTCAAATTCAGGGGGTTCGAGTTTTTGTTGTTGTTGTTCCAAATCTGGACATTAAGTGCAGTGAGTTGGATAAAGCATCACTCTTGGTTCATGAGGTACTGTGATCATTGGCCCAGGCAGGATCCTGTCAGGCTTTTATTCATTCCTTTAAAAAAAAAAATCTAAATAATAAAATGAACAGCCATGAACCCACTGGCCAGAACTGCAAGAGCCTCAGCCCTTACCTGCAAGCTCCCCCCTTTCCCATCTGCTGCCTCTCCAGCAGAGGCGCCCTCTAGGTCTGACAGTCCGCATCCCCTTGCTCTAAGGTTTTATCGCCTGCAGGCATCTGGGGAAATAGCACAGGGCACAGTCCTAGTGCTTTGGAAACTTTAAATTCCTAAAGTTCCTTAGTTCTTAAGTTCCTTAGGATTCCTATCCTAAGAAAGGGGGTGAGGGGCTGGATGTGAATCTGACTGTTCACTCACTGCCACCCACATGGCTGAGTGTGGCTCAGGCTCGTCCCTCTTGGCTGCTCTCTGGTGTCCAGCTGTGGCTGTCCCATCCAGAGTTGCCCGTCCATCCTACTCCCAGTGGGCTGGGGAGCTCTGGCGAGCAATCCCTGCCACACCCGTGCCCTTGAGAGAGGGTTACCCGTACCCCGGAGCGGAGGTGCATGCCGTAGGGCATGCTCCTGTTCAACTATACGTGCCAAGGCCCAATCTTTTTCCAAAAATAGTCGCCCCACTCTGCACTCCCAGTAGGGAGAGCCTGTGAGATCCCACTGGTCTCATGCTCGCCAGCTGTGCGGTTGTCAGACAGCAGGCTTGCCTTGGGGTGTAGAAGGTTCTCATCATGGCCTTGCCAGTTTATTTCCTTTATCACTGCGAGTCTGAACAGCTAACAGCTCTCCCTGGATTTGCAGCCACTGTGACCCTATCCAGGCAAGCGTCTCTCCGTGTCACTTCCCCAGCCTAACCTACTGGGTTATGTCCCCTATTATTGATGTATGAGTATGTATAGTTCTGGCCCCTGACACCCTACTGTCCCCCCGCTTCCAGGCCTCCAGAGGCTGCACAGGCTACGGCGACCGCACTCCAGCAGTGATGCTTTCCCTGTGGGCCCGGCACCTGCTGGCTCCTGCGAGAGCCTGTCCTCATCCTCCTCCTCCTCTGAGTCCTCCTCCTCTTCTGAGTCCTCCTCCTCTGGATCCTCGGCAGCTGGTCTAGGGGCACTCTCTGGTTCCCCTCACATCGAACCTCGGCCTGGCTGGATGATGGTGACGAGCTGGACTTCAGCCCACCCCGCTGCCTGGAGGGGCTCCGGGGGCTCGACTTTGATCCCTTACCTTTCGCTGCAGCAGCCCCACACCGGGGGATCCGGCACCTCCCGCCAGCCCAGCACCCCCTGCCCCTGCCTCTGCCTTCCCACCCAGAGTGACCCCCCAGGCCCTCTCACCCCGTGGGACCACCAGCCCTGCCTCGCCCACTGCCCTGGACATCTCAGAGCCCTTGGCTGTATCAGTGCCACCTGCTGTCCTGGAGCTGCTGGGGGCTGGGGGAACGCCTGCCTCAGTCACCCCAGCACCAGCCCTCAGCCCCAGCCCAGGCCTGCGGCCCCATCTCATCCCCTTGCTGCTGCGTGGAGCCGAGGCCCAGCTGAGTGACACCTGCCAACAGGAGATCTGCAGCAAGCTGGCACTGCCTGTTCCCCGGGGAGCCCAAGGCCAGCACGGTGAGTCCTGCTCAGCCTACCCCACACCCGTAGAGACCCTGAAGCTGCACCCAGAATCTGGCTGACTCTTGTCGTCATTCCTTTCTGGGTAGGTCCTGGCATGGATTCACCGCTGCTGCCCCCACCCCTGTCCCTCCTGCGCCCTGGGGGGGCCCCACCCCCGCCCCCCAAGAACCCAGCACGCCTCATGGCCCTGGCCCTGGCTGAGCGGGCTCAGCAGGTGGCCCAGAGACAGAGCCAACAGGAGCATGGGAGCACCCCTTCTGCTCCCCACTCCCCTTTCCACCGCTCACTGTCACTGGAGGTGGGCGGTGAGCCCCCAGGGACCTCAGGGGTTGGGCCAGCCCCCAGTTCCCTAGCCCACCCAGGTGCCTGGGTTCCTGGACCCCCACCTTCCCTACCAAGGCAACAAAGCGATGGGAGCCTGGTGAGAAACCAGCGGCCCCCAGGGACCTCAAGGAGGGGACTCAGAGGCCCTGCCCAGGTCAGTGCCCAGCTTGGGAGAGGGGGGTGTAGGGGGCGTGAGCACGAGCCAGAGATGGCAGCTCAGCTCCCCTGTTCTGTCCCCTCACAGGCTCCTACTCCCGGGTTCTTCTCTTCAGCCCCTCGGGAGTGCCTGCCACCCTTCCTTGGGGTCCCCAAACCAGGCTTGTACCCTCTGGGTTCCCCATCCTTCCAACCCAGCTCCCCAGCCCCAGTCTGGAGGAGCCCCTTAGGTCCCCCTGCACCACTTGACAGGGGAGAGAACCTGTACTACGAAATCGAGGCGGGTGAGGGAACCCCCTACTCTGGCCCCACTAGGTCCTGGAGTCCCTTTCGCTCTATGCCCCCAGATCGGCTCAATGCCTCATATGGTCTGCTTGGCCAGTCACCACCACTCCACAGGTCCCCCGACTTCCTGCTCAGCTACCCACCGCCCCCCTCCTGCTTTCCCCACGACCACCTTGGCTACTCAGCCCCTCAGCATCCTGCCAGGCGCCCCACCCGGCCTGAGCCCCTCTATGTCAACCTAGCTCTGGGGCCCAGGGGTCCCTCACCTGCCTCTTCCAGCTCCTCCTCCCCTCCTGCCCACCCCCGTAGCCGTTCAGATCCTGGACCCCCAGCCCCCCGCCTACCCCAGAAACAGCGGGCCCCCTGGGGCCCCCACACTCCTCACAGGGTGCCTGCACCCTGGGGCCCTCCAGAGCCTCTCCTGCTGTATAGGGCAGCCCCACCAGCCTATGGGAGGGGGGGTGAGCACCACCGAGGGTCCTTGTACAGGAATGGGGGGCAAGGAAGGGAGGGGGCTGGCCCCCCACCCCCCTACCCCACTCCCAGCTGGTCCCTCCACTCTGAGGGTCAGACCCGGAGCTACTGCTGAGCCACAGCTGGGAGAGATCTTCCTCCCTTCCCTTCCCTCTCACTGATCTTGGCCCAGTCAATCCCTTGTTTTGTATTTTCTTGAGCTCCTGACCCCTACCCCAGGTTTCTAACTTTGTAACTTGTTTCTCATGTGGGTCCCTAACCTGTTATAGCTTCCCTACCCTGGGCCGAAGGGCACACCCATCCCCCCACCATCCTCCCATTCTGGGGGCTCTCGCACAAGTCTGAGGGCTAGGCTGACACGGTCTTCCCTCCCCCTCCAAGAGCCCCCAGCTTATCCTGACCTGTGCACGGGGGTTGGGGAACAGCTCCTGTCCATCCACCCCCCCATACCCCACTAAACCATCTGACAAAATTAATGAATAAAAACAGTGAAAACATGGCTGCTAGTGTCACGCTGGGGCCAGACTCTGAACAAAGAGGCCGAGACAGATGGGTTGCTTTTTCACTTTATCATTTCAGCAAGTGCTGAATGGGAAGTCACTCCTGGGAGGCTCTGAGGGGGGTGGTATCTGCAGAGAGGCAGTCATGGGCACTCTAAGAATCTGTGTCAAGAGCAGGGTTGAGGCTGGGCTTGTCTCCAAGTTGGCGTCCACCTTGCAGCTCTGCTAAGATCTCTTCCAGCAGGTCCATCCTGGGGAGTAGTGGGATACGGGTGGAGCCGTGGTGACCTTAGGGATGAGGAATGGGCCCAGGAGGGGGCCCCCAGCAGGGCCCATTTCTTACTTCTGCAGGCTGGAGAAGAGACCTCCTGTGATCAGCTCAGGACTGGGGGCCTGCAGGGGAAAAAAGGACGGTGCTGTCACCCAGTAGCCATGGAGCTCAGGACAGGGGATGGGCTCGGGGTCTTCTGCTTCACCCACCCTTGTGGCCTTCCCTGCCAACAGCCTCCAGGGTGTGGGTGGGCAGGCGGGGGATGGGCTCACAGGGCAGGGGGGCCAGCAGGGCAGCCCTGTGTGTGTGCCACTGTAGCCCCTGCAGGGCTGGGGTCTTGGCTGTGTTCCTCTCACACTGCTCCACAGAGCCCTGGGTCCCCAGCAGGGAGGCTGAGTCCTGAAGGCTGGAGTGCAAGGGCAGGGCCCTGGGGGAAGTCGGGTTGGTCAAGGGGCACAGGTCAGTGAGAGGACAGTTAGGGAGTCCTGGGGGTCCCTAGTCAAAGGAGAGGCAGCCAGGGAAGTTGGGATTGGTGACAGCTAGGGGGAGGGGTCCCAGGTTAACAAAGGGATGGCTGTGCAGGGCCCTGGGGTATTCATACTGTTGAGCTGGGCTCCAGGCAGCGGTGCAGGCTGACCCTGGCTGTGGGGCTGGAGCCTGGGTAGAGGATGGGACAGGGACTTGGGCCACTGCCTAGAGTCAAGCTGCTGCCTGAGTCCCAGACAGTGGCCCTCTGGACTCTGCAGTGGCCTGAGACCTCAGGAGTCTTCAGGGCCTGCGGAGATAATGGCAGGAGCTGGCATAGGTTGCCCAGGTGCCCCACAGCTCCCTTGGTCCTCCATAGCCCTGCTCTGGCTCCTACCTGGCATGGGGAGGGGCCTAGGGACATCACAGGGGGCACAGGCTTGGGTGTGGTCTTGGCTCTGGGAGCCACCTCACAGTACAGGGTCTCTGGGGGGGCACAGACCAGTTGGTTGGAGTGGGGTGAGCAAAGCTGAGCTCAGCACCCGCTACCGCCCACTCCGTGCCCTCTAACCTGGGAGGAAACCCTGAGACACAGGGCACCGTGTGGTCCCGTGCATCAGAGAGCTCACCCCAGGAGCTGAGTCCTGCGGAGAGGAGGCTGAGTGTGCAACGTGAGGCCTGCCTAAGGTTCCATGGCTACCACCCACCCCTGCCAACCTGTCCTGTACCTGGGCCATGGCCTCCCGCAGCAGGTATCGAGTGTTCTGCAGGCTGCCCCAGCGGTCAGCGGGCCCTAGGCCCAGCCCAGCCTGAACCAGGGCCTGGTAGGGGGCCGGCACCAGGGGGTCCAGGGTCGGGCTCTCACCTGCCTCCAACTTAGCCTTCACCTCAGGCCCCTCTCTCCCAGCCCAGGGCAGCTCTCCTGTGAGGAAGCACGATTGGGGGACCCAAACAGGAGGGGCTGGCTCAGTGGGGCAGGGGTAGGATCACTCACTGACCAGTGAAGACCTCCTGGGCCAGGATACAAAAGCTGTAGAGATCCGAGGTGGCCGCAGGCGTGTCACCGCAGATGAGCTCAAGTGGCAGCCACGGGTACAGTTCAGGAGGCGGGGGCAGCCCCGGGCCTGGGCCTTCCCGGGAGTAGCCCTGCTGTGGCCTGCGGAGGAGGCCGAGGGGCCTGGTGAGCTGGGAGGGGGGGGCTGCCACACGGGGATGAGGGGCCGCGGGCAAGGCAGGCGCTCACCCGGGCTGCAGCCAGCGCCCGTGCTCGAGGCCGCCCACCTTGGCCAGGCCCGGCCGTACCAGCTGCACAGCGTGGGAGCTAAGGCCGCCATGGGCCCGCCAGCGCGCCTGCAGGAACAGCAGGGCCTCCAGCACCTGCAGCAGCAGGTGGCCAGGCAGCAGGCCCGGCACGGCGCACGGCCGCCCCTGGCTCGGCCCCCGTGGGTGCAGCACCACGTGCAGGGAGCCCAGCCACACGGGTTCGAAGAGCAAGCACAGCCCCGACAGGTCCGCCGAGGGGCTCAGCGCCATCAGCAGCAGCAGGTTGGGGTGGTGCAGGGCGCTGGCGGGAGGAGAGCAGGCCGCTCACAGGGAGGCCCCAACCTGCGCCGCGGGGGCTGCCCCGGCCCGATCACCGCCATCTGCACCAGCCACCAGACGAGGAGAGACTGAGGCCTGGCTCACGGGGCCAGCGCCCAGGTCCTGCCCCCCTGTGCCCCCTCCCCACACGCTCCCCTCTCCCTGGGCTGGGGCCCACAGCACACGGGACGGAACCACTGTACAGTGGGGGGTCGGGGGGGCACTCCGGGAGCTGGCGCACCGGGAAGACGGTAACGGGGGCCACTGCCACGCTCCCAGGCTTTCCGTTGTCTGGAGGGCAGGCAGGAGACTGCTCTGTGGGGCTGGGCCCGCCTGCTCTGGGGGCATGGGGGGTTCCCCTGTACCTGCAGTGCTCAAGGTCAGCCAACAGGACATCAGGCTGAGTTCCCGGGGCCTTCAGCTGCCGAGCTGTCACGGGGTGGCCCCTCCACAGGAGGCTAGAGAATGGGGAGGGGGGAAGAGCACGGGTCTGAGATGGGGTGGGGCGGGGGGGGGGGTGTCTTCCTTGCGAGGGGAGGAGGGGAGCTGGACACCTCCCAGAACTCTGCTGGACAGCTAGGTCAGGGGTGGGGTGGGGGTGGGGGGGTGGGGGGTGGGAGGGGCCCTCTCTCACTTGGCCATGAGGGTGTGGGAGCTGCTCTCGTAGGTGCGGTCGGGCTCGCCCTGGGCTGGCAGCAGCTCCTTGGGGTCCGCGAGGGGTATGCCTGTTGTCAGCCCCAGTGGCCAAAGGCTGCTCAGCTGGGGATGGGGAGCGGGGCTATGAGGCACAAAGCAGACAGGGGGGTTCCCTGCTCCCCCAACCTCTCCCGCTTACCTGGCCAAACCCCAAGGCTGAGATTTGGGGGCATCTTCTGATCTGCTCTGGCCTCGGTACCCTGGGGCAAAGGGAGGTCCAGGGCTAAGTCCTGGGCGCCTGGGGCGGGGCGGGTGAGTGGGCTCCAGGATGTGGGTAGTTACCTGTCCACGCGCACCCGCCGCAGCAAGGACAGGGAGCCACGCGGGCTGCGTCCAGAACCAGCCTGCCACGGGCCCAGGGATGCACTGGCCGCCAGCTGGCCGCCGTGCACGAGCACAGAGACGTGGGCTCGACATAGCTCTAGCAGTTCCAGCACCTGGGTGGGGGACCTGTGCACTGAGGCAAGTGGGGGTGCCGGCTCCATACGCCCCCACCTGCCCTTGGCCACCACGCACCTTCCGGCTCTCCTTGGCACCACCCTGCTCTGCCCAGTCCCGAGGCGTGCGGCCCTGCCGGTCATGTAGACGCAGGTCACCCCCTGCCTGCAGCAGGTGCAGCATCACCAGGCTGCAGCCCGAGAAGGCGCCCGCGTGCACAGGGGTGCTGCCATCGAGGCAGCGACTGCAGCGGAACAGGGAGGACAGAGATGGATTAGGAGAGGGGCGGAATGGGGACAAGAGGTGGCAGGACGGGAGCATGGAGGCATGAGAGGAGTCAGAGTGAGCACGGGAAGCGGCCACTGGAACAGGAGGGGTCACCTGGGGACACGGTGGGGTCTTTGGTGAGGGTGTCCGGTGAGCACAGGAGGTGCCAGGGGAACGGGAACAGTCACTGGAGGGCAAGGGGTTAATCTAGAGAACAAAGGGGAGCTCACTGGGGGCGGAAGGGTGTCATGAGGTCCCCCACTGGGGAAGAAAGCCCTGGCTCTCTCGGGCTCAGACTCAGACCCCTGGGAGCGCGGGGGCACCGCCATCGGTCCACTCACTGGTTGGGGTTGGCGCCAAAGGACAGCAAGAGCTGCACGGCAGAGCTGTGGCCCAGCAGCGCCGAAAGGAAGAGCCCGGTCTGCCCAGCAGAGTTCTCACCATCCACCTGGACGACTGAGGGGCAGCAGGGCTTAGGACTGTCTCCAGAGGCAGAGGTCCTGGAGCTGCTATGCCACACCTCTGCCAATTCCCAGTCCCCGCAGTCCCTCGTTGCCTGGGTGACCCTCAACTCCAGGTTCTATCTGTATGTTCTGGAACCCCCACCCTCCAACCGTCAGGGACTCTGCTCAGAATCTGTCTCAACACAGTGCTCGCTGTTAATAGGTCCACAGAGCTGCAACGAGAGGTGACATCCACTTGCCAAGCCGACACCCATCTGCCATCCCAGAAGTGTCAAAATCACACAAAGGTACCCAGGAGCTGGGGGCAAGTGGACTCCTCAGGGACCCCGGCCTACAGGAGCCTCGGGAACAGTCCAGGTACTCCGTGTGTGCATTCAGTATACGTGTACAGGCCCCGTGCGGCCAGCACCTAGTTCTTCAAGGAAAGCAAAATCTTTGGATTTTATCAGGAAATCTCTCACGGTTATTTCTGAATGCTGCTTCTAAGAGCTGAATCCAAAAAATAAATAATAAATAAATAAATAAATAAATAAATAAATAAATAAATAAATAAATAAATAAATGCATGAATGAATGAAAGAGCTGAATCCAAGTAGCAACTTTCTCTCCACCTCACCTATACCAATCCCTTCCGGGATCATTCTGCTCAGGTCCTCCCCCAGCCCCTCCCCTCTGCACCTGTCATCCCCGTTCTTCCTGTAGGCCCTTGCCCACATCCCTACCGAGGGCAAATGCGTGGTGTCTTTGTCCTTGCACTCCTATGTCCTAGGCAGATATGGCAAAAATCAATCATGCGCTTGGCCCAACCCAGCTTTATGACAGTCTCTGTCATAAAATCCCTCCAAATGAGGTCCTTTAGGAACATCTGAATATCACATTTACTGCATTCTTTTTTACTTGGAAGCCCACGGTCTTTTGCCATGGCATGCTAACTGGTTTTCTGTATTTGTCTTGCCCTGCAGAAGGGTCTTCTTAAAACACAAATCACTGCGTGATATAATCATTACAATGATAATCATTTCATTTTTTGTGTAGATAATCTTATACAAGTTGTTCCAAAAATAAGGGGGGGGCAAGTCTCCTGAGGCTAGTATGACCCTAATTCCAAAACCAGTTAAGTTTCCAGAACCAAAAATGAACTTATATTTCAATTTCATGTTTGACTGTATACGCTAAACCTGTAAATAAAGTAAAAGGGATTATCCAATTGATTTATTCAGAGAAATCAAGGATGATTCAACATAAGAAAATCAATCAATGTAGGAAAACACATCCATGGATCAAAAAGTAAAAATCAGGGGATCCCTGGGTGGCTCAGCGGTTTAGCTCCTGCCTTTGGCCCAGGGTGCGATTCTGGAGTCCCAGGATCGAGTCCTGCGTCGGGCTCCTGGCGTGGAGCCTGCTTCTCTCTCTCCTGTGTCTCTGCCTCTCTCTCTCTCTCTCTCTCTCTCTCTCTATATATATATATATATATATATATATATATATATATATATATCATAAATAAATAAATCTTAAAAAATATAAAAATAAATAAAAATCACATTCAGCTCAGTAGATATAGAAAAAGCACCTGATAAAATCCAGAACTTCCATTAGAGACTCTCAAGGATAGAGAGCAAACCGAGGGCTAATGGAGGGAGATGGGTGGGGGGTGGGCTAACTGGGGGGCACTAGTTATGATGAGCACTGGGTGGTATATGTAAGTAATGAATCACTAAATTAAATAAATAAAAATAAAATTCAATATTTACTTATGATTGAGGGGAGCAAATACCTCAAAAAACTAAGAGTAGATGGGAACTCCCTCCCTTTGTAACAATTACATACCAAAACCCGAAGAGCACCCATGATACTTAATGCAGAAGTACAGATTAATTCCCTTTGATATCAAGAACACGGAAAGAGATGTCCATGGACAACAAGGTTTGGGAGTTCTGGCCAACACTTTACACAAGGGAGAAAAAAAAAAGAATTAGAGTTTAAAGGGCTGAGATCAAATTGTCACCATCTTTAGGTAATAAAAAATGTCAAAGAATCAAAAATTACAACTATTAATTAAGTTCAGAAAGTGGCCAGAACCCCAATCGACTTGCAAAAATCAATGAAAAATGGAAATTGTAAATTAGATGTTAATTTCCTGCCCACAACTCCAATGGCTTCCCATCACACACGGGGCAAAACCTCGCAGAATTCACACACTTCCTGCCTGCTGCTTGCGCCTCTGAGCTTCAGCCCTCTCCCAGAGTCTCCCTGCTGCTGCTTAAAGTTTGTTCTAGGGTCGCCCGGGGTGGCTCAGCGGTTTAGCGCCACCTTCAGCTCGGGGTGTGATCCTGGAGACCGGGGATCGAGTCCCAAGTTGGGCTCCTCGCAGGGAGCCTGCTTGTGTTGTGTCTCTCTGCCTCTCTCTGTGTGTCTCTTATAAATAAGTAAAAAAAAAAAAAAAAAGCTTGTTCTGACTTCAAGTCCTTTGCAGTGGCTATTCCATTTTTCTGAAGTGTTTCCCCCACCCTCCACGGCTCTTTTACTGTGGGGCCCAAGTAGCACCCATCCCCAAAGCCACCCTTTCCGTGTATCTACTTCATCCTCCTCACTCTCTTAAATTCTCATGATAGACTTCGTTCCCAGTGACCCGAAGGTCATCCCCAAATCCCCAGCATAGACGACAGAGGCTGGCACACAGTAGGGCCCCCGCGCACAACGTCTGACCCGCTGAAGCCACAGCTTCCGAGCTGCCTCTTGGCCTGGCCCCCCCACGCGGCCGCAGCAGGAACCCTCACCTCTCCGCAGGAGCCGGGCCAGGCCCCAGCCTGGGCCCCCGGCCACAGCCAGGCGGTGCAGTCGTCCCACCTGGGCTTCTGGATCCCTAACAGAGCCCAGCTCCACCGGGAAGCGGGAGCGCAGGGAGGGCATCTGTGGGCTCCGGACGGTCAGCTCCCGGGCAGGGATCACCTACGGGGTCTCATGCGGGCAGGAGAGAGCGAAGGCAGGACCTCTGGGGACCCTGGAGGGCCCGTGAGAAGGCAGGGGCCTCGGGAGGGGTCTGCTTTGCTGTCAGGTGTAGGATGAGAAAAGGGGTGGGGTCTGGGAGAGCGGCGGGCCTGGGGCCAGGCCCTGGTTCAGGGAGTCTGAGGGCGGCATTCTGTCTGCGCGGAGGAGCTGTAAGGGCTCCAGGGATAAGGAGGAAAGGAGTCTAGGGGTTCAGGGAAGGAGTCTGGCGGAAGAAGGGCCTGAGGGTTGGGACGGAGAGGACGGGGGTCTCCAGGCTGGGCGGGGCGGTGTTAGGGAGGAGGATGGTCCTAGTCCGAGGGCTGGCGCTGGTGCAAAGGCCCTGAGGCAGGCTCTGCAGGCTCGGGGAGGGTCTCAGGGTTGGGGACTCGGACTGCGGTTCAGGCAAGCGTCTGGGTGCGGGGTGGGGTCTGCGGCCTAGAGGAGGGGGTAGGAGGGGGACTCAGGCTGCGGGGGCAGCAGCCTGGGGGCGGGGTCTAGCCGGAGGGCGGTAAGTCCAGGAGGGTCAGGGGCCTAGGCCCCAGCCCGGGGTCTGCGCACCTACCGTTGGGCTCCCCGCAGCACTCAGCACGTGCCTGCCACGTGACCCAGGCACTCCGGCTCGGGCACCACAGGCGCATGCGCACCAGTGGCTTCTTGCCACATCTGCGCTTGCGCAGTAGCCGCTTCCCCTGAGAGGCGCCCCCCCAGCCTCGAGGCGCTGCGAGAGAACCCGAGGCGATGGCCCCCCCAGAGCTGTGGGCTCTGCTGCACCTGGAACGCCTCTTACGCCTTCCGGGGGCTCGAGGTGCTGGGCCCTCCCTCCTCCGCGGTCTTCTTCCCACGCTTCTCACCCCCCCCCACGGACTGTCCCTTCTTTCCCTGCCCCAGCCTCGTCTCTCTGCCCTGAGCCTGGGGCCCCGCAGTGTCCTCGACAGCTCCCCCTGGAAGTCCCCTGGGACCCTCCCATCCACCGGCTCCCGCACTAGGAGCATCTCCCCCAAATTACATTTCCTCCCCCATCCCCATCTCAGGGTCCCCCCTCTTCCAGCCAGAGCCCTGGGCCTCGCCCTCAATGCCTCCCTCCCATCCAGCCTCTCAGCCTCCAGCTGGTCCTCCCCACCAGCCCCCCTCCGGTTGATACAGCCCCGCCCTGCTCCAGCTGCCAGCGGGGGTTTCTTAGTCCAGCTTCCCTTGGGCTCCCAGCCTGTCGCCCTGCTCTGGGACACCCACTGCATGGTAGCCGGGGGACTTTTTCTAAAGCCAAACCCTGTCCCTCCCTTACGTGAAACCCTCCTGACTCCGCACGGCCCTTGGGGCAGAGTCCAAGCCCTGAAGTCTGGCACCAAAGGTGCCATTGTCTGGCCTGCCTGTGATCGATACCCTTGCTGTGCTCTGGGGTCAGCTAGCAGTCTCTCTAGAGCTGCCCTTCCCATGGGGCACCTGGGTGGCTTGGTTGGTTAAGTATCTGCCTTTGGCTCAGGTCATAACCCAGAGTCCCCAGATAGAGCCTCACATAGGGCTCCCTGCTCAGTAGAGTCTGGTTCTCCCTCTCTCTCTGCTCCTCCCAAAAACTCATGCTCTCTCTCTCAAATAAATAAATCTTAAAGAGAGAGAGAGAGAGAGAATAGCCTTTCCCCAAGGAGGCAGCTTCTGTGCAGGGCAGCAGCCTGGGCAATAGCTCAGGATCTTTATTAACCACATGACCCTTGGGGATGCTAATGGGGTGCCCTCAGGCCCCGTCTCAGCAGTCTCCGCTTGAGTTCTTGGCTGAGCAGTGTCTGTTCCTTGCGGGCACCCTGCAGCACGCTCCGGTTCTCCTGGGCCCTCCGGATCAGGTAGGGGATCACCTCCTCCAGGGAACCATAAGGGATGGACTTATACACGGCATAGCCGGCCTGCCCTGTGGGGAGAGTGTTGGCAGGGCGTGAACTCCTCCTGTTCAGGGGGAGGCCCATCTGGAACAGAGACTTCCATCTCTCAGAACCTGGCAGTCTAGGTGAGTTGGACAAAATCTCCCACTGAAAAAACTTAAAATCCTGCAGTAAACATTTAGAAAATCTTCCTAAAGTTATTAAAATCCTACCAAAAGAGTAAGGAATTTACTAACCTGAGCATTAAGAGAAACTGAGAACCCAAAGAGGGAAGAATGTACAGGAAGCACTTCCACCCTGAAGGCAAAATCGAGCTACTTGTTGACCTCAGAGTTGAGGGGGTGCCGAAATCGAGGCCCAGAGCCTGACCAGGGTGAGAGTTGTAATGGAGCACCTGCTCAAATTAAGCTGCACCCTCAGCATCAGAGTTCACCAGAAATCAACCCCCACTCACAGAGAATTGTGGCCTTGGCCATAAGTGGAACAGAGAAGAAAACAGAAACCCATCTCTGAGGGATCGAGGCCGTGGATTAGCCTCATATATTTGTAGCTCAAATTTGCATCAGTGAGATGCCTCAGGAAACCTCAAGCCCTGAATTTAGGGTAAAGTGGTTCTGTACCCCTTAGCACCTGGCAGAAGAAAACACAAATCTTCTGGTCTCAGACCCCGGGCAGCTGCACAGCAAAGATAATAAGGCACCGGGGAAACAAGACACCATGATCAAGAACCAGCCAAAACAACAGACAGCAGGCTCAGAGACAGGCGTGCAAGGCCTTCAGATATGGGAACAACAAATCTCTCTGGAAGAGTCTGGTGGCTGGGCCGGCTGCAGGCTCTGGATGGGAGCCTGGTCAGGCACTGGTTGGGAGTGGGGAAAGGGGTCCGGCTGGGGGGATGGGGATGAGGCCTAGGGCAGGGGGGGCGCACATGCTGATGGAGCATGGTGGTGGGACATGGGGAGAATGGATCGTTCACATACCCAATGCCAAGGAGACGTGGTCACACATCCCTAGAAGTTGTCCAAAACAGACAGGCCCATCCAGAGGAATGCCCAGGTCCCACATGCTATAGAAAAGGCCACATCATCAATCCAGACAGCGGCTGGATCCAGAGCTGGAAGTCAGCCATCATGCACTCATATGGCTGTTGCAGTTATTAAAATTTTGAAGTTCTTCTAAACTTAGTGATAAATAACCACTGTTCTCAGGCCCCTGAAATCTCCCCAGTGGGTATCAGCTCCTTCTCTGGAGCCTTCAGGCCTCCCTAGGCCCCAGCAAATAAGGACAAATGTCTCATTTAGCTGGGGCCTACAGGGTCTACAGGTTTGGCCTACAAGGGTTAGATATTGCAACTGGCCTTCCCCAGAATCCCTGTGAACCTACTGGCCCATCGCTTTCCTCCCCCTATTCCATGTCCACCACCCTTTGCTAATCCCTGGCATGTGAGCAAGGAAGAAGAAGGAAGGGGGCCTTCTTGTGGATATCTAGTTCCCATTCCCCTACATACCGCTTGGTGGCATGGTGAACAGATTCCTCATTGTGGGAAGCCACCATGAGGTGGCACATGGGGCCCCGGTGGGACACTTGAGTCAGCATCAGCTCCAGACAACGGCTGTAACTGAAGGGAAGTGTTCTGTTCAGCTTATGGCTTCCGGTGATGAAGGGTCAGGCCCCAGGGGCTAGGGAGCCCTGTCCTTGGGAGGTGGGGTGCCCAAGGGCAAGTACTCTGGAGCCAGAAAGTCCCCCCCCCCCCGTTTCACCTGCCCCTGCTACAAAGGATGGCCCTTCACTGGGCCTTTTACCTCCCTTATAAGGATTAAGGTCCCCTAACAGGGCTATTGCAGATGGGGTGAGACGAGGGTGTCATGAAGCCCCTGATGCAATGGCAGCCTCAGAGCAAAGGGCCTCATCACAGGCACAAGGTGACATTTACCTACAGTCATTCACTGCAGTGTTGGCCACTGAACAGGAGTGGCAGTAGCGCAACCCCAGCTGTAAGTGGGCACTGGCTAAAATGCGTGGTGGTGCACAAGAGCGAGTGCAGCGCCAGGCACTAAAAACGGAGGCAAATTGGTGAATGTGCTCCCAGCTGGCCTCAGGCCATGTGCCCAGCTAAGGACTCCACACGCCGCCCTGGTTATTCTCCATCACCTCCCAGATCTGCCCATCTCTGCCCCTTGGGAAGCTGTGTCACCCATGGAATAACCGGCAGGAGATCCGAAGGTGGGGAGAGAGAAAGCTTGGGGTATTTCACCCCGTAGCCCCCTCCCCGGCCTACGCTGACTGTCCCCTGTGTTTGGTGACACCTCCTTAGGGTGGCCCCTCTTCCTCAGCTGTGGAACAGCGGTCATTACAGCTTCATGCTCTTAGGAGTTCCGGGGTTCCTTGATCTTCCTTGTGGCTCCCTTAACCTTCCCCACACTCAATAGGGAGAGTGCATTTTACTACATTTCCCTTAGTTAAACTCCTTTGCTCAGAGTTCTTTTTCCCTAGGGGTCCTTTAAAAAAAAAAAAGATTTTATTTATTTATGAGAGAGGCAGAGACACAGGCAGAGGGAGAAGCAGGCTCCATGCAGGGAGCCCGATGTGGGACTCAATCCTGGGTCTCCAGGATCAGGCCCTGGGCTGAAGGCAGTGCTAAACCGCTGAGCTACCGGGGCTGCCCTCCCTTGGGGTCCTGCCTGACGCACATACACTCATCTGACTCTCAAGTCAGCTCCATGATGTCGATGTCCTGGTTATCCCCATTTTACGCAGGGGAAGATTGAATGAAGCTTCTCCCCAGGTCATACAGCTAAAAGTGACTGGGCTGGGATTTGAACCTAGGCTGTCTGATGCTCCAGGGCCTGGGTTTTTTATCCTGGCTTTAAATTATGCAGCTAGGGACGCCTGGGTGACTCACCGGTTGAGTGTCTGCCTTCTGCTCAGGCTGTGTTCCCAGAGTCCCAGGATCGAGTCCACATCAGGCTTCATGCATGGAGCCTGCTTCTCCCTCTGCCTGTGTCTCTGTGTATGTGTGTGTGTGTGTGTGTGTTTCATAATTAAATAAAATTTTAAAAAATAAGAAAAAATAAGTTATGCAGCTGAAGGGAAAAGCAAGGGGCAGTGTGTAGACATGATGCCTTTTGCACACAGAAATCTCTGTGTTTACCTGTTTATGGATGAAGGAACTTAGGAAATGTGTAAGAAACTAACAAAAGTAGTCACCTGTGAAGAGCAAGGAGACTCCAAAATGAGATGGGGATTTGGGTGGAAGTGAGATATGTCAGTGTATTCATTTTCTTTTCAAGATTTTATTTATTTATTCATGAGAGACACACACACAGAGAGAGAAGTAGAGACACAGGCAGAGGGAGAAGCAAGCTCCCCATGGGGAGCCTGATGTGGGACTCAATCCCAGGACCTTGGGATCACGCCCTGAGCCAAAGGCAGATGCTCAACCACGGAGCCACCCAGGTGCCCCAGTGTATTAATTTTCATAGCATTTTGATTTTATTATTATTATTTTTCGAAAGTGCAAGCAGGCAGGGGAGATGGGCAGAGAGAGAGGTAAGAGAGAATCCCAAGCAGGCTCCATGTTCAGCACAGAGCCCTATGTGGAGCTCGATCTCACAACCCTGATATCATGACCTGAGCCAAAACCAAGAGTCTGACGCTCAACCGATTGAGCCACCCAAGCAAGCACCCCATATCACTTTGATTTTTAGTGGCATAAATTTATTATTTCTTCAGAATATATAATATGTGAATTTTGCAAAATGGTGCAGCAGCTTTGGAAAACCATCTGGCCATTCCTCAAAAGTTAAAGAGGGGGTTACTATACAACCCAGCAATTCCACTCCTAGACAATTGAGCTTTCAAGAGACTGGAAAATGTGTATTTATAGAAAAATGTGCACACGAATGTTCATGGCGGCACTCGTCACAATAGCCAAAATTGGAAGCGATCCATCAGCTGATGAGTGGCTAAACAAAATGTGCCGGGGCCTGAGGGGAGGAGCATGGGAAGGGACTGCTAAGGACATGGGGTTTCTTTTGGGGGTTGATGGAATGTTCTGGAATTAGTGGTGATGGTTGCACAACATTGTGAATATGCTAAAATCCACTGAATCGTATACTTTGAAAGGGTGGATTTTATGGGTCATATCTCAGTAAAAAATAATAATGGATTATATCTCAGTAAAAAGAATAATAATGGTCCCGGTGATTAAGACTGTGGGATACAAATGTACATAAAAGCCCCCATGGTCCTTGGATGCAAGCCTAGGTTCCGGCCGTGATGTGGCCACTTGCCCTGTGAGCTTGGGTCAGTCTCTGTAACTCTACATACTTCTCCTGGATCCAGTGTGAAAGGAGGCAGATTTTGTAAGCTCTACGAGGACAAGGCCTGGGGACCACCTTGGTTGCTACTGGGGCCAGGGGCCAGCACAGGTCCTGATCTAAGTCAGGTGATCAGAAAGTAAAGGAACAGTTTCCTTCCTCCCAGGGCCATGGGATGGGGGCCCCAGGGGCTCACCCATATTTTGCTCCCCACACAGAGTGATTTGAGGTGGATGAGAGTTCAGGTTCTAGAGCCAGTCTGCTGGGTGCAAAACTTGGCCCTGCCACTTACTAGCTATGTGACCTTGGGTAAGCGATTCCACCTCTCTGTGCCTGGGTTCCTTCTGAGAAATGGAGTGTGTGTGTGCGCGTGCGTGTGAGATAACAGTACCTACTGCTTGGGGGTCGTTTACGTATTCAACAGATCTGTACTGAGCACCCGCCCTGTAGCAGGCTCAGTTCCAAGCCCTGGGTGCTCAACAAATCAGAAACCCCTGTCCTCCTGGGGGCCCGCATTCTGGAGGGGGAGACAGACAATGTGCAATTGAATACGAAAGTGTATAGAACCTCAGACACCGACAAGTGCTAAAGAGAAAAATAAATTCAGGAAGAGAGTAGGTGTGGGTGTTCTAATTTTTGACAGGGAGGGCAGGGAAGGTCCCCCGAGGACATACCAATAAGTAGAGACCTAAGGAGATGAGAGAGTGAGCCATGCAGCTGTCTGGAGGGAGAATGTTCTAGGCGGTGGAAACAGGAAGTGCAAAGGCCCTGGGGATCATCAAGGAGGCCAGTGTGGCTGGAGTGCAGTGAGTGAGAAGCAGAGTCTGAGGTGAGGAGATCACAGCACATGGGGCCTGGGAGCTGCTGGAAGGATTTGGGGTTTTACTGAGGTGCAGTGGGAGCGATGGAAGGGTTTTGAGCTGAGAGGGACAGGATTTGACTTATTAACAGGCTCCCTCTGGCTGCCTATGGGGGAACAGACTGGGATGGGGGTGAGGGGTGGACAAAGGAGGGAGCAGGGAGCCCTAGGAGGAGGCTGCTGTGCAAGTGGGAAGTGATGAGGTCCTGGCCCAGGGAGAGGAAATGATGGTGCACACACATGGGATGTGTGGCGTGATGAAGGGTTAGATGTTATGATTTATCTCAGAGGCCTGGCTGGCCTAGTCCTACCTCTGATTGGTAGCCTCATAGTTGGGCTGAATGGGGTCTTCGGTCCCTTGGTGCCGAGCCACCTCTCTCTCCTTGTCCAGATACGCCCCTCGGACCAACTTGACTCCAAAGGCCCGGCCAGCCCTGTCAGCGGCCTCCGCGGCCCTCCTCAGCCGCTCGTGTGTGTCCTGGCGAAGCACCCCGGCAGCTTGGGGTCAGGGCCCCGGGGCGCCGGCCCGCAGTCCCCCACGGTGCACCACACACCTTCAGATAGGCCTGGTAAGTGTTCCACACCCAGGGCCCGCCCTCCCCGGGGCCGTTCCAGCGCAGGGCCAGGGCGTCCACCAGCAGACAGAGAGCAGGGTTCAGGAAGGTGTACTCGGCATCCACCAGGATCCTCACACGCTGGGCCCGGGCATGCTGAGGGTCAGAGGGTCAGAGGTCAGGCCTCGGGGTGCCCAGCAGGTGCGGCGGAGCCAGGCCGTGGCAGGTGTTACCTGTACTACCCGGTGCAAGCGGCTCAGAGAGGCCTGGAGATGGTGGTTTTGCTGGGCGTTGAGGCAGGAGATCTGGAGGTCCTGGGGGAGCAGCAGGGGAGGTGGGAATGGCTCAGGTTACTGGATCCTTCCAGGGCCTATGTCTCCTCTCCCCCACCACCAAGAAGGGAAAAAAGTTGAGAAATTGTAAGCAATATGAAAAGTAACCGTATCACAAAGAAACCATTTATTCAGGTGAATAATAACCATTTATTCACCTGAATAAATGGTTTAGAGCCCCGGATCTGGGTTTGAATCCTGACTCCATCCCTTACTGTGTGGCCTTGGACAAGTCATATAATCTCTCTGGGCCTCAAGTTTTGTCTCTTTCTTTCAACAATTAGTTGATAATGGCATCTACCTCGTGGAGTTGCTGTGTGGACCTGTAAGCCGTGCCTGGACGTAAGAATGGGGCAGGGCGAGCACGTGATAAGCATTCAAAACATGCTGTTGTCGTGATGATAATAAGCCACTTCGTATATATAATCTTCACAATGATCCTGGTGGACAGTTACTCCAAACCCCGTTCTGCAGCGAGGAGACTAATGCTCCATGAGTGAAGACTAGGAATTAACACGTAGGAAGTGAGCAGGGGCTAGCTCATAGTGGGTGCCACAAGTGTCACCTGCTATTGGGTGTCTTAGGACCTCAATACCTTCCTCTAAGGCCAGAGCCTCATTGCAGCTCACGAGGCTCCCCCCATCGGGCCCCTCTGCTCTCATCTCCTCGGCTCTCCGGAGCCCCCTGCCCTCCAGCCACGCTGGCCTCCCTGCCAGTCCTTCAACATGTCCAGCACCTTCCAGCCTCAGGGCTGCTCCTTTGCTTGGCTGCTCCTGCCTGGAACACTCTTCCCCTTCATGTCCATTTGCCTCACTCCTGCCTCTCCTCCAGGTGTTTTTCTCACTGTCATCTTCTCAGCGAGGTTTTCCGTGGCTCAGATTTGCAACTCCCTGTCTGGGGCTCTTGCCTTCTCCTTCCCTAGCCTTGTTTTCCCCCCTGCAACGCCTGTTTATACTTGCTATGTCTTGGCTTTTTGGTCTTGCCTCTCCCCGACTAGCAAGTAAGTGCCTCAGGGACTAGGAGTTCGTCTCCGTCATCTTTTCCTCCAGCCCTGGAGGAACACGGTGGAAATAATCGTTGTCCCCCAACTCTTGTTCTTGTTGTGGAGATTCTAAGGGTGGATGTGAACTGCTGGCCACTCAAGGAGTCAGCTGGCTTCAAAGAAATTAGGAAACTAAAGAAGGAGGAGCAGGTGGGACTTAGTTCTACCCAGATCCAACAGAGTCCAGATGGAGACTGGGGGGACTGGGGGGGAGGCTGGGTCTGCTAATGGGAGGCCCCCGGGATCAGGCCGTGAGAAGGTGGCAAACACCACCCCACCCTTGGCTTAGTGGAGAAAACCTTCCAGAAGGAGGCACCTGCCCAGTTACCTTTTCCTCAGACAGAGAATTGTCTTCCCCTGGCTGGGGGCGCAGAGTCTTGGAGGAGTCCTGGGGAGTTAGTAGCTGGTGAAACTGCCTGCATATGATGGCCACCCTCAGACAGGGCCTACTGGGTGCCCGGTGCTATTTGGGGTACCTCACCTAATATTTAACTCTCTCAGAAAAAATTAAAAAAATAAAAAATAAATAACTCACTCGGTCTTCACCTCCCTCTGAGCCAAGGACTGAGACAAGGGATTGGGGGCTGTCACTGAGATGGGGACAAGAAGGGGAGCGGGTCTGGGGAGACACGGAAGCCAGGGTGGGACCTGGTAGGTGTGGGTGGTCTGGAGGATGTCCAGGGGCTCAGGGGAGAGGCTGGGGCTGGAGACAGATGTGGGCCTCATTAGTACCCAGGGGAGAAACTGAGGCTGCAGCGTGGGTGAAGAAGGCCCCATGGAGGGGAGGAAGGAGTGAGGAGGGGGGAGCCTCCGTATTGAAGAGACTGGCAGAGAAGAACCTAACATGGTTTGAGAACCAGCTGGCTGAGATGGAAAAGGAAAACCAGGTATTAGGGACACCAAGGAAAGCATGTGACGAGAGGCCGAGGAAGGCCCCTCTGTTCCTCGGGGGATCGGATGCCAGCCAAGCAGGGGCTTTAATCCTTAAAACCGCCCTGGGAAGAAGTTGCTCCCACTGTCTGTGATACTCCAGAGCTGATCCTCTGAGACACCCGAGTCCTGCTTCTATGTGTCCTGTGACACTTTTTTCAAAATGCCAATTTTTTTAAAATGTGAAAGAAACACCACATCGCCCACAGCATTGTTTGTGGTGGTGGAGACTCAGAGGCGCCCTCGCCGTGTCCATCCTGGGAGACGTGAGCTGCGTGGCGAGGAGCAGCAGGTAGAGGCCACGGATTAGATGCACACAAAGACTGTTGGACGGATCTTAAAATCAGAGTGCTCAGTGGAAAAAGTGAAAAGTGGAAAGAGGCAACAATACTATTTGTGTACATCTAAAATTACACCCTCAGGTTGATGGGGAGGATCATGCCAGAACTTTCTGCAGTGATGAAAATCTTCTGTGTCTTGATAGACTCGAATTGCTCAGGTGTGTATATTTGTCAAATCCACAAATAGATACAATCACCAATAGATACATTTACAATCTGCATATTTCACCATATATACATTTTTCCTCGAAAGAAATAAAATACTATAAATAATTATCAAGCCCGAATTGGTGATATGTATCCCGAAACATTCGGAGGGCCCTGTGCTGATGCCTGCAACTTATTTTGAAATGCATTGAAAAATAAAATGGATCGGTGGACAAACGGAAGAATGGATGGAGGGACTGATATGATTCCAAGCAGGTAAAGTTAAATGTTAACAGTGGCTGGTATATGGGTGTTTACTGTAAGATTCTCTCGACTTTTCCGTACGTTTGAAGGTTTTCATAATAAAATGTTGGGGAAATATGTCCCCCTGTACTTGCCAAAACAAATTTACAATAACAAAGAGATATACGTTATGCAGGGTAAAGGGGGTGTCAATGGCAAGGAAGGTAGAAATAGTAAATGGAAATGAAATGAATGAATGAATGAATGAATGAATGAATGATTAAACCAAAACCCCACTGGCCTAATCATAACTTCCGGTCATAGCTGAGTTGATTGACCAAATACTGATTAGTTTCTTCTAGTTGGGGAAGAGCTACTCTCTCACCCCCGCCTCTGAGAACTCCCAGCCTGCAGCCCCCTCGCCTAGGTCCCCCAGATGGCCCATATATTCCGTCCATGCCAACCACGGCCCGGGCTATAGCCACGTTTATTCCGATTGTTCTAAGGCTGGGAAGTAGCAGTAGTTGCATGGTTCAGACACGCCGCTTGCAGGTGGCTGCTACATCCTAGTACAGAGGACTCTGCTCCCGCCCCACAGTCCCCACCAACCATCCAGCCAGCCTGGGCTCCTTACCTGCCCAGAGTCCATGGCTTCTGCCAGCCTCTCGGGGCTCAGCTCCAAGGAAGCCCCCGGTTTTCTGATCCAGGAGGTTAGCTCCTTCTGGAATGGGGCGGTGGGTGGAGGGGTGAGGGGGACCTGGTGGGCAGCTGTAGCCTCCCTCCCCATCCTGCCCGTCCCTTACACAGAGCTGAGTACTGGTCAGCGCCGTCATCTTCAGCTGCATAAGGATGTTCCCAGTCGGGCTGGGGGTCTCCAGGACGCCTCGTGACATGTCCACGCACCGAAGCATAGCACTGAGGTTCCCCTCATACCACGCCTCGCTGCCCAGCCAGCAGGCATTAGCTTCCGGAGCCCACCTGCCCCGCTCCTGCCAGCCTCCCCGCCCCCCCGGGCCCGGCCCCTACTCACCCAGCCTTGACAGCTGAGTCTGGCTCCTCTTCGATGGGTACCGCCAGCAGGGGTCGAAGGCCTAGGGTCTGGAGCTGTTGGACGCAGCCCTTCACCTCCTCTGCTGTCTCACCAGCCACAAACTGCCCGTAGAAGGATGCTCGGAGAAACGCTCCCGAGAGCCGGGAGCCCAGGAGTCGCTGAGACCAGGCCTGGAGCTGGAGGGACAGAGAGCGAGGGCTCAGAGGCCAAGCCTCGGGGATGCCCGAGGCCGATCCCCGGGGGCACCGCTCACCACCAGGCCGTGTGTGACCAGAGGGGGCCAGGCGCACAGCCGTAGCACCAGCAAAGCTCGTGTCAGTTCTCCTGTGCCTTTGAGATGAAAAGCACCCCCATCAAAGCTCAGGGGCTGCCAGCCCCCAGTGGGGGATCCAGCCTGGGAACGGAGCACACGACAGGTCCGAAGCATCGTGAATCCCTGGCCACTTCTGCGGCGAGTAAAGGGGCTCTGGGGGCGGGAGGTCTACCAAGTGCCCCTTGCCCGGCCAGGGCCAGTGATTGATTAACCCGGCAATAGCTGGGGCAAGGCAAATCTTTTAGGATTGTGGGCTCCTTGGGGGTCAGTTAATTATTAACTGATGAGGACAGAGTTCAGACTAATGGGGTCAGGAAATGAAACTCCCAGTCATAGCCCCCAACAATTCTTAGCTGCCCACCACGTAGCAGTGGGGTGCTCTGGAGCAAGGATCGCTGGGCTCAAGGCAATTTGGTTTCCTGATCTTGGCGAAGTTACTTAACTTCGCTGTTGCCATTGCTTCATCTTCGAACGGGAAAGATGGCAGTGCTACTGAATAAATTTGAAAGTGCGCGGAACCTGTAACCCGACTGTTCCAGGCTGAGCGTGCATCTTTGAGAACTGGAACACGGCCATCCGGGAACATGGAGAGGAAGGAATGTTCATAGCCGCACGGTGTGGGATGGCCACAAGCCACCCAAACCTCCACCAACCAGAGAACAGATTAGATGCAGCGTGGTCTACAGTGGAATGGTGCGTGGAATACTATACAGCAGTGAAAAAGAGGAGAGTCCTGGGGCATACAACCACGTGGGGCAACCTCACGTGCATAGCGGTGAGTGAACGAAGTGAACAAAACACCAAACAGCACAAGCTGCGTTATTGTGTTCACTACTCTTGAGAGCAGGGAAAAATGAAACAACCTAGATCCAAAAATGTTAGGAATATGTACATGCGTGGCCCAACCATAAAGAAAAGACAAAAAAAGAAATGACTATCACCAAAGTCAGAGAGGTGGTCACCTCAGGCGATGAGAGGAGCTGTAACTGGGTCAGGGCTCTTTGGGGGCTTCCCTGTCCTTTCTTCTTAACCTGATGATTCACTGTTGTTCACATTCTAAGTATTTTTTTTTACTGCCATACATCTACGTTTTCTACTCCTGAATGTACAGTACATTTCAAGATAAAATAAAGGTGAAACATTAATCATAGTATCAGTCTCATGGGGCTGTTACGAGGATCCGGTGCGTTCGTGTGCTCACACATACTGTGTATGTGCTCAGTAAGTACTGGCTGTGATCCTAAGGTGCTGTGTGCACACGATCTCATGATGCCTGCGTCCCCAGTGAAGTACACTGTTCATTACTCCTGTGTTGGGGGATCCCCCAAGCCCCCTCAGGTTCAGTGATTCACTAAAAGGACCCACAGAACTCAAAAGAGCTGATTACTCACAGTCATGGTTTATTACAGGGAAAGGACACAGATTAAAAATGGCAAAGGGAAGAGACTTGTGGGATCCAAGGGGCCCCAGACACAAGCTTCCCGTTGCTCTCTCCCAGTGTCACCAAGCAAACAGCACTCAATGATCCCAGCCCCAATGCATGACGACACACCTGGAGTACTGCAGCCAAGGACCCTCACATGAGCCTTGGTGTCCAGGCTCTTTATTGGAGAACCAGTCACATAGTCATGGCTCTTGCCCCATATGACTGACTGTAGCCTCCAGCTCCTCCCAAGGTCAAGCTGACGCTGCATGTCCACAGGTAAACAAAAACACTCTTGCCAAGCAAGATATTCCAAGAGGTTACCTCCCAGGAACTGGGCAAAATTAATCCTTTACTGCATAATCCTCTAATTCACAGGTGTTAAAAGTAGAGGCTCAGAGAAGTAGAGCTACCTACCTGAGGTCACACAGCCAGTGGGTGGCCAAGTGTGGGTTTAATGACCCTGTCCCCTAGACCCCGAGGCCTCAAGATTTAACCATCCAGTCTCTTTCTGCAATCTTTTATCAGTACCCAATTCACAGAACACGCGACTAGAGTCAGATTATAAATCCAGCAAAGCTTGAGCTAAAAAAAAAAGTCTTTAAACTGCTTTTTCTATTCCAATCACAGTTCATATTAAAACAATACAAAAGGAGACAGTGAAAAATTAATCTTTCTCCTATGCCTGAATTTGAACCCCTCAATTTCCTCCCTATAAGGCAATGGGCTATCCTTGCAAAGATAGAATTTCCTATGCACAGAAATGCACCTATATAGTTCCTTGATTTATTACATAATGAGAAAATACTACTCATTTCTTTGGACATTGACTTTAGTTTTTTACTAAACAATGTATTTTTTTTAATTTTTTATTTATTATTTATGACAGTCAGAGAGAGAGAGAGAGGCAGAGACACAGGCAGAGGGAGAAGCAGGCTCCATGCACCGGGAGCCTGACGTGGGATTCGATCCCGGGTCTCCAGGATCGCGCCCTGGGCCAAAGGCAGGCTCCAAACCGCTGCGCCACCCAGGGATCCCTAAACAATGTATTTTGAAAGATCATTCCTATCTCAGCACAAATGACTCCATCTCAAATATGAAAAGTTCTATGTTGTTTCTTCCTTTATCTTTTTAAGATTATTTATTTATTTATTCATGAGAGACAGAGAGAGAGGCAGAGACACAGGCAGAGGGAGAAGCAGGCTCCATGCTGGGATCCCAATGCGGGACTCGATACCAGGACCCCAGAATCACGCCCTGAGCCAAAGGCAGATGCTGAGCCACCCAGACACCCCTGGTTCTTCCTTTAATCTTTGTTAGAATCTACCACAAAGCCAGTTGTCTTTGTGAGGAGGTTTTTGTTTTTGTTTTTTTAAGATTTTATTTATGGGATTTTATTTATTTATTTTATTTATGGATTTTATTTTGTGGGAAGTTTTTTTAAATAATGAATTCAATTTCTTTAATAAATATAGGGCTTTTCATATTTTCTATTTCACAAACTTTCACTCTTTGTGTTTTTCAAGGAGTTGTCACTTCATTTAAATTGTCTAATTACAGAATTCGTAGAAATGACCTCTCACTCTTGATATTGGTCATTTTTGTTCTTTTTCTCTCTTGATTAGTCTAACTAAGGATTTTATCAATCTCATTAATTTTTTTCAAATAATCAACTTGGGCTTTGTTAATTTTCTCTGTGGTTTGCTGATCTGTCTCATTTTTAACATTTGCAGATTGTTCTGTTGTATGGACTCTCATCATTGATGATTTCATTTTCTCTGACACTTAGCATAAAAAATTTGCAAACACAATTTAAAGAATGACCACTGACCACTTATACGCCTTCTGTCTAGATCCAACAACCTTGCCATATTTGCTTTTTCTCTCCTCTTTTCTTATCTCTTTTTTTTTATTTTTTATTTATGATAGTCACAGAGAGAGAGAGAGAGAGGCAGAGACACAGGCAGAGGGAGAAGCAGGCTCCATGCACCGGGAGCCTGATGTGGGATTCGATCCCGGGTCTCCAGGATCGCGCCCTGGGCCAAAGGCAGGCGCCAAACCACTGCGCCACCCAGAGATCCCTCTTTTCTTATCTCTTAATGTAAATGTGTGCCCCATATCATTTGAAAGAAGTTATAGTCCTGTGGCAACTCAGGATGCATGTCTTAAGAATAAGAACAGGGGCGCCTGGATGGCTCAGTTGGTTGAGTGTTTAGCTCTTGATTTCAGCTCAGGTCAGATCATGGGGTCTTGAGGTGAGCCCCATGTTGGGCTCCTCGCTCAGCAGGGAGTCTGCTTGAGATTCTCTCCCTCTCTGTCTGCCCCTTCCCCTGCTCATTCTCTCTTCTCTAAAATAAATAAATAAATAAATAAATAAATAAATAAATAAATATCCTTTAAAATAAAAAGGATGAGAACATCCTCCTAGCTGGCTGGGCTGAGCCCCCTCCTGTCTGCAGGGGAAAAAAAAAAAAAGAACAACCTCCTTCCTACATGCCCATACCACCATTCTCATATCTAGGAAAATATCAATAATTCCTTAGTATTTAATATCACATTCACATTCATTTATTCAATTGTCTCCATAATAGCTTTCATGGCTGTTATTATCCTTTTTTAAACCAGAATCAGTCCATGTTGATGCTTTGCATTTGGTTGTTATGTCTCTTTAGTGTTTTGGGTATATTTTTGGTACAGTCCTCAGGATTTTTTTAAAGATTTATTTATTTGAAAGAGAGAGAGTGTGAGCAGGGGGAGAGACAGAGGGAGAGAGAGAATCTCAAGCAGACTCCCCAGTGACCATGGAGCCCGACACAAGGCTCAATCCCAGGACCCTGAGACCATGATGTGAGCCAAAACCAAAAGTTGGAGACTCAGCCAACTGAGGTCACCCAGATGCCCCATGTTTTTTTTAAAAGACAATATTAACTTTCCAAAAAAGCTCAGGCCAGGTGTCTTGGAGAATGCCTGACATGCTGTATTTGCCTGGTTATACTCATGTGATGTCATCTACTGTGTTCCTTTATCCTATGTATTTGCTGTAAATCCTGTGTTTTGGTTGAGAGCCATAATTTGGTAGACCAGCCCCCTACTGGAGACCATTTAGGTTGACTCCAGAGTCCCCAGGCCTGATCTCTTAGCCACGATGTTATTAGGCCTTCCAGGCTCCTCAACAACTCTCCCAGAGCAGCCTTGACAGGAGGGTAGGAGACAGGCTAAGTTCAAAGCCTTCCCAGACCTGCCACTGTGGGATTAAGAGGACTAGAGTTCAGGGAGGTAGAGGGAGAAGAGAGAAGCCAGAAACAAAGTTATCTTTTGGGACTAGATTGCAAGAGACCCTAAATATTCATTTTGAAGAGCTGATTTTACCTTGAGTACACTAGGGAGCCATGGAAAATTTTAGCTGTGGAAGAGAAATTCACATTTAGACTTTAAGAAGATTCCTCTGGGAGAGGGCAGGGTTGGGGGGAAAGATCCTCCTGGCTGCCCAGTGGGAGAGTAGATAAGAAGAGGGTCTGAGTCTAGAAGCCAAGGAGGAGACTGAGGCAGGGATGGGATGCAAGGATGAGGCAGGGCCAGAGTGCAGGTGGAGGAGGGGAGAGATAAACAGGTGCCACACAGATGGGTGATGGGGGATCCCCCAAATCCTCATGGAAACCCCAAATCCCAAAGGTGACAGTCACAGATGTGGCATCTGAGGGACATGGTCTCCTCACTCTAACCCCCAAAAACTTTTCCATGAGAACCCCAGGTTCCAGGGAATCAAGCACAGAGACTCTAGACAGGTGTGGGGATCAGAAATACTGGTTTCTGATTCCCTCCCCAGATTTCTCCCTTGAAATCTCTAAAGTACCCCATTCTCCTTGCCTGGTAGGAGGAAAGAGTAGTTTAGTTTTTTTTTTTTTTTTCTTGTTTTCTTTCCCAGGCACAGGCAGCACAATGTAGGTGCTGAGTAACTGTTGAATGAATACATGAAAAAAACAGTATGTCTCATTCCCATTCTGCCACCTCCAGGCCAATGAGTGTTCCACTCCCTGGACCAGCCTCAATGTGTGAATCTTCCTGGGAGTTCCCATCTCAGGAATGCCCCTCCCTTGCTCCCCATGGTTCTGAAAAGAAAACTTCAAATGGTCTTCAAAGCCATCATCAGTGTCTCAACATTGGCTGCATACTGAGATCACCTGGGGAGATGATTTTAATTTTTTAAATTATCATACCAGAAAATAACTGTGTGTGTGTGTACAGTTCAATGAATTTTTTCAAGATTTTATTTACTTATTTGGGGAAGAGAGAGAGAGAGAGAGAGAGAGAGAGAGAGAGAGAGAGAGAGAATGAGCAAGGGGGAGGGGCAGAGGGAGAGAAACAAGCAGACCCCCCACTGAGCAGGGAGCCCGACATGGGGCTTGATCCCAGGACCCCAGGATAATGACCTGAACTGAAGGCAGGCGTTTAACTGACTGAGCCACCCAGGCATCCCCAGTTCAATGACTTTAACACATATATAAATTGATTTCACACACACACACCCCATTGCAATCAGGATAAAAACAGTTGCATCCTCCCAAAACACTCCTTTTGCAGCCACACCCTCTCCCCACCCGTAACTCCCAGTGACCACTGATCTCTTTGCTAACATTGCTGTGGTTTTGCACCGTTGAGAATGTCAAATATACGCAGCCATACAGTACGGCATCTTCGAGACAGGCTTCTTTCACTTAGCGTGAGGTCTTTGAGATCACATAAGTTGCTGCATTTAGTTTGCTCCTTTTGACTGCTAAGTAGTATTTTGTTGTGTGGACACATCTCAGCTTGTTTATCCATTAACCTACTGTTTCCAGCATTTAAAAATTCTGATATTTGGGCTTCCACCCCCACACAGTCTGATTTCATTGTTCATAGGCATTGGGAATGTTACCAGCTCCCCTGGTGATTAAATGTTCATCCCAGCTGAGAACCCTGACCCCCCACAGTCTGGCTCCTATACTTCTCCGACTCAGCTCTTACATCTTCCCCACTCCCACCCTCTTTTACTCCTTGTCATCCCTTGAACACACCAGGCTTCCTCCTGTTCAGGGCCTTTTTACTTATTGTTCCTTTTCACTTAAAACACTTCCCTTTCTAGGGTTCCTGGAGGGCTTAGTCAGTTAAGCATCTGACTCTTGATCTCAGGGTCATGAATTCAAGCTCCATACTGGGATCCAGGCTGGATGTGAAGTCTACTTAAAAAAACAAACAAACAGGAGCACCTGGGTGGCTCAGTTGGTTGGGTGTCATGATCTCAGGGTTGTGAGATCCGGGCCAAGTCAGGCTCTGTGCTCAGCATGGAATCTACTAGAGGTTCTCTTTCTCTCCCTCTGCTTTCCATCTCCCCCCACACACAACTGCTTGTGCTCTTTCTATCTCTCTCTAAAGCAAATAAATCTTTAAACGAACAATTCTTCCCTTTCTTTTTTTTTTAATTCTTCCCTTTCTTCTTTGCCTGATTATTTGCGCACGTGTCTTCAGGTCTCAGGACTCAAGATACGCCCTCAGTGAGACTTACCTGGAGCAGCCCCTTCTGTGAGGGGAAGTTTAACCATTCCACACTTGACTTGTAAGTCCTGACATGTTCATTTTTTTTTTAAATTTTTATTTATTTATGATAGTCAGAGAGAGAGACATAAATTTAATTTTAAATTTTTATTTATTTATGATAGTCAGAGAGGGGCAGAGACATAGGCAGAGGGAGAAGCAGGCTCCATGCACGGGGAGCCCGATGTGGGATTCGATCCCGGGTCTCCAGGATCGCGCCCCGGGCCAAAGGCAGGCGCTAAACCGCTGCGCCACCCAGGGATCCCGACATGTTCATTCTTATTTGAACAAATACTTAGTTAATATCTTCATCTTCACCAAACCGTGAATGTCTTGAGGGCAGGGCCAGATTTGTTTATGTCATTAATTTATCCCCAGTGATTAACAGGGAACTTAATTCTTGTTGAATGAATGAATGATTTCATGGATGTATTTGGCATTTGCTGGACACAGGACTTAGCGATTCCTTCTTGCAGCAGTATGCATAAATTGTGGATTAAGACCCCTCCTTGAATCACTGTGATCTTACAAGAAGTAAAAGAGTCCTCAAGAATCAGCCCCTCTAAAAAAAAAAAAAAAATCATGATCTGGCGGAGCACAGAGCAGGGACAGCAGAGAGAGGTAGAGCTGCCCTGACAGTGGTTGCTGAGAACAGCATTGCTACTGAGACCCTAAGTCTCGGGCTATTGGAGAGGTAGGGGATGTTGACTTGGTACTCTTGAGTTAAGCCAAGGCCCTGAGAGGGGCTGGGATAGACCCAGATTAATGGTGACCCTTAAGTACCACCACGACCAGAAGCAAATCCTCTCTGGAAGGCTTCCCCAATTTAAGTTTGTAGGACTCCCAGTAACTAAGATCAAGTAATAGGTTCGCACTCAAAGATCACCAAGCACACAAGAAAAGAAGCCACCAGGGGTGAGTGTGTCAGCAAAAGCAATTCTCCAGTTATCTATTCCTGCAAAACTACTCCTAAACTTGGTGGCTTTAAACAACAGCAGTAATTTATTTTGCTTACAAATTGGCAATTTGGACAAGGCTCAGCCTAGCTAGCTTATTTCTGCTCCATGCACTCTGAGCAGGGACAGCTCGACTTGAGGCTGAAAGAGTACTTTCTAGATGATATACTCACATATTAGACAGCTTGGTGCTGGCTCTTGGCTGGAAGCTCAGCCAGGGTGGTAGGCTGGGGAGCTTCAGTTCCTCTCCATAGGGTGCTTGAGCTTTTTTTTTTTTTAAGATTTTATTTATTTATTCATGAGAAGCAGAGAGAGAGAGACAGACAGACAGACAGACAGACACACACACACACACACACAGGCAGAAGGCCCAATATGGGACTCGATCCGGGTCTCCAGGATCACACCCTGGGCCAAAGGCGGCGCTAAACCGCTGAGCCACCCGGGCTGCCCTTGAGCTTTTTTACAGCGTGGTGGTCGAGTTCTTAGGGTGAGCATCTTAAGGGAACCAGGAAGAAGTTGCATTGTTTTTTATGACCTAGTCTTGGAAGTGTCATTTCTGCCATAGTCATAAACCTGACCAAATCAAGGTGTGGAGGGCACAGATCCTATCTTTCAGTGGATAGTGTCAAGTCACATTGTAAGAAGAACAAATCTTGTGGCCATCTTTGAAAAATACAATCTGCCACAACAACAACAAAAGATTCTGACCCACCCAAAGGACAAAGTTAAGACTGGGGTCAAGTTAAGTTGAAAATGACAGTCTGGATGTGCTTGGATTGCCCAGTCAGTTGAGCAGCTGACTCTTGATTTTGGCTCAGGTCATGCATGATCTTAGGGTCCAGGGATTGAGCCCTGTGTTGGGCTCTGTGCTCAGTGGGGAGTCTGCTTCAGGATTTTCTCTCCCTCTGTCCCTGCCCCCACTCCCCTTTCAAATAAATAAATAAATATTCTCTATTTAATTTTAATTTTATTTATTTATTCATGAGAGACACACACACAGAGGCAGGGACATAGGCAGAGGGAGAAGCAGGACTCACACAGGGAGCCCGATGCGGGACCCAACCCTGGACCCCGGGATCACTCCCCGAACCAAAGGCAGATGCCCAACTGCTGAGCCACCAGGAAGTCCCATAAATATTTTTTTTAAAAGAAAGGAAATGGGACACCTGGGTGGCTCAGTGGTTGAGTGTCTGCCTTTGGCTCAGGTCGTGGTCCCAGTGTCCTGGGATGGAGTCCCACATCGGGCTCCCTGCAGGGAGCCTGCTTCTCACTCTGCCTGTGTCTCTGCCTCTCTCTGTGTCTCTCATGAATGGATAAATAAAATCTTAAAAGAGGGGATCCCTGGATGGCTCAGCAGTTTGGCGCCTGCCTTTGGCCCAGGAAGTGATCCTGGAGTAACGGGATCGAGTCCCACGTCGGGCTCCCTGCATGGAGCCTGCTTCTCCCTTCCTCTGCCTGTGTCTCTGCCTCTCTCTTTGTCTTTCATGAATAAATGGATAAAATCTTTAAAAAGAAAGAAAGAAGGAAGGAAAGAGAAAGAAAGAAAATGACAGTCTGGGAAGGGGAGAGACTAGGTGGGAAACCTTGAGTGCCTGGTAGAACAAAGAGGATACAATGGTAGCTCCATAGTAGCCATGGAAGGTTCTTGAAAGAAATTCCAGATTGTCCTGTGGGTTGTGGTGAGAAGAAAAGGGGCTTTTCTATTAGCAAAGAGACAGTTCTAAGTGGGAGAACAGCTGTTGGGTCAGAGTCCTCATATGAGTTCTGATTGGGTCACCGGGTAACCCCTAAGTCAATCACTGGGGTTGGAGAGTTAGATACTCTGATTGGCCAAATCCAAGTGGCCATTTGCTAGAGTCCCCAGTCAAGTAGGCTACATCCAATGTACAGAGCCTACCTGAAGTGGGGGGCTAGGTATTGCCACTTCCCAAGAGTCAGCTTGGGAAAGGGTGAATGGACACTGGGTGATAGAACAATTGGGCTCATGAGTGGTTTTAATGGCTCCAGGAGAAAATACTTAAAAAGAACAGTATAGGGATTGGCACATGGAGACAGCTCGTGAAAGCTGTGTGTCTGTCGTCTTTATTATTTCAACTCTTGGCTTGCGACCACTCATAGGATAAAGTACAAATGCCACAAGATGACCTTCATGACCTATGCTGGTCCACCTCACCAGCCTCAATTCCTATCACTCCCCACCTTAACAATTCTCCAGCAGCAATTTTAGGACAATCTCTCTCCCCCCGGTTTCCCCGTGATTCTCTGTGTCTCAGTGCCTTGCACACCTACTCACTCTTTTTTTTTTTAAATTTTACCTCTTTATTCATGAGAGACATAGAGAGATAGAGAGGCAGAGACATAGGCAGAGGGAGAAGCAGGCTCCATGCAGGGAGCCCCATGTGGGACTGGATCCCGGGACTCCAGGATCTCACCCTGAGCCCAAGGCAGAGCCACCCAGGGGTCCCATACTCAGTCTTTAAGATTGGGGCTCGGTGACCACTTCATCAGAGGACACTCCCATTACCACCACCAAGTTTTTATGTCCAGCACAGAGCTCTCCGCTGAGCTCCAGACCCCAATCAATATACAAACAACTTACTTAGAATCTCGAGCTAAATTGGTTCTCTTCAAACGGGGCGGTACCGCCCCCTGGTGGGACTTTTGGAAACTTGCACAAACGTTTTTGGTTGATTGGAAGGCGCAACTGACTTTTACAGGTGAGGAGCCAGTAATGGTAGATCCTGCGTCGGCGCCCTGAACAAATTGAAACCTTCCTTAAAGACGTTTAAAAAGTGTATTAAGGGCAGCCCTGGTGGCGCAGCGGTTTAGCGCCGCCTGTAGCCCGGGGTGTGAGCCTGGAGTCCCGGATCGAGTCCCACGTCGGGCTCCCTGCATGGAGCCTGCTTCTCCCTGTGTCTCTGCCTCTTCTCTCTCTGTGTGTCTCTATGAATAAATAAATAAAAATTTAAAATCCATAAATAAACAAAAATAAAAAGTGTATCAATTATTCGAAATTATTAATAGAACACAGGCAAATGCATGAAATTTTTGGGTATGGTTTATTTTTTTTAATTTTTATTTATGATAGTCACAGAGAGAGAGAGAGAGAGAGAGAGAGAGGCAGAGACATAGGCAGAGGGAGAAGCAGGCTCCATGCACCGGAAGCCCGACGTGGGATTCGATCCTGGGTCTCCAGGATCACGCCCTGGGCCAAAGGCAGGCGCTAAACCACTGCACCACCCAGGGATCCCATGGGTATGGTTTAAAATACACTTTTTCTGAAATGAAACTATAATGTAAATAGAGTGAAAATGATAATTTTTTGTTGTTTCAGAATGGCACCCAAGGTTGTTCACCACATAGAAAATTTCAATTCCAACCATAATGCCACTGCTGAGATATAACGTAAAATTTTAACAGTGTAAAAGACATATAAAGAAATGTGCCCATATTACAGGTGTTCAGTGTGCTAAATTTTGAAGAAGTGACAACATCTGTGTAACTAGCACCATGGTCGAAGAACAACATTATAACCCCGGAAGCCCTCTTTGTATGGCATTCCACATTCCAGTCACTATTTCTCTCTGCCCTTGCAAAGATGACCAATCTTGACTCCTAATGCCATAGATTAGTTTTGCCTATTTTAAACTTCAAGCAGATGAAATCATATAGCATGTTCTCTTTGGGGTTTCACTTCTCCCATTCAATACTATGTTCGAGATTTCTCCACACTGTGGAATCAGGAGTTCATTTTTCCTCATTGTCATAGTATCTATTGGATGAATATGCAACTGAATTATCTATTATCTCTGATGGACACTTGGGTAGTTTCCAGTTTCTGGTACCAATGAACTTTCTAGTTTATGTCTTTTTGTTCACAGATACAACCTTCTCTACTGGGTATAAACCTAGGTTTGGGCAGCCCGGGTGGCTCAGCGGTTTAGCGCCGCCGTCAGCCCAGGGCCTGACCCTGGAGACCCAGGATCGAGTCCCAGGTCGGGCTCCCTGCATGGAGCCTGCTTCTCCCTCTCTGTGTGTCTCTCATGAATAAATAAATAAAATCTTAAAAAAAAAACCCAAAACCTAGGAGTATACTTGTAGGTTTGTAGGGTATGTATATGTTAAGAGTTAGTAGATACAGCTAAACAAGGTGGTTGTGCGAATGTTTGCTCCTGTGAGCACATGGTTGTGCCTAAGCATTTTTGTTTTGTCCTGTTTTTCTTTTTTCTTCTGGACTTGAGGGACACCAAATAGAGCAACCGTTATCTTTGGTTTATGGGGCATTCTTGTCCATGCAAAGCCCTTTCTCTGATAGTGAGAAATCTAGCTATCATTAATATACTTATTTATTTGATAAATCCCTCTGTATTTAACTGAACTCTGTCCTCTGTATTAGCTTTTTTCACTATGCTAGGGCTCTCCCAGCCCACACTGGGCAACTCTCCTGTGCATACTGCTCCCAGTCTGCGTAGGCTCTGACCCCTAACCTTGGGGCTGTCTTGCTCTCCATAATCCTCCCCACCCAATACACATACACATTCTTACCATTTCCAGGCTTGCCTTAGCCTCACAAAACACCTTTAGGACTAAAAGCTGCTTACTTCATTTTCATATCTTGCTTTTCATAGTTCTTTTCATTCATAACTTTGATGGCTTCTCCTTGTAATCAGATTTGTATATTTTGTCAATTCCAAGAACATAGTGTTGGCTTTAAAAAAAAAAAAAGAGTTTCTAGGGGTGCCTGAATGGCTCAGTCAGTTGGGCATCTGACTCTTCTGGTATCAGCTCAGGTCTCAATCTTGAGGTCGTGAGTTTGAGCCCTGTGCTGGGCTCCATGCTGAGAGTAGAGCCTATTTAAAAAATAAAATAAAATTTGGGGATCCCTGGGTGGCTCAGTGGTTTAGCGTCTGCCTCCTGCCCAGGGCATGATCCTGGAGTCCCGGGATTGAGTCCTGCATCAGGCTCCTTGCATGGAGCCTGCTCCTCTGTCTGCCTCTCTCTCTCTCTCTCTCTCTGTGTGTGTGTCTCTCGTAAATAAATAAATAAAATCTTAAAAAAATAAAATTTAAAAAAGAATCTATTTTACATTATTTTAATTTTCTTCTTTTTTAAAAATATGGATCATTTCTTAATTTGTGTGTCATCCTTGCACAGGGGGCATGCTATCTTCTCTGTGTTGTTCCAATTTGTTTTTTAAGGTTTTATTTATTTGAGAGAGAGTGAGTGAGTGAGAGGGAAAGAGGATGAGCAGGGGAGAGGGAGAAGGAGACTTCCCATGGAGCAGGGAGCACGATGTGGGGCTCCAACCCAGGACTCTGGGATCATGATCTGAGCCAAAGGCAAACGCTTAATCAACTGAGTCACTCAGGCGCCCCTGTTCCAATTTTAGTGTATGTGCTGCCAAAGCAAGTAATATTTTAATTTTCTTAAAAGTAGAAGAAATATTTTATTCTCTTTGGGTTTATTCTATGGTTCATTTTCTAGTCTCCTTTTTTTCTTTTTAAAAAAAAATTCCACATTTTATTATTATTATTATTATAAATTTTATTAAGTTTTAAATTTTTAATTCCAGTGTAGTTAACATGTAATATTATATTAGTTTCAGGTGTATAATGCAGTGATTCAACAATTCTGTACATTACTCAGTGCTATTCATAAGTGGACTCTTGATCCTCTTCACCAATTTCACCCATCCCCCCACCCCCCCTCTAGTAACCATCAGTTTGTTCTCTATAATTAAGAATCCTTTTCTTGGTTTGTCACTCTTATTTTTTTCTTTTGTTCATTTGTTTTGTTTCTTAAATTCCACATATGAGTTAAATCATATGTTACTTATCTTTCTTTGACTTATTTCAGTTAGCTTTACACTCTCTAGCTCCATCAATGTTATTGCAGATGGCAAGATTTCATTCTTTTTTATGTCTGAATGATTTTCCATTATGTATATATATATATATATATATATCACATCTTCTTTATCTATCTATCAATAGACATTTGGGCTGCTTCCATATTTTGACTATTGTAAATAATGTTGCAATAAACATAGGTGTGCCTGTAATCCCTTTGAATTAGTGTTTTTGCATTTTGAGGATAAATACCCAGTAGTACAATTACTGGATTGTAAAGTAGTGCCATTTTTAAATTTTGAGGAAACTTCATACCTTTTTCTACAGTGGCTACACCAGTTTGCATTCATACCAACAGTGCATGAGGATTCCTTGTTCTCCACATCCTTGCCAACACTTGTTGTTTCTTGTGGTTTTTATTGTAGCCATTCCGACAGGTGTGAGGTGATATCTCATTGTAGTTTTGATTTGCATTTCCCTCATGGTCAGTGATGTTGAGCATCTTTTCATGTGTTGGCCATCTGTATCTCTTTTTTAGAGAAATGACATTTTCTAGTTTCTTAAGGTAGTTACTTAGTTCATGACTCTGAAGCTTTCTTCTTTTCTAGTGTAAGAACTAAAGGGTATAAATTTCCTTCAAAACACTTATTTTCAAAAAAATGCATTCAAAAAATTTTGATAGGTAGTATCTTCATTTTTTAAAATTGCATTAAAAATTTTTGATAGGTAGTATCTTCATTTTTTAAAATCCAGTTTTAGATATATTTTTAAAAGATTCTATTTATTTATTCACGATAGACACACACAGAGAGGCAGAGACATCGGCAGAAGGAGACGCAGGCTCCAAGCAGGGAGCCTGATGCAGAACTCGATCCCAGGACCCCAGGATCATGCCCTGAGCCAAAGGCAGACGCTCAACCGCTGAGCCACCCAGCGTCCCTAGATATTCTTTATTCCTCTTATGATTTCCTTTTCTTAACCCAACTTGAGCCAATCAGATCTGACCTGCCTGGAATTTGGAATAAGGATACCACATTTCAGAGTCAAGCAGTTATGTGGTGTTGGGCTTCGTGGTGCTTTAGAACTGGGGGAGCCAATCCCTCGACAAGCAATCATTATGCATAAGGAGGGAAGCTAAATATTTACAAGGAGAGAATGGAGGAAATCTGCTGATGGATTCAGACAAAAGATGAATGGACTAATGAAAGATGAAAAGAACTGGATAGATTTACATAACCATGAGACCCAGCTGCACTTCTTATTTTTTGCTTCTGTGACATTGTCATGCAGCTTTACAATATATTTTTTAAGATTTTAACATAATTTCAGGGATGCCTGGGTGATGTTGAGGTCTGCCTTTGGCTCAGGGCATGATCCCGGAGTCCCGGGATCAAGTCCTGCATTGGGATCCCTGCAGAGAGCCTGCTTCTCCCTCTGCCTATGTCTCTGCCTCTCTCTGTGTGTGTCCTCATGAATAAATAAATAAAATCTTTAAAAAAATTTTAACATAATTTCAGATATACCAATATATAGATTCAGATATAAGAATAGTAACAAGAGGGGATCCTTGGGTGGCGCAGCGGTTTGGCACCTGCCTTTGGCCCAGGGCGCCATCCCGGAAACCCGGGATCGAATCCCATGTCGGGCTCCCGGTGCATGGAGCCTGCTTCTCCCTCTGCCTGTGTCTCTGCCTCTCTCTCTCTCTCTGTGACTATCATAAATAAATAAAAATTAAAAAAAAAGAATAGTAACAAGAATCTCAATACACTTCACTCACATTCTCCAACAGTCAACATTTTACCACATTTGTTTTATCCTTTTCTATCTCTGTGTATATACACTTTTTTCCCTATCAGCTGTTTGAGAGTAAACTAAAGAGACAATACCCTTTTACCCTAAATGCATAAGTGTACATTTCCTAAGAATAGGATATTCTCTTACACAACCATAGTATAATAGAATTAATACTGATACAATATTATTATCTAGGGACGCCTGGGTGGCTTAGTGGTTGAGAGTCTGCCTTCGACCAGCTCAGAGCATGATCCCGGGGTCCTGGGATTGAGTCCCACATTGGGTTTCCCGCAGGGAGCCTACTTCTCCCTCTGCCTCTCTCTCTGCCTCTCTCTCTCTCTGTGTCTCTCATGAATAAATAATAAATAAAAATCTCAAGAGAAGAAGACAAAGATGAAGATGACGATGAATAAAATATTATCTAATTTACAATCCTTATTTAGTTTTGCCAGTTGGCCCCATAATACCCTTTATGGAAATTATGTGTTACCCTCAGTTCTGATACCTCTTTAGTCTCCTTTAATCCGAAACAATTCCTCAATGTTCTTTTTTTTAACATTCTTTCTTTTTCTTCTTTTGTGTTGCATGAACTTGACATATATGAAGATTACAGGCCAGTTATTTTATAGAATATCCTTTTATTCTTACCTGTCTTCCTCATTATTAGATTCACATTATACGTTTTACTCTGGAATATCATTGACATTCTATCTAATCCTCAGTGTTTCATACCAGAAGGTTTGTGATGCCGTTTTGATGACTGATGATCTTAACTTTGATCATTTAGTTAAGGTGGCATCTATCATGTTTTCTCAACTATGAAATCATTTTCCCCTTAGAACTAGTAAAATATATGTTTTTTTTAAATCTCTACTTGAGCTTGAGTGGGTTTCTGCAAATTATCCATTTTTTGTATCCATTAACGAAAGGCCCCCATTTGAACTGGCTTAAGAAAGAGGGTAATTTATGGTTGCAACTAACTAAAACCACCATTCAGATTGGCCTCATTGAGGAGGGGAATTTATTGTCCAGAAGCAGCCCTAACTTCAGGTACAGCTGGATCCAGGAGCTTGTTGTGATCAGGAACTTGTCTCATTCATAGTTATTTAGGTGAGTTAAAAGGAACTAGATTCTGAGCAGACAGAAGCAATAGATATTTGCTACGTTGATTCAGACAATGGCAAAGAGGAAATAGGAAGTGCATGAAGAGACCCAACCACAGCATGGAGCTCCTTTGTGGAATCTTACCCAAGCAGTTCAAGTGGTACCCAGCAACCCAGATCCGCAAATATCAGCATATTCTCTCCCCTGGCTACAATGACTGGTTCAGGCATGGGCTTAAAACCCAAGCTGGGCTGAGGGAAAAACAGCCACAGGACTTTCCAGAACTATTGGCAAAAGAGACATTGTGACTGCTGAGCTTATGGAATGCCAGCCTAGAGCTGTAAGTGGTCATTTTTCTTTCTTAAATGAAGACTCTACCTGAGGATAAAATCAACACAGAGAGAAGCAGAGCCAAAGACATAGAAAAATAGATCCTTCCTGGCTGTGTTTCAATACTGTGCCCAGCAGTGCTTGCGGCCAGCATTTCTCTGATGTTGTCAGCTAGAAAAAACAATAAACTCACCTTTCCTGCTTAGCCAGTGTGGAAACAGAATGTTGTGGGTTTCTTCTTTGAAAAAAAAAAAAACCACACGGAAAAATTCTACTTTTAGAAATGGAATCATCTTTTAAATTAAAGGAGAATTGTTTGGGCCCCAGTGTATTTGTGTATTCAAGTGCTGTAGTATAAAAGCTTATTTTAGTCTGCCCTGGTTAAAAAAATTAATATGTTGATGAGCATTTGAACCTACAGTTTCAATAATATGATTAATCAAATAGAAGTGGAGTCATAAATGAAGATTATACTTAGCTATACTCTCTTTTCCGTGAAAAGAGGCAGACTTTTCCTCTGTCTGCTGTTCAATATAAACAATAAAAATTCTCTTGCTGGAAAAAAAAGAATTCTCTTCCTGGGGTGCTTTATTATGGACACTGTTTTACAAATTACCTTTACTGAGGTATAATTTATGTACTATAAAATGCACCCATCGTAAGTGTACAGTTCAATGAGTTTGACAAATCTATATACCCATGAAACCACCACCACATCATGATATAGAACATTTACCCCAAAAAATTCTGTTGTGCCCTTTTGCAGTCAATTTTCTTCTCTTGGTCCCAGGCAACTGCTTATCTGCTCTGTCACTTTAGATTAGCTTTGCCTGTTTTAGAATTTCTAGAAGTGAAATCATACAATATATTTTCTTTTGTTTCTAGCTTGTTTTATTGCCTTTTTATTTTCTATAGTCTATTTATGTTTACATGTGTATCATAGTTTATATATGTCATATTTTATTTATTTTATTTTATTTTTATATGTCATATTTTAGATACCTGTAGAAAAATAATAAAACAAGTAGGACATAATAATAGTTCATAAATTCCACTTATTATTAGCTATTTTGGGTGTAGTTGAACTCAAAATGAACTATTTTAAATAGGTCTTTTCCAACTTCTGAAAATTTTACTTTAAAAAGCATAAAGACCCTTAAGTAGCTTTTCATTATTGAGATGTCTCTTACAATCCACTGTTTCTTTTTGGAGAAGTTTAGTTTCTAAAGCCACCTCCCAGAGGAGTCTTATTTATATAAGCCTGTTGGCACCAGCTTGAATCATCTCCTGTTACTTACATACACCTCTCTCAAAAATAGTCCTATCCCTTTGTGTCTCATGAAGCTCACTTAACAAGCTCAGCCCATGTTGGAATAAAAAAGATCATTGGAATATTATGTCTTGCAGATGTAGGAAAAGGGTGTTGGGAAGGCTCTCACACCAGATGTCCCCTCAGCTCAAAGGGTAGAGAATCAGTTTCCACAGGGTCCAAGTTTCCTGCCACCCGATCGTAGATTCTTCTTGTATCCTCATATGTCTCCTCAGGCCAGCAGGGGTCAGAGGGGCCCTGACAACCAAAGGTGGAGTTAGAACCATAGACATATGCCCTGGGGATCATCATTGCAGCTCCAAAAGGGATACACACTCCTACTCAACTTCTCAGAAAAAAAAAGTCTTAGCTTCTAATTAGGGGGGGGGGAATCCAACTACAAAGAAGAGAGTGATAATGAGCCTCCATCATGAACCTCCATGTACCCATCACCTAGCTTAATTAATATCAACCCTTGGTCAATCTTGATTTATCCATATCTCCATCTTTTCATCTCCTAACCCCACTAACTGGGTTATTTTTAAGCAAGTCCAAGATATCTCATGATTTCTGTCAGAAAAATAATTTAAATGTCAGAAATATGAAACTTTTAAAAATGCATGTTATCGAAATTGGAGTGGAATGTGAGTCATGATTCTGTTAGTCCTATAAATTTCCAAATCTTCATCAAAATAGAAGGCAAAAAATGGCCATGTGGAACAGTCCTTACTGGAAATGTGTTTTGCCATAGGATTAGGAGAAAATGGTTGTTTTAGCTCGGCAAACTTTAGAGCAGATTTGCCCGTGAGCCAAATACAGCCTGCTGCTTGTTTTTGTACTGCCTGGGGCTAAGAATGGTTTTACATATTTTTAATTAATGGGAAAATATCAGAAGAAGAATATTTATGACATATGAAAATTTATGAAATTCAAATTTCAGTGTCCAAAAATAAAATTTTATTGGAACTTAGCCATACTTATTCAGTTATGTATTGTCTATAGCTGCTTTTATACTACAGCGGCAAAACTGAGTAGTTTCAAAAAGGACAGGCATGTCCTGCAGAACCCAAAGTATTTACTATCTGGACCTTTACAGAAAAAGTGTGCAGATTGCATCTGTGCTTTAGAGAGCACATATGGTTCAGCACCACGGACAGCATTTTGACGTGGCACAGCATTTTAAGGCACGTTATTCCCACGCTTCTGAGAACAGTGCCCCATCTGGGACAAAGTTACAGAGGGAAATTCTTGGCCAGAGGTGCCAGAGCATTAGCCAAGGCCACACAGAAAGTCAAGGGTTCTGCTCCACCTCCCTTACAGTATGTGGGGGTAGTTGATGGTCAAGGTGTCTGTTGTTCTTGCCTGCCCAGCCACCATCTTCACTTCCCTCTGGATTCCCTGTTCCTCTCTCACTCAGTCCAGTGGGTTGAGTGAAATTCGCCCCTACTCCCTAATGCCATAGCTGGGCACCAATCCAGACCTGTCCAATTAGCATAGTCTTTCCCCTGCGTCGGTGGTTCATCAATAAATATGCGACCAATGTTAGACTAATAAAGTGTCAGCTCTGGGACTTTAGGGCTATTGGAAAAGAAGCTTTCTCCTTCTCTGAAGGTTTCCAATCTAATAGGATACAAATCTGCATTTTCTAAGGACACTCTAGGGAGGAAACTCTGGGTCCACCTGGGTGGGACCTGAAGACTATTCTATCCCTTGACTTTTCAGTTGAGTGGGCCAAAAATTTTTTCTCTCTGCTACACCCCTCTATATCTCTGCTTAACCAGTGTAGTGGAGAAGGCTAATTATCCAATAGAATGCATTGCTTATTTTTCCCACAGTAATAGAGCTATAGTGAGGCATGTAGCTGACAAGCTGGACTATATTTCTCAGTCTCCTTTTCAGTTAGATGTGACCATGTGACTGTGATCTCATCAGGGAATGAGTAGAGTGCATCATTTCTGGGCCTGGACCATAATACAGGGTTTTGCCTCTACCGCACTCTCTTTTTCCCTCTCACACCAGTTGAAACCTGCAGTAAACTAGCCTATCCATGCAAACTTGAACAAATATGGACTAGAGGATGGCAAAGGAATACAATGGAAAGAACTTGAGTTCTGGAGTAACCATGTGCAATAGGGTCACTCACCTCTGATTGCTATGTGAGAAGGAAATAGGATCATAGTGAGGGCTTTGTGCTATGGCCTCTAGCTTACCCTAACTAATATAAACAGTAGGATGTGGTTTTCTGGCACTATCCAGGAAAGACTTCTGCTGGTACAAATCTGCTCACCATTGGTACTTCATCATAGACGGGTCCCCAGGCCCCAGGCGGAGCATATAGCCTTTCCACTTCATCATACAGGTGTCCAGGAAAAGCCATATTCTCCTCTTCAATATGTGTGAAACCTGAAGTTGGAGTGGAAGGAAGGGATGATCAGGGGATCTGTCCAGAGGTCAGGGGTACCTATGAGCAGAAGGAGTTGTGACACTGTCATGGCTTACCTCGGGGATAAGACATCTCCTCCAGTGTTGGTGGCAGCTGGGGGCTGAAGTTCTTCATGGAGTGGTAATATGGTTCCACATCTGTTGTGCTAACCTGTCAGTAGCCCCCACCCCCCAAAAAAACCAGATAAAATCTTTTCCATCCTCTGGCTCCATAGTTCCCATAAAGGACAATGATTAACCTGAAGTTAATGATGGAATTTTAATATGCCAGTTCCCTGGCAGGGCTTTCAGGAGTACCCCCCACTCACTGTGGAGCTTCGAGTGTCCCGGTCTCCAGTCCACCGGCTGTCCTCATATTCATTCCTGACTCGGTCCTCCTCCGACCTTCCAGGATAGAGGTATGGAGAGCAGCTGGGTCTTGACTCTGATATCTCTCATCCCCAAACCTCTTTCTTCAGAGGCTTTCTTACAGAAAAATATTCCCACTTACCCTGTCTCTGTCTTCTCCGAGATGCCTATGGAAAGTAGGAAAAAAAGGATCAAAGACATCCCTTCTCTGGCGAACCAGCCCTGGGAAACATTCAATATGGAGCAGCCCCAGGGCTCCCTTCACCCTTGGGCCTCCATCCCTGCAGGGGAAGAACAGTCTCTCCTCACCTTCAGCAAGACGCCTCAGTCTCCGCTGCCAGAGGAATCCTCCAACACAGGAGATATTAGAAAGCAGCAAAAGACCCCCAACAGCAAACAGCACAGGCAGTAGAGGAAGCCCTGAGGGTCCTGAGGGCAGAAGATACCCCTCAGTGAACCCAAAACAACTGGCTCTAGGCCCGGAGCAGCATTCTCTGAGAAAGCTTGCTTCTGACTAAGCAAAGTCTCTTTTCCTAGATCAAGGAAGGAGATGGGAGGGAATTCCATGCCCACTCCCTCTTGCCACCTCAGGGCAGGTGGCTCCTTTCTCAAGTCAAGCTACTAACAGTGGGTCCTACCTTTGCGTGAGCCCCATGTGTAGACTCAAGTGGGAGCTTCAGCTCCTTATATGGGCATTCAAGACCTCTTCCCATGTATTCAGCCCCACCCACCATCCATAGACCCTGGTATTGGACTCTCCAACCACACAAACTACTGGCTATTTCCAGAATCACTGAGGCAAAGCCACACCCCTAAACCTTGGAAGAGTCAAATGTCTGTCCTTAAATGTTCTTTTTTCCCAACTGATTTTCTTCTCAAATGACTTCTTTGCACAAACTTCCATTCCAGGTAATATCAGAGTCTTCTGCTATATCCCTAAAGGACAAGACTAAATCCCTCTAAGTAGACATCTGCTCAGCATTTGTCTCCCTATCTTCTGCTAACAGCACTCATTTTCCTTTGAGAAAATAGCCAATCTCTCTCTCTCTCTCTCTCTCTCTCTCTCTCTCTCTCTCTCTCTCTTCTTCCTCCTCCTCCTCCTCCTCCTCCTCCTCCTCAGGCTATATGTTCCCACAGATCTCCATGGAGGACACATGGCCCTCCCTGGCCAATAAGAGCACTCATCCCTCTTTCCACAGTGATCAGTTCAGACCCATCTAGCATTTGACCCAAGGTGGATTTTTGCCATAACATTTAGGACATTCCTCTACAGACTGGTGAGAAGTGGAACAAAGCTGGAGGTGTGTGGAGGGGAACAGGTATTTCTCTGCACTCTTGACAAAAGAACCTGAGAAGGAGGCCATCAAAAATGAAGGCAAAGTTGAGAGAGAGGAATAGGTCCTTCGTGAAAATTGTGATCACCTATTGGAATTTTCCATTTCCCAAGCCAAGCAAATCTTTTTGTTGCCCACAACAGCTGAATTTCTGTCACTTGCAACTTTCTTCTCAGGCTTTGAAGGGGGATTGTTAGCAAAATGGTCATAATTCTCTCCCTGTAACTACACTCTTGAGTAGTCCCTTTCCACACTAACTCTGAGTTAAGCCATGTCACTTGCTTCAGCCCATGAGACAACATCAAGTATGACAGAATCAGAAGCTTGAAAGTGCTTGCCCAGTCCTGCTGCTCTTGGGACTCTTGTGACCACCTCCATGTGAACAAGTCAAGGAGAGACATGTCACCCAGTTATCTCTATTGTCCCAACTAAGAACTAGATTGTCAGATGTGTGAGGAGGAGGCCATCCTAGATCAACCAGTCCCAGATGAGCCTCCAGCTGCTTGTAGCCCAGACTAGAACTGTTCAGCCACTCATAGAATCAAGAAAAACAATGGTTATTGCTATAATCATTGTTTGAATTGGTTTATTCTATATCAAAAGCCAATAAATACAGGGGCACCTGGGTGGTACAGTCAGTTAAGCATCTGACTCTTGGTTTCAGCTGAGGTCATGATCTCAGGGTGGTGAGATCGAGCCCCACGTAGGGCCTTGTGACACATGTCCAGGCCCATGTCCAGGTGTGTGTTAGCCCTGTGTGGGGCTCTGCCTTGGGGCCCTCGCCTCCAGCTCCATTCTCATCAGGGAGTCTGATTAAATTCTCTGAGTCTCCCTCTCCCCCACTCTCTGTCCTTAATATAAATAAATAGATCTTCTTTTAAAAAGCAAATTGATATAGGCTCTGCACAGGGTGTGGAACCAGCTAATTCTTTCAGAATTAAACTGAATTAGAGAGAAAATGTATCATATTCAAGCAAAAGATAGAGCTTAGGACATTGTATAACAGACAGAGCTAAGTCTTAAGGGGCTGTGGCCACAAAACAGAGGTGGTGGGGTTGGAAACCAGAATGTTCTATTCTCAGGGGTGAGAGGGATATTTAAGAAATTGAAAACCTACCTACAGGCTGCTCTGTGGGCAGCTGGTAGTCAGGTTCTCCAGAAGGCTCGTCTAGACCTGGGGGTGGGTATAGAGATTGTGAATTAACACCAAGAATCTGAGTAAGCCTTAAATATTTCACAGTTTCCTATTAAGCTTTTCAACCCATTTTGAGGAACTGATTTATGGCTTCTTAGGAGTATTTCAGGGGCACTTGAGTGATGCAGTTGGTTGGGCAACCAACTCTTGATTTTGGCTCAGGTCATGATCTTTGGGTGGTGAGATTGATCCACCCTTCAGGCTCTGCGCTCAGCAGGGAGTCTGTTTGCAATTATCTCTCCCTCTCCCTCTGCCCCTTTTCCTCGTGCATTCTCTCTCTTTCTCTCTTTCTTATTTATTTATTTGAAGAAATAAATGAATATTTCTTTAAAAAGGAATATTTCAAGACACTGCAGATTGCTGATAGTAAGGGCAATATCTAATGCCAATAGTAATAATAATGATAATAATTAGTATATAATTATATATTATTATTATTGATGAGTGCTTTATGATATGGAAGGTCCTTTTAACCCAAATTATCAATTTTGGACGGTTAACCAAAAAAGATGCTGAGCTCTCTAAATGTCTTAATAGAGGTATTAGTTCTAGAGCAAGTGAAGTGAGTGTAGTACTTTATGCTTTAGAACTTAGAGCAAAGACTGTAATGGGAGAAGGAAAGAAGAGGAATGGGAGAAGTTCCTTACCTCCATAAGGAAAAAGATTGCTCTGTCAGGAAGGGAAAGACAGAAAAAGGAAGCTCTCTTGGGGTAAGCAGAAGTTGAGCAGGGAACATTTCTTTAAATCAGCATTTACATAGCACTTACTTTGTACACGTCCCCATTCTAAGCACTTTAGATAAAGTAATTTATTTAATCCTCACAGCTGTCTGAAGGAGACCTACTTTCAGAAATAGGCACAGAGATCTGAGATACCTTATTTTTAGAAACTGAGGCTCAAAAATGTTAAGTAACTTGCCCAAGGTCTCATGACTAGGAAGTGGCAGGGCTGAGACCTGAAACCAGGCTTGTCTAAACCAGGCTCTGTGTGATGAGCTGTTACATTACAGTGCCTGCCAGAGTCAAAATGTTCTCATTAGTCATATCAACAAATTTGTCCCTTTCCTCAAAGTTGCTGAATTTATTGGTATCAAGTTGTCTGTAATATTCCCTAACTTCCACTTAATGTCTAAGGGTTAGTAGTGATGCCCTCTGTCATTCCTGAGATTGGTGTAGTTGTCTCTTCTCTCTTTTTTGGCTTGATTCACTTTATGAAGGTTATTGACCTTTCAAAGCAGCAGCTTTTGGTTTCATTTATTTTTCTCTATTGTTTTTCTGTTTTCTAGTTCATTTTGCTCTTTATTATTTCCTTCCTTCTGTTTACTTTGGGTTTAATTTGTTCTTCTTTTTCTAATTCCATTTTAAAGATGGCAACTAAGCATCAATCTGAAGCTTTTTAAAAAAATTAAATGGCCACCTTAATGTTATAAATGTCCTGCTCAGCACTGCTTTAGCTGCACCTCACAATTTCCATAATTTCCTTTCCATTCAAAGCATACATTCTTCTAATTTCCCTTGTGTTGTTTCAGACAGTATAGTTTAGTGGCTAAAAACTGGTCCCTGGGGATCCCTGCGTGGCTCAGTGGTTTAGTGCCTGCCTCTGGCCCAGGGCGTGATCCTGGAGTCCCGGGATCGAGTCCCACATAGGGTTCCGTGCGAGGAGCCTGCTTCTCCTTCTGCATATGTCTCTGCTTCTCTTTCTGTGTGTCTCTCATGAATAAATAAATAAAATATTTTTAAAAAATAAATAAAAATTAAAAAATAAAAACTGGTTCCTGGAGTTCATCTGTCTGAGTTCCAATCTCATCTCTACTTCCTTCTAGCTATGTGAGCCTCAACAGTTTGCTTCACCTCTCTGGTCCTCAGTTTCTTCATCTATACAAAGGGAATAATAAATATCTACTTCACTATATCACCCCATAAGTCCACTGAGGAGCTCTGCAACCTATTCAAGACTGTCCCTTCCCACCTGGGGTGGTAATAGGGATCTGGGACCCCTTGTCAGTTAGTCCGCTGTCCCCCAGGGCGTTGCTGGCTAGCAGCCAGACCCTGTATCGTGTAGAAGGCTGTAGCCCAGTTAGTGTGAAGGTGGTGGCATCAGGTGGTAGGACGTCCATGTAGAGGAACCCTGGAGTCTCCAGTGCCTCATATCTGCATGAAAGAGAGGGCAGTCATTCAGGAGGTGCCCTAGCCCTGTCGGCTTCTATCCCTTTCTACCTTAACAGGGACCCACCTGATTTGGAACCTCTGTGGCAAACCCCCATCAAAGCCAGGCTTCCATTCCAACCCCACTGAATATGGGGTCATGCTCACAACCTTTAATCCTGATGGGGGATCCGGGCGGCCTTTGAGGAAAAGGATGAGGGAACTAGTCAGAGGATAACAACAGGGTTCTGGAAGATTCCTTCTAGATTTTTCTAAGAATTATTTTAAATATATAATCAATTCTTCTGATTAGTGGCAGTAATGTTCTATAAACTTGCTATGAACACTGAATTACAGAACATCAAATCATTGCTTCTGGGGGAAATGCATTTAGATTCCTGTGAACATCCTGTCACAATATTTTCATCAGCCAATCAATACATGACCTTGTTTTTTTATGTTTCTGTTTAAAGACACCTTATTTAATATATCTTATTGATTCATTAACATTGAACTCATGGCCAACAGTGTTATAATTCATGTTTGAACGAAGCTTATCCAATAGAAGTGTCTTCTCCATATCCTTAGGAACTCTAGACTTCAGCACTGTGGCTAGCGATTACTTTAAATAGCAAAATCACTAACAAAAAGCACAAAAGTGCAAAAAATACGGCACTCAATAGGCCGCAGAGAGAATACTTCCTTGTAGTATGAAAGCTGGAACGGAGTGTCACCTGGTTCTACCCTAGCTAAGAATGTGCTTACTGGATGACTGTATTTTTTTGCCTGCTCTGTACATGTTCCTGAATGACCCAAGAAAGCACATGAGTATTGATTCTGAGGATACAAATAAATTTTAGCAAGTAGACAAATTTGCAAATACAGACTTGCTAAATATGAGCCTAGCCTATATATGACATATCTTCTCTGTGTGGATTTTTTGGCGCCGATGTCACATTCATTCATCATTTCTTCTGGTTGTAGAACCCTGAATATCCTTTGGAAAACCACTCACCCACATTCTCAGGCCAGGTGCTTCTGATGGAAGTGACTCTACTCCTTGTAGGAGAGATATGTGACCAGGCCAAACCTTTCCTAACCACAAGATTGGTTCAGGGATGTGATGGGAGCTGAGTAGAGCCAATAAATTTTAAGTCTAGTACTTTCATACACTGTTAGGAGAGAAATAAATTCCATTTCTCCTGGAAAATCCAACAGCCCTCTATGAGGAGCCTTAGAATAAAGCCAACACAGAAAAAAGCAGACCTGAGAGTCAGAGAGTTCTTGATGACCTGAACATAGATCCATCGACCCCTGACAATGTACTTTTTAGTTATTCAGGCCAGTAAGTACCCTCTCCCTCCTTTTTCCCTTGCTGTGGATTTCCCTGAAGATCTAGTCTCCGTTAGAATTTTCAGGGCAGGCAGAAACTCCATCCTGCTCATAAACATTTCCCAGGTTTTGGGAACACTGCCATTCTGGGCCAACAAGAGACTTGGAAATTGACCCAGGGCACATCCTCCCAACACCCGCACAGCCCGCTCCCACCATACTAATGCTGACGAGTTGAATGTTGGTGTGGTCTGAGCCAAGGGGGTTGGTGGCTGTGCACGTGAAGAGGGCATAATCCTGGGCTGCAGACACGTTGGCAATGGTCAGGAGACTGCTGTGGACCCCACCCTGGTGGTATGTGTGCTCTGTGTACCTGGAGAGGAGGTGTGGCAGGGATTCAGGAAGAGTAACTGGGGTCGAGGAACCAAAGTTGGGACTAGAGCACTACCTGGCTAGGCCTTGACTCACCTGGGATCCTCGAGATCCAGAGGGACTCCATTTTTGGTCCAAGTGAAGATGATGTTGGGGACGCCTCGGGCACGACAGTGGAGAGTGGCAGAACTGGTACTGTCTCCAGCTGCAGCCACCTTGTTTAGGGGAGTGGGGTGCTCCACCTGGGGGGCAACTAGGAGGAGTTGTTGGTCAATATGAGGTATGTGGTAGGACATGAGAGATGTGAGTTTAGTGGCAGGCCTTGAAATCAGGAGTTTGGGTGTTACTCACATCTGACAACAAGTCGGACCAACCCTCGGGCTGGAGGTGCCACTCCATTATCCACGATGCACTGGTAAGCACCAGCCTGGGCCAGTTTGGCATGGTGAATTCGAAGACGCCCTGTGGATCCTTTTGATATCTTCTCCATGTCATCCAGGCTCTGGTCCTCCTCCTCTTCTCCCTTGCGGCACAAGATACAGGAGATGGCCCCCAAGTTTGTAGCTCCATTATCCCCCAAACTGTGTCCCTCCTGTAGCTTTTTTCTCCTAGACAGAATCACCCTCCAAAGATCTAGTGAAGAAAAAATTCCCCTATCCGTTTATCCATTCCACCAGTCATCCATCCATCTATCCATGTATCCAATCATTCATTCATGGCCCATCCATTCATCCACCAACCCAGAAAACTATTCACCCATCCATTTATCCAACCATTCATGCTTGGAACCATCTATCTCTCCATCTATTTAACCATCCGTCTCTTCATTGATTTATTCATATCTATCTATCCATCTACCTCTCCTTCATCCATTTGTGCATTTGCCCATTCATTCATCCAATCCTTTTTTTTCTTCTACCTATCCTCCTATCCACCCTTCCATCTCTATCCATCCACCTCTTCTATTTACTCATACATGCACATACCCATAAATACATGCAACTATTCATCAGTTCATTCAACTACTTGTTTATCCATTTCTCCATCTCTCTATTGCCCCATGCACTCATCCATCCATTCATCCATCCTCCTTCCACAGACATCTTTCCACTGATGTGTATTTATCCATCCATCTACCCTCTAATCTAATCAATGTATCTATTCATTTATCTCATTGAACCATTTTGCCACTCTTCTATTCATCAACTACCCACCCATTCACTTGTTTGTTTGTCCCTCTGTTCTTCCATTCACTTATTCATCCATCCACCTACCTATTGATCCATATATCCATCCACCTGCCCACCCACTCACATGGTTATCTATTCACTCATGCACCCATCCATCTGTCACTCAACAGTTAGTTAGTTCTTGGAGCATGTCCCAACAACATATAGTTATACAGGATCATATAGCTGTGATCCCTCTCCCCAAGGAGCTCATAATCAGGAAACCACATCCTCAAGCCCCCATCTTCATTTACCAAAGGTCATATCCTTACCAGCCTCTCCCAGCTGAACATCTCTGGAAGGATAGGATTGGCATCAACAGTGCAGACTATGTCCACAGAACCCCCAATATTCACCTCAGTAGGATCCTGGAGAGCTCGGATAGTGGGAGCATCTGGGGAAGGCAAAAGGGGTGGGAAAGCCACTTGTGTCCATAAAGATGGTGATGGGAGAAGGCTCCAGATGGGAAAAGTGTCCTAGTGGTGCTCAGGAAAATTACAGGCATGAACGGGTATGATACAGTCTGCCCTTTATGCAGAGCAGTTGGAGTAAAGTTCTCAGGGTTAGTAAGGCATCCTCCACCCTCCACTGTGCTGTGCCTCTGTGGTGACAAGAGTAGGTCTGGCGGACTTCCACGATTGTGTGGAAGTGGAGCTTCCACAGTGCACTTGGCTTCCCCCCCCCGCCCTTTTTGAGAGAGAGAGAGAGAGAGAGAGAGAGAGACCGCTCCTGTACATGTGCACATGGGGGTAGTGGGGCAGAGGGAGAGAGAGAGAGAGAGAATCTTAAGCCGGCTCCACCCTAAGCACAGCTTAGTCAGGACTCAATCTTACAACCCTGAGATCATGATCTGAGCCGAAATCAAAAGTCAGATGCTTAATCAACGGAGCCACCCAGGTGCCCCAAGGCTTCCTGATGAGAGTAACTCCCATGTAAATGGACCCCTGTCTGAGCAGATTCCACATAGGGTCTCTCTAGTGGGCAAGGTTCTCAAAGCGAGAGCAACTCCATCACAGTCGGAGCTTCCAGAGTGGGAAGCTTTCAGCATGGGTGACTATCCCTGGGTGGGCTGGGCTTCCACCATAGGAGACTCCACAATGGGCAAGACTCCCTGAACGGGTGTTGTTCGGCATGGGGGGGGGGCTCCCAGAACTCCCTAGCTTGCTAGGGTTACTAAGGGGTGCTCACAGTGTACATCCAGCCGCACTAGAGTTTCGGCGGTGCCCTCTGAGTTCTGGCAATGCAGCTGATAGAGGCCATCGTCAGCGCGGGTCACATTCCACAGCTGCAGAGCTCCACCAGACAAGATGCGATGCCGAGGGCCGCCAGCTGGGGGAGGTCAGGGTGAGGGCCCTGCCAGACCCTCCAGTCTGGGGGACCTTTGCACCCCTCTCCTTGACCACTCCACGCACCTGGGCTGAGACGGTAGCCGCGGAAAGTCCAGTTGAAGGCCTCCGGGGCAGGGTTGGCAGACACAGACACCGGCAGCAGTGCCTCACCCTGCTCCACCGCGGTCACCACAAGCACCTGCTCCCCCAGGAACTCTGGAGGATCTGTGGAAGGGGCGCCACTGAAGTCAAGATTGTTGTTAAGGTTGGGGTCTGGGATGGATCTGAGATCAGGTACTGGTCTAAGGGTTACAGCTGGACTCGTGACTAGATTTAAGGTTGTGTACAAGGTAACAAGTTCAGAACTGAGCTCTGCTGTTAGGTTCAGGATAGAGGTCAGGATCTAGTTTAGGAAAAGGGTAAAGGTCAGAGCCAGATTAAAAGATAGAGAAGGGGTTCAAGAGGGCTCACAGCCAAGGGTTGAAAAGAGGGCAAGGCAAAATGGAGGTTGGGTAGGACAGGAGTTGGTGTAGAGCCAGGGGTCAAGGATAAAGGTCAGGAAAGTTTCCAGCTGTAGAATGGAGATAAAGGAGTGTCCACGCGAAGACCCAGGTAGTATAGAGTCAGGAGGGAATCAAGAGGGGTTCCACTTACACAGCACGTTGAGGCGGTAGAAAGCGCTCATGGTTTCCCGTAGCTCAGGACTGTGGGCTCGGCAGGTCACTCGGTGGCCGTGGTCTCGGGGTGACATTCTCAGAAGGACACTCCTGGCTGCCGCAGAGCCTTTGAATGGGGCACTACGGGGCGGTGTGGCCACACTTTCCAGCCTGTGGACCAGAGCCAGAGAGGTACTAGGTGTGGGGCAGGACGGTAGGGGTGGGGGTGGGGGGTTCAAACTAGGTAGGGGGCAGGACCACAGGGGTGGGGGTGGGGGCTCAAACGGTGAAGGCGTGAGACCAGAACCAGAGAGTGGAGGGGGGCCCCTGGCATCTCACCTCTCCCCCTCCTTGTCCCACGACAAGTTGACAGGAGGGTTGCTGCTAACACTGATGCAAGTCAAGTTTAATGCATCCCCTGGGCGCAGTGCCGTAGCATTGGCCAAGATCGTCACGTTTGTTGGGGGAACTTCAAGAACGGGCCAGGTGGGAAGAGCGAGGCTCAGACCCTGCTTCCGCCTTACCGAGACCCCAGGCTCTGCTGCTCGCGTCCTGCCTGTCCATATCCATTGTCCCCCAGCCTGGCTCTGGCCTAGTTCCCCGCCACGACCAAGCCCTCCCCCAGGTCCTGGCCCAGGGCGCCCTCACACTGCACCACAAGCTGCGTGGATGCGCTCAGCTGACCCGCCTTGCACGTGAACTTGGCCTGGTTGTCCGATGGACCCGTGATCAGTATAAGCTCTCGGGAGAACGTGCTCCCTGACTTCTCCAGACTTCCCAGCTGCACCCTCCGCGGCTCCTGGGGCGGCCGCAGTTCAGTCACCGTCCGGGAGTCCTGAGGGCAGAGACTAACTGGGGGACAAGCAGCCCTAACATTTCCCCCCAGAAACAGCCCATTGGGTTGGCTGCAGCCAGCTCTGATAAAGCCTTGGTGTGATGAGGCAAAGGGGCCTCCTTCCCCTGGCACCCACTAAAGTAGATTCGAGTGGGGACTGGAATTGAGCACCTGCCATGCAGAGTCTCTCCGCCTCCCCTGGGGCCCCAGAGCCCAGTGGCTTTGCGGTGAGATCCGGCCTCCACCCCTACGAGGCACCCCTCCACTCGCCCTCAGAGGCCAGCAGTGGTTGGTGCCCCTGCCGACCCTCAGCCCCACCCCTCAAAGTCCATTCCAGCTACACTTAGCAAACACCACACACCAGGAAAGTCCCATGGAATCCCCAAGCCTTTCCCAGAATTTCTTCATTTTTTTTTCTATCATTAGTTCTTTTTCTTAAAATTCCCACTTTCCCCAAGATTTCCTTTGATTGTTCTCTTAATTCCACACTCTTTCCATGGATTTCTGAATCCTTCCCCAATATTCTCTTATGACACTAGTCTTTGCCTAGAATCTTTTGATTGCCCAAATTCTCGTCACTTTCCTAGAATTCCATCCAGTTAAACTTCATTCCTCTAATTCCTAGTCTTTCCCCCAGAATTTTCACTAGCTCCTTAACTTCCCAGGATTTTCTCAGAACTTCTTTTAATTTTAATGGAATTTCACTTTTTACCCCCTAATCCCATGAATGGAAATTAATATCAATAGGTTTTCTTTTTTTTTTTTTTATGATAGTCACAGAGAGAGAGAGAGAGAGACGCAGAGACATAGGCAGAGGGAGAAGCAGGCTCCATGCACCGGGAGCCCGATGTGGGATTCGATCCTGGGTCTCCAGGATCGCGCCCTGGGCCAAAGGCAGGCGCCAAACCGCTGCGCCACCCAGGGATCCCTATCAATAGGTTTTCAAATGTTCTGTGAGATAACTAGTCTCTCCCTCGAATTTCTAACCTTTGTCCATCATTGTCCTTGCACCTGGAATTCTTACCTTTCCCTAAAATCCCTGCCATTTCATCTGAACCCCTAGGGTTTTGCCAGAATTTCCTTTACTTTTGATGAAATTTACTGCCTTTTCTCTAGACTTCCCCATCCTCATCTAGAATTCCTTCTTTTCTCCTAGAATTCTCACTGTTTTCCCAGAACTCCCAGAATTTTCCTAGGATTCCATTTAATCCTCATGGCATTTGTGTCTTTTCCAATTCCCTACCAAAATTCAAACTCTCCAGTATTTTTCAAGAAATTCAAGTTTCTCCAACATTTCCCCAGACTCTGGAGGAGAGAAAGGGCTTCGTCTTTCCCCCACATTTCTTGCCAACCCTATAGCCTTCGTTTGGCACCGACCTTGAGCCAAGTAAGAGAGGGTTCTGGGTTGCCTCCAATGGCCAAACACACCAGCCTCACTCGAGTCCCAGCCCGGAGGCGTTGTCCCTCTGGTGGACCCTCTATCCACAACTTCTGGGCAGGATCTGTGAGGAAAGCCAGGAAGAGTAGCTTTTCTCTCTGGGCTGGGCCTGTTGGGGGGGCAGGGGGTGTCTCTAAGGGATGGGAAATGGGACACCTTGGGCAAAGGTGGAGACTCACATTTCACATTCAGGGTGAGTGATTTCTTGAAGGTCTCCTTGGTGAAGGCCTCACTAAAGGCCTCACACGTGAGAGTCAGACCATTGTCCTCCCGTCGCACCAGGAACGTCAAATTGGACATGGAGATGTGGCCACCATGCAGGCCCTGGTAAGGAGCGAGCTTCAGGCTTGGGAGCGAGGGCACTCCCATCCAAGGTCCCAGAGGTCTGGGTTCGCTCCGGACCCCAGCAGGGACACACATCAAGCATCTCCACCCCTCCTCTGTGAGGCCCACAAGGCCAGGACCCAGTCATCCAGGCTGCCAGACCTGTCCTTCCCCAGATCCAGGAGTCGTGCCCTCATCTCCCTCCTCCCTCAGACCCAGGAGCCTGGCCACCGCCTCACATCCACGACCATCTCTTCTGTGGGCACCAGCTGCCGCCAACCCAGCCACCATCGCAACAGGACCCGTGGGCGACTGGACTTGGAGATGCAGGAGAGCGTAACATTCTTGTTCTCAGACTGGGATGCGGATCCCAAGATGGTAATGGCACTAGGGGGAACTGTGGGGCCGGGGGACAGGGGAGAGACACTCAGACCGGCCCCGACAAGGGACTGGGGACAGATGACAAGGTCTCTGGCATCAGGCAGGCATGCTTTGAGGACACAGATGGTTCTCTGGGGCATGGACTGACAGATGGGCATCTGGCATCGGGACTCACAGGTGACCTGCAGCGTGACCCCGCGCTCCTGGATCCCTGTAGATACGCTGTTGTGGGCCTCACAGCTGAGCCTCGCCCCGTGGTCTTCTGGTCGCACGACCATCACTAGCATGCTTCGGGCCACTGCCTCAGCGTGCTCTGTGCCCCACGCTGTGGACATGGGCTGGCCATTCTGGAGACAGAGACAGACCTGGGCCAGCTCAGGGCCAGCCCCCCACCCCCGCATCCTCTCCCACCCCACCCCATGCCTGCTCCTGCCCTCACCTTCAGCCACTGCAGTGTGGCTGGCGGGTTCCCCCCTCGGGCCACACACAGCAGCTCCAAGCTCTGTCCTGCTCGCACATGCCCCTCGTCCAGGCCAGGCCATTCAATGACAGGGGGCCCTGGGGGGACTGGGAAACAGCAGTCACTCAGTGGGCCTGGAGAGCCCAGCCAGTCTTTCCAGGCCCCACAACCAGCCTCTGAACCCCCATGTTTCTCCTTGAGAACCTGAACCTTCCATAATCCTGGAACACCCCCTAGGACCCCTAATCCCTGCTCCCCATCCCCCACAGCTGACTCAGTTCCCCACTTACACAGAACATTCATGGTGACCGAGACCCGGATAGGGGTGTCCAATGCTGGGCTGGATCCCTCACAGACCAATAGCTGCCCATTATCTGAGCTCTGGGGTGTCACCCTGGGGTGGGAAGTTGGGGTTCTGGAGTCAGAGTCATCATCTGAAATTTGGGGAGTAAGGGTGAAGATATGGGGATCCCAGGTTCCCTCCGTTAATTTCCTTGAGGAACTCGAGTTCCATGGAAGACTTCTGGGGGGTCAGCTGTGAAAACCGGGATCCCAGGGGCCCACCCCTGGCCAAAATCTTGTACTTGATACTCTGGAACTATAGCGTTCCCATGAAGATGTTTTGGAGCATCGGGATGAAGAATTAGGTCCCAGATTGTTCATGCCTGACTCTAGTCTTCATGCTTGGCATCTTCGCAGAGAAATTTAGGGGTCAGGCTGAGGGGAGAGCATCCCAAATTTCACACCTGGCTGTGGCCTCTGTGGTGAAGAGTTTCTCCTGGGACCCCGCATTCACATTGGCAGAGATGTCAGAAACTGTTTGTCCACCTTGAAGCAACAAGAGGGCGAAAGGGATGCCAGCTTCTCCTCAGGGTAGGTCCTGGGGAGAATGGCCTGGAAATCCTCAGGGTGGACATAGCGCCCCCTCCCTCCTGCTTCTGGAGGAAAAGCTCTAGCTTTGTTCCTCCAGGCATTCAGGCCTCCCTGAATCCCAGAGTCCTGCCCTCACCACCTTGCTGAGTTGTGTCACTCACCGCCATCACCCAGCTTCTTGCTTCAGCACCAGTGATGACACCCACATCTCTGTCTGGAGCCTCGGCCCCTTCCCTGAGTCCCAGACTGTGGTGCCTCTCCCTGGATGTTCCCTCCCATTCGCAGGGTCTCACACTGGCCTCAACATCTCCCCGAGTTCGTTCCTGCATTCCCATCACTCGAGAATGTCCTATTTTCTGGGACCTCTAGGAGGGACCCAGTCTCGCCCCACTCCAGGGACTTGATGCTGTCCCGGCCAGTTCACCCACACTCACTCTGGAAGAAGGTGATGTCGGGTGCCGGCTTCGCGTCCCCAGACACACAGGTGACCACGTAGTCCTGCCCGGCTACCCACGTGACTGTGCTCCCTGCCTCAGGGGTCAGCTGAAGCACCTTGGGGGGCACTGGTGAGAAAAGGTCTGGGGTGAGCTGCCACCACTGAGGAAAACATGAGGATTTGGATTTTTGAGTTTGCCCATCAAACGTGTTCCCTGGGTCTGGGACTGGGGGCTTGGAATCCTTGGAATCCTGGGCCCTGGAGTCGGAGAGGGCTGGACTCATGGGTCCTGGGGGTCTCTCACCCATACCCAGGATGGAGAGGATCACTCTGGGAGACACGAGCTCAGGGCCTGTCTCCGAGCGGCCGACCTGACACTCATACTCTGCATCGTCGCTCAGGTCACATGCTTCAATATGCAGGTGGAATTCACCTGCAGGTGAGAGCGGGTGTCCCAGGTCAGGACCACAGTCAGGCCCTGCTGGTGGTTCAGGGTCTGAGGCCCTGATCTCTTACCTCTACTCGGGTCTCCTTCCAGGCGGTACCTCGGGAAGCGGGGGATCCTAGGATCAGGGCCCAGGAGTAGCCCATCTTTGGCCCATTGCACCACACTGCCAGGGGCGTGGACCCCACACTGCAGCTCAGCAGTGGCTCCCTCCACCACCGTCAAGTTTTCTGGCAGAGCCCAGAAGCCTCGAGGGGCCGAGGCAGAGAGCGGCAACTGGGCCAGGCCTGGGGACACAGAGGTGTCAGCAGGAGAGGGCAGAGGGTCATCCGTCTGCAGAACATGAGTGGGAAATGAGGGCCACTGGTACTGGATCACAAGGCTGGGATCCCACTCACCTGTGGTCAGCAGCCCCATGAGGAGCAGGGGAGCCCTGCTGGGGGTCCTCAGGGCCATCCCGGGTCCTCTGGCTGTGGCTCCCACAATGCCCACTGCCTGCCTCCTGTCTCTGGTTCTGTCTTTAGCTGGATCCCTCTCTCTATGTGTCTGGCTTTTCTTATTGTCTCTCTTCATCCATTTGTCTCCTTCTATTTCTCGGTTTTCCTCTCTTCCCATAAGTCTCTCTCTCTCTCTCTCTCTCTGTCTCTCTTTCTCCTTTCCTCCTCTTCAGTCTCTCTCTTCTCTCCTGCCACCCCCACCCCTGCTCTCCTCTCACCACTCACAGCCCCTCAGAGGGGACAGCTGCTCAGAGTCCGGCAGGCCCCAGGAGCCCAGGAGAGCGATGAAGCTGATGTGGTCAGTGGTAGAGACCCTCCCGGCAGAGGAGACCCAGCCCGATGTCGTCCTCACACTGCTGCCTCCCCCAGGCACCCTCTCGAGTCTCCAGCTCCAGGTCTCTGCCCAGCAGGCTCCTCCCGGCCCAGCTGGAGCATGAAATCCCCTGTCAGCACATGCCAGGAACATTCCACGGTGCCTCCCCAGCCCCCATGACCCCAAGGGCCTGGCTCTGGCCAAGGATAAGGGGGAGCAGGTCAGATCCAGGTGGAGATCTGGACCCAGCGTGGGGTTGGGACTCCCCATCTCTTCCCTCCCCTGGTACATGACCTTGGCAAGCCTCTTCGTTCCCCAAGTAGACAGCTTTTCGTTGCCACCTCTGCTGGGGGGTGTGCAAGAGTGTGTTTGGGAGACTGTGAGAGTGCAGATATCTGTGTTCTTGTGTGTGTATGGGTGCATGAGCATGCGTGTGAGCATGGGGAAGGTGAGAGCGAAATGTGAGCTGGGAAAGTATATGCAAGAGTACGTGTGTGAAAGACAGACCAAGGTATAAGTGTGCAGGGCAGCCAGAGTGGGTGGAGTGAAAGGCAGCGTCCAAGACCACCTGCACTAAGTGTGTATAGGAGTGAGCCCAGCTTGGGAACCCCATGGCCACGTGCGTTCTAGTTCATGAAGCTTCTCTGTCTCTCCTCCCCTCCCTCCCTCCCTCTCCATTAGGTGGTTACATCTCAGGCAGCCTTTACCTATGTCACTGTCTCTCTTTACGCCTCTATGCCTGGGTCTCGGTTTTTCGTGTCTTCCTGTCTTTGTTCTCATCCCCATCCCCCACTCCCCATGCTCTGTCTCTCTCACACACCAGACGCTCAATAAATATTTGTTCTCGGTCAACATTTGAAGACACTTCTTCCTTTTATTTGTTCCTCCATCTCTGCATCCTCCTGGTTGTCACATCTTTGACTTTCGTAACCATACGCTGCTCGGCCTGCCCCCCGCCCCCGCCCCAGTGTGCACACACAGACACTCACGTGGGATAAGCTTCTTCTGCCTGCTTATCTCCTGCAGGAATTGGAACTGCTGGCTTCCCCTCCCTGCCTCCCCCTCCCCACACTCCCTTCTCTGGTCTTCCTCCAGGAACAAGATGAGGCATCTGGCCGGAGCCCCCACAGCTCCATCCTTAATGTTGCCTCTACTCTTTCTTCTTCCCTCCCATTCCAGACTCCTTGCCCTCCCCTGCACTATCTTTCCCAACTGCCCCCCACGCCTCCTGGGGAATGGACTGGATGCAGAGCTGGAGGTTCCGTCATAGGGGCTCTCACCAGATGGTGTCCCTCAGGGCGGGGGTGTAGAGCTGTCAGTTGCTGAGACCTTTAATTAGCACAAACCTTCCACCCTCCACCTTGGCTGTTTTCCTTCTCTGGATGCCCCTGGGACCTCAGGCTCTCCATTTTTCCATGCCTGTGGCCCAAGAGAGCCAGGAAGGGGAAGCAATGTCAGGTGTCTGGAAAAACAGCCTTATACGAGCTGACTTCTCCCCAAGACTCAGGAGTCCTGGCTCCAAGCTCATCCTCTGTCGAAATCCCGGCTCTAGATTCCCCAAACAGAAGCCTGCTCAGGCCCCCAGAGTCCTCCCCAGGACCCACCCCTCTCAGACTCAGGAGTCCAGGCCTGCAGCTGCTTCTCCTCAAGGACCCAAGAGTTCAGGCCTCCACCCCTTCCCCCCACCCCACAGAGGACTTAGGGCAGATGTTGACTGTCTGTGATTTTCAAATCCTCCTGGGCCTGCGTGGGGGTGGGAGGGATTGGTGGCTAATCCACTGACTCTAAGACTTAAGACCAGATTTTCTGACCCCCCTGTCGTCCTCTCCCAACTGCACCATGCTGCAAGCAGGGGAACTAGTTGAGTCTCCAACTCCCCCAGAAACTCCCAGTTCGGGCCATTAGCTTCTCAGTCAACAGAGATGTGAATGCCCAGGCTCAGAAGCCTCTGAGTGCAAGCCCCTGCCATTTGGAGAAGCAAGAATCTGAGCTCAGGAGCAACAAAGGACCTGAACGTGGGCCCCCAGGCCCCGCGGGCTCCGGAATGTCAGGCCCCGGGTCCCAGGCCCCCGGCCCCACTCCGTCGGCTCGGGGTCCCGCCCACCTGCCCCGCCAGCTGCGCAGCGCCCCGGCGGGCCCGCGGCGTGGGAACGCCCCAGCTGGGCAGCAGGCAGCCGTCAGGACAAGCTGCGCGGTTCCCAGCCTCCCCGCCCGCCGCAGCTCGGGCACCGCCGCCGCCCCGCCGTCGCCCGGCAACCGCAGTCGGGGGGCGTGGGGGGGGCCGAGCCCGGACTGCGGGGTCTCGGGAAAGGAGGGGCTGGGGGCCTGGCTTCCCGGACCCTGGGACTTGCGGTGCTTTGCAGCGCTAACGCGCAGGCACAGGATATTCTGAGCTGGGGTTTCGAAGCGAGAAGAACTGAACCCCCTCCTCTCCTCAGGGGTCCCGGTTGCCCCCCCAGGCACCCCAGTGTCCTCTTCCTGACCCGCAGGCCCAGGGGAGCGCCGGGCCCCGCCTCCCCGAGGCGCGGAAACTAGCGAAGCCCCAGGGGCTCCCATTTATAGCTCCGTTTCCACTCAGCGCGGTCCCTCCAGGACCGGGACTGACAAGTTTCTTCCACTCTCTCTCCCGCCGTGCCCCCCACAAGCCTGGGGGTGCAGGTGTCCACCCCAGCCGGGACGCCCTCCGTCGACCCAGGTGTTCAGGCTCCCAGACCCCAGTTTGGCTGGGGCGCCCGCGGGAAGACCCCGCCCTGCGGCGCCCCATTCATCCGCGTCTCGGCCGCGGGAGTTTCTCAATGGGAAGGGGCGGGGCCCCGGGGGGCGGGGCGAGTGGGATCGGGCCCTCCCCGATCTCTGAGAGGCCCGGGGCGCGGAACCCGCCTGGGTTTCAGCGTTGGAGCCGGCTGCTGAGCAGTCTCGGGGCGCTCCAGGCCGGGAACGGGGTGGCTCCTAGGCTGGGGCGAGGAGCCGGGCGCGAAGGGAGCTCCGGCCGGAGCGGGGAGAGGTGTGCTGTTGAGGAAGGAGTTAGCAAGGAAGCCAGTGCAACAGCAAGTCTGCGGGATCTTGGGGGCCACACTTTCAGAATGCTGGTCCCCGCCCTCCTCGTCCTCCTCTTCTGCCTCCGAGGCCATGCAGGTACCTCGAGGGGCGGGTGAATTTGGGGGAGGATTGTTTGCCCCCTGCCTCTTTACTGGGTTAGAGGAGGGGGCTCCGACTCCTAGGTCTGCAGGAGAACTCTGGGAGGCTGGGCTCCTGGGTCCTGAATGAGGGAGCTAAGCTCATCGCTAAACTCAACCCTGCTCCACATCCCCCTCCCCGTCCTCCTAGGTCTGTCGCCCCATTTCCTGCAACAACCAGATGACCTGGTGGCACTGCTGGGGGATGAGGCCCGTCTGCCCTGTGCCCTGGGTGAATACTGGGGGCTGGTTCAGTGGACTAAGGATGGACTGGCTCTAGGGGGTGAAAGGGACTTGCCAGGTGAGACTGTTCTCTCTACTCAGGACGGTTTGGCTCCAGCTCTATCAACGGCTTGGGCTGTATCTGGGGTTCTGTTTTGAGGTTTTCAAATTTGGAAAATTGTTGGGCTCAGGTAAACATCTGGGAGGTTTTAGCTTCTTCTCTGGGTGGGTAGTGGGTTTTTATTTGTATCACAAAATATTACGTAAATGCAGAAACATACATGCATAGAGCATACAAGTA